>NC_090405.1:21142203-22342203 GCF_036365525.1 Heterodontus francisci
CACAGCAAAGGCTCAATGGGGAAAGGCCACCATGTAAGCTCCCCCCACCAAGCTGAACTGAGGGGCTGGATCCATGGAAAATCCCTCAAACTGCAGCGGGAAAATTTTCGTTTGCCATAAAATGTATATGGCATGAAAAATGAAATGGAAGGGTTGTGAGGCAACTCACTCCTGTATTGAAGGAAACTGACCTCCTTTGCACTGTTTGTATTTTTTGATTTGGTGCTGTTTGGAACTGTTTTGTAATGTATTTTTTACAGATCTTTATGAATAAAGTATATTTTGGAAATAAAAAAAACATTTGTGCAAGTAAGTGTTGTCAATTGCGGCTGCTTGAGCTCTGGGTTTGGAACTTGAGCAGCAGCTGGAGACACTGCTGTGCATTCATGAGGAGAGTTACATGGAAAGCATGTTCTTAGATGTGGTCACCCCACAGCTTAAGAGTACGCAGGGAGAGAGGGAATGGGTGACCACAAGGCAGTCAAAAAGAATCAGGCAGGAAGTGCAGGACATCCTGAGTGCATCTCACTCTCCAACAGGTATTCACTTCTGAATACGGAGGACAGTGATGCTTCACCAGGGGAGTGCAGCCAGATCCAAGTCCATGGCACCATGGGTGACTTAGCTGCAAAGGTGGATACAGGGAAGATTGGAAAAGCCATAGTGATAGATGATTCAATAGTGAAGGGAACAATCAGCTGTTTCTGTGGCCACAGACGTGAATCCAGGAATGGTGTGTTGCCTCCCTGGTGCCAGGGTCAAGGATGTCATTGAGCAGTTACAGAGCATCCTGAAGGGTGAGGGTGAACAGCCAGCATTTGTGGTCCACATCGGAACCAACAACATAGGGAGAAATAAGGATGTTGTCCTGCAGTCAGAATTTATGAAGCTAGGTAAGAAAT
Source organism: Heterodontus francisci (assembly GCF_036365525.1). Classification (NCBI taxonomy): domain Eukaryota; kingdom Metazoa; phylum Chordata; class Chondrichthyes; order Heterodontiformes; family Heterodontidae; genus Heterodontus; species Heterodontus francisci. The sequence goes on from NC_090405.1 coordinate 21,143,106, forward strand.
TAGCAAGCAGGGCATCAAAAGTAGTAATCTCCGGATTATTCCCAGTGCCACGCGCAAGTGAGTACAGGAATAAAAGGATAAGACAGATGAACGTGTGTCTGGAAAGATGGTGCAGGAGGGAGGGCTTTAGATTCTTGGGACAGGTCCCACGGATTGCAGTTGAACAGAGCCTGGACAGAGTTCCTTGCGGGACATTTTGCTAGTGCTGTTGGCGAGGGTTTAAACTCATTTAGCAGGGGGATGGGAACCGGAAGGTAGAGTCAGATGGGACAAAATCAGAAATGAAAATGGAAGTCACAAAATTAATGGATGAGTCTGGAAGAAAGAGGAAACAAAGGTTAGAAAATTTAAAAAGAGTTTGGCAGTGCTCAAGCATATCTATTTCAATGCAAGGAGTATAGAAAATAAAGCAGATGAGCTGAGGGCACAAATAGACATGTGGCAGTATGATATCACAGCTATTACAGAAACATGGCTTAAGGAGGGACAGGAATAGCAGCTCAACATTCCTGGTTAAAGGGTTTTCAGATGTGATAGGGAGGGGGATAAGAAAGGAGGGGGGGTGACAGTTTTGCTCAAAGTAACTATTACAGCTGTGAAGACGGATGATATGTTGGAAGGTTTATCAAATGAGGCCGTATAGATTGAGCTGAGGAACAAAAAAGGGGCAATCACACTGCTGAGAGTGTGCTATAGACCCCCAAACAGGAGATAGAAGAGCAGATATGTAGGCAAATCTCTGAGAAGTGCAAGAACAATAGGGCAGTAATAGTAGGGGATTTTAACCACCCCAACATGAACTGGGATACTTTTAGTGTGAAAGAAATTGAGGGAGCGGAAGTCTTGAGGTGCATTCAGGAGAACTTATTTAGCCAATATGTAGCAAGTCCAACAAGAGAGGGTGCAGTTTTAGATGTAGTTTTAGGAAATGAAGATAGGCAGGTGGAAGGAGTGGCAGTGGGAGAGCATTTTGGTGGTAGTGATCATAATTCAGTCAGTTTTAACATAATTATGTAAAAGGACAAGGATAGAACAGGAGTTAAAGTTCTCAGTTGGGGCAAGGACAACTTTACTAAGCTGAGGAGTGAATTAGCAAAAGTGGACTGGAAACAACTACTTGAAGGTAAATCAATGTCAGAGCAGTGGGAAGCACTCAAAGGGGAGATTCCAGGGGTTCAGAGTCAATATGTTCCCACAAAGAAAAAGGGTGGGAAGGCCAAATCTAGAGCCCCATGGATTTTATAAGGTAGTATTATAAGGCAGTAACGGAAAGCTTATGCCCGACTCAGAGAACTCAATACTGCTGAAAGCCGAGAGGTGTATAGAATGTGGAGGGGGGATATCAACATTGAAATTAGGAAAGCTAAGAGAGGGCATGAAAGAATATTGGCAATCAAAATCAAGGTTCGCACAAAGATGTTTTATCAATACATTAACAGAAAAAGGATAACTATGGAAAGAGTAGGGCCCATAAAAGATCATGAAGGTAACCTATGTGTAGGGGCAGAAGATGTTGGCACTGTTCTTAATAAATACTTTGCATCTGTCTTCACAAAAGAGGGTGATGATGCAGATATTGGAGTTAAGGAAGAAGGGTATGAAGTATTGGATGTGATCAATAGAGGGAGAGAGGACATATTAGTGACAGGACATACAAATAGCATATTTGTAAGTTGATAAATCACTAGGGATGGATGAAATGTACCCCACGCTGATAAAAGAAGCAAGAGAGGAAACAGCGGAAGGTTTGACCATCGTTTTCCAGACCTCACTGGATACAGGTGTGATGCTGGAGGATTGGAAGACTGCAAACATTGTACCTCTGTTTAAAAAAGGAGTGAGGGATAGACCGAATAATTAAAGGACAGTCAGTCTAACCTCAGTAGTGGGCAAATTATTGGAATCTATTCTGAGTAACAGGATAAAATGTCACTTAGAAATGCACAGATTAATCAAGGATAGTCAGCATGGATTTGTTAAGGGAAGATCTTGTCTGACCAACTTGATTGAAATTTTGATTGGCTGTGTGGTAAATAGCAAGGAGGATAGCTGTTGGCTGCAGGAAGATCTTCATGGTCTGGTCAGATGCACAGAAAAATGACAAATGGAACTCAATCCAGAGAAGTGTGAGGTGATGCATTTGGGGAGGTCAAACAAGGCAAAGGAATACACGATTAAGAGGAAAATGTTGAGAGGTGTAGAGAAAGTGAGGTACCTTGGAGTAAATGTCCACAGATCCCTGAAGGTAGCAGGACAGGTCGATAAGGTGGTAAGAAGACAATATGGAATCCATTCCTTTATTAGCTGAGGTATAGAATATAAGAGCAGGGAGGTTATGCTGGAACTGTATAAATCATTAGTCAGGCCACAACTTGAGTACTGTGTGCAGTTCTTCTTTCTTTTGGGCCTCCTTATCTCGAGAGACAATGGATACGCGCCTGGAGGTGGTCAGTGGTTTGTGAAGCAGCGCCTGGAGTGGCTATAAAGGCCAATTCTGGAGTGACAGGCTCTTCCACAGGTGCTGCAGAGAAATTTGTTTGTTGGGGCTGTTGCACAGTTGGCTCTCCCCTTGCGCCTCTGTCTTTTTTCCTGCCAACTACTAAGTCTCTTCGACTCGCCACAATTTAGCCCTGTCTTTATGGCTGCCCGCCAGCTCTGGCGAATGCTGGCAACTGACTCCCACGACTTGTGATCAATGTCACACGATTTCATGTCGCGTTTGCAGACGTCTTTATAACGGAGACATGGACGGCCGGTGGGTCTGATACCAGTTGCGAGCTCGCTGTACAATGTGTCTTTGGGGATCCTGCCATCTTCCAAACGGCTCACATGGCCAAGCCATCTCAAGCGCCGCTGACTCAGTAGTGTGTATAAGCTGGGGGTGTTGGCCGCTTCAAGGACTTCTGTGTTGGAGATATAGTCCTGCCACCTGATGCCAAGTATTCTCCGAAGGCAGCGAAGATGGAATGAATTGAGACGTCGCTCTTGGCTGGCATACGTTGTCCAGGCCTCGCTGCCGTAGAGCAAGGTACTGAGGACACAGGCCTGATACACTCGGACTTTTGTGTTCCGTGTCAGTGCGCCATTTTCCCACACTCTCTTGGCCAGTCTGGACATAGCAGTGGAAGCCTTACCCATGCGCTTGTTGATTTCTGCATCTAGAGACAGGTTACTGGTGATAGTTGAGCCTAGGTAGGTGCAGTTCTGATCACCTCATTACAGAAAGGATGTAATTGCACTAGAGAGGGTACAGAGGAGATTTACGAGGATGTTGCCGGGACTGGAAAAATGCAGCTTTGAGGAAAGATTGGATAGGCTGGGGCTATTCTCCTTGGCACAGAGAAGGCTGAGGGGAGATCTGACTGGCATGTACAAAATTTGTGGAGTCCGGATAGAATTGAAGTGAAGGGCCTGTTTACCTTAGCAAAGAGATCAGTGACTAGGGGAATAGATTCAAAGTGATTGGCAGAAAGATCACAGGGGAGATGAGGAAAATACTTTTTAGCCAGAGGGTGGTGGGGGTCTGGTGGAATTGATACTGTATTTTAGTTTCGTATTGCATCACTTTTTAAATGGTATGTAATGTTTATATCAATCTACACTGATGGAATTGATTCTGTCTCTTTCAATTTCACAGTGTGGGCGAGGTCTGAACTGGTATCTAATTTGTGTCTCAGCTTACAATATCTTTCAGCACCTTTGAAACATTCACTGCAATGAATGTTGTACTTGTATGCAACTTGTATCTCAGGGTACACTATGGGGATGTTTAAACATCCTTTATAATGAATGGGTGTGAGCTTTGGGTATGATATTTAATTTAAATCTCAGGGTACATCACTAGGTTAGATTCTGTGCCATTCAATCAGTAGCGTGTGCCAATTCTATCTGATATTTAATTGCTAGCTCAGTCTGCATTAAATTTGACAGGCAGAGAGATCTGGGCGTACAGGTCCACATGTCACTGAAAGTGGCAACGCAGGTGGATAAGGTAGTCAAGAACATATGGCATGCTTTCCTTCATCGGTCGGGGCATAGAGTATAAAAATAGGCAAGTCATGCTGCAGCTGTACAGAACTTTAGTTAGGCCACACTTAGAATATTGCATGCAATTCTGGTCGCGACACAACCAGAAGGACGTGGAGGCTTTGGAGAGGGTACAGAAAAGGTTTACCAGGATGTTGCCTGGTCTGGAGGGCATTAGCTATGAGGAGAGGTTGGATAAACTCGGATTGTTTTCACTGGAACGACGGAGGTGGAGGGGCGACATGATAGAGGTTGACAAAGATATGAGCGGCATGGACAGAGTGGATAGTCAGAATCTTTCTCCCTGGGTGGAAGAGTCAGTTACTAGGGGACATAGGTTTAAGGTGCGAGGGGCAAAGTTGAGAGGGATGTGCGAGGCAAGTTCTTTACACAGAGGGTGGTGAGTGCCTGGAACTTGCAGCCGGGGGAAGTGGTGGAAGCAGGTACGATAGCGACGTTTAAGAGGCATCTTGACAAATACATGAATAGGATGGGAATAGAGGGATACGGACCCCGGAAGTGCAGAAGGTTTTAGTTTAGGCAGGCATCAAGATCGGCGCAGGCTTGGAGGGCCGAATGGCCTGTTCCTGTGCTGTACTGTTCTTTGTTCTTTGTTAGATTGACACATTGCATTTCAATCTGCTAGTGGGTGTGATTTTGACGTGGGATTGAAGTATCTGACTGTCAGTGGGACTCAATCGGGGTGAAATGGAAAAAACTTCTTTCTCTCCTGCTTTGTTTGGTTGTTGGATTGAAAATGTGTCTCTGGAACTTGGGATCAATGTGAGCCTGACTATTTCTGCAATCTGAGACTAGGGAACTGATGAACTATCTGCACTCTGAGTGATAATGTACCTACTGTGTGTGAGTGGAGCTGGCTGCACTGTTCCTTGTGCCTCGAGTGCAGCAACCATCACATTCATCACAATATCTTCAAGTATTTGCCTGTATGAAGAAAAAAATATATCTGATAACTCAAGAACAGATGCGGTGCATAATATCAAAGAGGTCAATTTAATTTCTCAATCAATAATCATTAAGAACATCCACAAATAAAAACCGGTGTCATTATCTGCCTCCACTGAAGTACTGAAGCTCCCAGCTCCTGCATCGCAAGTGTTCTGGGCAGATCCATCCAGACAAAACACTGCACTGGGATCGTCCCAACTGCTCTATGCTCTACATATATTTCCAGCCATCCTGCTTCACATGCAAAAATTTTTTTTAAATGAAGCCCGATATGTATATCCCTCGATTCCTTTCTCCACATACAATTGTTCATTTGTTCCACCTCCCCTTCAGTGCATCGATACTATTCACCCCAACCTCTCCCTGTGATAACAAATTCCAGATTCGAACCATTCACTGCGTAAATACATTTTTCATGAATTCCTCATTGGTTTTATGAATGACGATTTTATATTTTGGCTCTTGTTTCAGATGCCACCACAAGTGGAAGCATGTCTCCATGTACTCTATAAAAGCCCTTCACTATTTCCTCACTTTTTTCATTTGTTAGTGTGATGTAGGCATCACTGGCTATGCCAGCATTTATTGCCCAATCCAAATTGCCCTTGACAAAGTGGTGGTGAGCTGCCTTCTTGAGCCGCTGCAGTTCTTGAGATGTAGGAACACCAACAGTGCTGTTTGGAAGGGAGTTCCAGGATTTTTACCCAGCGACAATGAAGGAATGGCGATATAGTTCCAAGTCAGGATGATCTGTGAATTGGAGGGGAATTTGCAAGTGGTAGTGTTCCCTTGCAACTGCTGCCCTTGTCCTCCTCAGTAGTCGAAGTTCCAGGTTTGGAAGGTACTGTCAAAGGAGCTTTCGTGTGTTGCTGCAGTGCACCTTGTAGATGGTACGCACTGCTGCCACTGTGCATCAGTGGTGAATGGGGTGATTGTTGAAGGTGGTGCTTGGGGGCAATCAAGCAGGCTACTTGAGTGTTGTTGGAGCTGCACTCATCCAGGCAAGTGGAGAGTATTCCATCATACTCCTGCATTGTGTCTTGTGAATGGTGGATAGGTTTGGGGAGACAGGAGGTAAGTTACTCACCACAGAGTTCCTAGCTTCTGACCTACTCTTGTAGCCACGGCATTTATGTGGCTGGTCCAGTTCAGTTTATGGTCAATGGTAACCCCCTCCCCCCCACACCCCCCGCCCCCAAATGTTGATGGTGGGGGATTCAGTGATGGTAATGCCACTGAACATCAAGAGGAGATGATTAGATTCTCTCTTGTTTGAGATTGTCATTGCCTGGCACTTATCTGACGCGAATGTTACTTGCCACTTATCAGCCCAAGCCTGGATGTTGTCCAGGTCTTGCTGCATCTGGGCACGGGCTGCTTCAGTAGCTGAGGAGTCATGAATGGTGCTGAACATTGCGCAATCATCAGTGAACATCCCCACTTTCGGCCTTGTGATGGAGGGAAGGTCATTGATGAAGCAGCTGAAGATGGTTGGGCCTAGAACACGAGCCTAAGGAATTCCAGCTGTAATGTCCTGAGACTGAGATGATTGACCTGAACAACCACAGCCATCTTCCTTAGTGCTAGGTATGACTCCAAACAGCAGAGAGTTTTGCCATGATTCCCATTTACACTAGTTTTGCTGGGGCTCCTTGGTGCCATTAATGGTCAAAGGTTGCCTTGATGTCAAGGGCAGTCACTCTCACCTCACAATGCAATGTTTCTTTAACTCGAAAATAAAAGCAAAATTCTGCAGATTCTGGAAATATGAAATTTAAAAAAACAAAAATGCTCAAAATACTCAACAGTTCAGGCAGCGTATGTGGAGAGAGAAACAGAATTAACATTTCAGGTCTGTGTCCTTTCATCTTACAATATGTTTTATGTCCTGGTATGTAATGGTCAGGTTCATTCAGTTTGCAGTAATGGAATCAATACTGTGTCTTCCACTCTGACTATTTGTGAGATTTGTGGAGTGGTGTGTAACATGGAGCTCAGTCTGCAGTCTGGGTACATTATTGAGATTAATTCTCTATTTTACAATCAGGTACTGTTTGTCTGTTCCATCTGACATTGAATTTGTAGTTCAGGCTGCTCTCTTGTGACAGTGACACAGTGCCTTGCAATCTGATAGTGGGTGTGATTTTGGACTGGGATTGATGTACCTACGTGTCAGTGGGACTGAGTTGTGGTGAAATGGAAACAAGTTCAATCTTTCCTGCTCTGTGTGACTGTTGCATTGACTGTTGGTCTCTGGAACTTGGGATCAGTGCCGGTCTGACTACTTCTGCTGGCGGTGATTGTGGAACTGATGTCTCTGCTCTCTGTGAGTGATACTGTACTTACTGTGTGTGAGGAGCTGGCTGCACTTCCTCGTGTCGAGGAATCACGACATTTATTCTGCTTCCATCAAGTATTTGCCTGTAGAAAGGAAATGTATTTATTATAATTCAGGATGAATGTGGTAGAAGATACAAAAGTGACCAAAACAATTTTTCAATTAATAATCATTGTGAACAATCACAAAGGAAACCCAGCAATACAAACAGAGTCAGTGTCTGATTCCACTGCAGTCCTGCAGCCCCCAGCTACTGCATACCAGGGGCTTTGGCCATTTTACAACAATTAAATGACATCCAGAAACAATCCACTGGGCCATGAATGGGACTGACCGAAGGAACAGGGACTTTTACACAGGTCAGATTTCCAGTTCCCGCTCCCATGGTCTAACCGTTCAAGTGAAACCAAACAGCCGCTGTTTAAAATGTGTCCTTCACACTTCTCACCTGGTGCCTATAATAGATTCTCTTTGTGTAACTCCCCACATCCTGACTGTCCGCTTCTGTTTCCACACTTCACTGTCCAATAACAAGAAACTGTGGGATGAGGCTGGATCGCTCTCTTTGCGCTGGCACGGACATGATGGGCCGAATGGCCTCATTCTGCGCCGGAATTTTTCCATGTTTCTGTTTGCGGAATTGTTGCAGAAATCTGCGCCTGCGCTCCCCTCCCCCAGCACTGCCTGTGAGCGGAAGAAGATGGTTTAAAACAGCCGCCAATGGAGAGATCCCGGTCCCGGTGGAAGGGAGCAAACAGCAGCCTCCTTCCAGCAGCACATCGCTTTGGGAGCGTGTCCGCAAATGGACTCGGAGATCAGCATCGAGTCCGGGGTCAAGTTCAGGGGCAGGCGGGGGCTGTTTGTTTGAGGCGGAGTGGAGCAGGAACTGGTCCCGGAACATGGAGTGAGTGGGGGAAGGGAGAGGCCATTCGCGGGTTGTGTGTGGACAAGGGGATGGAGATAGAATGGGAAGAACCTGTTACTGCAGTGCAGTCAAACAATGATAATATTTGTATGGCTGGGCTTCCTTTGTGGGCGTTTATAATTATTATGAGAGATTAAATTCATTAAAATCCTGTATCTTCTGTCTCACCAGTATTTGAATTATAAACATTCTTTTGTTCAAACAGACAAATAATTGAATGAACCAAAATAAATGTGATGTTTCCTCCACCAAGTTACAAGGGCGGCACAGTGGCGCAGTGGTTAGCACCGCAGCCTCACAGATCCAGCGACCCGGGTTCAATTCTGGGTACTGCCTGTGTGGAGTTTGCAAGTTCTCCCTGTGTCTGCGTGGGTTTCCTCCGGGTGCTCCGGTTTCCTCCCACATGCCAAAGACTTGCAGGTTGATAGGTAAATTGGCCATTATAAATTGCCCCTAGTATAGGTAGGTGGTAGGGAAATATAGGGACAGGTGGGGATGTGGTAGGGATATGGGATTAGTGTAGGATTAGTATAAATGGGTGGTTGATGGTCGGCACAGACTCGGTGGGCTGAAGGGCCTGTTTCAGTGCTGTATCTCTAAACATGGAAGAGTGTCACCAGCTCCTTCTCACACACAGTCCGTACATTATCACTCACAGAGTGCAGAGACACAGACAGGTCATCAGTTCCACAGTCTCAGACAGCAGAAACAGATCCAGAGACACATTTTCAATCCATCAATCAAATGGAGCAGGAGAGACGCACGTTGTTTTCATGTCACCCCAACTCAGTATCACTGACAGGTAGATTCACAAATCCCAGTCCAAATTCTCACCCACTATCAAATTATCAGTGTGTCAATCCCACAATAGAGCAACCTCAGCTACAAATTAAATGCACATAGAACTGACACATGGTTGCTGTTTCAAAGTTACAGAAATAACCTCAATGAAGTGCTCCGAGATTCAAGTTAAATACCAGCCTAATATTTACACGGGTTTTGACTTTATTATCAGTATTAATTCCCATAATGTGTCCAGACATATACATTAGATACAAATCTCAAGTGCATAATCAGATTGCAGAGGTACAAACTCAGATTCCACTTTAAAACTCATCCGGATTGTGAAACTAAAAGATACAATATAAATTTGATTCGTATAGTTTGAGCTATAAATTACGTACCAGTCCTCAAACCTCATATAGTGTCAGATGGAAGATACTGTACAATTCCAGACTGAGCTCATTTTACATGCAAGTCCAAGATTCTCACTCAGAGTTAGACTGAATGGCACTGATCAAATTGATGAGTACAGCCTGAGTTACACTTGCACATCAATCCTGTATCAGATTGTAGGATACATTATATTTCACTATTGTGTTCACAGTGACAGATACTATTTAATACTGGGCAAAACCTCAAACAGGATTTATGTATCTACCTATCTGCTTAAAACCTACCACATCAGTGGCCTGTTGCTGTGCTGAATTTTTATGTAGAATAAATCCAGACTTGCACCAGTCCCAGTGACGGAAGGTTATATAATGAATCTCACACTCTCACAGAGTACCAGACACTGACAGTTAGAGAGTGATTTTGAAACCCATGCTAGGTGCCAGATGCTGAAAGGTATAGGTTGATTACTGCACTCACTGACAGTACCTCAGCCTGAGTCATCTAAAGCAACCTAACACACAAATAGTAGCACTGAGAGATTGAGAAAGAGTCTAAAACTCAGAGTAACAGACACTGATAGACACAATCTGAAAACTGCACGCAATGGATACAGTATTGGCTAACTCACAAGAAACAGAGTGGGGATAATTGGGGAATTTTCAAATTGGCAAACTGTAACTAATGGAGTGCCACAGAGATCAGTGCTGGTGCCTCAATCTTTATGGTCTTTATTAATAACTTGCATGAAGGGACCGAGTGTAAATCCAAATTTATGGATGGTACAACGATAGGGAGGAAAGCAAGTTGTGAGAAGGACACAAAGTGTCTGCAAAGAGATATAGCTAGGTTAAATCAGTGGGAAAAAGTTTGGCAGATGGAGTATAATATGGGAAAATGTAAGATTGTCTACTTTGGCAGGAAGAATAGAAAAACAGAATATTACTTACATAGAGAGAGACTGCAGAATGCTGCTGTACCAAGGAATCTGTGTGTCCAGGTACATGAATTACAAAAAAGTTAGCATGCAGCTATAGCAAGTAATTAGGAAGGCAACTGGAATGTTGGCATTTTTAGAGAGGGGAATTGAGTTTAAAAGTAGGGAAGATTTGCTGTAACTGTACAGGGCATTAGTGACATCCCAACTAAAGTACTCCACACAGTTGTGGTCTCCTTACTTAAGGAGGGCTATACTTGCATTGGAATCAGTTCAGAGAAGGTTCACTCGGCTGATACTTGGGAAGTTGGATTGTCTTATGAGAAAAAGTTGAGCAGGTTGGGCCTATACTCACTGGAGTTTAGAAGATTGAGAGGTGATCTTATTGAAACCTATAAGATTCTCAGTGGGCTGGACAGGTAGATGCTGAGAGGATGTTTCTCCTTGTAGGGGAATGTAGAATTAGGGGCCACAGTTTCAAGATAAGTGGCCTCCCATTCAAGAAGGAGATGAGGAGGAATTTCTTCGCTCAGAGGGTTGTTCATCTTTGGAATTCTGTTCTCCAGAGGACTGTGGGGGCTGGGTCATTGAATATATTCAAGGCTGTGATAGACAGATTTTTGATCTACAAGGGAGTCAATGGTCATGGGCGCAGGCAGGAAAGTGGAGTCAAGGCCACAATCAGAACAACCCCGATCTTACTGAATGGCGGAGCAGGCTCGATGGGCCAAATGGCCATCTCCTGCTCCTATTTTGTATCTTTTTATCTTCTTACACACACACACACACTCAACCAGTGTGTGGCAGTGGATCTAGAATTAATCCCACTTTCGTACAAAATACCAGAGACTGAAAGGTACAGAATAAATCCCACAGATACGGACAGTATGACTGACAGGTACAGAATGAAACCCATGCTCACACACAGCACCAGGGATTGAAAGATACATGTGATTCCCACCCTCACAGAACAATATCAGACTGAGTTACAGAATGATTTCCACATTCACATCGAGCACCACTGACTGCTAATTAATTCATCCCACAATCACACACACTACCAGAGGCCGACAGATACAGAATGTATTGCAAACTTTCACAAAGTACCAGTGAGTGACAGGTACAGAATGAATCCCACATTCACAAACTGTACTAGAGAATGGCAGATCCAGTACCAATGACCAATTCAGAATGAACTCCAAATTTACACATGACACTAGAGATGGAGAGATACAAAATTAATTCCACATTCACACTGCGCGAGAGACTGATAGTTACAAAATGGATCCAGAACATGCAGACAGTGCCAGAGACTGACAGTTACAGAATGAAGTAAACACTCACATACAGTACCAGAAATGACAGAAATGGAATTGATACCACACATATATGTGATACCAGAGATGGAGCATATAGAATGAATCACACACACACAACAAGAACAGAGATAGAGTTATACAGAATGAATCACACACACACACAACAAGAACAGAGATAGAGTTATACAGAATGAATCTCACGCTCATGTACAGGCCAACAGATTAACAGGTAAACAATTACCCTCAAACACACATACATTACCAAGGGTCAGTTCAGAATGACTACAAAACTCAAATAATGTGTTCAAGGTTGAAAGATGCAGATGAATACAAAACTCACACACAAGATACTAATAGATACAGCCTGAAAACTGCACTCAAACACAGTACAAGGGACTGACAGATACTGAATGAATCCCACACTCATATTCAATACCAGAGACTGACAGATGCAGAATGGATGTCACACTAAACTTCTTCTTCGGAACTCCCTTGGGAATGAGGATGACTTTCTTCCACTCCAGGGTTGTGGGTCCTTAGGTAACTGAATAGTCCAATTCTTGATCCACACACTCGGCCACAGGTGGGGCAGATGGTGCTTGGTGAAGTGGGTGAATGGGATTCTCCAATTTCCAAATACTCCTTCCACTGTTTGCATTTCGTTGCTTCCTGGGCATGTCGACGAATTTCAAACTGGCTGGCACCTTCGCGGATGCTTCTTCTCCATTTTGGGTGGTCTCAGGCAAGAGATGCCCATGAATCAGTGCAGATGTCACGTTTTTTCAGGATGTCTTGAAGGAAATTCTTGTAATGTTTCCTCTGCCCTCCTGGTAGCTTCTTGCCCTGATGGAGTTCAGAGTAGAAAGCTTGTTTTGGGACTCTGGCGTCAGGCTTGGGGATGATGTGGCCCATCCAACATAACTGACTAGCCATGACCAGTGTCTGGATACTGGGGATGTTGGCCTGAGAGAGGACACTGATATTGCAGCGCCTGTCCTGCAACTGAATTTGCAGGATCTTGCGGAATCACCACCGGTGATATCTCTCCAGGGCTTTGAGATGTCTGCTGTACAATATCCATGTTTCTGACACATACAGGAGGGCAGGTAACACTGCAGCCATGTCAACCATGAGCTTGGTGTCTGATTTGAGTTCTTTGTCATCAAACATTCTTTTCCTCAGAGGACTGAAGGCTACGCTGACACACTAGACGTGATGCTGAGTGTCATTGTCGATATCTGCCCTTGGTGACAGGAGGTTCCCAAGGTATGAGCAGTGATCCACATTGCCCAGTGGTTCGCTGTGGATCTTGATAGTCGAGGGGCAGTGTCGGGGAGCAGGCTGGTAGAGGACCTTTGTCTTCTGGATGTTTTGCTTAAGGCCAATTATTTCATACACCTCCGTGAATGCATTGATCAGGGTTTGACGCTTGGCCTCTGAGTGTGCGCATACGCAGGCATCGTCAGCATACTGCAGCTTGATGACAGAGGTTGGAGTGGCCTTACATCCGGACTGGAGGCAACATAGGTTAAATAGTTTCCCACTCGTCCTGTAGAGTAGATCTACACATGCGACCTAAAGAACAGCTGATGGGCTGAAAGAACACTGGAACAACAAAAACTTGCTGACAGCCACGACATGTGTGGATTCTTCAGCACAGTCAAGACCATTCACGGCCCACGTACCCAAGGACCTACCCTACTGAGAGCAAAAGAATGGAGTGACACTGATCAAGGACAGATAGGCAGTCTGCACTCGTTGCAAGGAGCACTTTGAAGATCTCTTCAATCGTGACTCAGTCCTTGATGCGAGTGCCCTTGACCGCATTCCACAGCATGCTACCCACCGTGCTGTCAGCACAATCCCAGGCTGACAGAGATTGAAAAGGCCATCTGACAGCTAAAAAACAATAAGGCCGCTGGCACAGATGGAATTCCCATCAAAATTCTAAAATCTGGCAGAGAAGCACTCTTGACACAAATACATGGTCTCATTTCCCTCATTTGGAAGGAGGAGAGCATGACAGGGGATCTCCGAGACACTGTAATAGTGATCATCTTTAAAGAAGGTGACAAGACTGACTGTGGTAACTACAGAGGGGTATCCCTGCTGTCCGCCACAGGGAAGGCCATCACAAGAGTCCTTCTCAACTGCCTCCTCCCCGTGGCTGAAGAGCTCCTACTGGAATCACAATGTGGATTCTGTCCATCAAGAAGCACAATGGACATGATCTTCACAGCAAGACAACTCCAAGAAAATGTAGGGAGCAGCAACAACCTTTCTACCTGGTCTTCTCTGACCTGACAAAGGCCTTCGACTCTCCCAACCAGGAGGGATTATGGAACGTCCTCAAATTTGGCTGCCCAGAGAAATTCATCATCATCCTCTGACGACTGCATGATGACATGCAAGCTGTAATCCTTCCAACGGACCTACCACTGACCCAATCCCAATGCAAACTGGGGTCGAGCAAGGCTGTGTCATTGCACCAATGCTCTTTTCCATCATCCTTGCCGCAACACTCCACCTCATCTCCTCACACTCACAGTCCTAGAGTCTGATAGATACAGAATGGATGTCACACTCACAGTACCAGAGACTGACAGATACAGAATGGATATCACACTCACAGTCCTCGAGTCTGATAGATACAGAATGAATCCACACAGCACCGGAGACTTCTTTTCTTCTTCTTCTTCTTTGGCCTCCTTGTCTCGAGAGACAATGGGTCAGCGCCTGGAGCTTGTCAGTGGTTTGTGAAGCAGTGTCTGGAATGGCTATAAAGGCAAATTCTAGAGTGACAGACTCTTCCACAGGTGCTGCAGATAAAATTGGTTGTCGGGGCTGTTACACAGTTGTCTCTCCCCTTGAGCTTCTGTCTTTTTTCCTGCCAACTGCTATGTTTCTTCGACTCACCATACTTTAGCTCCGCATTTATGGCTGTCCGCCATCTCTGGCGATCACTGGCAACTGACTCCCACGACCTGTGATCGATGTCACAGGACTTCATGTCGTGTTTGCAAACGACTTTAAAGCAGAGACATGGATGGTCGGTGGTTCTGATACCAGTGACGAGGTTGCTGTACAATGTGTCCTTGGGGATCCTGCCATCTTTCATGCGGCTCACATGGCCAATCCATCTCAAGCGCCGCTGGCTCCGTAGGGTGTATGTGCTGGGGATGTTGACCGCCTCAAGGACGTCTGTGTTGGAGATACGGTCCTGCCACCTGATGCCAAGGATTCTCCAGAGGCAGCAAAGATGGAATGTATTGAGACGTCGCTCTTGGCTGACATACGTTGTCCAGGCCTCGCTGCCGTAGAGCAAAGTACTGAGGACACAGGCTTGATATACTTGGACTTTTGTGTTCCGTGTCAGTGTGCCATTTCCCCACACTCACTTGGCCAGTCTGGACATAGCAGTGTTCTCGCACCTACACTGTTTGGGATCTTCTTCTCCCTGCTGCTCTCACATGCGTTCAAGTCTTCAGAAGAAGGAATTTTCCTCCACACAAGATCAGATGGCAGTTTGTTCAACCTTGCCCGTCTAAGAGCGAAGAGCAAAGTACAGAAAGTCCGCATCAGGGAACTCCTCTTTGCTGACAATGCTGCATTAACATCCCACACTGAAGAGTGTCTGCAGAGACTCATTGACAGCATTGCGGCTGCCTGCAACGAATTTGGCCTAACCATCAGCCTCATGAAAACGAACATCATGGGACAGGTCATTATAAATACTCCATCCATCAATATGGGCGAACACGCTCTGGAAGTGGTTCAAGAGTTTACCTATCCAGGCTCAACTATCACCAGTAACCTGTCTCCCGATGCAGAAGTCAACAAGTGCATGGGAAAGGCTTCCACTGCTATGTCCAGACTGGCCAAGAGAGTGTGGGAAAATGGCGCACTGACACGGAACCAGAGACTGAGAGCGACCAAATTACATAAAACACTCAAACACAGTAGCAGAGAGTAAAATAAACGGAATTAATTGCACACTCACATGCAATAGCAGAGACACAACGACACAGAATCAGTCAAAAAGTGTCCTCCCAACAACAGCCAGGACATTTCCAGGGAGCTTTACACAGGGAGCGACTGTTTTACTATAAACTGGGACTGGAGAGAGTCTTTGTGAAATATACTTACAGATTGCAGTAAGGGTGTTTGTGATTGGTTGCAAATATTTATTCTGATTGGATGGCGAAAGAGACCAATTGTAGAATTACAATATAAAATCGTTTTGACATCACTCCCAATCACCCAATCACCCAATCACAATCTTTACTTTCTCCCATCCCTCATTAGCATAGAGCTGTGGGATTGTCTATTTAATCCGCACTCGGAAGGGGTTTGGTTTATTTCTGTGTTTGAATTTGAAACTGAAGATGGTTGAGGAGAAGAAGAAAGCAGCTGCTAAGAAGGGCGCCAAGAAAACTGTGAGTAAACCATCAGCAAAGGGAGGCAAAAGGCGGAGAAAGTCGAGGAAGGAGAGTTACTCCATCTACATCTACAAAGTGATGAAGCAGGTTCACCCCGACACCGGCATCTCCTCCAAGGCCATGAGCATCATGAACTCGTTTGTGAACGATATTTTCGAGCGCATCGCGGGTGAGGCTTCCCGCCTGGCACATTACAACAAACGCAGCACCATCAGCTCTCGGGAGATCCAGACCGCCGTGCGCCTGCTGCTGCCCGGGGAGCTGGCCAAGCACGCTGTGTCGGAAGGGACAAAGGCGGTGACCAAGTACACCAGCTCCAAGTAAAACTGCACAATGGACTGAAAAACATCCCAAACACAACGGCTCTTTTAAGAGCCACCCACAATCTCTCTGAAAAAGCTACACCATCATCCCGATAGTATCAATTTGTTTTTTTTTATACAAAGGGTCTGGAACTTTCTAATTGCCTTTGTGATATCTGTTTTAACCCCATGGATTCTGGGTGATTCATCTTCACTGTTGAGATCTTTGTGTCTCTACTTAATAATGCCGTGTAAATTAATTACTGATCACTGACCCCATGTGCGCGTTCATTTTCGCTATTGTACTATTTCGTCAATAAGCTGACAGATCAGTTCTCAGTCACTTGTTTCCCTTGTTCAAGCTCGGCCTCAATAATAAGTACATTTACTAGAAACCCCGCTGTTGTAGGAAACCTCAGTCTCTCATTTCAACTCGACAGTAAAAATCTTCTCTCCGCTTTTGTCTCCCACAAATAGGTTCAATCTAGAATCAGTGATGCGGTATCTTGACAAAGATTGACCTGAAATGTGTCCGCTTCCAGAATGCTGTGAGAGACTTTCTGCCGCCGCTTACAGACTGTTTCAAAAAGGACGGAGAATAGTCCGAGATCAAAGCGCACATGGGCTCAGTGATCAGTAATTAATTTACGCCGCATTATTAAGTAGAGAAACAAAGATCTCAGACAGTGAAACTGAATCACCCAGAATCCATGGGGTTAAAAGAGATCAGAAAGGCAAATAGAAAGTACCAGACTCTTCGTATAAAAAAACAAAACAAATTAAAACCAGAGAGATGATGTAGCTTTTTCAGAGAGATTGTGGGTGGCTCTTAAAAGAGCCGTTGTGTTTGGGATGTTTTTCAGTCCATTGTGCAGTTTTACTTGGAGCTGGTGTACTTGGTCACCGCCTTTGTCCCTTCCGACACGGCGTGCTTGGCCAGCTCCCCGGGCAGCAGCAGGCGCACAGCGGTCTGGATCTCCCGGGAGCTGATGGTTCTGCGCTTGTTGTAATGGGCCAGGCGGGAAGCCTCACCCGCGATGCGCCCGAAAATATCGTTCACAAACGAGTTCATGATGCTCATGGCCTTGGAAGAGATGCCGGTGTCGGGGTGAACCTGCTTCATCACTTTGTAGATGTAGATGGAGTAACTCTCCTTCCTCGACTTTCTCCGCCTCTTACCGCCCTTTGCTGATGGTTTACTCACAGTTTTCTTGGCGCCCTTCTTAGCAGCTGCTTTCTTCTTCTCCTCAACCATCTTCAGTTTCAATTTCAGACACAGAAATAAACCAAACCCCCTCCGAGTGCGGATTAAATAGACAATCCCACAGCTCTATGCTAATGAGGGATGGGGGAAAGTAAAGATTGTGATTGGGTGATTGGGAGTGATGTCACAATGATTTTATATTGTAATAATATAATTGGTGTCCTTCACCATCCAATCACATTCAAACTTTGCAGCCAATCACAAACATTCGGACTGCAACCAGGAAGTCTGTTTCACAAAGACTCTCTCCAGCTGCAGTTTACATTGAAAGAGCCGCTCCCTGTGTCAAGCTCTCTGGAAATGTTCTGCATGTTGTTGAGAGGACGCTTATTGATGATTCTGTGTCGTTGCTATTGCATGTGAGTGTGCAATTAATTCCATTTCTTTTATTCTCTGCTCCTGTGTTTGAATGTGTTCTGTCATTCAGCAGTTCTCAGTCTCTGGTGCTGTATGGATTTATTCCGTATTTATTTATTTCGAGAATATAGCACTGAAACAGGCCCTTCGGGCCACCGAGTCTGTGCCGACCAACAATCACCCATTTATACTAGCCCTGCAGTAATCCCAATCTACACTAGGAGCAATTTACAATGACCAATTTACTTATCAACCTGCAAGTCTTTGGCGGTGGGAGGAAACCGGAGCACCCGGCGAAAACCCACGCGGTCACAGGGAGAACTTGCAAACTCCGCACAGGCAGTACCCAGAATCGAACCCGGGTCCCTGGAGCTGTGAGGCTGCAGTGCTAACCACTGCACCACTGTATCTGTCAGACTCTGGTACTGGGTTTGAGTATGACATCCATTCTGTATCTGTCAGTCTCTGTTGCTGTGTTTGAGTGTGAGGAGTTGAGGTGGAGTGTTGCGGCGAGGAAGATGGAAAAGAGCGTTGGTGCGATGACACAGACTTAGTTGACCCCAGTTTGCATTGGGATTGGGTCAGTGGTAGGTCCGTTGGGAAGGATTTCAGCTTGCATGTCATCATGCAGTCGTTGGAGGTTGGTGACGAATTTTTCCGGCAGCCAAATTTGAGGAAGACGTTCCATAATCCCTCCTGGTTGGTAGAGTCGAAGGCCTTTGTCAGGTCAGAGAAGACCAGGTAGAAAGGTTGCTGCTGCTCCCTACATTTTCTTGGAGTTGTCTTGCTGTGAAGATCATGTCCACTGTGTCTCTTGATGGACAGAATCCACATTGTGATTCCAGTGGGAGATCTTCAGCCACGGGGAAGAGACAGTTGAGAAGGACTCTTGTGATGACCTTCTCTGTAGTGAACAGCTGGGATACCCCTCTGTCATTACCACAGTCGGTCTTGTCACCATTTTTGGTGATGATCACAATGACAGCATCTCAGAGATCCCTGGCGTGCTCTCGTCCTTCCAGCTGAAGGAAATGAGACCATGTATTTGTGTTAAGTGTTCTTCTCTGTCGTATTTTAGATTTTCAGAGAGAATTCCATCGATGCCGGTGGCCTTCATTTTTTTTTACCTGTTAGATTGCCTTTTCAATTTCTGTTGGGCTGGGATTGTGCTGACGTCATGGTGGGTAACAAGCTGTGGAATGTGGCACTTGCATCAAGGACTGAGTTGCGATTGAGGAGATCTTCAAAGTGCTACTTCCAACGAGTGCTGACTGCCTCTCTGACCTTGATCAGTGTCACTCCATTCTTTACTCTCAGTAGGGTAGGTCCTTGGTAATTTGGGCCATAAATGGTCTTGATGGTGCTGAAGAATCCACACATGTCGTGGCTGTCAGCAAGTTGCTGTATTTCCTGCACTCTTTCAGCCCATCAGCTGTTCTTTAGTTCGTGTAAGCAGATCTACTCTACAGGACGAGTGGGAAACTATTGAAACTACATTGCCTGCAGTCCTGAAGCAAGGCCACTCCAACATCTGTCATCGGGCTGCAGTATGCTGACAATGCTTGCATATGCGCACACTCAGAGGCCAAGCTTCAAACCCTCATCGATGCATTCATGGAGGCGTATGAAAGAATTGGCTTGAAGCAAAACATCCGGAAAGCTAAGGTCCTCTGCCAGCCTGCTCCCCGACACTGCCCCCGACTATTAAGATCCACGGCGAATCACTGGACAATGTGGATCACTGCTCATACTTTGGGAACCTCCTGTCACCAAGGGCAGATATCGACAATGACACTCAGGATCGCTTCCAGAAGGCCATGTGGCCCATAAATCCTGCTCTGCCATTCAATAAGATCATGCCTGTTCTGATTGAGGCCTTAATTCCACTTTCCTGCCTGTGCCCATTGACCAATGACTCCCTTGTACATCAAAAAATCTGTCTGTCACAGCCTTGAATATATTCAATGACCCAGCCTCCACAGTCCTCTGGAGAACAGAATTCCAAAGATGAGCAACCCTCTGACAGAAGAAATTCCTCCTCATCTCTTTCTTGAATGGGAGACCTCTTATCTTGAAACTGTGGCCCATAATTCTACATTCCCCCACAAGGAGAAACATCTTCCCAGCATCTACCTGTCCAGCCCACTGAGAATCTTATAGGTTTCAATAAGATCACCTCTCAATCTTCTAAACTCCAGTGAGTAGAGGCCCAATCTGCTCAACTTTTTCTCACAAGTCAACCCTTCATCCCAGGAATCAGCCTAGTGAACATTCTTTGAACTGATTCCAATACAAGTATATCCCTCCTTAAGTAAGGAGACCAAAACTGTATGGAGTACTTTAGTTGGGATGCCACTAATGCCCTGTACAGTTACAGCAAAACTTCCCTACTTTTATACCCCATTCCCCTTGCTAGAAATTCCAACATTCCATTTGCATTCCTAATTACTTGCTGTACCTTCATGCTAACTTTTCTGTAATTCATGTACCTGGCACCCAGATCCCTCAGTACAGCAGCATTCTGCAGTCTGTCTCTATGTAAGTAATATTCTGTTTTTCTATTCTTCCTGCCAAAGTAGACAATCTCACATTTTCCTATATTATACTCCATCTGCCAAACTTTTGCCCACTGACTTAACCTATCTATATCTCTTTGCAGACACTTTATGTCCTCCTCACAGCTTTCTTTCCTACCTATCTTTGTACCATCCATAAATTTGGCAACAGTACACTCGGTCCCTTCATGCAATTATTAATATAGACCATAAATAGTTGAGGCACCAGCACTGATCCCTGTGACAATCCATTAGTTACAGTTTGTCAATCTGAATATGCCCCATTTGTCCCCACTCTCTGTTTCCTGTGAGTTCGCCAATCCGATATCCATGTGTGTGTCGTATTCAGTTTGTATCTATCAGTGTCTGGTACTCTATGTGAGTTTTGAACTCTTTCTTACTCTCTCACTGCTATTTTTTGTGTGTTAGGTTGCTTTAGATGACTCAGGCTGAAGTACTGTGAGTGAGTGCAGTAATCAACCTCTATCTTTCAGCATCTGGCACTGAGCATGTGTTTCAGCATCACTCTCTATCTATCAGTATCTGGTACTCTGTGTGAGTGTGGGATTCATTATATAATCTTCCGTCCCTGGGACTGATGGCAAGTCTGGATTTATTCTCCATAAAATGTCAGCACAGCAACAGGCCATTGATGTGGTAGGTTTTAAGCAGACAATATATTTGAGGTTTTGCTTAGTATTAAATATCTGTCACTGTGAACACAATAGTGAAAGATAATGTATCCTACAATCTGATACAGGATTGGTGTGCAAGTGTAACTCAGGCTGTACTGATCAATTTGATCAGTGCCATTCAGTCTGAGTGAGTATCTTGGACTTGCATGTAAAATGAGCTCAGTCTGGAATTGTACAGTATCTTCCATCTGCCACTGTACGAGGTTTCAGGACTGCTATGTAATTTAGAGCTCAGACTATACTGATCAAATTTATAATGTATCTTTTAGTTTCACAATCCGGATGAGTTTTAAACTGGCATCTGAGTTTGGATCTCAGGTTATACGATATTTCAGAATCTCTCAATCTGATTATGGACTTGAGTCTAATGTTTATGTCTGGAAACATGATGGGAATTAATACTGATAATAAACTCATAACCTGTGTAAATATTGGGCTGGTATTTAACTTGAATCTCAGAGTACATTATTGAGGTTAATTCTGTAACTTTGAAACAGGAACAACGTGTCAGTTCTCTGTGTGTTTAATTTGTAGCTGAGGTTGCACTATTGTGGGATTGACACACTGATAATTTGATTGTGGGTGAGATGTTGGACTGGGATTTATGTATCTACCTGTCAGTGGTAATGAGTTGGGATGACATGGAAACAACGTCTGTCTTTCCTGCTCTATTTGATTGATGGATTGAAAATGTGTCTCTGGAACTATTTCTGCTGTCTGAGACTGTGGAACTGATGACCTGTCTGTGTCTCTGCGCTTTGTGAGTTATAATGTACGTATTGTGTGTGAGAAGGAGCTGATGACACTCTTCCTTGTAACTTGGGTGGAGGAAATAGCCCATTTATTCTGGTTCATTCAATCATTTGCCTGTTTGAACAAAAGTATGTTTGTAACTAAAATACAGGTGAGATCAAAGATATTGAGTTTTAATGAATTTAATCTCTCAAATAATAATCATTATGGATACCCGCAAAAGAACCACCGCAACACAAATATTGTCACTGTTTCACTCCACTACAATAAGTTTCTTCCCATTCTGTCTCCATCCCCTTGTCCACACACAACCGGAGAATGGCCTCTCCACTCACTCCATGTTCCGAGACCAGTTCCAGATCCACTCCGCCTGCCCCTGAACTTGCCCCGGACTCGATGCTGATATCTGAGTCTTTCTGCGGACATGCTCCCAAAGCGATGTGCTGCTGGAAGGAGGCTGCTGTTTTCTCTCTTCCCCCAGGACCGGGATCTCTCCATTCGCGGCTGTTTTAAACCATTTTCTTCCGCTCACAGGCAGTGCTGGGGGAGGGGAGCGCAGGCCCAGATTTCTGCAGCACTTCAGCCAGAAACGTGGAAAACTTCCGGCACAGAATGAGTCCATTCGGCCCATCATGTCCGCGCCAGCGGAATGAGAGGGATATAGCCTGTTCCCACAGTTTATTGTTATTGGACAGTGAAGTGTGGAAACAGAAGCGGACAGTCAGGATGTGGGGAGTTACACAAAGAGGATCTATTATTGGCACCAGGTGAGAAGTGTGAAGGACACATTTTAAACAGCGGCTGTTTGGTTTCATTTGAACGGTTCGACCATGGGAGCGGGAACAGGAAATCTGACCTGTGTAAAAGTCCCTGCTCCGTCGGTCAGTCCCATTCATGGCCCAGTGGATTGTTTCTGGATGTTATTAAATTGTTGTAAAATGGCCAAAGCCCCTGGTATGCAGTAGCTGGGGGCTGCAGGACTGCAGTGGAATCAGACACTCTGTTTGTATTGCTGGGTTTCCTTTGTGATTGTTCACAATGATTATTCATTGAAAAATTGTTTTGGTCTCTCTTGTAACTTCCACCACATCTCTTCCTGAATTATAATTAATACTTTTTCTTTCCACAGGCAACACTTGAGGAAGCTGAATAAATGTAGTGATTCCTCGACACAAGGGGAAGTGCAGCCAGCTCCTCACACACAGTAAGTGCAGTATCACTCACAGAGAGCAGAGACATCAATTCCACAATCACCGACAGCAGAAGTAGTCAGAACATAAAAACACACACAATAGGAGCAGGAGTAGATCATGTGGCCCGTGGAGCCTGCTCCGCCATTCAGTACCATCATGGATGATCTTAGGCTTCAATTCCACTTTCCCGCCTGCTCGCCTTATCCCCTGATTCTCTGAGAGATCAAAAATCTGTCTATCGCAGCTTTACATGTATTCAATGATGGAGCATCCACAATCCTCTGGAGTAGAAAATTCCAAAGTTTCACAACCCTTTGAGTGAAGTAATTTCTCCTCATCTCAGTCCTAAATGATCATCCCCTTTTCGTGGGACTGTGTCCCCATGTTTTAGATTCTCTGACCAGCAGAAACAATCTCTCAGTGTCTCCCCTATCCAGCCCCTTTGGAATTTTGTATGTTTCAATGAGATCACCTCTCATTCTTCTAAACTCCAGAGTATAGGCCCAATTTACTCAGCCTCTCATCATAGGACAATCCCCTCATCCCAGGGACTAATTTAGTGAACATTTGCTGCACCGCCTCCAATGCACATATATCCTTTCTTAAGTGTGCAGACTCAAACTTCACACTGTATTCCAGATGTGGTCTCACCGAAATCCTGTACAATTGTAACTCACTTCTTTATTGCTGTATTCTAATCCCCTCGCAATAAAGGCCAACACGCCATTTGCCTTCCTAATTGCTTGTTGTACCTGCATGCTAACTTTCTGTATTCCTTGGACAAGTACACTCAAGTCTCTTTGAACACCAACAGTTACAAGTTTCACACCTTTTATCAAATATTCTACTTTTCTATTCTTATGACCAAAGTGAAGAACTTCACACTTCCCTACATTATACTCCATCTACCATCTTCTTGCCCACTCACTGAACTTGTCTATATCTCTTTGCAGCCTCTCTATGTCCTCCCACAGCTTCCCTTTCCACCTACCTTTGTATCATCAGCAAACTTAGATACATTACTCTCTGTCTCTTCATCTAAGTCATTAATTTAGATTGTAAATAGCTGAGACCCCAGCACTTATCCTTGCGACACTCCATTATTCACTGCCTGCCAATCTGTTTATACCCACTCTTTGCTTCCTGTCCATTAACCAATCCTCTATCCATGCTAATATATTACCCACAATTCCATGAGTCCCTTATCTTCTCCATTAACCTTTTATGTAGCACCTTAATGTCCAGGGGCGGCACGGTGGCGCAGTGGTTAGCATCGCAGCCTCACAGCTCCAGCGACCCGGGTTCAATCCTGGGTACTGCCTGTGTGGAGTTTGCAAGTTCTCCCTGTGTCTGCGTGGGTTTCCTCCGGGTGCTCCGGTTTCCTCCCACATGCCAAAAGACTTGCAGGTTGATAGGTAAATTGGCCATTATAAATTGCCCCTAGTATAGGTAGGTGGTAGGGAAAATATAGGGACAGGTGGGGATGTGGCAGGGATATGGAATTAGTGTAGGATTAGTATAAATGGGTGGTTGATGGTCGGCACGGACTTGGTGGGCCGAAGGGCCTGTTTCAGTGCTGTATCTCTAAACTAAACTAAACTTATTGAATGCCTTTTGGAAATCCAGGAATACGACTAGTTTCCCTTTACCCTGCTAGTTACATCCTCAAAAAACTCTCATAAATTTGTCAAACAAGATTTCCCTCCAGGAAAATCATGTTGACTTGTTTGAATGCTTTTCTCAGTGCATTGTTCAGACTTCCTGCATTTTCCCAAGGACTGATATTAGGCTAACTGACCTGTAGTTCACAGTTTTCTCGCTCCCTCCTTTCCTGAAAAGCAGTGTAACATTTGCCAACTTCCAATCTGATGGAAATTTTCTGACCCCCTCCCACACCCACTGCAATATTACACGGAACGGCGGTGGGGAGAAACAGCCTGTCTGCCCCAGGCCAATCAAGGCCCTTAATTGGCCAATTAACAGCCACTTATGGGCCTCCTCTCTCTGCTGCAGGTATTTTATCCTCGGTTGGGTTGGGGGCGGGGAGGCAGTGTGGCAAAGGCACCAAGAACCCTGCCTGATAAAACCAGGCGTCTTTCTTGCGGGCTGCGGAGGGGGGGGGGTCCTCCTGATTAGGCACCCTGTTCCCCATGGAGAGCCACCCTCAAAGCTCCAACCACCCCGATTGGGCACCTCCGGACCCTGTACCTGACCCCCCCATTGCCTCAGACTTAAAGGTAACATTATATATTCTATCAGAACAGACTGAATGACAGATAACATAGCACTCCACAAAACTATAGTGTTAGAGTGACAGATATTGTCTCAGTTATTTATTGCAGCCTGAGCTACACATTATATGCCAATCTAAAATCACATACAGTTTCAGACTGAGATACAGTATTTATTCCATAAATGCAAACCGAACTATATGTTCCACAGGAGTTCATACTATTGAACAAGCCTGGGCTCTTTTCTCTGAGTGGTCACCTAATAGAAGCATTGAATAATATGAAGGGTTTTGTTAGGGTAGAGGTAGAGATGTTTCCCACTTGTGGCGGAGTCCAAAGCTGTCGATATGAAATAGTCAGTAATAAATTAAATAAATAACTCAGGGGAAACTTCTTTCCCCTGCTTTGACAGCACTTGAGCTGCTGAACATTGTTACATTTAACATCAAGCTAAATGATTAAATGAGGCAGAAACAATTTGAGAGATTTGCTGATAGGATTAGATGAAGTAGGGTTGGAGTAACCTCATTGGAACTACCAGCACTTGGGCAGAAAAGCCTGTCTCTGTGCTGTAAATACTATGTAATTCTGTGTAGAGTGAATCCAGAATGACAAACTAACCCAGAGATTAATGGCTACTGAATGCATCCCACACACAGGCAGTACCAGAGACTGACAGATACTGAACAAAACCCACACTCACAGGCAGTACCAGAGACTGACAGATACTGAACAAAACCCACACTCACAGGAAGTACCAGAGACTGACAGATACTGAACAAAACCCACACTCACAGGCAGTACCAGAGACTGACAGATACTGAACATAACCTACACTCACAGGCAGTACCAGAGACTGACAGATACTGAACAAAACCCACACTCACAGGAAGTACCAGAGACTGACAGATACTGAACTTAACCTACACTCGCAGGCAGTGCCAGAGACTGACAGACATTGAACATAACCTACACTCACAGGCAGTACCAGAAACTGAAAATATTGAACAAAAAGTACACACGCGGACAGTACCTGAGACTGACAGATACTGAACAAAACACACACTCACAGGCAGTACCAGAGACTGACAGATGTTATGTCCATCCCAAATTCACAACAGAAAAAATAACTGAGAGATCCAACAGAAATCCAACACTTACATATAATACCAGTGACTTAAAGGTACAGAATTAATCGCACTCTCAAATATAGTGCATGTGACTGGGATACAGAATGAGTCTATACTGACACATAATACCAGGGAATGACAGATACAGAATGAATCACACAGTCACATACAGCAACAGGGACATTTTGGCACAGTATGAATCTGACAGTCGTGTACAGAAACAGAGGCTGACAGATATCAAATGAAACCCACACACACATACAGTGACACTGAGAGCTATAACATATATGCCACATTCATATATAGTACCAGAGATTGACAGATACAGAATGAATTCCACACACACAAACAGTTCCAGAGCCTTATACATTCAGAGTGAATATGACACTTTGTACCAGAGACTGACCAATGCAGCATGAATCCCACACTCCCACTCAGTAATAGAGACTGACAGATAGCCACAAATAAAGAATGATTCTCATTCTCATGTACAGGACAACAGACTGCTTTGCCACAATGGTGTCTCTAATCTTTGGGCAAACTCAGTGTAATAACAACTCATCTCCATTCCCAGTATTTCTAAATCCCACCTGTCCTCCATAATCTGAACAATTATTGCATGTCGTGTTGACTGTCTGATCTGTAAACTGCACTGGATCACAGATTGCTGACATTTGCTAGCTGAAAGTGAGAACTGCAAAATAGAAGCAGAAATTGGCACAGCCTGTCAGGGTTAATAAACAGGTAATGTGAGGTAATAAACTTTGTAATAAACTCATATAGCTTCACATTTTTATACTGAAAATAAAAGTAATCAATTCTTAATAAAAATGTTTACTATATTGATCTGATATTTGTAAATGTGCCCTGTTATATATTACACTACATTGAGCTGTATTTCTGTCTGATTTTTCAGGATACTATTTGCATTACTTCAACTAAAGAAAACATAACTACACAAAGAACTGAGCACAATGCTGAAAGTTTCACAGCAAACAGTCAAAAGGGAAAGAGATAACATATAGAAAGAAAAAAAGCTAAAATACTGAAAACACTCAGCCAGTCCGGAAACAACTGTGGAGAAGAGAAGCTCGGGTTAATGGTCCAGTTCTGTGACCCTTCTATAGACCTGAAACATTGCTCCTCCCTTCCTCTCTCCACAGATACTGCTGGAACTGCTGAGTGTTTCCAGAATCTTCTGTTATTCAGATTTCTAGCGGCTGCAGTATTTCTCTTTTTGAAGAATAAAACAATCCCTGGGAGGGAATGAAAGTTTACATAAGAAATAAGAGCAGGAGTGGCCACTCTGCCCATCGAAATAGTTCCACCATTCAATAATATAACAGCTGTTCTCCTACCTCAACTCCATCTTACCACACTGGCACAGCCCCCTTGATTCCCTTAATATCCAAAAACCTATCGATTTCTCTTGAATATACACAATGATTGAGCATCCAGAGCTCTCTGGGATAGAGAATTCCAAAGATTCATAACCCTTTGACTGAAAAGAAAATCTCCTCTTCTCAGTCAAATATGACCAAGCCCTTTATACTGAGACTGTAACCCTTCATTCTAGATTGCCCAGCTAGAGGAAACATCCTCCCAGCATTTACCATGTCAAGCCACTGAGCATTTTATCTGCCAGTGAGATTACCTCTCACTCTACTGAGTTCTGGGGAATAGAGGCCTAGTCTATTCAATCTCTTCTCATAGGACAATCCCCTCATCCTAGGAAGCAGCCTAGTGGCACGTCTCTGTACTCCCTCTAAGGAAAGTATATCCTTCCTTAGATAAGGGGACCAAAACTGCACAGCACTCCAAGTGTGATCTCACGCTGTATAATTGCAATAAATACTCATACTCTAATCTCTTTGCAATAAAGACAAACATATCATTTGCTTTCCTAATTGGTTGAGTACCTGCACGTTAACTTTCTGTGATTCCTGGACAAGGACACTCGGGTCCCTCTGAATGTAAACATTTCCCATTCTCTCACTAATTTCAAAAATGTTCTGTATTGCTGTTTTAGATTAGAGATACAGCACTGAAACAGGCCCTTCGGCCCACCGAGTCTGTGCCGAACATCAACCACCCATTTATACTAATCCTACACTAATCCCATATTCCTACCAAACATCCCCACCTGTCCCTATATTTCCCTCCCACCTACCTATACTAGTGACAATTTATAATGGCCAATTTACCAATCAACCTGCAAGTCTTTTGGCTTGTGGGAGGAAACCGGAGCACCCGGAGAAAACCCACGCAGACACAGGGAGAACTTGCAAACTCCACACAGGCAGTACCCGGAATCGAACCCGGGTCCTTGGAGCTGTGAGGCTGCGGTGCTAACCACTGCGCCGCCCTGCCAAAGTGTGTAACTGTACACTTCTCCCCATTATATTCCATCTCTCACATTCTTGCCCACATACTTAGTCTGTCTAAATCCCTTTTTTCCCCCTTTGCATCCTCCTCACAGTTTACTTTGCCACCTCACTTTATATCATCGGCAAACATGGATAACATGACATTCGGTCACCTCATCTAAGTCATTGATACAGAATGTAAATAACTGAGTCCCGAGCACCAATCCTTGCAGTATCCAACTACTTACAGCTTTCCTGCCGAAAATGACTCGGTTATTCCTACTCTCTGTTTTTTGTCTGTTAACTACTACTCAATCTATACTAATATATTATCCCCAAATTGCATGGGACCTACATTGGTGTAATAACCACTTGTTTGATAACTTATTGAATGCTTTTTGAAAATCCAAACAGACTACATCCACTGGTTCCCCTTATCTACCCTGGCAGTTACAATATCAACATATTCTAATAATTTATCATTGACAATTTCCTTTTAATAAATCCATGTTGACTCTGCCCAACCATATTCTGATATTCCACATCACCCTTTACCATGTCTGTAATAATAGATTATAGCATATTCCCCATTGCTGATGTCAGGCAAACTGGCCTCTAGTTCTTTGCTTTCTCTCTCGTTCCTTTCTTGAATAGTGTGGATATGTTTGTTACCCTCCAATTCACAGCTTCCAGAATCCAGGAATTGTTTCTTATAAGGAACGGGAATAGCTGTGGGAAAATGAATCTGAGTAATTCTATTCTGAGTCCACTGTAGGATTCAGGTCAAATAATAATTATCAATAAAAAGGAGTAAAATCAGAGTTCAATTGAACTTTAATTTGAAGGAAATCAGCGTTGGAAATATGTTTATTCAAATTATACACTTCTTGCTTTGGGAAACAAAATTCCTTCGAGACAGCACCCAACTCAGTTCCTATCTTTCAGTTTCTCATCTGAGGAATTTAAGGAATGCCAAACTGTAATGGCTGGGAATCAAACCCGGGCACAGCTGCTTGGAAGGTCATTGACCTGAAACATTAACTCTGTTCTCTCTCCACAGATGCTGCCTGACCTGCTGAGTATTTCCAGCATTTTCTGTTTTTATTCCAGCTGTTTGGAAGGCAGCTATGCTCATTGCTCTAACAGCATCGCTCACATGGAGCAATACATTGAGTCTTTCTGTGGATTTTGGGACTGGGCCGCTGTCTTTTGGTCTCTGATGCTATAATCACAGCCAATAAAATACTCAGCTCAGTTCCAGGTGTTTAAAACTGGTGAACTGAAAGGCGACATGATGTGTCAGGATGTTTCTGAACAGCAATAATCACAATTTTACAACACAGAAAGAGTTCATTTGAACAATTGTGCTGCTCTTTGAACGATCTATCCAATCAGTCCCACCTCCCTGTCATTTTCACATTGCCCTGTAATTTCCCCATCAAATAATGATCCAATTCCCTCAGGAAAGTTATTATTGAATCTGTTTTCACCTCCCTTTTCAAGCAGTACATTTCTGATCATCAGAACGCGTGTTAAAATATCACCTCATCTTCCCCTGATTCTTTTAACAATTCTGTGTCCATTGGTTACAGACCCTTCTGCCAGTGGGAACAGTTCCTCTTCAACCCATTAGAATGTAGAACACAACTATTAAATATTACATTAACATCTCTGCAGCAAGAAGAACGACCCTAGATTTGCTACAAAAACAAGAAAAGCTGGAATCACTCAGCAGGTCTGGCAGCATCTGTGGAAAGAGAAGCAGAGTTAACGTTTCGGGTCAGTGACCCTTCTTCGGAACTGACAAATATTAGAAAAGTCACAGATTATAAGCAAGTGAGGTGGGGGTGGGGTAAGAGATAACAAAGGAGAAGGTGCAGATTGGACCAGGCCACATAGCTGACCAAAAGGTCACGGAGAAAAGGCAAACAATATGTTAATGGTGTGTTGAAAGACAAAGCATTAGTACAGATTAGGTGTGAATACACTGAATATTGAACAGCAGCAAGTGCAAACCTGAAAAAAAACCTGAAAAAAACAGTGGGTAAGCAAACTAAACAAACTAAGATGAAATGAAATAAATGCAAAAAAAGATAGTAAAAAATGTAAAAAAGAATGTATAAAAAAGGAAGAAAAAATAACTAAAAATGAAAGTAAAATGGGGGGCTGTCATGCTCTGAAATTATTGAACTCAATGTTCAGTCCGGCAGGCTGTAGTGTGCCTAATCGGTAGATAAGATGCTGTTCCTCGAGCTTGCGTTGATGTTCACTGGAACACTGCAGCAATCCCAGGACAGAGATGTGAGCATGAGGGCAGGGGGGAGTTTTGAAATGGCAAGCAACCGGAAGCTCAGAGTCCTGCTTGCGGACTGAGCGGAGATGTTCCGCAAAGCGGTCACCCAGACTGCGCTTGGTCTCCCCAATGTAGAGGAGACCACACTGTGAGCAGCGAATACAGTATACTACATTGAAAGAAGTACAAGTAAATCGCTGCTTCACCTGAAAGGAGTGTTTGGGGCCTGGGATAGTGAGGAGAGGGGAGGTAAATGGGCAGGTATTACACCTCCTGCGATTGCAGGGGAAGGTGCCCTGGGACGGGGACGAGGTGGTGGGGGTAATGGAGGAGTGGACCAGGGTGTCGCGGAGGGAACGATCCCTTCGGAATGCTGACAGGGGAAGGGAGGGGAAGATGCGACTGGTAGTGGCATCACGCTGGAGGTGGCGAAAATGGCGGAGGGTGATCCTTTGGATATGGAGGCTGGTGGGATGAAAAGTGAGGACAAGGGGAACCCTGTCACGGTTCTGGGAGGGAGGGGAAGGGGTGTGGGTAGAGGTGCGGGGAATGGGTCGGACACGGTTGAGGGCCCTGTCAACCACAGTGGGGGGAAATCCTCGGTTGAGGAAAAAGGAGGTCATATCAGAAGCACCGTCATGGAAGGTAGCATCATCAGAGCAGATGCGTCGGAGACGGAGAAACTGGGAGAATGGAATGGAGTCCTTACAGGAGGTAGGGTGTGAAGAAGTGTAGTCGAGGTAGCTTTGCCATCCTTTCACGCATCTCTAGTGCCATTCTAGTCAATCTCCTCTGCACTCTCTCTCAGGCCTTGATATCCCTGCTAAAATGTGGAACCTAGAATTAGACACAATGCTCCAGCTGAGGCCGATAACCAGTGAGATTTATAAAGGTTCAGCATAAACTCCTTGTTTGTGACCCGTATTCCTATTTCTGGTTTCTAACCCAATGTCGGCTCTGAGCTGTTGAAACTGCCTGAATAAATATTTCCGCTCAATTTAGAGGCCGGAATGTGAGAAGCTGCTGAGAATAAGAGACCCTCGCAGTCAGGTGTCATTTCCCGGTGGATTTTTCAATAGAAACTGGGGCTGGAGAGAGTCTTTGGGAAATGTAATTCCTGAATGCAGTGAGAGAGTTTGTGATTGGTTGCAGATATAAAACTATTGTGACATCACTGCCAATCACCCAATCACAATCTTTACTTTCTCCCATCCCTCATTAGCATAGAGCTGTGGGATTGTCTATTTAATCCGCACTTGGAAGGGGTTTGGTTTATTTCTGTATCTGAAACTGAAAATGGTAAGGTCCCCCCACCAAGCTGAACTGAGGGGCTGGACCCCTGGGAAACCCCTCGAACTGTATCGGGAAAATTTTCATTTGCTGTAAATGTAAAAATGTAATTGGCATGACAAATGTGAAATGGAAGGGTTGTGAAGCAACTCATGATTGTATTGAAGGAAACTGATCTCCCTTGCAATGTTTGTATTTTTTGGTGCTGTTTGAAACTGTTTGGCAATGTATTTTTAACAGATTTTTATCAATAAAGTATATTTTGGAAATAAAAAAAAGAGAAGAAAGCAGCTCCTAAGAAAGGCGCCAAGAAAACCTTAAATAAACCGTCAACAAAGGGCGGCGAGAAGCGGAGGAAGGAGAGTTACTCCATCTACATCTACAAAGTGATGAAGCAGGTTCATCCCGACACCGGCATCTCCTCCAAGGCCATGAGCATCATGAACTCGTTTGTGAACGATGTTTTCGAGCGCATCGCGGATGAGGCTTCCCGCCTGGCCCATTACAACAACCATCAGCTCCGGGTGATCCAGACCGCCGTGCGCCTGCTGCTGCCCGGGGAGCTGGCCAAGCACGCCGTGTCGGAAGGGACAAAGGCGGTGACCAAGTACACCAGCTCCAAGTAAAACTACACAATGGACTGAAAAACATCCCAAACACAACGGCTCTTTTAAGAGCCACCAACAATCTCTGAAAAAGCTGCATCCGACATCTCTATGAAATCACTTTAAGACGATGTATAATATAATAACTATCCCACTGCTGTGTTTGTATCTCCTGTTATTAACCGAACACGAACCCATAATCTGATCACCCGCCTTCACTTTTTTTGCTTTAAGATGCTCTTATTCTGGTTTTTCACAGCCCCTGAATGACCGCATTAACAGCTGATTTCAGCGGTAAGGATTAGACCTTAATCCCTTCACTGATTAATCATTTTATTAACAGCAACTCTCCGCAGTGTAACAGCCTGGGATGGGATTATTACAGAGCAAGTTAAGGGCCGTTTGAGGACTTGATCCGGCTTCCTCTTTTCAGAGAAGGACACTGGGCTCTGATTGAAAACTAAACTGTGTATTTCACTTCAGGCCAATGCAGTCCCCACCCGGGACAGTTTGAAAGCGATTGTCGAATGAGTCACAATTTAAATAACATTTTACAAGTTGAATAATACAAAATCAAGAGATGGGACTTTAAATCTTTGACTAAGGATGACATTTATTTTAATCCGCTCCTTTCCGGCAATGAAATTGGCGGGCTTTTTGAAATTGACAAATTCTCTGCTTCTGATGTCGTGGCGGGTAAATCCCGCCCTCTTCTGTTGGTCAGTGACCTGACTGGTGAAGAATATAGGCAAATGGAATTAAGTACCGACCATTGAGGAGAGTTCTCAGTCTTTAAGTAAAGTAAATGCTGCGTAAATTATCCATTTGTGAAAGTATTTGTGAGATTGTGGAAATGTCTGGAGGAAAGACCGGCGGGAAAGCTCGGGCCAAGGCCAAGTCTCGCACCTCCCGGGCTGGGCTGCAGTTCCCGGTGGGCCATAGTGAACTGAGGGGCTGGATCCATGGGGAAACCCCTCGAACTGTAGCCAGAAATTTTTGTTTGCTGTAAAATGTACATGGCATGAGAAATGAAATGGAAGGGTTGTGAGGCAACTCGCTCCTGTATTGAAGGAAACTGATCTCCTTTCTACTCTATGTATTGTTGGACTTGGTGCTTTTTGGAACTGTTTTGTAATGTATTTTTTTTTACAGATTTTAATGAATAAAGTATATTTTGGAAATTAATAAAAGAAAGTCTGGCAGAGGTAAAGGAGGGAAAGGACTGGGCAAAGGCGGAGCAAAGCGGCACTGCAAAGTGCTTCGTGATAATATCCAGGGCATCACCAAACCAGCAATCCGCCGCCTGGCTCGCCGTGGCGGGGTCAAGCGAATCTCGGGTTTGATCTATGAGGAGACTCGCGGGGTGTTGAAGGTTTTCCTGGAGAATATGATCAGGGATGCGGTCACCTACACTGAACACGCCAAGCGCAAGACGGTCACTGCCATGGATGTGGTGTACGCTCTGAAACGGCAGGGCCGCACAACTCGACCCTTTCCAGCAAACACACAACAAAGGCTCTTCGAAGAGCCACCCACCGTCTCACAGAGAGAGCAGTGAGCTGGAAACGGGAGATGGGATAGGCTGTTCAGAACTGTCTGGAATAAATCTGTGCTGTGTTCGGGTAGAAAACTGGAATCCCCAAATTTGACATTTCATTTGTAGCAAGGATATGCAGTGGATTTGATTTTCTGAACGGGCTGTGTAAACAGTGCCCGAGACTCTCCAGTTAGTTATTTCCCCAGTCGACACATGCCCTCAGTGAAAAGCCAGATCACTCCTCCAGAATCACTCATTGTTTTCATAGAATTTCAAAATGATTTCGCTGCAATGAGGGAATCCGGGAGTTTTGCAGCAGCCGTTGAATCGGTCACTGGAACCAGACCCACTTGTGATGTTATTTCCCCCGAGACGGTGTTTCCTGCACTGAAACTGACAGGGTTTGTGAAAATCAGTTTCAGCTCAATCATTCAGGGACCTGGAATTCCCGCAGTTTGAGCCCGCGCTCACTTCTGATTGGTCACCCTCTTCCCAGTCGCATTTCTTAACCAATCGCAGAGCCTCGAATTAGGGAAAATGCAGCAAATCATTGGCTTAAATTGTCGAAATTGGCAGAAGCTGTCGCACTGGTTCAGGGAATTCAGCCCTGTTTCTCTACTCTCAAGGCTCAGCCATGCTTGATCTGCGTGGTATTTTGCTTTTATTGCAATGTGACAAGACCTCCAATCCTCTGGAAAACGATGGTCAGACCTGCCACTATTTCTTCCCTGGCTTCATTCAACAGCCTGGGGTACATTTCATCTGGTCCTGATGATTTATCCACATTCAAGGATGCTCATCCCATTAAAACTTCCTCTCTCCTTAAGTTATCACGTCCAATACTTCACACTCCTCCTCCTTAATAACAATATCTGCATCACCCTCTCATTTGAGAAGACAGTAAAGTATTCATTAAGGATATTGGCAACATCTTCCACCCCGATACAAAGGTTACATTTTTGATCTTTTCTGTGCCCTGCTGTTTGCTTAGTTGCCTCTTACTCTAATGTTTTGATGCAACATCTTTGGGTCCATTGTTATTTTGCTTGTCCATGTTCTTTCCTGCTTTCTCTTTGCTCTTCACCGCTGCTCCCAAACGCCTCCATTGCAGTCAAAACACAAGGTGTCAGAAGTGGGATTTGAACCCACGCCTCCCATGGAGACTGCGACTTAAACGCAACGCCTTAGACCGCTCGGCCATCCTGACCGCCTACTGGCTATTATTAATGCTAAGGAAATTAACCATTCTTTGTGAAAGTATTTGTGAGCTTGAGGAAATGTCTGGAAGAGGAAAGACCAGCGGGAAAGCTCGGGCCAAGGCCAAGTCTCGCTCCTCCCGGGCTGGACTGCAGTTCCCGGTGGGCCGTGTTCACAGGCTCCTGAGAAAGGGTAACTATGCTGAGCGTGTGGGTGCCGGAGCCCCGGTCTATCTGGCTGCTGTGCTCGAGTATCTGACCGCTGAAATCCTCGAGCTGGCCGGCAACGCGGCCCGGGACAACAAGAAGACCCGCATCATTCCCAGACACCTGCAACTGCCCGTCCGCAACGACGAGGAGCTCAACAAGCTGCTGGGAGGGGTGACTATCGCTCAGGGCGGGGTGCTGCCTAATATCCAGGCCGTGCTGCTGCCCAAGAAAACCAGCGCTCAGAGCTCCCAGAAAAAGTAAAGCGGCCAAAATGTCATCAAATAAACCAAAGGCTCTTTTCAGAGCCACCCACAGTCTCTGTGAAAGGACTGGTTACTGTCAGGAGGGAATCAGTGATGGAGTTATTGTAACAGTGGATTGACCTGTTTCACATCTGTCCAGGTGTCTTTTCAGTTCCCTCTCTGGATTTCGCTCTGTTTCTCTGCTCACACATCTCCCCCTCCAGTTAAGTGAAGAACTGAACTACAGGGTGTAGAATCAACAATTTAATAAATCCCGCTGCCTTCGATTTGATAAATCCCGAGATTATCCCGGTACATTAACGGGAACTGGTTCGGAGTTGATGAATTAATTTAATAATGGAAGTGTCCGGGTTAATTCTCTGTTTTTCATTTGGACAGTTTGAATTGTGTTTTTTTTTCTCTCTGGTGATCTGAGCACCGCTTCTCAATGAGAATCTGCTCCCAGAACAGAGTAAATGCAGGAAGAAAGAGGCCATTCTCGGGCTGTGTGTTTCTCTCCTAACCTGATCTGTTTAGACCGCACTGTTCCCAGAGGACGGAATCAGTGAGAGTTGTGCACACACAGGAGCTGAGTCCACTGCAGCGCTTTAAGATGTACCTTCTCCCCGGCCCTCCCTCTTCTCCGGACACAAAGTTGTTTGTTCCCCCGGCGACGGGATAGAGTCGGGGATTCTCTCCCCGCAGTGTCAGTGGCTGCAGCCCCGGGGAACTGGCGGTTTCAGTCAGAGTGACCGAGCTACCTTACAGGACTCTCCCCCTGAATTTGTGAACTGAGACTACACCGAACACATCTCCAGTTAGAGTGAGGGCCGGACATCCTTCTGTTTTATTACAGAGAGTGGGGAAAGGGCTGGTGGAGGGGATGTCAGCGAGTCACCAGGGATCCTGGATTTACTCCAAATCATTTCCATGTGGAATCTGCAGGCGGGGCCGGGACAGGGATCATTTGATCAGGGGATCAGCTCTTTCCTGAGAGATGTGGGTGGCTCTGAGAAGAGCCTTTGTGTTCAGATGTTTACAAGTTTCCCGCGCTCTTTCACTTCTTTCCAGACCCTGCTTTCTGAGCCTTCGCTGCTTTCGGCTTGACCTTGCTCTTCCATGTCTGCACTTTCTTCAGCGCCTTTCCGCCCGCCGCACTCTTGCCTTTTTTGACCTTCTTCGCAGGAGACTTTTTCTGAAGCGCTGCTTTCTTCACCGCCTTATTTGGCGTTGCCGCCGCCTTGCTGCTCGTTTTCTTGGCTGTTACTTTCTTTGTTGTCACTTTCTTGGCTGCTGGTTTCTTCACCAATGATTTCTTGTCTGCTGGTTTCTAACGAAGGATTTCTTGTCTGCTGGTTTCTTCACTAAAGATTTCTTGGCTGCTGATTTCTTCACTAAAGATTTCTTGTCTACTGGTGTCTTCACGAAAGATTTCTTAGCTGCTGGTTTCTTCACTAAAGATTTCTTGTCTGCTGGTTTCTTCGCTAAAGATTTCTTGGTTGCTGGTTTCTTCACTAAAGATTTCTTGTCTGCTGGTTTCTTCACTAAAGATTTCTTGTCGGCTGGTTTCTTCGCTAAAGATTTCTTGTCTGCTGGTTTCTTCACTAAAGATTTCTTGTCTGCTGGTTTCTTCACCTTCTTTCCCACTTTTCCCTGGGTTTTCCTTCTTGCTGATTTTTTAAGGAGCCGGAGGCTCCCTGTCCCTTGCTCTGCACCAGGGAGCCTTTGTTCACATTCCTCTTGATACTTTGCTTGATCTGGGTCCTGAGCTTCTCCACATCGACACCGCTGCTACCCAGAGCCTTCTTTATGGCGGCCAGGGACATCCCCTTGCGATCGCTGAAAGCCGGCACAATCTTGAGGATCTGTTCGCCCAACGGGAGACCGGCTGGCTTGTTCCGGGGAGCCGCCGCCTTCTTCTTGGGGGTCTTGACTTGGGCGGCGGCGGCGGCTGGAGGAGCCGTTTGGGCGGCTGCACGATCGGTCATGTCCGGGACTCTGCACAAATTCTCTCTGTCAATGTGAACTGGGTCAGAAATGAAGCCGGTGATGGTGGCACAGAGCAACTTAAAGGCAGAGAGAGGACGGGGCGGAGACAAGCTGCTGTCAGCTCCCGGCTCCTGCTGTCTCTCTGTGTTTCTCTCTCCTCACAAACTCTCCAATTCCATTGAAATTCAGACACTCCAGACTTCCAGACTAGATCTTTCCGGTCTCTCACTCCAGTATGTTTGCTGTTGAAAAGCTTTCACTAGGATTGAGGACTCCATTTTCCATTTCACCTGGTTTTATTGCTGCACTGACCGCCCTCTCTCACCCCTCGCTGACATGTTCTCTACTTTTCAACTGAAATCTTGAAATTAAAAAAAATGATCCCGAATTCCCACTTTGGGGCTGAGCAGGGAGCAGGGCGGTTCTTTGACTGGAAAATCATTTGATTTTACACAAGAATGACTCTGAAATCCGGCGATGAGAGCGGACCCACAAACACAGTGGCTTCAGACTAACCCGCCCTCCCCTTTAATACAATCTCTCTTCCACAATATTCACATCTGCATATTCACAGGACAAACTGTTCCCTGAATGTAGAGTTCCCAGGACAGGTTTTCCTCTCCGCTCGGTCTGTGCTGCGGATTCTCGGGGGTGAGTTGTATTTTCTCAGCTCAGTCAGTGTCAAACAGTCTGGGGCCGGCGCTCCGAATATTGTCTATTAACCAGAGTCCGCTACAAGAGCCAATCACAGTTGTGACTTTTTTTATTCGTTCATGGGATTTGGGTGTGAGTCCAGAACCAGGGGTCATAATCTAAGGATACGGGGTAAACCTTTCAGGTTGTCCTTTCTCTCTCTGCCCCTCTCTCTCTGCCGACACCCACCCCCGGTCTCCTCTCTCCCTCTTACTCTCCTCTCTCTCTCTCCCTCTCTCTGACAGTTGCAGAGAGCGAGAACTCTCAGCTTTATGGTTAGTCTTTGTTAAAAAATCGCAGCCGTCAGTTTCACAGCTGACAGGTGCTTTGAGCAGAGACAGCACTTCCGAAACTCGGACAAGCTCGGGTTTTTCTGGAGGGCTTTTAAATGAAATCAGAACTGCCGGAAAGCTCCGAACTTGTCCGAGGTTCTGAAACGTTGTCTCTGCTCTCAGGACCTGTCAGCTGTGAAACTGACGGCTGCGATTTGATTGAAAGTCAGACTGGTCTGGAAGAAGAAGCCAATGGGAAATTTCTCATCCCTGAAATTATCAGTCACGGACCGAACTGTTTTAACGTGGACACTGGTGTCCATGTACAGACATGTTGCCAACCCTTGTTCTTCACACAGACTTACCAATCACACACTGATCAACGCCAACAAATAATTTGACTTTTTTATTGAAGACTGACAATACTATATACAATTTACAGGAGAGTATTACAGGCACATCTTACCGGGGATCATCCCATCTCCTACTCTGTCACATACTGTATGACATCACTTCCTGAAGTGATGATGCACACACGAGTTACCAATTCCTTGAAACAAAGAGTAGGCATAAATGGGCCATTTTCTCATTGGCAGGATGTGACTGGTGGAGTGCCACAAGGATCAGTGCTTGGGGTTCAATTATTTACTATCTATATTAATGACATGGAGGAGGGGGCAGAGTGTAATATATCCAAATTTGCTGATGATACAAAAATAGGTAGGGCATGTTGTCATGAAGACATAAGGAATCTCCAAGGGGATATAGATAGGTTGAGTGAGTGGGCAAAAACTTGGCAGATGGAGTTTAATGCAAGAAAGTGTGAGGTCATACACTTTGGTAGGAAGAATCAAAATGCAGACTATTATATAAATAGACAGAGACTCCAAAAAAGAGGGATCTGGGTGTTCTTGTGATTGAAACACAAAAAGTTAGCATGCAGGTGCAGCAAGTAATTAAGAGGGCAAATGGAATTTTGGCCTTTTTTGCTAGGGGGCTGGAGTTTAAAAATAGGGAAGTCTTGTTAAAGCTGTACAGGGTGTTGGTGAGGCCACACCTGGAGTGCTGTGTACAGTTTTGGTCCCCGTATTTAAGAAAGGATATATTGGCATTGGATACAGTCAAAAGAGATTCACTCGGCTGATTCCTGGGAGAAAGGGGTTGACTTATCAAGAATGGCTAACAAGTTAGGCCTTTATACATTAAAGTTTAGAAGAATAAGGGTGATCTTATTGAAATGTATAAGATTCTGAGGGGGCTTGACAGGGTAGATGTTTCCACCAGTGGGGGAATCTCAAACTAGGTGACATAGTTACAGAATAAGGGGACAGTCATTTAAAACTGAGATGCAAAGGAATTTCTTCTCTCAGAGGGTAGTGAATGTCTGGAATTCTCTACCCAGAGAGTTGTGGAGGCTAAATCACTGAAAGCATTTAAAGAGGAGGTAGATAGATTTTTGAAATATTGGGGAGTTGAGGGCTATGAGGAGCTGGCACGAAAGAGGAGTTGAGGTCTGGGGCAAATCATCCCTGATCTTATTAAATGGTGGGGCAGGCTTTGGGGACTGAATGGCCTACTCCTACTCCTATTTCTTATGTTCTTATAAGGGGGCTACAAAGAGATGTAGATCGGTTAAGTGAGTGGGCAACAACCTGGCAAATGGAGTAAAATGTGGGAAAGTGTGAAATTGTCCACTTTGGCGGGAAGAATAAAAAAGAAGCATATTAACTAAATGGTGGGAGATTGCAGAGCCCTGAGATGCAGAGGGATCTGGGTGTCCTCGTGTATGAATCGCACAAGGTTAGTATGCAGGTACAGCACGTAATTAGGAAAGCTAATAGAATGCTCGTGTTTATCGCGAGGGGAATTGAATACAAAAGTAGGGAGGTTATGCTTCAGCTATACAGGGCATTGGTAAGACCACATCTGGAGTACTGTCTACAGAACTAGTCTCCTTATTTAAGGAAGGATGTGAATGCATTGGAGGCAGTTCAGAGAAGGTTTACTGGACAAATACCTGGAATGGTGGGCTGTCTTACAAGGAAAAATTGGACAGGCTTGGCTTGTATCCACCAGATTTTAGAAGAGTAAGAGGCAACTTGATTGAAACACATAAGATCCTGAGGGTCTTGACAGGGTGGATGTACAAAGGATGTTTCCTCTTGTGGGAGAATCTAAAATTAGGGGTCACTGTTTAAAAATATGGGGTCGCCCATTTCAGACAGAGATGAGGAGAATTTTTTTCTCTTAGAGGGTTGTGAGTCTTTGCAGTTCTCTTCCTCAACACACAGTGGAAGCAGAGTCTTTGAATATTTTTAAGGCAGATGTAGATAGATTCTTGATAAGCAAGGGGGTGGTCAGGGGTAGCTGGAAATGTGGGTCATCAGTTCAGCTATGAAATTATTGAATGGCGGAGCAGGCTGGAAGGGCCGAGTGGCCTACTCCTGCTCCTAATTCATATGTTCGTATGCTTGTATGTTTGTATAAAGCCCAAGATGCCATATATTTTACTACTACTCTCTCAATATGCCCTGCTACCTGCAAAGATCGATGCACATGCATCCCCAGGTCCCTCTGTCCCTGAACACTCTTTAGAACTGTGCCATTAAGGATACATTGCCTCTCCCTATTCCTTCTGTCAAAATGCATCACCTCACACTTAACAGTATTAAATTCCATCCGTCACCTCTCTGCTCATTCTGCTAGCCTATCTATGTCCTATTGCAGGCGGTTCATATCATCCTCACTGTTTGCCTCACCTCCAAGTTTGGTATTGTCAGCAAATTTTGAGATTCTGTTCCGTATTCCAAGATCCACATATTTTATACATAGCAAGAAAAGCAGTGATCCCAGCACTGACCCTCGGGGAACACCACTGTCGACCATCCCCTAGTCTGAAAAGAAACCATTTACTACAACTTGCTTGTTTCTGCCCTTAATCCAATTTTTTAACCAATTGGACACTGACCCTCCTATTCCAAGAGCCTCAATTTTGTTAACCAGCCTTTTATGTGATACCTT
The DNA here is from genome assembly GCF_036365525.1 of Heterodontus francisci. Taxonomy (NCBI): domain Eukaryota; kingdom Metazoa; phylum Chordata; class Chondrichthyes; order Heterodontiformes; family Heterodontidae; genus Heterodontus; species Heterodontus francisci. The sequence continues at coordinate 21,185,426 of NC_090405.1, forward strand.
ATCAAATGCTTTCGTAAAATCCATAGAAACAACATCCACTGCATTTCCTTCATCAAACTTCTCTGCTCCTTCATCAAAAAATTCAATTAGATTAGTGAAGCATGATCTGCCTTTTACAAATCCATGCTGGATATCCTTAACTAACTCAAACCTCTCTAAATGTCCATTGATATTTTCCCTGATTATCATTTCTGAAACCTTACCCAGCATTGTTGTTAAATTAACTGGCATGGAGTTGCTTTGACTGTCCTGACACCCTTTCTTGAATAAGGGTGTCATTTGCCACTCTCCAATCCCCTTATCCAGGGAAGATTGGAAGATTATGGCAAGCCCTTCCTGGAGGAGTTTAGACATGCAAGGACTCAACTACCAGCAAGCGTAGAAAGCAAGACCCAGGCTCAGGGCCTTCAGTTTCCCCTGGAGGGGAGTCGGAGAGGCAGCGGATCCTGTGAGGAACCACAGTTCAGGAAAGATGAGAAGGTCATTGTGAGGGGACAGAGGAGATTAAGTTCAAGGTTTCCCAGCTTATAAGCAAGTGCAGAGACAAGGAACGGTGCTGGGGCAAATAATAGGAAGCTGTGATCGGTTGGAAGGCAGGAGTGATTAAATGACAGAAGAGATGATGGTGCAAGGCAAAAGTCAGGGAAACAACAAGTAACATTTGGCCGGCACAGATACCAGGAGTGGGGTTTGAACACACACAGACATATATTCATTGGATTTTAAGTCCAACACCTTAACCACTCAGCCCTCCTGGTTCATTAACCCGTTGCTGAAAATGAAATTTAATGTGATCCGGGTGACATCTGGCCTTTTACAATATACAATTATGACTCCTCTCCCATGCTAAATTGGACCCTTCATTACTTATGAACCTCAATTGGATCACCCCTCAGTCTAGGTTTCTCTAAGGTGTAGGGTCCCAACTCTTTTAGTCTAACTTGATAACGAAGATGTCTTACACTGGGAATTAGTTTAATGTCTCTCCTCTGTACCCTGTCAAAAGCGTCAATAGCACCCATCATGTGAGGAGACCAAGACTGGATACAATATTCCAAGTGAGGCCTGACCAAGGTTTCATAAAAGGACAAATTCGGGACATCTCAGATACTGAAGGAGTCCGTGTCCAGAAGCAGCAAGACCTGGACAACATTCAGGCTTGGCCTGCTAAGTGGCAAGTAACATTCACACCACATAAGTACCAGGCAATGACCATCTCCAACAAGAGAGAATGTAACCATCTCCCTTTGACGTTCAACAGCATTACCATCGCTGAATCCCCCCCACCATCAACGTCCTGGGGGTAACCATAGACACAAGCTTAACTGGACCATTCATATAAATACTGTGGCACCAAAGGTAAAACAGACAGTGAGAATTCTGCAATGAATAATTCAGCTCTCGGCACGAGGTGAAATGCTCATTAGGAGAGCTGGAAAAATGGACTGGTCAGGTGTGCAGAAAAGTGGCAAATGGAATTCAACTTGGAGAAGTGTGAGGTGATGCCTTTGGTGAGGTCAAACACGGCAAAGGAATACACAATTAATGGGTGAATACTGAGAGGTGTAGAGGAAGTGAGGGACCTTGAAGTGAATGTCCACAGATCCCTGAAAGTAGCAGGACAGGTTGATAAGTTGGTTCAGAAGGCTTATGGAATCCTTTCCTTTATTAGCCGAGGTATAGAATATCAGAGCAGGGAGGTTATGCTGGAACTGTATCAATCATTAGTTAGGCCACAACTTCAGTTCTGTGTGCAGTTCTGGTCACCTCATTACAGAAAGGATGTAATTGCACTCGAGAGGTTACAGAGGAGATTTACGAGGATGTTGCCAGCTCTGGAAAAATGCAACGATGAGGAAAGATTGGATCGGCTGGGGTTGAATAGAGGAGGCTGAGGGGAGATTTGATTGAAATGTATAAAATTGTGAGGGGTCTGGATAGAGTGGATGGGAAGGGTCTATTTATCTTAGCAGGGAGGTCAATGACTAAGGGGCATAGATTTAAAGTGATTCGTTGAACGATTAGAGGGGAGATGTGGAACCGTTTTTTCACCCAGAGGGTGCGAGGGGTCTGAAACTCACTGCCTATAAGGGTAGTTGAGGCAGAAACCCTCAACTCATTTAAGAGGAGTCTGGATGTGCACCTCAAGTACCTGAACCTGCAGGGCTACGGTCCAAATGCTGGACAATGGGATTCCGCTGGGTTGCCCGATTTTTGGCCTGCCTGTGCTGTAAACTTTCTATGTTCAATGATTCTATGCAGACACAATGGGCCGAATAGCCTCCTTCTGCACTGTAATAATTTTGTGATTTTTGACTCTCCAAAACTTGTCCACCATCTACAAGGCACAAGCCAGGATGAGTGCAGCTCCAACAATACTCTAGAAACTCGACACTGTTCAGGACAAAGCAGCTGCCTTGATTGTCACCCCATTCACCACCTTAAACATTCACTCCCTTCATCACTGATGCACAGTGGCAGTAGTGTGTACCATCTACCAGATGCACTGCTGCAACTCACCAAGGCTCCTTCAAAAACACCTTCCAAACCGAAGACCTCCACCACCTTGAAGGACAAGGGCTGCAGATGCATGGAAACACCACCATCTGCAAGTTCCCCTTCAAGTCACACACCATCTGATCTGCAACAATATCGCTGTTCATTCACTGATGTTGGGTCAAAATCCTGGATCTCCCTTCCTAACAGCACTGTGGGTGTACCTACACCACATGGAGTGCAGCAATTCAAGAAGGCAGCTCACCGCCATCTTGTCAAGGACAATTAGGGATGGGTAACAAATTCTGGCCTTGCCAGTGTCGCTCACATCCCATGAAAGAATATGCCCCATCTTATATGCAATTATCCTCTGAATGCAGCCCAACCCTCTATTTGCTCCAACTATCACTTCACAGCATTGCTGCTGTAACTTTAGAGATCTGTGCACTAGAACATCCAGATCTCTGCTCAAAATTATTTTCTTTTTTCCACCTGCTTTAATGTTTTTCCCTGAAGGGTGTATGAATGTTGAGCATTCGCCCTGTCCACATGAATAACACTGCACTTACCCAAATTAAACATCATTTACCAGTCATGAACCCAATCTCCCAACACATTAAGATCAGCCTGAAACAGTCGAGCATCGTCTACAGTCTGAACACTCGCACAGATCTTCAAATCATCTGTCAATTTACAGATGGTGCCCCCTACACCTACATCCAGATCATTAATAAAAATAATAAAGAGCAACAGACCCAACACCGATCCCTGTGGGACACCACTGGTAACTGGTCTCCAAACAGATCCAGATCCATCTGTAACTACTTTCTGCCTACGTCATGCCAGTCAGTTCCCAATCCAGATCAATATATTACCACTGATACCAGGGACTTTAATCTTATAGAGAAGCCTCTTGTGTGGAACCTTATCAAAATCTTTTGGCTGCGATCCGCTAATTGAGCACAGGCCGGGGATAAGGCCTAAGCCTGTCCTGCTCTGTGTGTGGGTCTCAGGAAGGCACAAGGTGAGATCAGCTCACTGAGCACAGGCCCTTCCTGCTCTATATAGTGCTCAGTACCTCACCAAATGAGAATAACTAACACACCACAGGCCAGGGAGCCTCGGCCCATCCTCCCCTGATTGTGGTTCAGTGCCAACCAGGTCAGATCAGCTAATTCAGCACAGGCTGGAGGTGGAAGCTGGATCTTTCCTGCTCTGGGGGCTCCGTACCATACCAGGTGTGATGAAGTAAAATACCACAGGCCGGGGATGGAGCCTGGGATTTTCCTGTTCTGTGTGGGGCTCTGTACAACACCGTGTGAGATGAACTATCATCCCTCAGGCTGAGGAAGGAGCCTGGGCCCATTCTGTTCTGTGTGGCTCCTACAACATTGGGTGGGTTCAGTTAACTCAACACAGGCCATGAATACAACCAGGCCCTTTCCTGCTCCATGTGGCTCAGTATCACACCAGGTGACGTCAGCTAACACAGCCCAGGTGGGGCTGGGGCTGGAGCCTGGGCCTGTCCTGCTCTGTGGGCTCAGTAACACAGCCCGTAAGATGAACTTTTTTCAAAAGACTTCAGTGTATTTAACTCTGTGTCCAACACTGTGTTTATAAAGAGTGTAATTTATTGACTGGTCTCTTGGATCTTGGAGCAAACAGGGTGACAGACAGAGGTCTGTGTGCAGAGGGTTTGGGGGTGAGCTCTGATTCCTAACCCTTTCTGGATTGTGAGGAATAAAGAATGAATGAGAGAGAGAGAATGTGGGAGAAGGGATGATGGAAGAATTTGTTTGTGAACCTGATTAAAAGTGGCTCAAACGCAAGATAATATTAAGATATCAAGAGCAGAACATTAACATAATCTGAGTTCCGCGATCTGGTCGGGTCCCATTCCCCTGAAGTGAGGAATGAACGGGTGGGGAAATTCCGCCTGGAGTTATATTTGTCTCCAATGAAGATGAGCTCACAGTGAGGATGGAATAGCTCAGTTGGGAGAACACTAGATTGAAGAACCAGGATACAATCCCTGGTTTCATCAGTTTTAATTTGGTGTCTCCATCAGTTTAAGTAGAGAGAATCAGAGGGGAGATTTTCCACTCTTGACCCCATGGGCTGAATTTTAAACTAACGGTGCGGCTCTCGGCAGAGGCACCGGAAGCGGGTGTCGTCACCACACGAGTGAAATGTGGCCGACCGACTCCGATCACGGAGCAGCCGACCAATTAATGAAGGGGAGGCGTGGGGCCTATGTAAACAAGGACCAGAGGCAGGGAACGAGGTGCCGATGGCACTGACATCTGACACAACGGCAGGTGCTGGCACCATATTTAAAGGGCTGCCAGCCCTGCATTCACTGCTGCCTGGTTTAAAGGAGTGTCTTCCTGAGAGCCCTCTGCTGTCCCAGGACCAGTTCTGCTGCCTCTGATGCCCCAGGACCCGTTCTGCTGCCTCTGTTGCCTGACGGGTAAGGAGCTGAATGTGAGCCTGCAGTGAACATGGTGCCACGGTTTAGCGATGCCTCCCTGCAGGTTCTCCTCCAGGTGGCAAGAGAAAGGTGCAAGAACCTCTTCCCCAGGGATGGGAGGTGGAGACCTGTCCACCTGACCAAGCAAAGCTGGCTGGAGATAGTAGGGGAGGTCAGCAGCCATGGGTTCACCCCCAGGACATGGATCCAGTGCAGGAAGTGGGTCAATGACCTGATCCAGGTTGCTCAGGCGACAACTCAAAACACTTTGGACCCTTTGGACATTGCATGTGGCAGAGTGAGAGGGAATGTTTAGTGGAAAGGGAGTGACCACCCAGTCATGTGTATTGGGGAAGGGCAGCAGGAGAGGCACACGTCAGTCATTATATAACCTCACACAGTCCCTCGAGAGGGGCCGCATGCAGGAGGCATATGTGTGTCCACATCATGGACTGCTGGACTATCACCATCAGAGATGTTGGGCTTGTCCCCGCTGGGAGACTAACTTTGTTCATCATTGTGTCTGCAGGAGAAGACATCCCACAATTGGAAAGAGCGTGTCAAGACTGGCGGTGGAGTGCCTTATCTCCGTGTCCTCATCCCGATGGAGGAGGAGGCCATGGAACAGGCAGGGCAGCAAAGCAGCCCCTCCATAGCTGATGGAGAGACAGGGGCATCTACCCAAGAGAGTGAGTGAACATCTCCTGGGGCACAAGGGAGCATCCGCTGCAAAGGAGCCACACTGCTCATCTGTTCACCACTGCATCAATGGAGCTGCACAGTAGGGGTGGTTGGAATGTCACGATGGGCAGACCGTAACCCTTCAATGTCCCTGTTTTCTCATGAAGGCCCGGATGAACGACAAAAGCAAAGCGCTGGAGAGACTGGGAGACAGCCGGACACGTCTGAGGAGGAGGAGGGAGCCTCAGATGGTGCACCATCACATCATTCCCCTGCACCCTCCACCAGAACAGAAACGCTCACGCAAACTGATGAGCACATCACAGACAGGCCCGGGCAGCTGACGGAGGCTGTGACAGCCGAGGCCACTGACAGTTGGTGGTCTGTGGGAGGCCAGGCCCACACTGAGCCTCAGGCTGATGACATGCCTCGGGTGTCACCAGCAACACGGGAAATACCGCAGCTGCAGCGAGAGGTCAGGTAACATCTGGCAGAGTTGCCGGAGGCTATGTGTACCCAAACAAGGATGGTGGAGGAGTCCATCCAGGCCTTGGGTGCTGCACTGTCTCTGATGGGGGTGTGTCTGGCTTCCTCCATTGAGAGATTGGTGACTCTCATGGAGAGACAGATCCAGCCGATCAATCAGTGGCTGCCAGAGATGTTCGCAGACCTGCACTCCATCACTTTGTCCATGAGCTCCATCCAGCGGTGACAAGGTGAGAGGGGGGACGAGGCACCTGAACTCTCCACCAGGTCCACATCCCTCTCAGGTCAGCAGGGAGGTACAAGTGTGTCTTATAAGGGGGAGGAGCAGCTGGCTGCTACATCTGGGGTCGCCTCTCAGGGTGCTCCTGGTGTGGACAGTAGCTCGAAAGTCCCTCTGCCAGTGACACCAGTGATGCCAGTGTCTCCATCATCCTCGATGACAGAGGGGGGTCCCTGTACCTGTGCAGGAGGCCCTTAGTGTGCCGGGGGCCTCCAGGCCTCAGGCAGCCAGAGGACGGCCACCAATGTCATCCCAAGCCATGGGGCAGCAAGGTCAGCAGCCTGTCTCCACCTCAGCTGCCAGAGCAGGGGGAGCACCACGTAGGAGCACCCGGAAAAGATTTAAGAAGAGCACCTAGATTCACTGAGGGGTTCACGGGTGAATGTACATTCCAGATGGATAGGGTTGTGTTTGGTGTCACACAGAATAAAGAAATGATGTTCTCTCACTCTGTCTCCTTCTAATTGTTGATGCCCTTTGGGACTTCATTTAAACCCTTCCTCCCAAGGGGCTGGAAGTGAGGGACCAAGCCCTGAGTTCACAAAGCTTCGGCCTTGCCACTGTGCGATGTGTACCTGGGCGCTGTAGTGCAGAAGGAAGGAGGTGACAACAGGGCTGATCAACGCTAAGACTTTATTGACTTGGTTCCAGAAGGTGGTAAGGCTCAAAGGAAACGTGAATGTATAAGGGTGTCTCATGTCTCCCTTGTGTGTATCTCATGGTGGCTTTCCTGCTGTGCCTGAGGTCCTTCATCTGGCACTGCCTGAGCAGCGTCCTCCTCCACATCCTCACCATCAGAGGAGACATCACACTCCATGATCTCCTCACGAGTCAACACCTCACCCCTCTGTAGTGCCAGATTGTGCTGTGCACAGCAAACCACCGCGATATACGAGACCCTCGCTGGGACATACTGAAGGACTCCACTGGAACAATCCAGGCGCTTCAATCTCATCTTCAGGAGACCAATGGCCTCATTGATGGTCACTCGGGTTGACCCGCAGCAGGTTTTGTACCTCTCCGCTGCATCCTTGTGTGGATTCCTCACAGGCGTCAGTACTCATGTCCTCACTGGGTTGCCCTTGTCTCCAAGGATCCATCTCAGAAAGCGCATGAGGCCACGGAAAAGTTCTGGCACCTGCGACTGCCTTGGTATGAAGGCGTTGTGGCTGCTTCCCGGGATTTGTGCACACACCTATAGGATCCATTTGTGATGGTCACAGACCAGTTACACACTGAGCAAATGGAAGCCCTTCCTGTTGAAGGCTGCTGGCTGGTCTGCAGGAGCCTTGATGGTCACATGGGTGCAGTCAATGACACCCTACACCTGGGGAAATCCAGCGATGGCCCTGAATCCTATAGCCCTCTTAGCGTGACTGTTTGGATCGATGTGCACATAGTCACCGGCCCTCCTGAACAGGACATTGGTGACCTCCTTGATGCACTGATTCACCACAGACTGTGAGATTCCACACATATCTCCAGTGGATCCCCGCAATGATCTGGTCATCCAGAAGTTCAGTGGCACAGTGACCTTCAGTGACACCGGCATCAGGTGCCCACCAAGTCCCATGGGGCACAGCTGCATCATGGCAGAGAGGTCAGTGACAACCTCCGTGGAGAGGTGCAGTCTGTGGAGACACTGTCACTCGGACATCTGTAGGTAGTCGAACCTTGGCTGACGTGTTCCTCTGCCTCCTTCTCCAGCCTCCTGTTCGAGGCTGGCCTTCCTGTGGGCACCCAAGCTGCTGTGGTGTCCCTGCTGGTGCCTGCCCTTCCCTCCCTCCCTCTCTACTCCTCCTCAATGGGAGCCTCGAATCCAGGGTGAATGAGGCCCATGACAGGTTGCCCCTCCCTGAGTGCAAGGCCTTCACAGTAAACAACACCCAGCCACATTTACCTCACTCTTTACCCACTCACATTTACCCTCATTGAGGTGGCACTGTCTCAATGGCACCCTGGTGTAGCTCCCCCTTCAGAGCTGGCACATTGGCCCCCACTCCTGACAGTGATTCCGGATGCCCTTTCCCCCTCCACCCTTGCTGCCAAGTTACGCTGCCTCACCCGACAGCTTCCCAGTGAAGCCAACACTCAGCTCCCACCTCCCAGTCACCTCCTTTCACCAGGCGAGGCTCTGAAGCTCCGTGGTTCCCGTGTGCTATTAGTTCAATTGGATCCAGTGAATAAAATTGCTGACAATTGGACTCATAAATACTTGAAATGCCTTCTTGCCATGTGGATGTGCGAAGTCTGCCCTCCATGTCAGCCGCCGACAGAAAAATCCATTCCAATGTATTCCATTCCAATTGGCCGTTCTCAATAAAGTGTCAGGAATGAAGGTCAGAGGAACAGACCAGGCTGGAAACACAAAGAGCGAGGAGAAGCTGGTGTGAAAAACAGAGATTAAACAACAGGCTTGTTCAGTTGGTTTGGGTCTGGTGTTTAGAATACCCGGAATCTGGGTTCACTTCCCTTCCAACTCAGCGAATTGGATCAACATTATGTTCATAAAACCATAGAATGATACCCAAAGAAGGAGACCATTTGGTCCATTGTGTCAGTGCTGTCTCTTTGGTTGTGCTATCCAATTAGTCCTGGTGCTCAGCTTTTTCCTGTAATCTGTACATTTTTCTTTCCAGTATTTATCCCAATTGCTTTTCAAAGTTACTACTGAATCTGCTTTCAAGTCCTGATCAGACAGTGCATTTCAGATCACAACACATCACTGTATAAAAAATCATTCCTCATTTCGCCTCTGGTTCTTTTCTCAATCACCTGATAAATACATCCTCTGGTTACTGACCCTTTTGCCACTGGAAACAATTTCTCCTTATTTAACTTATTGAAAACCTTCTTGATGATGTCACATACTAGACTGCCAGTAAAACTGAAGCCCATGTAATAAAAGGGACAATGACAGCATGCATATGAAGTTAGCAGACTGATAGGAACATAGAAGCAGGAGTAGGCCATTCAGCCCATTGAGACCACCCCGCCAATCAATATGATGATGATTGATCATCCACTTCAATGCTTTTTTCCCACACTATCTCCATATCCCCTCTGTCATTTGTATTTAGAAATCTGTCAATCTCTGCTTTAAACATACTCAATGACTGAGCTTCCACAGCTCTCTGGGGTAGAGAATTCCAAAGATTCACAACCCTCTGAGTAAAGAAATTTCTCCTGGTCTCTGTCCAAAGTGGCTTTCCCCTTCTGTTGAAATTGTGTCCCCTGGTTCTAGACTCCTCAACCGGAGGAAAAACTTCATCTACCCTGTCTATCCCTTTAAATATTTTGTAAGTTTCAATGAGATCACCTCTCATTCTTTGAAACTCTAGAGAATACAAGCCCAGTTTCCCCAATCTCTCTTCATAGGACAGTCCTGCCATCCCGGGAACAAGTCTGGTGAACCTTCATTGCACTCCCTCTATGGCAATGATATCCTTCCTAAGGTAAGGGGACCAAAATTGCACACAGTATTCCAAACTGCAGACCAACCAAGGTTATATACAATTGAAGCAAGACTTCACTACTCCTGTACTCAAATCCTCTTGTGATAGAGGCTAACATATCATTAGCCTTCCTAATTGCTTGCTGCACCTGCATGTTAGCTTTCAGTCACTTATTGACAAGGACACCCAGGCCCCTTTGTACAGTCACACTCTTACCATTTAACAAATAATCTGCACATCTGTTTCTCCTACCAAAGTGGACAACCTCACATTTTTACACATTATATTCCATGTGCCACTTTCTTGTCCACTCACTAAGTCTGTCCAAATCCCCTTGAAGCCGCTTTGCATCTTCCTCACAACACACATTCCCACCTGGTTTTGTGTCATCTGCGAACTTGGAAATACTACATTTGGTCCCCACATCCGAATCATTGGTGTATTTTGTGAACAGCTGGGTCACAGTGTAGTGGTGAACAGTTGTATTTCTGTCTGGAGGAAGGTTTACAGTGGGTTCCCCATGGTTCCTCATAACTTCAGACTGGAAAAGCTGGGGTTGTTCTCCTTGGAGCAGAGCAAGTTCAGAACAACTTTGACAGAGTTAGAATCAAGGAATCAAATGGTTACAGTACAGAAGGAGACCATTCAGTCCATCATGTCCATGACAGCTCTTTGCAAGAGCAAATCAGCTAATTCCACTCCTCTGCCCTTTCATTGTAACCCTGCAAATTTTCTCTATTCAGGTGTTTATCCAATTCCCTTTTGAAAACCACGATTGAATCTGCCTCCAGCACTCTCAGGCAGTGTATTCCAGATCCGAACCACTCACTCTGTCCCACACCCCTGGTACCATTGCAGAAAATCTCTTCTGTTCATTTCATCCCTCATAAATAATTGAAATGAAATGTTTATTAGGAAATGCACAATATAAAAGAGAGAGAGAAATAAATGCTGAGAAAAATAGAAGTCAATGTTTGGAAGGTAAAAAGAGCAAAAGATGTAACTTTTATTCTGGTTGAGTGAGAGGAATATATCACACTTTGGGGCTTTTTAAGAGGATTTACTGATAAACCTGGGATTTGAGAGGAAGCTGGTTCATGGTTTACAGAACAAATTCAGTCCCTGGGGTGGAGGCAACAGCTGCACCGTCCAATAACAGACAGGACGGGGACACTGTCTCAGGCCTGGTGAGCTCAGTCGATGAAAGCATGAAACTCTGAATCTCAAGTTTTTGAGTTTGAGCCCACGGTGGGTGTTTTCTATTTCCTTTTTAGGCTGATTTTACAGGCGTTATCCAGCTCTGAATTCCTCGGCAGAGAGTTCAAGGAGTGTTTGAAATGAAATTCAACAGCAGTATGAGAAAGTCTCTCCTTGATTCAGGACTCTTACCTCTCTGCAGCAACTCGCTGCTGAAGATTGAACTTTATCTCATTTCATTTTCAGCTCATGGTCAGTGTGAATCAGTGAGACTTCTGGCTGTCTCCCACTTCACAATCCATCAGTGCTGAGAAATCAATGGGGAATATTACTCACATGTTACAATGTTTTATAAATACTTGAATGTATTTCACACTGTGTCTAACAGTGTGAATCTCCCGTGGAATATCAGCTCACCAATACTTCAACAGAACATTCACATAATGTGAGCTCTGAGATCTGTTCAGATCCCATTCCCAAGACCTGGAAAGTGGGATTGGGCTGGATCGCTCTTTTTCAGCTGGCACAGACACGATTGCTAAATGGTCTCATTCTGTGCCATAAATTTTCTCCATTTTCTATGTTCTATGAAGTGAGGTGTGATTGGGTGGGACAATTCCACCAGGGTTATATTTTCTACCAAAACAATGACACAAGGGATACTTCACGTTTTCATTCATTCATTCATGCGATGTGGGCATCGCTGGCTAGGCCAGCATTTATTGCCCATGAGAAAGTGGTGGTGAGCTGCCTTCTTGAACCATTACAGTCCATGTGGGGTAGGTACACCCACAGTGCTGTGAGAAAGGGAGTTCCAGGATTTTGACCCAGCGACAGTGAAGGAACGGCGATATAGTTCCAAGTCAGGATGGTGTGTGGCTTGGAGGGGAACTTGCATGTGGTGGTATCCCCTGCATTTGCTGCCCTTGCCCTTCTAGGTGGTAAAGGTCACTGGTTTGGAAGGTGCTGTCTAAGGAGTCGTGGTGCATTGCTGCAGTGCATCTTGTAGACGGTACACACTCTGCAACTGTGCGTCGATGGTGGAGGGAGTGAATGTTTGCAGATGGGGTGCCAATCATGCGGGCTGCTTTGGCCTGGCGATGTTGAGATTCCTGAGTTGGAATTGCACCCATCCAGGCAAGTGGAGAGTATTCCATCACACTCTTGACTTGTGCCTTGTGGATGGTGGACAGGCTTTGGGGAGTCAAGAGTCATGGATGAGTGAGAGGAATATATCACACTTTGGGGCTTTTGTAAGAGGATTTATTGATAAACCTGGGATTTGAGAGGAAGCTGCTTCATGGTTTACAGAACAAATTCAGCCCCTGGGGTGGAGCCAACAGCTGCACTGTAATTACTCGCCTCAGGATTCCAAGCCTCTGACCTGCTCTTGTAGCTACGTTATTTGTATGGCTCCCCATGGTAACCCCCATAATGTTGATAGTGCTGGATTCAGTGATTGTAATGCTATTGAATGTCAAGGGGAGATGGTTAGATTCTCTCTTGTTGGAGATATTCATTGCCTGGCACTTGTGTGGTGCGAATGTTACTTGCCACTTATCATCCCAAGTCTGTGTGACTGAAATAGCTCAGTTGGGAGTGTGTTGGACTGAAGATCCCTGGTTCAATCTGGGGTTTTGGCAGTTCTCCTTTATTCTGCATCGCCCTTTGGTTTTGACTCTTGAGCTGCACAATTTACACTGAAATTATTTCACCAACTCTGAAGGTTGGATTGGAAGAGAGAGATATCAAGGATGGGAAATATTTACATTGTCTGCTTTAGCTTATTCTCTATGTCCTTGTGTCCTTTTCCCCAGTTTTTGACTCTCTCGGGGCAGGGTGAACATTTGATTTGCTGCATATGTCCCAAACTGAAGCCTTTTCCACATCTCTGGGCGGTCAGACTTGCTCTGTCTGTTTTTGCTGCTCGTGACCATTAACGAGAACAGGCCACGAGTTCAACGTTTATCAGCAAACGGAAGATAATTGGAAAGAATTCTGTGTTACTCCAGACCAGTGACAAAGATGCAATGGATGTTATTCAAAATAAGTTTCCTCTGACATTTTATGTAAACTTGTTTGTATCTAAAAGTTGGATTTTAAGTGTAACAAAAATGTGTCAAATTATTGACTGACCATGTGACAGCGCACATGGGGATCAAATCCACAGCCTTGTTGTTATCAACACTGCGTCCTAACCAACTGAACTAAGTGGCCTATAGACAGAGCCAGGTATGGGTTTGAGCCGCACGCTGTGCGGTTTGTGTTTTATTTCTCACACTGGGTGACAGAGCAATTGTACAAACAATGGACACATCACATCCCTGAAACATTGTTCTGATATAAAACAGTGTGAAATAAGAACTGAGCATGGAAATGGAACGGAACCAGAAATCAGGACTTTAATCTATTAAAGTTGATCTTGAAATTCAACCATTCACTGAACATTCCAAAAGATTGAATTCTCTCCTGATATAAAATCCAGGAACTTGAGCTGCTGTAAAACATAACTGAGCCTGATGTGATTTGAACACACAACCGTTTGATTTGGAGTCAGACGTGCTACCGTTGTGCCACAAGCTCACAGACGAAGCAAAGTCTTCCATTCCTGGCAGATTTACTTCTTGTTTAGATTCAGTGATTGAAATTAATTCAATCCTCATCTGACCTCCACTCTGTAAAGGCCTGCTACCCGACCTGAATCCGACGGGACCCGACGACCTGTGTCGGGTTCGGGTCATGTCGGGTCGCTCTTCCGGGTCTGGCTTTTGGACTCGGGTAGGGTCAGGCCAGGTTCAGGTCAGGCTGGGTCCAGGTTGGACTGAATCCGGGTGTGACACACACAGTAAGTATTCCATTTAACTCTGCTGGGAAGTTGAGTTTAATAAGTGTCAAAAGTTGAAAAGCCAACCAAAGCTGGGAGTCCGGGTCATTAAGGAGGGAAACTCTGAGTCTGCTCAGTGAGCAAGTGAGCATCTCTATGACGTCATTGCGCTCATGCTGCAGCTTCCTGTCGATTCGAAATCGGGAGGTAGGTAAAGTGAACATTCCGGTGGTCAGGTAAGGCTCGGGTCAGTTTGGGCATGGGAATAAATGGAGATACTCGGGCCGGGTCGGGCTTGGGTCCAATGTGGTTCTGTCGGGTTCGGGTCGGGTATTTTTTCCTGACCTGAGCAGGCCTTTACCGCTCTGTCAGTTCAGTGCCTTATTTAAACTATTACTTGGAGTTCTGTTTTACAGGGTCTCGGCTGTTTAAGTGTTTCCCAGACCCACTACTCTGATTAATCAGACATTTTGCTGCTAACTGCTGCTGCTACAATTGAAATGTAAAAAAAGAATTTCCAGTGACCTGCAACCAATGGACAAATACATTTCAGAAAGATAAAGCTCATTCACCAATCCACAAATGTGTCTTTCTGCTTATATTTATAAACAACTCCTTCTCTCCACTATGGGAACTATACAATCACTACAGTTATTTGAAAGCTAGTATAAGATGTTCCAGTTCATCAATTTTAAAACTGCAGCAGGTATTTTCCAGAAAACTTCTCTGTTGGAACCTCAGTCCCATTTAGATTGAAAGTGGACAATTAATGTATTCACTTGTTCATTGTGGACAGGTGTCTGACTTAGAATAAATCTCATTAACTTTCAATGAGGTGGCAGTATTTCTGTGCTCCCATTTTACACAGTCTGTCCTGTTCATGCACCATGTTTTTATTCTCCTCTCCCATTCTCCACAGGATACAGATTACAAGCATCATCAATCGAGCTGTTGAAAAGCATTGGAAGAATCTGGTCACACAGGTATTGAAACATTCATTATCTTCCATTTTACAAGTTGGTTGCTTTAAACACAGTACAATGTGCAATCATCTTGAAAAGAGATTCTCTTCAATATCCAATACAAATTGAATTACAAACCTGACAGACAAACACAGGAGAACAAGTGACGAGTGAACACAAACCTCATGGTGCTCATTTTCAGATTTATTGCAGTCATCCGACAAAACAAGTGAAAGAATATTCCAGTGAAATGATTTGGAAAGTAGGTGTGACTTTTGTTGGTGCCTTTCTTTGCTCTGTTGGTGAAACTTTCTTGCACCTGACTCCTGTTCATGTCTCTGCTTCCTCTATTGAATGAGGAAGGAGGTATTTGATCAGAAATCAACTGGATTGTGTACCTTTGAGAGGGGATTTCTGCACCTTCAGGGCTGGAAACAGGAGTGAGTGAAAGACAATGTGTGGAGTTTGATTTTGTACAGAGGGAGAGCAAATCTAACAGGACTGTGAGATATTGGCCTGGATTTTACAGCCCCAATAGCGGTGAACTCTGAGACTTTCACTGCTATTGAGGGTCTGAACAGCACTGCAACTGCTGGTACATGCACACACTAACACCAGCATCTGGAAGTTGTGGTGGTGAGAAATGTGCTTAGAAGGAGCCTCTGATCATAATCACACCAGCCCACTCTTTAAAGTGACAGGGACCTGTAGTTCAGCAATTTGGGCTCATTGCCCACAATGTACCCTGATTTTTACCTGGGTTGGATTAGAGCCGGTACCAACAGGCTCAGGGCTGCTCGGGAAAGACTTTTCTGTTGACACAACAGCTCCACTATTCCAGGAAGACACCGGCAGCAGCAGGGGTCAACTTTCAGAGGGAGTTCAGACATTTTAAATGTTGTATTTTGTTTCTTAATTGCATGTAACTTTTTAGCAAGGCCTTATCAGAGTTCTTAAATTTACATCTGACTTTTTATTAACAAGATTGAAGTGCTTTTAAAAGATCTCTAAATGTATATGACTTTTTATCAAGATTTACTTGGCTTCTTTGTAAAGACTCGAGTAAGATTGAAATGACTTTTAAAAACTACATCTTATCCTTTAAAATCTGGCTCACATGTGGATGACATTGGAAGATGGCTTCAGAATAACTTAGACTATCTTTCTAACAGGTACTGCAACAGCTTCAGTCCTACATTCTGCAAAAGCTGGTGAATTACAAAGAAACAATGTATTGAGCATTTTATAAACTGTTGATGCAGATGGGATTCAAACTCATACATGTAAAACAGAAGGAATTAACAATCCATCATCTTAACCTCTCAAACACTTCATCACCCAGCTTTGTGCCAGCAACCCATCACATGTCTTTTTTGCCTCTATGGAAATTTGGGCAGGATGGTCACCTTCAGCTCAGATCCTGACTGTGCATCCAGATGTGCAATGATGGAAATGTAGCTTCTTTTAGTAAATGACATTTCCATCACATCAGGTCATGGCCTGTTGGGAATGGAGTGGTGTGAAACATTTCCAGACCATGTCCAACACGTTTCTACTCAGTGTGAAAACCCACCACGGAAAGACTGGAACATACAATCATTTGATCACATCATGATTAACATCACTCAGACACCTGAACCATTAGGTCACTGACGAAGTCATGATGACTTCGAATTTCTCATGAAATGACAACTGAACTAACTGACTGGAAGAATTGCTTTAACTCCACGTGATCAGAGAGGCACAGCCTCAGACCGACTTGGCAGATGAATATTGATTGAATAATTTCTGTGTGAGGAATGTTCCAGCATCATAAACCAGGGGAACGTGCTGACTGAGCTGTGTCTTCATCTCTTCTGGGCAGTCGGACCATTCACCCTTCATTCTGCTCTGATTCACTTTCCCAAAGCGGATCTACAGATTCTCAAATCTGGAGACGGGGTTTTCTTATTTTGTTCCTTTTGGTTTTTCTTGCTCCTGAATGATAATATATTCTAAACCTCGGATCAACCCTCCCCTTTGCGTCGTGTTATAGTCTTGGTTAAAAGAGACACAAAACGGCACAAACACTCTGAAACATACAACACGGTCACACTTTCCTTCAGTGAGATTACTGTTGAGCTGTTTTCCAGGTTAAATGCAACTGCAAACACATTGCTCTCAAAGAAATTGTAGGGGATTGAGTTGCCGTTGTAATATTAGCACTGGACATCTGTACGAGCAGGAACAGCCATTTCAAACTCACATCCTTCACAAAGGCAACCACTGAGCTGTTTTCTTTTGTGAATGAAATTCATAAGAAAAGTTAAAGTTCACAAGAAAATGGATGTAAATGATTGATAGCTAAACTTTTGAAGCAAGGATATGAATCCAAGATTTTCTGATTATAAGACAAACACTCGAACCAATTAAGCTACTGAGCCAGATCACAAATGCTGTGACAACTAAGGGCAGAGGAGGGCACTCTTTATTCTCATCCCACTTCTCCACAGGTCACAACATCTATGTGAACTTTTCCCATATACTGATACAGTCAATCATGTACTCTATTTTTCCCAGAATAGAAGACACTGACCAGGTTTCTTTAATGAACAACAAAATTATCCATTTATTGTCGAACAAGTTTTAACTAGTCATGAAGTAAAGCATAAACACACAGGTGGAAATTTTAAAAGTTCCTTTTTCACCTTTACCAACTTTTAAAGTCCTTTTTTTTATCTTCGAGCCACATGCACACACACACACACACACTGAAAAATAGCTGAAAAAATAAAAGGGATTTTAAAAAAAATTCAGCACTCTGTTTCAGACAAAAAAAACCTCTTGGGCTGTTTATTTGCTCATTTTTGAAGAAATCATCAGATGAGATATGTTGCTCCAAAACTGGAATACAGTCTAACTTCCGAGTATACGTAGACAGGTCACTTGGGTATTTTAGAACAGTTCTTTTCAGAAGGCATTGAGAATTAATTTTAGCAGGCCTTCTTCAAAGACATGCGACAAGATGAATTAACTCAGTGGACTTCTCAGGGTCTTTTAAAGATTTTCTGGAAAACAAACTGGGTTGTGGTCTTCTCTCCTTCCTTGACGATTCTTCAGGCTAACTTTATCAGCTGCTCACTCCAGCAGGTAAAACACACTGACTGCTACAACCAAAGGTTGTGAGTTTTCTGCCGTCTTAGGTTTGCGCTGCTGCTGCCAAGCTTGTCCAATCAAGGGGCATGACTGACTTCTCTGTCCACATTTCTCCCTGTTACCAGGGTTTCTGTTCTATACTTAACTTGAATCATGTGACAACCAGTAAACATAGTTGCCAAATTGGTTCTTTTGGTGCCCTCTTGAAAAAGAACTGGTCCTACACTTATTCAGTTTGATTATGACTTCTTCAAAAAATATTTTAACAAAAGAAACAGAATCCCTTCCATAACATCATGTACTTTCCCTGAGCTACAGGTTATTGCAAGTCTCTCTGGCAGTGTTTATTTTAGGTGATTTTGTACTCAGGTTCTTTTGGAATCCATGTGTTTGCAGATCTTTGTGAGTGAGAGATGTGGTAATATGTTTAAAAGATTTCCCTGTAAATTATTCATATCTCCATCTTTCCCCGAACTTTGTACAAACACATTAATATGGGAATCACACACATCAGGCCGTCAAACCTGTCCGCTAAACATTGAAAGGTGACAGTGTTTATTGTGACGGGGTTCCATTTATGAAGACACATCTTGATGATTCACACATGTAAACATTTGTATATTATGTTCATGACATAATGACATAAATAAACATTTCCTTGCACTTGCCATGCTTGTTGAACATTTTCTCTGCTGATGCCCCCTGAATATATTAGAGAACATGGTGTCGAGGTTGAGATAAAAGTCTTTAAATATAGGCAGCAAACAGCAGCAGGGACTGCAGTGAACAAGATTTACGTGACATATTTGTGCTTATATTGGTGGGTGAAATAAGATACTAAACACACAAAATCCTACATTTGAGCTCGCGTAAAAGATTGCTCTGTCTATGGAGATAGCATCAAAGAATGCTCAGGAATTTTGTCCTATGCCAGTGATCATAACACACTTCAGGGGAACTTAAAAAAAAATGGTAAAATGGGCTTTCACATAACAGATGAAATTTTACACAGAGAAGTGTGAAGTGATACAATTTGGAAGGAAGAATGCCATATAAATGAAAGGTTACAATTCTAAACTGGGTGCAGGAGCAGAGAGACAATGGACACCAATGTTAGAAGGATTGAAAAGGTTGCTTAGAGCAAACAGGACACTTGGCTTTATTAATAGAGGCATAGAGTAAAAACAAATAAGTTATGCTAAACCTTTATAAAATACTGGGAATGAATGGCCTCTTCCTGTACCTCCACAGAAAGCTTCCATTCCAGGTTTACACACACTCGTCAGGATCACTCTCCACAGATCCCGCCACTCCAGGCTCGGACACCCACTTCAGGATCACTCTCCACAGATCCCGCCATTCCAGGTTCGGACACCCACTTCAGGATCACTCTCCAAAGATCCCAGCACTACGGGCTTGGAGACCCTCTTCAGAGATCCTAAATCTCCAGACACGGACATCCTTTGAGGACCACTCTCCACAGATTCTGCCCTACAGGCTCAGACACCCTCTTCAGAATCACTCTCCATACATCCCGCCGCTCCACGCATGGATATCTCCCTCAGGATCAGATCAAAGAATGTTGCTTGTCACTTATCAGCTCAAGCCTGAATGTTGTTCAGGTCTTGCTGCTTGCAGGCACAGACTGCTTCAGTATCGGAGGAGTTGTGAATCATCAGCGAACATTCCCACTTCTCACTTATGTTGAAGAGAAAGCCATCAATGAAACAGCTGAGGATGTTTGGGCCTAGGACACTGCCCTGAGAAACTAGGTATCCAGTCATGAATGGTGGTCGACAATTAAATAACGAACCAGATGAGGAGGCTCCAAAAACATCCCTATCCTCAATGTTGGTGGAGCCGAGCACGTCAGTGCAAAAGATAAAGCTGAAGCATTTGAAACCATCTTCAGTCAGAAATTGCTCAGTGGATGATTCAACTTGGCCTCTTGAGTTCCCCAGCATCACAGCTTCCAGTTTTCAGCCAATTTGCTTCACTCCACATAATGGCAAGAAACAGCTGCAGGCACTCGATACAGCAAAGACTATGGGCCCGAACATCATTCCGGCTCTAGTACTGAAGACTTGTGCTCCAGAACTCGCTGCGCCCTCAGCCAAGCTGTTCCAGTAGAGCGAGAACACAGGCATCTACTTGCTGCCCCATCAGTCTACTATCAATCATCAGCAAAGTGATGGAAGATGTCACCAACAGTGCTATCAAGCACCACACACTTAGCAATAATCTGATCATCGATGCTCAATTTAGGTTCTGCCAGGGTCTCTCAGCTCCAGGAAATAATTTGGCAGATAGAGGAGAATGTGGGAAAATGTGAGGTTATCCACTTTGGTAGGAAGAATAGAAAAGGAAAATATTATTTAAATTGTGAGAGATTACAGAATGCTGCGGTGTAGAAGGATCTGGGTGTCCTCGTGCATGAATCACAAAAAGTTACCATGCAGGTACAGCAAATAATTAGGAAGGCAAATGGAATGTTACCCTTTATTGCAAGGGGGATGGAGTATAAAAGTAGAGAAGTCTTGCTACAAATGTACATGGTGCTGGTGAAACCACACCTAGAGTACTGTGTACAGTTTTGGTCTCCTTATTTAAGGAGGGATATACTTGCATTGGAGGCAGTTGAGAGAAGGTTCATTGGATTGATTCCTGTGCTGAAGGTGTTGTCTTATGAGGAAAGTTGAGCAGGTTGGACCGATACTCATTGGAGTTGAGAAAAATGAAAGGTGAACGTATTGAGACATATAAAATTCTGAGGGGGCTTGACAGGGTAGATGCTGAGAGGATGTTTCCTCTTGTGGTGGAATCTAGAACTAGGGGACACAGTTTCAGATTTAGGGGTTTTTCATTTAAGAAGGAATTTCTTCTCTCAGAGGGTCATTAATCTTTGGAATTCTCTACCGCAGAGAGCAGTGGAGGCTGGGTCATTGAATGTCTTCACGATTTTTATCTACAAGAGAGCCAAGGGTTATGTGCGCAGGCAAGAAAGTGGGGTTGAGGTCATGATCAGGTCAGCCATGATCCTATTGAATGGCGGAGCAAGCTCGAGGGGCCAAATGGCCTACTCCTGCTACTAGTTGTTCTGATCTTATGTTGTTATGATCTCATTGCAGCTTGGTCCAAACAGAGATGAAAGAGTGGAATTCCAGAGGAGAGGTGAGAGTGATTGCCCTTGAGTGAGTGTGGCATCAAGGATCCCTAGCAAAATTGAAGTCAATGGGAATCAGGGGGAAAACTCTCCACTTGCTGGAGTTGTACCTCACACAAAACAAGATGGTTGTGGTTCGTGGAGGCCAATCATCTCAGCCCAGGACATTGCTTCAGTAGTTTCTCAGGGTAGTGTCGTAGACCCAAACATCCTCAGCTGTTTCATTGACGACTTTCCCTTCAAAATAAGTCAGAAGTGGGAATGTTAGGTGATGATTCACAACTCCTCAGTTGAAGCAGTCTGTGCCTACAAGCAGCAAGACCTGAACAATATTCAGGCTTGAGCTGATAAGTGACAAGCAACCTTCTGGCCACACAAGTGCCAAGCAGTGAACATCTCCAATGAGAGAGAGAAAAAAATCTACCTTTTGATATTCAGAGCATTATCATCGCTGAATCCCCCACCATCAATATGTTGGGGGTTACCATTGACCAGAAACTAAACGGGACCAGTCAGATCTATGCTGCGGCTAAAAGCGCAGGTCAGAGATTAGGAATTCTGCAGCAAGTGGGAAAACTTAGGAATTCTGGGGGCGGCACAGTGGCGCAGTGGTGAGCACCGCAGCCTCACAGCTCCAGCAACCCGGGTTCAATTCTGGGTACTGCCTGTGTGGAGTTTGCAAGTTCTCCCTGTGTCTGTGTGGGTTTTCTCCAGGTGCTCCGGTTTCCTCCCACAAGCCAAAAGACTTGCAGGTTGGTAGGTAAATTGGCCATTATAAATTGTCCGATAGTATAGGTAGGTGGTAGGGAAATATAGGGACAGGTGGGGATGTGGTAGGAATATGGGATTAGTGTAGGATTAATATAAATGGGTGGTTGATGGTCGGCACAGACTCGGTGGGCCGAAGGGCCTGTTTCAGTGCTGTATCTCTAAACTAAACTAAGTATCTCACCTCCTGATACACCAAAACCTGTCCACCATCTACAAGGCACAAGTCAGGAGTGTGATGGAATACATCCCACTCAACAACACTCAAGAAGCTCAATACCATCCAGGACAAAGCAGCCCACTTAATCGCCACCTAACCCACCACCTTAAACATTCACTCTCTCCACCACCAGTACACAGAGTCTGCAGTGTGTACCATCTCTATATGCACTGCAGTAACTCGCCATGTATCCTTCAACAGCACCTTTCAAACCCGTGACCTCTACCACCTCGAAGGACAAGGGCAGCAGATGCATGGGAACTCGCCATCTGCAGGTTCCCCTCCAAGTCACTCACCATCCTGACTTGGAACTATATCGCCATTTCTTCACTGTTGTTGGGTCACAATCCTCGAACTCCCTCCCCAACGGCGGTGTGGGTGTTCCTGCACCACATGGACTGCAGCAGTTCAAGACGGCAGCTCACCACTACATTCTCAAGGGCAATTAGGGATGGGTAATAAATGCTCACCTTATCAGCGATACTCACATCCAAGAATGAATAAAAAACAAATCACTCTCCACAGATTCCCCACAATCTGGGCTTGGACATTCGCTTCAGGAGCACAGAGCTTTATATAACTGCAACATGAGTTCCAAACTTCATATTCCGTTCGCTTTTCACATTATTTTCTCCCAGTCCACTAGCTTCTAGTAATTCTGTATTCGGGTCTCGGCTCCTCCACAGTTTCTAACATCTCACCTCTTACAAAAAAACACTCTGATCTATCTTTCTTCAGTATTACATGACCCCACATTTTAAACTCCATCTGTCAAAGCATTGCTCACTCACTTAATCTATCAAGAAGATTTGAAAATAAATTTCTTGCCAAAGGATAATATTCTGCTTCTGCTCCCTCGCCGTTTGCTTTTCCCATTAGTCTTTCACTTGGTGTAAATCCAGAGAATATAAAGATGGAAGGAAGGGAGGGAGGGAAAATCTTGCTCCGTTTTGTGATCCCAATTTGATCTTCATTCCAGTCCAATTTGGGTGAAGAATCCCAATTGTCTGTCTCAATTTTAATAATATATAAACAATTCTGGAAACACCGTCTGGAAATTGACAAGAACAGGTTTCCAGTCTGACTTTATGCAAAAAGTCCCCCATTAGAAATAAAGGAACTATACAGCTCACAAACTAACAACAAGGATGGGATTCGAACCCATACATGAAGAACACAATGCATTAGCAGTCCATCACCTTAACCTTGCAGCCACCTTGTCAGATGCACAATCATGGCTGTCACCTTCAGCACAGCTCCTGGCTGTGCAGCCAGCTGCAGTGACCTCATGGTTCAGGCATCTGAGTGATGTTAATCATGATGTGATCAAATGATTGCATGTTCCACTCTTTCCGTGTTGGGTTTTCACACTGAGTGGAAACGTGTTGGACATGGTCTGGAAATGTTTCACACCGCTCCATTCCCTATTTCATTTACTTACAGAAGGTATATTTCCATCATTATACAACCCATAAGATGAACTTTTTTCAAAAGACTTCAGTGTATTTAACTCTGTGTCCAACACTGTGAGGCAGCTTTCTGTGTTTATAGAGTGCAATTTAATGACTGGTCTCTTGGATCTTGGATCAAACAGGGTAACAGACAGAGGTCTGTGTGCAGAGGGTTTGGGGGTGAGCTCTGATTCCTAACCCTTTCTTGATTGTGAGGAATAAAGAATGAATGAGAGAGAGAGAATGTGGGAGAAGGGATGATGGAAGAATTTGTTTGTGAACCTGATTAAAAGTGGCTCAAACGCAAGATAATATTAAGATATCAAGAGCAGAACATTAACATAATCTGAGTTCCGCGATCTGGTCGGGTCCCATTCCCCTGAAGTGAGGAATGAACGGGTGGGGAAATTCCACCTGGAGTTATATTTGTCTCCAATGAAGATGAGTTCACAGTGAGGATGGAATAGCTCAGTTGGGAGAACACTAGATTGAAGAACCAGGATACAATCCCTGGTTTCATCAGTTTTAATTTGGTGTCTCCTTCATTTTAAGTAGAGAGAATCAGAGGGGAGATTTTCCACTCTTGGCCCCATGGGCTGAATTTTAAACTAACGGTGCGGCTCTCGGCAGAGACACCGGAAGCGGGTGTCGTCACCACACGAGTGAAATGTGGCCGACCGACCCCGATCACGGAGCAGCCGACCAATTAATGAAGGGGAGGCGTGGGGCCCATGTAAACAAGGACCTGAGGCAGGGAACAAGGCACCGATGGCACCGACATCTGACACAACGGCAGGTGCTGACACCATATTTAAAGGGCTGCCAACCCTGCATTCACTGCTGCCTGGTTTAAAGGAGTGGCTTCCTGAGAGCCCTCTGATGCCCCAGGACCCGTTCTGCTGCCTCTGCTGCCCCAGGATCCGTTCTGCTGTCTCTGCTGCCCCAGGACCCGTTCTGCTGTCACTGCTGCCCCAGAACTCGTTCTGCTGCCTCTGCTGTCCCAGGACACGTTCTGCTGCCTCTGATGCCCCAGGACCCGTTCTGCTGCCTCTGATGCCCCAGGACCCGTTCTGCTGCCTCTGATGCCCCAGGACCCGTTCTGCTGCCTCTGCTGCCTGCTGAGTAAGGAGCTGAATGCGAGCCTGCAGTGACCATGGTCCCACGGTTTAGCGATGCCTCCCTGCAGGTTCTCCTCCAGGTGGCAAGAGAAAGGTGGAAGATCCTCTTCCCCAGGGATGGGAGGTGGAGACCTGTCCACCTGACCAAGCAAATCTGGCTGAAGATAGTCGGTGAGGTCAGCAGACGTGGGGTCACCCCCAGAACATGGATCCAGTACAGGAAGTGGGTCAATGACCGGATCCAGGCTGCTCAGGCGAAAACTCAAAACACTTTGGACCCTTTGGACATTGCATGTGGCAGAGTGAGAGGGAGTGTTTGGTGGAAAGGGAGTGACCACCCAGTCATGTGTATTGGGGAAGGGCAGCAGGACATGCTGCCTGAGGCTTGGCTGCATCTCGGTGAGAGGTGCACGTCAGTCATTGTATAAACTCACACAGTCCCTCGAGAGGGGCCACATGCAGGAGGAATACGTGTGTCCCCATCATGGACTGCTGGACTATCACCATCAGAGATGTTGGGCTTGTCCCCGCTGGGAGACTAACTTTGTTCATCATTGTGTCTGCAGGAGAAGACATCCCACAATTGGAAAGAGCGTGTCAAGACCGGCGGTGGATGCCTTATCTCCATGTCCTCATCCCGATGGAGGAGGAGGCCATGGAACAGGCAGGGCAGCAAAGCAGCTGCTCCATAGCTGATGGAGAGACAGGGACACCTACCCAAGAGAGTGAGTGAACATCTCCTGGGGCACAAGGGAGCATCTGCTGCAAAGGAGCCACACTGCTCATCTGTTCACCACTGCATCAATGGAGCTGCACGTTAGGGGTGGTTGGAATGTCATGATGGGAAGACCCTAACCCTTCAATGTCCCTGTTTTCTCATGAAGGCCCGGATGAACGACAAAAGCAAAGAGCTGGAGAGACTGGGGGACAGCCGGACATGTCTGAGGAGGAGGAGGGAGCCTCAGAGGGTGCACCATCACCTCATTCCCCTGCGCCCTCCACCAGCACAGAAACTCTCACGTTGGTGGGTATCCGTTCGCGGTTAGATTCTGGCATACAAACTGGTGAGCACATCACAGACAGGCCCGGGCAGCTGGCGGAGGCTGTGACAGCCGAGGCCACTGGGAGTTGGTGGTTTGTGGGAGGCCAGGCCCATGCTGTGCCCTAGGCTGATGACGTGCCTCTTGTGTCACCAGCAACACGGGAAAGGCTGCAGCTGCAGTGAGAGGTCAGGCAACATCTGGCAGAGTTGCCAGAGGCTATGTGTACCCAAGCACGGACGATGGAGGAGTCCATCCAGGCCTTGGGTGCTGCACTGTCTCTGATGGGGGTGTGTCTGGCTTCCTCCATTGAGAGATTGGTGACTCTCATGGAGAACCAGATCCAGCCGATCAATCAGTGGCTGCCGGAGATGTGCGCAGACCTGCACTCCATCACTTTGTCCAGGAGCTCCATCCAGTGGTGACAAGGTGAGAGGGGGGACGAGGCACCTGAACTCTCCACTTGGTCCACGTCCCTCTCAGGTCAGCAGGGAGGTACAAGTGTGTCTTATAAGGGGGAGGAGCAGCTGGCTGCTACATCTGGGGTCTCCTCTCAGGGTGCTCCTGGTGTGGACGGTAATTCCAAAGTCCCTCTGCCAGTGACACCAGTGATGCCAGCACCTCCATCATCCTCGATGACAGAGGGGGTCCCTGTACCTGTGCAGGAGGCCCTCAGTGTGCCAGGGCCCTCCAGGCCTCAGGCAGCAGAGGACGGCCGCCAATGTCATCCCAAGCCATGGAGCAGCAAGGTCAGCAGCCTGTCTCCACCTCAGCTGACAGAGCAGGGGGAGTAGCAGGTAGGAACACCCGGAATAGATTTAAGAAGAGCACCTAGATTCACTGAGGGGTTCACGGGTGAATGTACATTCCAGATGGATAGGGTTGTGTTTGGTGTCACACAGAATAAAGAAATGATGTTCTCTCACTATGTCTCCTTCCTGTTGTTGATGCCATTTGGGACTTCATTTCAACCCTTCCTCCCAAGGGGCTGGAAGTGAGGGACCAAGCCCTGAGTTCACAAAGCTTCGGCCTTGTCACTGTGCGATGTGTACCTGGGCGCTGTAGTGTAGAAGGAAGGAGGTGACAACAGGGCTGTTTAAAGCTAAGACTTTATTGCTGTGGTTCCAGAAGGTGGTAAGGCTCAAAGGAAACGTGAATGTATAAGGGTGTCTCGTGTCTCCCTTGTGTGTATCTCATGGAGGCTTTCCTGCTGTGCCTGAGGTCCTTCATCTGGCACTGCTTGGGCAGCATCCTCCTCCACATCCTCATCATCAGAGGAGACATCACACTCCATGATATCCACACGAGTCAACACCTCACCCCTCTGTCATGCCAGATTGTGCAGAGCACAGCAAGCCACCATGATACGGGAGACCCTCGCTGGGACATACTGAAGGGCTCCACAGGAACAATCTAAGTGCCTGAATCTCATCTTCAGGAGACCAATGGCCTCTTTGATGGTCGCTCGGGTTGACCCGCAGCAGGTGTTGTACCTCTCCTCTGAATCGTTGTGTGGGTTCCTCACAGGCGTCAGTACTCATGTTCTCACTGGGTTGCCCTTGTCTCCAAGGATCCATCTCAGAAAGCGCATGGGGCCACGGAAAGGTTCTGGCACCTGGGAGTGCCTTGGTATGCAGGCGTTGTGGCTGCTTCCCGGGATTTGTGCACACACCTGTAGGATCCATTTGTGATGGTCACAGACCAGTTACACACTGAGCAAGTGGAAGCCCTTCCTGTTGAAGGCTGCTGGCTGGTCTGCAGGAGCCTTGATGGTCACATGGGTGCAGTCGATGACACCCTACACCTGGGGGAATCCAGCGATGGCCCCGAATCCTATAGCCCTCTCAGCGTGACTGTTTGGATCGATGTGCACATAGTCACCGGCCCTCCTGAACAGGACATTGGTGACCTCCTTGATGCACTGATTCACCATAGACTGTGAGATTCCACACATATCGCCAGTGGATCCCCGCAATGATCTGCTGGTGGAGAAGTTCAGTGGCACGGTGACCTTCAGTGACACTGGCATCAGGTGCCCACCAAGTCCCATGGGGCACAGCTGCATCATGGCAGAGAGATCAGTGACAACCTCCGTGGAGAGGTGCAGTCTGTGGAGACACTGTCACTCGGACATCTGCAGGTAGTTGAACCTCGGCTGACGTGTTCCTCTGCCTCCTTCTCCTGCCTCCTGTTCGAGGCTGGCCCTCCTGTGGGCCCCCAAGCTGCTGTGGTGTCTCTGCTGGTGCCTGCGCCTCCCTCCCTCCCTCTCTACTCCTCCTCCTCTTCAATGGGAGCCTCGAATCCAGGGTGAATGAGGCCCATGACAGGTTGCCCCTCCCTGAGTGCAAGGCCTTCACAGTAAACAACACCCAGCCACATTTACCTCATTTGTCACCCTCAATGAGGTGGCACTGCCCCAATAACACCCTGGTGTGGCTCACCCTGCAGAGCTGGCACATTGGCCCCCACTCCTGACAGTGTTTCCCGATGCCCTTTCCCCCTCCACCCTTGCTGCCAAGTTACGCTGCCTCACCCGACAGCTTCCCAGTGAAGCCAACACTCAGCTCCCACCTCCCAGTCACCTCCTTTAACCAGGCGAGGCTCTGAAGCCCCAGGGTTCCCGTGTGCTATTAATTCAATTGGATCCAGTGAATAAAATTGCTGACAATTGGACTCATAAATACTTTAAATGCCTTCTTGCCGTGTGGATGTGCGAAGTCTGCCCTCCATGTCAGCCGCCGACAGAAATATCCGGTCCGACGTCTTCCATCCCTATTTTATACACCCCCCCTCCCCCTCCCCAGCATCCATTCCCATCTCCAACGGTCCCTTAAAATTCTGGCCCATGTCTCTAAGACTAAAGGGAGTGAAACTACAGCTGCTCCTTAGACTGAACAGGGAGAGCTGCTCTCTCTGTGTTGAAAGTGAATGAATCTGCTCTTTACCTTGTCTTACTGGAACGTTCACTGTCTGGAAATGTCTGTTTGAAAATGTTTTCCTGTTATATTAATGGAGCAGAGGAGCAGATGTGAGGTACTGTTGAACAGAGAGGTTTGGAAGTGGGTGAAGGGGTGGAGTGACGGTGGGAGTGAGAGGCGCAGTGAGTTGGCCATTCTCAATAGAGTGTCAGGAATGAAGGTCAGAGGAACAGACCAGGCAGGAAACACAGAAAGAGCGAGGAGAAGCTGGTGTGAAAAACAGAGATTAAACAACAGGCTTGTTCAGTCAGTTCCGAAGAAGGGTCACTGACCCGAAACGTTAACTCTGCTTCTCTTTCCACAGATGCTGCCAGACCTGCTGAGTGAATCCAGCATTTCTTGTTTTTGTTTCAGTTGGTTTGGGTCTGGTGTTTAGAATACCCGGAATCTGGGTTCACTTCACTTCCAACTCAGCAATTGTACCAACATTATGTTCATAAAACCATAGAATGATACACAAAGAAGGAGACCATTTGGTCCATTGTGTCAATGCTGTCTCTTTGGTTGTGTTATCCAATTAGTTCTGATGCTCAGCTTTTTCCTGTAATCTGTACATTTTCCTTCCAGTATTTATCCCTATTGCTTTTCAAAGTTACTACTGAATCTGCTTTCAAGTCCTGATCAGACAGTGCATTCCAAATCACAACACATCACCGTATAAATCCCGACCTCATTTCGCCTCTGGTTCTTTTCTCAATCACCTGATAAATACATCCTCTGGTTACTGACCCTTTTGCCACTGGAAACAATTTCTCCTTATTTAACTTATTGAAAACCTTCTTGATGATGTCACATACTAGACTGCCAGTAAAACTGAAGCCCATGTAATAAAAGGGACAATGACAGCATGGATATGAAATTAGCAGACTGATAGGAACATAGGAGCAGGAGTAGGCCATTCAGCCCGTCGAGCCAACCCCGCCATTCAATATGATGATGACTGATCATCCACTTCAATGCCTTTTTCCCACACTATCTCCATATCCCCTATGTCATTTGCATTTAGAAATCTGTCAATCTCTGCTTTAAACATACTCAATGACTGAGCTTCCACAGCCCTCTGGGGTAGAGAATTCCAAAGATTCACAACCCTCTGAGTAAAGAAATTTCTCCTCGTCTCTGTCCTAAGTGGCTTTCCCCTTATGTTGAAATTGTGTCCCCTGGTTCTAGATTCCTCAACCGGAGGAAATAGCTTCATCTACCTGTCTATCCCTTTAAATATATGGTAAGTTTCAATGAGATCACCTCTCATTCTTCGAAACTCTAGAGAATACAGTCCCAGTTTCCCCAAAATCTCTTCATAGGACAGTCCCGCCACCCCGGGAACAAGTCTGGTGAACCTTCGTTGTACTCCCTCTATGGCAATGATATCCTTCCAAAGGTAAGGGGACCAAAACTGCACACAGTATTCCAAAGTGCAGTCCAACCAAGGTTATATACAATTGAAGCAAGACTTCACTACTCCTATACTCAAATCCTCTTGCGATAGAGTCTAACATGTCATTCGCCTTCCTAATTGCTTGCTGCACCTGCATGTTAGCTTTCAGTCACTTACTGACAAGGACACCCAGGCCCCTTTGTCCATCTACACTTTCTAATCTCTTACCATTTAAGAAATGATCTGCACATCTGTTTCTCCTACCAAAGTGGACAACCTCACATCTTTGCACATTATATTCCATGTGCCACTTTCTTGTCCACTCACTAAGTCTGTCCAAATCCCCTTGAAGCCGCTTTGCATCTTCCTCACAACACACATTCCCACCTAGTTTTGTGTCATCTGCGAACTTGGAAATAGTACATTTGGTCCCCACATCCGAATCATTGATATATATTGTGAACAGCTGGGTCACAGTGTGGTGGTGAACAGTTGTATTTCTGTCTGGAGGAAGGTTTACAGTGGGTTCCCCATGGTTCCTCATAACTTCAGTTATGTGCAGACACTGGAAAAGCTGGGGTTGTTCTCCTTGGAGCAGAGCAAGTTCAGAACAACTTTGACAGAGTTAGAATCAAGGAATCAAATGGTTACAGTACAGAAGGAGACCATTCAGTCCATCATGTCCATGACAGCTCTTTGCAAGAGCAAATCAGCTAATTCCACTCCTCTGCCCTTTCATTGTAACCCTGCAAATTTTCTCTATTCAGGTGTTTATCCAATTCCCTTTTGAAAGCCACGATTGAATCTGCCTCCAGCACACTCTCAGGCAGTGTATTCCAGATCCAAACCACTCGCTCTGTCCCACACCCCTGGTACCATTGCAGAAAATCTCTTCTGTTCATTTCATCCCTCATAAATAATTGAAATAAAATGTTTATTAGGAAATGCACAACATAAAAAGGAGAGAGAAATAAATGCTGAGCAAAATAGAAGTCAATGTTTGGAAGGTAAAAAGAGCAAAAGATGTAACTTTTATTCTGGATGAGTGAGAGGAATATATCACACTTTGGGGATTTTGTAAGAGGATTTATTGATAAACCTGGGATTTGAGAGGAAGCTGGTTCATGGTTTACAGAACAAATTCAGCCCCTGGGATGGAGCCAACAGCTGCACTGTCCAATAACAGACAGGACGGGGACACTGTCTCAGGCCTAGTGAGCTCAGTCGTTGAAAGCATGAAACTCTGAATCTCAAGTTTTTGAGTTTGAGCCCCACGGTGGGTGTTTTTTATTTCCTTTTTAGGCTGATTTTCCAGGCATTCTCCAGCTCTGAATTCCTCGGCAGAGAGTTCAAGGAGTGTTTGAAATGAGATTCAACAGCAGTATGAGAAAGTCTCTCCTTGATTCAGGACTCTTACCTCTCTGCAGCATCTCGCTGCTGAAGATTGAACTTTATCTCATTTCATTCTCAGCTGAGGGTCAGTGTGGATCACTGGGACTTCTGGCTGTCTCCCACTTCACAATCCATCAGTGCTGAGAAAGCAATGGGGAATATTACTCACATGTTACAATGTTTTATAAATACTTGAATGTATTTCACACTGTGTCTAACAGTGTGAATCTCCCCTGGTATATCAGCTCACCAATACTTCAACAGAACATTCACATAATGTGAGCTCTGAGATCTGTTCAGATCCCATTCCCAAGACCTGGAAAGTGGGATTGGGCTGGATCGCTCTTTTTCAGCTGGCACAGACACGATTGCTAAATGGTCTCATTCTGTGCCATAAATTTTCTCCATTTTCTATGTTCTATGAAGTGAGGTGTGATTGGGAGGGGCAATTCCACCAGGGTTATATTTTCTCCCAAAACAATGACACAAGGGATACTTCACTTTTTTATTCATTCATTCATGCGATGTGGGCGTTGCTGGCCAGGCCAGCATTTACTGCCCATCCTTAATTGCCCTTGAGAAGGTGGTGGGGTGGGCTGCCTTCTTGAACCACCCTTGAGTGAGTGTGGCATCAAGGATCCCTAGCAAAATTGAAGTCACTGGGAATCAGGGGGAAAACTCTCCACTTGCTGGAGTCGTACCTCGCACAAAACAAGATGGTTGTGGTTCGTGGAGGCCAATCATCTCAGCCCAGGACATTGCCTCAGGAGTTTCTCAGGGTAGTGTCCTAGACCCAAACATCCCAGCTGTTTCATTGACGACTTTCTCTTCAACATAAGTCAGAAGTGGGAATGTTAGATGATGACTCACAACTCTTCAGATACTGAAGCAGTCTGTGCCTGCAAGCAGCAAGACCTGAACAACATTCAGGCTTGAGCTGATAAGTGGCAAGCAACCTTCTGGCCACACAAGTGCCAAGCAGTGAACATCTCCAATGAGAGAGAAAAAAAATCTACCTTTTGATATTCAGAAGCATTATCATCGTTAAATCCCTCACCATCAATATCTTGACCAGAAACGTAACTGGACCAGTCACATCTATGCTGTGGCTATAAGCGCAGGTCA
Organism: Heterodontus francisci; assembly: GCF_036365525.1. Lineage (NCBI taxonomy): Eukaryota > Metazoa > Chordata > Chondrichthyes > Heterodontiformes > Heterodontidae > Heterodontus > Heterodontus francisci. The sequence continues at coordinate 21,218,045 of NC_090405.1, forward strand.
GAGATTACGAATTCTGCAGCAAGTATCTCACCTCCTGACACCCCAAATCCTGTCCACCATCTACAAGGCACAAGTCAGGAGTGTGATGGAATACATCCCACTCAACAACACTCAAGAAGCTCAACACCATCCAGGACAAAGCAGCGCACTTGATCGGCACCTAACCCGCCACCTTAAACATTCAATCCCTCCACAACCAGTAAACAGTGGCTGCAGTGTGTACCATCTCCATATGCACTGCAGCAACTCGCCAAGTATCCTTCAACAGCACCTTCCAAACTCGTGACCACTACCACCTCGAAGGACAAGGGCAGCAGATGCATGGGAACTCACTACCTGCAGGTTCCCCTCCAAGTCACTCACCATCCTGACTTGGAACGATATCGCCATTTATTCACTGTTGTTGGGTCACAATCCTGGAACTCCCTCCCCAACGGCAGTGTGGGTGTTCCTGCACCATATGGACTGCATCAGTTCAAGAAGGCAGCTCTCCACCACCTTCTCAACGGCAATAGGAATGGGTAATAAATGCTCGCCTTATCAGCGATACTCACACCCAAGAATGAATAAAAACCAAATCACTCTCCACAGATTCCCCACAATCTGGGCTTGGACATTTACTTCAGGAGCACAGAGCTTTATATCACTGCAACATGAGTTCCAATCTTCATATTCTGTTCACTTTTCACATTATTTTCTACCAGTCCACGAGCTTTTATTAATTCAGTATTCGGGTCTCTGCTCCTCAACCGTTTCTAACATCTCACCTCTTGCAAAAAAACACTCTGATCTATCATCGGTAGTCGATGACCCCTCATTTTAAACTCCATCTGCCAAAGCATTGCTCACTCACTTAATCTATCAAGAAGATTTGAAAATAAATTTCTTGCCAAAGGATAATTTTCTGCATCTGCTCCCTCGTCATTTGCTTTTCCCATTTGTCTTTCACTTGGTGCAAATCCAGAGAAAGTAATGATGGAAGGAAGGAGGGGAGGAAAAATCCTGCTCCGTTTCGTGATCCCTATTTGATCTTCATTCCAGTGCAGTTTGGGTGAAGAATTCCAATTGTCTGTCTCAATTTTAATAAAGTATAACAAATTCTGGAATCACTGTCTGGACATTGACAAGAACAGGTTTCGAGGCTGACTTAACACATAAGCTCACCCAACATAAATAATACACAAAACAGCTCATAAACTAGCGACAAGGATGGGATTCGAACCCACGTGTGCAAAGCACAATGGATTAGCAGTCCATCGCCTTAACCTCTCAGCCACCTTGTCAGTTGCAAAGACATAGCTGTCACCTTCAGCACAGCTTCTGGCTGTGCAGCCAGCTGTGGAATGATGGAAATATATCTTCTGCAAGTAAATGAAGTTGGGAATGGAGCGGTGTGAAACATTTCCAGACCATGTCCAACACGTTTCTACTCAATGTGAAAACCCACCACGGAAAGACTGGAACATACAATCATTTCATCACATCATGATTAACATCACTCAGACACCTGAACCATTAGGTCACTGATGAAGTCATGATGACCGAATTTCTCATGAAATGAAAACTGAACTAACTGACTGGAAGAATTGCTTTAACCCCACATGATCAGCGAGGCACAGCATCAGGCCGACTTGGGTGGTGTAAACAGATATCACTGCTTCTGATCTTCACCAGAACAGAGAGTGAGATGTAACATTGATCATCAAACAGACTGTGAGAGAATACAACAGAATAAAACACATGGAGAGACACTGTGGAATAACAAATAGATTTGATTGGAATGTTGAAATTTTGATTGGAATGGATAAAACACCAGAAACAGCAGATTAAATTGGGATTCTCATCATTATATTGATCTGGGACAGAAAAGAGAAACTGATGGAAAGAAGAGAAGAAGGAAGAAAAGAAAGGATGGAACTGTTCAATCTTTTCAGTTTTTTCACTCGCCCATCAAAGCTGATAAAAAAAAGTTGCAAATAACAGAGAATTTCACCAAAAAGGGAGATTAAATGTAGCTGAAACCTTGGATCGAAGGATGCCCCAAAAGATCACCTGTTTAACTGTCTCCTCACTAGGGGATTTCAATCAGTGAGCAATATTATTCTCTACTTTTTTTGTTAATTGGTCCCAGAACTGTCACTTGGAATTAATATCTGTGTTCCGACTCCTGAATAATAAAATTGTGAGTTTCTCGATATTTTCTGGACACAGTTCCTGCTGAAAGAACTAAGAACTCTTTTCTAATTTGCACAATACTCTATACACACTCATCAAGCCTGCTAAGCTAGCATCCTTGGTGCTGCTCTCTCTTCTCCCAAACTTCATCTCATGTGACTGTTCCATCATCACTCTGACATTGGGAGGGGTTGATCCCACTATCTTCAGCATTAACCCTTTACATCCTTATACCACACTGTCTGTCCAAAAAAAATGGGTGGAGGGAACTTCCTTCATTTATCAAAACACCAACAGCAGCACAGTGGCGCAATGGTTAGCACCGCAGCCTCACAGCTCCAGCGACCAGGATTCAGTTCTGGGTACTGCCTGTGTGGAGTTTGCAAGTTCTCCCTATGTCTGTGTGGGTTTCCGCCGGGTGCTCTGGTTTCCTCCCACCTCAAAAAGACTTGCAGGTTGATAGGTAAATTGGCCATTGTAAATTGTCCCGAGTGTAGGTACGTGGTAGGAGAATGGTGGGGATGTGGTAGAGAATATGGGATTAATGTAGGATTAGTATAAATGGGTGGTTGCTGGTTGGCACAGACTCGGTGGGCCGAAGGGGCGAGATCTCTAAATAAGAAAAGTAAAATAAAAGCTACCAGTCGTAAATCAACTCAAACCCATTAGAGAGATAGAGGGAGACTGTCAGAGAACTTCCTGCATCCAGTCCTGACCCTGTCACACTCAGCAGCTTCTCACCCATACCCCACTCTCATCAACACTGAACATTGTTACCGAGACCCTTCAAATACTGTTTATAAAAGGGAGAAAAATTCAAACTTTATCACAGCTAGATTGAATAGAACAAAGTTTAATATCTTCTCGTCATCACTCGGTAACCACATGAGACAGTCCTTAAATCAGTAGCATAAATTATCAGCTAGAAGAATGTTTGTCATTGGGTTGAATCATTTCTGTGTGAGGAATGTTCCAGCATCATAAACCAGGGGAACGTGTTGACTGAGCTGTGTCTTCATCTCTTCTGGACAGTTCACCCTTCATTCTGCTCTGATTCACTTTCCCAAAGCGGATCTACAGATTCTCAAATCCGGAGACTTGGTTTTCTTATTTTGTTCCTTTTGATTTTTCTTGCTCCTGAATGATAATATATTCCAACCTCGGATCAACCTTGCCCTGTCTCCTAGTCTTGGTTAAAAGCGACAAATAACGGCACCAACATTCTGAAACATACAACACGGTCACATTCTGCTTCAGTGAGATTAATGCTGAGGCCGTTTCTGTGTCGAATGCGATTGTGAACAAATTTCTCTCAAGGAAATTGTGAGTGATCAAGTATTTGCACTGAATTTCTGTGCAAGAAGGGACAGTTTCAACCAGCCATTCCCAAATCACTTCCTTCACAAAGACAAAGACTGTGCTGTCTTAACGTGTGAATCAACTTCACAAACAAATTTGAACTCGAAGTTCAGGAGAAGACAGAGATGTGAATGATTGACAGTGTAATCTTTAAATCATAATTTTCCGTTACTTCGTTGAAGTGAGGCTCAACCCTAAGCCACTAGAGATCGCGGAAAGCTACAAACTTGGATCCAGAAATCAGAAAAGTAGTGAAACAGTTGGTGAGTACATTGTGACACTGAAGAATTTATCACCACATTGCAACATTGGCACATTCTTAGACCGTACATTATGAGACAGATTTGTGCTTATATTGGTGGATGAGGAAAGATACTAAACACACAAAATCCCAATTTGAGCTAGTGTGCAAGATTGCTCTTTCCACGGAGATAGCATCAAAGAATGCTCGTGAATTTCATCCTATGCCAGTGACAGTAACACACTTCAGAGGAACTTAAACACACTGGTAAAATGGGCTTTCACACAACAGATAAAATTTTACACAGAGACTTGTGAAGTGATACAGTTTGGGAGGAAGAATGAGACAATGTACACCAATCTTTTTTGATCAAGGTTTGAAAAGGTTGCTAAGAGCAAACAGGACACTTGGCTTTATTAATAGAGGCATAGAGTAAAAGCAAATAAGTTATGCTAAACCTTTATAAAACACTGGGGCTGAATGACCTACTCCTGTACCTCCACGGAAAGCTTCCACTCCAGGCTCGGACACCCTCTTCAGGATCACTCTCCATACATCCCACCACTCCACACACGGATATCTCCCTCAGGATCAGATCACAGCTCCACAGTCCTGCCACATCCAGTCGTGAATGGTGGTGGATAATTAAATAACTAACAAGATGAGGAGGCTCCAAAAACATTCACATCCTCAATGATGGTGGTGCTGAGCACGTCAGTGCAAAAGATGAAGCTGAAGCATTTGCAACCATCTTCAGTCAGAAATATTAAGTGGATTTGATCTGTGCTAATTTCAGCTCCTCATGCTCGCTGGTGCTTTGGTTCTCTGGTGCTAATTTCAGAGTAAATCATGCAGCTTGACAATTGGAGCCAAAGAAAAAGACACAGGAGAGGTTGAAAGTGCCAAAACCTGGGATTGAACCAAGAACTGTTTAACTGTTAGTTCAGCACGAACTCAACAAAGCTATTTCAACAACACACTAAAGCCACCATTTTGTCACTGCTTTGGAAGACAATATATACATTAAAGTGTTTGTAAAAAGTTACAGAACACAACATGTGAGTAATATTCCCCATTGTTTTCTCAGTACTGAGGGATTGTGAAGTGGGACACAGCCAGAAGTCCCACTGTGCCACACTGACCCTGAGCTGTGAGTGAAATGAGATAAAGTTCAATCTTTAGCAGAGAGATTCTGGAGAGAGGTAAGAGTCCTGAATCAAGGAAAGACTTTCTGACACAATAAAAGCAAAATACTGCAGATGCTGGAAATCTGAAATAAAAACAAAAAGTGCTGGAAATACTCAATAGCTCTGGCAGCATCTGTGGTGAGAGAAACAGAGTTAACGTTTCTGGTCTGTGACCCTTCATCAGAACTGACACAGGGTAGAAAAGAATTAGGTTTTAAACAAGTGACGGGGAGGGGCATGCTGGAGAGAACAAAGGGGAAGGTGTTTGATAGTGCAGAGGGAAGGAGAGATTAAATAACAAAGCTGTCCTGGGACAAAGGCAAAGAGTGTGTTAATGCTTGTGGTTGCCTGACACCAGTCATGCTCTGATGTTATTGAACACAATGTTCAATTCACAAGGCTGTAGAGTGCCAAATCAAAAGGTCAGGTGCTGCTCCTCGAGCTTGGGTTGATTTTCACTGGAACAATGGAACAGGCCAAAGACAGAAATGTTGACATGAGAGCAGGGGAGAGTGTTGAAATGGCAAGCAACCCGAAGCTCAGGATCATGCTTTCGGCCTGAGCAGAGGTGTTCCATCTAATCTGCGTTTGGTCTCCCCAGTTTAGAGGAGCCCGCATTGTGAGCAGTGAATACAGTATACATAATTGAAAGAAGTACAAGTAAATCGCTGCTTCACCTGAAAGGAGTGTTTGGGGTTTTAGATAATGAGCAGAGAGGAGGGAAAAGGGCAGGTATTATATCTCCTGTGATTGCATGGGAAGGTGCCTTGGGAAGGGGACGAGGTATTGGGGGTAATGGAGGAGTGGACCAGGGTGTCGCGGAGGGAACAATCCCTTCGGAATGCTGACAGGGGAGGGGAGGATGCGTTTGGTGGTGGCATCACGCTGGAGGTGGCGGAAATGGTGGAGGATGATCCTTTAGATGTGGAGGCAGGTGGGGTGGAAAGTGAGGACAAGGGGAACCCTGTCGCAGATCTGGGAGGGAGGGGAAGGGGGAAGGCAGAGGTTGAGGGTCCTGTCAACTACACTGGGAGGGGGCGGGATGGGAGTAGTTGAAATCTGGTGATGTTGTTGAATTTAATTTCAAACACTCCTTGAACTCTCTGCTGATGAAGACTGAAAAAGGGAAGAACAACCACACAACAAGGGTCTCAAATCCAAGTCCCTGAGATTAAAAGTCCCATGCTCTACCAACTGAGTTAACAAGGCCTGATACAGTACTTCTACTCTGTCTGTTATTGGACGGATGCAGCTGTTGGCTCCACCCCAAGGGCGGGAATTTGTTCCACCAACTATGAAGTAGTTTCCTATCAATTCCCCAGATTATCAGTAAATCCACTTCCAGAAGCCCCAAAGTGTGATATATTCCTCTCACTCATCAATAATAAAACTGAAATCTTTTTACCTTCCAAATTCTGCCATCCATTTTGTCAGTATTTATTTCTCTCTCCTTTTTATTTAGTTCATGCATTTCTTCAGAATTTTTTTTTCAATTATATCTGAGGGAAGAAATGAACAGATCTGGCAGCTCAAAACTGGGCATCCATGAGGCACTGTGGGTCATCAGCAGCAGCAGAATTGTATTTAAACACAATATGTTACCTCATGGCCTGGCATATCCCTCACTCTACCATTACCATCAAGCCAAGGGAGCAATAGTGGTTCAATGAAGTGTGCAGGAGGGCATGTCAGGAACAGCACCAAGCAGACCTAAAAATGAGTGAAGCTACAACACAGGATTACTTGCATGTCATATAGCGGAAGCAGCATGCAATAGACAGAGCTGAGTGATCTCACAACCAACAGATCAGATCAAAGCTCTGCAGTCCTGCCACATCCAGTCCTGAATGGTGGTGGATAATTAAACAATTAACAGGAGGACGAGGCTCCACAAATATCCCCATCCTTAATGATAAGGGAGACCAGTATATCAGTGCAAAATACAAGGTTGAATCATTTGCAACCATCTTCAGCCAGAAGTGCCAAGTAGATGATCAATCTCGGCCTCCTCCTGAGGTCCCCAGCATCACAGGTGCCAATCTTCAGCTAAATCCACTTCACTCCACATGATATCAAGAAATGGCTGAAGGCTCTGGATACTGACAACATCCTGGCTGCAGTGCTGAAGACTTGTGCTCCAGAACTAGCCACACCGCCCGCCAAGCTACAACACTGGCATCTACCCAGCAATGTGGAAAATTGCCCAGTTATGTTCTGTATACAAAAGGCAGGACAAATCCAACCCGGTCAATTCCTGCCCGATCAGCCTCCTCTTGATCATCAGTAAAGTGATGGAAGGTGTCGTTGACAGTGCTATCAAGCAGCACTTACACAGCCATATCCTACTCACCAATGCTCAGATTGGGTTCCGCCTGGGCCACTTAGTTCCTGACCTCATTATGGCCTTGGCCCAAATATGGACAGAAGAGCTGAATTCGGGAGGTGAGGTGAGGTGACAGTGACTGCTCTTGCCAAGGGCATCAAGGAGCCCTTGCAAAATTGAAGTCAATGGCAATCAAGGAGAAAAATCTCCACTGGTTGGAGTCATACCTTGCGCAAAGGAATATGGTGCTGGTTGTTGGTGGCCAATCATCTCAGTACCAGACATCGCTCAGGAGTTCCTCAGGGTAGTGTCCTCGGCCCCAACCGTCTTCAGTTGCTTCATCAAAGAACAAACAAAGAACAAAGAAAATTACAGCACAGGAGCAGGCCCTTCGGCCCTCCAAGCCTGCGCCGATCCAGATCCTCTATCTAAACATGTCGCCTATTTTCTAAGGGTCTGTATCTCTTTTCTTCCTGCCCATTCATGTATCTGGCTAGAATCAATAAACTTCCTTCCATCATAAGGTCAGAAGTGGAAATGTTCACTGATGATTGCAAAATGTTCAGTTGCATTAGTAACTCCTCAGATACTGAAGCAGTCCGTGTCCACATGTAGAGAGACCTGGGCAAGATTGGGCTTGGACTGATAAGTGGCAAGTAACATGCACGCCACAAAAATGCCAGGCAATGACCATTTCCAACAAGAGTGAATCTAACCATCTCCCCTTGACAGTCAATGACATTACCATTGCTGAATCCTTCACAATCAACATCCGGGGGGTTACCAATGAGCAGAAACTGAATTGGATCAGTCATATAAATACCGTAGCTACAAGAGCAGGTCAGAAGCTGGGAATTCTGTTGCAAGTAACTCACCTCCTGTCCACCATCTACAAGGCACAAGTCAGGAGTGTGATGTAATACTCCCCACTTGCCTGGATGAGTGGAGCTCCAACAACACCAAAGAAACTCAACACCATCCAGGACAAAGCAGATCACTTGATCAGCACTCCATCCACTACTTTAAATATTCACTTCCTGCACCACCAGTGAACAGTGGCAGCAGTGTGTACCATCTACAAGATGCACTGCAGCAACTCACCAAGCCTCCTTCGACAGCACCTTCCAAACCCCCAACCTCGACCACCTAGAAGGACATTGGATGAATGGGAACACCACCATCTGCAAGCTCCCCTCCAAGTTACACACTGTCCTGACTGGGAACTATATCACCATTCCTTCACTGTCACTGGATCAAAATCTTGGAACTCCCTTCCTAACAGCACTGTGGGTTTACATACAACACATGGACTGCAGCAGCTCCAAAAAGGCAGCTCACCACCACCTTCTCAAGGGCAATTCAGGATGGACAATAAAGGCTGCGTTTGCTGACAACGCAACCACTAGGTGGCACAACTCGCTTTCTCCCCCTGCTTTGCACCGGCCGCTTCCACCCTCCATAGTCGCTCGCTCCAGACCTCGCTGCTCCCCCCCCCTACTTTCCTGGCCGATTGTCTCCCGATCATGTCACCCCATTCTCCAGTCGTTCGCTCACTCCCCACCCCCCTCCCCTCCAGCCACTAGCTCTAGGCTGCGCTGCTTCCCTTCTCTCGGCCACTTGCTCCCACGTTTGTCCAGTCTCCACGCGCCGCCCGAAGAAGCAAGGTGGGCTGCAAAGTGTGACGTAGGAGTGAGTAGTGAGTGGCCTAGAGGAGGGAAGTGGCACGGCCTAGAGATAGCGGCTGGAGCGGGGGTTAGGGGGCAGAGAGCAAGCGGCCATAGAGCTGGATGACGCGAGTGGGGAACAATTGTCCAGGGGAGCATCGAGGTGTACAGCGAGCGGCTGAGGGGAGGAAGCATCGAGGCCTGGAGCGAGTTGCCGAGGGGGGAGAGCTCCAGCCTCAAAGTCTCCTATTCAGCCGCTTCCTCCAGCTGAGTGAGGGGCTGGATACTTGATGACGCTTTAGCGCACATGTGCGAAGATGGACCAAGCGCGGATATGCGATGATCTTGGCGCTGCGCAATGACATCATCCTCCACATGTGCCACTTAATCCTGGCAAGATGTAGCTGTGCCTATGCACAGCTTGGCACAGTCCGATGATGTCAGCGGGCCGCTGCGTTGACAGGAATCACATTGTGTCAGCAGTGCCCACATCCCATGAAAGAATAAAAAAGAGATTTACCACAATGGTAGCAGGGTGAGGGATTTCAGTTATGTGGAGAGATTGGAGAAGCTGGGGTTGTTCTCCTTGCAGCAGAGAAAATTCAGAAAAGATTTGACACATTTGTTCAAAATCATGAAGTTCTTCAATAGTTTAAATCAGGAGAAACTGTTTCCAGTGGTAAAAGGGTCAGTAAGCAGAGGACACAGATATCAGGTGATTGGCAGAAGAACCAGAGGTGACATGAAGAACCATTGTTTACACAGCAATGTGTTGTGATAAAGAAAGAAAAGACTTGCATTTATATAGCACCTTTCAAGACCACTGGACATATCAAAGCACTTTGTAGACAATGAAATACTTTTGAAGTGTAATCACTGATGTAATGTCAGAAATGCAGCAGCTAATACCCACAAACAGCAATGTGATAATGACCAACTGATCTGATTGAGGGGCAAATATTGATCACAACACCAGGGACAATTGCTCTTCACTTGTTTGAAATTGCAGCATGGGATCTTTTACATTCACCCAAACATGCAGACCAGGTCTTGGTTTAACATCACACCTGAAAGGCAGCACCTTCAACACCCTCAGTGCTGCACTGGAGTGTCAGCTGTGAACTCTGAACCCAGAAGCTTGTGATTTCGAGGTGAGTGTGACCAACTGAGCCACAGCTTTTACCTGAGTCTCAATCCTTCTACCAACAATTTCTATCGGGTCTGTCACGACCCCTCATGATTGTGAACACCTCTATCAAATCTCCTCTCTAAAGAGAACAACCCCAGCTTCTCCAATCTATCCACATAACTGAAATCCTAACCACATGTTGCAGAAATCGATTTTTCCTCAAGTTCCTTCTGGTTTTGTGAGTCACCTTAAATCTATAACCTTCGGTTATTGACCTTTCAGCAGTTAGAAACAGTTCCTCAGTATTTACTCTACCTCAAACCTTCAAGGAAGCTCTGCAAAGTAACTGAAAATCAAGTTGTCAGAAGTGGGATTTAAACACATGCCTCCAGTGAAAGCTGCAACCTGAACAGAGAAGCTGAAACCGCTCAGTCACCTCAACTGTTCAGACCTTTTTGACCTCGTCCTCACTTCTGTACTTTGAAAGGTTCACTCAGTTCAGGAACTTGTTCAATGTTGCTGGAATGCTCAGTGACTGGGATATTAACTCCCCCGGGTTTTCCTGAGCTTGTTCTCGGTGTATGGGGATGTTTGTCCTGGGCCGTGGAATCTTGCATCCCTGTAATGGACATTAACCCACTGATTGAATCTGTATTCACTGCTTTCCACTGGTGCTGGGTAATTGCAGAGTGTGGGGCCGGAATGTTGCCGCTTGTCCCGGCCTCACTCACTCTGGGAAAGAGTGAATAATTGATGCATCTGTTTCTGTATCTGAAATGTGACTTCGATCTGCTGTTATTAACCGAGGCAGCGCTGCAGAAGGATACGTTAATAATCTCTCACTAATCAACTGCAAACAGTCAGAATGTGTAACTTTGAGCAGCGCTTTCTGCACCGTCAGGGCTGGAAAGTTGAGGGAGGGAGAGACACTGTCAGTATCTGAGTGTATACAGCACTGTACAGAGAAAGAGCCAATATACCGGGGCTGAGACACAGTGCATCTTTTCACATTTAATCACAATAATATCCACAGTCAGGAGCTGAAAATGATGAAAAACCGAATAGCAAGAGCAAAATTAAGAAATGTAAGTAATTATAGATTAGCTGATCAGCTTTCACTGTGTTACCTGGTAGTCTACTGTTTTATATTCAATGCTGTCTCCACTGTGGCCAGGGAATGATTTCTTCTCAAAGGCTGAACATTAACAAAACTGCTTGTAATTTAAAATCTTTTAAAAGTAATTCCATGGAGCGAATGGGGCAAAGTCAAATAACTGCATCAATTATAGGAGAGCTGGTTGGTGATGACATGGATGTGTCTGCAGTGTGCAGGACCAGACTGTTTCTATAGATTCACAATGAATGTTCCACCCTTTATTTATAACAGTAAAACTGATCATGGACAATGGCTATTCTGGTTGCAGCAACCTGAAGCTTTAACTCATTAACACACTGCTTTAGGGTAATTTAGAAAGCACAACATGCAGCTCTGTCAGTTAGTGTGTTTGTTTGTTAACCCACAATTTGATGGTTCAAGCACATAAATGGATGAGGCTTTATTAACTTAAACTCTTCTACATCTGCTTTCTTACTCTTGCTGTTGATTTTTCAAAGATAAGGTTCATCAAGTCTTTCTTTGTGAAATCCATGCTGACTGTGTTTTATTATTTTTCATTTCCATCTGTATTTTCTACTTTGGAGGATTACAGGATATTATCATTTTTTTTATTCATTCATGGGAGGTGGGTGTCGCTGGCTGGGCCAGCATTTATTATCCATCCCTAATTGCCTTGAGAAGGTGGTGCTGAGCTGCCTTCTTGAACCACTGCAGTCCATGTGCTGCTGTTATGAAGAGAGTTCCAGGATTTTGACCCAGCAACAGTGAAGGAACGGTGATACAGTTACAATTCAGGATGGTGTGTGGCTTGGAGGGGAACTTGCAGGTTGTGGTGTTCCCATGCATCTGCTGCCCTTGTCCTTCCAGGTGATAAAGGTCGCGGGTTTGGAAGGTGCTGTCTCAGGAGCCTTGGCACATTGCTGCAGTGCATCTTGTGGATGGTACACACTGCTGCCTCTGTGTGCCAGTGATGGAGGGCATGAATGTTGTAAATGGGGTGCCAATCAAGCGGGCTGCTTTGTCCTGTTGAGTTTCTTGAGTATTGTTGGAGCTGCACCCAGCCAGACAAGTGGAGAGTATTCCATCATACCCCTGACTAATGTACAGGCTTTGGGGAGTCAGGAGGTGAGTTACTTGCCGCAGGATTCCTAGTCTCTGACCTGCTCTTGTAGCCATAATATTTATATGGCTACTGCAGTTCAGTTTCTGCTCAATGGTAACCCCCAGGTTGTTGAGAGTGGGGGATTCAGCGATGGTAATGCCATTGAATGTCAAAGGGAGATGGTTAGATTCTCTCTTGTTTGGGATGGTCATTGTCTGGCAGTTGTGTGGTGAGAATCTTATACATCTTTATTGTAGGGTACTCTATTGTACTGTTGAGTGACTACACTTTAAAAGTCCTTCCTTCATTGGCTGTAAAAGGGTTTGCAATGTCCTGTGGTCGTGAAATGCAAGTCTTGCTTTTTCCATTGTTATCAGTGTCATTGTGATCAAAAGATAGGATTCATGAGCACAAAGTTTAAATCAATTTTGATTAAAATAATGTAAAAGCATCTGTATTTTTGCACTATACTTAATAATCTCCATCTTCCTATCCTTACCCTGAAATTGATTCCACAATCGCAGTCCCTCAGACAATTTCAGCTCTGTTCTGATGAAAGGTCACAGATCTGAAACGTTAACTCTGTCTCTCTCTCCACAGATGCTGCCAGACCTGCTGAGTATTTCCAGCATTTTCTGTTTTTATTTCAGATTTCCAGTATCAGCAGTATTTTGCTTCTGTGTTACTTTGAAAGTTAAAACTGACCCACCTGTCTACAATTCACACTGGGGTCTCCCATGAAATGATTCTGTATAATGTTGCTGTAATGAATACAGACTCCGAGCACAGAGCTTCCTGTGGATATGAAAACCAGCAGACTCTGCAGGAATTTCCACTGGGAGCACAAATTCACAAAATCTACCTTTTATATATCGATTCATTTTGATTGTCCTTCTGGAAAATTATTTTGAAGCAATTTAAACATCAACCCACACCTCCATGACTGGGTCAATTTTGAGGTCATCCTCTGACAGGTCATGTGACAGCTGGAGCCACAAGACATCAGAACCAGATTTGTGACTGGATTAAAACCCGGAATCCTGTCATAATGGCTTTTCAAATAAAGCTGTTGCTGTTTGAAAACACAGCAGTTAAACTTTCTGCCTGACCATGATGGGAGCTGGGGAGAAATTTACAAAACTAAATCCTTTTACAAAATAGTTCAAAAACCATTCACTGAAAAATCATGTGAGGATTCATATGCAGTAGAGAAACAAGCAGAATACAGAAAGTACAGAGGAGAGCTGAAAAAGGAAATGAGATCAGCAAGAGAATGTATGAGAAAAGATTAGCAGGTCACATAACTGGGAACACTGAAGACTTTTACCAACATATGGACAGTCAATGAAAGGGTGGGTCAATTAGGAGATCCTGTGGAGGCAGAGGGTGTGGCTGAGGTACTAATTAAGTACATTTCATCTGTCATCACAAAACAAACGGGTGCTGCAAATGTCACAGTAAAGGAGGAGGAAGTGGAGAATTTGGAGGGGATGAAAATAGATAAAGAGGAGACAATTACAAGGTTAGCAGTGCTCACACCTGTCTACAGGTCACCCGGTCTGGATGGGCTTCATCCTGGGTTGCTGAGGGAAGTCAGGGTGGAAATAGCAGAGACTCGAACCACAATCTTTCAATCCTCCTTAAATATGGGAATGATGCCAGAGGACTGGAGGATGGAGGTAAGAACAAAGAACAAAGAACAAAGATAATTACAGCACAGGAACAGGCCCTTCGGCCCTCCAAGCCTGCGCCGATCCAGATCCTCTCTCTAAACATGTCGCCTATTTTCTAAGGTTCTGTATCTCTTTTCTTCCTGCCCATTCATGTATCTGTCTAGATACATCTTAAAAGACTCCATCGTGCCCGCATCTACCACCTCCGCTGGCAATGCGTTCCAGGTGCCCACCACCCTCTGCGTAAAGAACTTTCCACGCATATCCCCCCTAAACTTTTCCCCTTTCACTTTGAACTCGTGTCCTCTAGTAATTGAAACCCCCACGCTGGGAAAAAGCCTCTTGCTATCCACCCTGTCTATACCTCTCATGATTTTGTACACCTCAATCAGGTCCCCCCTCAACCTCCGTCTTTCTAATGAAAATAATCCTAATCTGCTCAACCTCTCTTCATAGCTAGCGCCCTCCATACCAGGCAACATCCTGGTGAACCTCCTCTGCACCCTCTCCAAAGCATCCACATCCTTTTGATAATGTGGCGACCAGAACTGTACGCAGTATTCCAAATGTGGCCGAACCAAAGTCCTATACAACTGTAACAATCTCAGTTTAACTTGACCATTTTTATCATGTATCCATTGTCATAACTAACAACGTTAAGAAAGCCATTTTATAATGAACACATGACCAAAGGAACCATTTTGTGTTCAGTACTAACGTTTATATCCTGTATAATTAATGAGTAGCTACCCATCCTGAAACAGATGATTGTAAAAGTAATGAACCTTGATTGAGTTATAATTAATGAATCAATAAACATTTTAGAGAGAATGGGTTTTCATTTAAAGTTAGTTCAATCTAATTACTGTGAGTTTCTGTGTCTGTGTGGGAAAGGACAGTTTCAGCTAAATGTATTCAAACAATGGACCTTTCTCAGACTCCTGATAAAACCCATGGTATGGTACATCGTGACCTTCAAGAGTCTAGATTTAATGAACAGGAAACTTGTTTCAGATCAGATTGGGAGACAGTGTGAAACCACTCCATTGTACTCATGTCTGAGATTCTGAGGACAGGTGACTGTTAGTGGAAGACATTATTAAGAACTAATTAAATGTACCTAGCAACAGCTAGGACCAATTATTATTTTACATGGTGGTGTGATGGCCATCCAGGGGTTAAAAGTAGGGAGCTTGAAAGGTTTCAGTGTGCAGGAACACTAGAAGATCTCAGGGGTAAAGACTCAGATCATCAACCAAGTTCTCCACCTGATGAGGGATCTAGGCTGGACAAAGAGGACCGTGACGCTCTGAGACCAAGCTCGACCAGTCCCCAGAGCTGTAAAGTTATATTCCCCAAGTTTGTTAAGTATAATTTTACTTTCAATTATTAAGTACTATTTTACTCTCAATAAAAGTTCTGGACTTATTAATCAAGTATCCTGTTGCTTTAATTGGTTAAAGTCATGCCCAAAGTGATTGTCTGCAATAGACTTTCCAGAATTAAAAGATAAGTCTGCAAGGGTTGTGAATATTACAGCCCTGTTTAAAAAGAGAGATAAACCCAGGAACTACAGACCAATTAGTCTAATGTCGGTGGTGGGGAAACTTTTAGAGACAATTATCCAGGAGGAAATTAACTGTCACTTGGTAGAACATGGGCTAATAAATGACAGCCAGAACAGATTGGTTAACAGAAGATTGTGTCTGAAATAATTAATGAATTAATTTCTTTGATGAAGTTTCAGAGAGAGTTGACGAGGGTGGTGAGGTTGATGGTACGTGTCTGGACATCAAAATTGTGTTTGAAAAGATACCATAAACTAGACTTGGGGCAGCACAATGGCACAGTGGTTGGCACTGCAACCTCACAGCTCTCGCAACCCAGGTTCAGTTCTGGGTACTGCCTGTGCAGTGTTTGCAAGTTCTCCCTGTGACTGTGTGTGTTTCTGCTGGGTGCTCCGGTTTCCTCCCACAAGCAAAGACTGCAGGTTGATAGGTAAATTGGCTGTTGTAAATTGCTCCTAGTGTAGGTAAGAGAATGGTGGGGATGTGGTAGGGAATATGGGATTATGGTGTAGGATTACTATAAATGGGTGGTGGTTGGTCAGCACAGACTCAGTGGGCCGTAGGGCCTGTTTCAGTTTTGCATCTCTCTATGACTTGCTAACAAAATTCAAGCAGATGGGATTAAAGGGGCAGTGGCAGTGTGGATCCAAAATTGGCTGCAGGGTAAAAAGTAGGGTGAATGCTTGTTTTTCAGAATGGAGGGAGTAATACAGTAATGTCCTTGTTGTTGCAATATGTTCAATGTCAGACCCCGAGCTGTCCGAGGGATGGGGCAATTTGTGATGTTCCTGTGGTTGCAATATTTGCAGTGTCTGACCTTGATCTGTCACAGGGACGTGGCATTTATGAGGTCCCTGTGGGGTGCTGTTTGTTTGGTGTATCACACTGACCTGTCCCAGAGAGCGGGAAGGTTGTGATGTCCTTGTGGGTTGCAATCTGTTCAGTGTCTGACTCTGATCTGGACCAGAGATGGGGCAGTGTGTGATATCCTTGTGCATGTCATACAGGCCCACTGGTGTGTGGTTCCATCCTGATGCCAAGAAACAGAGCCCCATCTCTGGGCAAAAAGTCTCACTTCTCAAGGGGTGTCTCGAGAAGACACAGTGGCGCAGTGGTTAGCACCGCAGCCTCACACCTCCAGTGACCCGCGTTCGATTCTGGGTACTGCCTGTGCAGAGTTTACAAGTTCTCCCTGTGACTGCGTGGGTTTCTGCCGGGTGCTCTGGTTTCCTCCCACAGCCAAAGACTTGCAGGTTGATAGGTAAATTGGCCATTGTAAATTGCCCCTAGTGTAGGTAGGTGGTAGGGGAATTGAGGGGATGTGGTAGGAATATGGGATTAATGTAGGATTAGTATAAATGGGTGGTTGATGGTCGGTACAGACTCGGTGGGCTGGAAGGACCTGTTTCAGTTCTGTATCTCTAAATAAATAAATAAGAAGGCTGAGGCAGTAAACCTGGACAGTAAATCCGGAGTGGAGTCCTGGAGGCGGTTACCTGTGACTTATCAGGCAGTTTTCCAGCAACTCCTACAGCAGAACTGGTAACAAACAGTACTGGTTTTTCCTTTCCTTTGGACAATACGAGCAATGCTGAGAGGGGGTCCTGATGCTCAGGGTCTCCATACTGTTTGCCCAGGCCTGTGCCCTAGAGAGGACACTCCAGCTTCGTGGTTAAACATGAGCACAACCCGGGAATAAACAGTTACTGATTATAAGCTCTCATTCAATTGGTGTAGAGTATGAGCGGCAGGGGTTACTTCGGACAGTGGGAGAGCTCTTAGTGTCTCATTGGATAGCTACCATTCACTCCAAGCTGGGCAGCCCCCAGTCAGTTAGGTGCTGTGAAGCCACGACCTGCTTGCTTCAATGGGTGCCTGGAGCTTAGAGAGTCATCTCTCAACAGGCGGATTGATAATCAATGCACCAAGAAAAACAAACTCAACAAAGAAGACACCAGTCCTTCGCATCACAAGCTGGAATGTAAGGACCATGTGTCCTGGCCTTACCGACAACCTTCTGCAGGTTGATGACACACACAAGACAGCCGTGATCGACAAGGAACTCACAAGGCTCAATGTGGACATTGCTGTGCTGCAAGAAACCAGACTCGTTCAAAGTGGATCCCTCAAAGAGAA
Organism: Heterodontus francisci; assembly: GCF_036365525.1. NCBI lineage: Eukaryota > Metazoa > Chordata > Chondrichthyes > Heterodontiformes > Heterodontidae > Heterodontus > Heterodontus francisci. The sequence goes on from NC_090405.1 coordinate 21,235,719, forward strand.
ACACTACACCTTCTTCTGGCAGGGGAAAGCCCAAGAGGCAACTCGTGAGCATGGAGTGGGTTTCACAGTAAAATACACGCCACTTCAGATGAGTGAACCACCCACAGTAGGCTCAGAGAGACCTCTTACTCTTCACTTGTCAACAAGTGTGGGCCCAGTTAATCTCATGTGAATCTATGTCCCGACACTCACCTCCACCCCAGATGTCAAGGATCAATTCTATGTGACACTTGACACTGCCATCAGTAGAATTCCCAGCACTGAGGGAATGTACCTTCTAGGAGACTTCAACACAAGCTTGGGTACTGACTACACAGCTTTGCCAATGTGCATAGGGCACCAGGGGATTGGCAAGATGAACGAAAATGGACAGAGGTTGCTGGAGCTATGCTGTCACCATGGATTCTGTGTGATGAACAGCTACTTCCAGGTCAAGCTGTGCTACAAGGTGTCCTGGAGACATCCGAGATCATGCCATTGGCACCAGCTAGACCTTATCTTCACCAGACATAACACCCTCAGCAGTGTCCTCATCACTCGCAGCTATCGCAGCGCTGACTGTGACACTGATCACTCCCTGGTGTGTAACAAGGTCAGGCTTCAGCCAAGGAAGCTTCATCCATCCATGATGAAAGCTCGTCTTCTGATCAACACTTGCCGAACCACTGATCCAGAAAGGACCCAGGAGTTCCTCAACATCCTCGATCAGGCTCTTTCAGACAACAATGCTCAAGGCCTCAGTGCAGTGTCAAAGTGGAATCATCTGCACACCACCATCTATAACTCTGCACTCACTGTGTATGGGAAAAGAGATGGGAGGAATGCTGACTGGTTTGAGGCTTATTGGACTGAAATGGAGTCAGTTACTGTAACTAAGAGGAGAGCCCTCATGAACTACAAACAAGTCCCCAGCAAACAACATCTAAATGCTCTCAGAGCTGCCAGAAACAAATCTCTGCAGACTGCTCAGCACTGCACCAATCAATACTGGTTAAAACTCTGCTGATGAATCCGGGGATGCTAGAGGGATGTATGAAGGAATTAAGAAAGCAATGGGCCCAGTAGTAACTAAATCAGCACCTTTTGAAGACAAAGAGAGGGGTGATCATCACTGAACCTAACAAGCAGATGGAAAGGTGACTGGAGCATTATCTTGAACTCTACATAACGGAGAACATTGTCATTGAAGTAGCTCTCAGTGCCATTCCAGACTTCCCTGTCATGGAGGAACTGGACAGTGAGCCCTCCATAGTCGAGCTCAACAAGGGCTCAAAACATGCGTGATGCAAACATTGTCACCTTGTACAAAATTAAGGGGGATCGCAGTGACTGCAGCAATTATCGGAGCCAGCTACTCAGTTCCACTCACCTGCTCGATCCCTTTCCTCCTGCAAGTTCCTTTGCTTCAGGTATCCATCCAATTTCCTTTTCAAATCATTGATTGTCTCTACTTCCACCACACTCGTGGGTCAGGACATTACCACTCACAGCATAAAAAAATTCCACCTCGCCCAAGGATGGGAAATATTTATATCTTCTATATTTAGCTTATTCCCTATCTCTACGAGAATAGAATGGCAGTCAACATGAAAGGGAACCCAAAAATCTTCGAGCAGTATATAAATAATAAGCAGGTAGTCAGCGGTGAAGTGGGCCCCATTAGGGACAAAGAGGGTAATATATACTTAGAGCTGCAGGGCAATGTTAATCTAGTTAATAAGTACCTTGTATCAATGATCACTAAGGAAGTGGAATTTGACAAAATATCAGTAGAAGTGGAGAGTGTAGAGGCAATGGAGAGGGTACAAATTGAGAGAGGGAGGTACTGAAAAGGCTGGTTATGCTTCAGGAAGATAAATTACCTGGTCCGGATGGCTTTCATCCCAGATTGCGAAAGGAAATGTGGATGCAGATAACAGAAAGGCTTTCTATAATCTTCCAATCTTCCCTGGATACGGGGGAGGTGTCAGAGGATTAAACAGTGGCAAATGTGACACCCTTATTCAAGAAAGGGTGTAAGGACAGTCCGGCTAACTACAGGCCAGTTAGATTAACAGCAGTGGTGGGTAAGGTTTCAGAAAGAACAATCAGGGAAAAAATCAACAGTCACTTGGAGAGGTTTGAGTTAATTAAGGAGAGTGAGCATGGATTTATACATGGGAGTTCATGCTTGACTAATCTAACTGCATTTTTTGATGAACTAACAGAGAAGGTTTATGAAGGGAATGCAGTGGATGTTGTTTATATGGATTTTAAGAAACGACACATAAAAGGGTGATTAACAACATTGAGGTTCATGGAATAGGAGGGTCAGTGTCCAATTGGATAGAAAATTGGCTTAAGGACAGAAAACAGCAAGTCGTAATAAATGATTCATTCTCAGACTGGAAGGTTGTCGACAGTGCTGTTCCCCAAGGGTCACTGCTGGAACCACTGCTTTTTACTTGCGACAGATCAATGACTTGGATCTTGGAATATAGAGTAGAATCTCAAAATATGCCGATAACACCAAACTTGGAGAAGTGGCAAACAGTGAGGATGAAATGAACCACCTGCAACAAGACAGTGATAGGCTAGCAGAATGGGCAGACAGGTGCAGATCGATTTTAATAGTGACTAGTGTGAGGTGATGCATTTTAGCAGAAGGGATAGGGAGAGGCAATATATACTTAATGGCACAGTTCTCAAGAGTGTGCAGGAATAGAGGGACCTGTTCACTGAACAATGAACAACGTGAACAATGACTTCTTGTTGTGTGCTCTCAGATTTGTCACCTTCACTGTACTGGAGTGCGGTGACATCTACTGGCAGGAAGCAAGAACTGCAATCAAGCAGCAGAAATTCCATCGTCTGTCAGGGTGAAAGAAACATTGCAATGTGAGGAAATAGTGAATGGGTTTGATTGGGTTGATGGAGACATGATTCCACTTGTGGTGGAGTCCAAAGCAAAGGCCAGAAATATAAAATTGTCATTATTAAAAGATATGAGGAATTCATGATAAATGTATTTAGGTAGTGAGTGGGTGGAATCTAGGTAAAATAGAAAGTGAGATTGGGTGGACAGAAGCAGTGTGAAAGGATGGCTCAAACAAAAGGTAAACGCCCTGAAAGGTGAACTCTGTTTCTCTCTCCACAGATGCTGCCAGAGTTTCTGAACATTTCCAACACTTTCTGTTTTTATTTCAGAATTTGCAAGATGTTGCTTTGCTCTGAAAAAAAATTGGATGATCGGCTTTGGCTGCCAGTGAAATTCCACAGGAGCTAAAAGGAAGTTCTGACATCAGTGGCATGTTGATCTAGGGGTATGATTGTTGCTTAGGGTGAGTGATTAATTAATGTGTGAGAGATCCTGGGTTCAAATCCTGGACAAGCCCTTCTTCTTTGGCATTTTTAGATTAAGGTCATTGATTGGTTTCAGCCTTGCAGAAGGCGGAATTGATTTCCATATGGAGCCTGCTTGAGGACCAGAGAGCTGGATTCAAAGAGCTTGATTAACTAAATGTACAGATAGCCAAGTGAGAATATAAAGTTGTTGCAGTAATTGTGACCTGACTCCAAAAACAACAGGACTGGGTTCTGGACTGGAATGGAATGGAATTCTTCAGTGTTTCTGCTGTTTGGATTGCATTGACTCATCGATTTTCTTGTTTTTCACTTTGTCGATGCCTTTGAATAATTGTGGATCCTTCTTCAGATTGTCTTCTTTCACCAGGTCGTTCTGACCTCTGATGATGATGATCGTAATGAGCTTCAACTCACTGATAGTTTTGGAAGTGAGCAGATTTCCTTTGCTTGAGTCTACAACATGGAACTCAGTCTGACATGTGGACCCATGGGAGGATTTGAATGCCACCCCTGCGTTGGAGAATACAGTTGCATCCATCCAATAAGAGACCGAGTAGAAGTAACAGTTCAGTCAGTCAAACATTAAACTTTTAATTTCAGGGTGGTGAGTTTGAGTGCCATTTTGTTTTTCCCTTTTTTAAGGCTTCATTAGCAGAGAGTACAAGGAGTGTTTGAAATGAAATTCAACAAAAGTATGAGAAAGTCTCACTTTGATTCGGGACTCATCTCTCTGCAGCATCTCGCTGTGAAAGATTGAACTTCATCTCATTTCATTCCCAGCTCGGGGTCAGTGCGGCTCAGTGGGACTTCTGGCTGTCTCCTGCTTCACAATCCATCAGTGCTGAGAAAGCAATGGGGAATATTATTCACGGCTCTGTAACCTGAGGACACCGATTTAAGGTGAATGGCAAAAGAACCAAAGGCAACATGAGGAAAAACTTCTTTTGCACAGCGAGTGGTTAAGATATGATATGCACTGCTTGAGAGTGTGATGGAGGCTGATTCAACCATGGCTTTCAAAATGGTATAAAATAATTATCTGAAGTGGAAAAATTGCATGTTTTCATGGAAGACATGAGTCTGTGGCATGAGCTGAGTTGCTCGTGCATAGAAGCAGCACAAGCACAATGAGCTGAATGGCTTCCTTTTGTTCTGTAACTATTCTATGATCTATGATTCTTTTCAGAGTGAAATCAACACTCACATACAAGAAACTGACAGGTACAATGTAAACCCCACACTAACATACCAGCGAATGCTAGGGACAGAGTAAAACCAATCAGTCCTGGACTAGAAACTGACAGGTACACTGTAAACTTCGCATTACCAGACAAGAAATTGACAGATACAGTGTGAAACCCACAGTCACGTAGCAGCAGTTGGCAGGTAACGTGTAAAAATCTTTCTTTCATATCCCAACTGCAAGGTACAAAGGAAATTAGGTACAAACCCAGGCTCACACTTCAAAGACTGAAAGATACAAAGCAAAACACATATTCACCTACAAGTACAGAGACGAAGACACACTCAGAGGAGGTGCAGATTAAAGACACATGCATGTAACAGAAACTGATAGGGATAGAATCAAACCCTTTCTCACTTCTCAGAAACTGATAGATATAGACAAAAGCTGATGCTCACATACAAGTTGTTGAAAGATATGTGGTGAAACTCACAGAGCAATAGCAGAAACAAACAGGTACTGAATAATACCCACAGTCACAGACCAAAAACTGAAATATACTGAGTTAAACACCACTTTCTCACACCAGAAACTCATGGCTACAAAGTGAAGCTGACTCTATCCTCCCAGGCATTGACAGGTGCAAAAGAAAACACTCACGACGATACCAGGTCATGAAATGTACGTAATAAAACCTTTCAGCTGAAAGAATAGCATTAATGACAGGTGTGGTACCCAGAATGCTCAGCGGCCTAGAATCCGCCCTATCTGTGACAGGAGCGGGGCGCGCAGGCGCGGTAGAGAGCTTTGTCAGGAGCTGGAGCTGCGGGTTCAGAGTTGGAGCGGGATATTCACAAAGTGCGAGAAGACTTTGCGGGCTCACACAGCTGGAGCAGGGCCTCAGGGCCACAATAAGATGGAACAATCCCATCTGTATCCCTGCGGATGGCGGTGGTGAAGCTTTTCCCGGTGAGGCTTCCCGAAACGGCGTCTATAAATGGATAAGAATTGGGGACTGGGCAGGGAGCGTCTCTAAATGAATAAAATTTGGGTACTGGTCAGGGAGCGTCTGTAAATGGATAAGAATTGGGGACTGGGCAGGGAGCGTCTGCAAATGGATAAGAATTGGGGGACTGGGCAGGGAGCGTCTCTAAATGAATAAAATTTGGGTACTGGTCAGGGAGCGTCTGTAAATGGATAAGAACTGGGGACTGGGCAGGGAGTGTCTATAATTGAATAAGAGTTGGAGACTGGGCAGGAAGCATTTCTAAATGAATAAGATTTGGGGACTGGGCAGGGAGCGTCTATAAATGCTTAAGAATTGGGGACTGGTTAGGGAGCGTTTTTTTATTCGTTCGTGGGATGTGGGCGTCGCTGGCTCGATCTCAGCTCGAGTAATGTGTCCAGTTCTGGGCACCAGGCTTTAGAAAGGACATCAAAGCTTCTGAGACAGTTCAGAGGACATTTACTGGAATGATCCCAGAGATGCGGGGTTTCAGTTCTCTGGACAGGCTGGTGAAGCTGGGATTGTTCTCCTCAGAGTAGAGAAGGTTAAGGGAAGATTTAATAGAGATGTTCAGAATCATGAAGGATTTTCATAGGGTAGAGAGGGAGAAACTGTTTCCACTGTCCTGGGGGGTCAGTAACCAGAGGACACAGATTTAAAATAATTGGCCAAAAATGTCAAGGGGAGGTGAGGAAGGATCTTTTTACCAAGTAACTGATTCGGATTTGGAATGAATTGTCTGACAGAGTGGTGGAAACAGATTCAATTATAACTTTCATAAGGGAATTGGACAAATATTTCAAAGTGAAATTCTCCAGGATTATGGGGAAATAGGCAGGGGGTTGGACTAATTGCATCTTTTTGTTAGAGAGTCAGCAGAGGCACAATGGGGCCGAATGGCCTCCATCTGTGCTGTATGATTCTATGAACATAAGAACGAGGAGCCGGAGTCGGCAATTCAGCCACTCGAGCCTGCTCTGCCATTCAATACAATCATGGCTGATCTCATCACGGCAGTTCTTGTTTCTTGCCAGTAGATGTCACTTCACTCCAATACAGTGAAGTTTACAAATCTGAGAGAGACACAACAGGAAATAATTGTTCACATTATAGTGAATGTGTGGAATTTAGAAATACTAGGAGTGGAGACGAGTTATTACTTGTCTGCTCGATCCCCATAGCCCTGTAAAATTATTTCCTTCAAGTGCCCATTCAAATTCCTTTTGTAATCCTCGATTATCTCCATTTCCACCGCCCTCGTGGGCAGCGAGTTACAGATCATCACCAATCAGTGTAAGAAAGTTCTTGCGCACATTCCCCCTGTACCTCCTGTCCAAAACCTTCAATCTGTGTCCCCTAGTCCTTGTACCAATAGTTAACGGGAACAATGTTTCCTTGCCAACTTATTTAAAACTGTCATAGCCGAAAACACATCTATCAATTCTCCCCTCACTCTCCTTTGATGCAGGTAGAACAACCCTAGCTTTTCCAACCTAACCTTGTAACTAAAATCCTCCATCCCTGGATCCATTCTGGTGAATTTCCTCTGCATCCTCTCAAGGACGCTCACATTCTTTCTTAAGTGTGGTAAGCAAAACTGGAAGCAACACTCCAATTGGGGCCTAACCAGAGCTTTATAATGGTTCAGCATAACTTCCCTGCTTTGTACTCAATGCCTCTATTTATAAAGCCCAAGATCCCATATGCTTTGCTAACCACTCTCGCAATATGTCTTGCCACCTTCAAAGATTGATGCACATGAACCCCAAGTCCCTCTATTCCAGTATACTCTTTAGAACTGTGCCATTAAGTAAATATTGCCTCTCCCTATTCCTTATGCCAAAATACATCACCTCACACTTGTCACTATTAAATTCCATCTGCCACCTGTCTGCCCATTCTGCTCGCCTATCATTGTCCTGTTGCAGGCAGTTCATATCATCCTCACTGTTTGCCACTCCTCCAAGTTTGTTGTCATCGGGATATTTTGAGATTCTACTCAATATTCCAAGATCCAAGTCATTTATCTTTAGCAAAAAAAGCAGTGGTTCCAGCACTGACCCTTGGGAAACACCACTGTCGACTATCTTCCAGTCTGACAAAGAATCATTTCATAAGACTCTCTGTTTTCTGTCCTTAAACCAATTTTCTATCCAATTGGACACTGACCCTCCTATACCACGAACCTCAATTTTGTAAACCCCCCTTTTATGTGGTACCTTGTCAAACGCTTCCTTAAAATCCATATAAACAACATCCACTGCATTCCCTTCATCAACCTGCTCTGTTAGTTCATCAAAAAATGCAGTTAGATTAGTCAAGCATGAACTCCCATTTATAAATCCATGCTCACTCTCCTTAATTAACTCGAACCTCTCCAAGTGACTGTTGATTTTTTACCCTGATTATTCTTTCTAAAACCTTACCCACCGCTGCTGTTAATCTAACTAGCCTGTAGTTAGCCGGACTGTCCTTACACCCTTTCTTGAATAAGGGCGTCGCATTTGCCACTGTTTACTCCTGGCACCTCCCCCGTATCCAGGGAAGATTGGAAGATTATGGCAAACTCTTCCATTATCTGCATCCGCATTTCCTTTCGCAACCTGGGATGCCAGGCATCCAGACCAGGTGATTTATCTTCCCTAAGCACAGCCAGCCTTTTTAGTACCTCCCTCTCTCAATTTGTACTCTCTCCATTAACTCTACTCTCTTCACTTCGACTGATATTTTGTCAAATTCCACTTCCTCAGTGATCACTGATGCAAAGTACTCATTAAGTAGATTAACATTGCCCTGCACCTCTAAGCTTATATTATCCTTTTTGTCCCTAATAGGCCCGACTCAACCTCTTACTACCCACTTATCATTTAATGCTGCTCGAAGATTTTTGGGTTTCCTTTCATGTTGACTGTCAGTCTATTCTCATAGAAATAGAGAATAAGCAAATATAGAAGATATAAGTATTTCCCATCCTTGATGAGGTGGAATTTTTTATGCTGTGGGTAGTAATGTCTTGGCCCACAAGTGTGGTGGAAGCAGAGACAATCAATGATTTGAAAAGGAAATTAGATGGATACTTGAAGGAAAGAAACTTGCAGGAGGAAAGGGACCGAGCTGGTGAGTGGAACTGACTAGATTGCTCCGGGGAGAGCCAGCATGGACGTGATAGGCCATACGACCACCTTCTGTGCTGTAAATGACTCTGTGTTGTTTCTCAAATTCAATCCACTGGTGCTTGGTAAATAATTTCAAAGTAAATTGTGCAACCGGAAAATCAGAACCAAGGCAAGAGACGCATAAGGAAGCAAAATTGCTGAAACCCGGGATTGAACCAGGGACCTTTAGATCTTCAGTCTAACGCTCTCCCAACTGAGCTATTTCAGCCCCACTTTAACAGTGGTTTGGTGTCCTTGTTTTGGAAGAAAATACATACATTCAAGTTTTCCAAAAAATTAAAGAACACAACATGTGAGTAATATTCCCCATTGCTTTCTCAGTACTGATGGATTGTGAAGCGGGAGACAGCCAGAAGTGCCACTGAGCCGCACAGACCCCGAGCTGAGAATGAAATGAGATCAAATTCAATCTTTCATAGTGAGATGCTGCTGAGAGGTAAGAGTCCTGAATCAAAGCGAGACTTGCTCATTTCAAACACTCCCTGTACTCTCTGCTCATGAGGCCTTACAAAAGGGAAAAACAGAATGGCACTCAAACTCACAACCCTGCCATTAAAAGTCTCATATTCGACTGACAGAACTGTCACTTCTACTCGGTCTCTTATTGGATGGATGCAACTCCAACGCAGGGGTGGCATTCAAATCCTCCCATGGGTCCACATGTCAGACTGAGTTCCATGTTGTAGACTCAAGCAAAGGAAATCTGCTCACTTCCAAAACTATCAGCGAATTGAAGCTGATTACAATCAACATCATCAGAGGTCAGAACTACCTGGTGAAAGAAGACACCCTGAAGAAGGATCCACAATTATTCAAAGGCATCGACAAAGTGAAAAACAAGAAAATCGATGAGTCAATGCAAGCCAAACAACAGAAACACTGAAGAATTCCATTCCATTCCATTCCAGAACCCAGTCCTGTTGTTTTTGGAGTCAGGTCACAATTACAGCAACAACTTTATTATCCCACTTGGCTATCTGTACATTTAGTTAATTACAATTTTGTCGACAAGCTCTTTGAATCCAGTTGTCTGGTCCTCAAGCCAGCTCCGTATGGAAGTCAATTCCACCTTCTGCAAGGCTGAAACCAATAGATAACCTTAATCTAAAAATGCCAGCAGACCAGGGCTCATCCGGGACTTGAACCCAGGATCTCTCGCATGTTAATTAACCATACTCCCAAAGCGAGAATCATACCCCTAGACCAACGAGCCACTGACAGGTCAGGCTTTATTAGCTGCTGTGGAATTTCACTGGAACCCCCCAGCCAATCATCCATTTTTTTTCAGATCAAAGCAACATCCTGCAAATGCTGAAATAAAAACAGAAAGTGCTGGAAATGTTCAGCAGCTCTGGCAGCATCTGTGCTGTGAGAAACACAGTTAACGTTTCAGGGCACTCACCTTTTGTTTCAGCCATCCTTTCAGACTGCTTCTGTCCATCCAATCTCACTTTCTATTCTATCCACATTCTAACCATTCACTACGTTACTACATTTTTCATGAATTCCTCATTTCTTTTATTAATGACAATTTTGTATTTCTGGCCTTTGCTTCAGACACCACCACAAGTGGAATCATGTCTCCATCTACCCAATCAAACCACTTCGCTGTATCCTCACATTGCAATGTTTCTTTAACCCTGACAGACTGTGGAGTTTCTGCTGCTTAATTGCAGTTCTTGCTTCCCGCCAGTAGATGTCACCTCACTCCAATGTAGTGAAGTTTACAAATCTGAGTGAGACACAACAGGAAATAATTGTTCACATTATAGTGAATGTGTGGGATTTAGAAATACTAGGAGTGGAGACGAGTTATTCTTGCACTCTGCTATTACATCTTTTATAATGGACTCCAGCATTTTCCCCACGACTGATGTCAGGCTAACCGGTATGTAATTCGCTGTTTTCTTTCTGCCTCTTTTTTTAAATAGTGGAGTTACATTAACTACCGTCCAATCCATTGGAACTGTTCCAGAGTCGATAGAATTTTGAAAAAAGACCAGAAATGCATCTGCTATTTCAAGGGCCACTTCCTTAAGTACTCTGGGATGTAGATTATCAGGCCCTGGGGATTTATCGGCCTTCAATCCCATCAATGTCCCAAACATTACCTACTAATACTGATTTCATACAGTTCCTCCTTCTCACTAGACCCTATGTTCCCCAACATTTCTGGGAGATAATTTGTATCCTCCTTTGTGAAGACAGATCCAAAGTATGTATTTAATTGGTCTGCCATTTCTTTGTTCCCCATTATAAATTCCCCCGTTTCTGACTGTAAGGGGCCCACATTTGTCTTCACTAATCTTTTTCTCTATACATATCTATAGAAGCTTTTACAGTCAGTTTTTATGTTCTCTGCTAGCTTACTCTCATACTCTATTTCCCCCTTCTTAATCAATCCTTTTGTCCTCCTCTGCTAAATTCCAAACTGCTCACAATCTTCAGGTTTGCTGCTTGTTCTGGCCATTTTATATTTCTCCTCCTTGGATCTAATACTTTCCTTAATTTCTTTTGTAAGCCACAGTTGAGCCACCCTTCCTGTTTTACTTTTGCACAGACAGGAATGAACAATTGTTGTAATTCATCCATGCGCTCTTTAAATGCTAGCCATTGCCTATCCACTGTCAACCCTTTAAGTAACGTTCCCCAATCTATCATAGCCAACTCCCGCCTCATACCTTCATAGTTTTCTTTGTTTAGATTCAGGACCCGAGTCTCGGAATCAACTCTCTCACTCTGCATCTTAATGAAGAATTTTATCATATTATGAGCGCACTTCCCCAAGGGACCCCACACAACAAGATTGTTAACTAATCCTTTCTCATTACACAATACCCAGTCCAGGATGGCCTGTTCTCTAGAGGTGTTATACACCTCTATCAATTCTCCACTCAATCTCCTTTGAGAAAGGCAGAATAATCCTAGCTTTTCCAACCTAACCTTGTAACTAAAATCCCCCATCCCTGGATCCATTCTGGTAAATCGCCTCTGTGTCCTCTCAAGGACCCTCACATTCTTTCTAAAGTCTGCTGAGCAGAACTGGAAGCAACACTCCAATTGGGGCCTAACCAGAGTTTTATAATGGTTCAGCATAACTTCCCTGCTTTTGTATTCAATGCCTCTACTTATAAAGCCCAAAATCCCATATGCTTTGCGAACCACTCTCGCAATATGTCTTGCCACCTTCAAAGATTGATGCACATGAACCCCAAGTCCCTCTATTCCAGTACACTCTTTAGAACTGTGCCATTAAGTATATATTGCCTCTCCCTATTCCTTATGCCAAAATACATCACCTCACACTTGTCACTATTAAATTCCATCTGCCACCTGTCTGCCCATTCTGCTAGCCTATCACTGTCCTGTTGCCTTACTGAAGTCCATGTATATGACATCTACAGCCCTTCCCTCATCAATCAACTTTGTCACTTCCTCAAAGAATTCTAGTGGAGAGTTTTCTCCCTGGTGGCCATTGACTTCAATTTTGCAAGGGCTCCTTGATGCCCTTGGCAAGAGCAGTCACTGTCTCCTCACCTCACCTCTTGAGTTCAGCTCTTTTGTCCAAATTTGGGTCAAGGCTGCAACGAGGTCAGGAACCAAGTGGCTCTGGCAGAACCCAAAATGAGCATTGATGAGCAGGTTCGTGCTGTGTAAGTGCTGCTTGATAGCACTGTCAATGACACCTTCCATCACTTTACTGATGATCAAGAGGAGGCTGATGGGGCAGTAATTGACAGGGTTGGATTTGTCCTGCTTTTTGTTTGCAGGACATTCTTTCTTTCTTTTGGGCCTCCTTATCTCGAGAGACAATGGATACGCGCCTGGAGGTGGTCAGTGGTTTGTGAAGCAGCGCCTGGAGTGGCTATAAAGGCCAATTCTGGAGTGACAGGCTCTTCCACAGGTGCTGCAGAGAAATTTGTTTGTTGGGGCTGTTGCACAGTTGGCTCTCCCCTTGCGCCTCTGTCTTTTTTCCTGCCAACTACTAAGTCTCTTCGACTCGCCACAATTTAGCCCTGTCTTTATGGCTGCCCGCCAGCTCTGGCGAATGCTGGCAACTGACTCCCACGACTTGTGATCAATGTCACACGATTTCATGTCGCGTTTGCAGACGTCTTTATAACGGAGACATGGACGGCCGGTGGGTCTGATACCAGTGGCGAGCTCGCTGTACAATGTGTCTTTGGGGATCCTGCCATCTTCCATGCGGCTCACATGGCCAAGCCATCTCAAGCGCCGCTGACTCAGTAGTGTGTATAAGCTGGGGATGTTGGCCGCTTCAAGGACTTCTGTGTTGGAGATATAGTCCTGCCACCTGATGCCAAGTATTCTCCGAAGGCAGCGAAGATGGAATGAATTGAGACGTCGCTCTTGGCTGGCATACGTTGTCCAGGCCTCGCTGCCGTAGAGCAAGGTACTGAGGACACAGGCCTGATACACTCGGACTTTTGTGTTCCGTGTCAGTGCGCCATTTTCCCACACTCTCTTGGCCAGTCTGGACATAGCAGTGGAAGCCTTACCCATGCGCTTGTTGATTTCTGCATCTAGAGACAGGTTACTGGTGATAGTTGAGCCTAGGTAGGTGAACTCTTGAACCACTTCCAGAGCGTGGTCGCCAATATTGATGGATGGAGCATTTCTGACATCCTGCCCCATGATGTTCGTTTTCTTGAGGCTGATGGTTAGGCCAAATTCATTGCAGGCAGACGCAAACCTGTCGATGAGACTCTGCAGGCATTCTTCAGTGTGAGATGTTAAAGCAGCATCGTCAGCAAAGAGGAGTTCTCTGATGAGGACTTTCCGTACTTTGGACTTCGCTCTTAGACGGGCAAGGTTGAACAACCTGCCCCCTGATCTTGTGTGGAGGAAAATTCCTTCTTCAGAGGATTTGAACGCATGTGAAAGCAGCAGGGAGAAGAAAATCCCAAAAAGTGTGGGTGCGAGAACACAGCCCTGTTTCACACCACTCAGGATAGGAAAGGGCTCTGATGAGGAGCCACCATGTTGAATTGTGCCTTTCATATTGTCATGGAATGAGGTGATGATACTTAGTAGCTTTGGTGGACATCCAATCTTTTCTAGTAGTCTGAAGAGACCACGTCTGCTGACGAGGTCAAAGGCTTTGGTGAGATCAATGAAAGCAATGTAGAGGGGCATCTGTTGTTCACGGCATTTCTCCTGTATCTGACGAAGGGAGAACAGCATGTCAATAGTCGATCTCTCTGCACGAAAGCCACACTGTGCCTCAGGGTAGACGCGCTCGGCCAGCTTCTGGAGCCTGTTCAGAGCGACTCGAGCAAAGACTTTCCCCACTATGCTGAGCAGGGAGATTCCACGGTAGTTGTTGCAGTCGCCGCGGTCACCTTTGTTTTTATAGAGGGTGATGATGTTGGCATCGCGCATGTCCTGGGGTACTGCTCCCTCATCCCAGCACAGGCATAGCAGTTCATGTAATGCTGAGAGTATAGCAGGCTTGGCACTCTTGATTATTTCAGGGGTAATGCTGTCCTTCCCAGGGGCTTTTCCGCTGGCTAGGGAATCAATGGCATCACTGAGTTCCGATTTGGTTGGCTGTATGTCCAGCTCATCCATGACTGGTAGAGGCTGGGCTGCATTGAGGGCAGTCTCAGTGACAGCATTCTCCCTGGAGTACAGTTCTAGGTAGTGCTCAACCCAGCGGTCCATCTGTTTGCGTTGGTCAGTGATTATGTCCCCCGATTTAGATTTGAGGGGGGTGATCTTCTTGATGGTTGGCCCAAGAGCTCTCTTCATGCCATCATACATTCCTCTGATGTTTCCGGTGTCTGAGGCCAGCTGAATATGACTGCATAGGTGTTGCCAGTAGTCGTTTGCGCAACGCCTAGCTGTTCTTTGTGCAGTACTTCTGGCTGCTTTAAGTGCTGCGGATGTTAAATCGCTGGGGGCTTTCTTGTAGTTCAAAAGTGCAATGCGCTTAGCGGCTATGACAGGTTCCAGCTCTTCATTATGAGATTGAAACCAGTCTGCATTTCTCTTCGCACTTTTGCCGTAGGTGGTCAAAGCTGACTCATAGATGGCGTCTCTGATGTGGGCCCACTTGGTCTCAGCATCCCCTGTGGGAGTGTTTTGAAGGGCTGTTACAAGTGAATTTAGAAATTTTTGTAACAGCTGTGGGTGAGAAATTCTGCTCGTGTTGATGCGCGGGTGGCCCTTCTGCTTGGAATGATGCAACTTCTTTGGTCTGAGTCTAACCTTGCTGCACACCAGGGAGTGGTCGGTGTCGCAGTCCGCACTGTGGAAGCTGCGTGTGATTTGAACACTGTTTAAGGCGGCTCGCCTTGTGACAATGAGGTCTAGCTGGTGCCAACGACGTGATCTTGGGTGCCTCCATGAAACCTGGTGACAGGGTTTAGTGTGAAAGAACGAGTTGGTGATGCAGAGGTTATGATAGGTACACAACTCAAGCAGTCTCTGCCCGTTCTCATTCATCCTTCCAACGCCATAGCGCCCAAGGCAGGAGGGCCATGAGTCATGGTCGGCCCCAACCCTGGCATTAAAGTCCCCCAGCAGGAATAGGTGTTCGGTGTTGGGGATGCTGCTAATGATGTTATGGAGTTGTTCATAGAACTGGTCTTTAGCTTCAGGTGCGGAACAGAGTGTTGGAGCATAGATGCTGAGTAGGTGTACTGGACCAGAGGTGGTGAGCAGTCGGATGGACAGTATGCGTTCCGAGCCATTTGAGGGAGGCTCTATCATGCTGAGCAAGGAGTTTCTGATGGCGAAGCCCACTCCATGCTGTCTTGGTTCTTCAGGATCCCTGCCCTGCCAGAAGAAGGTGTAGTCTTGCTCTGCTAGAGAGCCACTCGCGGGGAGGCGAGTCTCCTGAAGTGCTGCAATGTCCACATTGAGTCTACTGAGCTCGTTGTTAATGATGGCGGTCTTCCGAGAATCGTTGATTTGTGTAAGGTCTTCCGACAGGCCAGGACACATAGTTCTGACGTTCCAGCTTGCAAAGCGAAGGGCTGGTACCTTCTTTCCTTTTTTCATGTTGTTTGGTGCGGTGTGTCAGTCCACCTTTCGGGCAATGACCCTGAGCTCCAAGCACCCATTGAAGCAGGCAGACTGTGGCGGGACAGAACCTTATTGACCGGGGGCTGCCCGGTTTGAGGCGGGCGGTAGCTGTCCAGTGAGGTGCAATGACCTCTCCCACCGACAAAGGCAACCCGTGGCGCCCAGTTTCTACGCCAATTTATCTGGACTTATAACCCGTAACTGCTGCCTTCCGTGTTGTTTCAGTCGCTGTGAGGCAACTATGGAGTGACCTCTCCATGGCGCATGCCTGGGCAAATTTATGGAGGTTGAGAGTTGCCCAGTCGTCAAAACCCCCCTCTCGGCCTTTCTGGTGGGGTCCAAAGGAGTGCAGGACACGACGTTTGGCACCAGTATGGCTGCAGGAACTGCCAGAAACATGCCAAAGGTGACACATGACCGCCTACGGGGTTCCGCTCCGGATTTTCTGTTAGGGTTTACTCCCTTAGCCTTGGTCTCTCCCGAGACGCCCACAAGGCAGTGGGGTTGTTGGGGCCCCTACACAGGTGTAGGATGGTGCCGGTGGGAGGAGGGGATGCAAGGGGGAGGGGTAGAGGGAGGGGGTGGGGGGGGGGTGCAGGGGAAGGGGGTGCGGGGTGAAGATGGTGCGAGGGGGGGGCGGGCTGGGACGGGGTTGTGAGGGGGTGAGCTGAGAGGGTGGAGCAGGGAAGGGGACGGGGGTGGGGGGGGGGTGGAAGGGGGGTAAAGGGGGGGGGGGAGGGGGGGTGGAATCTGGTGCAGGTAATAAGCCATTTCCTCAGTGCCCACCATCGACGTCCGGAAAGCTCATCCACGTCCTTCGGGAGGTGAAGCATCATTTGGCAGACTTAGAGGTGATTACATTTGCTAAGGGTTTTTTTTTTGCAGTGGTTTAAATAAAGGCATGCAGCATTGCCGACAGTGCGCTGCAGATGCTCTCCGAGCCATCTCCCGCGGGCGCTTTGAAGTTGCGGCCGGGGGGGCCGTTCGTGGATGTTTTGGGTGTTCGGGGCACCTTTTCACAGGACTTCTCTCGGGTCCCGCAGCTCCTTCTTCACCTCAATGGACTTACCGCATGCCGTGGCTGCAGACACTCTGGACTGTGAAGACAGCAGGATCGGAGATTAAAGTATCGGCAGCTGTGCTCGTCAGTTTCATCCGGATCAATTTCATTGAGAAAACAAAGAGCAGGTGTGGCTGGAGGAGGGCAGTGGGCCCAGGTAACATACACTAAACTAACTGTTAACTTTTAGATAGGGCTAAAATGAACTGATTTAAAGAGCCAGGGGAATTTAAACAGTTTAAGAGGGCAGATTGGGGGAGAAAACGTTAGGGATGGGAGCAGATGGCCATGGATAGAGTTGAACAGCTAGGGAGCTTCCAGCCCAGGAGCCATCTTTTCTAGTTCCAGATCGTCAGTGCAGGACATACCTGGGTAATTTTCCACGTTGCTGGGTAGATGCCAGTGTTGTAGCTGTACTGGAACAGCGTGGCTAGTGGCGCGGCTAGTTCTGGAGCATAAGTCATCAGCACTACAGCCGGGATGTTGTCAGTATCCAGTGCCTTCAGCCATTTCTTGATATCATGTGGAGTGAAGTGGATTTGCTGAAGATTGGCATCTGCGATGCTGGGGACATCAGGAGGAGGTCGAGATGCATCATTTAGTTGATACTTCTGGCTGAAGATGGTTGCAAATTATTCAACCTTGTATTTTGCACTGATATGCTGGTCTCCCCTATCATTAAGGATGGGGATATTTGTGGAACCTCCTGTTGATTGTTTAATTATCCACCACCATTCAGGACTGGATGTGGCAGGACTGTAGAGCTTTGATCTGATCTATTGGTTGTGAGATCACTCAGCTCTGTCTATTGCATGCTGCTTCCACTGTTTGACATGCAAGTAATCCTGTGTTGTAGCTTCACTCATTTTTAGGTCTGCTTGGTGCTGCTCCTGACATGCCCTCCTGCACACTTCATTGAACCACTATTGCTCCCTTGGCTTGATGGTAATGGTAGAGTGAGGGATATGTCAGGCCATGAGGTAACATATTGTGTTTAAATACAATTCTGCTGCTGCAGATGGCCCACAGTGCCACATGGATGCCCAGTTTTGAGTTGCCAGATCTGTTCATTTCTTCCCTCAGATATAATTGGAAAAAAATTCCAAAGGAATGCATGTACTAAATAAAAAGGAGAGAGAAATAAATACTGACAAAATAGATGGCAGCATTTGCAAGGTAAAAAGATTTATAAGTTTTATTATCGATGAGTGAGAGGAATATATCACACTTTGGGGCTTCTGGAAGTGGATTTACTGATAATTTTGGGAATTGATAGGAAGCTGCTTCATGGTTGGTGGAACAAACTCCCGCCCTTGGGGTGGAGCCAACAGCTGCATCCGTCCAATAACAGACAGAGTAGAAGTACAGTATCAGGCCTTGTTAGCTCAGTTGGTAGAGCATGGGACTTTTAATCTCAGGGTCTTGGATTTGAGACCCATGTTGTGTGGTTGTTCTTCCCTTTTTCAGACTTCATCGGCAGAGAGTTCAAGGGGTGTTTGAAATTAAATTCAACAACATCACCAGATTTCAACTCCGCCCCCCTGCCAGTGTAGTTGAATGGACCTTCAACCTCTGCCCTCCCCCTTCCCCTCCCTCCCAGAACTGCAACAGGCATCCCCTTGTCCTCACTTTCCACCCCACCTGCCTCCACAGCAGCATAGTGGCGCAGTGGTTAGCACTGCAGCCTCACAGTTCCAGCAACCCGGGTTCAATTCTGGGTACTGTCTGTGTGAAGTTTGCAAGTTCTCCCTGTGTCTGTGTGGGTTTCCTCCGGGTGCTCCAGTTTCCTCCCACAAGCCAAAAGACTTGCAGGTTGGTAGGTAAATTGGCCATTATAAATTGCCCCTAGTATAGGTAGGTCGTAGGGAAATATAGGGACAGGTGGGGATGTGGTAGGAGTATAGAATTATCATAAATGGGTGGTTGATCGTCGGCACAGACCATGTGGGCCGAAGGGCCTGTTTCAGTGCTGTATCTCTAAACATAAACACATCCAAAGGATCATCCTCCATCATTTCCGCCACCTCCAGCGTGATGCCACCACCAAACGCAACTTCCCCTCCCTTGTCAGCATTCCGAAGGGATTGTTCCTTCCACAACACCCTGGACCACTCCTCCATTACCCCAACACCTCTTCCCCTTCCCAAGGCACCTTCCCATGCAATCGCAGGAGATATAATACCTGCCCTTTTCCATCCTCTCTGCTCATTATCTAAAGCCCCAAACACTCCTTTTAGGTGAAGCAGCGATTTACTTGTACTTCTTTCAATTATGTATACTGTATTCACTACTCACAATGCGGGCTCCTCTAAACTGGGGAGACCAAAAGCAGATTAGGTGGAACACCTCTGCTCAGGCCGAAAGCATGATCCTGAGCTTCTGGTTGCTTGCCATTTCAACACTCCCCCCTGCTCTCATGTCAACATTTCTGTCTTTGGCCTGCTCCAGTGTTCCAGTGAAAATCGACCCAAGCTCGAGGTGCAGCACCCGACCTTTTGATTCGGCACTCTACAGCCTTGTGGATTGAACATTGTGTTCAATAACATCAGAGCATGACTGGTGTCAGGCAACCACAAGCATTAACACACTTTGTCCCAGGACAGCTTTGTTATTTAATCTCTCCTGCCCCCTGCCCTATCAAACACCTTCCCCTTTGTTCTCTCCCACATGCCCCTCCCCTTCACTTGTTTAAAACCTAATTCTTTTCTAACCTGTGTCTGTTCTGATGAAAGGTCACAGACCAGAAATGTTAACTCCGTTTCTCTCACCACAGATGCTGCCAGAGCTATTGAGTATTTCCAGCACTTTTTGTTTTTATTTCAGATTTCCAGCATCTGCAGTATTTTGCTTTTATTGTGTCAGAAAGTCTTTCCTTGATTCAGGACTCTTACCTCTCTCCAGAATCTCTCTGCTAAAGATTGAACTTTATCTCATTTGCCTCACAGCTCAGGGTGAGTGTGGCACAGTGGGACTTCTGGCTGTGTCCCACTTCACAATCCATCAGTACTGAGAAAACAATGGGGAATATTACTCACATGTTGTGTTCTGTAACTTTTTACAAACACTTTAATGTATATATTGTCTTCCAAAGCAGTGACAGGATGGTGGCTTTAGTGTGTTGTTGAAATAGCTTTGTTGAGTTCGTGCTGTACTAACAGTTAAACAGTTCTTGGTTCAATACCAGGTTTTGGCACTTTCAACCTCTCCTGTGTCTTTTTCTTTGGCTCCAATTGTCAAGCTGCATGGTTTACTCTGAAATTAGCACCAGAGAACCAAGGCACCAGCGAGCATGAGGAGCTGAAATTAGCACAGATCAAATCCACTTAATACTTCTGACTGAAGATGGTTGCAAATGCTTCAGTTTTGCCTTTTGCACTGACTTGCTCAGCACCACCATCATTGAGGATGTGAATGTTTTGGAGCCTCCTCATCTTGTTAGTTATTTAATTATCCACCACCACTCACGACTGGATGTGGCAGGACTGTGGAGCTGTGATCTGATCCTGAGGGAGATATCCGTGCGTGGAGTGGCGGGATGTATGGAGAGTGATCCTGAAAAGGGTGTCTGAGCCTGGAGTGGAAGCTTTCTGTGGAGGTACAGAAGTAGGCCATTCAGCCCCAGTGTTTTATAAAGGTTTAGCATAACTTATTTGCTTTTACTCTATGCCTCTATTAATAAAGCCAAGTGTCCTGTTTGCTCTTAGCAACCTTTTCAAACCTTGATCAAAAAAGATTGGTGTACATTGTCTCATTCTTCCTCCCAAACTGTATCACTTCACAATTCTCTGTGTAAAATTTTATCTGTTGTGTGAAAGCCCATTTTACCAGTGTGTTTAAGTTCCTCTGAAGTGTGTTACTGTCACTGGCATAGGACGAAATTCACGAGCATTCTTTGATGCTATCTCCGTGGAAAGAGCAATCTTACACACTAGCTCAAATTGGGATTTTATGTGTTTAGTATCTTTCCTCATCCACCAATATAAGCACAAATCTGTCTCATAATGTACGGTCTAAGAATGTGCCAATGTTGCAATGCAGTGATAAATTCTTCAGTGTCACAATGTACTCACCAACTGTTTCACTACTTTTCTGATTTCTGGATCAAAGTTTGTAGCTTTCCGCGATCTCTAGTGGCTTAGGGTTGAGCCTCACTTCAACGAAGAAATGGAAAATTATGATTTAAAGATTACACTGTCAATCATTCACATCTCTGTCTTCTCCTGAACTTCGAGTTCAAATTTGTTTGTGAAGTTGAGTCACACGTTAAGACAGCATAGTCTTTTTCTTTGTGAAGGAAGTGATTTGGGAATGGCTGTTTGAAACTGTCCCTTCTTGCACAGAAATTCAGTGCAAATACTTGATCACTCACAATTTCCTTGAGAGAAATTTGTTCACAATCGCATTCGACACGGAAACTGCCTCAGCATTAATCTCACTGAAGCAGAATGTGACCGTGTTGTTTGTTTCAGAATGTTGGTGCCGTTATTTGTCGCTTTTAACCGAGACTGGGAGACAGGCCAAGTTTGATCCGAGGTTGGAATATATTATCATTCAGGAGCAAGAAAAATCAAAAGGAACAAAATAAGAAAACCCAGTCTCTGGATTTGAGAATCTGTAGATCCGCTTTGGGAAAGTGAATCAGAGCAGAATGAAGGGTGAACTGTCCAGAAGAGATGAAGACACAGCTCAGTCAACACGTTCCCCTGGTTTATGATGCTGGAACATTCATCACACAGAAATGATTCAACCCAATGACAAACATTCTTACAGCTGATAATTTATGCTACTGATTTAAGGACTGTCTCATGTGGTTACCGAGTGATGACGAGAAGATATTAAACTTTGTTCTATTCAATCTAGCTGTGATGAAGTTTGAATTTTTCTACCTTTTATAAACAGTATTTGAAGGGTCTCGGTAACAATGTTCAGTGTTGATGAGAGTGGGGTCTGGGTGAGAAGCTGCTGAGTGTGACAGGGTCAGGACTGGATGCAGGAAGTTCTCTGACAGTCTCCCTCTATCTCTCTAATGGGTTTGAGTTGATTTACGACTGGTAGCTTTTATTTTACTTTTCTTATTCAGAGATGCAGCACTGAAACAGGCCCTTCGGCCCACCGAGTCTGTGCCAACCAGCAACCACCCACTTATACTAATCCTGCATTAATCCCATATTCTCTACCACATCCCCACCATTCTCCTACTACGTACCTGCACTCGGGACAATGTACAATGGCCAATTTACCTACCAACCTGCAAGTCTTTTGGAGGTGGGAGGAAACCAGAGCACCCGGCGGAAACCCACACAGACACAGGGAGAACTTGCAAACTCCACACAGGCAGTACCCAGAACTGAATCCTGGTCGCTGGAGCTGTGAGGCTGCGGTGCTAACCATTGCGCCACTGTGCTGCTGTTGGTGTTTTGATAAATGAAGGAAGTTCCCTCCACCCATTTTTTTTGGACAGACAGTGTGGTATAAGGATGTCTCGGGTTAATGCTGAAGATAGTGGGATCAACCCCTCCCACTGTCAGAGTGATGATGGAACAGTCACATGAGATGAAGTTTGGGAGAAGAGAGAGCAGCACCAAGGATGCCAGCTTAGGAGGCTTGATGAGTGTGTATTGAGTATTGAGTAAATTAGAAAAGAGTTCTTAGTTCTTTCAGCAGGAACTGTGTCCAGAAAATATCGACAAACTCACAATTTTATTATTCAGGAGTCGGAACACAGATATTAATTCCAAGTGACAGTTCTGGGACCAATTAACAAAAAAAGTAGAGAATAATATTGCTCACTGATTGAAATCCCCCAGTGAGGAGACAGTTAAACAGGTGATCTGTTGGGGCATTCTTCGATCCAAGGTTTCAGCAACACTTAATCTCCCTTTTTGGTGAAATTCTCTGTTATTTGCAACTTTTTTTATCAGCTTTGATGGGCGAGTGAAAAAACTGAAAAGATTGAACAGTTCCATCCTTTCTTTTCTTCCTTCTTCTCTTCTTTCCATCAGTTTCTCTTTTCTGTCCCAGATCAATATAATGATGAGAATCCCAATTTAATCTGCTGTTTCTGGTGTTTTATCCATTCCAATCAAAATTTCAACATTCCAATCAAATCTATTTGTTATTCCACAGTGTTTCTCCATGTGTTTTATTCTGTTGTATTCTCTCACAGTCTGTTTGATGATCAATGTTACATCTCACTCTCTGTTCTGGTGAAGATCAGAAGTAGTGATATCTGTTTACACCACCCGACAAGTCGGCCTGATGCTGTGCCTCGCTGATCACGTGGAGTTAAAGCAATTCTTCCAGTCAGTTAGTTCAGTTGTCATTTCATGAGAAATTCGGTCATCATGACTTCGTCAGTGACCTAATAGTTCAGGTGTCTGAGTGATGTTAATCATGATGTGATGAAATGATTGTATGTTCCAGTCATTCCGTGGTGGGTTTTCACATTGAGTAGAAACGTGTTGGACATGGTCTGGAAATGTTTCACACCACTCCATTCCCAACTTCATTTACTTCCAGAAGGTCTTTTTCCATCAGTGCACAGCTAACTGCACAGCCAGAAGCTGTGCTGAAGGTGACAGCTATATCTATGCAACAGACAAGGTGGTCGAGAGGTTAAGGTGATGGGCTGCTAATTCATTGTGCTGTGCACATGTGGGTTCAAATCCCATCCTTGTCGCTAGTTTATGAACTTTTTAGTGTGTTGTTTCTGTTGGGGGAGTTGATGTGTAAAGTCAGCCTCGAAACCTGTTCTTGTCAATGTCCAGACAGTGATTCCAGAATTGGTTATACTTTATTAAAATTGAGACAGACAATTGGAATTCTTCACCCAAACTGCACTGGAATGAAGATCAAATAGGGATCACGAAACGGAGCAGGATTTTTCCTCCCCTCCTTCCTTCCATCTTTACTTTCTCTCGATTTGCACCAAGTGAAAGACAAATGGGAAAAGCAAATGGCGAGGGAGCAGATGCAGAAAATTATCCTTTGGCAAGAAATTTATTTTCAAATCTTCTTGATAGATTAAGTGAGTGAGCAATGCTTTGGCAGATGGAGTTTAAAATGAGGGGCATTTAGTACCTACGATAGATCAGAGTGTTTTTTTGTAAGAGGTGAGATGTTAGAAACGGTTGAGGAGCAGAGACCCGAATACTGAATTAATAAAAGCTCGTGGACTGGTAGAAAATAATGTGAAAAGTGAACAGAATATGAAGATTGGAACTCATGTTGCAGTGATATAAAGCTCTGTGCTCCTGAAGTAAATGTCCAAGCCCAGATTGTGGGGAATCTGTGGAGAGTGATTTGGTTTTTATTCATTCTTGGGTGTGAGTATCGCTGATAAGGCGAGCATTTATTACCCATTCCGATTGCCGTTGAGAAGGTGGTGGAGAGCTGCCTTCTTGAACTGATGCAGTCCATATGGTGCAGGAACACCCACACTGCCGTTGGGGAGGGAGTTCCAGGATTGTGACCCAACAACAGTGAAGAAATGGCTATATCGTTCCAAGTCAGGATGGTGAGTGACTTGGAGGGGAACCTGCAGGTAGTGAGTTCCCATGCATCTGCTGCCCTTGTCCTTCGAGGTGGTAGTGGTCACGAGTTTGGAAGGTGCTGTTGAAGGATACTTGGCGAGTTGCTGCAGTGCATATGGAGATGGTACACACTGCAGCCACTGTTTACTGGTTGTGGAGGGATTGAATGTTTAAGGTGGTGGGTTAGGTGCCGATCAAGTGCGCTGCTTTGTCCTGGATGGTGTTGAGCTTCTTGAGTGTTGTTGAGTGGGATGTATTCCATCACGCTCCTGACTTGTGCCTTGTAGATGGTGGACAGGATTTGGGGTGTCAGGAGGTGAGATACTTGCTGCAGAATTCGTAATCTCTGACCTGCGCTTATAGCCACAGCATAGATGTGACTGGTCCAGTTACGTTTCTGGTCAAGATGTTGATGGTGGGGGATTTAATGATGATAATGCTTCTGAATATCAAAAGATAGATTTTTTTTCTCTCTCATTGGAGATGTTCACTGCTTGGCACTTGTGTGGCCAGAAGGTTGCTTGTCACTTATCAGCTCAAGCCTGAATGTTGTTCAGGTCTTGCTGCTTGCAGGCACAGACTGCTTCAGTATCTGAAGAGTTGTGAATCATCATCTAACATTCCCACTTCTGACTTATGTTGAAGAGAAAGTCGTCAATGAAACAGCTGGGATGTTTGTGTCTAGGACACTACCCTGAGAAACTCCTGAGGCAATGTCCTGGGCTGAGATGATTGGCCTCCACTCACCACAACCATCTTGCTTTGTGCGAGGTATGACTTCAACAAGTGGAGAGTTTTCCCCCTGATTCCCATTGACTTCAATTTTGCTGGGGATCCTTGATGCCACACTCACTCAAGGGCAATCACACTCACCTCTCCTCTGGAATTCCACTCTTACGTCTCTGTTTGGACCAAGCTGCAATGAGATCATACGAACATAAGATCAGAAGAACTAGTAGCAGGAGTAGGCCATTTGGCCCCTCGAGCTTGCTCCGCCATTCAATAGGATCATGGCTGACCTGATCATGACCTCAACCCCACTTTCTTGCCTGCCCACATAACCCTTGGCTCTCTTGTAGATAAAAATCTTGAAGACATTCAATGACCCAGCCTCCACTGCTCTCTGCGGTAAAGAATTCCAAAGATTAATGACCCTCTGAGAGAAGAAATTCCTTCTTAAATGAAAAACCCCTCAATCTGAAACTATGTCCCCTCGTTCTAGATTCCACCACGAGAGGAAACATCCTCTCAGCATCTACCCTGTCAAGCCCCCTCAGAATCTTATATGTCTCAATACGTTCACCTTTCATTTTTCTCAACTCCAATGAGTATCGGTCCAACCTGCTCAACTTTCCTCATAAGACAACACCTTCATCACAGGAATCAATCCAATGAACCTTCTCTCAACTGCCTCCAATGCAAGTATATCCCTCCTTAAATAAGGAGACCAAAACTGTGCACAGTACTCTAGGTGTGGTTTCACCAGCACCATGTACATTTGTAGCAAGACTTCTCTACTTTTATACTCCATCCCCCTTGCAATAAAGGGTAACATTCCATTTGCCTTCCTAATTATTTGCTGTACCTGCATGGTAACTTTTTGTGATTCATGCACGAGGACACCCAGATCCTTCTACACCGCAGCATTCTGTAATCTCTCACAATTTAAATAATATTTTCCTTTTCTATTCTTCCTACCAAAGTGGATAACCTCACATTTTCCCACATTCTCCTCGATCTGCCAAATTATTTCCTGGAGCTGAGAGACCCTGGCAGAACCTAAATTGAGCATCGATGATCAGATTATTGCTAAGTGTGTGGTGCTTGATAGCACTGTTGGTGACATCTTCCATCGCTTTGCTGATGATTGATAGTAGACTGATGGGGCAGCAAGTAGATGCCTGTGTTGTCGCTCTGCTGGAACAGCTTGGCTGAGGGCGCAGCGAGTTCTGGAGCACAAGTCTTCAGTACTAGAGCCGGAATGATGTTCGGGCCCATAGTCTTTGCTGTATCGAGTGCCTTCAGCTGTTTCTTGCCATTATGTGGAGTGAAGCAAATTGGCTGAAAACTGGAAGCTGTGATGCTGGGGAACTCAAGAGGCCAAGTTGAATCATCCACTGAGCAATTTCTGACTGAAGATGGTTTCAAATGCTTCAGCTTTATCTTTTGCACTGACGTGCTCGGCTCCACCAACATTGAGGATAGGGATGTTTTTGGGGCCTCCTCATCTGGTTCGTTATTTAATTGTCGACCACCATTCAAGACTGGATACCTAGTTTCTCAGGGCAGTGTCCTAGGCCCAAACATCCTCAGCTGTTTCATTGATGGCTTTCTCTTCAACATAAGTGAGAAGTGGGAATGTTCGCTGATGATTCACAACTCCTCAGATACTGAAGCAGTCTGTGCCTGCAGGCAGCAAGACCTGAACAACATTCAGGCTTGAGCTGAGAAGTGACAAGCAACATTCTTTGATCTGATCCTGAGGGAGATATCCGTGCGTGGAGCGGCGGGATGTATGGAGAGTGATTCTGAAGAGGGTGTCTGAGCCTGGAGGGCAGAATCTGTGGAGAGTGGTCCTCAAAGGATGTCCGTGTCTGGAGATTTAGGATCTCTGAAGAGGGTCTCCAAGCCCGTAGTGCTGGGATCTTTGGAGAGTGATCCTGAAGTGGGTGTCCGAACCTGGAATGGCGGGATCTGTGGAGAGTGATCCTGAAGTGGGTGTCCGAGCCTGGAGTGGCGGGATCTGTGGAGAGTGATCCTGACGAGTGTGTGTAAACCTGGAATGGAAGCTTTCTGTGGAGGTACAGGAAGAGGCCATTCATTCCCAGTATTTTATAAAGGTTTAGCATAACTTATATGTTTTTACTCTATGCCTCTATTAATAAAGCCAAGTGTCCTGTTTGCTCGAAGCAACCTTTTCAATCCTTCTAACATTGGTGTACATTATCTCTCTGCTCCTGCACCCAGTTTAGAATTGTAACCTTTCATTTATATGGCATTCTTCCTTCCAAATTGTATCACTTCACACTTCTCTGTGTAAAATTTCATCTGTTATGTGAAAGCCCATTTTACCATTTTTTTTAAAGTTCCCCTGAAGTGTGTTACGATCACTGGCATAGGACAAAATTCCTGAGCATTCTTTGATGCTATCTCCATCGACAGAGCAATCTTTTACGCGAGCTCAAATGTAGGATTTTGTGTGTTTAGTATCTTATTTCACCCACCAATATAAGCACAAATATGTCACATAAATCTTGTTCACTGCAGTCCCTGCTGCTGTTTGCTGCCTATATTTACAGACTTTAATCTCAACCTTGTCACCATGTTCTCTAATATATTCAGGGGGCATCAGCAGAGAAAATGTTCAACAAGCATGGCAAGTGCAAGGAAATGTTTATTTATGTCATTATGTCATGAACATAATATACAAATTTTTACATGTGTGAATCATCAAGATGTGTCTTCATAAATGGAACCCCGTCACAATAAACACTGTCACCTTTCAATGTTTAGCGGACAGGTTTGACGGCCTGATGTGTGTGATTCCCATATTAATGTGTTTGTACAAAGTTTGGGGAAAGATGGAGATATGAATAATTTACAGGGAAATCTTTTAAACATATTACCACATCTCTCACTCACAAAGATCTGCAAACACATGGATTCCAAAAGAACCTGAGTACAAAATCACCTAAAATAAACACTGCCAGAGAGACTTGCAATAACCTGCAGCTCAGGGAAAGTACATGATGTTATGGAAGGGATTCTGTTTCTTTTGTTAAAATATTTTTTGAAGAAGTCATAATCAAACTGAATAAGTGTAGGACCAGTTCTTTTTCAAGAGGGCACCAAAAGAACCAATTTGGCAACTATGTTTACTGGTTGTCACATGATTCAAGTTAAGTATAGAACAGAAACCCTGGTAACAGGGAGAAATGTGGACAGAGAAGTCAGTCATGCCCCTTGATTGGACAAGCTTGGCAGCAGCAGCGCAAACCTAAGACGGCAGAAAACTCACAACCTTTGGTTGTAGCAGTCAGTGTGTTTTACTTGCTGGAGTGAGCAGCTGATAAAGTTAGCCTGAAGAATCGTCAAGGAAGGAGAGAAGACCACAACCCAGTTTGTTTTCCAGAAAATCTTTAAAAGACCCTGAGAAGTCCACTGAGTTAATTCATCTTGTCGCATGTCTTTGAAGAAGGCCTGCTAAAATTAATTCTCAATGCCTTCTGAAAAGAACTGTTCTAAAATACCCTAGTGACCTGTATACTCGGAAGTTAGACTGTATTCCAGTTTTGGAGCAACATATCTCATCTGATGATTTCTTCAAAAATGAGCAAATAAACAGCCCAAGAGGCTTTTTTTGTCTGTAACAGAGTGCTGAATTTTTTTAAAAATCCCTTTTATTTTTTCAGCTATCCGGTGTGTGTGTGTGTGCATGTGGCTCGAAGATAAAAAAAAGGACTTTAAAAGTTGGTAAAGGTGAAAAAGGAACTTTTAAAATTTCCACCTGTGTGTTTATGCTTTACTTCATGACTCGTTAAAACTTGTTCGACAATAAATGGATAATTTTGTTGTTCATTAAAGAAACCTGGTCAGTGTCTTCTATTCTGGGAAAAATAGAGTACATGATTGACTGTATCAGTATGTGGGAAAAGTTCACATAGATGTTGTGACCTGTGGAGAAGTGGGATGAGAATAAAGAGTGCCCTCCTCTGCCCTTAGTTGTCACAGCACTTGTGATCTGGCTCAGTAGCTTAATTGGTTCGAGTGTTTGTCTTATAATCAGAAAATCTTGGATTCATATCCTTGCTTCAAAAGTTTAGCTATCAATCATTTACATCCATTTTCTTGTGAACTTTAACTTTTCTTATGAATTTCATTCACAAAAGAAAACAGCTCAGTGGTTGCCTTTGTGAAGGATGTGAGTTTGGAATGGCTGTTCCTGCTCGTACAGATGTCCAGTGCTAATATTACAACGGCAACTCAATCCCCTACAGTTTCTTTGAGAGCAATGTGTTTGCAGTTGCATTTAACCTGGAAAACAGCTCAACATTAATCTCACTGAAGGAAAGTGTGACCGTGTTGGAAGTTTCAGAGTGTTTGTGCCGTTTTGTGTCTCTTTTAACCAAGACTACAACACGACGCAAAGGGGAGGGTTGATCCGAGGTTTAGAATATATTATCATTCAGGAGCAAGAAAAATCAAAAGGAACAAAATAAGAAAACCCAGTCTCCAGATTTGAGAATCTGTAGATCCACTTTGGGAAAGTGAATCAGAGCAGAATGAAGGGTGAACTGTCCGACTGCCCAGAAGAGATGAAGACACAGCTCAGTCGGCACGTTCCCCTGGTTTATGATGCTGGAACATTCCTCACACAGAAATTATTCAATCAATATTCATCTGCCAAGTCGGTCTGAGGCTGTGCCTCTCTGATCACGTGGAGTTAAAGCAATTCTTCCAGTCAGTTAGTTCAGTTGTCATTTCATGAGAAATTCAAAGTCATCATGACTTCGTCAGTGACCTCATGGTTCAGGTGTCTGAGTGATGTTAATCATGATGTGATCAAATGATTGTATGTTCCAGTCTTTCCGTGGTGGGTTTTCACACTGAGTAGAAACGTGTTGGACATGGTCTGGAAATGTTTCACACCACTCCATTCCCAACAGGCCATGACCTGATGTGATGGAAATGTCATTTACTAAAAGAAGCTACATTTCCATCATTGCACATCTGGATGCACAATCAGGATCTGAGCTGAAGGTGACCATCCTGCCCAAATTTCCATAGAGGCAAAAAAGACATGTGATGGGTTACTGGCACAAAGCTGGGTGATGAAGTGTTTGAGAGGTTAAGATGATGGATTGTTAATTCCTTCTGTTCTACATGTATGAGTCTGAATCCCATCTGCATCAACAGTTTATAAAATGCTCAATACATTGTTTCTTTGTAATTCACCAGCTTTTGCAGAAAGTAGGACTTAAGCTGTTGCAGTACCTGTTAGAAAGATAGTCTAAGTTATTCTGAAGCCATCTTCCAATGTCATCGACATGTAAGCAGGATTTTAAAGGATAAGATGTAGTTTTTAAAAGTCATTTCAATCTTACTCGAGTCTTTACAAAGAAGCCAGATAAATCTCGATAAAAAGTCATATATATTTAGAGATCTTTTAAAAGCACTTCAATCTTGTTCATAAAAAGTCAGATGTAAATTTAAGAACTCTGATAAGGCGATGCTAAAAAGTTACATACAATTAAGAAACAAAATACAACATTTAAAATGTCTGAACTCCCTTTGAAAGTTGACCCCTGCTGCTGCCGGTGTCTTCCTGGAATAGTGGAGCTGTTGTGTCAACAGAAAAGTCCTTCCCGAGCAGCCCTGAGCCTGTTGGTACCGGCTCTAATCCAACCCAGGTAAAAATCAGGGTACATTGTGGGCAATGAGCCCAAATTGCTGAACTACAGGTCCCTGTCACTTTAAAGAGTGGGCTGGTGCGATTATGATCAGAGGCTCCTTCTAAGCACATTTCTCACCACCACAACTTCCAGATGCTGGTGTTCGTGTGTGCATGTACCAGCAGTTGCAGTGCTGTTCAGACCCTCAATAGCAGTGAAAGTCTCAGAGTTCACCACTATTGGGCTGCAAAATCCAGGCCAATATCTCACAGTCCTGTTAGATTTGCTCTCCCTCTGTACAAAATCAAACTCCACACATTGTCTTTCACTCACTCCTGTTTCCAGCCCTGAAGGTGCAGAAATCCCCTCTCAAAGGTACACAATCCAGTTGATTTCTGATCAAATACCTCCTTCCTCATTCAATAGAGGAAACAGAGACATGAACAGGAGTCAGGTGCAAGAAAGTTTCACCAACAGAGCAAAGAAAGGCACCAACAAAAGTCACACCTACTTTCCAAATCATTTCACTGGAATATTCTTTCACTTGTTTTGTCGGATGACTGCAATAAATCTGAAAATGAGCACCATGAGGTTTGTGTTCACTAGTCACTTGTTCTCCTGTGTTTGTCTGTCAGGTTTGTAATTCAATTTGTATTGGATATTGAAGAGAATCTCTTTTCAAGATGATTGCACATTGTACTGTGTTTAAAGCAACCAACTTGTAAAATGGAAGATAATGAATGTTTCAATACCTGTGTGACCAGATTCTTCCAATGCTTTTCAACAGCTAGATTGATGATGCTTGCAATCTGTATCCTGTGGAGAATGGGAGAGGAGAATAAAAACATGGTGCATGAACAGGACAGACTGTGTAAAATGGGAGCACAGAAATACTGCCACCTCATTGAAAGTTAATGAGATTTATTCTAAGTCAGACACCAGTCCACAATGAACAAGTGAATACATTAATTGTCCACTTTCAATCTAAATGGGATTGAGGTTCCAACAGAGAAGTTTTCTGGAAAATACCTGCTGCAGTTTTAAAATTGATGAACTGGAGCATCTTATACTAACTTTCAAATAACTGGAGTGATTGTATAGTTCCCATAGTGGAGAGAAGGAGTTGTTTATAAATATAAGCAGAAAGACACATTTGTGGATTGGTGAATGAGCTTTATCTTTCTGAAATGTATTTGTCCATTGGTTGCAGGTCACTGGAAATTCTTTTTTACATTTCAATTGTAGCAGCAGCAGTTAGCAGCAAAATGTCTGATTAATCAGAGTAGTGGGTCTGGGAAACACTTAAACAGCCGAGACCCTGTAAAACAGAACTCCAAGTAATAGTTTAAATAAGGCACTGAACTGACAGAGCGGTAAAGCCCTGCTCAGGTCAGGAAAAAATACCCGACCCGAACCCGACAGAACCACATTGGACCCAAGCCCGACCCGGCCCGAGGATCTCCATTTATTCCCACGCCCAAACCGACCCGAGCCTTACCCGACCACCGGAATGTTCACTTTACCTACCTCCCGATTTCGAATCTACAGGAAGCTGCAGCATGAGCGCAATGACGTCATAGAGATGCTCACTTGCTCACTGAGCAGACTCAGAGTTTCCCTCCTTAATGACCCGGAATCCCAGCTTTGGTTGGCTTTTCAACTTTTGACACTTATTAAACTCAACTTCCCAGCAGAGTTAAATGTAATACGTACTGTGTGTGTCCGACACGGACCCAGCCTGACCTGAACCTGGCCTGACCCTACCCGAGTCCAAAAGCCAGACCCGGAAGAGCGACCCGACATGACCCGAACCCGACACAGGTCGTCGGGTCCCGTCGGATTCAGGTCGGGTAGCAGGCCTTTACAGAGTGGAGGTCAGATGAGGATTGAATTCATTTCAATCACTGAATCTAAACAAGAAGTAAATCTGCCAGGAATGGAAGACTTTGCTTTATCTGTGAGCTTGTGGCACAACGGTAGCGTGTCTGACTCCAGATCAAAAGGTTGTGTGTTCAAATCACATCAGGCTCAGTTATGTTTCACAGCAGCTCAAGTTCCTGGATTTTATATCAGGAGAGAATTCAATCTTTTGGAATGTTCAGTGAATGGTTGAATTTCAAGATCAACTTTAATAGATTAAAGTCCTGATTTCTGGTTCCGTTCCATTTCCATGCTCAGTTCTTATTTCACACTGTTTTATATCAGAACAATGTTTCAGGGATGTGATGTGTCCATTGTTTGTACAATTGCTCTGTCACCCAGTGTGAGAAATAAAACACAAACCGCCCAGCGTGCGGCTCAAACCCATACCTGGCCCTGTCTATAGGCCACTTAGTTCAGTTGGTTAGGACGCAGTGTTGATAACAACAAGGCTGTGGATTTGATCCCCATGTGCGCTGTCACATGGTCAGTTAATAATTTGACACATTTTTGTTACACTTAAAATCCAACTTTTAGATACAAACAAGTTTACATCAAATGTCAGAGGAAACTTATTTTGAATAACATCCATTGTATCTTTGTCACTGGTCTGGAGTAACACAGAATTCTTTCCAGTTATCTTCCGTTTGCTGATAAACGTTGAACTCGTGGCCTGTTCTCGTTAATGGTCACGAGCAACAAAAACAGACAGAGTGAGTCTGACCACCCAGAGATGTGGAAAAGGCTTCAGTTTGGGACAAATGCAGCAAATCAAATGTTCACCCTGCCCCGAGAGAGTCAAAAACTGAGGAAAAGGACACAAGGAGATAGAGAATAAGCTACAGCAGACAATGTAAATATTTCCCATCCTTGATATCTCTCTATTCCAATCCAACCTTCAGAGTTGGGGAAATAATTTCAGTGTAAATTGTGCAGCTCAAGAGTCAAAACCAAATGGTGATGCAGAATAAAGGAGAACTGCCAAAACCCCAGATTGAACCAGGGATCTTCAGTCTAACACTCTCCCAACTGAGCTATTTCAGTCTCACAGGCTTGGGATGATAAGTGGCAAGTAACATTCGCACCACACAAGTGCCAGGCAATGAATATCTCCAACAAGAGAGAATCTAACTATCTCCCCTTGACATTCAATAGCATTACAATCACTGAATCCCCCACCATCAACATCATGGAGGTTACCATGTGTAGCCATACAAATAACGTGACAAGAAGAGCAGGTCAGAGGCTTGGAACCCTGAGGCGAGTAATTACAGTGCAGCTGTTGGCTCCACCCCAGGGGCTGAATTTGTTCTGTAAACCATGAAGCAGCTTCCTCTCAAATCCCAGATTTATCAATAAATCCTCTTACAAAAGCCCCAAAGTGTGATATATTCCTCTCACTCATCCATGACTCCTGACTCCCCAAAGCCTGTCCACCATCCACAAGGCACAAGTCAAGAGTGTGATGGAATACTCTCCACTTGCCTGGATGGGTGCAATTCCAACTCAAGAATCTCAACACCGCCAGGCCAAAGCAGCCCGCATGATTGGCACCCCATCTGCAAACATTCACTCCCTCCACCATCGACGCACAGTTGCAGAGTGTGGACCGTCTACAAGATGCACTGCAGCAATGCACCACGACTCCTTAGACAGCACCTTCCAAATCAGTGACCTTTACCACCGAGAAGGGCAAGGGCAGCAAATGCAGGGGATACCACCACATGCAAGTTCCCCTCCAAGCCACACACCATCCTGACTTGGAACTATATCGCCGTTCCTTCACTGTCGCTGGGTCAAAATCCTGGAACTCCCTTTCTCACAGTACTGTGGGTGTACCTACCCCACATGGACTGTAATGGTTCAAGAAGGCAGCTCACCACCACCTTCTCATGGGCAATAAATGCTGGCCTAGCCAGCGATGCCCACATCGCATGAATGAATGAATAAAAACGTGAAGTATCCCTTGTGTCATTGTTTTGGTAGAAAATATAACCCTGGTGGAATTGTCCCTCCCAATCACACCTCACTTCATAGAACATAGAAAATGGAGAAAATTTATGGCACAGAATGAGACCATTTCGCAATCGTGTCTGTGCCAGCTGAAAAAGAGCGATCCAGCCCAATCCCACTTTCCAGGTCTTGGGAATGGGATCTGAACAGATCTCAGAGCTCACATTATGTGAATGTTCTGTTGAAGTGTTGGTGAGCTGATATACCAGGGGAGATTCACACTGTTAGACACAGTGTGAAATGCATTCAAGTATTTATAAAACATTGTAACATGTGAGTAATATTCCCCATTGATTTCTCAGCACTGATGAATTGTGAAGTGGGAGACAGCCAGAAGTCCCAGTGATCCACACTGACCCTGAGCTGAGAATGAAATGAGAAAAAGTTCAATCTTCAGCAGCGAGTTGCTGCAGAGAGGTAAGTGTCCTGAATCAAGGAGAGACTTTCTCATACTGCTGTTGAATCTCATTTCAAACACTCCTTGAACTCTCTGCCGAGGAATTCAGAGCTGGAGAATG
This sequence comes from Heterodontus francisci, assembly GCF_036365525.1. Taxonomy (NCBI): domain Eukaryota; kingdom Metazoa; phylum Chordata; class Chondrichthyes; order Heterodontiformes; family Heterodontidae; genus Heterodontus; species Heterodontus francisci. The sequence continues at coordinate 21,270,914 of NC_090405.1, forward strand.
CCTGTAAAATCAGCCTAAAAAGGAAATAAAAAACACCCATCGTGGGGCTCAAACTCAAAAACTTGAGATGCAGAGTTTCATGCTTTCATCGACTGAGCTCACCAGGCCTGAGACAGTGTCCCCGTCCTGTCTGTTATTGGACGGTGCAGCTGTTGCCTCCACCCCAGGGACTGAATTTGTTCTGTAAACCATGAACCAGCTTCCTCTCAAATCCCAGGTTTATCAGTAAATCCTCTTAAAAAGCCCCAAAGTGTGATATATTCCTCTCATTCAACCAGAATAAAAGTTGCATCTTTTGCTCTTTTTACCTTCCAAACATTGACTTCTATTTTTCTCAGCATTTATTTCTCTCTCTTTTTTATATTGTGCATTTCCTAATAAACATTTCATTTCAATTATTTATGAGGGATGAAATGAACAGAAGAGATTTTCTGCAATGGTACCAGGGGTGTGGGACAGAGTGAGTGGTTCGGATCTGGATTACACTGCCTGAGAGTGCTGGAGGCAGATTCAATCGTGGTTTTCAAAAGGGAATTGGATAAACACCTGAATAGAGAAAATTTGCAGGGTTACAATGAAAGGGCAGAGGAGTGGAATTAGCTGATTTGCTCTTGCAAAGAGCTGTCATGGACATGATGGACTGAATGGTCTCCTTCTGTACTGTAACCATTTGATTCCTTGATTCTAACTCTGTCAAAGTTGTTCTGAACTTGCTCTGCTCCAAGGAGAACAACCCCAGCTTTTCCAGTCTGAAGTTATGAGGAACCATGGGGAACCCACTGTAAACCTTCCTCCAGACAGAAATACAACTGTTCACCACTACACTGTGACCCAGCTGTTCACAAAATACATCAATGATTCAGATGTGGGGACCAAATGTAGTATTTCCAAGTTCGCAGATGACACAAAACTAGGTGGGAATGTGTGTTGTGAGGAAGATGCAAAGCGGCTTCAAGGGGATTTGGACAGACTTAGTGAGTGGACAAGAAAGTGGCACATGGAATATAATGTGTAAAAATGTGAGGTTATCCACTTTGGTAGGAGGAACAGATGTGCAGATTACTTCTTAAATGGTAAGAGATTAGAAAGTGTAGATGTACAAAGGGGCCTGGGTGTCCTTGTCAATAAGTGACTGAAAGCTAACATGCAGGTCCAGCAAGCAATTAGGAAGGCTAATGATATGTTAGCCTCTATCACAAGAGGATTTGAGTACAGGAGTAGTGAAATCTTGCTTCAGTTGTATATAACCTTAGTTGGTCTGCAGTTTGGAATACTGTGTGCAGTTTTGGTCCCCTTACCTTAGGAAGGATATCATTGCCATAGAGGGAGTGCAATGAAGGTTCACCAGACTTGTTCCCGGGATGGCAGGACTGTCAAATGAAGAGATTTTGGGGAAACTGAGCCTGTATTCTCTAGAGTTTCAAAGAATGAGAGGTGATCTCATTGAAACTTACAAAATATTTAAAGGGATAGACAGGGTAGAAGAAGCTATTTCCTCCGGTTGAGGAATATCGAACCAGGGGACACAATTTCAACAGAAGGGGAAAGTCACTTAGGACAGCGATGAGGAGAAATTTCTTTACTCAGAGGGTTGTGAATCTTTGGAATTCTCTACCCCAGAGGGCTGTGGAAGCTCAGTCATTGAGTATGTTTAAAGCAGAGATTGACAGATTTCTAAATACAAATGACATAGGGGATATGGAGATAGTGTGGGAAAAAGGCATTGAAGTGGATGATCAGCCATGATCATATTGAATGGTGGGGTGGTCCCGATGGGCTGAATGGCCTACTCCTGCTTCTATGTTCCTATCAGTCTGCTAACTTCATATGCATGCTGTCATTGTCCCTTTTATTACATGGGCTTCAGTTTTACTGGCAGTCTAGTATGTGACATCATCAAGAAGATTTTCAATAAGTTAAATAAGGAGAAATTGTTTCCAGTGGCAAAAGGGTCAGTAACCAGAGGATGTATTTATCAGGTGATTGAGAAAAGAACCAGAGGCGAAATGAGGAATGATTTTTTATACAGTGATGTGTTGTGATCTGAAATGCACTGTCTGATCAGGACTTGAAAGCAGATTCAGTAGTAACTTTGAAAAGCAATAGGGATAAATACTGGAAGGAAAAATGTACGGATTACAGGAAAAAGCTGAGCAGCAGGACTAATTGGATAGCACAACCAAAGAGACAGCACAGACACAATGGACTAAATGGTCTCCTTCTTTGGGTATCAGTCTGTGGTTTTATGAACATAATGTTGATATAATTCGCTGAGTTGGAAGGGAAGTGAACCCAGATTCCGGGTATTCTAAACACCAGACCCAAACCAACTGAACAAGCCTGTTGTTTAATCTCTGTTTTTCACACCAGCTTCTCCTCGCTCTTTCTGTGTTTCCAGCCTGGTCTGTTCCTCTGACCTTCATTCCTGACACTTTATTGAGAATGGCCAATTGGAATAGAATACATTGGAATGGATTTTTCTGTTGGCGGCTGACATGGAGGGCAGACTTCGCACATCCACACGGCAAGAAGGCATTTCAAGTATTTATGAGTCCAATTGTCAGCAATTTTATTCACTGGATCCAATTGAACTAATAGCACACGGGAACCACGGGGCTTCAGAGCCTCGCCTGGTTAAAGGAGGTGACTGGGAGGTGGGAGCAGAGTGTTGGCTTCACTGGGTGAGGTAGTGTAACTTGGCAGCAAGGGTGGAGGGGGAAAGGGCATCCGGAATCACTGTCAGGAGTGGGGGCCAATGTGCCAGCTCTGCAGGGGGAGCTACACCAGGGTGGCATTGAGGCAGTGCCACCTCAATGAGGGTAAATGTGAGTGGGTAAAGAGTGAAGTAAATGTGGCTGGGTGTTGTTTACTGTGAAGGCCTTGCACTCAGGGAGGGGCAACCTGTCATGGGCCTCATTCACCCTGGATTCGAGGCTCCCGTTGAGGAGGAGTAGAGAGGGAGGGAGGGAAGGGCAGGCACCAGCAGGGACACCACAGCAGCTTGGGTGCCCACAGGAAGGCCAACCTCGAACAGGAGGCTGGAGAAGGAGGCAGAGGAACACGTCAGCCAAGGTTCAACTACCTGCAGATGTCCGAGTGATAGTGTCTCCACAGACTGCACCTCTCCACGGAGGTTGTCAATGATCTCTCTGTCATGATGCAGCTGTGCCCCATGGGACTTGGTGGGCACCTGATGCCGGTGTCACTGAAGGTCACTGTGCCACTGAACTTCTGGATGACCAGATCATTGCGGGAATCCACTGGAGATATGTGTGGAATCTCACAGTCTGTGGTGAATCAGTGCATCAAGGAGGTCACCAATGTCCTCTTCAGGAGGGCCGGTGACTATGTGCACATCGATCCAAACAGTCAAGCTGAGAGGGCTATAGGATTCAGGGCCATCGCTGGATTTCCCCAGGTGTACGGTGTCATTGACTGCACCCATGTGACCATCAAGGCTCCTGCAGACCAGCCAGCAGCCTTCAAGAGGAAGGGCTTCCATTTGCTCAGTGTGTAACTGGTCTGTGACCATCACAAATGGATCCTACAGGTGTGTGCACAAATCCCGGGAAGCAGCCACAACGCCTGCATACCAAGGCAGTCGCAGGTGCCAGAACTTTTCCGTGGCCCCATGCGCTTTCTGAGATGGATCCTTGGAGACAAGGGCAACCCAGTGAGGACATGAGTACTGACGCCTGTGAGGAATCCACAGAAGGATGCAAAGGAGAGGTACAACACCTGCTGCGGGTCAACCCGAGTGACCATCAAGGAGGCCATTGGTCTCCTGAAGATGAGATTGAAGCGCCTGGATTGTTCCAGTGGAGTCCTTCAGTATGTCCCGGCGAGGGTCTCGTATATCGTGGTGGTTTGCTGTGAACTGCATAATCTGGCATGACAGAGGGGTGAGGTGTTGACTCGTGAGGAGATCATGGAGTGTGATGTCTCCTCTGATGATGAGGATGTGGAGGAGGACGCTGCCCAAGCAGTGCCAGATGAAGGACCTCAGGCACAGCAGGAAAGCCACCATGAGATACACACAAGGGAGACACGAGACACCCTTATACATTCACGTTTCCTTTGAGCCTTACCACCTTCTGGAACCAAGTCAATAAAGTCTTAGCTTTAATCAGCCCTGTTGTCACCTCCTTCCTTCTGCACTACAGCGCCCAGGTACACATCGCACAGTGGCAAGGCCGAAGCTTTGTGAACTCAGGGCTTGGTCCCTCACTTCCAGCCCCTTGGGAGGAAGGGTTTAAATGAAGTCCCAAAGGGCATCAACAATTAGAAGGAGAAATAGTGAGAGAACATCATTTCTTTATTCTGTGTGACACCAAACACAACCCTATCCATCTGGAATGTACATTCACCTGTGAACCCCTCAGTGAATCTAGGTGCTCTTCTTAAATCTTTTCCGGGTGCTCCTACGCGGTGCTCCCCCTGCTCTGGCAGCTGAGGTGGAGACAGGCTGCTGACCTTGCTGCCCCATGGCTTGGGATGACATTGGTGGCCGTCCTCTGGCTGCCTGAGGCCTGGAGGCCCCCGGCACACTAAGGGCCTCCTGCACAGGTACAGGGACCCCCCTCTGTCATCGAGGATGATGGAGGCACTGGCATCACTGGTGTCACTGACAGAGGGACTTTCGAGCTACTGTCCACACCAGGAGCACCCTGAGAGGAGACCCCAGATGTAGCAGCCAGCTGCTCCTCCCCCTTATAAGACACACTTGGACCTCCCTGCTGACCTGAGAGGGACGTGGACCTGGTGGAGAATTCAGGTGCCTCGTCCCCCTTCTCACCTTGTCACCGCTGGATGGAGCTCATGGACAAAGTGATTAGATTAGCGATACAGCACTGAAACAGGCCCTTCGGCCCACCGAGTCTGTGCCGAACATCAACCACCCATTTATACTAATCCTACACTAATCCCATATTCCTACCAAACATCCCCACCTGTCCTTACATTCCCTACCACCTACCTATACGAGTGACAATTTATAATGGCCAATTTACCTATCAACCTGCAAGTCTTTTGGCTTGTGAGAGGAAACCGGAGCACCCGGAGAAAACCCACGCAGACACAGGGAGAACTTGCAAACTCCACACAGGCAGTCCCTGGAATCGAACCCGGGTCCCTAGAACTGTGAGGCTGCGGTGCTAACCACTGCGCCACTGTGCAGGTCTGCGAACATCTCCGGCAGCCACTGATTAATCGGCTGGATCTGGCTCTCCATGAGAGTCACCAATCTCTCAATGGAGGAAGCCAGACACACCCCCATCAGAGACAGTGCAGCACCCAAGGCCTGGATGGACTCCTCCACCATCCTTGTTTGGGTACACATAGCCTCTGGCAACTCTGCCAGATGTTACCTGACCTCTCGCTGCAGCTGCGGTATTTCCCGTGTTGCTGGTGACACCCGAGGCATGTCATCAGCCTGAGGCTCAGTGTGGGCCTGGCCTCCCACAGACCACCAACTGTCAGTGGCCTCGGCTGTCACAGCCTCCGTCAGCTGCCCGGGCCTGTCTGTGATGTGCTCATCAGTTTGCGTGAGCGTTTCTGTTCTGGTGGAGGGTGCAGGGGAATGATGTGATGGTGCACCATCTGAGGCTCCCTCCTCCTCCTCAGATGTGTCCGGCTGTCTCCCAGTCTCTCCAGCTCTTTGCTTTTGTCGTTCATCCGGGCCTTCATGAGAAAACAGGGACATTGAAGGGTTACGGTCTGCCCATCGTGACATTCCAACCACCTCTACTGTGCAGCACCATTGATGCAGTGGTGAACAGATGAGCAGTGTGGCTCCTTTGCAGCGGATGCTCCCTTGTGCCCCAGGAGATGTTCACTCACTCTCTTGCGTAGATGCCCCTGTCTCTCCATCAGCTATGGAGCAGCTGCTTTGCTGCCCTGCCTGTTCCATGGCCTCCTCCTCCATCGGGATGAGGACACGGAGATAAGGCACTCCACCGCCAGTCTTGACACGCTCTTTCCAATTGTGGGATGTCTTTTCCTGCAGACACAATGATGAACAAAGTTAGTCTCCCAGCGGGGACAAGCCCAACATCTCTGATGGTGATAGTCCAGCAGTCCATGATGTGGACACACATATGCCTCCTGCATGCGGCCCCTCTCGAGGGACTGTGTGAGGTTATATAATGACTGACGTGTGCCTCTCCTGCTGCCCTTCCCCAATACACGTGACTGGGTGGTCACTCCCTTTCCACTAAACATTCCCTCTCACTCTGCCACATGCAATGTCCAAAGGGTCCAAAGTGTTTTGAGTTGTCGCCTGAGCAACCTGGATCAGGTCATTGACCCACTTCCTGCACTGGATCCATGTCCTGGGGGTGAACCCATGGCTGCTGACCTCACCTACTATCTCCAGCCAGCTTTGCTTGGTCAGGTGGACAGGTCTCCACCTCCCATCCCTGGGGAAGAGGATCTTGCACCTTTCTCTTGTCACCTGGAGGAGAACCTGCAGGGAGGCATCGCTAAACCGTGGCACCATGGTCACTGCAGGCTCGCATTCAGCTCCTTACCCATCAGGCAACAGAGGCAGCGGAACGGGTCCTGGGGCATCAGAGGCAGCAGAACTGGTCCTGGGACATCAGAGGCAGCAGAACTGGTCCTGGGACAGCAGAGGGCTCTCAGGAAGACACTCCTTTAAACCATGCAGCAGTGAATGCAGGGCTGGCAGCCCTTTAAATATGGTGCCAGCACCTGCCGTTGTGTCAGATGTCGGTGCCATCGGCACCTCGTTCCCTGCCTCTGGTCCTTGTTTGCATGGGCCCCACGCCTCCCCTTCATTAATTTGTCGGCTGCTCCGTGATCGGAGTCGGTCGGCCACATTTCACTCGTGTGGTGACGACACCCGCTTCCGGTGCCTCTGCCGAGAGCCGCACCGTTAGTTTAAAATTCAGCCCATGGGGTCAAGAGTGGAAAATCTCCCCTCTGATTCTCTCTACTTAAAATGAAGGAGACACCAAATTAAAACTGATGAAACCAGGGATTGTATCCTGGTTCTTCAATCTAGTGTTCTCCCAACTGAGCTATTCCATCCTCACTGTGAACTCATCTTCATTGGAGACAAATATAACTCCAGGTGGAATTTCCCCACCCGTTCATTCCTCACTTCAGGGGAATGGGACCCGACCAGATCGCAGAACTCAGATTATGTTAATGTTCTGCTCTTGATATCTTCATATTATTATGCGTTTGAGCCACTTTTAATCAGGTTCACGGACAAATTCTTCCATCATCCCTTCTCCCACATTCTCTCTCTCTCATTCATTCTTTATTCCTCACAATCCAGAAAGGGTTAGGAATCAGAGCTCACCCCCAAACCCTCTGCACACAGACCTCTGTCTGTCACCCTGTTTGCTCCAAGATCCAAGAGACCAGTCAATAAATTACACTCTTTATAAACACAGAAAGCTGCCTCAAAGTGTTGGACACAGAGTTAAATACACTGAAGTCTTTTGAAAAAAGTTCATCTTACGGGCTGTGTTTCTGAGCCCACAGAGCAGGACAGGCCCAGGCTCCAGCCCCAGCCCCACCTGGGCTGTGTTAGCTGACGTCACCTGGTGTGATACTGAGCCACATGGAGCAGGAAAGGGCCTGGTTGTATTCATGGCCTGTGTTGAGTTAACTGAACCCACCCAATGTTGTAGGAGCCACACAGAACAGAATGGGCCCAGGCTCCTTCCTCAGCCTGAGGGATGATAGTTCATCTCACACGGTGTTGTACAGAGCCCCACACAGAACAGGAAAATCCCAGGCTCCATCCCCGGCCTGTGGTATTTTACTTCATCACACCTGGTATGGTACGGAGCCCCCAGAGCAGGAAAGATCCAGCTTCCACCTCCAGCCTGTGCTGAATTAGCTGATCTGACCTGGTTGGCACTGAACCACAATCAGGGGAGGATGGGCCGAGGCTCCCTGGCCTGTGGTGTGTTAGTTATTCTCATTTGGTGAGGTACTGAGCACTATATAGAGCAGGAAGGGCCTGTGCTCAGTGAGCTGATCTCACCTTGTGCCTTCCTGAGACCCACACACAGAGCAGGACAGGCTTAGGCCTTATCCCCGGCCTGTGCTCAATTAGCGGATCGCAGCCAAAAGATTTTGATAAGGTTCCACACAAGAGGCTTCTCTATAAGATTAAAGTCCCTGGTATCAGTGGTAATATATTGATCTGGATTGGGAACTGACTGGCATGACGTAGGCAGAAAGTAGTTACAGATGGATCTGGATCTGTTTGGAGACCAGTTACCAGTGGTGTCCCACAGGGATCGGTGTTGGGTCTGTTGCTCTTTATTATTTTTATTAATGATCTGGATGTAGGTGTAGGGGGCACCATCTGTAAATTGACAGATGATTTGAAGATCTGTGCGAGTGTTCAGACTGTAGACGATGCTCGACTGTTTCAGGCTGATCTTAATGTGTTGGGAGATTGGGTTCATGACTGGTAAATGATGTTTAATTTGGGTAAGTGCAGTGTTATTCATGTGGACAGGGCGAATGCTCAACATTCATACACCCTTCAGGGAAAAACATTAAAGCAGGTGGAGAAAGAAAATAATTTTGAGCAGAGATCTGGATGTTCTAGTGCACAGATCTCTAAAGTTACAGCAGCAATGCTGTGAAGTGATAGTTGGAGCAAATAGAGGGTTGGGCTGCATTCAGAGGATAATTGCATATAAGATGGGGCATATTCTTTCATGGGATGTGAGCGACACTGGCAAGGCCAGAATTTGTTACCCATCCCTAATTGTCCTTGACAAGATGGCGGTGAGCTGCCTTCTTGAATTGCTGCACTCCATGTGGTGTAGGTACACCCACAGTGCTGTTAGGAAGGGAGATCCAGGATTTTGACCCAACATCAGTGAATGAACAGCGATATTGTTGCAGATCAGATGGTGTGTGACTTGAAGGGGAACTTGCAGATGGTGGTGTTTCCATGCATCTGCAGCCCTTGTCCTTCAAGGTGGTGGAGGTCTTCGGTTTGGAAGGTGTTTTTGAAGGAGCCTTGGTGAGTTGCAGCAGTGCATCTGGTAGATGGTACACACTACTGCCACTGTGCATCAGTGATGAAGGGAGTGAATGTTTAAGGTGGTGAATGGGGTGACAATCAAGGCAGCTGCTTTGTCCTGAACAGTGTCGAGTTTCTAGAGTATTGTTGGAGCTGCACTCATCCTGGCTTGTGCCTTGTAGATGGTGGACAAGTTTTGGAGAGTCAAAAATCACAAAATTATTACAGTGCAGAAGGAGGCTATTCGGCCCATTGTGTCTGCATAGAATCATTGAACATAGAAAGTTTACAGCACAGGCAGGCCAAAAATCGGGCAACCCAGCAGAATCCCATTGTCCAGCATTTGGACCGTAGCCCTGCAGGTTCAGGTACTTGAGGTGCACATCCAGACTCCTCTTAAATGAGTTGAGGGTTTCTGCCTCAACTACCCTTATAGGCAGTGAGTTTCAGACCCCTCGCACCCTCTGGGTGAAAAAACGGTTCCACATCTCCCCTCTAATCGTTCAACGAATCACTTTAAATCTATGCCCCTTAGTCATTGACCTCCCTGCTAAGATAAATAGACCCTTCCCATCCACTCTATCCAGACCCCTCACAATTTTATACATTTCAATCAAATCTCCCCTCAGCCTCCTCTATTCAACCCCAGCCGATCCAATCTTTCCTCATCGTTGCATTTTTCCAGAGCTGGCAACATCCTCGTAAATCTCCTCTGTAACCTCTCGAGTGCAATTACATCCTTTCTGTAATGAGGTGACCAGAACTGCACACAGAACTGAAGTTGTGGCCTAACTAATGATTGATACAGTTCCAGCATAACCTCCCTGCTCTGATATTCTATACCTCGGCTAATAAAGGAAAGGATTCCATAAGCCTTCTGAACCAACTTATCAACCTGTCCTGCTACTTTCAGGGATCTGTGGACATTCACTTCAAGGTCCCTCACTTCCTCTACACCTCTCAGTATTCACCCATTAATTGTGTATTCCTTTGCCGTGTTTGACCTCACCAAAGGCATCACCTCACACTTCTCCAAGTTGAATTCCATTTGCCACTTTTCTGCACACCTGACCAGTCCATTTTTCCAGCTCTCCTAATGAGCATTTCACCTCGTGCCGAGAGCTGAATTATTCATTGCAGAATTCTCACTGTCTGTTTTACCTTTGGTGCCACAGTATTTATATGAATGGTCCAGTTAAGCTTGTGTCTATGGTTACCCCCAGGACGTTGATGGTGGGGGGGATTCAGCGATGGTAATGCTGTTGAACGTCAAAGGGAGATGGTTACATTCTCTCTTGTTGGAGATGGTCATTGCCTGGTACTTATGTGGTGTGAATGTTACTTGCCACTTAGCAGGCCAAGCCTGAATGTTGTCCAGGTCTTGCTGCTTCTGGACACGGACTCCTTCAGTATCTGAGATGTCCCGAATTTGTCCTTTTATGAAACCTTGGTCAGGCCTCACTTGGAATATTGTATCCAGTCTTGGTCTCCTCACATGATGGGTGTTATTGACGCTTTTGACAGGGTACAGAGGAGAGACATTAAACTAATTCCCAGTGTAAGACATCTTCGTTATCAAGTTAGACTAAAAGAGTTGGGACCCTACACCTTAGAGAAACCTAGACTGAGGGGTGATCCAATTGAGGTTCTTAAGTAATGAAGGGTCCAATTTAGCATGGGAGAGGAGTCATAAATGTATATTGTAAAAGGCCAGATGTCACCCGGATCACATTAAATTTCATTTTCAGCAACGGGTTAATGAACCAGGAGGGCTGAGTGGTTAAGGTGTTGGACTTAAAATCCAATGAATATATGTCTGTGTGTGTTCAAACCCCACTCCTGGTATCCGTGCCGGCCAAATGTTACTTGTTGTTTCCCTGACTTTTGCCTTGCACCATCATCTCTTCTGTCATTTAATCACTCCTGCCTTCCAACCGATCACAGCTTCCTATTATTTGCCCCAGCACCGTTCCTTGTCTCTGCACTTGCTTATAAGCTGGGAAACCTTGAACTTAATCTCCTCTGTCCCCTCACAATGACCTTCTCATCTTTCCTGAACTGTGGTTCCTCACAGGATCCGCTGCCTCTCCGACTCCCCTCCAGGGGAAACTGAAGGCCCTGAGCCTGGGTCTTGCTTTCTACGCTTGCTGGTAGTTGAGTCCTTGCATGTCTAAACTCCTCCAGGAAGGGCTTGCCATAATCTTCCAATCTTCCCTGGATAAGGGGATTGGAGAGTGGCAAATGACACCCTTATTCAAGAAAGGGTGTCAGGACAGTCAAAGCAACTCCATGCCAGTTAATTTAACAACAATGCTGGGTAAGGTTTCAGAAATGATAATCAGGGAAAATATCAATGGACATTTAGAGAGGTTTGAGTTAGTTAAGGATATCCAGCATGGATTTGTAAAAGGCAGATCATGCTTCACTAATCTAATTGAATTTTTTGATGAAGGAGCAGAGAAGTTTGATGAAGGAAATGCAGTGGATGTTGTTTCTATGGATTTTACGAAAGCATTTGATAAGGTATCACATAAAAGGCTGGTTAACAAAATTGAGGCTCATGGAATAGGAGGGTCAGTGTCCAATTGGTTAAAAAATTGGATTAAGGGCAGAAACAAGCAAGTTGTAGTAAATGGTTTCTTTTCAGACTAGGGGATGGTCGACAGTGGTGTTCCCCGAGGGTCAGTGCTGGGATCACTGCTTTTCTTGCTATGTATAAAATATGTGGATCTTGGAATACGGAACAGAATCTCAAAATTTGCTGACAATACCAAACTTGGAGGTGAGGCAAACAGTGAGGATGATATGAACCGCCTGCAATAGGACATAGATAGGCTAGCAGAATGAGCAGAGAGGTGACGGATGGAATTTAATACTGTTAAGTGTGAGGTGATGCATTTTGACAGAAGGAATAGGGAGAGGCAATGTATCCTTAATGGCACAGTTCTAAAGAGTGTTCAGGGACAGAGGGACCTGGGGATGCATGTGCATCGATCTTTGCAGGTAGCAGGGCATATTGAGAGAGTAGTAGTAAAATATATGGCATCTTGGGCTTTATACAAACATACAAGCATACGAACATATGAATTAGGAGCAGGAGTAGGCCACTCGGCCCTTCCAGCCTGCTCCGCCATTCAATAATTTCATAGCTGAACTGATGACCCACATTTCCAGCTACCCCTGACCACCCCCTTGCTTATCAAGAATCTATCTACATCTGCCTTAAAAATATTCAAAGACTCTGCTTCCACTGTGTTTTGAGGAAGAGAACTGCAAAGACTCACAACCCTCTAAGAGAAAAAAATTCTCCTCATCTCTGTCTGAAATGGGCGACCCCATATTTTTAAACAGTGACCCCTAATTTTAGATTCTCCCACAAGAGGAAACATCCTTTGTACATCCACCCTGTCAAGACCCTCAGGATCTTATGTGTTTCAATCAAGTTGCCTCTTACTCTTCTAAAATCTGGTGGATACAAGCCAAGCCTGTCCAATTTTTCCTTGTAAGACAGCCCACCATTCCAGGTATTTGTCCAGTAAACCTTCTCTGAACTGCCTCCAATGCATTCACATCCTTCCTTAAATAAGGAGACTAGTTCTGTAGACAGTACTCCAGATGTGGTCTTACCAATGCCCTGTATAGCTGAAGCATAACCTCCCTACTTTTGTATTCAATTCCCCTCGCGATAAACACGAGCATTCTATTAGCTTTCCTAATTACGTGCTGTACCTGCATACTAACCTTGTGCGATTCATACACGAGGACACCCAGATCCCTCTGCATCTCAGGGCTCTGCAATCTCCCACCATTTAGTTAATATGCTTCTTTTTTATTCTTCCCGCCAAAGTGGACAATTTCACACTTTCCCACATTTTACTCCATTTGCCAGGTTGTTGCCCACTCACTTAACCGATCTACATCTCTTTGTAGCCCCCTTATAAGAACATAAGAAATAGGAGTAGGAGTAGGCCATTCAGTCCCCAAAGCCTGCCCCACCATTTAATAAGATCAGGGATGATTTGCCCCAGACCTCAACTCCTCTTTCGTGCCAGCTCCTCATAGCCCTCAACTCCCCAATATTTCAAAAATCTATCTACCTCCTCTTTAAATGCTTTCAGTGATTTAGCCTCCACAACTCTCTGGGTAGAGAATTCCAGACATTCACTACCCTCTGAGAGAAGAAATTCCTTTGCATCTCAGTTTTAAATGACTGTCCCCTTATTCTGTAACTATGTCACCTAGTTTGAGATTCCCCCACTGGTGGAAACATCTACCCTGTCAAGCCCCCTCAGAATCTTATACATTTCAATAAGATCACCCTTATTCTTCTAAACTTTAATGTATAAAGGCCTAACTTGTTAGCCATTCTTGATAAGTCAACCCCTTTCTCCCAGGAATCAGCCGAGTGAATCTCTTTTGACTGTATCCAATGCCAATATATCCTTTCTTAAATACGGGGACCAAAACTGTACACAGCACTCCAGGTGTGGCCTCACCAACACCCTGTACAGCTTTAACAAGACTTCCCTATTTTTAAACTCCAGCCCCCTAGCAAAAAAGGCCAAAATTCCATTTGCCCTCTTAATTACTTGCTGCACCTGCATGCTAACTTTTTGTGTTTCAATCACAAGAACACCCAGATCCCTCTTTTTTGGAGTCTCTGTCTATTTATATAATAGTCTGCATTTTGATTCTTCCTACCAAAGTGTATGACCTCACACTTTCTTGCATTAAACTCCATCTGCCAAGTTTTTGCCCACTCACTCAACCTATCTATATCCCCTTGGAGATTCCTTATGTCTTCATGACAACATGCCCTACCTATTTTTGTATCATCAGCAAATTTGGATATATTACACTCTGCCCCCTCCTCCATGTCATTAATATAGATAGTAAATAATTGAACCCCAAGCACTGATCCTTGTGGCACTCCACCAGTCACATCCTGCCAATGAGAAAATGGCCCATTTATGCCTACTCTTTGTTTCAAGGAATTGGTAACTCGTGTGTGCATCATCACTTCAGGAAGTGATGTCATACAGTATGTGACAGAGTAGGAGATGGGATGATCCCCGGTAAGATGTGCCTGTAATACTCTCCTGTAAATTGTATATAGTATTGTCAGTCTTCAATAAAAAAGTCAAATTATTTGTTGGCGTTGATCAGTGTGTGATTGGTAAGTCTGTGTGAAGAACAAGGGTTGGCAACATGTCTGTACATGGACACCAGTGTCCACGTTAAAACAGTTCGGTCCGTGACTGATAATTTCAGGGATGAGAAATTTCCCATTGGCTTCTTCTTCCAGACCAGTCTGACTTTCAATCAAATCGCAGCCGTCAGTTTCACAGCTGACAGGTCCTGAGAGCAGAGACAACGTTTCAGAACCTCGGACAAGTTCGGAGCTTTCCGGCAGTTCTGATTTCATTTAAAAGCCCTCCAGAAAAACCCGAGCTTGTCCGAGTTTCGGAAGTGCTGTCTCTGCTCAAAGCACCTGTCAGCTGTGAAACTGACGGCTGCGATTTTTTAACAAAGACTAACCATAAAGCTGAGAGTTCTCGCTCTCTGCAACTGTCAGAGAGAGGGAGAGAGAGAGAGGAGAGTAAGAGGGAGAGAGGAGACCGGGGGTGGGTGTCGGCAGAGAGAGAGGGGCAGAGAGAGAAAGGACAACCTGAAAGGTTTACCCCGTATCCTTAGATTATGACCCCTGGTTCTGGACTCACACCCAAATCCCATGAACGAATAAAAAAAGTCACAACTGTGATTGGCTCTTGTAGCGGACTCTGGTTAATAGACAATATTCGGAGCGCCGGCCCCAGACTGTTTGACACTGACTGAGCTGAGAAAATACAACTCACCCCCGAGAATCCGCAGCACAGACCGAGCGGAGAGGAAAACCTGTCCTGGGAACTCTACATTCAGGGAACAGTTTGTCCTGTGAATATGCAGATGTGAATATTGTGGAAGAGAGATTGTATTAAAGGGGAGGGCGGGTTAGTCTGAAGCCACTGTGTTTGTGGGTCCGCTCTCATCGCCGGATTTCAGAGTCATTCTTGTGTAAAATCAAATGATTTTCCAGTCAAAGAACCGCCCTGCTCCCTGCTCAGCCCCAAAGTGGGAATTCGGGATCATTTTTTTTAATTTCAAGATTTCAGTTGAAAAGTAGAGAACATGTCAGCGAGGGGTGAGAGAGGGCGGTCAGTGCAGCAATAAAACCAGGTGAAATGGAAAATGGAGTCCTCAATCCTAGTGAAAGCTTTTCAACAGCAAACATACTGGAGTGAGAGACCGGAAAGATCTAGTCTGGAAGTCTGGAGTGTCTGAATTTCAATGGAATTGGAGAGTTTGTGAGGAGAGAGAAACACAGAGAGACAGCAGGAGCCGGGAGCTGACAGCAGCTTGTCTCCGCCCCGTCCTCTCTCTGCCTTTAAGTTGCTCTGTGCCACCATCACCGGCTTCATTTCTGACCCAGTTCACATTGACAGAGAGAATTTGTGCAGAGTCCCGGACATGACCGATCGTGCAGCCGCCCAAACGGCTCCTCCAGCCGCCGCCGCCGCCCAAGTCAAGACCCCCAAGAAGAAGGCGGCGGCTCCCCGGAACAAGCCAGCCGGTCTCCCGTTGGGCGAACAGATCCTCAAGATTGTGCCGGCTTTCAGCGATCGCAAGGGGATGTCCCTGGCCGCCATAAAGAAGGCTCTGGGTAGCAGCGGTGTCGATGTGGAGAAGCTCAGGACCCAGATCAAGCAAAGTATCAAGAGGAATGTGAACAAAGGCTCCCTGGTGCAGAGCAAGGGACAGGGAGCCTCCGGCTCCTTAAAAAATCAGCAAGAAGGAAAACCCAGGGAAAAGTGGGAAAGAAGGTGAAGAAACCAGCAGACAAGAAATCTTTAGTGAAGAAACCAGCAGACAAGAAATCTTTAGCGAAGAAACCAGCCGACAAGAAATCTTTAGTGAAGAAACCAGCAGACAAGAAATCTTTAGTGAAGAAATCAGCAGCCAAGAAATCTTTAGTGAAGAAACCAGCAGACAAGAAATCCTTCGTTAGAAACCAGCAGACAAGAAATCATTGGTGAAGAAACCAGCAGCCAAGAAAGTGACAACAAAGAAAGTAACAGCCAAGAAAACGAGCAGCAAGGCGGCGGCAACGCCAAATAAGGCGGTGAAGAAAGCAGCGCTTCAGAAAAAGTCTCCTGCGAAGAAGGTCAAAAAAGGCAAGAGTGCGGCGGGCGGAAAGGCGCTGAAGAAAGTGCAGACATGGAAGAGCAAGGTCAAGCCGAAAGCAGCGAAGGCTCAGAAAGCAGGGTCTGGAAAGAAGTGAAAGAGCGCGGGAAACTTGTAAACATCTGAACACAAAGGCTCTTCTCAGAGCCACCCACATCTCTCAGGAAAGAGCTGATCCCCTGATCAAATGATCCCTGTCCCGGCCCCGCCTGCAGATTCCACATGGAAATGATTTGGAGTAAATCCAGGATCCCTGGTGACTTGCTGACATCCCCTCCACCAGCCCTTTCCCCACTCTCTGTAATAAAACAGAAGGATGTCCGGCCCTCACTCTAACTGGAGATGTGTTCGGTGTAGTCTCAGTTCACAAATTCAGGGGGAGAGTCCTGTAAGGTAGCTCGGTCACTCTGACTGAAACCGCCAGTTCCCCGGGGCTGCAGCCACTGACACTGCGGGGAGAGAATCCCCGACTCTATCCCGTCGCCGGGGGAACAAACAACTTTGTGTCCGGAGAAGAGGGAGGGCCGGGGAGAAGGTACATCTTAAAGCGCTGCAGTGGACTCAGCTCCTGTGTGTGCACAACTCTCACTGATTCCGTCCTCTGGGAACAGTGCGGTCTAAACAGATCAGGTTAGGAGAGAAACACACAGCCCGAGAATGGCCTCTTTCTTCCTGCATTTACTCTGTTCTGGGAGCAGATTCTCATTGAGAAGCGGTGCTCAGATCACCAGAGAGAAAAAAAAACACAATTCAAACTGTCCAAATGAAAAACAGAGAATTAACCCGGACACTTCCATTATTAAATTAATTCATCAGCTCCGAACCAGTTCCCGTTAATGTACCGGGATAATCTCGGGATTTATCAAATCGAAGGCAGCGGGATTTATTAAATTGTTGATTCTACACCCTGTAGTTCAGTTCTTCACTTAACTGGAGGGGGAGATGTGTGAGCAGAGAAACAGAGCGAAATCCAGAGAGGGAACTGAAAAGACACCTGGACAGATGTGAAACAGGTCAATCCACTGTTACAATAACTCCATCACTGATTCCCTCCTGACAGTAACCAGTCCTTTCACAGAGACTGTGGGTGGCTCTGAAAAGAGCCTTTGGTTTATTTGATGACATTTTGGCCGCTTTACTTTTTCTGGGAGCTCTGAGCGCTGGTTTTCTTGGGCAGCAGCACGGCCTGGATATTAGGCAGCACCCCGCCCTGAGCGATAGTCACCCCTCCCAGCAGCTTGTTGAGCTCCTCGTCGTTGCGGACGGGCAGTTGCAGGTGTCTGGGAATGATGCGGGTCTTCTTGTTGTCCCGGGCCGCGTTGCCGGCCAGCTCGAGGATTTCAGCGGTCAGATACTCGAGCACAGCAGCCAGATAGACCGGGGCTCCGGCACCCACACGCTCAGCATAGTTACCCTTTCTCAGGAGCCTGTGAACACGGCCCACCGGGAACTGCAGTCCAGCCCGGGAGGAGCGAGACTTGGCCTTGGCCCGAGCTTTCCCGCTGGTCTTTCCTCTTCCAGACATTTCCTCAAGCTCACAAATACTTTCACAAAGAATGGTTAATTTCCTTAGCATTAATAATAGCCAGTAGGCGGTCAGGATGGCCGAGCGGTCTAAGGCGTTGCGTTTAAGTCGCAGTCTCCATGGGAGGCGTGGGTTCAAATCCCACTTCTGACACCTTGTGTTTTGACTGCAATGGAGGCGTTTGGGAGCAGCGGTGAAGAGCAAAGAGAAAGCAGGAAAGAACATGGACAAGCAAAATAACAATGGACCCAAAGATGTTGCATCAAAACATTAGAGTAAGAGGCAACTAAGCAAACAGCAGGGCACAGAAAAGATCAAAAATGTAACCTTTGTATCGGGGTGGAAGATGTTGCCAATATCCTTAATGAATACTTTACTGTCTTCTCAAATGAGAGGGTGATGCAGATATTGTTATTAAGGAGGAGGAGTGTGAAGTATTGGACGTGATAACTTAAGGAGAGAGGAAGTTTTAATGGGATGAGCATCCTTGAATGTGGATAAATCATCAGGACCAGATGAAATGTACCCCAGGCTGTTGAATGAAGCCAGGGAAGAAATAGTGGCAGGTCTGACCATCGTTTTCCAGAGGATTGGAGGTCTTGTCACATTGCAATAAAAGCAAAATACCACGCAGATCAAGCATGGCTGAGCCTTGAGAGTAGAGAAACAGGGCTGAATTCCCTGAACCAGTGCGACAGCTTCTGCCAATTTCGACAATTTAAGCCAATGATTTGCTGCATTTTCCCTAATTCGAGGCTCTGCGATTGGTTAAGAAATGCGACTGGGAAGAGGGTGACCAATCAGAAGTGAGCGCGGGCTCAAACTGCGGGAATTCCAGGTCCCTGAATGATTGAGCTGAAACTGATTTTCACAAACCCTGTCAGTTTCAGTGCAGGAAACACCGTCTCGGGGGAAATAACATCACAAGTGGGTCTGGTTCCAGTGACCGATTCAACGGCTGCTGCAAAACTCCCGGATTCCCTCATTGCAGCGAAATCATTTTGAAATTCTATGAAAACAATGAGTGATTCTGGAGGAGTGATCTGGCTTTTCACTGAGGGCATGTGTCGACTGGGGAAATAACTAACTGGAGAGTCTCGGGCACTGTTTACACAGCCCGTTCAGAAAATCAAATCCACTGCATATCCTTGCTACAAATGAAATGTCAAATTTGGGGATTCCAGTTTTCTACCCGAACACAGCACAGATTTATTCCAGACAGTTCTGAACAGCCTATCCCATCTCCCGTTTCCAGCTCACTGCTCTCTCTGTGAGACGGTGGGTGGCTCTTCGAAGAGCCTTTGTTGTGTGTTTGCTGGAAAGGGTCGAGTTGTGCGGCCCTGCCGTTTCAGAGCGTACACCACATCCATGGCAGTGACCGTCTTGCGCTTGGCGTGTTCAGTGTAGGTGACCGCATCCCTGATCATATTCTCCAGGAAAACCTTCAACACCCCGCGAGTCTCCTCATAGATCAAACCCGAGATTCGCTTGACCCCGCCACGGCGAGCCAGGCGGCGGATTGCTGGTTTGGTGATGCCCTGGATATTATCACGAAGCACTTTGCAGTGCCGCTTTGCTCCGCTTTTGCCCAGTCCTTTCCCTCCTTTACCTCTGCCAGACTTTCTTTTATTAATTTCCAAAATATACTTTATTCATTAAAATCTGTAAAAAAAAATACATTACAAAACAGTTCCAAAAAGCACCAAGTCCAACAATACATAGAGTAGAAAGGAGATCAGTTTCCTTCAATACAGGAGCGAGTTGCCTCACAACCCTTCCATTTCATTTCTCATGCCATGTACATTTTACAGCAAACAAAAATTTCTGGCTACAGTTCGAGGGGTTTCCCCATGGATCCAGCCCCTCAGTTCACTATGGCCCACCGGGAACTGCAGCCCAGCCCGGGAGGTGCGAGACTTGGCCTTGGCCCGAGCTTTCCCGCCGGTCTTTCCTCCAGACATTTCCACAATCTCACAAATACTTTCACAAATGGATAATTTACGCAGCATTTACTTTACTTAAAGACTGAGAACTCTCCTCAATGGTCGGTACTTAATTCCATTTGCCTATATTCTTCACCAGTCAGGTCACTGACCAACAGAAGAGGGCGGGATTTACCCGCCACGACATCAGAAGCAGAGAATTTGTCAATTTCAAAAAGCCCGCCAATTTCATTGCCGGAAAGGAGCGGATTAAAATAAATGTCATCCTTAGTCAAAGATTTAAAGTCCCATCTCTTGATTTTGTATTATTCAACTTGTAAAATGTTATTTAAATTGTGACTCATTCGACAATCGCTTTCAAACTGTCCCGGGTGGGGACTGCATTGGCCTGAAGTGAAATACACAGTTTAGTTTTCAATCAGAGCCCAGTGTCCTTCTCTGAAAAGAGGAAGCCGGATCAAGTCCTCAAACGGCCCTTAACTTGCTCTGTAATAATCCCATCCCAGGCTGTTACACTGCGGAGAGTTGCTGTTAATAAAATGATTAATCAGTGAAGGGATTAAGGTCTAATCCTTACCGCTGAAATCAGCTGTTAATGCGGTCATTCAGGGGCTGTGAAAAACCAGAATAAGAGCATCTTAAAGCAAAAAAAGTGAAGGCGGGTGATCAGATTATGGGTTCGTGTTCGGTTAATAACAGGAGATACAAACACAGCAGTGGGATAGTTATTATATTATACATCGTCTTAAAGTGATTTCATAGAGATGTCGGATGCAGCTTTTTCAGAGATTGTTGGTGGCTCTTAAAAGAGCCGTTGTGTTTGGGATGTTTTTCAGTCCATTGTGCAGTTTTACTTGGAGCTGGTGTACTTGGTCACCGCCTTTGTCCCTTCCGACACGGCGTGCTTGGCCAGCTCCCCGGGCAGCAGCAGGCGCACGGCGGTCTGGATCACCCGGAGCTGATGGTTGTTGTAATGGGCCAGGCGGGAAGCCTCATCCGCGATGCGCTCGAAAACATCGTTCACAAACGAGTTCTTGATGCTCATGGCCTTGGAGGAGATGCCGGTGTCGGGATGAACCTGCTTCATCACTTTGTAGATGTAGATGGAGTAACTCTCCTTCCTCCGCTTCTCGCCGCCCTTTGTTGACGGTTTATTTAAGGTTTTCTTGGCGCCTTTCTTAGGAGCTGCTTTCTTCTCTTTTTTTTATTTCCAAAATATACTTTATTGATAAAAATCTGTTAAAAATACATTGCCAAACAGTTTCAAACAGCACCAAAAAATACAAACATTGCAAGGGAGATCAGTTTCCTTCAATACAATCATGAGTTGCTTCACAACCCTTCCATTTCACATTTGTCATGCCAATTACATTTTTACATTTACAGCAAATGAAAATTTTCCCGATACAGTTCGAGGGGTTTCCCAGGGGTCCAGCCCCTCAGTTCAGCTTGGTGGGGGGACCTTACCATTTTCAGTTTCAGATACAGAAATAAACCAAACCCCTTCCAAGTGCGGATTAAATAGACAATCCCACAGCTCTATGCTAATGAGGGATGGGAGAAAGTAAAGATTGTGATTGGGTGATTGGCAGTGATGTCACAATAGTTTTATATCTGCAACCAATCACAAACTCTCTCACTGCATTCAGGAATTACATTTCCCAAAGACTCTCTCCAGCCCCAGTCTCTATTGAAAAATCCACCGGGAAATGACACCTGACTGCGAGGGTCTCTTATTCTCAGCAGCTTCTCACATTCCGGCCTCTAAATTGAGCGGAAATATTTATTCAGGCAGTTTCAACAGCTCAGAGCCGACATTGGGTTAGAAACCAGAAATAGGAATACGGGTCACAAACAAGGAGTTTATGCTGAACCTTTATAAATCTCACTGGTTATCGGCCTCAGCTGGAGCATTGTGTCTAATTCTAGGTTCCACATTTTAGCAGGGATATCAAGGCCTGAGAGAGAGTGCAGAGGAGATTGACTAGAATGGCACTAGAGATGCGTGAAAGGATGGCAAAGCTACCTCGACTACACTTCTTCACACCCTACCTCCTGTAAGGACTCCATTCCATTCTCCCAGTTTCTCCGTCTCCGACGCATCTGCTCTGATGATGCTACCTTCCATGACGGTGCTTCTGATATGACCTCCTTTTTCCTCAACCGAGGATTTCCCCCCACTGTGGTTGACAGGGCCCTCAACCGTGTCCGACCCATTCCCCGCACCTCTACCCACACCCCTTCCCCTCCCTCCCAGAACCGTGACAGGGTTCCCCTTGTCCTCACTTTTCATCCCACCAGCCTCCATATCCAAAGGATCACCCTCCGCCATTTTCGCCACCTCCAGCGTGATGCCACTACCAGTCGCATCTTCCCCTCCCTTCCCCTGTCAGCATTCCGAAGGGATCGTTCCCTCCGCGACACCCTGGTCCACTCCTCCATTACCCCCACCACCTCGTCCCCGTCCCAGGGCACCTTCCCCTGCAATCGCAGGAGGTGTAATACCTGCCCATTTACCTCCCCTCTCCTCACTATCCCAGGCCCCAAACACTCCTTTCAGGTGAAGCAGCGATTTACTTGTACTTCTTTCAATGTAGTATACTGTATTCGCTGCTCACAGTGTGGTCTCCTCTACATTGGGGAGACCAAGCGCAGACTGGGTGACCGCTTTGTGGAACATCTCCGCTCAGTCCGCAAGCAGGACTCTGAGCTTCCGGTTGCTTGCCATTTCAAAACTCCCCCCTGCCCTCATGCTCACATCTCTGTCCTGGGATTGCTGCAGTGTTCCAGTGAACATCAACGCAAGCTCGAGGAACAGCATCTTATCTACCGATTAGGCACACTACAGCCTGCCGGACTGAACATTGAGTTCAATAATTTCAGAGCATGACAGCCCCCCATTTTACTTTCATTTTTAGTTATTTTTTCTTCCTTTTTTATACATTCTTTTTTACATTTTTTACTATCTTTTTTTGCATTTATTTCATTTCATCTTAGTTTGTTTAGTTTGCTTACCCACTGTTTTTTTCAGGTTTTTTTTCAGGTTTGCACTTGCTGCTGTTCAATATTCAGTGTATTCACACCTAATCTGTACTAATGCTTTGTCTTTCAACACACCATTAACATATTGTTTGCCTTTTCTCCGTGACCTTTTGGTCAGCTATGTGGCCTGGTCCAATCTGCACCTTCTCCTTTGTTATCTCTTACCCCACCCCCACCTCACTTGCTTATAATCTGTGACTTTTCTAATATTTGTCAGTTCCGAAGAAGGGTCACTGACCCGAAACGTTAACTCTGCTTCTCTTTCCACAGATGCTGCCAGACCTGCTGAGTGATTCCAGCTTTTCTTGTTTTTGTAGCAAATCTAGGGTCGTTCTTCTTGCTGCAGAGATGTTAATGTAATATTTAATAGTTGTGTTCTACATTCTAATGGGTTGAAGAGGAACTGTTCCCACTGGCAGAAGGGTCTGTAACCAATGGACACAGAATTGTTAAAAGAATCAGGGGAAGATGAGGTGATATTTTAACACGCGTTCTGATGATCAGAAATGTACTGCTTGAAAAGGGAGGTGAAAACAGATTCAATAATAACTTTCCTGAGGGAATTGGATCATTATTTGATGGGGAAATTACAGGGCAATGTGAAAATGACAGGGAGGTGGGACTGATTGGATAGATCGTTCAAAGAGCAGCACAATTGTTCAAATGAACTCTTTCTGTGTTGTAAAATTGTGATTATTGCTGTTCAGAAACATCCTGACACATCATGTCGCCTTTCAGTTCACCAGTTTTAAACACCTGGAACTGAGCTGAGTATTTTATTGGCTGTGATTATAGCATCAGAGACCAAAAGACAGCGGCCCAGTCCCAAAATCCACAGAAAGACTCAATGTATTGCTCCATGTGAGCGATGCTGTTAGAGCAATGAGCATAGCTGCCTTCCAAACAGCTGGAATAAAAACAGAAAATGCTGGAAATACTCAGCAGGTCAGGCAGCATCTGTGGAGAGAGAACAGAGTTAATGTTTCAGGTCAATGACCTTCCAAGCAGCTGTGCCCGGGTTTGATTCCCAGCCATTACAGTTTGGCATTCCTTAAATTCCTCAGATGAGAAACTGAAAGATAGGAACTGAGTTGGGTGCTGTCTCGAAGGAATTTTGTTTCCCAAAGCAAGAAGTGTATAATTTGAATAAACATATTTCCAACGCTGATTTCCTTCAAATTAAAGTTCAATTGAACTCTGATTTTACTCCTTTTTATTGATAATTATTATTTGACCTGAATCCTACAGTGGACTCAGAATAGAATTACTCAGATTCATTTTCCCACAGCTATTCCCGTTCCTTAGAAGAAACAATTCCTGGATTCTGGAAGCTGTGAATTGGAGGGTAACAAACATATCCACACTATTCAAGAAAGGAACGAGAGAGAAAGCAAAGAACTAGAGGCCAGTTTGCCTGACATCAGCAATGGGGAATATGCTATAATCTATTATTACAGACATGGTAAAGGGTGATGTGGAATATCAGAATATGGTTGGGCAGAGTCAACATGGATTTATTAAAAGGAAATTGTCAATGATAAATTATTAGAATATGTTGATGTTGTAACTGCCAGGGTAGATAAGGGGAACCAGTGGATGTAGTCTGTTTGGATTTTCAAAAAGCATTCAATAAGTTATCAAACAAGTGGTTATTACACCAATGTAGGTCCCATGCAATTTGGGGATAATATATTAGTATAGATTGAGTAGTAGTTAACAGACAAAAAACAGAGAGTAGGAATAACCGAGTCATTTTCGGCAGGAAAGCTGTAAGTAGTTGGATACTGCAAGGATTGGTGCTCGGGACTCAGTTATTTACATTCTGTATCAATGACTTAGATGAGGTGACCGAATGTCATGTTATCCATGTTTGCCGATGATATAAAGTGAGGTGGCAAAGTAAACTGTGAGGAGGATGCAAAGGGGGAAAAAAGGGATTTAGACAGACTAAGTATGTGGGCAAGAATGTGAGAGATGGAATATAATGGGGAGAAGTGTACAGTTACACACTTTGGCAGGGCGGCGCAGTGGTTAGCACCGCAGCCTCACAGCTCCAAGGACCCGGGTTCGATTCCGGGTACTGCCTGTGTGGAGTTTGCAAGTTCTCCCTGTGTCTGCGTGGGTTTTCTCCGGGTGCTCCGGTTTCCTCCCACAAGCCAAAAGACTTGCAGGTTGATTGGTAAATTGGCCATTATAAATTGTCACTAGTATAGGTAGGTGGGAGGGAAATATAGGGACAGGTGGGGATGTTTGGTAGGAATATGGGATTAGTGTAGGATTAGTATAAATGGGTGGTTGATGTTCGGCACAGACTCGGTGGGCTGAAGGGCCTGTTTCAGTGCTGTATCTCTAATCTAAAACAGCAATACAGAACATTTTTGAAATTAGTGAGAGAATGGGAAATGTTTACATTCAGAGGGACCCGAGTGTCCTTGTCCAGGAATCACAGAAAGTTAACGTGCAGGTACTCAACCAATTAGGAAAGCAAATGATATGTTTGTCTTTATTGCAAAGAGATTAGAGTATGAGTATTTATTGCAATTATACAGCGTGAGATCACACTTGGAGTGCTGTGCAGTTTTGGTCCCCTTATCTAAGGAAGGATATACTTTCCTTAGAGGGAGTACAGAGACGTGCCACTAGGCTGCTTCCTAGGATGAGGGGATTGTCCTATGAGAAGAGATTGAATAGACTAGGCCTCTATTCCCCAGAACTCAGTAGAGTGAGAGGTAATCTCACTGGCAGATAAAATGCTCAGTGGCTTGACATGGTAAATGCTGGGAGGATGTTTCCTCTAGCTGGGCAATCTAGAATGAAGGGTTACAGTCTCAGTATAAAGGGCTTGGTCATATTTGACTGAGAAGAGGAGATTTTCTTTTCAGTCAAAGGGTTATGAATCTTTGGAATTCTCTATCCCAGAGAGCTCTGGATGCTCAATCATTGTGTATATTCAAGAGAAATCGATAGGTTTTTGGATATTAAGGGAATCAAGGGGGCTGTGCCAGTGTGGTAAGATGGAGTTGAGGTAGGAGAACAGCTGTTATATTATTGAATGGTGGAACTATTTCGATGGGCAGAGTGGCCACTCCTGCTCTTATTTCTTATGTAAACTTTCATTCCCTCCCAGGGATTGTTTTATTCTTCAAAAAGAGAAATACTGCAGCCGCTAGAAATCTGAATAACAGAAGATTCTGGAAACACTCAGCAGTTCCAGCAGTATCTGTGGAGAGAGGAAGGGAGGAGCAATGTTTCAGGTCTATAGAAGGGTCACAGAACTGGACCATTAACCCGAGCTTCTCTTCTCCACAGTTGTTTCCGGACTGGCTGAGTGTTTTCAGTATTTTAGCTTTTTTTCTTTCTATATGTTATCTCTTTCCCTTTTGACTGTTTGCTGTGAAACTTTCAGCATTGTGCTCAGTTCTTTGTGTAGTTATGTTTTCTTTAGTTGAAGTAATGCAAATAGTATCCTGAAAAATCAGACAGAAATACAGCTCAATGTAGTGTAATATATAACAGGGCACATTTACAAATATCAGATCAATATAGTAAACATTTTTATTAAGAATTGATTACTTTTATTTTCAGTATAAAAATGTGAAGCTATATGAGTTTATTACAAAGTTTATTACCTCACATTACCTGTTTATTAACCCTGACAGGCTGTGCCAATTTCTGCTTCTATTTTGCAGTTCTCACTTTCAGCTAGCAAATGTCAGCAATCTGTGATCCAGTGCAGTTTACAGATCAGACAGTCAACACGACATGCAATAATTGTTCAGATTATGGAGGACAGGTGGGATTTAGAAATACTGGGAATGGAGATGAGTTGTTATTACACTGAGTTTGCCCAAAGATTAGAGACACCATTGTGGCAAAGCAGTCTGTTGTCCTGTACATGAGAATGAGAATCATTCTTTATTTGTGGCTATCTGTCAGTCTCTATTACTGAGTGGGAGTGTGGGATTCATGCTGCATTGGTCAGTCTCTGGTACAAAGTGTCATATTCACTCTGAATGTATAAGGCTCTGGAACTGTTTGTGTGTGTGGAATTCATTCTGTATCTGTCAATCTCTGGTACTATATATGAATGTGGCATATATGTTATAGCTCTCAGTGTCACTGTATGTGTGTGTGGGTTTCATTTGATATCTGTCAGCCTCTGTTTCTGTACACGACTGTCAGATTCATACTGTGCCAAAATGTCCCTGTTGCTGTATGTGACTGTGTGATTCATTCTGTATCTGTCATTCCCTGGTATTATGTGTCAGTATAGACTCATTCTGTATCCCAGTCACATGCACTATATTTGAGAGTGCGATTAATTCTGTACCTTTAAGTCACTGGTATTATATGTAAGTGTTGGATTTCTGTTGGATCTCTCAGTTATTTTTTCTGTTGTGAATTTGGGATGGACATAACATCTGTCAGTCTCTGGTACTGCCTGTGAGTGTGTGTTTTGTTCAGTATCTGTCAGTCTCAGGTACTGTCCGCGTGTGTACTTTTTGTTCAATATTTTCAGTTTCTGGTACTGCCTGTGAGTGTAGGTTATGTTCAATGTCTGTCAGTCTCTGGCACTGCCTGCGAGTGTAGGTTAAGTTCAGTATCTGTCAGTCTCTGGTACTTCCTGTGAGTGTGGGTTTTGTTCAGTATCTGTCAGTCTCTGGTACTGCCTGTGAGTGTAGGTTATGTTCAGTATCTGTCAGTCTCTGGTACTGCCTGTGAGTGTGGGTTTTGTTCAGTATCTGTCAGTCTCTGGTACTTCCTGTGAGTGTGGGTTTTGTTCAGTATCTGTCAGTCTCTGGTACTGCCTGTGAGTGTGGGTTTTGTTCAGTATCTGTCAGTCTCTGGTACTGCCTGTGTGTGGGATGCATTCAGTAGCCATTAATCTCTGGGTTAGTTTGTCATTCTGGATTCACTCTACACAGAATTACATAGTATTTACAGCACAGAGACAGGCTTTTCTGCCCAAGTGCTGGTAGTTCCAATGAGGTTACTCCAACCCTACTTCATCTAATCCTATCAGCAAATCTCTCAAATTGTTTCTGCCTCATTTAATCATTTAGCTTGATGTTAAATGTAACAATGTTCAGCAGCTCAAGTGCTGTCAAAGCAGGGGAAAGAAGTTTCCCCTGAGTTATTTATTTAATTTATTACTGACTATTTCATATCGACAGCTTTGGACTCCACCACAAGTGGGAAACATCTCTACCTCTACCCTAACAAAACCCTTCATATTATGCAATGCTTCTATTAGGTGACCACTCAGAGAAAAGAGCCCAGGCTTGTTCAATAGTATGAACTCCTGTGGAACATATAGTTCGGTTTGCATTTATGGAATAAATACTGTATCTCAGTCTGAAACTGTATGTGATTTTAGATTGGCATATAATGTGTAGCTCAGGCTGCAATAAATAACTGAGACAATATCTGTCACTCTAACACTATAGTTTTGTGGAGTGCTATGTTATCTGTCATTCAGTCTGTTCTGATAGAATATATAATGTTACCTTTAAGTCTGAGGCAATGGGGGGGTCAGGTACAGGGTCCGGAGGTGCCCAATCGGGGTGGTTGGAGCTTTGAGGGTGGCTCTCCATGGGGAACAGGGTGCCTAATCAGGAGGAC
Organism: Heterodontus francisci; assembly: GCF_036365525.1. NCBI lineage: Eukaryota > Metazoa > Chordata > Chondrichthyes > Heterodontiformes > Heterodontidae > Heterodontus > Heterodontus francisci. The sequence continues at coordinate 21,299,283 of NC_090405.1, forward strand.
CCCCCCCCCCACCTCCGCAGCCCGCAAGAAAGACGCCTGGTTTTATCAGGCAGGGTTCTTGGTGCCTTTGCCACACTGCCTCCCCGCCCCCAACCCAACCGAGGATAAAATACCTGCAGCAGAGAGAGGAGGCCCATAAGTGGCTGTTAATTGGCCAATTAAGGGCCTTGATTGGCCTGGGGCAGACAGGCTGTTTCTCCCCACCGCCGTTCCGTGTAATATTGCAGTGGGTGTGGGAGGGGGTCAGAAAATTTCCATCAGATTGGAAGTTGGCAAATGTTACACTGCTTTTCAGGAAAGGAGGGAGCGAGAAAACTGTGAACTACAGGTCAGTTAGCCTAATATCAGTCCTTGGGAAAATGCAGGAAGTCTGAACAATGCACTGAGAAAAGCATTCAAACAAGTCAACATGATTTTCCTGGAGGGAAATCTTGTTTGACAAATTTATGAGAGTTTTTTGAGGATGTAACTAGCAGGGTAAAGGGAAACTAGTCGTATTCCTGGATTTCCAAAAGGCATTCAATAAGTTTAGTTTAGTTTAGAGATACAGCACTGAAACAGGCCCTTCGGCCCACCAAGTCCGTGCCGACCATCAACCACCCATTTATACTAATCCTACACTAATTCCATATCCCTGCCACATCCCCACCTGTCCCTATATTTTCCCTACCACCTACCTATACTAGGGGCAATTTATAATGGCCAATTTACCTATCAACCTGCAAGTCTTTTGGCATGTGGGAGGAAACCGGAGCACCCGGAGGAAACCCACGCAGACACAGGGAGAACTTGCAAACTCCACACAGGCAGTACCCAGGATTGAACCCGGGTCGCTGGAGCTGTGAGGCTGCGATGCTAACCACTGCGCCACCGTGCCGCCCCTGGACATTAAGGTGCTACATAAAAGGTTAATGGAGAAGATAAGGGACTCATGGAATTGTGGGTAATATATTAGCATGGATAGAGGATTGGTTAATGGACAGGAAGCAAAGAGTGGGTATAAACAGATTGGCAGGCAGTGAATAATGGAGTGTCGCAAGGATAAGTGCTGGGGTCTCAGCTATTTACAATCTAAATTAATGACTTAGATGAAGAGACAGAGAGTAATGTATCTAAGTTTGCTGATGATACAAAGGTAGGTGGAAAGGGAAGCTGTGGGAGGACATAGAGAGGCTGCAAAGAGATATAGACAAGTTCAGTGAGTGGGCAAGAAGATGGTAGATGGAGTATAATGTAGGGAAGTGTGAAGTTCTTCACTTTGGTCATAAGAATAGAAAAGTAGAATATTTGATAAAAGGTGTGAAACTTGTAACTGTTGGTGTTCAAAGAGACTTGAGTGTACTTGTCCAAGGAATACAGAAAGTTAGCATGCAGGTACAACAAGCAATTAGGAAGGCAAATGGCGTGTTGGCCTTTATTGCGAGGGGATTAGAATACAGCAATAAAGAAGTGAGTTACAATTGTACAGGATTTCGGTGAGACCACATCTGGAATACAGTGTGAAGTTTGAGTCTGCACACTTAAGAAAGGATATATGTGCATTGGAGGCGGTGCAGCAAATGTTCACTAAATTAGTCCCTGGGATGAGGGGATTGTCCTATGATGAGAGGCTGAGTAAATTGGACCTATACTCTGGAGTTTAGAAGAATGAGAGGTGATCTCATTGAAACATACAAAATTCCAAAGGGGCTGGATAGGGGAGACACTGAGAGATTGTTTCTGCTGGTCAGAGAATCTAAAACATGGGGACACAGTCCCACGAAAAGGGGATGATCATTTAGGACTGAGATGAGGAGAAATTACTTCACTCAAAGGGTTGTGAAACTTTGGAATTTTCTACTCCAGAGGATTGTGGATGCTCCATCATTGAATACATGTAAAGCTGCGATAGACAGATTTTTGATCTCTCAGAGAATCAGGGGATAAGGCGAGCAGGCGGGAAAGTGGAATTGAAGCCTAAGATCATCCATGATGGTACTGAATGGCGGAGCAGGCTCCACGGGCCACATGATCTACTCCTGCTCCTATTGTGTGTGTTTTTATGTTCTGACTACTTCTGCTGTTGGTGATTGTGGAATTGATGTCTCTGCTCTCTGTGAGTGATACTGCACTTACTGTGTGTGAGGAGCTGGCTGCACTTCCCCTTGTGTCGAGGAATCACGACATTTATTCAGCTTCCTCAAGTATTGCCTGTGGAAAGAAAAAGTATTAATTATAATTCAGGAAGAGATGTGGTGGAAGTTACAAGAGAGACCAAAACAATTTTTCAATGAATAATCATTGTGAACAATCACAAAGGAAACCCAGCAATACAAACAGAGTGTCTGATTCCACTGCAGTCCTGCAGCCCCCAGCTACTGCATACCAGGGGCTTTGGCCATTTTACAACAATTTAATAACATCCAGAAACAATCCACTGGGCCATGAATGGGACTGACCGACGGAGCAGGGACTTTTACACAGGTCAGATTTCCTGTTCCCGCTCCCATGGTCGAACCGTTCAAATGAAACCAAACAGCCGCTGTTTAAAATGTGTCCTTCACACTTCTCACCTGGTGCCAATAATAGATCCTCTTTGTGTAACTCCCCACATCCTGACTGTCCGCTTCTGTTTCCACACTTCACTGTCCAATAACAATAAACTGTGGGAACAGGCTATATCCCTCTCATTCCGCTGGCGCGGACATGATGGGCCGAATGGACTCATTCTGTGCCGGAAGTTTTCCACGTTTCTGGCTGAAGAGCTGCAGAAATCTGGGCCTGCGCTCCCCTCCCCCAGCACTGCCTGTGAGCGGAAGAAAATGGTTTAAAACAGCCGCAAATGGAGAGATCCCGGTCCTGGGGGAATAGAGAAAACAGCAGCCTCCTTCCAGCAGCACATCGCTTTGGGAGCATGTCCGCAGAAAGACTCAGATATCAGCATCGAGTCCGGGGCAAGTTCAGGGGCAGGCGGAGTGGATCTGGAACTGGTCTCGGAACATGGAGTGAGTGGAGAGGCCATTCTCCGGTTGTGTGTGGACAAGGGGATGGAGACAGAATGGGAAGAAACTTATTGTAGTGGAGTGAAACAGTGACAATATTTGTGTTGCGGTGGTTCTTTTGCGGGTATCCATAATGATTATTATTTGAGAGATTAAATTCATTAAAACTCAATATCTTTGATCTCACCTGTATTTTAGTTACAAACATACTTTTGTTCAAACAGGCAAATGATTGAATGAACCAGAATAAATGGGCTATTTCCTCCACCCAAGTTACAAGGAAGAGTGTCATCAGCTCCTTCTCACACACAATACGTACATTATAACTCACAAAGCGCAGAGACACAGACAGGTCATCAGTTCCACAGTCTCAGACAGCAGAAATAGTTCCAGAGACACATTTTCAATCCATCAATCAAATAGAGCAGGAAAGACAGACGTTGTTTCCATGTCATCCCAACTCATTACCACTGACAGGTAGATACATAAATCCCAGTCCAACATCTCACCCACAATCAAATTATCAGTGTGTCAATCCCACAATAGTGCAACCTCAGCTACAAATTAAACACACAGAGAACTGACACGTTGTTCCTGTTTCAAAGTTACAGAATTAACCTCAATAATGTACTCTGAGATTCAAGTTAAATACCAGCCCAATATTTACACAGGTTATGAGTTTATTATCAGTATTAATTCCCATCATGTTTCCAGACATAAACATTAGACTCAAGTCCATAATCAGATTGAGAGATTCTGAAATATCGTATAACCTGAGATCCAAACTCAGATGCCAGTTTAAAACTCATCCGGATTGTGAAACTAAAAGATACATTATAAATTTGATCAGTATAGTCTGAGCTCTAAATTACATAGCAGTCCTGAAACCTCATAGTGTCAGATGGAAGATACTGTACAATTCCAGACTGAGCTCATTTTACATGCAAGTCCAAGATACTCACTCAGACTGAATGGCACTGATCAAATTGATGAGTACAGCCTGAGTTACACTTGCACACCAATCCTGTATCAGATTGTAGGATACATTATCTTTCACTATTGTGTTCACAGTGACAGATATTTAATACTAAGCAAAACCTCAAATATATTGTCTGCTTAAAACCTACCACATCAGTGGCCTGTTGCTGTGCTGACATTTTATGGAGAATAAATCCAGACTTGCCATCAGTCCCAGGGACGGAAGATTATATAATGAATCCCACACTCACACAGAGTACCAGATACTGATAGATAGAGAGTGATGCTGAAACACATGCTCAGTGCCAGATGCTGAAAGATATAGGTCGATTACTGCACTCACTCACAGTACTTCAGCCTGAGTCATCTAAAGCAACCTAACACACAAAAAATAGCAGTGAGAGAGTAAGAAAGAGTTCAAAACTCACATAGAGTACCAGACACTGATAGATACAAACTGAATACGACACACACATGGATATCGGATTGGCGAACTCACAGGAAACAGAGAGTGGGGACAAATGGGGCATATTCAGATTGGCAAACTGTAACTAATGGATTGTCACAGTGACCAGTGCTGGTGCCTCAACTATTTATGATCTATTATAATAATTGCATGAAGGGACCGAGTGTACTGTTGCCAAATTTATGGATGGTACAAAGATAGGTAGGAAAGAAAGCTGTGAGGAGGACATAAAGTGTCTGCAAAGAGATATAGATAGGTTAAGTCAGTGGGCAAAAGTTTGGCAGATGGAGTATAATATAGGAAAATGTGAGATTGTCTACTTTGGCAGGAAGAATAGAAAAACAGAATATTACTTACATAGAGACAGACTGCAGAATGCTGCTGTACTGAGGGATCTGGGTGCCAGGTACATGAATTACAGAAAAGTTAGCATGAAGGTACAGCAAGTAATTAGGAATGCAAATGGAATGTTGGAATTTCTAGCAAGGGGAATGGGGTATAAAAGTAGGGAAGTTTTGCTGTAACTGTACAGGGCATTAGTGGCATCCCAACTAAAGTACTCCATACAGTTTTGGTCTCCTTACTTAAGGAGGGATATACTTGTATTGGAATCAGTTCAAAGAATGTTCACTAGGCTGATTCCTGGGATGAAGGGTTGACTTGTGAGAAAAAGTTGAGCAGATTGGGCCTCTACTCACTGGAGTTTAGAAGATTGAGAGGTGATCTTATTGAAACCTATAAGATTCTCAGTGGGCTGGACAGGTAGATGCTGGGAAGATGTTTCTCCTTGTGGGGGAATGTAGAATTATGGGCCACAGTTTCAAGATAAGTGGTCTCCCATTCAAGAAAGAGATGAGGAGGAATTTCTTCTGTCAGAGGGTTGCTCATCTTTGGAATTCTGTTCTCCAGAGGACTGTGGAGGCTGGGTCATTGAATATATTCAAGGCTGTGACAGACAGATTTTTTGATGTACAAGGGAGTCATTGGTCAATGGGCACAGGCAGGAAAGTGGAATTAAGGCCTCAATCAGAACAGGCATGATCTTATTGAATGGCAGAGCAGGATTAATGGGCCACATGGCCTTCTGGAAGCGATCCTGAGTGTCATTGTCGATATCTGCCCTTGGTGACAGGAGGTTCCCAAGGTATGAGCAGTGATCCACATTGTCCAGTGATTCGCCGTGGATCTTAATAGTTGGGGGCAGTGTCGGGGAGCAGGCTGGCAGAGGACCTTAGCTTTCCGGATGTTTTGCTTCAAGCCAATTCTTTCATACGCCTCCATGAATGCATCGATGAGGGTTTGAAGCTTGGCCTCTGAGTGTGCGCATATGCAAGCATTGTCAGCACACTGCAGCCCGATGACAGATGTTGGAGTGGCCTTGCTTCAGGACTGCAGGCAATGTAGTTTCAATAGTTTCCCACTCGTCCTGTAGAGTAGATCTGCTTACACGAACTAAAGAACAGCTGATGGGCTGAAAGAGTGCAGGAAATACAGCAACTTGCTGACAGCCACGACATGTGTGGATTCTTCAGCACCATCAAGACCATTTATGGCCCAAATTACCAAGGACCTACCCTACTGAGAGTAAAGAATGGAGTGACACTGATCAAGGTCAGAGAGGCAGTCAGCACTCGTTGGAAGTAGCACTTTGAAGATCTCCTCAATCGCAACTCAGTCCTTGATGCAAGTACCACATTCCACAGCTTGTTACCCACCATGACGTCAGCACAATCCCAGCCCAACAGAAATTGAAAAGGCAATCTAACAGGTAAAAAAAAATGAAGGCCACCGGCATCGATGGAATTCCCTCTGAAAATCTAAAATACGACAGAGAAGAACACTTAACACAAATACATGGTCTCATTTCCTTCAGCTGGAAGGACGAGAGCACGCCAGGGATCTCTGAGATGCTGTCATTGTGATCATCACCAAAAATGGTGACAAGACCGACTGTGGTAATGACAGAGGGGTATCCCAGCTGTTCACTACAGAGAAGGTCATCACAAGAGTCGTTCTCAACTGTCTCTTCCCCGTGGCTGAAGATCTCCTACTGGAATCACAATGTGGATTCTGTCCATCAAGAGACACAGTGGACATGATCTTCACAGCAAGACAACTCCAAGAAAATGTAGGGAGCAGCAGCAACCTTTCTACCTGGTCTTCTCTGACCTGACAAAGGCCTTCGACTCTACCAACCAGGAGGGATTATGGAACGTCTTCCTCAAATTTGGCTGCCGGAAAAATTCGTCACCAACCTCCAACGACTGCATGATGACATGCAAGCTGAAATCCTTCCCAACGGACCTACCACTGACCCAATCCCAATGCAAACTGGGGTCAACTAAGTCTGTGTCATCGCACCAACGCTCTTTTCCATCTTCCTCGCCGCAACACTCCACCTCAACTCCTCACACTCAAACACAGCAACAGAGACTGACAGATACAGAATGGATGTCATACTCAAACCCAGTACCAGAGTCTGACAGATACAGTGGTGCAGTGGTTAGCACTGCAGCCTCACAGCTCCAGGGACCCGGGTTCGATTCTGGGTACTGCCTGTGCGGAGTTTGCAAGTTCTCCCTGTGACCGCGTGGGTTTTCGCCGGGTGCTCCGGTTTCCTCCCACCGCCAAAGACTTGCAGGTTGATAAGTAAATTGGTCATTGTAAATTGCTCCTAGTGTAGATTGGGATTACTGCAGGGCTAGTATAAATGGGTGATTGTTGGTCGGCACAGACTCGGTGGCCCGAAGGGCCTGTTTCAGTGCTATATTCTCGAAATAAATAAATACGGAATAAATCCATACAGCACCAGAGACTGAGAACTGCTGAATGACAGAACACATTCAAACACAGGAGCAGAGAATAAAAGAAATGGAATTAATTGCACACTCACATGCAATAGCAACGACACAGAATCATCAATAAGCGTCCTCTCAACAACATGCAGAACATTTCCAGAGAGCTTGACACAGGGAGCGGCTCTTTCAATGTAAACTGCAGCTGGAGAGAGTCTTTGTGAAACAGACTTCCTGGTTGCAGTCCGAATGTTTGTGATTGGCTGCAAAGTTTGAATGTGATTGGATGGTGAAGGACACCAATTATATTATTACAATATAAAATCATTGTGACATCACTCCCAATCACCCAATCACAATCTTTACTTTCCCCCATCCCTCATTAGCATAGAGCTGTGGGATTGTCTATTTAATCCGCACTCGGAGGGGGTTTGGTTTATTTCTGTGTCTGAAATTGAAACTGAAGATGGTTGAGGAGAAGAAGAAAGCAGCTGCTAAGAAGGGCGCCAAGAAAACTGTGAGTAAACCATCAGCAAAGGGCGGTAAGAGGCGGAGAAAGTCGAGGAAGGAGAGTTACTCCATCTACATCTACAAAGTGATGAAGCAGGTTCACCCCGACACCGGCATCTCCTCCAAGGCCATGAGCATCATGAACTCGTTTGTGAACGATATTTTCGGGCGCATCGCGGGTGAGGCTTCCCGCCTGGCCCATTACAACAAGCGCAGAACCATCAGCTCCCGGGAGATCCAGACCGCCGTGCGCCTGCTGCTGCCCGGGGAGCTGGCCAAGCACGCCGTGTCGGAAGGGACAAAGGCGGTGACCAAGTACACCAGCTCCAAGTAAAACTGCACAATGGACTGAAAAACATCCCAAACACAACGGCTCTTTTAAGAGCCACCCACAATCTCTCTGAAAAAGCTACATCATCTCTCTGGTTTTAATTTGTTTTGTTTTTTTATACGAAGAGTCTGGAACTTTCTAATTGCCTTTCTGATCTCTTTTAACCCCATGGATTCTGGGTGATTCAGTTTCACTGTCTGAGATCTTTGTTTCTCTACTTAATAATGCGGCGTAAATTAATTACTGATCACTGAGCCCATGTGCGCTTTGATCTCGGACTATTCTCCGTCCTTTTTGAAACAGTCTGTAAGCGGCGGCAGAAAGTCTCTCACAGCATTCTGGAAGCGGACACATTTCAGGTCAATCTTTGTCAAGATACCGCATCACTGATTCTAGATTGAACCTATTTGTGGGAGACAAAAGCGGAGAGAAGATTTTTACTGTCGAGTTGAAATGAGAGACTGAGGTTTCCTACAACAGCGGGGTTTCTGGTAAATGTACTTATTATTGAGGCCGAGCTTGAACAAGGGAAACAAGTGACTGAGAACTGATCTGTCAGCTTATTGACGAAATAGTACAATAGCGAAAATGAACGCGCACATGGGGTCAGTGATCAGTAATTAATTTACACGGCATTATTAAGTAGAGACACAAAGATCTCAACAGTGAAGGTGAATCACCCAGAATCCATGGGGTTAAAACAGATATCACAAAGGCAATTAGAAAGTTCCAGACCCTTTGTATAAAAAAAAACAAATTGATACTATCGGGATGATGGTGTAGCTTTTTCAGAGATTGTGGGTGGCTCTTAAAAGAGCCGTTGTGTTTGATCTGTTTTTCAGTCCATTGTGCAGTTTTACTTGGAGCTGGTGTACTTGGTCACCGCCTTTGTCCCTTCCGACACGGCGTGCTTGGCCAGCTCCCCGGGCAGCAGCAGGCGCACGGCGGTCTGGATCTCCCGGGAGCTGATGGTGCTGCGCTTGTTGTAATGGGCCAGGCGGGAAGCCTCACCCGCGATGCGCTCGAAAATATCGTTCACAAACGAGTTCATGATGCTCATGGCCTTGGAGGAGATGCCGGTGTCGGGGTGAACCTGCTTCATCACTTTGTAGATGTAGATGGAGTAACTCTCCTTCCTCGACTTTCTCCGCCTTTTGCCTCCCTTTGCTGATGGTTTACTCACAGTTTTCTTGGCGCCCTTCTTAGCAGCTGCTTTCTTCTTCTCCTCAACCATCTTCAGTTTCAAATTCAAACACAGAAATAAACCAAACCCCCTCCGAGTGCGGATTAAATAGACAATCCCACAGCTCTATGCTAATGAGGGATGGGAGAAAGTAAAGATTGTGATTGGGTGATTGGGAGTGATGTCAAAACGATTTTATATTGTAATTCTACAATTGGTCTCTTTCGCCATCCAATCAGAATAAATATTTGCAACCAATCACAAACACCCTTACTGCAATCTGTAAGTATATTTCACAAAGACTCTCTCCAGTCCCAGTTTATAGTAAAACAGTCGCTCCCTGTGTAAAGTTCCCTGGAAATGTCCTGGCTGTTGTTGGGAGGACACTTTTTGACTGATTCTGTGTCGTTGTGTCTCTGCTATTGCATGTGAGTGTGCAATTAATTCTGTTTATTTTACTCTCTGCTACTGTGTTTGAGTGTTTTATGTAATTTGGTCGCTCTCAGTCTCTGGTTCCGTGTCAGTGCGCCATTTTCCCACACTCTCTTGGCCAGTCTGGACATAGCAGTGGAAGCCTTTCCCATGCACTTGTTGACTTCTGCATCGGGAGACAGGTTACTGGTGATAGTTGAGCCTGGATAGGTAAACTCTTGAACCACTTCCAGAGCGTGTTCGCCCATATTGATGGATGGAGTATTTATAATGACCTGTCCCATGATGTTCGTTTTCATGAGGCTGATGGTTAGGCCAAATTCGTTGCAGGCAGCCGCAATGCTGTCAATGAGTCTCTGCAGACACTCTTCAGTGTGGGATGTTAATGCAGCATCGTCAGCAAAGAGGAGTTCCCTGATGCAGACTTTCTGTACTTTGCTCTTCGCTCTTAGACGGGCAAGGTTGAACAAACTGCCATCTGATCTTGTGTGGAGGAAAATTCCTTCTTCTGAAGACTTGAACGCATGTGAGAGCAGCAGGGAGAAGAAGATCCCAAACAGTGTAGGTGCGAGAACACTGCTATGTCCAGACTGGCCAAGTGAGTGTGGGGAAATGGCACACTGACACGGAACACAAAAGTCCAAGTATATCAAGCCTGTGTCCTCAGTACTTTGCTCTACGGCAGCGAGGCATGGACAACGTATGTCAGCCAAGAGTGACGTCTCAATACATTCCATCTTTGCTGCCTCTGGAGAATCCTTGGCATCAGGTGGCAGGACCGTATCTCCAACACAGAAGTCCTTGAGGCAGTCAACATCCCCAGCACATACACCCTACGGAGCCAGCGGCGCTTGAGATGGATTGGCCATGTGAGCCGCATGGAAGATGGCAGGATCCCCAAGGACACATTGTACAGCAACCTTGTCACTGGTATCAGAACCACCGACCATCCATGTCTCTGCTTTAAAGTCGTTTGCAAACACGACATGAAGTCCTGTGAGATTGATCACAGGTCGTGGGAGTCAGTTGCCAGTGATCGCCAGAGACGGCGGACAGCCATAAATGCGGAGCTAAAGTACGGTGAGTCGAAGAAACATAGCAGTTGGCAGGAAAAAAGACAGAAGCTCAAGGGGAGAGACAACTGTGTAACAGCCCCGACAACCAATTTTATCTGCAGCACCTGTGGAAGAGTCTGTCACTCTAGAATTTGCCTTTATAGCCATTCCAGACACTGCTTCACAAACCACTGACAAGCTCCAGGCGCTTACCCATTGTCTCTCGAGACAAGGAGGCCAAAGAAGAAGAAGAAGAAAAGAAGTCTCCGGTGCTGTGTGGATTCTTTCTGTATCTATCAGACTCTAGGACTGTGAGTGTGATATCCATTCTGTATCTGTCAGTCTCTGGTACTGTGAGTGTGACATCCATTCTGTATCTATCAGACTCTAGGACTGTGAGTGTGAGGAGATGAGGTGGAGTGTTGCGGCAAGGATGATGGGAAAGAGCATTGGTGCGATGACACAGCTTTGCTCGACCCCAGTTTGCATTGGGATTGGGTCAATGGTAGGTCCGTTGGGAAGGATTACAGCTTGCATGTCATCATGCAGTCGTCAGAGGATGATGATGAATTTCTCTGGGCAGCCAAATTTGAGGACGTTCCATAATCCCTCCTGGTTGGGAGAGTCGAAGGCCTTTGTCAGGTCAGAGAAGACCAGGTAGAAAGGTTGTTGCTGCTCCCTACATTTTCTTGGAGTTGTCTTGCTGTGAAGATCATGTCCATTGTGCTTCTTGATGGACAGAATCCACATTGTGATTCCAGGAGGAGCTCTTCAGCCACGGGGAGGAGGCAGTTGAGAAGGACTCTTGTGATGGCCTTCCCTGTGGCGGACAGCAGGGATACCCCTCTGTAGTTACCACAGTCAGTCTTGTCACCTTCTTTAAAGATGATCACTATTACAGTGTCTCGGAGATCCCCTGTCATGCTCTCCTCCTTCCAAATGAGGGAAATGAGACCATGTATTTGTGTCAAGAGTGCTTCTCTGCCAGATTTTAGAATTTTGATGGGAATTCCATCTATGCCAGCGGCCTTATTGTTTTTTAGCTGTCAGATGGCCTTTTCAATCTCTGTCAGCCTGGAATTGTGCTGACAGCACGGTGGGTAGCATGCTGTGGAATGCGGTCAAGGGCACTCGCATCAAGGACTGAGTCACGATTGAGGAGATCTTCAAAGTGCTCCTTGCAACGAGTGCAGATTGCCTATCTGTCCTTGATCAGTGTCACTCCATTCTTTTGCTCTCAGTAGGGTAGGTCCTTGGGTACGTGGGCCGTGAATGGTCTTGACTGTGCTGAAGAATCCACACATGTCGTGGCTGTCAGCAAGTTTTTGTTGTTCCAGTGTTCTTTCAGCCCATCAGCTGTTCTTTAGGTTGCATGTGTAGATCTACTCTACAGGACGAGAGGGAAACTATTTAACCTATGTTGCCTCCAGTCCAGATGTAAGGCCATTCCAACCTCTGTCATCAAGCTGCAGTATGCTGACGACGCCTGCGTATGCGCACACTCAGAGGCCAAGCGTCAAACCCTGATCAATGCATTCACGGAGGTGTATGAAATAATTGGCCTTAAGCAAAACATCCAGAAGACAGAGGTCCTCTACCAGCCTGCTCCCCGACACTGCCCCTCGACTATCAAGATCCACGGTGAACCAGTGGGCAATGTGGATCACTGCTCATACCTTGGGAACCTCCTGTCACCAAGGGCAGATATCGACAATGACACTCAGCATCACGTCTAGTGTGTCAGCGTAGCCTTCAGTCCTCTGAGGAAAAGAATGTTTGATGACAAAGAACTCAAATCAGACACCAAGCTCATGGTTGACATGGCTGCAGTGTTACCTGCCCTCCTGTATGTGTCAGAAACATGGATATTGTACAGCAGACATCTCAAAGCCCTGGAGAGATATCACCGGTGGTGATTCCGCAAGATCCTGCAAATTCAGTTGCAGGACAGGCGCTGCAATATCAGTGTCCTCTCTCAGGCCAACATCCCCAGTATCCAGACACTGGTCATGGCTAGTCAGTTATGTTGGATGGGCCACATCATCCCCATGCCTGACGCCAGAGTCCCAAAACAAGCTTTCTACTTTGAACTCCATCAGGGCAAGAAGCTACCAGGAGGGCAGAGGAAACATTACAAGAATTTCCTTCAAGACATCCTGAAAAAACGTGACATCTGCACTGATTCATGGGCATCTCTTGCCTGAGACCACCCAAAATGGAGAAGAAGCATCCGCGAAGGTGCCAGCCAGTTTGAAATTCGTCGACATGCCCAGGAAGCAATGAAATGCAAACAGTGGAAGGAGTATTTGGAAATTGGAGAATCCCATTCACCCACTTCACCAAGCACCATCTGCCCCACCTGTGGCCGAGTGTGTGGATCAAGAATTGGACTATTCAGTTACCTAAGGACCCACAACCCTGGAGTGGAAGAAAGTCATCCTCATTCCTGAGGGAGTTCCGAAGAAGAAGTTTAGTGTGACATCCATTCTGCATCTGTCAGTCTCTGGTATTGAATATGAGTGTGGGATTCATTCAGTATCTGTCGGTCCCTTGTACTGTGTTTGAGTGCAGTTTTCAGGCTGTATCTATTAGTATCTTGTGTGTGAGTTTTGTATTCATCTGCATCTTTCAACCTCGAACACATTATTTGAGTTTTGTAGTCATTCTGAACTGACCCTTGGTAATGTATGTGTGTTTGAGGGTAATTGTTTACCTGTTAATCTGTTGTCCTGTACATGAGCGTGAGATTCATTCTGTATAACTCTATCTCTGTTCTTGTTGTGTGTGTGTGTGTGATTCATTCTGTATAACTCTATCTCTGTTCTTGTTGTGTGTGTGTGAGATTCATTCTGTATAACTCTATCTCTGTTCTTGTTGTGTGTGTGTGATTCATTCTATATGCTCCATCTCTGGTATCACATATATGTGTGGTATCAATTCCATTTCTGTCATTTCTGGTACTGTATGTGAGTGTTTACTTCATTCTGTAACTGTCAGTCTCTGGCACTGTCTGCATGTTCTGGATCCATTTTGTAACTATCAGTCTCTCGCGCAGTGTGAATGTGGAATTAATTTTGTATCTCTCCATCTCTAGTGTCATGTGTAAATTTGGAGTTCATTCTGAATTGGTCATTGGTACTGGATCTGCCATTCTCTAGTACAGTTTGTGAATGTGGGATTCATTCTGTACCTGTCACTCACTGGTACTTTGTGAAAGTGTGCAATACATTCTGTATCTGTCGGCCTCTGGTAGTGTGTGTGATTGTGGGATGAATTAATTAGCAGTCAGTGGTGCTCGATGTGAATGTGGAAATCATTCTGTAACTCAGTCTGATATTGTTCTGTGAGGGTGGGAATCACATGTATCTTTCAATCCCTGGTGCTGTGTGTGAGCATGGGATTCATTCTGTATCTGTCAGTCATACTGTACGTATCTGTGGGATTTATTCTGTACCTTTCAGTCTCTGGTATTTTGTACGAAAGTGGGATTAATTCTAGATCCACTGCCACACACTGGTTGAGTGTGTGTGTGTAAGAAGATAAAAAGATACAAAATAGGAGCAGGAGATGGCCATTTGGCCCATCGAGCCTGCTCTGCCATTCAATAAGATCGGGGTTGTTCTGATTGTGGCCTTAACTCCACTTTCCTGCCTGCGCCCATGACCATTGACTCCCTTGTAGATCAAAAATCTGTCTATCACAGCCTTGAATATATTCAATGACCCAGCCTCCACAGTCCTCTGGAGAACAGAATTCCAAAGATGAACAACCCTCTGAGCGAAGAAATTCCTCCTCATCTCCTTCTTGAATGGGAGGCCACTTATCTTGAAACTGTGGCCCCTAATTCTACATTCCCCCACAAGGAGAAACATCCTCTCAGCATCTACCTGTCCAGCCCACTGAGAATCTTATAGGTTTCAATAAGATCACCTCTCAATCTTCTAAACTCCAGTGAGTATAGGCCCAACCTGCTCAACTGTTTCTCCTAAGACAATCCAACTTCCCAAGTATCAGCCGAGTGAACCTTCTCTGAACTGATTCCAATGCAAGTATAGCCCTCCTTAAGTAAGGAGACCACAACTGTGTGGAGTACTTTAGTTGGGATGTCACTAATGCCCTGTACAGTTGCAGCAAATCTTCCCTACTTTTAAACTCCATTCCCCACGCTAAAAATGCCAACATTCCAGTTACCTTCCTAATTACTTGCTATAGCTGCATGCTAACTTTTTTGTAATTCATGTACCTGGACACACAGATTCCTTGGTACAGCAGCATTCTGCAGTCTCTCCCTATGTAAGTAATATTCTGTTTTTCTATTCTTCCTGCCAAAGTAGACAATCTTACATTTTCCCATATTATACTCCATCTGCCAAACTTTTTCCCACTGATTTAACCTAGCTATATCTCTTTGCAGACACTTTGTGTCCTTCTCACAACTTGCTTTCCTCCCTCTCGTTGTACCATCCATAAATTTGGATTTACACTCGGTCCCTTCATGCAAGTTATTAATAAAGACCATAAAGATTGAGGCACCAGCACTGATCTCTGTGGCACTCCATTAGTTACAGTTTGCCAATTTGAAAATTCCCCAATTATCCCCACTCTGTTTCTTGTGAGTTAGCCAATACTGTATCCATGTGCATGCAGTTTTCAGATTGTGTCTATCAGTGTCTGTTACTCTGAGTTTTGGACTCTTTCTCAATCTCTCAGTGCTACTATTTGTGTGTTAGGTTGCTTTAGATGACTCAGGCTGAGGTACTGTCAGTGAGTGCAGTAATCAACCTATACCTTTCAGCATCTGGCACCTAGCATGGGTTTCAAAATCACTCTCTATCTGTTAGTGTCTGGTACTCTGTGAGAGTGTGGGATTCATTATATAAGCTTCCGTCACTGGGACTGGTGCAAGTCTGGATTTATTCTACATAAAAATTCAGCACAGCAACAGGCCACTGATGTGGTAGGTTTTAAGCAGATAGGTAGATACATAAATCCTGTTTGAGGTTTTGCCCAGTATTAAATAGTATCTGTCACTGTGAACACAAGAGTGAAATATAATGTATCCTACAATCTGATACAGGATTGATGTGCAAGTGTAACTCAGGCTGTACTCATCAATTTGATCAGTGCCATTCAGTCTAACTCTGAGTGAGAATCTTGGACTTGCATGTAAAATGAGCTCAGTCTGGAATTGTACAGTATTTTCCATCTGACACTATATGAGGTTTTAGGACTAGTACGTAATTTATAGCTCAAACTATACGAATCAAATTTATATTGTATCTTTTAGTTTCACAATCCGGATGAGTTTTAAAGTGGAATCTGAGTTTGTACCTCTGCAATCTGATTATGCACTTGAGATTTGTATCTAATGTATATGTCTGGACACATTATGGGAATTAATACTGATAATAAAGTCAAAACCCGTGTAAATATTAGGCTGGTATTTAACTTGAATCTCGGAGCACTTCATTGAGGTTATTTCTGTAACTTTGAAACAGCAACCATGTGTCAGTTCTTTGTGCATTTAATTTGTTTTTTTTAATTTCCAAAATATACTTTATTCATAAACATCTGTAAAAATTACATTGCCAAACAGTTTCCAAACAGCACCAAAAAATACAAACATTGCAAGGGATATCAGTTTCCTTCAATACTCTCATGAGTTTCTTCCCAACCCTTCCGTTTCACAATTGTCATGTCAATTACAGTTTTACCTTTACAGCAATTGAGAATATTAACGATGCAGTTCGAGGGGTTTCCCATTGATCCAGCCCCTCAGCTCAGCTTGGTGGGGGAACCTTACACTGTGGTCTTTCCCCATTGAGCCTTTGCTGCGGCTGCCCCAAGCTTTAGTGCGTCCCTCAGCACGTAGTCCTCGACCTTGGAATGTGCCAGTCTGCAACATTCGGTGGTGGACAACTCTTTGCGCTGGAAGACCAGCAAGTTTCGGGCAGACCAAAGGGCGTCTTTCACCGAATTGATAGTCCTCCAGCAGCAGTTGATGTTTGTCTCGGTGTGCGTCCCTGGGAACAGCCCGTAGAGCACAGACTCCTGTGTTACAGAGCTGCTTGGGATGAACCTTGACAAAAACCACTGCATCTCTTTCCACACCTGCTTTGCAAAGGAACATTCCAGGAGGAGGTGGGCGACCGTCTCTTCCCCACCACAGCCAACGCGGGGGCACTGTGCGGAGGGGGCGAGACTTCGGGTGTGCATGAAGGATCTGACGGGGAGGGCCCTTCTCACCACCAGCCAAGCTAAGTCTTGGTGCTTGTTTGAAAGTTCTGGTGATGAGGCATTCCGCCAAATGACTTTGACGGTCTGCTCGGGGAACCTTCCGACAGGATCCACCGTTTCCTTTTCCCGTAGGGCCTTGAGGACATTCCATGCAGACCACTGCCCGATGGACCGGTGGTCAAAGGTGTTTCCCCGCAGAAACTGCTCCACGAAGGATAGATGGTACGGCACCGCCCAACTGCACGGAGCGTTCCGCGGCAATGTGACCAGGCCCATCCTTCGCAACACCGGGGACAGATAGAACCTCAGCACGTAGTGACACTTGGAGTTTGCGTACTGGGGATCTACACACAGCTTGATGCAGCCGCACACGAAGGTGGTCATCAGGATGAGGGCCACGTTGGGTACACTTTTCCCGCCCTTGTCCAGAGATTTGAACATCGTGTCCCTCCGGACCCGGTCCATTTTACATCCCCAGACGAAGCGGAAAATGGCTCGGGTGACTGCCACGGCGCAGGAGTGGGGTATGGGCCAGACCTGCGCCACGTAGAGCAACAACGTGAGCGCCTCGCACCTGATGACCAGGTTCTTACCCACCATGGAGAGAGATCGCTGCCCCCACATGCCCAACTTTTGTCGTACCTTGGCTACTCGCTCCTCCCATGTTTTGGTGCACGCCCCGGCCCTTCCGAACCATATCCCCAGCACCTTCAGGTAATCTGACCTGACGGTGAAGGGGACAAAGGATCGGTCAGCCCAGTTGCCAAAGAACATGGCCTCGCTCTTGCCGTGGTTAACTTTGGCTCCCGAGGCCAGTTCGAACTGGTCGCAGATGCTCATCAGTCTGCGCACGGACAGCGGATCCGAGCAGAAGACGGCGACGTCATCCATGTACAGGGAGGTTTTGACCTGAGTGCCTCCGCTGCCTGGGATTGTCACCCCTCTTATGCTCGCATCCTTCCTAATAGACTCAGCAAAGGGTTCAATACAGCAAACAAACAAGACCGGGGACAGAGGACAGCCCTGTCTGACTCCAGATTTGATCGGGAAACTTTCAGATTCCCACCCGTTGATTGACACTGCGCTACTGATGTTTGTGTAGAGCAGTTAGATCCAATTGCAGATTCCCTCCCCAAACCCCATTTTGGAAAGCACGTCCATCATGTAGGTGTGCGATATCCTGTCAAAAGCCTTCTCCTGGTCCAGGCTGATGAGGCAGGTGTCCACCCTCCTGTCCCGTACGTAGGCGATCGTATCCCTGAGTAGCGCGAGGCTATCAGAGATCTTCCTGCCGGGTACAGTACAGGTCTGATCGGGGTGAATCACCAGCTCCAGAGCAGACTTGACTCGACTGGCTATGACTTTGGACAGAATCTTGTAATCAACATTAAGCAGTGAGATGGGCCGCCAATTTCTGATTTCTGCCCTCTCCCCCTTCTGCTTGTAAATGAGGGTGATGATGCCTTTTCTCATGGATTCTGACATGCTACCGGCCAGGAGCATACTCTCGTATACTTCCAGCAGGTCCGGGCCGACCCAGTCCCACAGGGCCGAGTACAACTCGACCGGTAAGCCGTTGCTCCCGGGAGTTTTACTCGCCTCGAAAGACTCGACGGCCTTTGTCAGCTCGTCCAGAGTTAGCGGCTTGTCCAGTCCCTCCCTCCTGCTGTCATCTAAGACCTCTGTGATAGATGACAGGAAGGACTGGGAGGCTCTGCTGTCTGTGGGCTTCGCGTCATACAACCCAGCATAAAAGGATTTGCTGATCCTTAGTATGTCGGACTGCGAAGACGTTACCGAGCCATCTTCTTCCTTCAGGCTGCTGATAACAGAGCTCTCTCTGTGTACCTTTTGGAAGAAGTAACGCGAGCACGTCTCATCCTGCTCGATGGAGCGGACTCTGGACCGGAAGATGATCTTGGAGGCCTCCTTGGCAAAGAGCGAGGCCTGCTGGCTCTTCACCTCTTGGAGGTCCTCCTTGACCTCGACCCCCATTGACTGCAACCGGAGTAGATTTTGCATAATTTTCTGGAGTCGGGACAGTTCCCTCTGTCTCTCTCTCGCCTTCTGAACACCTTTGTGGATGAAGAACCTCTTGATGTTCTCCTTAATGGCTTCCCACCAGTGAACTGGAGACTCAAAGAGGGGTTTCACGGTCCTCCAACCATTGTAATCCCTTTTGAGTTCCTCAACGTTCTCTGGGGTCAGCAGTGTCGCATTGAGCTTCCACGTCCCTCTGCCAACCCACTGGTCGTCCTGTAAGTGACAGTCGGCCAGTAAGAGGCAGTGGTCGGAGAAGAACACCGGCTTGACGTCGGTGGATCCGACCGTGACAGCACGGGACACAAACAGGAAGTCAATCCTGGAACGGGCAGACCCGTCTGATCTTGACCATGTGTATCTGCGCTGCGCTCCGTCTGCAGGTTTGCTGAAGACGTCGTGCAGTTTGGCATCCTTAACTGTTTCTATTAGGAATCTGGACGTAGCGTCCAGTTTGCTGTCGTCACTGCCGGATCGTCCAGCCGCATCGATGATGCAGTTGAAGTCACCAATTTGTAGCTGAGGTTGCTCTATTGTGGGATTGACACACTGATAATTTGATAGTGGGTGAGAATTTGGACTGGGATTTGTGAATCTGCCTGTCAGTGATACTGAGTTGGGGTGACATGAAAACAACGTGCGTCTCTCCTGCTCCATTTGATTGATGGATTGAAAATGTGTCTCTGGATCTGTTTCTGCTGTCTGAGACTGTGGAACTGATGACCTGTCTGTGTCTCTGTACTCTGTGAGTGATAATGTATGGACTGTGTGTGAGAAGGAGCTGGTGACACTCTCCCATGTAACTTGGTGGAGGAAACATCACATTTATTTTGGTTCATTCAATTATTTGTCTGTTTGAACAAAAGAATGTTTATAATTCAAATACTGGTGAGGTAGAAGATACAGGATTTTAATGAATTTAATCTCATAATAATTATAAACGCCCACAAAGGAAGCCCAGCCATACAAATATTATCATTGTTTGACTGCACTGCAGTAACAGGTTCTTCCCATTCAGTCTCCATCCCCTTGTCCACACACAACCCGAGAATGGCCTCTCCCTTCCCCCACTCACTCCATGTTCCGGGACCAGTTCCTGCTCCACTCCGCCTCAAACAGCCCCCGCCTGCCCCTGAACTTACCCCGGACTCGATGCTGATCTCTGAGTCTATCTGCGGACACGCTCCCAAAGCGATGTGCTGCTGGAAGGAGGCTGCTGTTTGCTCCCTTCCACCGGGACCGGGATCTCTCCATTGGCGGCTGTTTTAAACCATCTTCTTCCGCTCACAGGCAGTGCTGGGGGAGGGGAGCGCAGGCGCAGATTTCTGCAACAATTCCGCAAACAGAAACATGGAAAAATTCCGGCGCAGAATGAGGCCATTCGGCCCATCATGTCCGTGCCAGCGCAAAGAGAGCGATTCAGCCTCATCCCACAGTTTCTTGTTATTGGACAGTGAAGTGTGGAAACAGAAACGGACAGTCAGGATGTGGGGATTTACACAAAGAGAATCTATTATAGGCACCAGGTGAGAAGTGTGAAGGACACATTTTAAACAGCGGCTGTTTGGTTTCACTTGAACGGTTAGACCATGGGAGCGGGAACTGGAAATCTGACCTGTGTAAAAGTCCCTGTTCCGTCGGTCAGTCCCATTTATGGCCCCAGTGGATTGTTTCTGGATGTCATTTAATTGTTGTAAAATGGCCAAAGCCCCTGGTATGCAGTAGCTGGGGGCTGCAGGACTGCAGTGGAATCAGACACTGATTCTGTTTGTGTTGCTGGGTTTCCTTTGTGATTGTTCATAATGATTATTAATTGAAAAATTGTTTTGGTCACTTTTGTATCTTCGACCACATCTCTTCCTGAATTATAATAAATACATTTCCTTTCTCCAGGCAAATACTTGATGGAAGCAGAATAAATGTCGTGATTCCTCGACACAAGAGGAAGTGCAGCCAGCTCCTCACACACAGTAAGTACAGTATCACTCACAGAGAGCAGAGACATCAATTCCACAATCACCGCCAGCAGAAGTAGTCAGACCGGCACTGATCCCAAGTTCCAGAGACCAACAGTCAATCCAACAGTCACACAGAGCAGGAAAGATTGAACTTGTTTCCATTTCAGCACAACTCAGTCCCACTGACAGGTAGATACATCAATCCCAGTCCAAAATCACACCCACTATCAGATTGCAAGGCACTGTGTCACTGTCACAAGAGAGCAGCCTGAACTACAAATTCAATGTCAGATGGAACAGACAAACAGTACCTGATTGTAAAGTACAGAATTAATCTCAATAATGTACCCAGACTGCAGACTGAGCTCCATGTTACACACCACTCCACAAATCTCACAAATAGTCAGAGTGGAAGACACAGTATTAATTCCATTTCTGCAAACTGAATGAACCTGACCATTACATACCAGGACATAAAACATATTGTAAGATGAAAGGACACAGACCTGAAATGTTAATTCTGTTTCTCTCTCCACATACGCTGCCTGAACTGTTGAGTATTTTGAGCATTTTTGTTTTTTTAAATTTCATATTTCCAGAATCTGCAGAATTTTGCTTTTATTTTAGAGTTAAAGAAACATTGCATTGTGAGGTGAGAGTGACTGCCCTTGACATCAAGGCAACCTTTGACCATTAATGGCACCAAGGAGCCATGCAAAACTAGTGTAAATGGGAATCATGGCAAAACTCTCTGCTGGTTGGAGTCATACCTAGCACTAAGGAAGATGGCTGTGGTTGTTCAGGTCAATCATCTCAGTCTCAGAACATTACACCTGGAATTCCTTAGGCTCGTGTTCTAGGCCCAACCATCTTCAGCTGCTTCATCAATGACCTTCCCTCCATCACAAGGCCGAAAGTCGGAATGTTCACTGATGATTGCGCAATGTTCAGCACCATTCATGACTCCTCAGCTACTGAAGCAGCCCGTGCCCAGATGCAGCAAGACCTGGACAACATCCAGGCTTGGGCTGATAAGTGGCAAGTAACATTCGCGTCAGATAAGTGCCAGGCAATGACCATCGCAAACAAGAGAGAATCTAATCATCTCCTCTTGATGTTCAGTGGCATTACCATAACTGAATCCCCCACCATCAACATTTGGGGGCGGGGGGAGGGGGTTACCATTGACCATGAACTGAACTGGACCAGCCACATAAATGCCGTGGCTACAAGAGCAGGTCACAAGCTAGGAACTCTGTGGTGAGTAACTTACCTCCTGTCTCCCCAAACCTATCCACCATTCACAAGACACAAGTCAGGAGTATGATGGAAAACTCCCAACTTGCCTGGATGAGTGCAGCTCCAACAACACTCAAGTAGCCTGCTTGATTGCTCCCAAGCACCACCTTCAACAATCACCCCATTCACGACTGATGCACAGTGGCAGCAGTGCGTACCATCTACAAGGTGCACTGCAGCAACACACGAAAGCTCCTTTGACAGTACCTTCCAAACCTGGAACCTCTACTACTGAGGAGGACAAGGGCAGCAGTTGCAAGGGAACACTACCACTTGCAAATTCCCCTCCA
This sequence comes from Heterodontus francisci, assembly GCF_036365525.1. Taxonomy (NCBI): domain Eukaryota; kingdom Metazoa; phylum Chordata; class Chondrichthyes; order Heterodontiformes; family Heterodontidae; genus Heterodontus; species Heterodontus francisci. The sequence goes on from NC_090405.1 coordinate 21,321,838, forward strand.
ATTCACAGATCATCCTGACTTGGAACTATATCGCCATTCCTTCATTGTCGCTGGGTAAAAATCCTGGAACTCCCTTCCAAACAGCACTGTTGGTGTTCCTACATCTCAAGAACTGCAGCGGCTCACCACCACTTTGTCAAGGGCAATTTGGATTGGGCAATAAATGCTAGCATAGCCAGTGATGCCTACATTCCACAAACAAATGAAAAAAGTGAGGAAATAGTGAAGGGCTTTTTTAGAATACATGGAGACATGCTTCCACTTGTGGTGGCGTCTGAAACAAGAGCCAAAATATAAAATCGTCATTCATAAAACCAATGAGGAATTCATGAAAAATGTATTTACACAGTGAATGGTTCGAATCTGGAATTTGTTATCACAGGGAGAGGTTGGGGTGAATAGTATCAATGCACTGAAGGGGAGGTGGAACAAATGAACAATTGTATGTGGAGAAAGGAATCGAGGGATATACATATCGAGCTTCATTTAAAAAAATTTTTTGCATGTGAAGCAGGATGGCTGGAAATATATGTCGAGCAGAGAGCAGTTGGGATGATCCCAGTGCAGTGTTTTGTCTGGATGGATCTGCCCAGAACACTTGCGATGCAGGAGCTGGGAGCTTCAGTACTTCAGTGGAGGCAGATAATGACACCGGTTTTTATTTGTGGATGTTCTTAATGATTATTGATTGAGAAATTAAATTGACCTCTTTGATATTATGCACCGCATCTGTTCTTGAGTTATCAGATATATTTTTTTCTTCATACAGGCAAATATTTGAAGATATTGTGATGAATGTGATGGTTGCTGCACTCGAGGCACAAGGAACAGTGCAGCCAGCTCCTCTCACACACAGTAGGTACATTATCACTCAGAGTACAGATAGTTCATCAGTTCCCTGGTCTCAGACTGCAGAAGTAGTCAGGCTCACATTGATCCCAAGTTCCAGAGACACATTTTCAATCCAACAACCAAACAAAGCAGGAGAGAAAGACGTTTTTTCCATTTCACCCCGATTGAGTCCCACTGACAGTCAGATACTTCAATCCCACGTCAAAATCACACCCACTAGCAGATTGAAATGCAATGTGTCAATCTAACAAAGAACAGTACAGCACAGGAACAGGCCATTCGGCCCTCCAAGCCTGCGCCGATCTTGATGCCTGCCTAAACTAAAACTTTCTGCACTTCCGGGGTCCATATCCCTCCACTCCCATCCTATTCATGTATTTGTCAAGATGCCTCTTAAACGTCGCTATCGTACCTGCTTCCACCACTTCCCCCGGCTGCAAGTTCCAGGCACTCACCACCCTCTGTGTAAAGAACTTGCCTCGCACATCCCTCTAAACTTTGCCCCTTGCACTTTAAACCTATGTCCCCTAGTAACTGACTCTTCCACCCAGGGAGAAAGATTCTGACTATCCACTCTGTCCATGCCGCTCATAACTTTGTCAACCTCTATCATGTCGCCCCTCCACCTCCGTCGTTCCAGTGAAAACAATCCGAGTTTATCCAACCTCTCCTCATAGCTAATGCCCTCCAGACCAGGCAACATCCTGGTAAACCTCTTCTGTACCCTCTCCAAAGCCTCCACGTCCTTCTGGTTGTGTCGCGACCAGAATTGCATGCAATATTGTAAGTGTGGCCTAACTAAAATTCTGTACAGCTGCAGCATGACTTGCCTATTTTTATACTCTATGCCCCGACCGATGAAGGAAAGCATGCCATATGCGTTCTTGACTACCTTATCCACCTGCGTTGCCACTTTCAGTGACCTGTGGACCTGTACGCCCAGATCTCTCTGCCTGTCAAATATAATGCAGACTGAGCTAGCAATTAAATATCAGATAGAATTGGCACACGCTACTGATTGAATGCCACAGAATTTAACCTAGTGATGTACCCTGAGATTTAAATTAAATATCATACCCAAAGCTCACACCCATTCATTATAAAGGATGTTTAAACATCCCCATAGTGTACCCTGAGATACAAGTTACATACAAGTCCAACATTCATTGCAGTGAGTGTTTCAAAGGTGCTGAAAGATATTGTAAGCTGAGACACAAATTAGATACCAGTTCAGACCTCGCCCACACTGTGAAATTGAAAGAGACAGAATCAATTCCATCAGTGTAGATTGATATAAACATTACAAACCATTCTAAAAAGTGATGCAATATCAAACTAAAATACAGTATCAATTCCACCAGACCCCCACCACCCTCTGGCTAAAAAGTCTTTTCCTCATCTCCCCTGTGATCTTTCTGCCAATCACTTTGAATCTATTCCCCTAGTCACTGATCTCTTTGCTAAGGTAAACAGGCCCTTCACTTCAATTCTATCCAGACTCCACAAATTTTGTACATGCCAGTCAGATCTCCCCTCAGCCTTCTCTGTGCCAAGGAGAATAGCCCCAGCCTATCCAATCTTTCCTCAAAGCTGCATTTTTCCAGTCCCGGCAACATCCTCGTAAATCTCCTCTGTACCCTCTCTAGTGCAATTACATCCTTTCTGTAATGAGGTGATCAGAACTGCACACAGTACTCAAGTTGTGGCCTGACTAATGATTTATACAGTTCCAGCATAACCTCCCTGCTCTTATATTCTATACCTCAGCTAATAAAGGAATGGATTCCATATTGTCTTCTTACCACCTTATCGACCTGTCCTGCTACCTTCAGGGATCTGTGGACATTTACTCCAAGGTACCTCACTTTCTCTACACCTCTCGGCATTTTCCTCTTAATCGTGTATTCCTTTGCCTTGTTTGACCTCCCCAAATGCATCACCTCACACTTCTCTGGATTGAATTCCATTTGTCATTTTTCTGTGCATCTGACCAGACCATGAAGATCTTCCTGCAGCCTACAGCTATCCTCCTTGCTATTTATCACACAGCCAATCTTTGTGTCATCTGCAAACTTCTTGATCATGCCCCCTACATTTACATCCATGTAGACGACATCAACTGCACTACCCTCAACTATTTTCCTTGTTAATTCTTCAAAATTTCAATCAAGTTGGGCAGACAAGATCTTCCCTTAACAAATCCATGCTGACTATCCTTGATTAATCTGTGCCTTTCTAAGTGACATTTTATCCTGTCACTCAGAATAGATTCCAATAATTTGCCCACTACTGAAGTTAGACTGACTGTCCTGTAATTATTCGGTCTATCCCTCACTCCCTTTTTAAACAGAGGTACAATGTTCGCAGTCTTCCAATCCTCCAGCATCACACCTGTATCCAGTGAGGTCTGGAAAACGATGGTCAAACCTTCCGCTGTTTCCTCTCTTGCTTCTTTTAACAGCGTGGGGTACATTTCATCCATCCCTAGTGATTTATCAACTTACAAATATGCTATTTGTATGTCCTGTCACTAATATGTCCTCTCTCCCTCTATTGATCACATCCAATACTTCATACCCTTCTTCCTTAACTCCAATATCTGCATCATCACCCTCTTTTGTGAAGACAGATGCAAAGTATTTATTAAGAACAGTGCCAACATCTTCTGCCCCTACACATAGGTTACCTTCATGATCTTTTATGGGCCCTACTCTTTCCATAGTTATCCTTTTTCTGTTAATGTATTGATAAAACATCTTTGTGCGAACCTTGATTTTGATTGCCAATATTCTTTCATGCCCTCTCTCAGCTTTCCTAATTTCAATGTTGATTTCCCCCCTCTACATTCTATACACCTCTCGGCTTTCAGCAGTATTGAGTTCTCTGAGTCGGGCATAAGCTTTCCGTTACTGCCTTATAATACTACCTTATAAAATCCATGGGGCTCTAGATTTGGCCTTCCCACCCTTTTTCTTTGTGGGAACATATTGACTCTGAACCCCTGGAATCTCCCCTTTGAGTGCTTCCCACTGCTCTGACATTGATTTACCTTCAAGTACCTGTTTCCAGTCCACTTTTGCTAATTCACTCCTCAGCTTAGTAAAGTTGTCCTTGCCCCAACTGAGAACTTTAACTCCTGTTCTATCCTTGTCCTTTACATAATTATGTTAAAACTGACTGAATTATGATCACTACCACCAAAATGCTCTCCCACTGCCACTCCTTCCACCTGCCTATCTTCATTTCCTAAAACTACATCTAAAACTGCACCCTCTCTTGTTGGACTTGCTACATATTGGCTAAAAAAGTTCTCCTGAATGGACCTCAAGACTTCTGCTCCCTCAATTTCTTTCATACTAAAAGTATCCCAGTTCATGTTGGGGTGGTTAAAATCCCCTACTATTACTGCCCTATTGTTCTTGCACTTCTCAGAGATTTGCCTACATATCTGCTCTTCTATCTCCTGTTTGGGGGTCTATAGCACACTCTCAGCAGTGTGATTGCCCCTTTTTTGTTCCTCAGCTCAATCTATACGGCCTCATTTGATAAACCTTCCAACATATCATCCGTCTTCACAGCTGTAATAGTTACTTTGAGCAAAACTGCCACCCCCCCTCCTTTCTTATCCCCCTCCCTATCACATCTGAAAACCCTGTAACCAGGAATGTTGAGCTGCTATTCCTGTCCCTCCTTAAGCCATGTTTCTGTAATAGCTGTGATATCATACTGCCACATGTCTATTTGTGCCCTCAGCTCATCTGCTTTATTTTCTATACTCCTTGCATTGAAATAGATATGCTTGAGCACTGGCAAACTCTTTTTAAATTTTCTAACCTTTGTTTCCTCTTTCTTCCAGACTCATCCATTAATTTTGTGACTTCCATTTTCATTTCTGATTTTGTCCCATCTGACTCTACCTTCCGGTTCCCATCCCCCTGCTAAATGAGTTTAAACCCTCGCCAACAGCACTAGCAAAATGTCCCGCAAGGAACTCTGTCCAGGCTCTGTTCAACTGCAATCCGTGGGACCTGTCCCAAGAATCTAAAGCCCTCCCTCCTGCACCATCTTTCCAGACACACGTTCATCTGTCTTATCCTTTTATTCCTGTACTCACTTGCACGTGGCACTGGGAATAATCTGGAGATTACTACTTTTGATGCCCTGCTTGCTAATTTCTTACCTAGCTTCATAAATTCTGACTGCAGGACAACATCCTTATTTCTACCTATGTTGTTGGTTCCGATGTGGACCACAAATGCTGGCTGTTCACCCTCACCCTTCAGGATGCTCTGTAACTGCTCAATGACATCCTTGACCCTGGCACCAGGGAGGCAACACACCATTCCTGCTTTGAAACCACCCAGGATCACAGGTATCTCCGAGAAATACAACGTTCCTCGGACTGCTACTCTCGCCGCATCCTGAGATCTACACTCAGTGCTATGCGCCGCCATATGCACACACTGGACCTCTCTCTCCAGCAGCACCGTCTCACCTTATCTCAAATCTGTTCTACTCCGCAGTTTCATCTCATCTTACGTCTCATCCGACGCATTAACAAAAAACTTTTTTTCTTCCTTTCAGGTGTTAAGGAACGCAAGCTCCAGCAGCTGATGGGGACTAATGCCCCTCCAGATCCTCCGTCCGCTTCACTTCCCTCTGACCCCACCCCTTCTGATCTGACCCCTTGCCGTGTATTCACTATACCCTCTGACCTCCCCCTCTCTGATGCTGAGCGTTCTGTACTCAGCAAAGGACTCAGTTTTATCCCCTTACGCCCCCACCTCAATGAATTTCGCGCTCGGCATGACGTTGAGCTCTTCTTCCGTCGCCTCCGCCTCCGGGCTCACTTCTTTGACCAGGAGTCCTCCCCCCGACCAGCAGACCCATTCACCCGCCTCCAGCATTCTCCCTCTACCTGGACCCCTCACCCTGGCCTCTTACCCGCTCTTGATCTCTTCATTGAAAACTGTCGGCGAGACATTGGTCGTCTCAATTTCTCTGCCCCCCTCACTCACTCTAACCTGTCCCCCTCTGAACTTGAGGCACTCCGTTCTCTCAGGTCTAACCCCGACATGGTCATCAAACCTGCAGACAAGGGTGGTGCTGTTGTTGTATGGCGTACCGACCTCTACCTTGCAGAAGCTCAACGCCAACTCACAGACACCTCTTCCTACCTCCCTCTGGACCATGACCCCACCACCGAACATCAAGCCACCGTCCAAAGGACTGTCACTGACCTCATCTCCTCTGGAGTTCTTCCCTCTACAGCTTCCAACCTCATAGTCCCGCAACCCCGGACAGCCCGCTTCTATCTCCTTCCCAAAATCCACAAACGGGACTGTCCCGGCAGACCCATTGTGTCAGCCTGCTCCTGCCCAACTGAACTTATTTCTTCCTATCTAGACTCTATCTTTTCTCCGCTGGTCCAGTCTCTTCCCACCTACATCCGTGACTCTTCTGACGCCCTACGTCATTTTGACAATTTCCAGTTTCCTGGTCCCAACCGCCTCCTCTTCACTATGGACGTCCAATCGCTCTACACCTCCATCCCCCACCAGGATGGTTTGAGGGCTCTCCGCTTCTTCCTGGAACAGAGGCCCAACCAGTCCCCATCCACCACCACCCTCCTCCGCCTGGCTGAACTTGTTCTCACATTGAACAACTTCTCCTTCAACTCCACGCACTTCCTTCAAGTAAAAGGTGTCGCTATGGGTACCCGCATGGGTCCTAGTTATGCCTGTCTTTTTGTGGGATATGTCGAGCATTCTTTGTTCCAGTCCTACTCAGGCCCCCTCCCCCAACTCTTTTTCCGGTACATTGATGACTGTATCGGTGCCGTTTCCTGCTCCCGCCCCGAACTCGAAAACTTTATCAACTTTGCTTCCAATTTCCACCCTTCTCTCACCTTTACATGGTCCATCTCTGACACTTCCCTTCCCTTCCTCGACTTCTCTGTCTCCATCTCTGGGGATAGGTTGTCTACCAATATCCATTATAAGCCCACTGACTCCCACAGCTACCTCGACTACACTTCTTCACACCCTACCTCCTGTAAGGACTCCATTCCATTCTCCCAGTTTCTCCGTCTCCGACGCATCTGCTCTGATGATGCTACCTTCCATGACGGTGCTTCTGATATGACCTCCTTTTTCCTCAACCGAGGATTTCCCCCCACTGTGGTTGACAGGGCCCTCAACCGTGTCCGACCCATTCCCCGCACCTCTACCCTCACCCCTTCCCCTCCCTCCCAGAACCGTGACAGGGTTCCCCTTGTCCTCACTTTTCATCCCACCAGCCTCCATATCCAAAGGATCATCCTCCGCCATTTTCGCCACCTCCAGCGTGATGCCACTACCAGTCGCATCTTCCCCTCCCTTCCCCTGTCAGCATTCCGAAGGGATCGTTCCCTCCGCGACACCCTGGTCCACTCCTCCATTACCCCCACCACCTCGTCCCCGTCCCAGGGCACCTTCCCTTGCAATCGCAGGAGGTGTAACACCTGCCCATTTACCTCCTCTCTCCTCACTATCCCAGGCCCCAAACACTCCTTTCAGGTGAAGCAGCGATTTACTTGTACTTCTTTCAATGTAGTATACTGTATTCGCTGCTCACAGTGTGGTCTCCTCTACATTGGGGAGACCAAGCGCAGACTGGGTGACCGCTTTGCGGAACATCTCCGCTCAGTCCGCAAGCAGGACCCTGAGCTTCCGGTTGCTTGCCATTTCAACACTCCCCCCTGCTCTCATGCTCACATCTCTGTCCTGGGATTGCTGCAGTGTTCCAGTGAACATCAACGCAAGCTCGAGGAACAGCATCTCATCTACCGATTAGGCACACTACAGCCTGCCGGACTGAACATTGAGTTCAATAATTTCAGAGCATGACAGCCCCCCACTTTACTTTCATTTTTAGTCATTTTTAGTTAATTTTTCTTCCTTTTTTTTGCATTCCTTTTTACATTTTTTGCATTTATTTCATTTCATGTTAGTTTGTTCAGTTTGCTTACCCACTGTTTTTTTCAGGTTGTTTTTCTTCAGGTTTGCACTTGCTGATGTTCTATATTCAGTATATTCACACCTAATCTGTACTAATGCTTTGTCTTTCAAAACACCATTAACATATTGTTTGCCTTTGCTCCGTGACCTTTTGGTCAGCTATGTGGCCTGGTCCAATCTGCACCTTCTCCTTTGTTATCTCTTGCCCAACCCCCACCTCACTTGTTTATAATCTGTGACTTTTCTAATATTTGTCAGTTCCGAAGAAGGGTCACTGACCCGAAACGTTAACTCTGCTTCTCTTTCCACAGATGCTGCCAGACCTGCTGAGTGAATCCAGCATTTCTTGTTTTTGTTTCAGATTTCCAGCATCCGCAGTATTTTGCTTTTATTCCTGGATTCACGTTTGTGGCCACAGAAACAGCTGATTGTTCCCTTCACTATTGAATCATCTATCACTATGGCTTTTCCAATCTTCCCTGTACCCTCCTTTGCAGCTGAGTCACCCATGGTGCCATGGACTTGGATCTGGCTGCACTCCCCTGGTGAAGCATCACTGTCCTCCGTATTCAGAACTGAATACCTGTTGGAGAGTGAGATGCACTCGGGATGTCCTGCACTTCCTGCCTGATTCTTTTTGACTGCCTTGTGGTCACCCATTCCCTCTCTCCCTGCGAACTCTTAAGCTGTGGGGTGACCACATCTAAGAACATGCTTTCCATGTAACTCTCCTCATGAATGCACAGCAGTGTCTCCAGCTGCTGCTCAAGTTCCAAACCCAGAGCTCAAGCAGCCGCAATTGACAACACTTCGTTGCACAAATGTTTTTTTTATTTCCAAAATATACTTTATTCATAAAGATCTGTAAAAAATACATTACAAAACAGTTCCAAACAGCACCAAGTCAAAAAATACAAACAGTGCAAAGGAGGTCAGTTTCCTTCAATACAGGAGTGAGTTGCCTCACAACCCTTCCATTTCATTTTTCATGCCATATACATTTTATGGCAAACGAAAATTTTCCCGCTGCAGTTTGAGGGGTTTTCCATGGATCCAGCCCCTCAGTTCAGCTTGGTGGGGGGAGCTTACATGGTGGTCTTTCCCCATTGAGCCTTTGCTGTGGCTACCCCAAGCTTTAGTGCGTCCCTCAACACGTAGTCCTGGACCTTGGAGTGTGCCAGTCTGCAACATTCGGTCGTGGACAACACTTTGCGCTGAAAGACCACCAAGTTTTGGGAAGACCAAAGAGTGTCTTTCACCGAATTGATAGTCCTCCAGCAGCAGTTGTGGTTATCTCGGTGTGTGTGTCTGGGAACAGCCCGCAGAGCACAGACTCCTGTGTTACAGAGCTGCTTGGGATGAACCTCGACAAAAACCAATGCATCTCTTTCCACACCTGCTTTGCAAAGACACATTCCAGAAGAAGCTGGGCAACCATCTCATCCCCACCACAGCCACTTCGAGGGCATTGTGCGGAGGGGGTGAGACTTCGGGCATGCAGGAAGGATCTGACAGGAAGGGCTCTTCTCACCACCAGCCAAGCTACACCTTGGTGCTTGTTTGAAAGTTCTGGTGATGAGGCATTCCGCCAAATGATTTGGCGGTCTGCTCTGGTAACCATCCGACAGGATCCACCATCTCTTTTTCCCGTAGGGCCTTGAGGACATTCTGTGCAGACCACTGCCTGATGGATTGGTGGTCAAAGGTGTTTTCCGCAGAAACTGTTCCACGAAGGATTGGTGGGAACGGCACAGTCCAACTAGATGGAGCGTTCCATGGCAATGCGACCAGGCCCTTCCTTCACAACACTGGGGACAGAGAGAATCTCAGCACGTAGTGACACTTGGTGTTGGCGTATTGGGGATCTGCACACAGCTTGATGCAACCGCACACGAAGGTAGTCATCAGGATGAGGGTGATATTGGGTACATTATGCCTGCCCTTATCCAGAGGTTTGAACATCGTGTCCCTTTGGACCCGCTCCATTTTGGATCCAGAGATGCAGCTGAAAATGACTCGGGTGATCGCCACAGCACAGGAATGGGGTATGGGCCAGACCTGTGCCACTTACAGCAACAACGTGAGCGCCTCGCACCTGATGACCAGGTTCTTACCCATAATGGAGAGAGTTGCTGCTCCCACATGCTCAGCTTGTGTTGTACCCTGGCTACTCGCTCCTTCCAGGTTTTGGTGCATGCCACGGCCCTTCAGAACCATATCCCCAGCACCTTCAGGTAGTCTGACCTGACGGTGAAGGGGACAAAGGATCGGTCAGCCCAGTTCCAAAAGAACATAGCCTCTCTCTTGCCGTGGTTAACGTTGGCTCCCAAGGCCAGTGCGAACTGGTCGCAGATGCTCATCAGTCTGCGCACAGACAGCGGGTTCGAGCAGAAGGCCGCGACGTCATCCATGTCCAGGGAGGTTTTAACCTGATTGCCTCCACTGTCTGGGATTGTCACCCTTCTTATGCTCGCATCCTTCCTGATAGACTCAGCAAAGGGTTCAATACAGCAAATAAACAAGACAGGGGAGAGAGGACAACCCTGTCTGACTCCAGATTGGATCGGGAAACTTTCCGATTCCCACCCATTGATTGAGACTGTGCTACTGATGTTTGTGTAGAGCAGTTTGATCCAATTGCAGATTCCCTCCCCAAACCCCATTTTGGAAAGTACGTCCATCATGCAGGTGTGCGATATCCTGTCAAAAGCCTTCTCCTGGTCCAGGCTGATGAGGCAGGTGTCCACCCTCCTGTCCCGTATGTGGGTGATCGTGTCCCTGAGTGGGTAAAGTACAGGTCTGATCAGGGTGGATCACCAACTCCAGAGCAGACTTGACTCGACTGGCTATGACTTTTGACAGTATCTTGTAGTCTACATTAAGCAGTGAGATGGGCCGCCAATTTCTGATTTCTGCCCTCTCCCCCTTCCCCTTGTTGATGAGGGTGATGCCTTTCCTCATGGATTCTGACATGCTGCTGGCTAGGAGCATACTGTCGTATACTTCCAGCAGGTCCGGGCCGACCCAGTCCCACAGGACCAAATACAACTCAACCGGTAAGCCGTCGCTTCCAGGAGTTTTACTTATCTCGAAGGATTTGACGGCCTTAGTCAGCTCATCCAGAATTAGCGGTTTGTCCAGTCTCTCCCTCCTGCTGTCATCTAAGACCTCTGTGATAGATGACAGTAAGGACTGGGAGGCTCTGCTGTCTGTGGGCTTCGTGTCATACAGCCCAGCATAAAAGGATTTGCTGATCCTTAGTATGTCGGACTGCGAAGACGTTACCGAGCCATCCTCTTCCTTCAGACTGCTGATAACAGAGCTCTCTCTGTGTACCTTTTAGAAGAAGTAACACAAGCACATCTCATCCTGCTCAATGGAGCGGACTCTGGACTGGAAGATGATCTTGTAGGCCTCCGTGGCAAAGAGCGAGGCCTGCTGGCTCTTCACCTCATGAAGGTCCTCCTTGACCTTGACCCCCATCGACTGAAGCCAGAGCAGATTTTGCATACTTTTCTGGAGTCGTGACATTTCCATCTGTCTATCTCTCTCGCCCTCTGAACCCCTTTGAAGATAAAGAACCTCTTGATGTTCTCCTTGATCGCTTCCCACCAGTGAACTGGAGACTCAAAGGTTGGGTTTCACAGTCCTCCAACCTTTGTAATCCCTTTTGAGTTCCTCAACATTCTCTGGGGTTAGCAGTGTAGCATTGAGCTTCCATGTCCCCCTGCCAACCCGCTGGTCATCCTGTAAGTGAAAGTCAGCCAGTAAAAGGCAATGCTTGGAGAAAAACACCGGCTTGACGTCGGTGGATCTGACCGTGAAAACACGGGACACAAATAGGAAGTCAATCCTGGAATGGGCAGACCCGTCCGTTCTTGACCATGTGTATCTGTGCTGCGCTCTGTCTGCAGGTTTGCTGAAGACGTCGTGCAGTTTGGCATCTTTTACTGTTTCTATTAAGGATCTGGACATAGCATCCAGTTTGCTGTCGTCTCTGCCGGATCATCCAGGTGCATCGATGATGGCTTTGAAGTCACTGCCTAGGATGACCGGCCTGGATGTCGCCAGGAAGACGGTCAGCTGCTCGCTGCATTGAACCGGGGCGTAGACGTCAATCAACGAGAGCGGAGTATTGTTGTACATTACATCTGCTACGAGGTGATGACCGCCAAATGGTTCTCCAGGACACGGGAAGCATCCAGGAGCTCCCACATAGCACAGGAGGTGGACTCTCGAGGTTGAAGCCCCCCTGCCATTCCTTTACGCTCACTGTTTTTCGGCTGCCGCATACGATGATGGGCCAAGTGGTCTCTTTCTCTGCCTTAAACCTTCTATGATTCTATCATGCTCACTAACATTATCCCCTTTTCATATACAGCACCACAGAGAGAGAATCAGTCCGACCATTCGTAACAGTGTGTCCATATCACACTGTATTACACATTCTTATGTATCATCAGAGACAGTATTAGTAACACAATAAAGTGCATACATATCATCCTAAATAATGGTATCCCAAACATATGTACAGCATTAGAGAGGGAGTGTCAATAGTGCATTTTCTATTCGTGTGTCCATATCACACCCAATAACTGGATCCCACGTTTTTATAGAGCACTAGAGACAGAGCTGAAAGTGAATAAGTGAGAGAGAGAGAGAGAGATCCCCATCAGCAGTTACAGGCTGACCTGGAAGCCTCATTTTATCTTGAAAGATCCGTGGGAGACAGACGGTGCAGTCTCATCTCTAACTGATATTGTATCAGAAACAGACACATTATTATTCCTAGACTCTGGGTAACAGTTAGAGAGTGAGGTGAACAATGTTCCAAATTTAACGCTCTTGGCCCTGTTGATCTCTGTAATCTCTCAGCTCACACCGCTCGATATGACTGTCAGTGAAGGACAGTTTCAATGTGATGACATTAATCTGGGACTGTTACTGTCAGATATTAACTCCTGCGCGATCGCAGCAAACACAGCGACTCCCTCGGAGGATTGCTTTGAGAAGACGGGTGAATGAAGAGCAAACACACTGCAGGGAATGATCTCAAACTGAGCTTCAGAAAGGGGGAATCCCCCAGCTTGAAACGTTCTCTGACCTTTCCCCACAGCCCCAGTTCCTTTGCTCAAACTCGGAGAAAACTGAACTGGGGAAAGTTCCAGTTTATTTTTGTCAGTTCCGATGAAGGGTCACTGACCCGAAACGTTAACTCTGCTTCACTTTTCACAGATACTGCCAGACCTGCTGAGTGGTTCCAGCATTTCTTGTTTTTATTTCAGATTTCCAGCATCCGCAGTATTTTGCTTTTCTTCCAATTTATTTTTTTTGTAAATGAGTGGGGAAAGAAGCGCATGCGCGATGCGCCTCCTCCAGCCGTGTCCTTCTGCGTCATTTAATTAGTGAGCGGAAGAAGTTTGTTTGAAACAGACGGGAATGGAGACTTAGAGCCCCGGGGTAAGTGAGTAAACAGCAGTCTCCTTCCAGCAGCACATTGCTTTGAGAGCCTGTCCGCAGAGGGGCTCAGAGATCAGCATTGACTGCGGAGCAAGTTCAGGGGGAGTTGGGGGCTGTTTGTAAGAGGCGGAGTGGAACAGGAACATGGAGTGAGCGCGGAAGGAGAAGCCTTTCTCAGGCTGTTTGTGGACAAGGTAACGGAGACAGAGCAGGAAGAAGCTGCTGTTGAAAATCATTGTTGTTTTCTCTCCTCAAACCTGTAATGCATGTTCATGGTTTAGCTCCAGTTTCACACTGTGTTGTTATTGAGCAGTGAATAGAGGGAACAGAGCCAAACAGTAGGGATGGGGACAGTTATGCAAACAACACCTATTGCTGGCGCCAGGTGAGTCGTGTCAAGGAAACATTTTAAACAGCAGCTGTCGGTTTCCGTTGAACGATTGATCCAAGAGAAACAAGGAAATGGCAGATACTCTGAACAAGAATTTTTCATCTGTCTTCACAGAAGTAGACACAAAAAACATCCCAAGAATAGTAGAAAATCAAGGGGAGTAAGGAGGGGGGAACTTAAAACATCACCATCGCGAGAAAAACATGTTTTTGGAAAACTAATGGGACTAAAGGTTGACAAGTCCCCTGGATCTGATGGCCTACATTCTAAGGTTTAAAAGAAGTGTCTGCATAGATAGTGGATGCATTGGTTGTAATCTTCTTAAATTCCCTAGATCCTGCAACAGTTCCAGTGGATATTAAACTGCAAATGTAATGTCCCTGTTCAAGAAAGCAGTAAAGAGAAAGCAGGCAATGATAGGCCTGTTAGCCTAATGTCTGCCATTGAGAAAATGCTGGAACCAATGATTAAGTCAGTCATCGCAGAAAACATAGAAAAATTGGAGCAGGAGTAGGCCATTCGGCCCTGCTCTGCCATTCAAAAATGATCAAGTCTGATCATATAATTCAGTACCCTCTTCCCGCTTTCTCCCCATATCCCTTGATCCCTTTTGTATTAAGAAATATATCTATCTCCTTCTTGAATATATTTAATGACTTGGCCTCCACTGCCTTCTGCAGTACAAAATCATGAGAGGTATAGACAGGGTGGATAGCAAGAAGCTTTTTCCCAGAGTGGGGGATTCAATTATTAGGGGTCATGAGTTCAAAGTGAGAGGGGAAAAGTTTCGGGGGGGATATGCGTGGAAAGTTCTTTACGCAGAGGGTGGTGGGTGCCTGGAATGCGTTTCCAGCGGAGGTGGTAGACGTGGACACAATAGCGTCTTTTAAGATGTATCTAGACAGATACATGAATGGGCAGGAAGCAAAGAGATACAGACCCTTAGAAAATAGGCGACATGTTTAGATAGAGGATCTGGATCGGCGCAGGCTTGGAGGGCCGAAGGGCCTGTTCCTGTGCTGTAATTTTCTTTGTAGAGAATTCCACAAGTTCATCACCCTCTGAGTGAAGAAATTTCTCCTCATCTCAGTTCTAAATGGCATACCCATATCCTGAGACCGTGACCCCTGATTCTGGACTCCCCAGACATCAGGAACATCCTCCCTGCATATAGCCTGACTAGTGCTGTTAGAATTTTATAGGTTTCTATGAGATTCCCTCTCATTGTTCTAAACTCTAGTGAATATAGGCCTAGTCAACCCAATCTCTCCTCATTGTCAATCCTGCCATCCCAGGAATCAGCCTGGTAAATCTTCTTTGCACTCCCTCCATGGCAAGAACATCCTTCCTCAGATAAGGAGACCAAAACTGCACACAATACTCCAGATGTGCTCTCACCAAAGCCCTGTATAACTGTAGTAAGACTTCCTTGCTCCTGTACTCAAATCCGCTTGCAATGAAGGCAAACATACCATTTGCCTTCCTAACTGCTTGCTGCACCTGAATATTTGCTTTCAGCGACTGGTGTACAAGGACACCCAGGTCTCTTTGCACCTCCCCCTTTCCCAATCTGTCACCATTCAGATAATAATCTGCCTTTCTGTTTTTACATCTGAAGTGAATAACCTCACATTAATCCAAGTTATACTGCATCTGCCATGCATTTGCCCACTCACCCAACTTGTCCAAATCACATTGGAGCCTCTTTGCATACTCCTCACAACTCAGTTTCCTCCCCAGCTTTGTGTCGTCTGCAAACCTGGAAATGTTCCCTCACCCGAGTCATTAATATATATTGTGAATAGCTGGGGCCCAGGCACTGATCCCTGTAGTACGCCACTCGTCACTGCCTGCCACCTGGCAAAAGGCCCGTTTATTCCTACTCTCTGTTTCCGGTTTGTCAACCAATTCTCAATCAATGCCAGTATATTACCCCCAATCCCATCTGCTTTAATTTTGCACACGAACCTCTTATGTGGGACCTTATCAAAAGCCTTCTTAAAATCCAGATACAACACATCCACTGGTTCTCCCTTATCTATTCTACTAGTTCCATCCTCAAAAAGCTCCAGTAGATTTGTTAAGCAAGATTTCCCTTTCATTAACCCATGCTGTCTTTGTCCAAACCCGTTTATGCTTTCCAGGTGTTCTGCTACCACATCCTTTATAATAGACTCTCGCACTTTCCCCACTACTGATGTAAGGCTAACTGGTCCGTAATTCCCTGTTTTCTCTCTCTCCTTTTTTAAATAGTGAGGTTACATTTGCCACCCTCCAATCTGTAGAACATTTAGAAAATTATAATACAATCATGCAGAGTCAACATGGATTTATGAAAAGGAAATCAAGTTTGCCAACATTATTAGCGTTCTTTGAGGATGTAAGAAGCAGGGTAACTGAAGGGGAACCAGTAGATGTAGTGTATTTGTATTTTGAAAAGGCATTCGCCAAAGTGCCATGCAAAATGTTACTACACAAGGTAAGAGCTCGTGGTGTTAACGGGTACTATATTATTTATTTTATTTATTTAGAGATACAGTACTGAAACAGGCCCTTCAGCCACCGAGTCTGTGCTGACCATCAACCACCCATTTATACTAATCCTACATTAATCCCATTACCCTCTCACATCCCCAACTTCCCTCAATTCCCCTACCACCTACCTATACTAGGGGCAATTTATAATGGCCAATTTACCTATCAACCTGCAAGTCTTTGGCTGTGGGAGGAAACCGGAGCACCCGGTGAAAACCCACGCAGACAAAGGGAGAACTTGCAAACTCTGCACAGGTAGTACCCAGAATCGAACCCAGGTCGCTGGTACATGCTTACTAACAAGAAACAGAGAATTAGGATAAAGGTGTCACTTTCAGGTTTGCAAACTGGAACTCGTGGAGTGCCACAGGGATCAGTGCTGGGGCCTCAACTACTTACAGCCTATATTAATGATTTGGATGAAGGGATCGAGTGTATTGTAACTAAATTTGCTGTTGATACAAAGAAAGGTGTGAAAGCAAGTTGTGCGGAGGACACAATGAGTCTGCAAAGAGATAAAGACAAGTTAAGTGTGTGGGAAAAATTTGGCATATTAAGTATAATATGGGAAAATGTGAGGTTATCCACTTTGGTATGATGTAGAGAAAAGAAGAATATTATTTAAATAAGGAGAGACTGCAGAATGCTGTGGTATAGAGGGATCTGAGTGTCCTCTTATATGAATCACAAAAAGTTAGCATGGAAGTACAGCAAGTAATTAGGAAGGCTATTGGAATTTTGGCCTTTATTGCAATGGGGTTGGAGTAGAAATGTAGGGAAGTCTTGCTACCACTGTACAGCGTGTTGGTGAGACCACACCTTGAGTGTGTATACAGTTTTGGTCTCCTTATTTAAGGAGGAAAATACTTGCATTGGAGGTAGTTCAGGCAAACATCACTAGGTTAATTCCAGGGATGAAGATGTTGTCTTATGAGGAACGTTTGACCTGGTTGTGCTACACTCATTTGCGTTTAGAAGAATGAGAGGTGATCTTATGAAACATATAAGATACTGAAGGGGCTTGACAGGGTATTTACTGAGATAATGTTTCCCCTCATGAGGGAATCAAGAACTAGGGGGAACAGTTTCAACATAAGGGGGCTCCCATTTTCGATGGAATTGAAGAGGAATTTCTTCTCTCAAAGGGTTGTTGTTCTTTAGAATTCTCTACCCAAGAGGATGGTGGAGGCTGGTCATTGAATATATTCAAGGCTGAGTTAGACTGACTTTTGATTTACAAGGGAGTGAAGTGTTATTGGGACACGCAGGACAGTGGAGTTGAGACTATGATCAGATCTGCCATGATCTTATTGAATGGTGGAACAGACTCGAGTGGCGGAATGGCCTAATCCTGCTCCTAGTTATTATGTTCTTGCATTATAATGCCAGGTGGAATTAAAAACTTGACTTGTGCAAATATCCCTGCTCCAGCAGGTATTCTCATTTATGGAGCAGTGCAGATGTTGGCTTGTTCCTGGATGTCACTAAATTGTTATAAAACTACCAAAGAAAACCTGATCAGCAGAAGCTGAGTGCTGCAGTGGAATCAGACACTGACACTCTTTGTATTACTGATCATCCTGTGTGGTTGGTCATAATGATTATTAATTGAAATATTACAATCATGTCTTTTCTAGTTTCTACCTCAATTGATCTTGAGTTACAAGAGATATTTTTCTTTCTTTCTGTCAGGAAATACTTGAAGGAACCAGAAGGATTGTGATGATTCCCCAGCACAAGGATATGTACAGTCCACTCCTTCTAACACAGAGTAGGTACATTATCACTCCCAGAGCTCAGAGACACAGACAGGCCATGAGTTCCACAGTCACAGAGAGCAGAAGCAGTCAGACTCACACTGATCCCAAGTTCCAGAGACACATTTTCAATCCAGCAGACAATCAAACAAAGCAGGAGAGGCAGAAGTTGTTTCCAATTCACCCCAACTCCGTACTGCTGAAAGGTAGATCCATCAATCTCAGTTCAAAATCACACCCACTATCAGATTGAAAGGCACCGGATCAATCCCACAAGAGTGCACCCTAAGCTACAAATTAAATATGAGGTAGAGCAGCTGATGGAAACGTGCAGAATGAATCCTAATAATGTAGCCCAGACTGCAGACTGAGTGACAGATTACAATGTAGTACAAACATCTGATACAGTATCAAAAGGAAAGTTACAGTATTATGTCAATTAGTGCACACTGCACTACACATTACATACCAATCCAATAATCTCTGTAAGAGCTGTACTGAATGATATCGTATCAATTGAATGATTCTGATTATACTGAGCATGCCATGTGTGAGTTTGAAATATATGTTGTCATTCACAAATGTGTTCATACAGTTGCAGACTAAATACTAGTCCAAAAAGCTCAGACCACAAATGAGTAAAACACACAGTTAAAATGTGCAGTGGTTTATATTTTAAAATACCAGTGAGACAAGAAAATAGTGATACATTATGGTGTCCAACAAATAGTTCTCAATAGCATCCCATAGATACATATTAAGTACAGGTACAGAAGAATTCCACACTCATACAGCACCAGCGTCACATAGATACAGAATGTATCACGTTTGCAGACAATACCAGTAGTTGGGAGATACAAAATTAATCCCACTGTAATGGACTGTCCTAGAGACAGACACATAAAAAATAAATTGTGACACACATTCAGTACCAGAGACTGCCAAATGCAAAATGAGCCCTGGATATGCACACGCAGACTGTACCAGAAACTGACTGATACAGAATGAGACCCACACTCATACATAGTACCAGAGGCTAACAGGTAAAGAATAAATACAATATTCACTTCCAGTACCAGAAAATAATATATGCATAACAGACATCACTCACATCCACGAGCAGAGATTGACAGACAACAGAATGAATCCCACAATCTCATTCAGTGCCAGATACTGACAGGTACAGATACATAAAAGATATCCACACTCACATAGAGTAACAGAGACTGACATGCAGAACTTGAACCACACATATGCATAGTAGCAAAGTCTGAAAGGTATTGAGTCAATCCCATAATCAGATACAGTGTCAAAGACTGATAGGCATATTTGAGTTCACTTCCATAGAATAACAGAAATTTTCATGTACAGAATGAACCTTATTTCACATTCAGTCTGGATACTGATAGATACACAATGAATCCTACAATCATGTTCAATACCAAGTTCAGACAGACACCATATATACCCCCCACTTATTCACAGTATCATAGACTGACAGACACAGAGTGAATCACAAAATCAATTAATTTCAGAGACCAGCAGATAGAGAATTAATCTCACTCTCACAGAAAGAACCAGAGATTGACATGTATACATTGATACCCAAGCTCACATAAAATGACAGACACATAATTAAAACCATGGCATATATAGTACTTTAGACTGACACATAGAGAATGAATCACACAGTCACATTCTGACTGTAAAGAGTGGTGCATACAGAATGAATCTCACACTCACATTTAGTTCCAGACACTGACAGATACAGAATGATATCCACATTCAGCCACAGTAGCAGATAGATACAGAAGCTGCCACGCATACAATACTCATGATTGACATACAGAATGAATCACACAATCACATTTAGTTTCATAGACTGATACTCAAATAATCTCACACTCAGACACAGTACCACAGACAGATAGATGTAGAATTAAACTCGCTGTCACAGAATGTACCAGAAAGTGTCAAAATTAATCTCATACAGTACAAAAGATGGATGGAATTTGTCTCACACTCAATGTAATCACCTACACTGAGCACGCCAAGCGCAAGACGGTCACTGCCATGGATGTGGTGTAAGCTCTGAAACGGCACGGCCGCACTCTCTACGGATTCGGCGGCTGAACAATTCGACCCTTTTCAGCAAACACACAACAAAGGCTCTTCTAAGAGCCACCCACCGCCTCACAGAGCGAGCAGTGACCGAGAAACGGGAGCTGGGAGAGGCTGTTTAGAACAGTTCAATCAATCTGAAATATTTCAGATTTCCAGCATTCGCAGTATTTTGCTTTTAATTCTTTGTTCAATCAATCTGCTGTGTTCGGGATGAAAAAAAATGGAATCCCCGAATTTGACATTTCATTTGCAGCAAGGATGTGCAGTGGATTTGATTTTCTAAACGGGCTGTGAAAACAGTGCCCGAGGCTCTACAGTTAGTTATTTCCCCAGTCCACACATGCCCTCAGTGAAAAGCCACATCACTCCTCCAGAATCACTCATTGTTTTCATAGAATTTCAAAATGATTCCGCTGCAATGAGAGAATCCGGGAGTTTTGCAGCAGCCGTTGAATCGGTCACTGGAACCAGACCCACTTGTGATGTTATTTCCCCCGAGACGGTGTTTCCTGCACTGAAACTGACAGGGTTTGTGAAACTGATCAGTTTCAGCTCAGTCATTCAGGGACCTGGAATTCCCACAGTTTGAGGCCGCGCATTCCCGAGCTCACTTCTGATTGGTCACCCTCTTCTCATTCACATGTCTTAACCAATCGCAGAGCTTCGAATTAGGAAATACAACAAATCACTGGCTTAAATTGGCAGACAGTTTGAATTCGAAAAAGCCGCCAATTTCAGTGTCGGAAAGAAGCGAATTGATGCAAAATCTGGCGTTAGTTTAAAGCTGTTCGTAAAATCGCGCCACGACTTTGTGCTGATGAAAGCGGAATAAAAAAAGTTTGTGATGGGTTATATATATTACGTAGTTTTAATCTGTTATTTTTTGTCTACTTATCTGTAACTGGCGGTAAAAGACTCTATTCAGCAATCTGCAACGGGACAAATAACTCAAAATTGGTGATGAAGTAATAAATTAGACAGGTTTGAGGGGACAGTGAGAAATCACTGAAACAAATGCTTAAACATTTAAAATAGTTCTCATTCGGTCCTGTTACTGACATTTTGGAATCAGACAGGAACCAGCCCTTTCACAGAGACTGTGGGTGGCTCTGAAAAGAGCCTTTGGTTTATTAGATGACATTTCGGCCGCTTTACTTTTTCTGGGAGCTCTGAGCGCTGGTTTTCTTGGGCAGCAGCACGGCCTGGATATTAGGCAGCACCCCACCCTGAGCGATAGTCACCCCTCCCAGCAGCTTGTTGAGCTCCTCGTCGTTGCGCACGGCCAGCTGCAGGTGTCTGGGAATGATGCGGGTCTTCTTGTTGTCCCGGGCCGCGTTGCCAGCCAGCTCGAGGATTTCAGCGGTCAGATACTCGAGCACAGCAGCCAGATAGACCGGGGCTCCGGCACCCACACGCTCAGCATAGTTGCCCTTTCTTAGGTGCCTGTGAACACGGCCCACCGGGAACTGCAGTCCAGCCCGGGAGGAGCGAGACTTGGCCTTGGCCCGAGCTTTGCCGCTGGTCTTTCCTCTTCCAGACATTTCTACAATCTCACAAAGACTTTCACAAAGAATGGATATTTTCCGCAGCATTTACTTTACTTATAGACTGAAAACTCTCCCCATTGGTCGCTACAAAATTCACCTCATTTGCCTATATTCTTCACCAATCAGGTCACTGACAAACAGAAGTGGGCGGGATTTACCGCCACAACATCAGAAGCAGAAAATTTGTCAATTTCAAAAAGCCCGCCAATTTCATTGTCGGAAAGGAGTGGATTAAAATAAATGTCATCCTTAGTCAAATATTTAAAATCCCTTCTCTTGATTTTGTTCTATTCAACTCTTTCCGTCACCAATTACAGACGCGGGTTTAAAATGTTGTTTAAATTGTGGATCTTTCTACAATTGCTTTCAGACTGTCCCGGGCGGTACTAAATCCCTGTTCACAGCACTTCCCTGAAGGGAAACATTCAGTTTATCTTCAATCAGAGCCCAGTGTCCTTCTCTGAAAAGAGGGAGTCGGATCGAGTCCTCAAACAGCCCTTAGTCTGCTGTGTAATAATCCCATTCCGGGCTGTAACACTGCGGAGAGTTGCTGTTCATAAAATGATGAATCAGTTCACATTTCAGGAATAGGGTGAAAAAACTGAGGTCTGACCCTTACCGCTGAAAGCAGCTGTTAATGCGGTCATTCAGGGGCTGTGCAAAACCACAATAACAGCTTTAAGCAAAAGAGTAAAGGCGGATGAGCGGATTATGGGTTTGAGTTCGGTTTATGGGACAGCAGACAAAAACACAGCAGTGGGACATTTATTATGTTACACATTGTCTTAAAATGATTTCATAGAGATGTTCGGATGCAGCTTTTTCAGAGAGATTGTGGGTGGCTCTTAAAAGAGCCGTTGTGTTTGGGATGTTTTTCAGTCCATTGTGCAGTTTTACTTGGAGCTGGTGTACTTGGTCACCGCCTTTGTCCCTTCCGACACGGCGTGCTTGGCCAGCTCCCCGGGCAGCAGCAGGCGCACGGCGGTCTGGATCTCCCGGGAGCTGATGGTGCTGCGCTTGTTGTAATGGGCCAGGCGGGAAGCCTCACCCGCGATGCGCTCGAAAATATCGTTCACAAACGAGTTCATGATGCTCATGGCCTTGGAGGAGATGCCGGTGTCGGGGTGAACCTGCTTCATCACTTTGTAGATGTAGATGGAGTAACTCTCCTTCCTCGACTTTCTCCGCCCCTTGCCGCCCTTTGCTGACGGTTTACTCACAGTTTTCTTGGCGCCCTTCTTAGCAGCTGCTTTCTTCTTCTCCTCAACCATCTTCAGTTTCAATTTCAGACTCAGAAATAAACCAAACCCCTTCCGAGTGCGGATTAAATAGACAATCCCACAGCTCTATGCTAATGAGGGATGGGGGAAAGTAAAGATTGTGATTGCGTGTTTGGGAGTGATGTCACAATGGTTTTTTATTGTAATTCTACAATTGGTCTCTTTCGCCATCCAATCAGATTAAATATTTGCAACCAATCACAAACACCCATACTGCAATCAGGAAGTATATTTCACAAAGACTCTCTCCAGCCCCAGTTTCTGTTGAAAGAGCCGCTCCCTGTGTGGAGCTTCCTGGAAATGTCCTGACTGTTGTTGGGAGGACACTTATTGACTGATTCTGTGTCGTTGTGTCTCTGCTATTGCATGTGAGTGTGCAATTAATTTCATTTTTAGTCTAGGCTACTGTGTTTGAGTGTTTTATGTAATTTGGTAACTCAGTCTCTGGTGCTGTATGGATTCATTCTGTCTCTGTCAGGTACTGTGTTTGAGTGTGAGGAGATGAGGTGGAGTGTTGCAGCAAGGAAGATGGAAAAGAGCATTGGTGCCGATGACACAGCCTTACATGACGTAGGTTGCACTCGGATTGGGTCAGTGATAGATCCGTTGGCAAGGATTACAGCTTGCATGTCGTAGTGCAGTATGTTTGAGGAGGACATTCCATAATCCCTCTCGGTTGGTAGAGTCGAAGGCCTTTGTCAGGTCAGAGAAGGCTATGTATAAAGGTTGCTGCTTCTCCTTACATTTTCTTGAAGTTGTCTTGCTGTGAAGATTATGTTCACTGTGCCTGTTGATGGACAGAATCCACATTGTGATTCCAGTAGGAGTTCTTCAGCCACGGGGAGGAGGCAGTTGAGAAGGACTCTTGTGATGGCCTTCCCTGTGGTGGACAGCAGGGATACCCCTCTACAGTTAACACAGTCGGTCGTGTCAACGTTTTTTAAAGATGAGCACAATTACCGCATCACGGCAATCCCCTGACATGCTCTCCTCCTTCTAGATGAGGGAAATGGGACATGTATTTGTGTCGAGTGTTTCTCTGCCATATTTTAGAATTTTGATGTGAATTCTATCTATTCTGGCAGTCTTATTGTTTTTTGGCTGTCCATCTCTAGTATCATGTGTGAATGTGGGATTCATTCTGTACCTGTCACTCACTGGTACTTTGTGAAAGTGTGAGATACATTCTGTATCTGGCAGTCTTCGGTATTGTATGTGAGTGTGGAATACATTCTGTCAGTGGCACTGTATATGAGTATTTGATTCATTCTGTCAGTCTCTGGAATGTTATGTGATTTTGGACTTAGTCTTAATCTGTCAGTGGTTCTGTATGTGTGGAATTCAAGGTATATCTGTCAGTATCTCAGTGTGTGTGTGAGTTCATTCTTTATCTGTCAGTCTGTGGTGATTTATGTGAGTTTGGCAGTCACTGAATCTGCCAGGTACTGTAGGAGTATTTGAGAATGATTTTGTATGTGTCAGTCTTTGCTACGACATAGGAGTGTGGGATTAATTCTGTGTCTGTCAGCCTTTGGTAGTATGTGTGATTGTGGGATGAATTAATTCGCAGTCATTGGTGCCCAGTATGAATGTGGAAATCATTCTGTAACTCAGCCTGATATTGTTATGTGAGGGTAGAAATCACGTGTATCTTTCGATCCTGGGTGCTGACTGTGAGCATGGGATTCATTCTGTACCTGTCGGTGGTACTGTATCTATCTGTGGGATTAATTCTGTACCTTTCAGTCACTGGTATTGTGTATGAAAGTGGGATTAATTCTAGATCCACCACACATTGGTTGTGTGTGTGTGTGTGTGTAAGAACATAAGAAGATACGAAATATGACAGGAGTAGACCATTCGGCCCATCAAGCCTGCTCTGCCACTCAATAAGATCATGGCAGTTCTGATTGTGGCCTTAACTTCACTTTCCTGCCTGCCCCCATAACCATTGACTCTGTTGTAGATCAAAAATCTGTCTATTGCTGCGTTGAATATATTCAATGACACAGCCTCCACAGTCCTCTGGAGAGCAGAATTCCAAAGATTAACAACCCTCTCAGAGAAGAAATTCCTCCTCATCTCCTTCTTGAAAGAGCGACTGCTCATCTTTATCTCTGGCCCCTAATTCTACAATCCCCCACAAGGAGAAACATCCTCTCAGCATCTACCTGTCCAGCCCACTGAGAATCTTACAGGTTTCAATAAGATCACCTCTCAATCTTCTAAACTCCAGTGAGTATAGGCCCAGCCTGCTCAACTTTTTCTCATAAGACAATCAAACATCCCAGCAATCAGCCGAGTGTACCTTCTTTGAAGTGATTCCAATGCAAGTATATTCCTCCTTATTTAAGGAGACCAAAACTGTATGGGGATGGGATGTCACTATTGCCCTGTAAAGTTATGGCAAAACTTCCTTACTTTTATACTCCATTCCCCTTGCTAAAAATGCCAATTACTTGCGATACCTTCATGCTAACATTTTTGTAATTCATGTACCTGGACACCCAGATTCCTTGGTACAGCAGCATTCTGCAGTCTCTCTCTATATAAATAATATTCTGTTTTTCTATTCTACCTGCCAAAGTAGACAATCTCACATTTCCCCATATTATGCTCCATCTGCCAAATGTTTTCCCACTGACTTAACCTATCTATATCTCTTTGCAGACACACAACTTTCTTTCCTACCTATCTTTGTACCATCTACAAATTTGGCAACAATATACTTGGTCCCTTCACTCAAGTTATTAATATAGACCATAAATAGTTGAGGCCCCAGCACTGTACCTGTGGCACTCCATTAGTTACAGTTTGCCAATCTGAATATGCTCCATTTATCCCCACTCTCTGTTTTCTGTGAGTTAGCCAATCCCATATCCATGTGTGGATAGTTTTCAGTTTGTATCTGTCAGTGCCTGGTACTCTATGTGAGTTTTGGACTCTTTCTCAATCTCTCAGTGCTACTATTTGTGTGTTAGGTTGCTTTAGATGACTCAGGCTGAGGTGCTGTGAGTGAGTGCAATAATCAACCTATAGTTTTCAGCATCTGGCACTGAGCATGTGTTTCAGCATCACTTTATCTGTCAATATCTGGTCAATATCTATATATCATTATATAACCTTCCATCCCTGGGACTGTTTGCAAGTCTGGATTCATTCTACATAAAATGTCAGCACAGCAACAGGCCACTGATGTGGTAGGTTTTAAGCAGACAATATGTTTGAAGTTTGGCCAAGTATTAAATATCTGTCACTGTGAACACAATAGTGAAAGATAATGTATCCTCCAATCTAATACCGGATTGGTGTGCAAATGTAACTCAGGCTGTACTAATCAATTTGATCAGCGCCATTCAGTCTGAGGGAGAATCTTGGACTTGTGTGTAAAATGAGCTCAGTCTGGAATTGCACAGTATCTTCCATCTGACACTACGAGGTTTCAGGACTGGTATGTAATTTATAGCTCAGACTAAACTCATCAAATTTATAATGTATCTTTTAGTTTCACAATCCGGATGAGTTTTAAACTGGAATCTGAGTTTGTATCTCAGGTTATACGATATTTCAGAATCTCTCAATCTGATTATGCACTTGAGATTTTGACTTGTATCTAATGTATATGTCTGGACACATTATGGGAATTAATACTGATAATAAACTCATAATGACCTGTGTAAATATTGGATCTCAGAAGATGTTTTTTTTTAGAATTAGAATTAGAATTAGAACATTACAGCGCAGTACAGGCCTTCGGCCCTCGATGTTGCGCCGACCTGTGAAACCATCTGACCTACACTATTCCATTTTCCTCCATATGTCTATCCAATGACCACTTAAATGCCCTTAAAGTTGGTGAATCTACTACTGCTGCAGGCAGGGCGTTCCATGCCCTTACTACTCTCTGAGTAAAGAAACTACCTCTTACATCTGTCCTATATCTATCACCCCTCAACTTGAAGCTATGTCCCCTCGTGTTTGCCATCACCATCCGAGGAAAAAGACGCTCACTTTCCACCCTATCTAACCCTCTGATTATCTTATATGTCTCTATTAAGTCACCTCTCCTCCTCCTTCTCTCCAACGAAAACAATCTCAAGTCCCTCAGCCTTTCCTCGTAAGATCTTCCCTCCATACCAGGCAATATCCTAGTAAATCTCCTCTGCACCCTTTCCATAGCTTCCACATCCTTCCTATAATGCGGTGACCAGAACTGCACGCAATACTCCAGGTGCGGTCTCACCAGAGTTTTGTACAGCTGCAGCATGACCTCGTGGCTCCGAAACTCGATCCCCCTACTAATAAAAGCTAACACACCATATGCCTTCTTAACAGCCCTATTAACCTGGGTAGCAACCTTCAGGGATTTATGCACCTGGACACCAAGATCTCTCTGTTCATCTACACTGCCAAGAATCTTCCCATTAGCCCAGTACTCTGCATTTCTGTTACTCCTTCCAAAGTGAATCACCTCGCACTTTTCCGCATTAAACTCCATTTGCCATCTCTCAGCCCAGCTCTGCAGCCTATCTATGTCCCTCTGTACCCTACAACATCCTTTGGCACTATCCACAACTCCACCGACCTTAGTGTCATCTGCAAATTTACTAACCCACCCTTCTACACCCTCTTCCAGGTCATTTATAAAAATGACAAACAGCAGTGGCCCCAAAACAGATCCTTGCAGTACACCACTAGTAATTAAACTCCAGGATGAACATTTGCCATCAACCACCACCCTCTGTCTTCTTTCAGCTAGCCAATTTCTGATCCAAAGCTCTAAATCACCTTCAACCCCATACTTCCGTATTTTCTGCAATAGCCTACCGTGGGGAACCTTATCAAACGCCTTACTGAAATCCATATACACCACATCCACTGCTTTACCCTCATCCACCTGTTTGGTCACCTTCTCAAAAAACTCAATAAGGTTTGTGAGGCACGACCTACCCGTCACAAAACCGTGCTGACTATCTCTAATGAACTTATTCTTTTCAAGATGATTATAAATCCTGTCTCTTATAACCCTTTCCAACATTTTACCCACAACCGAAGTAAGGCTCACAGGTCTATAATTACCAGGGCTGTCTCTACTCCCCTTCTTGAACAAGGGGACAACATTTGCTATCCTCCAGTCTTCCGGCACTATTCCTGTCGACAATGACGACATAAAGATCAAGGACAAAGGCTCTGCAATCTCCTCCCTAGCTTCCCAGAGAATCCTAGGGTAAATCCCATCTGGCCCAGGGGACTTATCTATTTTCACACTTTCCAAAATTGCTAACACCTCCTCCTTGTGAACCTCAATCCCATCTAGCCTAGTAGCCTGAATCTCAGTATTCTCCTCAACAACATTTTCTTTCTCTACTGTAAATACTGACACAAAATATTCATTTAGCACTTCCCTATCTCCTCTGATTCCACACACAACTTCCCACTACTATCCTTGATTGGCCCTAATCTAACTCTCATCATTCTTTTATTCCTGATATACCTATAGAAAGCCTTAGGGTTTTCCCTGATCCTATGCGCCAATGACTTCTCGTGTCCACTCCTTGCTGATCTTAGCTCTCCCTTTAGATCCTTCCTGGCTAGCTTGTAGCTCTCAAGCACCCTAACTGAGCCTTCACGTCTCATCCTAACATAAGCCTTCTTCTTCCTCTTGACAAGCGCTTCAACTTCTTTAGTAAACCACGGCTCCCTCGCTCGACAACTTCCTCCCTGCCTCACAGGTACATACTTATCAAGGACACGCAGTAGCTGCTCCTTGAATGTTATTGAGGTTAATTCTGTAACTTTGAAACAGGAACAATGTGTCAGTTCTATGTGTGTTTAATTTGTAGCTGAGGTTGCACTATTGTGGGATTGACACACTGATAATTTGATAGTGGGTGAGAATTTGGACTGGGATTTGTGTATCTACCTGTCAGTGGTACTGAGTTGGGGTGACATGGAAACAACGTCTGTCTCTCCTGCTCTATTTGATTGATGGATTGAAAATGTGTCTCTGGAACTATTTCTGCCGTCTGAGACTGTGGAACTGATGACCTGTCTGTGTCTCTGCGCTCTGTGAGTGATAATGTACGGACTGTGTGTGAGAAGGAGCTGGTGACACTCTTCCTTGTAACTTGGTGGAGGAAACATCACATTTATTCTGGTTCATTCAATTATTTGTCTGTTTGAACAAAAGTATGTTTGTAACTAAAATACAGGTGAGATCAAAGATACAGAGTTTTAATGAATTTAATCTCTCAAATAATAATGAGCCCCCACAAAGGAAGCCCAGTCATACAAATGTTATCATTGTTTGACTGCATTGCAGTAACAGGTTCATCCCATTCTGTCTCCATCCCCCATCGACACACAACCCGAGAATGGCCTCTCCCTTCCCCCACTCACTCCATGTTCCGGGACCAGTTCCAGCTCCAATCCGCCTCTTACAAACAGCCCCCGCCTCCCCCTGAACTTGCCCCGGACTCGATGCTGATCTCTGAGTCAATCTGCGGACACGCTCCCAAAGCGATGTGCTGCTGGAAGGAGGCTGCTGTTTGCTCCCTTTCCCAGGGACCGGGATCTCTCCATTCGCGGCTGTTTTAAACCATCTTCTTCCGCTCACAGGCAGTGCTGGGGGAGGGGAGCGCTGGCGCAGATTTCTGCAACAATTCCGCAAACAGAAACATGGAAAATTTCCGGCGCAGAATGAGGCCATTCGGCCCATCGTGTCCGCGCCAGCTCAAAGAGAGCGATCCAGCCTGGTCCCGCAGTTTATTGTTATTGGACAGTGAAGTGTGGAAACAGAAACGGACAGTCAGAATGTGGGGAGTTACACAAAGAGAATCTATTATGGGCACCAGGTGAGAAGTGTGAAGGACACATTTTAAACAGCGGCTGTTTGGTTTCGCTTGAACGGTTAGACCATGGGAGCGAGAACTGGAAATCTGACCTGTGTAAAAGTCCCTGCTCCGTCGGTCAGTCCCATTCATGGCCCAGTGGATTGTTTCTGGATGTCATTTAATTGTTGTAAAACGGCCAAAGCCTCTGGTATGCAGTAGCTGGGGGCTGAAGGACTGCAGTGGAATCAGACACTGACTCTGTTTGTATTGCTGGGTTTCCTTTGTGATTGTTCACAATGATTATTCATTGAATAATTATTTTGGTCTCTCTTGTAACTTCCACCACACCTCTTCCTGAATTATAATAAATACTTTTTCTTTCTACAGGCAAATACTTGAAAGAAGCAGAATAAATATAATGATGCCTCAGCACAAGGGGAAGTGCAGCCGGCTTCTCACACACAGTAAGTACAGTATCATTCAGAGAAAAAAGAGACATCAGTTCCACAATCACTGCCAGCAGTACTAGTCAGACTGGTACTGATCCCAAGTTCCAGAGACTAACAGTCAATCCAACAGTCACACAGAGCATGACAGACTGAAGTTGTTTCCATTTCACCCCAACTCCGTCCCACTGACAGGTAGATGCATCAATCCCAGTCCAAAATCACATCCACTGTCAGATTGCAAGGCACTGTGTCACTCTCACAAGAGAGCAGCCTTAA
The DNA here is from genome assembly GCF_036365525.1 of Heterodontus francisci. Classification (NCBI taxonomy): domain Eukaryota; kingdom Metazoa; phylum Chordata; class Chondrichthyes; order Heterodontiformes; family Heterodontidae; genus Heterodontus; species Heterodontus francisci. The sequence goes on from NC_090405.1 coordinate 21,352,340, forward strand.
CTACAAATTCAATGTCAGATAGAACAGACAAACAGTACCCGATTGTAAAGTACAGAATTAATCTCAATAATGTAACCAGACTGCAGACTGAGCTCCATGTTACACACCACTCCACAAATCTCACAAATAGTCAGGCTGGAAGACACAGTATTAATTCCATTACTGCAAACTGAATGCACTGTTATCTGCCAGGACATAAAACATATTGTAAAATGAAAGGACACAGACCTGAAATGTTAATTGTGTTTCTCCCTCCACAAATGCTGCCTAAACTGCTGAGTATTTCCAGCATTTTTGTTTATTTCAGATTTCCAGCATCTGCAGACTTTTGCTTTTATTTTAGAGTTAAAGAAACATTGCATTTTTTTTATTTATTTAGAGATGCAGCACTGAAACAGGCTCTTCGGCCCACCGCGTCTGTGCCGACCAACAACCACCCATTTATACTAACCCGACAGTAATCCCTTATTCCCTATTACCTACCTACACTTGGGGCAATTTACAATGGCCAATTTACTTATCACCTGCAAGTCTTTGGCTGTGGGAGGAAACCGGAGCACCCGGGGAAAACCCACACAGACAGAGGGAGAACTTGCAAACTCCACACAGGCAGTACCCAGAATCGAATCGGGGTCTCTGGAGCTGTGAGGCTGCGGTGCTAACCACTGCACCACTGTGTCTTCTCGAGACACCCCTTGAGAAGTGAGACTTTTTGCCCAGAGATGGGGCTCTGTGAGGTGAGAGTGACTGCCCTTGACATCAAGGCAGCCTTTGACGTGTATGGCAACAAGGCAGCCCTAGCAAAACCAGTGTAAATAGAAATCAGGGCAAAATGCTCTGCTGTTTGCAGTCATACCTGGCACTAAGGAAGATGGCTGTGGTTGTTCAGGTTAATCATCTCAGTCTCCGGCCATTACAGCTGGAATTCCTCAGAGAGGTGTTCTAGGCCCAACCATCTTCAGCAGCTTCATCAATGACCTTCCCTCCATCACAAGGCCAGAAGTGTGGATGTTTTCTGATGATTGCACAATGTTCAGCACCATTCATGACTCCTCAGATACTGAAGCAGCCCGTGTCCAGATGCAGCAAGACCTGGACAACGTCCAGGCTTGGGTTGATAAGTGGCAAGTAACATTGGCATCAGATAAGTGCCAGGCAATGACCATCTCAAACAAGAGAGAATCTAATCATCTCCCCTTGATGTTCAATGGCATTACTATCACTGAATCCCCCACCATTAACATTGACCATTGGTTACCATAGACCAGAAACTGAACTGGACCAGCCATATAAATGCTGTGACTGCAAGAGCAGGTCAGAGGCTACGAATTCTGCGGCGAGTAACTGACCTCCTGTTTCCCCACATCCGTCCACCATTCACAAGACACAAGTCAGGATTGTGATGGAATACTGTCCACTTGCCTGGATGAAGGCAGCTCCAACAACACTCAAGTAGCCTGTTTGATTGCCCACATCCACCACCTTCAATATTCACTCCATTCACCACTGATGCACAGTGGCAGCAGTGCGTACTAGCTAAAAGATGCACTGCAGCATCACACCAAGGCTTCTTCGACAGTACCTTCCAAACCCAGAACCTCCACCACCAACAAGGACAAGGGCAGCAGATGCATGGGAACACGACCACCTGCAAGTTCCCCTCCAAGCCACACACCATCCTGACTTGGAACTATATCACCATTCCTTCACTGTCGCTGGGTAAAAATCCTGGAACTCCCTTCCAAACAGCACTGCTGGAATTCCTGCAGCTCAAGGACTGCAGCGGCTTAAGAAGGCAGCTCACCACCACTTTGTCAAGGGCAATTTGGAATGGGCAATAAATGCTGGCATAGCCAGTGATGCCTACATCACACTAACAAATGAAAAAAGTGAGGAAATAGTGAAGGGCTTTTATAGAATACGCAGAGACACGTTTCCACTTGTGGTGTCTGAAACGAGCCAAAAATATAAAATCGACATTCATAAAACCAATGAGGAATTCATGAAAAATGTATTTACGTAGTGAGTGGTTAGAATCTGGAATTTGCAACCACAGGGAGAGGTCGAGGCAAATAGTATTGATGCATTTAAGGGGAGGTGGAACAACTGTATGGGAAGAAAGGAATTGAGGGATATACAGAATGGGCTTTATTTTTGTTTATTTGTGCATATGAAGCAGGGTGGCTGGAAATATGTGTAGAGCATAGAGAAGTTGGGACGATCCCAGTGCAGTGTTTTGTCTAGATGGATCTGCCCAGAATACTTGTGATGCAGGAGCTGGGAGCTTCAGTACTTCAGTGGAGACAGATACTGACACTGGTTTTCATTTGTGGGTGTTTTTAATGATTATTAATTGCGAAATTAAATTCACCTCTTTGATATTTTGCACCTCCCCTGTTCTTGAGTTAAGACATATTTTTTCTTCATGCAGGCAAATACTTGAAGGAATCGTGATGAATGTGATGGTTGCTGCACTCGAGGCACAAGGAACAGTGCAGCCAGCTCCTCTCACACACAGTAGGTACATTATCACTCAGAGTACAGAGGGATAGACAGTTCATCAGTTCCCTAGTCTCAGACTGCAGAAGTAGTCAGGCCCACATTGATCCCGAGTTCCAGAGACACATTTTCAATCCAACAATCAAACAAAGCAGGAGAAAAATAAGTTGTTTCCATTTCACCCCAATTCAGTCCCATTGACAGTCAGATACATCAATCCCAGGTCAAAGTCACCCTCATTAACAGATTGAAATACAATGTGTCAATCTAAATATAATGCAGACTTCGCGATCAATTAAATATCAGATAGAATTGGCACACGGTATTGATTGAATGGCACAGAATCTCTTGTAATGCTGTACCCTGAGATTTAAATTAAATACCATACTCAAAGCTCACATCCATTCATGATAAAGGATGTTTAAACATCCCCATAGTGTACCCTGAGATACAAGTTGCATACAAGTCCAACATTCATTACAGTGAAAGTTTCTAAGGTGCTGAAAGATATTGTAACCTGAGGCACAAATTAGATACCAGTTCAGAACTCACCCACACTGTGAAATGGAAAGATACAGAATCAATTCCATTAGTGTAGATTGATCTAAATATTATATACCATTCTAAAAACTCATACAATATCAAACTGAAATACAGTATCAATTCCATGAGTGTAGATTGATCTAAACATTGCCAGTCCAAAAATAAAACAGTATTAGATTAAGTAATGCTGATAGAAAGTGCAAACTGTGATGTAAATTAGATGCCTGAACTCACCCAGACTGCGGAATTTAAAAATACAGTCGACTGAGATACACATTATTTACCAGCCAAAAACATCTCAAACATTATCAGTGTGAAATAGATTATCAATTCCATTTGTGTAGATTGAAATCCACAGAACAAACCAGTAAAAAATCTCATACAGCGGTATGGTGGTTTTGTGGTGACATTACAGGACGAGTAATCCTGAAGTCTCCACTAATGGTCCAGAGAAACAAGTTCAATTTCCATTACAACAGCTGGGTAATTATAGTATCATAGAATCAAAGAAAGTTTAAGGCACAGAAAGAGGCCACTTGGCCCATCGTGTCTGTGCCAGATGAAAAACTTTCCACCCATTCTAATTCCACTTTCCAGCATTTGGTCTGTAGCCCTGCAGATTACAGCACTTGAATGTATATCCAAACTTCTTTTGAATGAATTGAGGCAGTGAGTTCCAGACCCCCACCACCCTCTGGCTGAAAAAAACTTTTCCTCATCTCCCCCGTAATCTTTCTACCAATCACTTTAAATCTATTTCCCCTAGTCACTGACCTCTCTGCTAAGGTAAATAGGCCCTTCACTTCAACTCTATCCAGGCACCTCAAAATTTTGTATGTTTCAATGAGATTTCTCCTCAGCCTTCTCTGTGCCAAGGAGAACAGCCTCAGCCTATCCAGTCTTTCCTCATAGCTGCATTTTTCCAATCCCGGCAACATCCTCGTGAATCTCCTCTGTACCCTCTCGAGTGCAATTACATCCTTTCTGTAATGAGGTGATCAGAACTGCATACAGTATTCGTTGTGGCCTGACTAATGATTTATACAGTTCCAGCATAACCTCCCTGCTCTTAAATCTATACATCGGCTAATAAAGGAAAGGATTCCATATGCCTTCTTACCACCTTATCGACCTGTCCTGCTACCTTCAGGGATCTGTGGGCATTTACTCCAAGGTCCCTCACTTCCTCTACACCTCTCAGTACTCTCCCATTAATTGTGTATTCCTTTGCCTTGTTTGACCTCCCCAAATGCAGCAACTCACACTTCTGAATTGAATTCTATTTGCCATTTTTCTGCCCATCTGACCAGACCATGAAGATCTTCCTGCAGCCTACAGCTATCCTCCTTGCTATTTACCACACAGCCAATCTTTGTGCCATCTGCAAACTCATACCCCCTACCTTTACATCCATGTAGACTACATCAACTGCACTACCCTCATCTATCTTCCTTCTTAATTCTTCAAAATTTCGATCAAGTTGGTTAGACAAGATCTTCCCTTAACAAATCCATGCTGACTATCCTTGATGAATCTGTGCCTTTCGAAGTAACATTTTATCCTGTCTCTCAGAATAGATTCCAATAATTTGCCCACGACTGATGTTAGACTGACTGGCCTGTAATTATTTGGTCTCCCTCACTCCCTTTTTAAACAAAGGTACAACGTTAGCAGTCCTCCAATCCTCCATCACCACACCTGTATCCAGTGAGGTCTGGAAAATGATGATCAGCTCTTCTGCTATTTCCTCTCTTGCTTCTTTTTAACAGCCTGAGGTGCATTCCATCCGGCGCTCGTGATTTATCAACTTTCATATACACTAATCCCATTAATATGTCCTCTCTCCCTCTGTTGATCACATCCATACTTCACACCCCTCTTCCGTATCTACAATATATGCATCTTCCCCCTCTTTTGTGAAGACAGATGCAAAGCATTTATTCAGAACAATGCCAGCATCTTCTGCTCGACACATAGGTTACCTTTTTTGTCTTTTCTGTGCCCTATTCTTTCCTTATTTATCCTTTTACTCTTAATGTATTGATAAAACATCTTTGGGTTCACCATAATTTTGATTGCCAATATTCTTTAATGCTGTCGCTTAACTTTCCTAATTTCAATGTTGATTTCCCCCCTCCACATTCTATACTCCTCTCGGCTTTCTGTAGTATTCAGTTCTCTGTGTTGGGCATAAACTTTCCTTTACTGCCTCATTATACCCATAAACCCTTTGACATCCATGGGGCTCTAGATTTGGCCTTCCCACCCTTTTTCTTTGTGGGAACATGTTGACTCTGAACCCCTTGAATCTCCCCTTTGAATTCTTCCCACTGCTCTGACACTGATTTACCTTCAAGTACCTGTTTCCAGTCCACTTTCGGTAAATCACTCCTCAGCTTAGTAAAGTTGGCCTTGCCCCAACTGAGAACTCTAACTCCTGTTCTGTCCTTGTCCTTTCCAAAATTATATTAAAACTGACTGAATTATGATCACTACCACCAAAATGCTCTCCCACTGCCACTCCTTCCACCTGCCCTCTTCATTTCCTAAAACTAAGTCTAAAACTTCACCCTCTCTTGTTGGACTTGCTACATATTGGCTAAAAAAGTTCTCCTGAATGCACCTCAAGAATTCTGCTCCCTCAATTCCCTCTACACGAAAAGTATCCCAGTTAATGTTGGGGTGGTTCAAATCCCCTACTGTTACTGCCCTATTGTTCTTGCACTTCTCAGATATTTGCCTACATATCTGCTCTTCTATCTCCCTCTGACTGTTTAGGGGTCTATAGTACACTCCCAGCAGTGTGATTGCCTCTTTTTTGTTCCTCAGCTCAATCTATACGGTCTCATTTGATAAACCTTCCAACATATCATCTCTCCTCACAGCTTTAATAGTTTCTTTGACCAAAATTGCCACTCCCCCTCCTTTTTTATCCCCTTCTCTCTCACGTCTGAAAACCCTGTAACCAGGAAAATTGAGCTGCCATGCCTGTCCCTCCTTAAGCCATGTTTCTGTAATAGCAATGATATCATACTGCCATGTGTCTAACTGTGCCCTGAGCTCATCTGCTTCATTTGCTATACTCCTTGCATTGATTTAGATATCCTTGAGCAGTGCCAACATTTTTTGTTTTGAATTTCCGAATCAGTGTTTCCTCTCTCTTCCAAACTGCATTAATTTTCTGCCTTCCATTTTCATTTCTGATTTTGTCCCATCTGACTCTACCTTCCGGTCCCCATCTCCCTGCCAAACTAGTTTAAACCCTCCCCAACAGCACTAGCAAAACATCCTGCAAGAAACTCCGTCCCAGCTCTGTTCAGGTGCAACCCATCCAACCTGTCCCAAGAATCTAAAGTCCTCCCTCCTGCACCATCTTTCCAGCCATGCATTCATCTGTCTTATCCATCTATTCCTGTACTCACTTGCACGTGGCACTGGGAGTAATCCGGAGATTATTACTTTTGATGTCCTGCTTGCTAATTTCTTACCTTGCTCCCTATGTTCTGACTGCAGCACAACATCCTTATATCTACCTATGTTGTTGCTTCTGATGTGGACGACCCCTGCTGGCTGTTCACCCTCCCCCTTCAGAATGCTCTGTAGCTGCTCAATGGCATCCTTGACCCTGGCACCAGGGAGCCTACACTCCATTCCTGGATTCACGTCTGTGGCCACCGAAACACCTGATTGTTCCCTTGACGATTGAATCACCTATCACTATGGCTTTTCCAGTCTTCCCTGTACTCCCCTTTGCAGCTGAGTCACCCATGGTGCCATGGACTTGGCTCTGGCTGCACTCCCCAGGTGAAGCATCATTGTCCTCTGTATTCAGAACTGAATACCTGCTGGAGAGTGAGACGCACTCGGGGTGTCCAGCACGACCTGCCTGATTCCTTTTGACTGCCTGGTGGTCACCCATTCCCTCTCTCCCTGCATACTCTTAAGCTGTGGGGTGACCACATCTATAAACGTGTTATCGATGTAGAAAGAACAAAGAACATTGCAGCACAGGAACAGGCCATTCGGCCCTCCAAGCCTGCGCCCATCTTGATGCCTGTCTAAACTAAAACCTTCTGCACTTCCAGGGACCATATCCCTCTATTCCCATCCTGTTCACGTATTTGTCAAGATGCCTCTGAAACGTTGCTATCGTACCTGCTTCCACCACCTCCCCAGGCAGCAAGTTCCAGGCACTCACAACCCTCTATGTAAAGAACTTGCCTTGCACATCCCCTCTAAACTTTGCCCTCGCACCTTAAACCTATGTCCCCTCGTAACTGACTCTGCCACCCTGTGAAAAAGCTTCTGACTATTCATTCTGTCCATGCCACTCATAACTTTGTAAGCCTCTACCATGTCGCCCCTCCACCTCCGTCGTTCCAGTGAAAACAATCCGAGTTTATCCAACCTCTGCTCATAGCTAATGCCCTCCAGACCAGGCAACATCCTGGTAAACCTCTTCTGTACCCTCTCCAAAGCCTCCAGGTCCCTCTGGTAGTGTGGCGACCAGAATTGCACGCAATATTCTAAGTGTGGCCTAACTAAAGTTCTGTACAGCTGCAGCATGACTTGCCAATTTTTATACTCCATGCTCCGACCGATGAAGGCAAGCATGCCATATGCCTTCTTGACTACCTTATCCACCTGCGTTGCCACTTTCTGTGACCTGTGGATCTGTACGCCCAGATCTCTCTGCCTGTCAATACTCCTAAGGGTTTTGCCATTTATTGTATACTTCCCACCAGTATTAGATCTTCCAAAATGCATTACCTCACATTTGTCCGGATTAAGCTCCATCTGCCATTTCTTCGCCCAAGTCTCCAACCGATCTATATCCTGCTGTATCCTCTGACAATCCTCATCACTATCCGCAACTCCACCAACCTTTGTGTCGTCCGCAAACTTATTAATCAGACCAGCTACATTTTCCTCAAAATCATTTATATATACTACAAACAGCAAAGGTCCCAGCACTGATCCCTGCGGAACACCGCTAGTCACAGCCCTCCATTCAGAAAAGCACCCTTCCACTGCTGCCCTCTGTCTTCTATGACCGAGCCAGTTCTGTATCAATCTTGCCAGCTCACCTCTGATCCCGTGTGACTTCACTTTTTCTACTAGTCTGCCATGAGGGACCTTGTCAAAGGCTTTACTGAAGTCCATATAGACAACATCTACTGCCCTTCCTTCATCAATCATCTTCATCACTTCCTCAAAAAACTCGATCAAGTTAGGGAACACTATGCTGCCTCTCGCTAAGAAATCCATTTGTTTCCAAATGGGAGTAAATCCTATCCCGAAGAATCCTCTCCAATAATTTCCCTACCACTGAATTAAGGCTCACCGGCCTATAATTTCCTGGATTATCCTTGCTACCCTTTTTAAACAAAGGAACACCATTGGCTATTCTCCAGTCTTCTGGGACCTCACCTGTAGCCAATGAGGATACAAAGATTTCTGTCAAGGCCCCAGCTATTTCTTCCCTTGCCTCCCTCAGTATTCTGGGGGAGATCCCATCAGGCCCAGGGGACTTATCTACCTTAATGCTTTGCAAGATGCCCAACACCTCCTCCTTTTTGATAACGACATGACCCAGACTATCTACACTCCCTTCCCTAGACTCATCATCCACCAAGTCCTTCTCTTTGGTGAATACTGATGCAAAGTACTCATTTAGTACCTCGCCATTTCCTCTGGCTCCACACATAGATGTAGCTCTCATCCTCACCAATGCAGCACAGTGTCGCCAGTTACCGCTCAACTTCCAAAACCCAGAGCTCAAGCTGCCAAAGTTGACATCACTTCCTGGCACAAATGGTTCTCCAGGATACGGGAAGCATCTGGGAGCTCCCACATAGCACAGGAGGTGCACGCTCGAGATTGAAGCACCCCTGCCATTCCTTTATGTATTAGTTGACCCTTTGCTGCTGCTAAAAAAAAGCCTGACAAATTCTACAACACCTTAGAATTATGAATAAAACCTTACTAGTACTGATAAATCCTACTAAAAATCAATACAGTTCACTAGTTAAAATAAACCTTACTGAAAAAAACATACTCACCGACTACTCACTTGTTCCTTATTATTGATACTTTTTTTTTAAGTCTGCCAGTTGTTGAGCTGCGAGAACCCAGCTATTTACACATCCACCCCAACAGTGGTGTACTAACGATTTACTGATTCTCCTTAACAGCATTTGCTCACAACCAATCACCTTGCAGCTTTCCTGTGATGTCACTATTCACTTTGTTTTCACACTACGGCGGCCTGGACTCTTGTCCGCTCCACTCTCGCTGTTTCCCGCTCTTTGAGCGAACTTGAACCCGAACTCGATCTGTCTCTCGCTGTCACTCTCTGGGGTCTTTATGCTCCATTCCACTCTCGCTGCTCCCTACTCTCAATGTATCAATCTATGTTTGTCTTGTGTTTAATTTAAAATATGAATTAACTGTATTTTACAACTGTAGGTTTTATTTGGTAGTCCTGTGCAAGTTGTGGATTGGTATTCAATATTTAGCTCTGTGAAAACGATCATGAATGAAAATATAACTTCGATGGGCTGGTATGCAAGCTCCAAGTCCTTCAGTTTGTCATAATCGATTTGATACTGTATCATTCAGTCTTAAACTTTGTGGGATTTTTGGACTGTTATGTAATGTGTAGCTCGGTCTAACGTCTGATGTATATTATTGGGATTTATAGCATCATAGGAAATAGGGGCAGTAGGCCATTCGGCCCATCGGCCTGCTCTACCATTCAAATAGCTCGTGGCTGATCATCTACCTCTACGCCATTTTTCGCCACTATCTCCATATCCCTTGATCTCATTAGTATTCGGAAATCTATCAATTTCTGTCTTGAATATGTTCAATGATTGAGCCTCCACAGCCCTCTGGGGTAGAGAATTCCACGGATTTGCCACACCAAGTAAAGACATTCCTGCTCATCTAAGTCTCAAATGCCTGGCCCTTATTTTGAGACTGTGTCCTCTTGTTCTAAACTCACTAGCCAGAAGAAACCTTCTATCCATATCTACCCTGTCAGACCCTGGAAGAATTTTGTAAGTTTCAATTAGATCATCTGCCATTCTTTGAAACTCTAGAGAATACAGGGCCAGTTTCTGCAGTCTCTCATCATCTTCCATCCCAGGGGATTAGTCTGGTGAACATCTGTTGCACTCCCTCTATGACAAGTGTCAGGCAAACCCCCACCTGCCAAGACTGAGGGACACATTATTTCACCGCATGAACATTAAAACTTAAAAATTGCAAGCCCCAGACTGGAAAGACATTTGCATAGTAACAGACAGTGTTGAAACAATGGGGACCCAGTTGTTGCTTCCCCAATGCACAGAAGAAATGGTCAGACCAGTTTTAGTCACATGACTAACTGGCTATTGCAGAGGTTTGAACTGAGAGTTTTTAAATTGGAGAAAACAGTACTTGAAATCAGAAAGCACTTTTCTCCTGGACTGATAAGACCTCCCTCCTGCCTGCCTCCATCTCTTCCCCACGGAACTGAATCTTGTGAAAACAGATGAAGCTCAAAGAGAGAAAAGTCTCCTACGTGAACAAGGTTTAAGAAGAACACTAGGCCCCAACGAACAGCAAGACTAACTACAATCAAGTGAGCATGCAGCAGAGTAAAATAAAACGTTAGAGACTGCCTCAAACCTTTCACCTAACAATTTCTTCTCTTTTCTGTCCTTATTTGCATGTGTGTATCGCGTATGCATGCTGGCGTGGGCACGTCGTATATCCGTATGGGTGAACCGTATTAGAGTTTAAGTAAGTTTAATAAATATCAGTTTCCTTCTTTAAACCAAAGAAAGCCTGTTTTTGCTCATTACTTTGCCTTATAATTGGAAAGCTGTGAACAAGGATTCACAAAGGGGGAGCTCAAAACACAATGTGTTTAAAAATTAAGCCCTGTTACAATAAGACCAGGTGAAGAAATTAACAGACCCCTAGACACCTTTCTCACCTGGTCGTAACACAAGTATATACTTCCCGAGATAAAGAAACCACAATTGTACAGAATATTCTCGGTGTGGTCTCACCAAGTCATTATACAATTGAAGCAATACATCTTTACTCAGGTACTCAAATCCCCTTTCAATGAAGCCAACATACAATTTGCCTTCTTAATTGCTTGCTGCACCTGCATACTAGCTTCGAGCAGCTCATGAACAAGGACATCCATCTCCAACAAGAGAAAATCTAATCATCTCCCCATGAGATTCAATGGTAGTACTATCACTGAATCCCCCACTATCAACATCCTAGGGGCTACCACTGGCCAGAAATTGAACTGGAGTAGCCATATAAATACCGTGGCTAAAAGAGCAGGTCAGAGGCTAGGAATCCTGTGGCGAGTAACTCATCTCCTGACTCCCAAAAGCCTGTCCACCATCTCTTAGGCACAAGTCAGGAGTGTGATGGAATATTCTCCATTTGCCTGGATGGGTGCAGCTCCAACAACACTCAAGAAGCTCGACACCATCCAGGACAAAGCAGCTCACTTGATTGGCACCCCATTCACAAACATTCACTCCCTCCACCACTGATGCACAGCAGCACCAGTGTGTACCATCTGCAAGATGCATGGCAGAAACACACCAAGGCTCCTTCGACAAAACCTTCCAAACCCACAACCTCTACCACCTTGAACGACAAGGGCAGCAAATGCATGGGAACACCGCCACCTGCAAGTTCTCCCCCAAGCCACACACCATCCTGACTTGGAAGTATATTGCCATTCCTTCACAGTTGCTGGGTCAAAATTCTGGAACTCCCTAACAGCACTGTGGGTGTACCTACCCCACATGGACTGCAGCGGTTCAAGAAGGCAGCTCATCATCAACTTCTCAAGGGCAGTTAGGGATGGGCAATACATGCTGGTCTCGCCAGTGACACCCACAACCCATGAATGAATAAAAAAGAAATCCAGGTCCCTTTGAACATCGACACTTCCCAACCTCTCACCATTTAACAAATACTCTGTCTTTCTGCTTTTTCTACCAAAGTGGATAACTTCACACTTACTCACATTATATTCCATCTGCCATGTTCTTGCCCATTCCCTTAGCCTGTCCAAATCCCCTTGAAGCCTCCTTGCATTCATTCTGTACCTTTCAATCATGTAAATTTTGTCTGTTCTATTTCAGATTTTATATTTAAAATGTGACCATGGTGACAGAGTTTATATAGATCTGATGGTGGGTTTGTTTTTGGACTGCGATTGATGTATCAACCTTTCAGCTGAACTGAATTGGAGTGAAATGGAAACAACTTCTGTATCTCCTGCTGTTGTTTGACTGTTGGATTGAAAATGTGTCTCTCGACTTTGGGATCAGTGTCTGTCTGACTACTTCTTTTGTTTGTTCCAGTGGAACTGATGAGCTGGCAGTATCTCTGTGCTTTGGGAGTGATCCTGTACCGACTGTGTGTTGGAACGAGCTCGCTGCAGTTTTTTCTTGTGGCCAGGAATCACCACATCGCCACATCCATTCAGGTTCCTTCATGTATTTGCCTGCAGGAATGAAAAGTAACTCTTAAACCTTAAGAACTGGTGAGATAGAAGATACAAAAGCGATCAATGTAATCGTCCCAATAATAATCATTATGAGCAATCACAAAATGAAAACCAGGAACACAAACAGTGTCAGTGTCTGACTCCACTGCAGTACTGCAGTATTCAGCTTCTGTTTACCAGGTGTTTGCAGTGGTTTTACAACAAGTTTGTGACATTCAGAAACAACACAAGCCCTGCACTGCTCAATGACTGGGACTGTCCGATAGAGCAGTGACCTTTACACAGTCACATTTCTATTTCAACGGAAAACAAGCAGCCACTATTTAAAATGTGCCTTTCACACTTCTCACCTGGTGTCTGCAATAAATGCTCTTTGTCTAACTGTCCACATCGTTATTTTGCGGCTATTTTCCCCCCACTGTTCACGATCCAACGAACAGTGAGAGACTGGAACTAAAGCAGGAAAATTCCCTCTCCTTTGGGTGGTGAAATTGTCAGTGATTTTCAATAGTGATTTCTTCCCATTGTGTCTCCCTGAGCCTGTACAGACACTGTCCGAGAATGAACTCTCCCTTCCCCGTGTCCCCGGCTCACTCCATGTTCCGGGAGCAGCTCCTGCTCCACAGTGTCTGTTACAAACACTCCCCGACTCCCCCTCAACTTCCCACCACTCAATGCTAATCTGTGAGCACATCTGCGGACACGCTCCCAAAGCAGTGGCTGCTGGAAGCAGATGCTGTTTGTTCCCTTACCCCGGATCCGGGAAGTCTCCATTAGCAGCTGATTTAAAGCATCTTCCCCTCATTGAGTGAATGGCCTCACAGACTGGGTTGGGGAAAGGATGCGCATGCGCTCCAATCCTGATTGTGACGTCACATTGGGGGCGGGGTTATGCCGCGCGTGCGCAGATCTTTGCAGCAATTCCGCATTCAGACATGAATGCGAACTTTCCCCATTTCACCCTCATCAAAGTCCCAAAGAAAGAAAGTGAAGAGGGGCTTGGACTGGAGGGAGGGAGGGGCGGAGTAGGGGGAACCTAGAACCCAGAAAGCTGCCCACTTGCCCCATTTAGATGCTCAATTTGCGGTCATTCCCTGCAGGGGGTTTGTTATTATTGAGCCCCTCCTGGTAAAACAATCCGATAGAAAGGAGGGAGCCGGTGTGTTTGCTGGGACCTTGCAGAATTCATTTCAGCAGCAAAAGTCCCGGGTTATATTAACCCGAGTGAAACACGCTGTCAGTGAGAGGAAAACCGAACGGCCCTTTTCATCTTTTCATTGGAAACAAAGTAGAGCCGGAAGTGCGGCGAGCAGAGCAGACACACAAGCTCAATGACAGGAGAGCTCGGCCGTCCCTGAGTTTCAGCTCCCGGCTCTTACATTTCTTCATCCACACTGTCTTTACTGTGGATGTTCAGGGGTTCCTTGTCGGATCTGAGGACTGTATCCATTAAACATTCTGAGTCAGGAGATCCACACACTCTCTGTTATCAAGATTTATGGGCAGGAATGTTTCAAAACTTTGTCTATTAAATCATTGTATTATTCACAGAACTAATGAGGCAATCGGTTCATTATTCAGGCCTTGAACTTGGTTTGGGAAGACCGAAAACTGAGAGGTTCAGCACCTTTCCACTTCTTCACTAATATAACTGATTTTTTTGATGAAGAAACAGAAAAGGTTGATGAAGGGAAAGCAATGGATGTTGTCTATATGGATTTTAAGAAAGCGTTTGAGAAACTACCACATAAAAGGCTGGGTAACAAAACTGAGGCTCCTGGAATAGGAGCCTCAGTATCTGCTTGGATTAAAAAATGGCTGAAATAACAAAAAAAGTGAGTATTTGGTTGTTTTTCAGAATGGAAGATGGTGGACAGTGATGTCCACAAGGGTCAGTGCCAGGACCACCATATATACAAATGACTTGAATATTGGAATCACAGAATCACAGAATTGTTACTGCACAGAAGGAGGCCATTTGGCCCATCGTGTCTGCACTGACTCTCCAAATGAGCAATTCACCTCATGTCACTTCCCCGTCCTCTCCCCATAATCCTGCACGTTCTTCCTTTTCAGATAACAGTCTAATTCCCCTTTGAATGCTTCAATTGAACCTGCCTCCATCACATTCTCAGGCAGTTCATACTTTAACCACTCGCTGCATGAAAAAGTTTTTCCTCATCTCGCTTTTGCTTCTTTTAGCTTTAAATCTGTGCCCTCTTGTTCTCGATCCTTTCACAAGTGGGAATAGTTTCTCCCTATCCACTCTGTCCATTTTGAATACCACTATGAAATCTCCTCTTAGTCTTCGTTTCTCCAAGGAAAACAGTCCTAACTTCTCCAATCTATCTTCATAACTGAAGTTCCTCATCCCTGGAACCATTCTCATGAATCTTTTCCATAATCTCTCCAATGCCTTCACATCTTTCCTAAAGTGTGGCACCCAGAACTGGACGCAGTACTTCAGCTGAGTCTAGTGTCTTATACAAGTTCAACATGACCTCCTTGTTCTTGTATTCTATGCCTCTATTACTAAAGCTGAGGCAACTGTATGCTTTATTAACAACTCTCTCAACCTATCCTGCCACCTTCAATGACTTATACCCTCAGGTCCTTCTGCTCCTGCACCCCATTTAGAATTGTACCCTTTATTTTATATTGTCTCTCCATGTTCTTCTGACCAAAATTTATCAATTGACATTTCTCGACATTGAACTTCACCTGCCATCTGTCTGCCCTTTCCACCAACTTGTCCATGTCCTTTTGAAGTTCTGCACTATCCTCCTCAGAGTTCACAATGCTTCCAATTTTCATAACATCCACAAACTTTGAAATTCTGCCCTGTATACCAAGGTCTAGGTAATTAATATATATCAGGAAAAGCAGGAGTCCCAACACTGACCCTTGGTGACCTCCACTCCAAACCTTCCCCTAGCCCGAAAAACATCCATTGATCACTACACTTTGTTTCCCGTCACTCAGCCAATTCCATTTTTTTTTAGAGATACAGCACTGAAACAAGCCCTTCGACCCACCGAGTCTGTGCCAACCATCAACCACCCATATATACTAATCCTACACTAATCCCATATTCCTACCACATCCCCACCTGTCCCTCTATTTCCCTACCACCTACCTATGCTAGGGGCAATTTATAATGGCCAATTTACTTACCAACCTGCAAGTCTTTTGGCTTGTGGGAGGAAACTGGAACACCCGGCGAAAACCCACGCAGACACAGGGAGAACTTGCAAACTACACACTGGCAGTACCCAGAATTGAACCCGGGTCGCTGGAGCTGTGAGGCTGCAGTGCTGCACTGTGCCACTGTGCCATCCATATCCCTGTTACTACTGTCCCTTATACTCCATGAGTTATAAATTTGCTCACAAGTCTGTTGTGTTGCATTGTATCAAACACCTTTTGAAAGGCAATAAAAGCAAAATACTGCAGATGCTGGAAATCTGAAATAAGTTCACGTTTCAGGTCAGTGACGTTTCAGATGCTGCCAGACCTTTTGACAGTCCATGTCGACCACATCAACAGCATTGCCCTCATCAACCCTCTCTGTTACCTCATCAAAAAAACTCCAGCAGCACAGTTAAACGTGATTTTCCCTTAAGGAATCTATGCTGGCTTTCTTGAATTAACCCACATTTGTCCAAGGGACTATTAATGTTGTCTCGAATTATTCTTTCGATAAGTTTCCCCACCTTCGAAATTAAACTGACTGGGGAGTGGGACGAGGTGAGTTGCTCTGGCAGAGAGCCAGCACGGGTTCGACAGGCTGAATGGCCTGCTTCTGTGCTGTAGCCATTCTATGATTTTATGATTCTAGCAGCAACTGTTGGTGGAGAGGCAGTGATGCAAGAATGTGTTGACAGAAAGGGGAAAATCTCGGCTGGTGTGTGTTTGCAGCATTTGCAGCTTGTGTTCGGGTTTGTGAATAAAGGTGATTTGGAAGCTGTGTTCCGGATTGAAGTGTTGACTGGAAGCAAGAAGTTGATGTAAATAAAGAGTAAAATGTGTTAACACTAAGCGTGTTGTGATTGTGGGGAGCAGTAAATAATGTGTTGGTGAATTATTTGTGTTAATAAATTCCACTGCGCCCTCTGCTGTAGGCTGCTGTTTATATCCAGCTGTGTATTAGTGTTGTGTGTTTGCGAGATAAATGCTTGTTTCAACGCTGTTTATGAAGCAATAGCATTGTACTCAAACAGTCCCAGACATAGCAACACACGTACAAAAGCAAAATACTGCGGATACTGGAAATCTGAAACATAAACAGAAAATGCTTGAATTGCTCAGTAGGTCTGGCAGCATCTGTGCAGAGAGAACAGTTAACATTTCAGGTCTGTTTCGTTAACTCACGTTAACTTTGTTTCTCTCTCCACAGATGCCGCCAGACCTAATGAGCATTTCCAACATTTTCTGTTTTTATTACAGCAACACAGGTGTTGGGAGGCTCAGCCTGGCTACACAATGTTACAAGGACGCTGAGTAACACCATCGACAATGGGACACAGAGAGAAAAACACAGAAAACCAAGAATAGACTATTAGGAAGCAGAAAGTGAGGGACAGACAGAGCGAGAGAGAGACAATGAGACTGAGATAGAGAAACAGGGCACTTGTCTGAAATAAACACAAGAAATGCTGGAAATACCCAGCAGCTCTGGCAGCATCTGTGGAGAGAGAAACATAGTTAACTTTTCAGGGAGTGACCCTTCTTCAGAACTGACAAATATTAGAAATGTAAAAGATTTGAAGCAAATAAAGCAGGTGGGGGGGGGCGGGGGGGGGGAAGAGATAACAAAAGAGAAGGTGTTGATAGGACAAGGTCACAGAGAATAACTGACCAGAAGGTCATGGAACAAAGGCCAACCGTATGTTAATGGTAAAATAAAAGCAAAATACTGCGGATGCTGGAAATCTGAAACAAAAACAAGAAATGCTGGAATCACTCAGCAGAGTATGTTAATGGTGTGCTGAAAGACAAAGCATTACTACAGAGAGGGTGTAAATAGACTGTAAAGCACAGAGCACTCCAAGCACAAGCATTAAAAAAATTAAAAAGCAGAAACAGTGGGTAGGCACAGTAGAAACAAACTAAACACACTAAAAAACCTAAAATAAAATAAGCAAATTAAAAAGAAAAAAATGAAAAATAACTACACATAAAAAGGAGAGGGCGGGGGGAGTGTGTGGTGGGTGCTGTCATGCTCGGAAATTATTGAATTCAATGTTCAGTAAAGGTTTTGCGTGTTATTGTTTTACTTTCTGTTACTCACCATCTCCTGACTGTGACCATTTGCCGTCGTTTCACATCTGCTGGTGGAGAGGAGGCGCTGCAGGAATGGTTTAACAAAGAGGAGAGACTGGGGTGAAACGTGTTTGCAGCTGGTGCAGCTTGTGTTCCTGTGCGCAACAAATTGGTTTGTGAGACTTGTTGCTGATTGATGTGTTGAGTGGAAGAAAAAAGCTGATTGCAATAAAGCGTTTGAAGAAGCATGATGTGATTGTGGATAAACACTTGATGTTTCGAAAGTAAACAATTTGTGTTACTACAAAATATGAATAGCAGAGAATGGTTTCGATCCATCGACCTCTGGGTTATGGGCCCAGCACGCTTCCGCTGCGCCACTCTGCTACCGGAGGACTTCAATTTCAACTGCCTATTAGTGAAATATGTTCATTTCCCCAATTTTTTTTTTAACAAAATAGGATTGTTGTCAGATTGCTCAAGAACCCAGACTCAGCAACACACTCGCTGACAGACTCACCCTCGCTGCACAATGGCACAAGGACACTGAGTAACAGCACCGACAATCAGGCAGGCAGAGAAAGACACACAGAAAACCAGGAAGAGATTTCAGGACCCAGAAAGGAACAGACAGAGAAAGTTACTGAGCAAACCAGCAAGAGACAGCGAAAGACGGATGATTTATGGAAACGTGTTCTCTGTTAAGATGTCCCCTGTGTTCTTTTAAAGATATTTCCTGCTGTGTAATAGAATATTTTCAGTGTTTTCTGTTTTAAGCTCTCCCTCTTGTCCTGGCCAGTATTTATCCCTCAACGTCACTAAAACAAGTGATTATCTGCTCATTATCACATTGATCTTAGTGGCAAATTGGATGCAGCATTTCCTACAACAGTGACTATGTTTTAAACGTCCTTCACTGGCTGTCTGGGTCTTTCGGACAGCATGAGGCTGTGTGTGAGATCCCAGTCCAACCCACATTCCCTGTGTGAGAGCCCAGTCCACCCACATTCCCTGTGTGAGATCCCAGTCCATCCCACATTCCCTGTCTGAGATCACAATCCACCCCACATTCCCTGTGCACGATAATAATTTGCTTCTTTTCTTTCTTACTGTATTCGCTGTTGTGTAAAGATGCTCTCTGGTATTATGTAAAATGGTTCCCTGTTGGGTAAAGATCTTCTCAGTTGTGTAAATATGATCCGTCTTGTGTAAAAGTGTTCCCGGTTGTTTAAATATGTTCCCTGCTCTGTAATGTAGAGCTGAGTCTGCACTAATGGAATTGCGACAGTATCTTCCAGTCTGATACTGTATGAGGGCTGGAATATGATCCAAAGCTCAGTCTATACAAATTGAATTGCTATTGTATCTTTCAGATTCACAATCCGGGTGAGTTTTAAACTGAAATCTCAGTTTGTATCTCAGGTTATACTATCTTTCAGATTCTCTCAATCTAATAACGCACTTTAGACTTAGACTTATATAGAGTCATAGAGTTATACAGTACAGAAACAGGCCCTTCGGCCCATCGTGTCCGTGCTGGCCAGCAAGCACCAAAGTATTCTAATCCCATTTTCCTGCACTTGGCCCGCAGCCTTGTATGCTATGACGTTTCAAGTGCTCATCTAAATGCTTTTTAAATGTTGTGAGGGTTCCTACCTCTACGACCCCTTCAGGCAGTGTGTTCAGATTCCAACCACCCTCTGGGTGAAAAACAATTTCCTCAAATTCCCCTCTAAACCTCTTTCCCTTTACCTTAAATCTTTGCCCCCTGGTTATTGACCCCTCCGCTAAGGGAAGAAGTCTCTTCCTATATAACCTATCAATGCCCCTCATAATTTTGTATACTTCAATGATGTCCCCCCTCAGCCTTCTCTGCTCGAAGGAAAACAACCCTAGCCTTTTCAGTTTCTCTTCATAGCAGAAATGCTCCAGCCCAGGCAACATCCTGGTGAATCTCCTCTGCACCCTCTCCAGTGCAATCACATCCTTCCTATAGTATGGTGTCCAGAACTGTACACAGTACTCCAGCTGTGGCCTAACTAGTGTTTTATACAGCTCCATCATAACCTCCCTGCTCTTATATTCTATGCCTCCACTAATAAAGACAAGTACCCCATATGCTTTCCTAACCACCTTATCTACCTGTGCTGCTGCCTTCAGTGATCTATGGACAAGTACACCAAGGCCCCTCTGACCTTCTGTACTTCCTAGGGTGCTACCATCCATTGTCTATTCCCTTGCCTTGTTAGTCCTCCCAAAGTTCATCTCCTCACACTTCTCAGGATGAAATTCCATTTGCCACTGCTCCGTCCATCTTATCAGCCCATCTATATTGTCCTGTAACCTAAGGCTTTCCTCCTCACTGTTACAACATCACCAATTTTTGTGTCATCTGCGAACTTACTTATCATACCTGCTATATTCACGTCTAAATCATTAATAATTATGTATCTAATGTATATGTCAGGATGCACTATGGGAATTAATACTAAAACTTATAAAATCATAACGTGAGTAAATATTGGGCTAGTATTTAATTTGAATCTCAGATTATGTTATTGAGGTTAATTCTGTAACTTTGAAACAGGAACCATGTGTCAGTTCTATGTGTATTTAATTTGCAGCTGAGGTTGCACTATTGTGGGATTGACACACTGATAATTTGATAGTGGGTGAGAATTTGGACTGGGATTTATGTATCTACCTGTCAGTGGTACTGAGTTATGGTAACAGGGAAACAACGTCTGTCTCTCCTGCTCTGTTGGATAGATGGATTGAAAATGTGTCTCTGGAACTATTTCTGCTGTCTGAGACTGTGGAACTGATGACCTGTCTGTGTCTCTGCGCTCTGTGAGTGATAATGTACGGACTGTGTGTGAGAAGGAGCTGGTGACACTCTTCCTTGTAACTTGGTGGAGGAAACATCCCATTTACTCTGGCTTCTTCATTTATTTTCCTGTTGAAACAAAAGTATGTTTTACAACTCAAGTACAGGTGAGGTGGAAGATACAAAGACCATCAGCTTAATGTCTCGATTAATAATCATTATGAACGGCCACAAAGGAACCCCAGGGATACAAACATTATCAAATGTTTGACTCCACTGCAGTACTGCAGCACTCAGGGTACAATGTAATGATATGTAGACAGAGCCCAAACCCTGCACTGCTCCATGAATGGAAATATCCGATGGAGCAGGGACATTTGCACTGGTCAGATTTCCATTTATTGCTCCCATGGCATTAACCTGTTTAAATTGAGCCTGTCTTAGTTCTCACCTGGCGACTTACAGATGCTCTT
This sequence comes from Heterodontus francisci, assembly GCF_036365525.1. NCBI lineage: Eukaryota > Metazoa > Chordata > Chondrichthyes > Heterodontiformes > Heterodontidae > Heterodontus > Heterodontus francisci. The sequence continues at coordinate 21,373,479 of NC_090405.1, forward strand.
TGTATAACTCCCCACACTCTTCCTGTCTGGCTCTGTTTCCGCTCTTCACTGTCAAATAGCAACAAACCGGCTGAGACTGGAACTAAACCAGGAATATTCACTGCTGGTCTGGGGAGAGGAAGCAGCATTGAATTTCAATAACAAATTCTTCCCATTCTGTCGCCATCCCTTTGTCCACACAGCCCGAGAATGGTCTCTCCCTTCCCCCACTCACTCCATGTTCCGGGACCAGTTCCTGCTCCACTCCGCCTCTTACAAACAGCCCCCGCCTCCCCCTGAACTTGCCCCGGACTCGATGCTGATCTCTGAGTCCATCTGCGGACACGCTCCCAAAGCGATGTGCTGCTGGAAGGAGGCTGCTGTTTGCTCCCTTCCCCCAGGACCGGGATCTCTCCATTGGCGGCTGTTTTAAACCATCTTCTTCCGCTCACAGGCAGTGCTGGGGGAGGGGAGCGCAGGCGCAGATTTCTGCAACAAATCCGCAAACAGAAACATGGAAAAATTCCGGCACAGAATGAGGCCATTCGGCCCATCATGTCCGTGCCAGCGCAAAGAGAGCGATCCAGCCTCATCCCACAGTTCGTTGTTATTGGACAGTGAAGTGTGAAAACAGAAGCGGACAGTCAGGATGTGGGGAGTTACACAAAGAGAATCTATTATGGGCACCAGGTGAGAAGTGTGAAGGACACATTTTAAACAGCGGCTGTTTGGTTTCGCTTGAACGGTTAGACCATGGGAGCGGGAACTGGAAATCTGACCTGTGTAAAAGTCCCTGCTCCGTCGGTCAGTCCCATTCATGGCCCCAGTGGATTGTTTCTGGATGTCATTAAATTGTTGTAAAATGGCCAAAGCCCCTGGTATGCAGTAGCTGGGGGCTGCAGGACTGCAGTGGAATCAGACACTGACTCTGTTTGTATTGTTGGGTTTCCTTTGTGATTGTTCATAATGATTATTAATTGAAAAATTGTTTTGGTCACTTTTGTATCTTCTACCACATCTCTTCCTGAATTATAATAAATACATTTCCTTTCTACAGGCAAATACTTGATGGAAGCAGAATAAATGTCGTGATTCCTCGACACAAGGGGAAGTGCAGCCAGCTCCTCACACACAGTAAGTACAGTATCACTCACAGAGAGCAGAGACATCAATTCCACAATCACCGACAGCAGAAGTAGTCAGACCGGCACTGATCCCAAGTTCCAGAGACATTTACTCAATCCAACAGTCACTCAGAGCAGGAAAGACTGAAGTTGTTTCCATTTCACCCCAACTCAGTCCTACTCACAGGTAGATACATCAATCCCAGTCCAAAATCACACCCACTATCAGATTGCAAGGCACTGTGTCACTCTCACAAGAGAGCAGCCTGAACTACAAATTCAATGTCAGATGGAACAGACAAACAGTACCTGATTGTAAAGTACAGAATTAATCTCAATAATGTACCCAGACTGCAGACTGAGCTCCATGTTACACACCACTCCACAAATCTCACAAATGGTCAGAGTGGAAGACACAGTATTCATTCCATTACTGCAAACTGAATGAACCTGATCTTACATACAACAGATTATAAGATGAAAGGCCACAGACCTGAGAAATTAACTCTGCTTCTCTCTCAACATATGCTGCCTGACGTGCTGGGTATTTTCAGTATTTTATGTTTTTATTTCAGATTTCCAGCATCTGCAGAATTTTGCTTTTATTTTAGGGTTCAAGAAACATTGCATTGTGAGGTGAGAGTGACTGCCCTTGACATCAAGGCAGCTATTGACCTTGTGTAGCATCAAGGAGCCCTAGCAAAACTGGAGTCAATGGGAATTAGGGGGAAAACATTTTTTTTTAAAAAGGAAGTTAATACCAAGCATAAAGGAAGATGGCTTTGGTTGTTCAGGTCAATCATCTCACTCCCAGGACATCACTGCAGTAGTTCCTCAGGGTATTGTCCAAGGCCCAACCATCTTCAGCTGCTTCATGAATGACCTTCCCTCCATCAAAAGGCGAGAAGTGGGGATGTTCGCTGATGATTGCACAATGTTCAGCACCATTCATGACTCCTCAGATACTGAAGCAGCCCGTGTCCAGATGTAGCAAGACCTGGACAACATCCAGGCTTAGGCTGATACCTGGCAAGTAACATTCGTGCCACATAAATGCCAGGCAATGACCATCTCAAACAAGAGAGAATCCAATCATCTCCCCTTGATGTTCAATGACATTGCCATTGCTGAATCCCCCACTATTAACATCTTGGGGATACCATTGACCAGAAACTTAATTATACCAGCCACATAAATGCTGTGGCTGTAAGAGCAGGTCAGAGGCTAGGAATTCTTCAGCAAGTAACTCACCTCCTGTCTCCCCAATACCTGCCCACTATTTACAAGGCACAAGTCAGAAGTGTGATCAAATATTCTCCCCTTGCGTGGATGAATGCAGCTTTAACAACACTCAAGAAGCTCGACGCCATCCAGGACAAATTAGCCCGCTTGATTGGCATCGCATCCGCCACCTTAAATATTCACTCCCATTACCACTGATGCACAGTGACAGCAGTGTGTACCATCTACAAGCTGCACTGCAACAACTCACCAAGGCTTCTTGGACAGTACCTTCCAAACCCGCCACCTCTACCACCTAAAAGGACAAGGGCAGCAGACACATTGGAAAACCACCATCTGAAAGTTCCCCTCCAAGCCACACACCATCCTGACTTGGAACTAAATTGCCAATCCTTCACTGTCACTGGGTCAAAATCCTGGTACTCCCTTCCAAACAGCGCTTTGGTTGTACCTACACAGCAAAGACTGCAGTGGTTCAAGAAGGCAGCTCACCACCACTATATCAAGGACAATAAGGAACGGACAATAAATGCTGGCCTGGCCAATGATGCCCACAACCTATGAGCAAATGAAAGAAAGGTAAGGAAATGGTGAAGGGCTTTGATAGGGTACACGGAGATATGTTTCTACTTGTGTTGGTGTCCGAAACAAGAGCCAAAAATATAAAATCATCATTAATAAAACCATTGAGGAATTCTTGAAAACCCTATTTATGTAGTGAGTGGTGAGTGGAATCTGGAATTTGCTTTCACAAGGAGAGGGTGCGGCGGATAGTATTGACACATTTAAGGGGAGGTGGAACACGTGTATGGGGAGAAAGGAATTGTGGGATACACACATTGGGCTTTATTTTTCTTCATTCATTCATATGAAGCAGGATGGCTGGAAATATGTGTGGAGCATAGAGCAGTTGGGATGTTCCCAGTGCAGTGTTTTGTCTGGATGGATCTGCCCAGAACACTTGTGTTGCAGGAGCTGGGAGCTTCAGTACTTCAGTGGAGGCAGACACTGACACTGGTTTTCATTTGTGGCTATTATTAATGATTATTCGTTGAGAGATTAAATTGATCACTTTGATATTTTACACCTCACCTGTTCTTGAGTTATAAGATATACTTTTTCTTCTTCCAGGCAAATACTTGAAGGAATCATGATGAATGTGATGGTTGCTGCACTCGAGGCACAAGGAACAGTGCAGCCAGCTCCTCTCACACACAGTAGGTACATTATCACTCAGAATGCAGAGCCACAGTTGGTTCATCAGTTCCACAGTGTCAGACTGCAAAAGTAGTCAGGCCCACGTTGATCCCACGTTCCAGAGACATCATTTCAATCCAAGAATCAAACAAAGCAGGAGAGAAAGAAGTTGTTTCCATTTCACCCCAATTGAGTCCCACTGACAGTCAGATACATCAATCCCAGGTCAAAATCACACCCACTAGCAGATGAAAATGTAATGTGTCAACCTAAATATAATGCAGACTTAGCTATCAATTAAATATCAGATAGAATTGGCACATGGTACTGATTGGATGACACAGAATCTAACCTAATGGTATACCCTGACATTTAAATTAAATACCGTAGGCAAAGTTCACATCGATTGATTATAAAGGATGTTTAAACATCCCCATAGTGTACCTTAAGATACAAGTTACATACAAGTCCAACATTCATTACAGTGAAATATTTAAAGCTGCTGAAAGATATTGGAACCTGAGACACAAATTAGATACCAGTTCAGAACTCACCCACACTGTAAAATTGATAGATACAGAATCAATTCCATTAGATCTAAACATTATATACCATTCTAAAAACTCAAACAATATCAAACTGAAATACAGTATTGATTCCATTCATATAGATTGATCTAAACAATACCAGTGCAAAAATCACATGCAGTATCAGATTGAGCAATGCTAATATGAAGTCTAAACTGTGATGTAAATTAGATGCCAGTGCAGAACTTACCCAGACTGCGGAATTGAAAAATACAGTAGACTGAGATACGGATTATTTACCAGCCAAAAACATCTCAAACATTATCAGAGTGAAATAGATTATCAATTCCATTTGTGTAGACTGAGCTCCACATTACAAAGCAGTATAAAAAAATCTCATATCAGGTTGTTTTAGTTATTATGCTACAACACTAGTAATCCAGAAGTCTCGACTAATGATCCAGAGACATGAGTTCAAATTCTACGACAGAATCTGAGTAATTTAATTTCAGTTAATTAAAAAAATCTGGAATTAAAAAATCTAGTATCAATACTAGTGACCTTGGAACTACTAGATTGTTGCAAGAAAATCCATCAGATCCAGGAATGTCCTTAAGAGAAGGAAATCTGCCATTCTGACCCAGTCTGGCCTATAAGTGATTCCAGACCCACAGGAATGTGATTCAATCTTAACTGTCCTCTGAAATGGCCCAGTAAACCACTCAGCATAATTGTAAGAGTAATTACTGATGGGCAATAAATACTGACCTTGCCAGCGATGTCAACATCCTGTGAATGAATAAACAAGCAGTATCAGACTGAGAAATAACATTATATATTCCATTAGAACAGACTGAAGTACAGATAACATAGCACGCCATAAATCTATAGTGTTCGAATGAAAGATACTGTCTCAATTATTTATTGCAGCCTGAGCTACACATTACATACCTATTTTTTTTTTTAGAATTAGAACATTACAGCGCAGTACAGGCCCTTCAGCCCTCGATGTTGCGCCAACCTGTGAAACCATCTGACCTACACTATTCCATTTTCATCCATATGTCTATCCAATGACCACTTAAATTTCCTTAAAGTTGGTGAGTCTACTACTGCTGCAGGCAGGGCGTTCCACGCCCCTACCACTCTCTGAGTAAAGAAACTACCTCTAACATCTGTCCTATATCTATCATCCCTCAACTTAAAGCTATGTCCCCTCGTGTTTGCCATCACCATCCGAGGAAAAAGACTCTCACTATCCACCCTATCTAACCCTCTGATTATCTTATATGTCTCTATTAAGTCACCTCTCCTCCTCCTTCTCTCCAACGAAAACAACCTCAAGTCCCTCAGCCTTTCCTCGTAAGACCTTCCCTCCATACTAGGCAACATCCTAGTAAATTAAAAGCAAAATACTGCGGATGCTGGAAATCTGAAACAAAAACAAGAAATGCTGGATTCACTCAGCAGGTCTGGCAGCATCTGTGGAAAGAGAAGCAGAGTTAACGTTTCGGGTCAGTGACCCTTCTTCGGAACATCCTAGTAAATCTCCTCTGCACCCTTTCCAAAGCTTCCACATCCTTCCTATAATGCGGTGACCAGAACTGCATGCAATACTCCAGGTGCGGTCTCACCAGAGTTTTGTACAGCTGCAGCATGACCTCGTGGCTCCGAAACTCGATCCCCCTACTAATAAAAGCTAACACACCATATGCCTTCTTAACAGCCCTATTAACCTGGGTAGTAATTTTCTGGGATTTATGTACCTGGACACCAAGATCTCTCTGTTCATCTACACTACCAAGAATCTTCCCATTAGCCCAGTACTCTGCATTCCTGTTACTCCTTCCAAAGTGAATCACCTCACACTTTTCTGCATTAAACTCCATTTGCCATCTCTCAGCCCAGCTCTGCAGCCTATCTATGTCCCTCTGTACCCTACAACATCCTTCGGCACTATCCACAACTCCACCGACCTTCGTGTCATCTGCAAATTTACTAACCCACCCTTCTACACCCTCTTCCAGGTCATTTATAAAAATGACAAACAGCAGTGGCCCCAAAACAGATCCTTGCAGTACACCACTAGTAACTAAACTCCAGGATGAACATTTGCCATCAACCACCACCCTCTGTCTTCTTTCAGCTAGCCAATTTCTGATCCAAAGCTCTAAATCACCTTCAAACCCATACTTCCGTATTTTCTGCAATAGCCTTCCGTGGGGAACCTTATCAAACACCTTACTGAAATCCATATACACCACATCCACTGCTTTACCCTCATCCACCTGTTTGGTCACCTTCTCGAAAAACTCAATAAAGTTTGTGAGGCACGACCTACCCTTCACAAAACCGTGCTGACTATCGCTAATGAACTTATTCTTTTCAAGATGATTATAAATCCTGTCTCTTATAACCTTTTCCAACATTTTACCCACAGCCGAGGTAAGGCTCACCGGTCTATAATTACCAGGGCTGTCTCTACTCCCCTTCTTGAACAAGGGGACAACATTTGCTATCCTCCAGTCTTCCGGCACTATTCCTGTCGACAATGACGACATAAAGATCAAGGACAAAGGCTCTGCAATCTCCTCCCTTGCTTCCCAGAGAATCCGAGGATAAATCCCATCTGGCCCAGGGGACTTATCCATTTTCACACTCTCCAAAATTGCGAACACCTTCTCCTTGTGAACCTCAATCCCATCTAGCCTAGTAGCCTGAATCTCAGTATTCTCCTTGACAACATTTTCTTTCTCTACTGTAAATACTGACGCAAAATATTCATTTAACACTTCCCCTACCTCCTCTGATCCCACACACAACTTCCCACTACTATCCTTGATTGGCCCTAATCTAACTCTAGTCATTCTTTTCTTCCTGATATACCTATAGAAAGCCTTAGGGTTTTCCCTGATCCTATCCGCAAATGACTTCTCGTGTCCTCTCCTTGCTCTTCTTAGCTCTCCCTTTAGATCCTTCCTGGCTAGCTTGTAACTCTCAAGCGCCCTAACTGAGCCTTCACGTCTCATCCTAACATAAGCCTTCTTCTTCCTCTTGACAAGCGCTTCAACTTCTTTAGGAAACCACGGCTCCCTCGCTCGACAACTTCCTCCCTGCCTGACAGGTACATACTTATCAAGGACACGCAGTAGCTGCTCCTTGAATAAGCTCCACATTTCGATTGTTCCCATCCCCTGCAGTTTCCTTCCCCATCCTACGCATCCTAAATCTTGCCTAATCGCATCATAATTTCCTTTCCCCCAGCTATAATTCTTGCCCTGCGGTATATACCTGTCCCTGCCCATCGCTAAGGTAAACCTAACCGAATTGTGATCACTATCACCAAAGTGCTCACCTACATCTAAATCTAACACCTGGCTGGGTTCATTACCTAGTACCAAATCCAATGTGGCATCGCCCCTGGTTGGCCTGTCTACATACTGTGTCAGAAAACCCTCCTGCACACACTGGACAAAAACTGACCCATCTAAAGTACTCGAACTATAGTATTTCCAGTCAATATTTGGAAAGTTAAAGTCCCCCATAACAACTACCCTGTTACTCTCGCCCCTGTCGAGAATCATCTTCGCTATCCTTTCCTCTACATCTCTGGAACTATTCGGAGGTCTATAAAAGACTCCCAACAGGGTGACCTCACCTCTCCTGTTTCTAACCTCGGCCCATACTACCTCAGTAGACGAGTCCTCAAACGTCCTTTCTGTCGCTGTAATACTCTCCTTGATTAACAATGCCACACCCCGCCCCCCCCCTTTTACCATCTTCTCTGTTCTTACTGAAACATCTAAATCCCGGAACCTGCAACATCCATTCCTGCCCCTGCTCTCCCCATGTCTCCGAAATGGCCACTACATCGAGATCCCAGGTACCAACCCATGCTGCAAGCTCACCCACCTTATTCCGGATGCTCCTGGCGTTGAAGTAGACACACTTTAAACCAGGTTCTTGCTTGCCAGTGCCCTCTTGCGTCCTTGTAACCTTATCCCTGACCTCACTACTCTCAACATCCTGTACACTGGAACTACAATTTAGGTTCCCATTCCCCTGCTGAATTAGTTTAAACCCCCCCCGAAGAGCACTAGCAAATCTCCCCCCCAGGATATTGGTACCCCTCTGGTTCAGGTGAAGACCATCCTGTTTGTAGAGGTCCCACCTACCCCAGAAAGAGCCCCAATTATCCAGGAAACCAAAACCCTCCCTCCTGCACCATCCCTGCAGCCACGTGTTCAACTCCTCTCTCTCCCTATTCCTCGCTTCGCTATCACGTGGCACGGGCAACAACCCAGAGATAACAACTCTGTTTGTTCTCGCTCTAAGCTTCCACCCTAGCTCCCTGAATTTCTGCCTTAAATCCACATCTCTCTTCCTACCTATGTCGTTGGTGCCTATGTGGACCACGACCTGGGGCTGCTCCCCCTCCCCCCTAAGGATCCCAAAAACATGATCCGAGACATCACTATCTAAAATCGCATACAGTTTCAGACTGAGATACAGTATTTATTCCATTACTGCAAACTGAGCTACTTGTTTCGCAGGAGTTCTAAATACTGAACAAGTCTGGTCTCTTTTGTTTGGAAAAGAGGAAGCTGAATGATCACCTAATAGAAGCACTGAATTATATGAAAGGATTTGATAGGGTAGAGGTAGAGATATTTCCCATTTGTGGTGGAGTCAAAAGCTGTAAATATGAAATAGTCAGGAATAAATCAAATAATTAATTCAGGAGAAACTTCTTTACCCTGCTTTGGACCTGGTTAGAATCTGGAACATGCAGCACTTGGGTTGATGAGAATTGTTACATTTAACATCAAATTAAATGATTGATAAATTAAATATGAGGCAGAAAAGATTTGAGGGATTTGCAGATACAATTAGAGGAGGTAAGGTGGGAGGAGGCTCATGTGGAACCAGCAGCACTTGGGCAGAATAGCTTGTCTCTGTGTTGTAAATTCTATGTAATTGTGTGTAGGATGAATTCTGAACTACAAACTATCCCAGAGATTAATGATTTCTGAATGCATCCCACACAGAGAGTACCAGAGACTGACAGACACTGAACAAAACTCACACTCATAGGCAGTACCAGAAACTGGCACATACTGAATAAAACCCACACTCATAGGCAGTACCAGAGACTGACGGATGTTAAATGAGCCCAGATTCAAAGATTTACAGTGGCAGAGAGGTACAACAGCAATCCTACTCTCACACACAGTACCAGAGGCTGACTGATACAGAATGAATCACACAGTTACATACTGCAACAGAGACTTATTGGCAGTGTCTGAATCCTAAGCTCACATACAGAATTAGAGACTGACTGGCGGCAGCATGAATTCCACATTCTCTTTCAGTAACGGAAACTGACAGATCGCCACAGATAAAGAATGATTCTTACTCTAAGGTACGGGACAACAGGCTCACTTATTTGGCACAGGGTCATCACTAACGTTTGGGCTAACTAAATGCAATAACAGCTCGTCTTGTTTCTTAGTATTTCTAAATCCCATCTGTCCAACAAAAGCTGAACAATTATTGCAGGTTGTGTCTGACTGTCTGATCTGTAAACTGCACTATATCACAAATTGCTGACGTTTTCTAGCTAAAAGTGAGAAATGCAACATAGGGGCAGAAATTGACATGGTCTGTCAGGGTTAAAGAAGCAGGTAATGTGAGGTAATAGATTTTTGTCTGTAAGTGCTACACTGATATTGCTTCATATATTTATATTGAAAATAAAGATAATTGATTCGTAATAAAGGTTGTCTTCATTGATCCGATGATTGTAAATGTGCCCTGTTATATTTTACCAGTATTTACCATTGACCAGTATTTCTGTCTGTTTTTTCAGGATAGTATTTGCATTACTTCAAATAAAGAAAACATGACTACACAAAGAACTGAGCAGAATGCTGAAAGTTTCACAGCAAACAGTTAAAATAGAAAGCGATGAAATACAGAAAGATAAAAGCTAAAATACTGAAAACACTCAGCCAGTCCGGAAACAACTGTGGAGAAGTGAAGCTCGGGTTAATGGTCCAGTTCTGCGACCCTTCAATAAACCTGAAACGTTGCTCCTACCTTCCTCTCTCCACAGATGCTGCGGGAAGTGCTGAGTGTTTCCAGAATCTTCTGTTATTATCCAGATTTCCAGTGTGTGCAAAAAGTCTCTTTTTGAATAAAATATTCCCTGGGAAGGAATTGTAAGATTTAGGTTCTGTGTTCACAGATACACAAAGAAGCGGGTCGAGCTCATAATGTCAAGCTCATAATAGTTTATTAAGAAGCAACAGTTTAAATATAATATTAAGAAGTAGCAGTTTATATATGAACAGTTTAATTATGGTAATGCATAAGCTAAACAGACAGAAAAGACAAACGACCCGTAACAGATTGAATGGATGACCGGTCCCGGATCATACAGTGGGGAAGAACAGTGTTGACAGTCTCCCCGACGATGAGGCAGGTGAGGTGTTGGTGTCCTCAGTCTTCTTGAGCCAACCAAAGTGTCAATCTGAAGGCGACTCTTTCCCTCCCGAGCACCCAAAAAAGTGGCTCAACTTAGAGAGGCCGGAATGTGAGAAACTGCTGAGAATAAGGGACCTTCGCAGCCAGGACACATTTCCCGGTGGATTTTCCAATAGAAACTGGGACTGGAGAGAGTCTTTGGGAAATGGAATTCCTGAATGTAGTGAAGGAGTTAGTGATTGGTTTGTAGATGTTAAATCTGATTGGATGGCTGAAGAGACCAATTGTAGTATTACAATATAAAACCGTTGTGACATCATTGCCAATCGCCCAATCACAATCCTAACTTTCTCCCATCCCTCATTAGCATAGAGCTGTGGGATTGTCTATTTAATCCGCACTCGGAAGGGGTTTGGTTTATTTCTGTGTCTGAAATTGAATCTGAAAATGCCTGAAGAGAAGGCATCATCACCCTCATTTACAAGCAGAAGGGGGAGAGGGCAGAAATCAGAAATTGGCGGCCCATCTCACTGCTTAATGTTGATTACAAGATTCTGTCCAAAGTCATAGCCAGTCGAGTCAAGTCTGTTCTGGAGTTGGTGATTCACCCCGATCAGACCTGTACTGTACCCGGCAGGAAGATCTCTGATAGTCTCGCGCTACTCAGGGATACGATCGCCTACGTACGGGACAGGAGGGTGGACACCTGCCTCATCAGCCTGGACCAGGAGAAGGCTTTTGACAGGATATCGCACACCTACATGATGGACGTGCTTTCCAAAATGGGGTTTGGGGAGGGAATCTGCAATTGGATCCAACTGCTCTACACAAACATCAGGAGCGCAGTCTCAATCAACGGGTGGGAATCTGAAAGTTTCCCGATCAAATCTGGAGTCAGACAGGGCTGCCCTCTGTCCCCGGTCTTGTTTGTTTGCTGTATTGAACCCTTTGCTGAGTCTATTAGGAAGGATGCGAGCATAAGAGGGGTGACAATCCCAGGCAGCGGAGGCACTCAGGTCAAAACCTCCCTGTACATGGATGACGTCGCCGTTTTCTGCTCGGATCCGCTGTCCGTGCGCAGACTGATGAGCATCTGCGACCAGTTCGAACTGGCCTCGGGAGCCAAAGTTAACCACGGCAAGAGCGAGGCCATGTTCTTTGGCAACTGGGCTGACCGATCCTTTGTCCCCTTCACCGTCAGGTCAGACTACCTGAAGGTGCTGGGGATATGGTTCGGAAGGGCCGGGGCGTGAACCAAAACATGGGAGGAGCGAGTAGCCAAGGTACGACAAAAGTTGGGCATGTGGGGGCAGCGATCTCTCTCCATTGTGGGTAAGAACCTGGTCATCAGGTGCGAGGCGCTCACGTTGTTGCTCTACGTGGCGCAGGTCTGGCCCATACCCCACTCCTGCGCCGTGGCAGTCACCCGAGCCATTTTCCGCTTCGTCTGGGGATCTAAAATGGACCGGGTCCGGAGGGACACGATGTTCAAATCTCTGGACAAGGGCGGGAAAAATGTACCCAACATGGCCCTCATCCTGATGACCACCTTCGTGTGTGGCTGCATCAAGCTGTGTGTAGATCCCCAGTACGCAAACTCCAAGTGTCACTACGTGCTGAGGTTCTATCTGTCCCCGGTGTTGCGAAGGATGGGCCTGGTCACATTGCCGCGGAACGCTCCTTGCAGTTGGGCCGTGCCGTACCACCTATCCTTCGTGGAGCAGTTTCTGCGGGAAAACACCTTTGACCACCGGTCCATCAGGCAGTGGTCTGCACGAAATGTCCTCAAGGCCCGACGGGAAAAGGAAACGGTGGATCATGTCGGATGGTTCCCCGAGCAGACTGTCAAAGTCATTTGGCGGAATGCCTCATCACCAGAACTTTCAAACAAGCACCAAGACGTAGCTTGGCTGGTGGTGAGAAGGGCCCTCCCCGTCAGATCCTTCCTGCACACCCGAAGTCTCGCCCCCTCCGCACAGTGCCCCCGCGTTGGCTGTGGTGGGGAAGAGACGGTCGCCCACCTCCTCCTGGAATGTGCCTTTGCAAAGCAGGTGTGGAAAGAGATGCAGTGGTTTTTGTCAAGGTTCATCCCAAGCAGCTCTGTAACACAGGAGTCTGTGCTCTACGGGCTGTTCCCAGGGACGCACACCGAGACAAACATCAACTGCTGCTGGAGGACTATCAATTCGGTGAAAGACGCCCTTTGGTCTGCCCGAAACTTGCTGGTCTTCCAGTGCAAAGAGTTGTCCACCACCGAATGTTGCAGACTGGCACATTCCAAGGTCCAGGACTACATGCTGAGGGACGCACTAAAGCTTGGGGCAGCCGCAGCAAAGGCTCAATGGGGAAAGACCACAGTGTAAGGTTCCCCCACCAAGCTGGACTGAGGGGCTGGATCCATGGGAAACCCCTCGAACTGTATCGTTAATATTCTCAATTGCTGTAAATGTAAAACTGTAATTGACATGACAATTGTGAAACGGAAGGGTTGGGAAGAAACTCATGACAGTATTGAAGGAAACTGATCTCCCTTGCAATGTTTGTATTTTTTGGTGCTGTTTGGAAACTGTTTGGCAATGTAATTTTTACAGATGTTTATGAATAAAGTATATTTTGGAAATAAAAAAAAAAGAGAAGAAAACAGCTGCTAACAAGGGCGCCAAGAAAGGCTTAAATAAACCGTCAGCAAAGGGCGGCAAGAGGCGCAGAAAGTCGAGGAAGGAGAGTTACTCCATCTACATCTACAAAGTGATGAAGCAGGTTCACCCCGACACCGGCATCTCCTCCAAGGCCATGAGCATCGTGAACTCGTTTGTGAACGATATTTTCGAGCGCATCGCGGGTGAGGCTTCCCGCCTGGCCCATTGCAACAAGCGCAGCACCGTCAGCTCCCGGTAGATCCAGACCGCCGTGCGCCTGCTGCTGCCCGGGGAGCTGGCCAAGCACGCCGTGTCGGAAGGGACAAAGGCGGTGACCAAGTACACCAGCTCCAAGTAAAACTGCACAATGGACTGAAAAACATCCCAAACACAACGGCTCTTTTAAGAGCCACCCACAATCTCTCTGAAAAAGCTACAACATCATCTCAATGGTATCGATTTGTTTTTTTTTATGAAGAGTCTGGAACTTTCTAATTGCCTTTGTGATCTCTGTTTTAACCCCATGGATTCTGGGTGATTCACTTTCACTGTTGAGATCTTTGTGTCTCTACTTAATAATGCCGTGTAAATTAATTACTGATCACTGACCCCAAGTGTGCTTGGATCTCGGACGCGTTCATATTCGACCCCTTTCCTGTATCTCGTTAATAAAAGCTGACAGATCAGTTCTCAGTCACTTGTTTCCCTTGTTGAAGCTCGGCCTCAATAATTAATAAGTACATTATCTGGAAACCCCGCTGTTGTAGGAACCCTCAGTCTCACATTTCAACACCTGACAGTAAAAATCTTCTCTCCGCTTTTGTCTCCCACAAATAGGTTCAATCTAGAATCAGTGATGCGGTATCTTGACAAAGATTGATCTGAAATGTGTCAGCTTGCAGAATGCTGTGAATGAGACTTTCTGCCTCCGCAAACAGACTGTTTCAAAAAGGACGGAGAATAAACCCGAATAGATACCGGATTGTAAAAGTGTATCTGGAACTTGTGACAAAATGTAGAATAATACAAGAGGAGAAAGATTTTAAATTTTTTTGCTGTAAAATGAAATTGCCTGTTAATGCGATATTCTATATTGAAGCTGCTCCTTGTTTTACAGATATATTAGCGGGCTTTTCAAATTTAAAAAATCGGTTGGAGTCTGACAATTTAGCGCCGTTATTTTCCGCCGTTATTCAGTGTGGAATCTCCGGATTGGTGAATTAAGCAGCTCTGGGATTGGAAACATGAACCACATCATAAGATGCAGTAACAGAGTGACCAATCAGCAGCCTCCACCACTACCATCCCAGCCCAGAGGGACCAATGTCAGCGGATTTCAGCATTCTTTGTGAAAGTATTTGTGAGATTGTGGCCTGAGCAGACTGCCAAAGTCATTTGGCAGAATACCTCATCACCAGAACTTTCAAACAAGCACCAAGATGTAGCTTGGCTGGTGGTGAGAAGAGCCCTCCCCGTCAGATCCTTCCTGCACGCCCGGAGTCACACCCCCTCTGCACGATGCCCTCGAAGTGGCTGTGGTGGGGAAGAGACAGTTGCCCACCTCGTTCTGGAATGTGTCTTTGCAAAGCAGGTGTGGAAAGAGAGGCAGTGGTTTTTGTCGAGGTTCATCCCAAGCACCTCTGTAACACAGGACTCTGTGCTCTGCGGGCTGTTCCCAGTGACGAACTCCGAGGCAAACATCAACTGCTGCTGGAGAACTATCAATTCGGTGAAAGACACCCTTTGGTCTGCCCGAAACTTTCTGGTCTTCTAGCGCAAAGAGTTGTCCAGGACCGAATGTTGCGGACTGGCACATTCCAAGGTCCAGGACTACGTGCTGAGGGACGCACTAAAGCTTGGGGCAGCCGCAGCAAAGGCTCAATGTGGAAAGATCACAGTGTAAGGTCCCCCCAGCAAAGTGAACGGAGGGGCTGGACCAATGGGAAACCCCTCAACTATATCCAGAAAATATTTGGTTTGCTGTAAAATGTACGTAGCATGTAAAATGAAATGGAAGGGTTGTGAGGCAACTCACTCCTGTATTGAAAGAAACTAATCTCATTTGCACTCCTTGTATTTTTCGACTTTGTGCTTTTTGGAACTGTTTGGTAATCTTTTTTTTAATAGTTTTTTATGAATAAAGTATACTTTGGAAATTTAAAAAAAGTGTCTGGAAGAGGGGCAGCCACTGCAAAGTCTCAATGAGGTATAAACACTGTGTAAGGTTCTCCCACCAAAGTGAACTGATAGATGGACCCATGGGAAACCCCTCGGGCTGTATACACTGAATATGGGTTTGCTGTAAAATGGAAGGGTTGTGAGGAAACTCACTCCTGCATCAAAGAAAACTGATTTCCTTTGCACTTTTTGGGATGTCAACTTGGTGTTATTTTGAACTGTTTTGTACTGTATTTTTTACAGATTTTTATGAATAAAGTATATTTTGGGGGAAAAGAGGAAGAGGAAAAGACCAGCGGGAAAGCTCGGGCCAGGGCCAAGGCCAAGTCTCACTCCTCCCGGGCTGGACTGCAGTTCCCGGTGGGCCGTGTTCACAGGCTCCTGAGAAAGGGCAACTATGCTGAGCGTGTGGGTGCCGGAGCCCCGGTCTATCTGGCTGCTGTGCTCGAGTATCTGACCACTGAAATCCTCGAGCTGGCCGGTAACGCGGCCCGGGACAACAAGAAGAGCCGCATCATCCCCAGACACCTGCAACTGGCCGTCCGCAACGACGAGGAGCTCAACAAGCTGCTGGGAGGGGAGACCATCGCTCAGGGCGGTGTGCTGCCTAATATCCAGGCCGTGCTGCTACCCAAGAAAACCAGCGCTCAGAGATCCCAGAAAAAGTAAAGCGGCCAAAATGTCATCTAATAAACCAAAGACTCTTTTCAGAGCCACCCACAGTCTCTGTGAAAGGGTTGGTTACTGTCAGGAGGGAGTCAGAGATGGAGTTATTGTAATGGTGCATTGACCAGTTTCACATCTGTCCAGGTGTGTTTTCCGTTCCCTCTCTGGATTTCGCTCTGCTCCTCTGCTCACACATCCCCCTGCACCCTCCCACCCCCAATTAAATGAAGAACTGAACTACATGATGTCAATCAACAATTTAATAAATGCCGCCACCTTCAATTTCATAAATTTGGAGACCCTCCCGGTGCATTAATGATAAGTGGTTTGGTGCTGATGAATTAATTTAATAATGGAAGTATCTGGGTCAATTCTGGTCTGTTTTTCATTGAGACAGTTTGAATTCTTTTTTTCTCTCCGGTGATCTGAGCGCCGCTTCTCAATGAGAATCTGCTCCCGGAACAGAGTAAGTGCAGGAAGGAAGAGGCCATTCTCGAGCTGTGTGTGGACAAGGTAAGGGAGACAGAATGGGAAGATTCTGCTATTGAAAATCATTGTTGTTTTCTGTCCTCAAACCTGTAATGCACGTTCCTGGTTTGGCTTTAGTTTCACACTGTTTGTTGTTCTTGAACAGTGAATAGAGGAAATAGAGCCGGGCAGTAGGGATGTGGGCAGTTATGCGAACAACAACTATTGCTGTCACTCGGTGAGAAGTATCGAGGAAATATTTTAAACAGCGGCTGTCGATTTCGGTTGAATGGTTGGTCCAATGAGAAACAAGGAAATGGCAGAGACTTTGAACAAGTATTTTGACTCAGTCTTCATGGTAGAAAACACTAAAAGCATCCAAAGAATAGTATAAAATCAAGGGGAAAAGGAGGGAAGGAACTTGAAACAATCACTATCGCTAGAAAAAATGTATGAGGAAAACTAATGGGACTAAAATCTGACAGATCCCCTAGACCTGATGGCCTGCATCCTAGAGTTTAAAAGAAATGGCTCCAGCCATAGTGGATGCGTTGGTTGTAATCTTCGTCAATTCACGAGATTCTGGAACAGTGCCAGTGGATATTAAAACCACAAATGTAAAACCCCTATTCAAAAAGCAGGTAATGATAGGCCTGCTAGCCTAATGTCTGTCATTGGGGAAATGCTGGAATCCATGATTAAGTAAGTGGTAGCAGAACATTCAGAAAATTAAAGTACAATCATGCAGAGTCAACATGGATTTATTAAAGGGAAACCATGTTTGACAAAATTATTAGAGTTCTTTGAGGATGTAACAAGCAGGGTATATGAAGGGGAACCAGTAGATGTAGTGTATTTGGATTTTAAAGGCGTTCGATAAAGTGCCATGTAAAAGGTTACAACACAAGATAAGAGCTCATGGTGTTCAGGTGTAATATATTAGCATGGATAGAGGATTGGCTAACTAACAAGAAACAGAGAATTGGGTTAAATGGGTCATTTTTCAGGTTGGCAAACTAATTAGTGGGGTGCCACAGGGATTGGTGTTGGGGCCTCAACTACTTACAATCTATATTAATAACTTGGATGAAGGGATCGAGTGTATTGTAATCAAATTTGCTGGGGATACAAAGATAGGTGGGAAAGCAAGTTGTGAGGAGGACACAATGAGTTTGCAAAGGGATAAAGACAGGTTAAGTGTGTGGACAAAAATTTGGCAATGAAGTATAATGTGGGAAAATGTGAGGTTATCCACTTTGGTATGACGTATAGAAAAGCAGAATATTATTTAATTAGAGAGAGAATGCAGAATGCTGTGGTACAGAGGGATCTGGGTGTCCTCATATATGAATCACAAAATGTTAGCATGAAAACACAGCAAGTAATTAGGAAGGCAAATGGAATGTTGGTGTTTATTGCAAGGGGGATGGGGTATAAATGTGCAAGTTGTTGGTTCGACCACACCTTGAGTGTTGCATGCAGTTTTGGTCTCCTTATTTAAGGAGAGATATATTTGCATTGGAGGTAGTTCAGGCAAGTACCACTAGGTTGATTTCTGGGATAAAGGTGTTGTGTTATGTGGAAAGGTTGACCTGGTTGTGGTGCACTCATTGGAGTTTAGAAGAATGAGAGTCAATCTTATTGAAATACATAAGATTCTGAGGGGGCTTGACAAGGTATTTGCTGAAATGATGTTTCCCCTCATGAGGGAATCGAGAACTATGGGGGAACAGTTTCAAAATAAGGAGTCTCTCATTTTAGATGGAGTTGAGGAGGAATTTCTTCTCACAAAGGGCTGCTATTCTTTGGAATTATCTACCCAAGAGGATGGTGGAGGTTGGTCATTGAATATATTCAAGGTTGAGTTAGACTGACTTTTGATCTATAAGGGAATAATTGGTTATAGGGGCAGGCAGGATAGTGGAGTTGAGGCCATGATTTGATCTGCCATGATCTTATTGAATGGTGGAACAGGCTCGAGTGGCAGAATAGCCTAATCCTGCTCCTAGTTATTATGTTCTTATGCTATAATGCCAGATGGAAATAAAAATATGACAGAGACTGCAATCTGAAGACAACAGAAGGCAGGTCCTTCCCTCTCTCACACACACACATGCAGAGTCCCAGAGACCCATGGGAGTAGCTCAACCCTCAAGACAGAAGACCAGCGAAACAAGTTTGAAAGTGTGCACTGGTCCCCAACAAGAACTGCAAGCCATAACAGCAATCAAAGACTTTACATCAAACCCAAAGCCAGCAACTGAACTCCAGCTATTGCTTCAAATCTTTTCTCCTTTTCCGTTTCTATTTGTGTGTCTGTTTATCGCATATGCACGCTAGCGTGGTTGTGCTGCGTATCTTTATTCATTTTAACTGAATTAGATTTTTAAGGTTAATAAACTAACACTGTTCTTTTTTAAATCTGAGAAAACATGCCTGGTTGATTTCTTTGCCATTAGAATTAGGGAGTAGTGAAGCTAAAACATGGTGTTTTAAAAAGTTAAACCCTGTTACAGGTAAGGAAGAGGCTGAGAGGGGGAGCCTTTCTCACCTGGTCGTAACAATGTCTTTTCTCGCTTCTACCTCAATTGATCTTGAGTTACAGAGATATTTTTCTTTCTCTCTGTAGGCAAAAACTTGAAGGAACCTGAAGGAAGGTGGTGATTCCCCAGCACAAGGAAAAGTGCAGTCCACTCCTTCTAACACAGAGTAGGTACATTATCACACCCAGAGCACAGAGACACAGACAGGCCATGAGTTCCACAGGCACAGAGAGCAGAAGTAGTCAGACTCGCACTGATCCCAAGTTCCAGAGACACATTTTCAATCCAGCAGACAATCAAACAATGCAGGAGAGGCAGAAGTTGTTTCCAATTCACCCCAACTCAGTACTGCTGAAAGGTAGGTCTATCAATCTCAGTTCAAAATCACACCCACCATCAGATTGAAAGGCACCGGATTAATCCCACAAAAGTGCAGCCTAAGCTACAAATTAAATATCAGGTAGAGCAGCTGATGGAAAGGTACAGAATGAATCCTTAGATTCCTTAGAGGTGGCACAGTGGCGCAGTGGCTAGCACCGCAGCCTCACAGCTCCAGCGACCCGGGTTCAATTCTGGGTACTGACTGTGTAGAGTTTGCAAGTTCTCCCTGTGTCTGCGTGGGTTTCCTCCGGGTGCTCCGGTTTCCTCCCACATGCCAAAGACTTGCAGGTTGATAGGTAAATTGGCCATTATAAAATTGCCCCTAGTGTAGGTAGGTGGTAGGGAAATGTTG
Source organism: Heterodontus francisci (assembly GCF_036365525.1). NCBI lineage: Eukaryota > Metazoa > Chordata > Chondrichthyes > Heterodontiformes > Heterodontidae > Heterodontus > Heterodontus francisci. The sequence goes on from NC_090405.1 coordinate 21,393,261, forward strand.
GGATGTGGTAGGAATATGGAATTAGTGCAGGATTAGTATAAATGGGTGGTTGATGGTTGGCACAGACTCGGTGGGCCGAAGGGCCTGTTTCAGTGCTGTCTCTCTAAATAAATAAATAAAATAAATGTAGCCCAGACTGCAGACTCAGTGACAGATTACAATGTAGTACAAACATCTCATACAGTATCAAAAATAAAGTTATAGTATTATGTCAATTAGTGCACACTGCACTACTCATTTCATACCAGTCCAATAATCTCTGTAAGAGCTGTAACGAAAGATAGAGTATCAATTCAATGATTCTAATTGTCCTGAGCACACCATTTGTGAGTTTGAAACATATGCCATCATTCACAAATGTGTTCAGAGTTACAGACTAAATATTAGTCCAAAACAGATAGCAATGAGGAAAAACCTCTTTACTCAGAGCGTTGTTAAACATTTGGAATTCTGTACCCCAGAGGGCTGTGGAAGCTCAGTCATTGAGTATGTTTAAAGCAGAGAGTGACAGATTTCTAAATACAAATGACATAAGGGGATATGAGGATAGTGTGTGAAAAAGGCATTGAAGTGGATGATCACCCATGATCATCTTGAATGGCAGAGCATGCTCAATCGGCTGAATGTCCTGCTCCTATGATCCTATGTTCCTAAAACTCTCACACCACAACTCAATAAAACACACAGTTAAAATGTGATCCATATTTTGAAATACAAATGAGGCAAGCAAATCGTGACACATCATGGCATTAAACAAATAGTTCTCAATACCATCACTGAGATACATATTAAGTGCAGGTACAGAGGAATCCTGTAACAGAATTTCATAGATACACAATGTATCACATTTGCAGGCAATGGCAGTAGCTGAGAGATACAAAATTAATCCCACTGTAACTGACTGTCTGAGAAACAGACACATAAAAAATGAATTGTAACACACATTCAGTACCAGAGACTGCCAAATGCAGAATGAGCCCTGGATGTGCACATGCAGAGTGTACCAGAAATTGACTGATACTGAATGAGACCCAGACTCATATGCAGTACCAGAGACTAACAGCTGAAGAATAAATCCAACATTCACTTCCAGTACCAGAAAATAATATATGCATAACAGATATCACTCATGTACAGTAGCAGAGATTGACAAAGAACAGAATGCAGCTTGACAGTAGCGAAGGTGCGAGAGCGAGCTTACAGCTGGGAAGTCAATTTCAGTGGAAGTTTAAAAGTTAATTCCCTTTTGTTTTCGGAGGACCAGGGGACTGCTGGGGAAGTAAAAACTATATATTTGGGTGGTTTATAATCTCTTTCTTTTAGTTTTGGTGACTGCAGCTTGACAGTAGCGAAGGTGCGAGAGCGGGCTTGCAGCTGGGAAGTCAATTTCAGTGGGAGTTTAAAAGTTAATTCCCTTTTGTTTTCGGAGGACCAGGGGACTGCTGGGTAAGTAAAAACTATATATTTGGGTGGTGGCTGTACCCGATACACTACACGTGTCGTGTCTCCCACCCACCCTCCTCCTCTAACAAAAAAAAAGGACTTCTCGGCCTTTTGGCTAAGATCAAGTGTAGGATCTGTTCTTATCAGTGCTTATTTGATTGAGAAGAGACCATGATCATTGCCTTTTGATCCTGGGGAAGCTTTGAGTAAAATGGCTATAACCAATTTTCGAGCTTCGGGCCAGGGAGTGCGGAACACCGTTCGGGTGGTCGTGAAGGACAAGGAAGGAGATGCACCGGTTGATCGCACCTTCTTCATCAAGAAAATTCTCTTCGATTGCTGCGGATTTCAAGCGACGGACGTCTTCTGCCTGCAGGATTTCCCCAGCAGTGGATACTTCGACGTGACGTTCCGGAACGTGGCGGGATGCATCAAGTTCCTGAAGGCGTTCAAGGAGAAAGGGGACCGGGCGCCACTGTCGATCCTCACAGCGGAGCCGCTCTTCACACTTCCGTCACAACGGGACCGGGTGGTGACAATTCACCTCTACAACCCCCATGTTCCGGTGGTGGATGTACTCACCTTTCTCGCCAGGTATGTCGAGGTGGCCAGCACTGATGTCAAGGACCCCTTTGGGATCTGGACCAGCAAGCGGCAGGTCAAGGTGACCTTGAAGGTAGATCCCAGTGGAGCCATCATCCACCCTCCCTCCAGCTTCGCTATCGGGGGAAGTCGAGGCTTCTTGGTCTACGCTGGGCAGCCCAGAGTTTGCCGCACCTGTGGCAAATCTGGTCACATGGCAGCCAACTGCAGCACGGTTGTTTGCAAGAACTGCAAGGAGGAAGGCCATCAGACCAAGGACTGTAAGCAGACTAAGTGTTGCAACTTGTGCGGTGCGGCAGGCCATCTCTACAAGACCTGCCCCAAACGTTGCCTCAGCTATGCTCAGGCGGCAAGGTCCAAGGAAAGGCCGCGAGAAGGTTCGACGAAGGCGTCCGCTGTTCGAAAGGAGACCAGCAACCTTCTCCGCAGTGAGGAACTTCAACCTGAGAAGGAAGGGGAGGCAGCTGAAACCAACGATCCAGCACCTACCCAGCGCCCGGAAACCCCTCCTCCACAGACAGAATCAATGGAGGAGGAGGCAGCAGATGGACAAACAGGTCAGTGGCAAGTGGTCCAGAGGAAAACCACAAGGAAAAAACATCCCAAAGCCACCACCCAAACCAGTGGCAAGAGGAGGCTCTCTTCTGAATCAGACTGCAACAACTCCTCTTCACTGGACGGGGAAATGCTGGAACGACAGCCCCTTCAAAAGAGGTGGCAGAACTCCGAGATGGATGATAAAGCATCCCAGCCCCCGGGCACTGGAAGCTGTGATGGGCCCGGCGTGCCCCAACCCCAATGCCCCACATGTAACGACGTGGCCAACGCATCTCAGCTCCGGGACACCGTGAGCAAAGACACGTCTGGCGCACCTGAGCTCCGGGAGACCGGGAGCTGTGATGTTTTCGAGGAGGAACAGATGGAAGCAGCTGAGGACAACCCAATCCTCTCTGCCTACAAGACCCCCCCGATGTCACCCGAGCGGCACAAACCCTGCATGAAAAATCAGGAGGGGTTTCTGAGCCCAACCAACGTGAAACTGCTTGCGCACACGATGGGTATGCAGGAACATCCCGAAGGACTGGGACTAGCGAGGACGAATGGTATGGGAAGCAACAACTAATTTTTAGTAAAAAATGGGTGTAAGAATTGCTTCCATTAATGTGCGTAGCATTAAATCTACTACGCGATGTGTTTCAACCTTGGATTACCTTGCCAAGGTCAAAGCTGACCTACTGTTTCTGCAGGAGTGTGGAATACCACACCTCAGCACCTACAGGCAGTGGTCGCGATGGTGGTCCCACGGGCCATCGATCTGGTCGGGGGGTAATGACTGCCGTTCCTCCGGCCTGGGTATTCTGCTGCGGGGAGGTAACTTCACCATCTCCGAAGTTAAGGAGGTGGTGGGCGGCCGCCTCCTCGTAGCAGACGTGATGTACAACAACGCTCCGCTCCGGTTGATCAACGTGTACGCCCCGGTACAACGCAGCGAGCGGCTGACCGTCTTCCAGCAGCTCCCACTGCTGCTGGCGACGTCCAGGCCGGTCATCCTAGGCGGTGACTTCAACTGCATCATCGATGCGGCTGGACGATCCGGCAGTGACGACAGCAAACTGGACGCTACGTCCAGATTCCTAATAGAAACAGTTAAAGATGCCAAACTGCACGACGTCTTCAGCAAACCTGCAGACGGAGCGCAGCGCAGATACACATGGTCAAGATCGGACGGGTCTGCCCGTTCCAGGATTGACTTCCTGTTTGTGTCCCGTGCTGTCACGGTCGGATCCACCGACGTCAAGCTGGTGTTCTTCTCCGACCACTGCCTCTTACTGGCCGACTGTCACTTACAGGACGACCAGCGGGTTGGCAGAGGGACGTGGAAGCTCAATGCGACACTGCTGACCCCAGAGAACGTTGAGGAACTCAAAAGGGATAACAATGGTTGGAGGACCGTGAAACCCCTCTTTGAGTCTCCAGTTCACTGGTGGGAAGCGATTAAGGAGAACATCAAGAGGTTCTTCATCCACAAAGGTGTTCAGAAGGCGAGAGAGAGACAGAGGGAAGTGTCCCGACTCCAGAAAATTATGCAAAATCTACTCCGGTTGCAGTCAATGGGGGTCGAGGTCAAGGAGGACCTCCAAGAGGTGAAGAGCCAGCAGGCCTCGTTCTTTGCCAAGGAGGCCTCCAAGATCATCTTCCGGTCCAGAGTCCGCTCCATCGAGCAGGATGAGACGTGCTCGCGTTACTTCTTCCAAAAGGTACACAGAGAGAGCTCTGTTATCAGCAGCCTGAAGGAAGAAGATGGCTCGGTAACGTCTTCGCAGTCCGACATACTAAGGATCAGCAAATCCTTTTATGCTGGGCTGTATGACGCGAAGCCCACAGACAGCAGAGCCTCCCAGTCCTTCCTGTCATCTATCACAGAGGTCTTAGATGACAGCAGGAGGGAGAGACTGGTCAAGCCGCTAACTCTGGACGAGCTGACAAAGGCCGTCGAGTCTTTCGAGACGAGTAAAACTCCCGGGAGCGACGGCTTACCGGTCGAGTTGTACTCGGCCCTGTGGGACTGGGTCGGCCCGGACCTGCTGGAAGTATACGAGAGTATGCTCCTGGCCGGCAGCATGTCAGAATCCATGAGAAAAGGCATCATCACCCTCATTTACAAGCAGAAGGGGGAGAGGGCAGAAATCAGAAATTGGCAGCCCATCTCACTGCTTAATGTTGGTTACAAGATTCTGTCCAAAGTCATAGCCAGTCGAGTCAAGTCTGCTCTGGAGTTGGTGATTCACCCCGATCAGACCTGTACTGTACCCGGCAGGAAGATCTCTGATAGTCTCGCGCTACTCAGGGATACGATCGCCTACGTACGGGACAGGAGGGTGGACACCTGCCTCATCAGCCTGGACCAGGAGAAGGCTTTTGACAGGATATCGCACACCTACATGATGGACGTGCTTTCCAAAATGGGGTTTGGGGAGGGAATCTGCAATTGGATCCAACTGCTCTACACAAACATCAGTAGCGCAGTCTCAATCAACGGGTGGGAATCTGAAAGTTTCCCGATCAAATCTGGAGTCAGACAGGGCTGCCCTCTGTCCCCGGTCTTGTTTGTTTGCTGTATTGAACCCTTTGCTGAGTATATTAGGAAGGATGCGAGCATAAGAGGGGTGACAATCCCAGGCAGCGGAGGCACTCAGGTCAAAACCTCCCTGTACATGGATGACGTCGCCGTTTTCTGCTCGGATCCGCTGTCCGTGCGCAGACTGATGTGTATCTGCGACCAGTTCGAACTGGCCTCGGGAGCCAAAGTTAACCACGGCAAGAGTGAGGCCATGTTCTTTGGCAACTGGGCTGACCGATCCTTTGTCCCCTTCACCGTCAGGTCAGACTACCTGAAGGTGCTGGGGATATGGTTCGGAAGGGCCGGGGCATGCACCAAAACATGGGAGGAGCGAGTAGCCAAGGTACGACAAAAGTTGGGCATGTGGGGGCAGTGATCTCTCTCCATTGTGGGTAAGAACCTGGTCATCAGGTGCGAGGCGCTCACGTTGTTGCTCTACGTGGCGCAGGTCTGGCCCATACCCCACTCCTGCGCCGTGGCAGTCACCCGAGCCATTTTCCGCTTCGTCTGGGGATCTAAAATGGACCGGGTCCGGAGGGACACGATGTTCAAATCTCTGGACAAGGGCGGGAAAAATGTACCCAACGCGGCCCTCATCCTGATGACCACCTTCGTGTGCGGCTGCATCAAGCTGTGTGTCGATCCCCAGTACGCAAACTCCAAGTCTCACTACGTGCTGAGGTTCTATCTGTCCCCGGTGTTGCGAAGGATGGGCCTGGTCACATTGCCGCGGAACGCTCCGTGCAGTTGGGCCGTGCCGTACCACCTATCCTTCGTGGAGCAGTTTCTGCGGGAAAACACCTTTGACCACCGGTCCATCAGGCAGTGGTCTGCACGGAATGTCCTCAAGGCCCTACGGGAAAAGGAAACAGTGGATCATGTTGGATGGTTCCCCGAGCAGACTGTCAAAGTCATTTGGCGGAATGCCTCATCACCAGAACTTTCAAACAAGCACCAAGACGTAGCTTGGCTGGTGGTGAGAAGGGCCCTCCCCGTCAGATCCTACATGCACACCCGAAGTCTCACCCCCTCCGCACAGTGCCCCCGCGTTGGCTGTGGTGGGGAAGAGACGGTCGCCCACCTCCTCCTGGAATGTGCCTTTGCAAAGCAGGTGTGGAAAGAGATGCAGTGGTTTTTGTCAAGGTTCATCCCAAGCAGCTCTGTAACACAGGAGTCTGTGCTCTACGGGCTGTTCCCAGGGACGCACACCGAGACAAACATCAACTGCTGCTGGAGGACTATCAATTCGGTGAAAGACGCCCTTTGGTCTGCCCGAAACTTGCTGGTCTTCCAGCGCAAAGAGTTGTCCACCACCGAATGTTGCAGACTGGCACATTCCAAGGTCCAGGACTACGTGCTGAGGGACGCACTAAAGCTTGGGGCAGCCGCAGCAAAGGCTCAATGGGGAAAGACCACAGTGTAAGGTTCCCCCACCAAGCTGGACTGAGGGGCTGGATCCATGGGAAACCCCTCGATCTGTATCGTTAATATTCTCAATTGCTGTAAATGTAAAACTGTAATTGACATGACAATTGTGAAACGGAAGGGTTGGGAAGAAACTCATGACAGTATTGAAGGAAACTGATCTCCCTTGCAATGTTTGTATTTTTTGGTGCTGTTTGGAAACTGTTTGGCAATGTAATTTTTACAGATTTTTATGAATAAAGTATATTTTGGAAATAAAAAAAAAAGTTGCATGGCACCACTACTCAAATTTTATATTATTCATTAATGAATTGAATCTGAATTCCACCAGCTGCCATGGTGGGACTGAAACTCATATCCCCAGGGCATTAGTCTGAGTTGTGAGATTATTAGTTCAGTGACATTACTGCTATGCCAGCTTCTCCCCTACAAGGTAGTGAGATATGTCAACAAACCAATAATAATGGGGAAAGACTGGCTTTGAAAGCTGAAGTTAGACTGGAAGCATGTTTTTTCAAGTTGAAACAACCAAGGAGCTTGATCAGGCATTGAATTGTTACAGGAACACTTTCGAGGACAGCTATAAAGGCATAATCAGTGTGAAAGCTCACATCTGAATCAGGCCTGATACCAAACCAGTATATTGCAAAGTTTGGCTGCTTCCTTATGCTTCCAAAACCCAGGTTGAAGAGGAGCAAAAGAATCTGGAGAGATATGGTGTGCTGGTGAAAACTGATCACTGTGATTGGGCAAACCCAATTGTCATTGTGCCCAAGTCAGACAAAACCATCAGTCTATGTGGGGACGACAATGTCACAATGAACCAGGCAGTGGATTATGAGAAGTATCCACTACTGATCTCGAGATTTGTATGCGGATTTAGCAGGATCCAAGCTATTCACAAAGTTGGATTTATTCCATGCTTATGCACAGCTCAATGTGAATCAAGTGAATCTGCAGTATCTCACAATAAACACACACATGGGGTTATACTCCTACATAAAGCTGCCGTACGGTGTGAAGCCTTCTCCAAACTTCTTCCAAGTTACAATGGGTAAGATTTTACAAGGAGTGCTACATTGCTTGTGCAATCAGGATGATGTGTTGATCATGACTGTAACAAATGAAGAGAATTTTCAAGTGTTGGATGAAGTGTTAAAAAGGCTCAATGATCACAATGTGTCACTTGAAAAAGAACAAGTGTGCCTTTGTACAATCTGAGGTGGTGTACCTTGGCCTGATAATCAATGAAAAGTACTACAGCCAGTGAAAGAGAAGATAGAGGCTATGGTCAAAGCCCCTAAGACAAAAAGATGTGTCTGAGCTTGGATCTTTTCTACGCATGGTCCAATACTACTTGCAATTTCTGCCTGAGCATGCAATGGTGTTAGCTCCACTACATGAGTTGTTGAAGAAAGATGTGAAATGGAAATGGTCTAAAGCACAACAAGGCCACATAGCTGACCAAAATGTCACGGAGCAAAGGCAAACAATATGTTAATGGTGTGTTGAAAGACAAAGCATTAGTACAGATTAGGTGTGAATACACTGAATATTGAACAGCAGCATGTGCAAACCTGAAAAAAAACCTGAAAAAAACAGTGGGTAAGCAAACTGAACATACAGAATGAATCACACAATCACATTTAGTTTCATAGACTGACACTGAAATAATCTCACACTCAGACACAGTACCACAGACAGATAGATGTAGAATTAAACTCGCTGTCACATAATGTACCAGAAAGTGTGTCAAAATTAATCTCATACAGTACAAAAGATGGATTGAATTTGTCTCACACTCAATGTAATAGGTTTTAAGCAAGTGAAGCGGGGGTGGGGGGAGGTGGGGAAGAGAACAAAAGGGAAGGTGTGTAATAGGGCAGAGGGCAGGAGAGATTAACTGACAAGGAGGTCATGGGGCAAAGGCAAAGGGAGTGTGCTAATGGTGTAGTGAAAGACAAAATATTAGTGCTGAGAGAGTGTTAATGACAGAATAATCAATAGTTTTGTCCAAAAGCACATACTTGAAAAACCAAGTTTAAGGCAGGCACATGGTTAAACAAAAAGATAAAATAAAATAATAAAAAGGGTTGAGAGCCCTGTCAACCACAGTGAGGGGGAAATCGGAAACGAATTTGATGTAATTTTCCAGTTCGGAGCGGGAGCAGGAAATGACACTGATCCAGTCATCATTGTACCGGAAAAAGAGCTGGGGGTGGGGTCCTGAGTAGGACTGGAAAAAAGAATGTTTGACATACCCCACAAAAAGACAGGCATAACCATTTACAGAGATAGGGCACAAAGAATCATCATGGAAAGAGGCTTGAGCTTCAAATCCAAAGCTGAAGTGACAGGATCAGAGGAACAGCTGTTTGTTCTGCAGTGTGGACTTCGGTCTGAGCTGTAAACAAGCAGTTCCACAACAAAGGGAGAGAACTCAAAAATTAGAGTTCTGCCTTTCAGGAATATTGCCGGGAAGCACTTTTTCACACAAAGGGTAGCGGGAACCTGGAATTCTCTCCGAAAAATCAGATAAACCTGAGGGTCAATTGACAATTTCCAACCTGAGATTGAGAGATGTTTATCCAGTGACGGTCTGAGGGTTTATGAAATCACAGCAGGTAGCTGGAGTTAAGATACAGGTGAGCCAGGATCTAATTGAAAGGTGCAGCAGGCTCGAGGGGCTGAATGGCCTACCCCCATTTCTATGTTCCTATGGCTGCAACAGGGCAGAAACAGCTGCGAACATATGTTGCATTTCACATTTAACAGCAAAAATACCAGCAGTCAGGAGCTGAAAAGGGAAAGATGACCCCTCGATGACCGGAGAATAAGTACAGAATGGCCTCCTTCAGAACTTGTGATTTTATCAGGATAAGATGCCGAACATTAGAAATTAATCCAACGGGAATCGCCATCCTCCGCCTCAAGGAATTGGACAATATAATGCTGGGATGTGGGAGTTTGGTTTGGGCAGGGGGTTGGCTGTGACACCATGAACACTCCCTCTCCACCTCCTCACTCCATCACCCCACCCCCTTCCCCTCTCCATGGGCCCCCGGCATCATCCGATCCACAGATTACTTCCAGCAGACATTGCTGGGGAGTGACCGGAGTCCTGGTTCTCTGACTCCATTTTCCCTGTCCCACCCATGGCCACTGAGGCTCCTCTCCCCCCACCCACCCTGAGAGCAACTAACCCACCTTGTCCATAAATTTAAACTGGAAAAGTGTCTCGTAAAGAGTAGGAGCAGAGGGGAGGCTGTAACCCATCAAAGAGGATTGTGTTCCTGAATCCACAACTCTTTTTGCCATGTTTCCATTCAATGTCCACACTCTCTCCTTGGTCTGTCCCTGGAGACCTGTCATATCACGATTCTCTCCAGGGAATTTCTAAAGATATTTTCCCCATCCCTCCAGGATTGGCCTGGAGTCCCCAGCACTCCCTCCATTGCAGTACTTTCTGAAATACTACCCGTGCCATGTAATAGTCAAGAGAGACAGTGGGGAACTAGGCAGATCAACAGGATGTCTGGCAGATTCAGTGTGAGACGGTAACACTGCCGGGTAAAGGCCGCTTTCCAACTCCAATCTTAACACAGGAGATTCCCCAAACGGCTGAAATAAGGTGTTTGTAAACTGCTGGAAGAGGATGTGTGTGGAAATGGTGACGTTACTGAGTAAGTTATTTGTTATAGAATGGACTGTGTTTAGGTGGGAATATTACTGAGTGTTAATTGTAGCGGAACCATATTTAAAAGCTCCGGCTTTCTGGAAAGCCTTGACTATGAAGGCCGAGTCTGGAAGGGTTTGTGTGGAGAGCTGGGTTTCAGTTCCACTGTTAATAAAGGGTTTGAAATTGGCGAACCAGAGGAAACTGGAGGTGGAGCTGAAAGATGAGGGGCCGTTCTCTCTCTGTCTGTCACTCTGGGTGCCTCCTCCCCATCTGCTCTCTGTTCAATCTTCACTCTGTCTCCTCCCCTTCCTGCTCTCTCTCTGCCATTCTCAGGCAGGTCCGGGCGGTCTGTATAAAGTAGAGCCTGCAAGAGTCTGCTTCTTATATTGTGTAGTGATCTGAGTGAAGAATCATCATGTCTGGCAGAGGTAAAGGAGGCAAAGGACTGGGCAAAGGCGGAGCAAAGCGGCACCGCAAAGTGCTTCGTGATAATATCCAGGGCATCACCAAACCAGCAATCCGCCGCCTGGCTCGCCGTGGCGGGGTCAAGCGGATCTCGGGTTTGATCTATGAGGAGACTCGCGGGGTGTTGAAAGTTTTCCTGGAGAATGTGATCAGGGATGCGGTCACCTACACTGAGCACGCCAAGCGCAAGACGGTCACTGCCATGGATGTGGTGTACGCTCTGAAACGGCAGGGCCGCACTCTCTACGGATTCGGCGGTTGAACAATTTGACCCTTTCCAGCAAACACAAAACAAAGGCTCTTCTCAGAGCCACCCACCGCCTCACAGAGAGAGCATTGACCGAGAAATGGGAGCTGGGATAGGCTGTTCAGAACAGTTCAATCAATCTGAAATATTTCAGATTTCCAGCATTCGCAGTATTTTACATTTAATTCTTTGTTCAATCAATCTGCTGTGTTCGGGATGAAAAAAAATGGAATCCCCGAATTTGACATTTCATTTGTAGCAAGGATGTGCAGTGGATTTGATTTTCTAAACGGGCTGTGTAAACAGCGCCCGAGGCTCTACAGTTAGTTATTTCCCCAGTCGACACATGCCCTCAGTGAAAAGCCACATCACTCCTCCAGAATCACTCATTGTTTTCATAGAATTTCAAAATGATTTCGCTGCAATGAGGGAATCCGGGAGTTTTGCAGCAGCCGTTGAATCGGTCACTGGAACCAGACCCACTTGTGATGTTATTTCCCCCGAGACGGTGTTTCCTGCACTGAAACTGACAGGGTTTGTGAAACTGATCAGTTTCAGCTCAATCATTCAGGGACCTGGAATTCCCACAGCTTGAGCCCGCGCTATCCAGAGCCCACTTCTGATTGGTCACCCACGTCTCATTCACATGTCTTAACCAATCGCAGAGCCTCGAATTAGAAAATACAACAAATCACTGGCTTAAATTGGCAGAAAGTTTGAATTCGAAAAAGCCGTCAATTTCAGTGTCGGAAAGAAGCGAATTAATGGTAAATCTGGCGTTAGTTTAAAGCTGTTCTTAAAATCGGGCCAGGACTTTGTGCTGATAAAAGCGGAATAAAAAAAGCTTTTGATGGATTATATATATTACGAAGTTTTAATCTGTAATTTTTTTGTCTACTTATCTGTACATGGCGGTAAGACTCTATTCAGCAATCTGTAACGGGACAAATAACTCACTCTGTGGAAGTAATAAATTAGACAGGTTTTGGGGTGAGTGAGAAATCACTGAAACAGATGCTTAAACATTTGAAATAGTTCTCATTCGGTCCTGTTACTGGCATTCTGGAATCAGACAGTAACCAGCCCTTTCACAGAGACTGTGGGTGGCTCTGAAAAGAGCCTTTGGTTTATTTGATGACATTTTGGCCGCTTTACTTTTTCTGGGAGCTCTGAGCACTGGTTTTCTTGGGCAGCACCCCGCCCTGAGCAATAGTCACTCCCCCCAGCAACTTGTTGAGCTCCTCATCGTTGCGGACGGCCAACTGCAGGTGTCTGGGGATGATGCGGCTCTTCTTGTTGTCCCGGGCCGCGTTCCCGGCCAGCTCGAGGATTTCAGCAGTCAGATACTCGAGCACAGCAGCCAAATAGACCGGGGCTCCGGCACCCACACGCTCAGCATAGTTGCCCTTTCTCAAGAGCCTGTGAACACGGCCCACCGGGAACTGCAGTCCGGCCCGGGAAGACCGAGACTTGGCCTTGGCCCGAGCTTTGCCGCCGGTCTTTCCTCTTCCAGACATTTCCACAATCTCGCAAATACTTTCACAAAGAATGGATAATTTCCGCCGCATTTACTTTACTTCTCGACTGAAAACTCTCCCCATTGGCCGGTACTTAATTCACCTCATTTGCCTATATTCTTCACCAATCAGGTCACTGACAACAGAAGAGGGCGGGGTTTACCGCCAAAACATCAGAAGCAGAAAATTTGTCAATTTCAAAAAGACCGCCAATTTCATTGTCAGAAAGGAGTGGATTAAAATAAATGTCATCCTTCGTCAAATATTTAAAATCCCTTCTCTTTATTTTGTTTTATTCAACTTTTTCCGTCACGAATTACAGACGCGGGTTTAAAATGTTATTTAAATTGTGGATCTTTCTCCAATTGCTTTCAAACTGTCCCGGGAGGGACTAAATCCCTGTTCACAGCATTTCCCTGAAGGGAAACATTCAGTTTATCTTCAATCAGTGTCCTTCTCTGAAAAGAGGAAGCAGGATCGAGTCCTCAAACTGCCCTTAGTCTGCTGTGTGATAATCCCATTCCGGGCAGTAACACTGCGGAGAGTTACTGTTAATAAAATGATGAATCAGTTCACATTTCAGGAATAGAGTGAAGGGACTGAGGTCTGACTCTTGCCGCTGAAAGCAGCTGTTAATGCGGTCATTCAGGGGCTGTGCAAAACCACAATAACAGCTTTAAGCGAAAAAGTAAAGGCGGATGAGCGGATTATGGGTTTGAGTTCGGTTTATGGGACAGCAGACAAAAACACAGCAGTGGGACATTTATTATGTTACACATTGTCTTAAAATGATTTCATAGAGATGTTCGGATGCAGCTTTTTCAGAGAGATTGTGGGTGGCTCTTAAAAGAGCCGTTGTGTTTGGGATGTTATTCAGTCCATTGTGCAGTTTTACTTGGAGCTGGTGTACTTGGTCACCGCCTTTGTCCCTTCCGACACGGCGTGCTTGGCCAGCTCCCCGGGCAGCAGCAGGCGCACGGCGGTCTGGATCTCCCGGGAGCTGATGGTGCTGCGCTTGTTGTAATGGGCCAGGCGGGAAGCCTCACCCGCGATGCGCTCGAAAATATCGTTCACAAACGAGTTCATGATACTCATGGCCTTGGAGGAGATGCCGGTGTCGGGGTGAACCTGCTTCATCACTTTGTAGATGTAGATGGAGTAACTCTCCTTCCTCGACTTTCTCCGCTTCTTGCCGCCCTTTGCTGACGGTTTATTTAAGGTTTTCTTGGCGCCCTTCTTAGCAGCTGCTTTCTTCTTCTCCTCAACCATCTTCAGTTTCAATTTCATACTCAGAAATAAACCAAACCTCTTCCGAGTGCGGATTAAATAGACAATCCCACAGCACTATGCTAATAAGGGATGGGGAAAAGTAAAGATTGTGATTGGGTGATTGGGAGTGATGTCCCAACGATTTAATATTGTAATTCGACATTTGGTCTCTTTCGCCATCCAATCAGATTAAATATTTGCAACCAATCACAAATCCCCGGACAGCAATCAGGAAGTATATTTCACAAAGACTCTCTCCAGCCCCAGTTTATATTGAAAGAGCTGCTCCCTGTGTGGAGCTTCCTGGAAATGTCCTGGCTGTTGTTAGGAGGACACTTATTGACTGATTCTGTGTCATTGTGTCTCTGCTATTGCATGTGAGTGTGCAATTAATTTCATTTTTAGTCTAGACTACTGTGTTTGAGTGTTTTATGTAATTTGGTAACTCAGTCTCTGGTGCTGTATGGATTCATTCTGTCTCTGTCAGGTACTGTGTTTGAGTGTGAGGAGATGAGGTGGAGTGTTGCAGCAAGGAAGATGGAAAAGAGCATTGGTGCCGATGACACAGCCTTACTTGACCCCAGTTTGCACTCGGATTGGGTCAGTGATAGATCCGTTGGCAAGGATTACAGCTTGCATGTCGTAGTGCAGTATGTTTGAGGAGGACATTCCATAATCCCTCTCGGTTGGTAGAGTCGAAGGCCTTTGTCAGGTCAGAGAAGGCCATGTATAAAAGTTGCTGCTGCTCCCTACATTTTCTTGAAGTTGTCTTGCTGTGAAGATTATGTTCACTGTGCCTGTTGATGGACAGAATCCACATTGTGATTCCAGTAGGAGCTCTTCAGCCACGGGGAGGAGGCAGTTGAGAAGGACTCTTGTGATGACCTTCCCTGTGGTGGACAGCAGGGATACCCCTCTATAGTTAACACAGTCGGTCGTGTCAACTTTTTTTAAAGATGATCACAATTACCGCATCACGGCGATCCCCTCTCCTCCTTCCAGATGAGGGAAATGAGACATGTATTTGTGTCGAGTGTTTCTCTGCCATATTTTAGAATTTTGATGTGAATTCTATCTATTCTGGCAGTCTTATTGTTTTTTGGCTGTCCATCTCTAACGTCATGTGTGAATGTGGGATTCATTCTGTACCTGTCACTCACTGGTACTTTGTGTAAGTGTGAGATACATTCTGTATCTGGCAGTCTTCGGTATTGTATGTGAGTGTGGAATACATTCTGTCAGTGGCACTGTGTGTGAGGATTTGATTCATTCTGTCAGTCTCTGGAATGTTATGTGATTTGGGACTTAGTCTGAATCTGTCAGTGGTTCTGTATGTGTGGAATTCAAGGTATATCTGTCAGTATCTCAGTGTGTGTGTGAGTTCATTCTTTATCTGTCAGTCTCTGGTGATTTATGTGAGTTTGGCAGTCACTGAATCTGCCAGGTACTGTAGGAGTATTTGAGAATGATTTTGTATGTGTCAGTCTTTGCTACTACATAGGAGTGTGGGATTAATTCTGTATCTGTCAGCCTTTGGTAGTGTGTGTGATTGTGGGATGAATTAATTCGCAGTCATTGGTGCCCAGTATGAATGTGTAAATCATTCTGTAACTCAGTCTGATATTGTTATGTGAGGGTAGGAATCACGTGTATCTTTCGATCCCGGGTGCTGACTGTGAGCATGGGATTCATTCTGTACCTGTCGGTGGTACTGTATCTATCTGTGGGATTAATTCTGTACCTTTCAGTCACTGGTATTGTGTATGAAAGTGGGATTAATTCTAGATCCGCCACACATTGGTTGTGTGTGTGTGTGTGTGTGTGTAAGAACATAAGAAGATACGAAATAGGACAGGAGTAGACCATTTGGCCCATCAAGCCTGCTCTGCCACTCAATAAGATCATGGCTGTTCTGATTGTGGCCATAACTTCACTTTCCTGCCTGCCCCCATAACCATTGACTCTGTTGTTGATCAAAAACCTGTCTATCGCTGCGTTGAATATATTCAATGACACAGCCTCCACAGTCCTCTGGAGAGCAGAATTCCAAAGATTAACAACCCTCTCAGAGAAGAAATTCCTCCTCATCTCCTTCTTGAAAGAGAGACTGCTCATCTTAAACTCTGGCCCCTAATTCTATAATCCCCCACAAGGAGAAACATCCTCTCAGCATCTACCTGTCCAGCCCACTGAGAATCTTACAGGTTTCAATAAGATCACCACTCAATCTTCTAAACTCCAGTGAGTATAGGCCCAACCTGCTCAACTTTTTCTCAGAAGACAATCCAACATCCCAGCAATCAGTCGAGTGAACCTTCTTTGAACTGATTCCAATGCAAGTATATTCCTCCTTATGTAAGGAGACCAAAACTGTATGGAATTGGGATGTCACTAATCCCCTGTAAAGTTATAGCAAAACTTCCTTACTTTTAAACTCCATTCCCCTTGCTAAAAATGCCAACATTCCATTTGCCTTCCTAATTACTTGCTATACCTTCATGCTAACATTTTTGTAATTCATGTACCTGGACACCCAGATTCCTTGGTACAGCAGCATTCTGCAGTCTCTCTCTATGTAAATAATATTCTGTTTTTCTATTCTACCTACCAAAGTAGACAATCTCACATTTCCCCATATTATACTCCATCTGCCAAATGTTTTCCCACTGACTTAACCTATCTATATCTCTTTGCAGACACATTGTGTCCTCCTCACAACTTGCTTTCCTACCTATCTTTGTACCATCTACAAATTTGGCAACAATATACTTGGTCCCTTCATGCAAGTTATTAATATAGACCATAAATAGTTGAGGCCCCAGCACTGTACCTGTGGTACTCCATTGGGTACAGTTTGCCAATCTGAAAATGCTCCATTTATCCCCACTCTCTGTTTTCTGTGAGTTAGCCAATCCCATATCCATGTGTGTGTAGTTTTCAGTTTGTATCTGTCAGTGCCTGGTACTCTATGTGAGTTTTGGACTCTTTCTCAATCTCTCAGTGCTACTATTTGTGTGTTAGGTTGCTTTAGATGACTCAGGCTGAGGTACTGTGAGTGAGTGCAATAATCAACCTATAGTTTTCAGCATCTGGCACTGAGCATGTGTATCAGCATCACTTTATCTGTCAGTATCTGGTACTCTGTGTGAGTGGGGGATTCATTGTATAACCTTCCGTCCCTGGGACTGTTTGCAAGCCTGGATTCATTCTGCATAAAATGTCAGCAGAGCAACAGGCCACAGATGTGGTCGGTTTTAAGCAGACAATATGTTTGAAGTTTTGCCAAGTATTAAATATCTGTCACTGTGAACATAATAGTGAAAGATAATGTATCTTTCAATCTGATACAGGATTGATGTGCAAGTGTAACTCAGGCTGTACTAATCAATTTGATCAATGCCATTCAGTCTGACTCTGAGGGAGAATCTTGGACTTGTGTGGAAAATGAGCTCAGTCTGGAATTGTACAGTATCTTCCATCTGACACTATGAGGTTTCAGGACTGGTATGTAATTTATAGCTCAGACTAAACTCATCAAATTTATAATGTATCTTTTAGTTTCACAATCCGGATGAGTTTTAAACTGGAATCTGAGTTTGTATCTCAGGTTATACGATATTTCAGAATCTCTCAATCTGATTATGCACTTCAGATTTGCACTTGTATCTAATGTATATGTCTGGACACATTATGGGAATTAATACTGATAATAAACTGATAACGTGTAAATATTGGGCTGGTATTTAACTTGAATCTCAGATTATATTAGTTTAGTTTAGAGATACAGCACTGAAACAGGCCCTTCGGCCCACCGAGTCTGTGCCGACCATCAACCACCCATTTATACTAATCCTACACTAATTCCATATTCCTACCACATCCCCACCTGTCCCTATATTTCCCTACCACCTACCTATACTAGGGGCAATTTATAATGGCCAATTTACCTATCAACCTGTAAATCTTTTGGTCATGTGGGAGGAAACCGGAGCACCTGGAGGAAACCCACGCAGACACAGGGAGAACTTGCAAACTCCACACAGGCGGTACCCAGAATTGAACCCGGGTCGCTGGAGCTGTGAGGCTGCGGTGCCAACCACTGCACCGCCCTTAATTCTATAACTTTGAAAAGGGAACCATGTGTCAGTTCTATGTGTATTTAATTTGTAGCTGAGGTTGCACTATTGTGGGATTGACACACTGATAATTTGATAGTGGGTGAGAATTTGGACTGGGATTTATGAATCTACCTGTCAGTGGTACTGAGTTGGGGTGACATGGAAACAACGTCCGTCTCTCCTGTTCTGTTTGATTGATGGATTGAAAATGTGTCTCTGGAACTATTTCTGCTGTCTGAGACTGTGGAACTGATGACCTGTCTGTGTCTCTGCGCTCTGTGAGTGATAATGTACGGACTGTGTGTGAGAAGGAGCTGGTGACACTCTTCCTTGTAACTTGGGTGGAGGAAACATCACATTTATTCTGGTTCATTCAATTATTTGTCTGTTTGAACAAAAGTATGTTTATAACTAAAATACAGGTGAGATAGAAAATACAGGATTTTAATGAATTTAATCTCTCGAATAATAATGAGCCCCCACAAAGGAAGCCCAGTCATACAAATATTATCATTGTTTGACTGCACTGCAGTAACAGGTTCTTCCCATTCTGTCTCCTTTCCCCGTCGACACACAGCCTGAGAATGGTCTCTCCCTTCCCCCACTCACCCCATGTTCCGGGACCAGTTGATTCTCCATTCCGCCTCTTACAAACAGCCCCCGCCTGCCCCTGAACTTGCCCCGGACTCGATGCTGATCTCTGAGTCTATCTGCGGACACGCTCCCAAAGCGATGTGCTGCTGGAAGGAGGCTGCTGTTTGCTTCCTTCCCCCGGGAACGGGATCTCTCCATTGGCGGCTGTTTTAAACCATCTTCTTCCGCTCACAGGCAGTGCTGGGGGAGGGGAGCGCAGGCGCAGATTCAGGCAACAATTCAGCAAACAGAAACATAGAAAATTTCCGGCGCAGAATGAGGCCATTCGGCCGAACATGTCCGTGCCAGCTCAAAGAGAGCGATCCAGCCTGGTCCCGCAGTTTATTGTTGTTGGACAGTGAAGTGTGGAAACAGAAGCGGACAGTCAGAATGTGGGGAGTTACACAAAGAGAATCTATTATAGGCACCAAGTGAGAAGTGTGAAGGACACATTTTAAACAGCGGCTGTTTGGTTTCGCTTGAACGGTTAGACCATGGGAGCGGGAACTGGAAATCTGACCTGTGTAAAAGTCCCTGCTCCGTCGGTCAGTCCCATTCATGGCCCAGTGGATTGTTTCTGGATGTCATTTAATTGTTGTAAAACGGCCAAAGCCCCTGGTGTGCAGTAGCTGGGGGCTGAAGGACTGCAGTGGAATCAGACACTGACTCTGTATTGCTGGGTTTCCTTTGTGATTGTTCACAATGATTATTCATTCAAAAATTGTTTTGGTCTCTCTTGTAACTTCCACCACACCTCTTCCTGAATTATAATAAATACTTTTTCTTTCTACAGGAAAATACTTGAAGGAAGCAGAATAAATAGAATGATGCCTCAGCACAAGGGGAAGTGCAGCCGGCTTCTCACACACAGTAAGGACAGTATCACTCAGAGAGAAAAGAGACATCAGTTCCACAATCACTGCCAGCAGAAGTAGTCAGACCGGCACTGATCCCAAGTTCCAGAGACTAACAGTCAATCCAACAGTCACACAGAGCATGACAGACTGAAGTTGTTTCCATTTCACCCCAACTCCGTCCCACTGACAGGTAGATACATCAATCCCAGTCCAAAATCACACCCACTATCAGATTGCAAGGCACTGTGTCACTCTCACAAGACAGCAGCCTGAACTACAAATTCAATGTCAGATAGAACAGACACAACAGTCCCTGATTGTAAAGTACAGAATTAATCTCAATAATGTACCCAGACTGCAGACCGAGCTCCATGTTACACACCACTCCACAAATCTCACAAGTGGTCAGACTGGAGGATACAGTATTAATTCCATTTCTGCAGACTGAATGCACTGTTATCTACCAGGACATAAAGCATATTGTAAAATGAAAGGACACAGACCTGAAATGTTAATTGTGTTTCTCCCTCCACAAATGCTGCCTGAACTGCTGAGTATTTCCAGCATTTTTGTTTATTTCATATTTCCAGCATCTACAGACTTTTGCTTTTATTTTAGAGTTAAATAAACATTGCATTGTGAGGTGGGAGTGACTGCCCTTGACATGAAGGCAGCCTTTGACATGTATGGCAACAAGGCAGCCCTAGCAAAACCAATGTAAATAGAAATCGGGGCAAAATGCTCTGCTGTTTGCAGTCATACCTAGCACTAAGGAAGATGGCTGTGGTTGTTCAGGTCAATAATCTCAGTCTCCGGCCATTACAGCTGGAATTCCTTATGCTCGTGTTCTAGGCCCAACCATCTTCAGCAGCTTCATCAACAACCTTCCCTCCATCACAAGGCCAGAAGTGTGGATGTTTTCTGATGATTGCCCAATGTTCAGCACCATTCATGACTCCTCAGATACTGAAGCAGCCCATGTCCAGATGCAGCAAGACCTGCACAACATCCAGGATTGGGCTGATAAGTGGCAAGTAACATTGGCATCAGATAAGTGCCAGGCAATGACCATCTCAAACAAGAGAGAATCTAATCATCTCCCCTTGATGTTCAATGGCATTACCATCACTGAATCCCCCACCATTAACATTGACCATTGGTTACCATTGACCAGAAACTGAACTGGACCAGCCATATAAGTGCTGTGACTGCAAGAGCAAGGTCAGAGGCTAGGAATTCTGCGGCGAGTAACTGACCTCCTGTTTCCCCACATCCGTCCACCATTCACAAGGCACAAGTCAGGAGTGTGATGGAATACTGCCCACTTGCCTGGATAAGTGCAGCTCCAACAACACTCAAGTAGCCTGTTTGATTGCCCACATCCACCACCTTCAATATTCACTCCATTCACCACTGAAGCACAGTGGCAGCAGTGCGTACCAGCTAAAAGATGCACTGCAGCAACACACCAAGGCTTCTTCGACAGTACCTTCCAAACCTGGAACCTCTACCACCAACAAGGACAAGGGCAGCAGATGCATGGGAACACTACCACCTGCAAGTTCCCCTCCAAGCCACACACCATCCTGACTTGGAACTATATCACCATTCCTGCACTGTCACTGGGTCAAAATCCTGGAACTCCCTTCCAAACAGCACCATTGGAATTCCTACATCTCAAGGACTGCAGCAGCTCAAGAAGGCAGCTCACCACCATTTTGTCAAGGGCAATTTGGAATGGGCAATAAATGCTGGCATAGCCAGTGATGCCTACATCACACTAACAAATGAAAAAAGTGAGGAAATAGTGAAGGGCTTCTATAGAATACATGCAGATATGTTTCCTCTTGTGGTGTTGTCTGAAACAAGAGCCAAAAATATAAAATCGACATTCATAAAACCAATGAGAAATTCATGAAAAAGGTATTTACGTAGTGAGTGGTTAGAATCTGGAATTTGCAACCACAGGGAGAGGTCGAGGCGATAATATCGATGCATTTAAGGGGAGGTGGAACAACTGTATGGGAAGAAAGGAATTGAGGGATATACATATGGGGCTTTATTTTTCTTTATTTGTGCATATGAAGCAGGGTGGCTGGAAATATGTGTAGAGCATCGAGCAGTTGGGACGATCCCAGTGCAGTGTTTTGTCTGGATGGATCTGCCCAGAACACTTGTGATGCAGGAGCTGGGAGCTTCAGTACTTCAGTGGAGACAGATACTGACGCTGGTTTTCATTTGTGGGTGTTTTTAATGATTATTAATTGCAAAATTAAATTCACCTCTTTGATATTTTGCACCTCCCCTGTTCTTGAGTTAAGACATATTTTTTCTTCATGCAGGCAAATACTTGAAGGAATCGTGATGAATGTGATGGTTGCTGCACTCGAGGCACAAGGAACAGTGCAGCCAGCTCCTCTCACACACAGTAGGTACATTATCACTCAGAGTACAGAGGGATAGACAGTTCATCAGTTCCCTGGTCTCAGACTGCAGAGGTAGTCAGGCCCACATTGATCCCGAGTTCCAGAGACACACTTTCAATCCAACAATCAAACAAAGCAGGAGATAAATAAGTTGTTTCCATTTCACCCCAATTCAGTCCCATTGACAGTCAGATACCTCAATCCCAGGTCAAAGTCACACTCATTAACAGATTGAAATACAATGTGTCAATCTAAATATAATGCAGACTTAGCTATCAATTAAATATCAGATAGAATTGGCACACAGTATTGATTGAATGGCACAGAATCTAACGTAATGCTGTACCCTGAGATTTAAATTAAATACCATACTCAAAGCTCACATCCATTCATGATAAAGGATGTTTAAACATCCCCATAGTGTACCCTGAGATACAAGTTACATACAAGTTCAACATTCATTACAGAGAAAGTTTCTAAGGTGCTGAAAGATATTGTAACCTGAGACACAAATTAGATACCAGTTCAGAACTCAACCACACTGTGAAATGGAAAGATACAGAATCAATTCCATTAGTGTAGATCACTTTAAATCTGTTTCCCCCAGTCACTGACCTCTCTGCTAAGGTAAATAGGCCCTTCACTTCAACTCTATCCAGGCACCTCAAAATTTTGTATGTTTCAATGAGATTTCCCCTCAGCCTTCTCTGTGCCAAGGAGAACAGCCCCAGCCTATCCAGTCTTTCCTCATAGCTGCATTTTTCCAATCCCGGCAACATCCTCGTGAATCTCCTCTGCCCCCTCTCTAGTGCAATTATATCCTTTCTGTAATAAGGTGATCAGAACTGCATACAGTATTCGTTGTGGCCTGACTAATGATTTATACAGTTCCAGCATAACCTCCCTGCTCTTAAATCTATACCTCGGCTAATAAAGGAAAGAATTCCATATGCCTTCTTACCACCTTAACGACCTGTCCTGCTACCTTCAGGGATCTGTGGACATTTACTCCAAGGTCCCTCACTTCCTCTACACCTCTCAGTCTTCTCCAATTAATTGTGTATTCCTTTGCCTTGTTTAACCTCCCCAAGTGCATCAACTCACACTTCTGAATTGAATTCCATTTGCCATTTTTCTGTCCATCTGACCAGACCATGAAGATCTTCCTGCAGTCTACAGCTATCCTCCTTGCTATTTACCACACAGCCAATCTTTGTGCCATCTGCAAACTCATACCCCCTACATTTACATCCGTGAAGACTACATCAACTGCACTACCCTCATCTATCTTCCTTCTTAATTCTTCAAAATTTCGATCAAGTTGGTTAGACAAGATCTTCCCTTAACAAATCCATGCTGACTATCCTTGATTAATCTGTGCCTTTCGAAGTAACATTTTATCCTGTCTCTCAGAATAGATTCCAATAATTTGCCCACTACTGATGTTAGACTGACTGGCCTGTAATTATTTGGTCTCCCTCACTCCCTTTTTAAACAAAGGTACAAGGTTAGCAGTCCTCCAATCCTCCATCACAAAACCTGTATCCAGTGAGGTCTGGAAAATGATGATCAGCTCTTCTGCTATTTCCTCTCTTGCTTCTTTTTAACAGCCTGAGGTGCATCCCATCCGGCGCTCGTGATTTATCAACTTTCATATACACTAATCCCATTAATATGTCCTCTCTCCCTCTGTATGGATCACATCCATACTTCACACCCCTCTTCCTTATCTACAATATATGCATCTTCCCCCTCTTTTGTGAAGACAGATGCAAAGTATTTATTCAGAACAATGCCAGCATCTTCTGCCCTACACATAGGTTACCTTTTTGGTCTTTTCTGTGCCCTATTCTTTCCTTATTTATCCTTTTACTCTCAATGTATTGATAAAACATCTTTGGGTTCACCATAATTTTGATTGCCAATATTCTTTTATGCTGTCGCTTAACTTTCCTAATTTCAATGTTGATTTCCCCCCTCCACATTCTATACTCCTCTCGGCTTTCTGTTGTATTCAGTTCTCTGTGTTGGGCATAAACTTTCCTTTACTGCCTTATTATACCCGTAAACTCCTTGACATCCATGGGGCTCTAGATTTGGCCTTCCCACCCTTTTTCTTTGTGGGAACATGTTGACTCTGAACCCCTGGAATCTCCCCTTTGAATTCTTCCCACTGCTCTGACACTGATTTACCTTCAACTACCTGTTTTCAGTCCACTTTCGGTAAATCAATCTTCACCTTAGTAAAGTTGGTCTTACCCCAATTGAGAACTCTAACTCCTGTTCTGTCCTTGTCCTTTCCATAATTATATTAAAACTGACTGAATTATGATCACTACCACCAAATTGCTGTCCCACTGCCGCTCCTTCCACCTGCCCCTCTTCATTTCCGAAAACTAAGTCTAAAACTTCACCCTCTCTTGTTGGACTTGCTACATATTGGCTAAAAAAGTATTCCTGAATGCACCTCAAGAATTCTGCTCCCTCAATTCCCTCTACACAAAAAGTATCCCAGTTAATGTTTGGGTGGTACAAATCCCCCACTGTTACTGCCCTATTGTTCTTGCACTTCTCAGATATTTGCCTGCATATCTGCTCTTCCATCTCCCTCTGACTGTTTAGGGGTCTATAGTACACTCCCAGCAGTGTGATTGCCTCTTTTTTGTTCCTCAGCTCAATCTATACGGTCTCATTTGATAAACCTTCCAACATATCATCCCTCCTCACAGCTGTAATAGTTTCTTTGACCAAAATTGCCACTCCCCCTCCTTTTTTATCCCCTTCCCTCTCACGTCATGAAAACCAGGAAGATTGAGCTGCCATGCCTGTCCCTCCTTTAGCCATGTTTGTGTAATAGCTATGATATCATACTGCCATGTGTCTAACTGTGCCCTGAGCTCATCTGCTTCATTTGCTATACTCCTTGCATTGATTTAGATATCCTTGAGCACTGCCAACATTTTTTGTTTTGAATTTTCTAATCAGTGTTTCCTCTCTCTTCCAGACTCCATTAATTTTCTGCCTTCCATTTTCATTTCTGATCTGACTCTACCTTCCAGTCCCCATCTCCCTGCCAAACTAGTTTAAACCCTCCCCAACAGCACCAGCAAAACATCCTGCAAGGAACTCCGTCCTGGCTCGGTTCAGGTGCAACCCATCCAACCTGTCCCAAAAATCGAAAGTCCTCCCTCCTGCACCATTTTTCCAGCCACACGTTCATCTGTCTTATCCATCTATTCCTGTACATTCATCTGTCTTATCCATCTATTCCTGTACTCACTTGCACGTGGCACTTGGAGTAATCCGGAGATTATTACTTTTGATGTCCTGCTTGCTAATTTCTTACCTCACTCCCTAAGTTCTGACTGCAGCACAACATCCTTATATCTACCTATGTTGTTGGTTCTGATGTGGACTACCACTGCTGGCTGTTCACCCTCCCGCTTCAGGGTGCTCTGTAACTGCTCAATGACATCCTTGACCCTGGCACCAGGGAGCCAACACTCCATTCCTGGATTCACGTCTGTGGCCATAGAAACACCTGATTGTTCCCTTGACGATTGAATCACCTATCACTATGGCTTTTCCAGTCTTCCCTGTACTCCCCTTTGCTGCTGAGTCACCCATGGTGTCATGGACTTGGCTCCGGCTGCACTCCCCAGGTGAAGCATCATTGTCCTCTGTATTCAGAACTGAATACCTGCTGGAGAGTGAGACGCACTCGGGGTGTCCTGCACTACCTGCCTGATTCTTTTTGACTGCCTGGTGGGCACCCATTCCCTCTCTCCCTGCATACTCTTAAACTGTGGGGTGACCACATCTATAAACGTGTTATCTATGTACAAAGAACAAACAACAGTACAGCACAGGAACAGGCCATTCGGCCCTCCAAGCCCGCGCCGATCTTGATGCCTGTCTAAACTAAAACCTTCTGCACTTCAGGGGACCGTATCCCTCTCTTCCCATCCTATTCATGTATTTGTCAAGATGCCTCTTAAACGTCGCTATCTTCCCTGCTTCCACCACCTTCCCCGGCAGCAAGTTCCAGGCACTCACCACCCTCTGTGTAAAGAACTTGCCGCGCACATCCCCTCTAAACTTTGCCCCCCTCGCCTTAAACCTATGTCCCCTCGTAACTGACTCTGTCACCCTGTGAAAAAGCTTCTGACTATCCACTCTGTCTCTGCCACTCATAACTTTGTCAACCTCAATCATGTCGCCCCTCCACCTCCATTCTCAGTTTTGGGAAAAATAGAGTATATGACTGTATCAGTAAGTAGGAAAAGTTAAAATATGTTGTGACCAGTGGAGAAGTGTGATGAGAATAAACAGATCCTCCTCTGATTTCAACTACGCAAGCATTTGTGATTTGGCTCTGTAGCTTAGTTGGTGAAAGCACCTGTCTAGTAAACAGAAGAGCCTGGGTTCAACTCCCAGCAGAGCCTTATTTCACACTTGTGATATGCTTTAGAAGTTTCCTTCTCAATCATTTATATCTCTGTTTTGTGAACTTGAACTTGGAATTCAGTCACAGGAGAAAACAGCCTTTGTGAAGGATGTGAGTTGGGAATGACTGTTCCTCCTTGTCCAGAAATTCAGTGCTGATACGCCAAAGGCAACTTCTTTGATACAAATTTGTTCACGGTTACATTCAATCTGGAAAACAGCTCGACATTAATCTCACTGAAGGAAAGTGTGACTGCATAGTCTGTTTCAGAGTGTTGGTCTCGTTATGTGTTGCTTTTAACCGAGACTGGAGACATGACGCGAGTGGGAGGGTTGATCCGAGGTTTGGAATATTTGTCAATCAGGAACAAGAAAAATCAAAGGAACCAAATAAGAAAACCGATGTCTCGTGGGTATTGAGAGACGGTGAGAAGATATTAAACTTTGTTCCATTCAATCCGGCTGCGATGAACTTTGAATTTTTCCGCCTTTTATAAACATTATTTGAAGGGTCTCTGTAACAATGTTCAGTGTTGATGAGAGTGGGGTCTGGGTGAGCAGCTGCTGAGTGTGACAGGGTCAGGACTGGATGCAGGAAGTTCTCTGACACTCTCTCTCCCTCTCTCTCTCTGATGGCTTTGAGTTGATTTTCAAGTGTTTGAATAAATGAAGGAAGTTCCCTCCACCCATTTGTTTGGACAGACAGTGTAGTATAAGGATGTAAAGGGTTAATGCTGAAGATAGTGGGATCAACCCCTCCCACTGTCAGAGTGATGATGTAACAGTCACATGAGATGAGGTTTGGGAGAAGAGAGAGCAGCACCAAGGATGCTAGCTTAAGAGGTTTGATGTATATAGTATTGTGCAAATTAGAAAAGAGTTCTTAGTTCTTTCAGCAGGAAATGTGTCCAGAAAATATTCAGGAGTCGGAATGCAGATATTAACTCCAAGTGACAGTTCTGGGTTCATTTAACAAAAAAAAGGTAGCGAATAATATTGCTCACTGATTGAAATCCCCCAGTGAGGAGACAGTTAAACAGGTGATCTGTTGGGACATCCTTCGATCCAAGGTTTCGGCAGCATTTAATCTCCCTTTTTGGTGAAATTCTCTGTTATTTGCATCTTTTTTTAATCAGCTTTCATGGGTGAGTGAAAAACTCAAAAAAACTTAACAGTTCCATTCTTCCTTCTTCCCATCAGTTTCTCTTTTCTGTCTCAGATCAATATAATGATGAGAATCCCAATTTAATCTGCTGTTTCTGGTGTTTTATCCATTCCAATCAAAATTCAACATTCCAATCAAATCTATTTGTTATTCCACAGTGTCTCTCCATGTGTTTTATTCTGTTGTATTCTCTCACAGTCTGTTTGATGATCAATTTTACATCTCAGTCTCTGTTCTGGTGAAGATCAGAAGCAGTGTTATCTGTTTGCACCACCCGACAAGTCGGCCTGAGGCTGTGTCTCATCGATAATGTGGAGTTAGGAACATCGAAACATAGGAGCAGGAGTCGGCCATTCAGCCCATCGAGACTGCCCCGCCATTCAATATGATCATGGCTGAACATCCACTTCAATGCCCTTTTTCCCACACTTTCCTCATATTCCCTTATGTCATTTGTATTTACAAATCTGTCAATCTCTGCTTTAAACATACTCAACGACTGAGCTTCCACAGCCCTCTGGGATAGAGAATTCCAAAGATTCACAACCCTCTGAGTAACAACATTTCTCCTCATCTCTGTCCTAAGTGGCTTCCCCCTTATTTTGAAATTGTGTCCCCTGATTTTCGACTCCCCAACCAGGAGAAACATCTTAGCTGCATCTACCCTGACTGTCCTTTAAGTATTTTGTGGGTTTCAATGGGATCACCTCTCATTCTTCAAAACTCTAGAGAAGACAGCCCCAGTTTCCCCAGTCTCTCTTCATAGGACAATCCCACCATCCCAGGAACAAGTCTGATGAACCTTCGTTGAACTCCCTCCATGGCAATAATATCCTGCCTAAGGTAAGGAGACCAAAACTGTACACAGTACTCCAAGTGCGGTCTAACCAGGGTTCTATCCAATTGAAGCAAGAATTCACTACTCCTGTACTCAAATCCTCTTGTGATAAAGGCTAACATACTATTAGCCTTCCTAATTGCTTGCTGCACCTGCATGTTAGCTGTCAGTGACTTATTGACATGGACACCCAGATCACCCTTATATTCTATAACTCAGTTAATAAAGGAAAGGATTCCATATACCTGCTGAACCACCTTATTGACCTGTACTGCTACTTCAGGAATCTGTGGACATTCACTCCAACGTCCCTCACTTCCTCTACACCATTCAGTGTTCTCCCATTAATTGTGGATTCCTTTGCCTTTTTTGACGCGTGCTCTCGCTGTTCCCTGCTCTCCGAGTGAACTCTTGCTCCCTCTCTCTCCTGGGCTCTTTATGCTCCACTCTGCTCTCACCGTTTCCCACTCTCTTAATGTATCAATATTTGTTTGCCTTGTGTTTAATTTAAAATATGGATTAACTGTATTTTACAGTTGTAGGTTTTATTTGGTAGTCCTGTACAAGTTGTGGATTGGTATTTAATATTTAGCTCTGTGAAAATGATTGTGAATGAAAATATAACTTTCAATCTTATACATGGGCTGGTCTGCAAGCTCCAAGTCCTTCATTTTGTAGTAATGGAATTGATACTGTATCTTTCAGTCTTAATCTCTGTGGGATTTTTGAACTGGTATGTAATGCATAACTTGGTCTGACGTTCCGATGTACATTATTGGGATTCAAAGGATGATAGGAAATAGGGGCATTAGGCCATTCAGCCCATCAAGCCTGCTCCAACATTCAAACAGATCGTGACTGATCATCTACCTCTACGCCATTTTTCCTGCTATCTCCATATCCCTTGATCCTGTTAGTATTTAGAAATCTATCGATTTCTGTCTTGAATATGTTCAATGATTGATCTTCCACAGCCCACTGGGATAAAGAATTCCACAGATTTCCCACCCTCTGAGTAAAGAAATTCCTGCTCATCTCAGTCTCAAATGGCCTGCCCTTATTCTGAGTCTGTGTCCCCTTGTTCTAGACTCACCAGACAGAGGAAACATCCTATCCATATCTACCCTGTCACACCCTGTAAGAATTTTGTAAGTTTCAATGAGATCACCTTTCATTCTTCGAAACTCCAGAGAATTTCGGCCCAGTTTCTGCAGTCTCTCATCATAAGACAATCCCACCATCCCAGGGGATTAGTCCGGTGAATCTCTGTTGCACTCCGTCTGTGACAAGTCTATCCTTCCTTCAATAAGGAAACCAAAATTGTACAGAATACTCCAGGTGCAGTCTCAGCTAGACTTTATACAATTGAAGCAATACATGTTTAACCATGTACTCAAATCCCCTTTCAATGAAGCCAACATACCATTTGCCTTCCTAATTGCTTGCTGCACCTGCACACTAGCTTTTAGTGTCTCATGAACAAGGACACCCAGGTACCTTTGGACATGAACACTTCCCAGCCTCTCACCATTTAAGAAATACTCTGTCTTTCTGTTTATTCTACCAAAGTGGAGAAATTCACACTTATTCACATTATATTCCATCTGCCATGTTCTTGCCCATTCACTTATCCTGTCCAAATCCCCTTGAAGCCTCCTTGCATTCATTCTGTACCTTTCAATCATGTAAATTTTGTCTGTTCTGTTTCAAGTTTTATATTTAAAATGTAACCATGGTGACAGAGTTTATTTAGATCTGATAGTGAGTTTGTTTTTGGACTGTGATTGATGTATCAACCTGTCAGCTGTATTGAATTGGAGTGAAATGGAAACAACTTCTGTCTCTCCTGCTGTTGTTTGACTGTTGGATTGAAAATGTGTCTCTCTCGACTTTGGGATCAGTGTCTGTCTGACTACTTCTTTTGTTTGTTCCAGTGGAACTGATGAGCTGGCAGTATCTCTGTGCTTTGGGAGTGATCCTGTACCGACTGTGTGTTGGAACGAGATCACTGCACTTTTCCTTGTGTCCAAGAATCACCACATCCAGTCAGGTTCCTTCATGTATTTTCCTGCAGGAATGAAAGAACTGGTGAGGTAGAAGATACAAAAGCGATCAATGTAATCGTCCCAATCATAATCATTATGAACAATCGCGAAATGAAAACCAGGAACACAAACAGTGTCAGTGTCTGACTCCACTGCAGTACTGCAGTATTCAGCTTCTGTTTACCAGGTGTTTGCAGTGGTTTTACAACAAGTTTGTGACATTCAGAAACAACACAAGCCCTGCACTGCTCAATGACTGGGACTGTCCGATAGAGCAGTGACCTTTACACAGTCACATTTCTATTTCAACAGAAAACAAGCAGCCACTATTTAAAATGTGCCTTTCACACTTCTCACCTGGTGTCTGCAATAAATGCTCGTTATTTTGCAGCTATTTTCCCCCCACTGTTCACAATCCAACAAACAGTGAGAGACTGGAACTAAAGCAGGAAAATTCCCTCTCCTTTGGGTGGTGAAATTGTCAGTGATTTTCAATAGTGATTTCTTCCCATTGTGTCTCCCTGAGCCTGTACAGACACTGTCCGAGAATGAACTCTCCCTTCCCCGTGTCCCCGGCTCACTCCATGTTCCGGGAGCAGCTCCTGCTCCACAGTGTCTGTTACAAACACTCCCCGACTCCCCCTCAACTTCCCACCACTCAATGCTAATCTCTGAGCACATCTGCGGACACGCTCCCAAAGCAGTGGCTGCTGGAAGCAGATGCTGTTTGTTCCCTTTCCCCGGGCCCGGGAAGTCTCCATTAGCAGCTGATTTAAAGCATCTTCCCCTGATTGAGTGAATGGCCTCACAGACTGGGATGGGGAAAGGCTGCGCATGCGCTCCACTCCTCATTGTGACGTCCCACCGGGGGCGGGGCTACATCGCGCGTGCGCAGATCCCTGCAGCAATTCAGCATTCAAACATCAATGGGAACTTTCCCCATTTCACCCTCATCAAAGTCCCAAAGAAAGTGAAGAGGGGCTTGGACTGGAGGGAGGGAGGGGCGGGGTAGGGGGAACCTAGAACCCAGAAAGCTGCCCACTTGCCCCATTTAGATGCTCAATTTGCGGTCATTCCCTGCAGGGGGTTTGTTATTATTGAGCCCCTCCTGGTAAAACAATCCGATAGAAAGAGGGGAGAAAGGAGGGAGCCGGTGTGTTTGCTGGGACCTTGCAGAATTCATTTCAGCAGCAAAAGTCCCGGGTTATATTAACCCGAGTGAAACACGCTGTCAGTGAGAGGGAAACCGAACGGCCCTTTTCATCTTTTCATTGGAAACAAAGTAGAGCCGGAAGTGCGGCGAGCAGAGCAGACACACAAGCTCAATGACAGGAGAGCTCGGCCGTCCCTGAGTTTCAGCTCCCGGCTCTTACATTTCCTCATCCACACTGTCTTTACTGTGGATGTTCAGGGGTTCCGAGTCGGATCTGAGGACTGTATCCATTAAACATTCTGAGTCAGGAGATCCACACACTCTCTGTTATCAAGATTTATGGGCAGGAATGTTTCAAAACTTTGTCTATTAAATCACTATTATTCACAGAACTAATGAGGCAATCGGTTCATTATTCAGGCCTTGAACTTGGTTGGGGTGGACAGAAAACTGAGAGGTTCAGCACCTTTCCACTTCTTTGCTACTGGCTGTGTGGCCTAATGGATAAGGCGTCTGACTTTGGTGTATTTAACGAGGTTATCAGAAGATTGTAGGTTTGATTCCTACGACGGTCATTTTGGGCGATCAGTGTTTAGCACCGCAGCCTCACAGCTCCAGCGACCCGTGTTCAGTTCTGGCTAATGTCTGTGCGCAGTTTGAGTTCTCCCTGTGACTGCGTGGGTTCCTCGCACAGCCAAAGTCTTGCAGATTGATTGGTAAATTGACCATTGTGAATTGCCCCTAGTGGAGTTAGGTGGTGGGGGATGTGGTCTGGAATATGGGAATAATGTAGGATTGGTATAAATGGGTGGTTGTTGGTCGGCACAGACTTGATGGGCCGAAGGGCCTGTTTCAGTGCTGCATCTATTAATAAATAACTGATTTTTTTGATGAAATAACAGAAAAGGTTGATGAAGGGAAAGCAATGGATGATGTCTATATGGATTTTCAGAAAGCGTTTGACAAACTACCACATAAAAGGCTGGGTAACAAAACTGAGGCTCCTGGAATAGGAGGGTCAGTATCTGCTTAGATTAAAAAATGTATGAAATATCAAGAAAAGCGAGTTGTGGTATTTTGTTGTTTTTCAGAATGGAAGATGGTGAACAGTGATGTCCACAAGGGTCAGTGTCAGGACCACTATATATAGAAATGACTTGAATATTGGAATCACAGAATCACAACTGCACAGAAGGAGGCCATTTGGCCCATCGTATCTGCACTGACTCTCCAAATGAGCAATTCACCTCATGTCACTTCCCCGTCCTCTCCCCATTATCCTGCACATTCTTCCTTTTCAGATAACAGTCTAATTCCCCTTTGAATGCTTCAATTAAACCTGCCTCCATCACATTCTCAGGCAGTTCAAACTTTAACCACTCGCTGCGTGAAAAAGTTTTACCCCATGTCGCTTTTGCTTCTTTTACCAATTACTTTAAATCTGTGCCCTCTCATTCTCGATCCTTTCACAAGTGGGAACAGTTTCTCCCTATCCACTCTGTCCACACCCCTCATCATTTTGAATACCACTATGAAATCTCCTCTTAGCCTTCTTTTCTCCAAGGAAAACAGTCCTAACTTCTCCAATCTATCTTCATAACTGAAGTTCCTCATCCCTGGAACCATTCTCATGAATCTTTTCCATAATCTCTCCAATGCCTTCACATCTTTCCTAAAGTGTGGCACCCAGAACTGGACGCAGTACTTCAGCTGAGTCTAGTGTCTTGTACAAGTTCAACATGACCTCCTTGTTCTTGTACTCTATGCCTCTATTACTAAAGCCGAGGATACTGTATGCTTTATTAACCGCTCTCTCAACCAATGACTTATACCCCCAGGTCCCTCTGCTCCTGCACCCCCTTTAGAATTGTACCCTTTATTCTACATTGTCACTCCATGTTCTTCTGACCAAAATGAATCAATTCACATTTCTCTGCATTGAACTTCACCTGTCATCTGTCCTCCCATTCCACCAACTTGTCTATGTCCTTTTGAAGTTCTACACTATCATCCTTACAGTTCACAATGCTTCCAATTTTCGTATCATCCATAAACTTTGAAATTCTGCCCTGTACACCAAGGTCTAGGTCATTAATATATATCAGGAAAGGCAAGGGTCCCAACACTGACTCCTGGGGAACTCCACTACAAACCTTCCTCTAGCCTGAAGAACATCCATTGCTCACTACTCTTTGTTTCCTGTCACTCAGCCAATTCCTTACCCATGTTACTACTGTCCCTTTTATTCCATGAGTTATAACTTTGCTCACAAGTCTGTTGTGTTGCACTGTATCAAACTCCTTTTGAAAGTCAATAAAAGCAAAATACTGCAGATGCTAGAAATCTGAAATATAAACAGAAAGTGCTGGAAATACTCAGCAGGTCTGGCAGCATCTGTGGAGAGAGAAACAGAGTTAATGGTTCAGCTCAGTGACCTTTCAGATGCTGTCAGACCTTTTGAAAGTCCATGTGGACCACATCAACAGCATTGCCCTCATCATCCCTCTCTGTTGCCTCATCAAAAAACTCCAGCAGGACAGTTAAACATGACTTTCCCTTAAGAAATCCATGCTGGCTTTCTTGAATTAACCCACATTTGTCCATGGGACTATTAATTTTGTCCCAAATTATTCTTTCGAGAAGAGAGTGAGACGAGGTGAGTTGCTTTAGCAGAGAGCCAGCATGGGTTCGTCAGGCCGAATGGCCTCCTTCTGTGCTTTAGCCATTCTATGATTGTATGATTCTAGCAGCAACTGTTGGTGGAGGGGCAGTGATGCAGGAATGGGTTGACAGAAAGGGGAAAGTCTGGGCTGGTGTGTGTTTGCAGCATTTGCAGCTTGTGTTCGGGTTTGTGAATAAAGGTGATTTGGAAGCTGTGTTCCAAATTGAAGTGTTTATTGGAAGCAAGAAGTTGATGTAAATAAAGAGTAAAACGTGTTAAGATGAAGCGTGGTGTGATTGTGGATAGCAGTAAATATAGTGTTGGTGAATTATTTGTGTTAATAAACTTCCACTGCACCCTCTGCTGCAGGCTGCTGTTTATATCCAGCTGTGTATTAGTGCTGTGTGTTAACTAGATAAATGTTTGTTTCAACGCTGTTTATAAAGCAATAGCATTGCACTCAAACAGTCCCAGACATAGCAACACACGTACAAAAGCAAAATACTGCAGATGCTGGAAATCTGAAACATAAACAGAAAATGCTTGAAATGGTCATCAGGTCTGGCAGCATCTGTGGAGAGAGAACAAAGTTAATGTGAGCTAACGAAACAGACCTGAACTGTTAACTGTTTATCTCTGCACAGATGCTGCCAGACCTACTGAGCATTTCCAGCATTTTCTGTTTTTATTACAGCAACACCTTTGATCAGCAGTAGCGGTGATAGTGCGAGCCAGGGGGCAGCCGGGAAGGTAAGTTTCACTATAAAGTACTTACCTGGCGATTCGGCGGACGCGGACACGGGGACTGCTGGGTAAGTGAACTTATATATTCGGGCAGTGGCTAAACCCGAAACACTACACGTGTAGTGTCTCCCACCCATCCTCCTCCTCCAACCAAAAAAAAGGACTCTTGTGTGGAGGGTTTGATAAGGTAAGGTTTTCCTTTATATTTTTTTATTCTCTGTTGTCAATTTCGAGCAGAGGGGATGGAAGCTAGGGCAGTTGCATGCTCCTCTTGCAGGATGTGGGAGGTAAGGGTCACCACTTGTGTCCCTGCTGACTTCACCTGTGAGAAGTGCACCCAACTCCAGCTCCTCACAGACCGCGTTAGGGAACTGGAGCTGGAGCTGGATGAACTTCGGATCATGCGGGAGGCAGAGGGGATGATAGAGAGCAGTTATAGGGAAGTACTGACACCTAAGTCACAGGATAAAGGTAGCTGGGTGACCGTCAGGGGAGGGAAAGGGAATAGGCACACAGTGCAGGGATCCCCTGTGGCCGTTCCCCTCAATAATAAGTATACCATTTTGGATACGGTTGTGGGGGGGGGACCTACCAAGGGAAAGCCACAGCGGCCAGGTCTCTGGCACTGAGCCTGGCTCTGCGGCTCAGAAGGGAAGGGGGGAGAATAGGAGAGCGATAGTGATAGGAGATTCAATGGTTAGAGGAACAGACAAGAGATTCTGTGGTCATGAACGAGACTTCCGGATGGTATGTTGCCTCCCGGGTGCCAGGGTCAGGGATGTCTCGGATTGAGTCTACAGGATTCTTAAGGGGGAGGGGGAGCAGCCAGAAGTCGTGGTACATATCGGTACCAATGACATAGCTAGGAAAAGGGATGAGGACCTGAAAAGTGAATATAGGAGTTAGGTTGGAAGCTAAAAGGCAGGACGAGCAGAGTAGTAATCTCAGGTTTGATACCGGTGCCACGTGCTAGTGAGGCTAGAAACAGAGAGCGAGTGCAGCTGAACACGTGGCTACAGAGCTGGTGTCGGAGGGAGGGCTTCAGTTATGTGGATCATTGGGATACCTTCTGGGGAAGGTGGGACCTGTACAAGAAGGACGGGTTGCATCTGAACTGGAGGGGCACCAATATCCTGGGCGGGAGGTTTGCTAGAGCTCTTCGGGAGGGTTTAAACTAGTTTGGCAGGGGGATGGGAACCGGAGCTATGGATAAGTGGATGGGGTAGCTGTTGAACAGGCAGATACAGAGTGCAAAGAGTCTGTGAGGAAGGTTAGACAGTTGACAGGGCAAAGTTTCAGCCAGTATGATGGGTTGAAGTGTGTCTATTTTAATGCAAGAAGTGTCAGGAATAAGGGTGATGAACTTAGAGCATGGATCAGTACTTCGAGCTACGATGTTGTGACCATTACGGACACTTGGAGATCACAGGGGCAGGAATGGATGTTGGATGTTCCGGGGTTTAGATGTTTCAAAAGGAATAGGGAGGGAGGTAAAAGAAGTGGGGGAGTGGCATTGTTAATCAGGGATAGTATCACAGCTGCAGAAAGGGAGGTCATCGAGGAGGGTTTGTCTACTGAGTCATTATGGGTGGAAGTCAGAAACAGGAAAGGAGCAGTCACTTTATTGGGAGTTTTCTATAGACCCCCCAATAGCAACAGAGACACGGAGGAACAGATTGGGAGGCAGATTTTGGAAAGGTGCAGAAGTAACAGGGTTATTGTCATGGGTGACTTCAACTTCCCTAATATTGATTGGAACCTCCTTAGTGCAAATAGTTTGGATGGAGCAGTTTTTGTCAGGTGTGTCCAGGAAGGTTTCCTGACTCAATATGTAGATAGGCCGACTAGAGGGGAGGCTATGTTGGATTTGATGCTTGGCAACGAACCAGGCCAGGTGGCAGATCTCTCGGTGGGAGAGCATTTCGGTGATAGTGATCACAACTCCCTGACCTTTACTATCGTCATGGAGAGGGACAGGAGCGGACGGGATGGGAAAATATTTAATTGGGGGAGGGGGAGTTACAATGCTATTAGGCAGGAACTGGGGTGCATAAATTAGGAACAGATGTTCTCAGGGAAATGCACGACAGAAATGTGGAGGTTGTTTAGGGAGCACTTGCTGCGACTGCTGGATAGGTTTGTCCCGATGAGGCAAGGAAGGGATGGTAGAGTGAAGGAACCTTGGATGACAAGAAATGTGGAACAGCTAGTCAAGAGGAAGAAGGAAGCTTACTTAAGGTTGAGGAAGCAAGGATCAGACAGGGCTCTAGAGGGTTACAAGGTAGCCAGGAAGGAACTGAAGAATGGACTTAGGAGAGCGAGAAGGGGACATGAAAAAGTCTTGGCGGGTAGGATTAAGGAAAATCCCAATGCGTTCTACACTTATGTGAGGAACAAGAGGATGTTCCGCAGGGATCTGTTCTGGGACCTCTGCTCTTTGTGATTTTTATAAATGACTTGGATGAGGAAGTGGAAGTCTGGGTTAGCAAGTTTGCCGATGACACGAAGGTTGCTGGAGTTGTGGATAGAGTGGAAGGCTGTTGTAGGTTGCAACAGGACATTGACAGGATGCAGAGCTGGGCTGAGAAGTGGCAGATGGAGTTCAACCTGGAAAAGTGTGAAGTGATTCATTTTGGAAGGTCGAATTTGAATGCAGAATACAGGCGAAAAGACAGGATTCTTGGTCATGTGGAGGAACAGAGGGATCTTGGGGCCCATGTCCATAGATCGCTCAAAGTTGCCACCCAAGTTGATAGGGTTGTTAAGAAGGCGTATGGTGTGTTGGCTTTCATTAACAGGGGGATTGAGTTTAAGAGCCGCGAGGTTATGCTGCAGCTCTATAAAGCCCTGGTTAGACCACACTTGCAATATTGTGTTCAGTTCTGGTCGTCTCATTATAGGAAGGATGAGGTAGCTTTAGAGAGGGTGCAGAGGAGATTTACCAGGATGCTGCCTGGACTGGAGGGCATGTCTTACGAAGAAAGATTGAGGGAGCTGGGGCTTTTCTCATTGGAACGAAGAAGGATGAGAGGTGACTTGATAGAGGGGTACAAGTTGATGAGAGGAATAGATAGAGTGGATAGCCAGAGACTTTTTCCCAGGGTGGAAAGAGCTATCACCAGGGGGCATAATTTTAAGGTGATGGAGGAAGGTTTCGGGGAGATGTCAGAGGTAGGTTCTTTACACAGAGAGTGGTGGGTGCGTGGAATGCACTTCCAGTGGTGGTAGTAGAAGCAGATACATTAGGGACATTTAAGCATCTCTTGGATAGGTACATGGATGATAGTAGAATGAAGGGTATGTAGGTAGTTTTGATCTTCGAGTAGATTAAAGGTTCGGCACAACATCGTGGGCCGAAGGGCCTGTACTGTGCTGTACTGTTCTATGTTCTATAACACAGGTGTTGGGAGGCTCAGCCTGGCTACGCAATGTTACAAGGACGCTGAGTGACACCATCGACAACGGGACAGAGAGAAAAACACACAGGAAACTAATAGACTGTGAGGAAGCAAAAGTGAGGAACGGAGAGAGAGAGACAGACAACGAAACTGAGATGGAGAAACAAGGCATTTGTATGATTGTGTTCTCCCTGTTGTGTAACGGTATTTCCTGTTGTGTAAATATGTTTTCTGTTGTGTAAAGATGTACCCTGTTGTTGTGTAAAGGTTTTCCCTGTTATTGTTTTATTTTCTGTTCCTGACCGTCTCCTCACTGCGACCATTTGTCCTGGTTTTCTTGTGGCCAACATCACCATCTGGTGGTGGAGAGGAGACTCTGCAGGAAGGGGTTGACAAAGTGGGAGAGACTCGGCTGGTCCGTGTTTGCAGCTTGTGTTCGTGTGAGCAAAAGTGATTTGTTGCTGATTGATGTGTTCACTAGAAGGAAAAAGCTGATTGCAATCGAGCACATCTTGTTATGATGGGGAAACACTTGATATTTTGAAAGTGAACGGTTTGTGTTCCTACCAAACATAAATAGCAGAGAATGGTTTCGATCCATCGACGTCTGGGTTATGGGCCCAGCACGCTTCCGCTGCGCCACTCTGCTAACTGCTGGTTTAAATTTTAGCTGCCCGTTAGTGAAATATGTTCATTTCCCCAATGTTTTTATAAAAATAGGATTGCGGTCGGATTTCTCAAGAATCCCGGACTCAGCAACACACGTGCTGACGGACTCACCCTCACTGCACAATGACACAAGGACACAGAGTAACAGCACCGACAATGAGGCAGGCAGAGAAAGACACACAGAAAACCAGGAAGATATTATCAGGACCCAGAAAGGAACAGACAGAGAAAGACACACAGAAAACCAGGAAGAGATTATCAGGACCCAGAAAGGAACAGACAGAGAAAGACACACAGAAAACCAGGAAGAGATTATCAGGACCCAGAAAAGGAACAGACAGAGAAAGACACACAGAAAACCAGGAAGAGATTATCAGGACTCAGAAAGGAACAGACAGAGAAAGACACAGAAAACCAGGAAGATATTATCAGGACCCAGAAAGGAACAGACAGAGAAAGGTACTGAGCAAACCAGCAAGAGACAGCGAAAGACTGATGATTTATGTAATTGTGTTCTCTGTTGTGTAAAGATGTTCCCTGTGTTCTTTTAAAGATATTTCCTGCTGTGTAATATGTTCTCTGTTGTGTAACTATATTCGCTGTTGTGTAAAGATGTTCTCTGTTATTGTGTAAAATGGTTCCCTGTTGGGTAAAGATCTTCTCAGTTGTGTAAATATGATCCGTCTTGTGTAAAAGTGTTCCCGGTTGTTTAAATATGTTCCCTGCTCTGTAATGTAGAGCTGAGTCTGCACTAATGGAATTGCTACAGTATCTTCCAGTCTGATACTGGATGAGGGCTGGAATGTGATCCAACGCACAGTCTATACAAATTAAATTGCTATTGTATCTTTTAGTTTCACAATCCGGGGGAGTTTTAAACTGAATTCTCAGTTTGTATCTCAGGTTATACTATCTTTCAGATTCTCTCAATCTGATATCGCACTTGAGATTTAGACTTAAGAAAGGATGTACTGGCATTGGAGGAGTTCAAAAGAGATTCACTCAGCTGATTCTTGGGATGAAGGGGTTGACTTATCAAGAACGGCTAAACAGGTTATTCATTCGTGTTTAGAAGAATGAGGGGTGATCTTTTTGAAACTTACAAGATTCTGAGGGGGCTTAACAGGGTGAAGAAGGGTCTCTGACCTGAAACATTAACTCTGCTTCTCTCTTCACAGATGCTGCCAGACCTGCTGAGTATTTCCAGCATTTCTTGTTTTTATTAACAGGGTAGATGTTGAGAAAATGTTTCCACTAGTGGGGGAATCTCAAACTAGGCGACATAGTTACAGAATAAGGGGAGACTCATTTAAAACTGAGATGCAAAGGAATTTCTTCTCTCAGAGGGTAGTGAATGTCTGGAATTCTCTACCCCAGACAGTATTGGAGGCTAAATCACTGAAAGTATTTAAAGAGGATGTAAATAGATTTTTGAAATATTGGAGAGTTGAGGGCTATGAAGAGCTGGCATGAAAGAGGAGTTGAGGTCTGGGGCAGATCAGCCATGATCTTACTGAATGGCGAGGCAGGCTTGAGGGGCCGAATGGCCTACTCCTGCTCCTATTTCTTCTGTTCTTATGTTATGTTATATCTAATGTATATGTCAGGATGCACTATGGGAATTAATACTGAAACTTATAAACTCATAATGTGTGTAAATATTGGGCTGATATTTAACTTGAATCTCAGAGTACATTATTGTGGTTAATTCTGTAAGTTTGAAAAGGGAACTCTGTGCCATAATGAAAACAAGAAATGCTGGAAATACTCAGCAGGTCAGGCAACATCTGTACAGAGAGAAGCAAAGTTAACGTTTCAGGTCAGTGACCTTTCAGATGCTGCCAGACCTTTTGAAAGTCCATGTACACCACATCAACAGCATTGCCCTCATCAACCCTCTCTGTTACCTCATCAAAAAACTACGGCAGGACAGTTAAACATGATTTTCCGTGAAGAAATCCATGCTGGCTTTCTTGAATTAACCCACATTTGTCCATGGGACTATTAATTTTGTCCCAAATTATTCTTTCGAGAAGTTTTCCCACCTCCAAAATTGAACTGACTGGGGAGTGAAATGAGGTGAGTTGCTCTAACAGAGAGCCAGCACGGGTTCGACAGGCCGAATGGCCTCCTTCTGTGCTGCAGCCATTCTATGATTGTATGATGCTCGCAACAACTGTTGGTGGAGAGGCAGTGATGCAGGAATGGGTTGACAGAAAGGGGAAAGTCTGGGCTGATGTGTGTTCGGGTTTGTGAATAAAGGTGATTTGGAAGCTGTGTTCCAAATTGAAGTGTTTACTGGAAGGAAGAAGTTGATGTAAATAAAGAGTAAAACGTGTTAAGATGAAGCGTGGTGTGATTGTGGATAGCAGTAAATATAATGTTGGTGAATTATTTGTGTTAATAAACTTCCACTGCGCCCTCTGCTGCAGGCTGCTGTTTATATCCAGCTGTGTATTAGTGCTGTGTGTTAGCGAGATAAATGTTTGTTTCAACGCTGTTTATAAAGCAATAGCATTGCACTCAAACAGTCCCAGACATAGCAACACACGTACAAAAGCAAAATACTGCGGATGCTGGAAATCTGAAACATAAACAGAAAATGCTTGAAATAGTCAGCAGGTCTGGCAGCATCTGTGGAGAGAGAACAAAGTTAATGTGAACTAACGAAACAGACATGAACTGTTAACTGTTTCTCTCTGCACAGATGCTGCCAGACCTACTGAGCATTTCCAGCATTTTCTGTTTTTATTACAGCAACACAGGTGTTGGGAGGCTCAGCCTGGCTACACAATGTTACAAGGACGCTGAGTAACACCATCGACAACGGGACAGAGAGAAAAACACATAGAAAACGAAGAATAGACTGTGAGGAAGCAAAAGTGAGGGACAGAGAGAGAGACAACGAGACTGAGATGGAGAAACAAGGCATTTGTATGATTGTATTCTCCCTGTTGTCTAAAGGTATTTCGTGGTGTGTAAATATGTTTTCTGTTGTGTAAAGATGTACCCTGTTGTTGTGTAAAGGTTTTCCCTGTTATTGTTTTATTTTCTGTTACTGACCGTCTCCTCACTGTGACCATTTGTCCTGGTTTTATTGTGGCCAACATCACCATCTGGTGGTGGAGAGGAGGCTCTGCAGGAAGGGGTTGACAAAGTGGGAGAGACTCGGCTGGTCCGTGTTTGCAGCTTGTGTTCGTGTGAGCAAAAGTGATTTGTTACTGATTGATGTGTTCACGAGAAGGAAGAAGCTGATTACAATCGAGTGCCTTCGGAAGCATCTTGTTATTATGGGTAAATACTTGATGTTTTGAAAGTGAACTGTTCGTGTTATTTCCCCAATGTTTTTATAAAAATAGGATTGCAGTCGGATTTCTCAAGAATCCCGGACTCAGCAACACACGTGCTGACGGACTCACCCTCACTGCGCAATGACACAAGGACACGGAGTAACAGCACTGACAATGAGGCAGGCAGAGAAAGACACACAGAAAACCAGGAAGATATTATCAGGACTCAGAAATGAACAGACAGAGAAAGGTACTGAGCAAACCAGCAAGAGACAGCGAGAGACTGATGAACACCACTTGGAGGGAGCACTGAGGGTGGCAAGGGCACAGAATGTAGTCTGGCTGGGGGATTTCAATGTCCAACACCATGAGTGGCTCGGTAGCACCGCTACTGACCATGCTGGCCAAGTCCCAATGGACACAGCTGCTCGATTGGGTCTGCAGTAGGTGGTGAGGGAACTAACAAGAGGGAAATACATACTTGACCTCATCCTCACCAATCTGCCTGCCGCAGATGCATCAGTCCATGACAGTATTGGTAGGAGTGACCACTGCACAGTCCTTGTGGAGATGATGTCCCGTCTTCACATTGAGGATACCCTCTTTCGTGTTGTGTGCCACTACCACTGTGCTAAATGGGATAGATTTTGAACAGAACTAGCAATGTATAACTGGGCATCCATGAGGTGCTGTGGACCATTAGCAGCAGCAGAATTGCAGTCAACCATATTCTATAACCTCATGGCCCGGCATATTCCCCCACTCTAACATTACCAACAAGCTGGGGATCAACCCTAATTCAATGAAGAGTGCAGGAGGGCATGCCAGGAGCAGCACCAGGCATACCTTGAAATGAGGTGTCAGCCTGATGAAGCTACAGCCCAGGACTACTTTCATGCCAAACAGCAGAAGCAGCATGTAATAGACAGGGCTAAGTGATCCCACAACCAACGGATCAGATCTACACCCTGCCACATCCAATGATGAATCAACAGGAGGAGGTGGCTCCACAAATATCCCCAACCTCAATGATGGGGGAGCCCAGCACATCAGTGCAAAAGACAAGGATGGAGAATTTGCGACAATCTTCAACCAGAAGTGCCGGGTTGATGATCCATCTCGGCCTCCTTCTCAAGTCCCCAGCATCACAGATGCCAGTCTTCAGCTAATTCGATTCACTCAACGTGATATCAAGAAACGACTGAAGGCTC
Organism: Heterodontus francisci; assembly: GCF_036365525.1. Lineage (NCBI taxonomy): Eukaryota > Metazoa > Chordata > Chondrichthyes > Heterodontiformes > Heterodontidae > Heterodontus > Heterodontus francisci. The sequence continues at coordinate 21,436,685 of NC_090405.1, forward strand.
TGGATACAGCAAAGGCTACGGGCCCTGACAATATTCCGGCAATAGTACTGAAGACCTGTGCTCCAGAACTTGCCGCGCCCCTAGCCAAGCTGTTCCAGTACAGGTACAATACTGGCATCTACCCGGCAATGTGGAAAATTGCCCAGGTATGTCCTGTACACAAAAAGCAGGACAATTCCAACCCAGCCAATTACTGCCTCATCAGTCTACTCTCAATCATCAGTATAGTGATGGAAGATGTCATCGACGGGGCACTTGCTTTGCAATAACCTGTTCAGTGATGCTCAGTTGGGTTCCGCCAGGGCCATTCAGCTCCTGACCTCATTACAGCCTTGGTTCGAACAAGGACAAAAGAGCTGAACTCAAGAGGTGAGGTGAGAGTGTCTGCCCTTGACATCAAGGTAGCATTTGACTGAGTATGGCATCAAGGAGCCAGAGCAAAACTGGAGTCAATGGGAATCAAGAGGAAAACTCTCCACTGGTTGGAATCGTACCGAGCACAAAGGAAAATGGTTGTGATTGTTGGAGGTCAACCATCTCAGCTCCAGGACATTACTGCTGGAGTTCCTCAGGGTAGTATCCTCGGCCCAACCTTCTTCACTCCTTCATCAGTGACCTTCCTTCAATCATAAGGTCAGAAGTGGGGATGTTCACTGATGATTGCAAAATTTAGCACCATTCGCGACTCCTCAGATACTGAAGAGGTCCATGTAGAAATGCAGCAAGACCTGGACAATATCCAGGCTTGGGCTGATAAGTGGCAAGTAACATTCGCGCCACACAAGTGCCAGGCAATGACCATCTCGAACAAGAGAGAATCTAACGATCTCCCATTGACATTCAACGGCATTACGATCGCTGAATCCCCCACTATCAACTTCCTGGGGGTTCCCATTGACCAGAAACTGAACTGGAGTAGCCTTATAAATAGTGTGACTACATGAGCTGGTCAGAGGGTAGGAAGCATGCGGTGAGTAACTCACCTCCTGACTCCCCAAGCCTGTCCACCATTTACAAGGCACAAGTCTGGAGTGTGATGGAATGCTATCCACTTGCCTGGATGGGTGCAGCTCCAACAACATTCAAGAAGCTCGACACCATCCAGGACAAAGCAACACGCTTGATTGGCACCCCGTCCACAACATTCACTCCCTTCACCACTGACGTACAGTGGCAGCAGTGTGTACCATCTACAAGATGCACTGCAACAATGCACCAAGGCTACTCAGGCAGCACCTTCCAAACCTGCATCCTCTGCTGCCTAGAAGGACAAGGGCAGCAGATGCATGGGAACACCACCACCTGAAAGTTCTCCTCCAAGCTACACATCATCCTGGCTTGGAACTATATCGCCATTCCTTCACTGTCGCTGGGTAAAAATCCTGGAACTCCCTTCCTAATAGCACTGTGGGTGTACCTACCCCACATGGACTGCAGTGGTTCAAGAAGGAAGCTCACCACCACCTTCTCATGGGCAATTAGGGATGGACTATAAATGCTGGCCTGGCTGGCGACGTCCACATCCCATGAAACAAATAATTAAATACAATAACAGCTCATCTCAATTCCTAGTATTTCTAAATCCCACCAGTCCAACATAAGCTGAACAATTATTGCATGTTGTGATTGACGGTCTGGTCTGTAAACTGCACTGTATCACAGATTGCTGACATTTGCTAACTGGAAGTGAGAACTGCAAAATCGGGACAGTAGTTCACACAGTCTGTCAGTGTGAAAGAATCAGGCAATGTGAGGTAATAGAATTTGTCTGTAAATGTTACACTCATATTGCTTTATATTTTTATATTGAAAATAAAAGTAATCATTTCGTGAAAATAGTGACATGTTGTCCAAACTTTGGTAGCCAGTTGTTTTCGTCTTGCACTCAGCAGGGCAATCCGCAAGAATACCAATTTAAGGGAAAACAACAACTTTCTTCTGTATGAGAAGAGAGTGCTGATTGGTTGGCAAGTGAACTCTGATTGGTAGAGGCATTGCCATTCAGAATGCACCAGTTTATGGTAACTGACAGATAACTGCCCAGCTTTGTTTGTAATTTAAACCAGGCAGCTTGACTCTGATTGGTCAAGGCATTGCCCTGTGGAATGAGCCAGTGAATGGCTGTCACTTATTTTGTTCAGCTGAAACAGGCACAACATGTGTGCATGTTCTTTCTGTCTGCAAAGAACAGGGCCCTGTGTATTAATACATGTAGTTTACAGTACACACCAATGCACCACACTGCGAGCCCTACTGACAGTCTTAAATTGGTTGTCAACGTAATTCTTAGCACACTGAGAATTATTTAGCAAATGTTGTCCTATTGTTGAATCACATCTCATGTTGGATACTGTGTTTTGAGTTTTGCAAGCATGGGTTGGTTGGGTAGGGCCCATTGCGAACAGCGGAAGGGACATGTTATTTGATACAATCCGCCAGTTTTGGGATGTACGGTCTAGAAACCTAGCATCACACTGGTATTAAAATTCATATACCACGTTACTTATTTGTGTGATAGGCAGGACGTCTCTTTTGCTTGACAGCAGCATCCTGTTAGTGGTGAACACCACACTTGTTGCTCCTGCATAGTAACAGCAGGAAACAGCTCGCTTCACCTGTTACTCAAATACTGGGGATATATTACCCTTCCAGGGTAATTTGAGGGAGACTGGTCACTTTTCAGGGCTCAAAACGACGGCCTTCAGCCCGTTTATAAGTTTGTGTGATATACAGTGAGAAATGATCTGATCAGTGTAGCCATTGTAATGCAGGATGTCTTTGATTCGCCCTATTTCAGCATCAAGCTTGCATGGTGAGCAAATGGCTCAGCCCTATTTATGAGGTTGTCGATAAGACCAATCTTATAGCGCGTGGAACTGTAAGAATCCCAACGCGTGTATTGACCAGTGAAGGTAGGTTTGCGGTAGACCGTTGTAGAAAACCACTTAGCAGATTTCTCAACTAGTACATCAAGGAAAGGGAACTCATTTGACTGCTCCATTCCAAAGGTGAATTTGAGTGTAGGATGGAGCCCATGAAGACGTGCAAGGAAATTATTTCATGCAGCTGCGGATTCAAATATAGCAAACGTATCATCTACATATTGGAAATAGTCAAGAGGTAGGCGGTTAGGTGTCATTCCCTTAAAAACAGGTTTGTCATGGAATCCAACAAAGATGTTTGTGAGAGCTGGGCCGAGAGGGGATCCCATGGCAACACCAGCGATACATGGTGTCAATAAAACTGAACTCAACTGTGCAAGTTGCCGAGTTCATAAGTTCAATGAATACGGATTCACACAATGGTGACGGGTCTAGATCACCATGATATAGCGCTGCAGTGCAAATATCTATGGCTTCCTGAAGTGGTACATTGGTGAATAGGCTAGCAATGTCAAATGAACACATGGACATGGCATTGCTATCGATATGCAAGTCCTGTATGGTCTTCACAAATGTGAAGGAATCCTTCACCGTGTATGTGGAGAACTTGCTCAAAAACTGGTTGTAACAATTTGCCCAACCATTTGGCAAATTCATTTCAGGATACTATTTACATTACTTCAAATAAAGAAAACACAACGACACAAAGAATTGAGCACAACGCTGAAAGTTTCACAGCAAATAGTCAAATGGGAAATGGATGAAATACAGAAAGAAAAAGTCTAAAATACTGAAAACACTCAGCCAGTCCGGAAACAACTGTGGAGAAGAGAAGCTCGGGTTAGTGGTCCAGTTCTGTGACCCTTCTATAGACCTGAAACATTGCTCCTACCTTCCTCTCTCCACAGATACTGCTGGAACTGCTGAGTGTTTCCAGAATCTTCTGTTATTATTCAGGTTTCCAGTGTGTGCAGTATTTCTCTTTTTGAAAATTAAATATTCCCTGAGAGAATGGAACTTTACATAAAAAATAGGAGTAGGCCATTCGGCCCATCGAAATAGCTCTGCCATTCAATAAGATCACAGCTGATCTCCTACATCAACTCCATCTTACCACACGAGCACAGATCCCTTGATTCCCTTCGTATCCAAAAACCTATCGATCTCTCTCTTGGATATACCCAATGATTGAGCATCCACATCTCTAGAGTCACAGAGAGATACAGCACTGAAAAAGGCCCTTCGGCCCACCGAGTCTGTGCCGACCAACAACCACCCATTTATACTAATCCTCCATTCATCCCATATTCCCTACCACATTCCCACCATTCTCCTACGACCTATCTCCACTAGGGGCAATTTACAATGGTCAATTTACCTATCAACCTGCAAGTCTTTGGCTGTGGGAGGAAACTGGAGCACCCGGCGGAAACCCACGCGGTCACAGAGAAAACTTGCAAACTCCGCACAGGCAATACCCTGGACGGAACCGAGGTCACTGGAGCTGTGAGGCTGCGGTGCTAACCACTGCGCGTAGAGAATTCCAAAGATTCACAATACTTTGAGTGAAAAAAAATTCTCCTCTTCTCAGTCCTAAATGATGGAGCCATTTATACTGAGACTGTGATTCCTAGTTCTAGATTCCCCAGCCAGAGGAAACATCCTCCCAGCATTTACCCTGTTAAATCCCTTAAGATTTTTAGGTGCCAGTAAGATTACCTCTCACTCTTCTAAATTCTGAGGAATATCGGCCTCGTCTACTCAATCTCTTCTCATAGGACAATCCCCTCATCCCAGGAAGCAATCGAGTGACACTTTGATACACTTCCTTTAAGGCAAGTATATCCTTCCTTAGATAAGGGGAACCAAAACTGTACACACTGCTCCAGGTGTGATCTCACCAAGGCTCTGCCTAATTGTAGTCAAACTTCTTTCTTCTTATAAAAACTCTTCACAATGTTGAACACAACTATTAACTGCCCCATTAACATCTCTGCTCTAAGAAGAAGGACCCCAGCTTCACACACCCCAGACCCCTATTCTTTCCACATTAGCTGAATTCCTGCATCTCTGATACATTCTAGTAAATCTCCTCTGCACCCTCTCTAAGGCCTTGCCATTCCTGCTAAAGTGTGGAGCATGGAATTAGACACAATGCTCTAGCTGAGGCCTATAACCAGTGAGATTTAGAAAGGTTCAGCCTCAATTCCTTGTCTGTGTCCCGTACTCCCATTTCTGGTTTCTGACTCAATGTCGGCTCTGAGCTGTTGAAACTGCCTGAAGAAACATTTCCACCCAACAAAGCGCTCGGAATGTGAGAAGGGACAAAGTGAGTGACCAAGTACATCAACTCCAAGTAAAACTCCACCGTGTAGTGAAAACACTCGAAACACAACGGCTCTTTTAAGAGCCACCCACAATCTCTCTGAAAAAGCTGCACCAACATCTCTCTAGAATTGGTTTATTTCATTGGTTTTAATGCTCAGTAACTCTCTGGAACTTTCTCACTGTCTTTGTGTTTTCTGTTTCAATCTGGTATGGAGATTCTGGGAAGATGAGTTTCACTGCCTGGGAGGATCTTTGTGGTTTTCCTGCAGAAACACAAAACAAAGTCTCTTTTCAGAGTCACCCACCGCCTCATAGGGACAGCAGTGACATGGGAACGGGAGCTGGGGTGTGTTTTATGCCGGAAATATCAGTTAATGATTTATGTTGTGCTCTCGTTATAGTCCAATCTCTGAATTGAGCCTTTCCACCGCACCAGGGTTATGGGGTGAGTTTTCATCGTTTCTTTTCTAAACGTACAGACGATGTTATAAAGTTGCTGATTTACCCAGATGGTGGATTCTCCCCTCACAGTGAAAAGTAACATCACACCTTCACATCTGCCCATTGTTTTATAATTGAATAATTAGCAAAATGGAATTATTTGTGATGTTATTTCCCCCGAGACGGTGTTTCCTGCAGTGAAACTGATCAGTTTCAGCTCAGTCATTCAGGGACCTGGAATTCCTGCAGTTTGAGCCCGCTGTAACCCCAGCCCACTTCTGATTGGTCACCCTCTTCTCATAAAGTCAGTGACAGCACATGAGGAGGCCATTCGCCCTATCAAGTCCATGTCGGGTTTCCAATCTGTTCAGTCCCCGACTTGATCCCCAAAGCCCTGCATAATCCCTTTGGGTCAAAATGACCGTGGCAGGACTCGAACCTGCAATCTTCTGATAACATCATAGAATATACCGAAGTCAGACGCCTTATCCATTAGGCCACACAGCCATTAGTTCTCAGGAATGATTCAATCAGAGAACCTCGAAGCACAAAATACAAAAAATCATTGGTTGAACCTGTCAACCTGGCAGAATATTTGAATTTGTGAAAGCCGCCAATTTCACTTTGGAAAAGAAGTGATCGACTGGAAAAGTACATAAAAATCTATTTTCCCGTAGCGGTTTAAATAAACTTTTAAAACACAATTTTGCTTTTACCGACTCAAATTTCTGGTGCTATTTTATGAACAGCTTTATTTTGCCAATTTTTGTCAACTTCTCATCCGTAACTGACAGTAAAAGACTCCGTTCAGCAATCTTTCACACGACAAATAACTCAAACTTGGTGTGGAAGTAATAAATTACAGACTATTGGTAATTCCCCTTCACACAGGCTTCAGGGGGACAGTGAGAAGCCACTGAAATAGTTGCTTCATCCTTTTAAAAGGTTCCCATTCTGTCCTGTTACTGACATGTTGGAATCAGATTTGTATTTAACAAGTTATTTCTGTGAAAACAAAATCCTCAACAGACCAGCTGGGAATCTGGGAATCACTGAAGTAAAATAAAAGGCTTTTGATTGAGAAGACGGGACCTTCTCACCAGCAGCCGGGTTACATTCCCCTCACATCCTTACACAGTGAGCTGCTCTTTCCCTCGAGAAATAGACAGCAGCAGTTGGAAGTTCAGTAAAAGGATCGGTTCATTGAGACAAGTTTCTGACTGACAGGTGGTGCTGAATATTAATACAAGAAGGTCCTGGAATGGGAAACAAGTGTCCAGAGTGGGGTCTGAAATCAGGACAGGGAAATGGCCAGCACTGACACAGATCATTTCATTATTACATTGATATCTGACTGTCAAAAAGGAGAAGCGAGTTAAACACATGATGGTGAAAGGAATGGAAGATGACGCTGGTTGTTCTAGATGAAGAGGGATAGACAGAGGTGTGGGTAGAGCAGACTTCAGACAGTAATCAGCCCTTTCAGATACTGTGGGTGGATCTGAAAAGAGCCTTTGGGATAGGGAAAAAAGCTCTTTGTTTAAAAACCCTCAAATAGCTACCTTGTAATTGGTCAGGTTACTAATGTTTTAGTTAGTGTAATTTATGAATAATTACTTATTAGAAAGTGCTGTTTGGACAGAGTGTAAAGCTGTGAGTTGATGTGTGAGGGACTTCACTGACTAGGGGAAGGAGGTGCTCTTTGGTCTCTTCTCTTCTGCCTTTTCAGCCTCCATGATACAGGGGAAGAAGCTGATCGGTGAGTAACTGGTAAATTATTCTACTTATTACACGAGCAATAATGAGTTTGTAAAGCTAAGTAATGGCAGGGCAGCTCGAAAAGTAAAAGTTCGAAATTGGGGGAAGGCAAATTTTACAAAACTGAGAGGTGATTTGGTGGATGTGGACTGGATACAACTACTTGAAGGAAACCCAAAGATGTTTTATCAGTCCATTAAGAGCGAGAGGATAACTAAGGAAAGGGTATGGCCTATCAGAGATGTACAAGGGAACTTCTGTGTGGATCCAGAAGATGTGGGCGGGGTTCTTAATGAGTTTTTTGTCTCTGCCTTCACAAAGGAGAGGGATGATGCAGACATTGTAGTAAAAGAAGAGGAGTGTGAAATATTAGATACGATAAGCATAATGAGAGTGGAAGTACCAGAGAGTCTGACATCCTTGAAAATGAATAAATCACCAGGGCCAGATGGTTTGCATCTGAGGTTGTTAAAGGAAGCCAAGGAGTAAATAGTGGAAGCGCTGAGGATCATCTTCAAATCCTCACTGGATATGGGGGAGGTGCCGGAGGATTGGAGGTCTGCGAACGTTGTACTATTATTTTAAAAGGATGTGGTAAGTCTGACCTCAGTGGTGGGTAAATTATTCGAATCAATTCTGAGGGACAGGATAAACTACCACTTGGAAAGACATGGATTAATCAGGGATAGTCAGCATGGATTTTTTAAGGGAAGGTCATGTCTCACTAACTTGATCGAGTTTTTTGAGGAAGTAACAAGGAGCATTGATGAGGATAGTACGGTGGATGTGGTTTACATGGATTTTAGTAAGGCATTTGATAAGGTCCCACATGGCAGTCTGGTCAATAAAATGAAAGCCCATGGGATACAGGGGAATGTGGCAGGTTGGATCCAAAATTGACTCAGTGGCAGGAAACAAAGGATAGTAGTCAACGGATGTTTTTGCAAATGGAAAGCGGTTTTCAGTGGCGTTCCACAGGGTTCAGTGTTGGGTCCCTTGCTGTTTGTGGTGTATGTTACCACACGGGCAGCACAGTGGCGCAGCGGTTAGCACCGCAGCCTCACAGCTCCAGCGACCCGGGTTCAATTCTGGGTACTGCCTGTGTGGGTTTCCTCTGGGTGCTCCAGTTTCCTCTCACATGCCAAAGACTTGCTGGTTGATAGGTTAATTGGCCATTATAAATTGTCCCTGGGTAGGTGGTAGGGAAATATAGGGACAGGTGGGGATGTGGTAGGGATATGGAATTAGTGTAGGATTAGTATAACATGGATGGTTGATGGTCGGCACAAACTCGCTGGGCCGAAGGGCCTGTTTCAGTGCTGTATCTCTTAAAAAAAAAAAATTAATTATTTGGAATTAAATGTGGGAGCTATGATTGGGAAATTGGCCGTGTAATTGATGGTGAGGAGGATAGCTGTAGACTTATGAATGGATTAATTGAGTGGGCGGAAAAGTGGCAAATGGAATTCAATCTGGAGAAGTGTGAGGTAATGCATTTGGGGAGGGCAAACAAAGCAAGGGAATACACAATAAATGGGAAGATATTGAGATGGGTAGAAGAAGTGAGAGACTTTGGAGTGCATGTCCACAAGTCCCTGAAAGTGACAGGATAGGTAGATAGAGTGGTGAAGAAGGCATATGGAATGCTTTCCTTTCTTGGTTGACAAAAGCAGGGATGTAATGCGAGAACTGTTTAAAACGGTGGTTTGGCCACAGCTGGAGTATTGCGTACAGTTCTGGTCATCACATTACAGAAAGGACATAATTGTTGTGTAGAGAGTACAGAGGAGATTTACAAGAATGATACTGTGGGTGGCTCTGAAAAGAACCTTTGGGTATTTGATAAAATCCTGGCAGATTGCCTTGGTTTTGGTGCCCGGAGCGCTGGTTTTCTTGGGCAGCAGCATGGCCTAGATATTAGGCAGCACCCAGCCCGGAGTGATGGTCACCCCTCCCAGCAGCTTGGTGAGCTCCTCGTCATTCTGGACAGCCAGCTGTAGGTGTCTGAGGATGTTGCGGGTCTTCTTGTTGTCCTGGGCTGCGTTACTGGGCAACTCGAGGATTTCAGCGGTCAGATACTCGAGCACAGCAGCCAGATAGACCGGGGCTCCGGCACCCACACGCTCAGCATAGTTGCCCTTTCTCAGGAGCCTGTGAACACGGCCCACCAGGAACTGCAGTCCAGCCCGGGAGGAGCGAGACTTGGCCTTGGACCGAGCTTTCCTGCCGGTCTTTCCTCTTCCAGACTTTTCTTTTCCAAAGATAGACTTGAGGACATTCCGTGCAGACCACTGCCTGATGGATTGGTGGTCAAAGGTGTTTTTCCACACAAACATTTCCACGAACGCACAGTCCAACTGGATGGAGCGTTCCGTGGCAATGTCACCAGATCCATCCTTCGCAACACCGGGGTCAGATAGAACCTCAGCACGTAGTGACACTTGGTGTTTGCATACTGGGGCTCTACGCACAGCTTGATGCAGCCACATACTAAGGCGGCCATCAGGTTGAGGGCGACGTTGAGTACATTTTTTCGCCTTTATCCAGAGGTTTGAACATCGTGTCCCTCTGGACCCTGTCCATTTTGCGTCTTCAGATAAAGCAGGAAATGGCTCGGGTGATCGCCACAGCACAGGAGTGGGGTATGGGCCAGACCTGTGCCACTTACAGCAACAACGTGAGCACCTTGCACCTGATGACCAGGTTCTTACCCATAATAGAGAGAGATCGCTGCTCCCACTTGCTCAGTTTATGTTGTACCCTGGCTACTCGCTCCTCCCAGGTTTTGGTGCACGTCCTGGCCCTGACAAACCATATCCCCAGCACCTTCAGGTAGTCTGACCTGACAGTGAAGGGGACAAAGGATCGGTCAGCCCAGTTTCCAAGGAACATGGCCTCGCTCTTTCCATGGTTAACATTGGCTCCCGAATCCAGTTTGAACTGGTCGCAGATGCTCATCAGTCTGCGAATGGACAGCGGATCCGATCAGAATACTGCAACATCATCTATGTACAGGGAGGCTTTGACCTGAGTGACTCCACTGCCTGGGATTGTCACCCCTCTTATGCCCGCATCCTTCCAAATAGACTCAGCAAAGGGTTCGATACAGCAAACACACAAGTCAGGGGAAAGAGGACAGCCCTGTCTGACTCCAGATTTGATTGGAAACTTTCTGATTCCCACCCAATTTTTTGGACTGTACTACTGATGTTTGTGTAGAGCAGTTTGATCCAATTGCAGATTCCCTCCCCAAACCCCATTTTGGAGAGCATATCCATCATGTATGTGTGCGATATCCTGTCAAAAGCCTTCTCCTGGTCCAGGCTGATGAGGCAGGTGTCCACCCTCCTGACCCGTACATAGGCGATCGTATCCCTGAGTAGCACAACACTATCAGAGATCTTCCTGCTGGGTACAGTACAGGTCTGGTCAGGGTGAATCACCAACTCCAGAGCAGTCTTGACTCGACTGGCGATGACTTTGGACAGAATCTTGTAGTCTACATTAAGCAGTGAGATGGGCCGCCAATTTCTGATTTCTGCCCTCTCCCCCTTCTACTTGTAGATGAGGGTGATGATGCCTTTCCTCATGGATTCTGACATGCTGCCGGCCAGGAGCGTACTCTCGTACACTTCCAGCAGGTCTGGGCTGACCCAGTCCCACAGGGCCGAATACAACTCAACTGGTAAGCCGTCGCTTCCGGGAGTTTTCTTCGTTTCAAAAGACTTGATGGCCTTTGTCAGCTTGTCCAGAGTTAGCGGTTTGTCCAGATTCTCCTGCATGCTGTCATCTAAGACCTCTGTGATAGATGACAGGAAGGACTGGGAGGACGTGCTGTCCATAGACTTCACGTCTTACAGCCCAGCATTCAAGGATTTGCTAATCCTTAGTATGTCGGAGTGTGAAGTTGTGACCGAGCCATCCTCTTCCTTCAGGCTGCTGATCACAGAGCTCTCTCTGTGTACCTTTTGGAAGAAGAAACGCAAGCACGTCTCATCCTGCTCAATGGAGCAGACTCTGGACCGGAAGATGATCTTGGAGGCCTCCGTGGCAAAGAGCGAGGCCTGCTGGCTCTTCACCTCTTGGAGCACCTCCTTGACCTCGACACCCATCGACTGCAGCCGGAGCAGATTTTGCATTCTTTTCTGGAGTGCGGACATTTCCCTCTGTCTCTCTCACCCTCTGAACACCTTTGGAGATAAAGAACCTCTTGATGTTCTCCTTGATCGCTTCCCACCAGTGCACCGGATACTCAAAGAGGGTCTCACTGTTCTCCAACTTTTTCAATCTCTTTTGAGTTCCACAATGTTCTCTGGGGTTAGCAGTGTAGCATTGAGCTTCCATGTCCCCCTGCTAACCCGCTGGTCATCCTGTAAGTGACAGTCAACCAGTAAGAGGCAGTGGTCGGAGAAGAACACCAGCTTGACGTCGGTGGATCTGACCGTGAAAGCAGGGGACACATACAGGAAGTCAATCATGGAACGGGCAGACCCGTCCAATCTTGACCATGTGTATCTACGCTGCTCTCTGTCTGCAGGTTTGCTGAAGACATTGTGCAGTTTGGCATTTTTTACTGTTTCATTTAAGAATCTGGGCGGAGCGTCCAGTTTTCTGTCGTCACTGCCAGATTGTCCAGCTGCATCAATGATGCAGTTGAAGTCACCTTCAAGAATGACCGGCCTGGATGTCGCCAGCAGCAGTGTGAGTTGCCGGAGCTGGGGGGCTTTATCTGCCAGCTCCTTTGAGTTCTGCTGCTTCTTTTGGAGGTGCCATCATTCCGGCCCTTCCTCGTGCAGTGAGGAGGAGCTGCTGTAGTCTGTCTCAGACGGTAGCCTCCTCTTGCCACTGGTTTGGGTGTTGACCTGTTATTTTTTTGGAGCTTTTTTCTTTCTGGTCTTCCTTTGTACCACCTGCCACTGACCTGTTTGTCCATCTGCTGCCTCCCCCTCCATTAATTCTGTCAGTGGAGGAGGAGTTTCCAGGCACGGAGTAGGTGTTGGGTCACTGGTTGCAGCTGCCTCCCCTTTCTTCTCTTTCTCAGATAGACTTTCATCGCTGTGGGGAGGATTGCTTGTTTCCCTCCCAGCACCAGACGTGTTCACCGTTCCTTAACCCGGTCTTTCCTTGGTCCTTGCTGCCTGTGCATAACTGAGGCAGCGTTTGGGCAGGTTTTGTAGAGGTGGCCTGCCCCACCTCACAGGTTGCAGTACTTACTCTGTTTACAGTCCTTGGTCTGATGGCCTTCCTTCTTGCAGTTCTTGCAGACGACTGTGCTGCAGTTAGCTGCCACAAGACCAGATTTGCCGCAGGTACGACAAACTCTGGGCTGCTCCGCATAGACCATGAAGCCTTGACTTCCCCCGAAAGCGAAGCTGGAGGGAGGATGGATGATGGCTCCGTTGGCATCGACCTTCAAGGTCACCTTGACCTGCCGCAAGCTGGTCCAAATCCCAAATGGGTCCTTGACATCAGTGCTGCCGCCGGCCACCTCAACATACCTGGTGAGGAAGGTGAGTACATCCACGACAGGAACATGGGGGTTGTAGAGGTGGCTTCTCACCACCCGGTCACGTTGCGATGGCAGTGTGAAGAGCGGCTCCATTGTGAGGATCGACAGCGGCGCCTGGTTTCCCTTCTCCTTGAACACCTTCAGGAACTTGATGCATCCGCCATGTTCTTGGACGTCACGTCAAAATATCCACTGCTGGGGAAGTCCTGCAGGCAGAAGATGTTCGCAGCTTGGAATCCACAGAAATTAATAAGGATTTTCTTAATGAAGAAGGTACGATCAACCGGTGCATCTCCTTCCTTATCCTTCACTACCACCCGAACCGTGTTACACACTCCCTGGCCTGAAGTTACAGTATTGGTTGCAGCCATTTTACTCAAAAACTCACCTGAGACAGGATCATGGTCTCTCCCCTGCTCCTCTTCCAGACATTTCCACAATCTCACAAATACTTTCACAAAGAGTGAGGAATTCCTCCCGCACTTCCCTGCTTTACCTTCTGGAGGAATGCAGTCCGGCTACTTCTGATTGGTTACTGTCTGCTGAATCTCATTGGCTGGTTCATGTCACCAATCAGGTAGCTGCTATTTCGCCGATCATCAAAGGGCAATGAGAAAATGGGGTGGAGATTGACAGTGGCAAATTGTCAGAGCTGAAACCCATTCACAAATTTGAAAAGCCCGCCAAAATATTTGTGAAACAAGGAACAGCTGAAATATAATAAATAATATCGTCTGAAGAGTAAAATGTATTTCACTCTCTCCTGATATTGTGTTTCTCCTCATTGTCCGTCACAGATACCAGACTTACTTTCCTTCCAGGAGCGGAGCGGAGAGGAGTGGACCTGTGGGGAGAGCGCCGATAGCAGAACCAATAAATTGAGCCCAAGGATCGCGGACCAGTCACTCACCTTCCGGGAGAGGACTGGACCTGTGGGGAAAACACCGAGAGTGGAGCCGATAAATTGAGCCCGAGGATCGTGGCCCAGTCACTCACCCTCCGGGAGAGGAGCAGACCTGTGGGGAGAACACCGACAGTGGAGCCAATACATTGAGCCTGAGGATCGCGGCCCAGTCACTCACCTTCCGGGAGAGGAGCGGACCTGTGGGGAGAACACCGAGAGTGGAGCCGATAAATTGAGCCCAAGGATTGCGGCCCAGTCACTCACCTTCCGGGAGAGGAGCAGACCTGTGGGGAGAACACCGAGAGTGGAGCCGATAAATTGAGCCTGAGGATCGCAACCCAGTCACTCACCTTCCGGGAGAGGAGCGGACCTGTGGGGAGAACACCGAGAGTGGAGCCGATAAATTGAGCCTGAGGATCGCGGCCTAGTCACTCACCTTCCAGGTGAGAAGCGGAGAGCAGTCCAGGCACGCCGGAGTTTGAAAACAAAGTGAGCAGTGATGTCACAGGAAGGCTGCAAGGTGATTGGTTGGTGAGTGTCTGCTGTTAGGGAGTTACTCTAAATAGCTGGGTAAGTAACTAAAAGTAAAGGGAAAGGTCTACAGTTTTTTCAATAAAGGAGGTCGTGTTTTTTGGGGGAGAATCAAGGTCCCTAGTGTAAATAATTTAATTTTTGGGTAATTTAAGGGGATAAATTAAGGGTAAGTCATGGCAGGGCAGTTCGGCAATGTGGAGTGATCCTCCTGTGCAATGTGGGAAGTCAGGGAGACTTCAAGTATCCAGGGCGAACACGTGTGCAGGATGTGTCTCCAGCTGCAGCTACACGAAATCCACGTTTCGGATCTGGAGCGGCAGCTGGAGATACTGTGGAGCATCTGCGAGGCTGAGATCATCGTGGATAGCACGTATAGGGAGGTGGTCACACCGCAGGTAAAGACTGCTCAGGTAGAAAGGGAATGGGTCACCACCAGGCAGAGTAGAAGAACTAGGCAGGTAGTGAAGGAGTCCCCTGGATCCATCTCCCTTTCTAACAGATTTTCCACTTTGAATACTGTTGGGGGAGATAGCTTCTCAGGGGAATGCAGCAAGAACCAAGTCTGTGGCACCACAGGTGGATCAGCTGCACAGGAGGGGCGGAAAAGGAGTAGAAGAGCTATAGTGATAGGGGATTCTATCGTAAGAGGTACAGATAGGCATTTCTGTGGCTGAAAACGTGACTCCAGGATGATATGTTGCCTCCCTGGTGCTAGGGTCAAGGATGTCACAAAGAGTGGCTGCAGGACAAGGGGGAGGGTGAACAGTCAGAGGTCATGGTACACATTGGCACCAATGACATAGGTAGAAAGAGGGATGAGGTCCTGCAACCAGAATTTAGGGAGCTAGATAGCAGATTAAAAAGCAGGACCTCAAAGGTTGTAATCTCTGGATTACTCCCAATGCCACATGCTAATGAGTATAGGAGTAAGAGGGTAGAGCAGATGAATGCATGGCTGAGGATATGGTGCAGGAGGGAGGGCCTTAGTTTCCTCGACCACTGGGTCTGTTTCTTATTCCTATCACAGAGACATGGTTGAGGGAGGGGCTGGACTGGCAGCTCAGTATTCCAGGGTACAGAATCTACAGGCAAGACAGGTGAAGGGGTAAAAGAGGAGGTAGCATTGCACTGTTGATCAAGGAGTCAATTACTGCAGTAAGAAAGGATGATATCTTAGAAATTCCTCAAATGAGGCCATATGGGTAGAACTTAAAAACAAAAAGGGGACAATCACTTGGCTGGGAGTGTACTACAGGCCTCTAAACAGACAGGAAGAGATCGAGGAGAAAATATGTCGGCAAATCTCAGAGAGGTGTAAGAATCTTCTTCTTCTTTGGCCTCCTTGTCTCGAGAAACAATGGGTAAGCACCTGGAGGTGGTCAGTGGTTTGTGAAGCAGCGCCTGGAGTGGCTATAAAGGCCAATTCTAGAGTGATAGACTCTTCCACAGGTGCTGCAGATAAAATTGGTTGTCAGGGCTGTTACACAGTTGGCTCTACCCTTGCGCTTCTGTCTTTTTTCCTGCCAACTGCGAAGTCTCTTCGACTCGCCACACTTTAGCCCCACCTTTATGGCTGCCCGCCAGCTCTGGCGATCACTGGCAACTGACTCCCACGACTTGTGATCAATGTCACAGGACTTCATATTGCGTTTGCAGACGTCTTTTAAGCGGAGACATGGACGGCCGGTGGGTCTGATACCAGTGATGAGCTCGCTGTACAATGGGTCCTTGGGGATCCTGCCATCTTCCATGCGGCTCACATGGCCAAGCCATCTCAAGTGCCACTGGCTCAGTAGGGTGTATATGCTGGGGTTGTGTTGGAGATATGGTTCTGCCACCTGATGCCAAGGATTCTCCGGAGGCTGCGAAGATGGAACGAATTGAGACGTCGCTCTTGGTTGACATACGTTGTCCAGGCCTCGCTGCCGTAGAGCAAGGTACTGAGGACACAGGCTTGATACACTTGGACTTTTGTGTTCTGTGTCAGTGTGCCATTTTCCCACACTCTCTTGGCCAGTCTGGACATAGCAGTGGAAGCCTTTCCCATGCACTTGTTGATTTCTGCATCGAGAGACAGGTTACTGGTGAGAGTTGAGCCTAGGTAGGTGAACTCTTGAACCACTTCCAGAGCGTGGTCACCGATATTAATGGATGGAGCATTTCTGACATCCTGTCCCATGATGTTCTTTTTCTTGAGGCTGATGGTTAGGCCATATTCGTTGCAGGCAGCCGCAAACCTGTCGATGAGACTCTGCAGCCACTCTTCAGTGTGAGATATTAATGCAGCATCGTCAGCAAAGAGGAGTTCCCTGATGAGGACTTTCCGTACTTTGGTCTTAGCTCTTAGACGGGCAACCTGCCACCTGATCTTGTGTGGAGGAAAATTCCTTCTTCTGAAGGGTTGAATGTATGTGAGAGCAGCAGGGAGAAGAAGATCCCAAACAATGTAGGTGCGAGAACACAGCCCTGTTTCATGCCACTCAGGATAGGAAAGGGGTCTGATGAGGTGCCGTTATGCTAAATTGTGCCTTTCATATTGTCATGGAATGAGGTGATGATACTGAGTAGCTTTGGTGGACATCCAATCTTTTCTAGTAGTCTGAAGAGACCATGTCTGCTGACGAGGTCAAAGGCTTTGGTGAGATCTATGAAAGCAACGTAGAGGGGCATCTGTTGTTCACGGCATTTCTCCTGTAGCTGGTAAAGGGAGAACAGCATGTCAATGTTGGATCTCTCTGCTCGAAGCTACACTGTGCCTCAGGGTAGACACGCTCAGCCAGCTTCTGGAGCCTGTTTAAAGCGACTCGAGTGAAGACTTTCCCCACTATCCTGAACAGGGAGATTCCACGGTAATTGTTGCAGTCACCACGGTCACCCTTGTTCTTATAGAGGGTGATGATATTGCCATCGCGCATGTCCTGTGGTACTGCTCCCTCGTCCCAGCACAGGCAAAGCAGTCCGTAGAGTGCTGGAAGTATAGCAGGCTTGGTACTCTTGATTATTTCAGGGGTAATGCTGTGCTTCCCAGGTGCTTTTCTGCTGGCTAGAGAATGAATGGCATCACTGAGTTCCGATTTTGTTGGCTGTACGTCCAGCTCATCCATGACTGGCAGAGACTGGGCTGCATTGAGGGCGGTCTCAGTGACAACATTTTCCCTGGAGTACAGTTCTAGGTAGTGCTCCACCCAGCAGTCCATTTACTTCCATTGGTCAGTGATTATGTCCCCTGATTTAGATTTGAGGGGGGCGATCTTCTTGATGGTTGGCCCAAAAGCTCTCTTAATGCCATCATACATTCCTCTGATGTTTCCAGTGTCAGAGGCCAGCTGAATATGCATAGGTGTTGCCAGTAGTCATTTGCACAGTGCCTGGCTGTTCTTTGTGCAGCGCTTCTGGCTGCTTTAAGAGCTACGGATGTTAACTCGCTGGGGGCTTTCTTGTAGTTCAACAGTGCAATGCGCTTAGCGGCTATGAGAGGTTCCAGCTCTTCAAAGTGTGATTTAAAAACAGTCTGCATTCTGCTTCACACGTTTGCCATAGGTGATCATAGCTGAGTCATAGATGGCATCTCTGATGTGGGCCCACTTGGTCTCTGCATCCCCTGTAGGAGTGTTTTGAAGGACTTTATCAAGTGAATTTAGAAACTTACGTAACAGCTGTGGATAAGAAATTCTGCTAGTGTTGATGCGCAGGCGGCCCTTCCGCTTGGAGTGATGCAGCTTCTTTGGTTTGAGTCTAACCTTGCTGCATACCACACACTGCACACCACATGCATCCTTGTCCACTCAACACAGTATTAGACTGGCAGTAAAGTAGCTTGTATGCAGCTTGCTGTGAAATGGCATGAGACTGACATCTCTTGGTGTGAAATAGAACTGCAAGAGGGAAATTGATTGACAATAAAAAGCTCGGTGGGAATGTAAATTGTGAGGGGGATACAAAGGGCCGGATTTTATTTGGTTCACTCCCCCCGAGATTCCGGCCCTGCTCCAATTCTGGTCTTTTGAGCATCGCTGATTTTTATCGCTCCACCGCTGGCAGCTGTGACATCAGCTGTCCAGGCCCGAAGCCTGAGATTTCCCTCCCTGAACTCTCTGCCTCTCGACCTCTCTTCCCTCCTTTAAAACACTCATGGAAGCTACTTCTGTGACCAAGCTTTTGGCCATCTGCTCTAATACGGTCTTGTGTGGCTTGGGGTCCAAATTTGCTTTCCGACACTCCTGTGAAGTGCCATGGAATGCTGTATTACGTTAAAGGTGCTCTATAAATTTACACACAAGTTGTTGTTGTTTTTGGTCTGGAATGTATTGCCTGAGAGAATGGTGGAAGGAGACTCAATCGTAAGGTTGAAAAGGGAATTTTGATAAATAGTTGAAAGGAAATGAAAGAGCTGCCACAGGCACGATGGGCTGCCCTGGTTGTAGATGTCGTCGTCGTCATCCTTCCTTCTCCGTGAGATGATGGACTTGCAGCAAATCCATTGGTGATGGGATAGTTTCCCATGGTGCACTTTGTCCGATAGCTGAAGAGGTCAATCTGTGAGAGGCAGGTTCTTCCACAAGTGACACATATGAGGTGGGATTATCAGGTGTTGCTGTTTTCCATGTTGACACCTGCTGTCAAGCTGCTGTAGTCACTGATTGTCATGGTGATGCACACACCAGTCCAGGGGTAATATCACCATTTCCCTCTGTTGTTGGCCAGTGTCTCCCATGTGTGAAAATCGATGTTTCGGGCCTTCATGTCCTGCTTGCAGGCATCCTTGAAGTGGGGCTTTGGGCATCCAACTGGTCTTCTGTCTCCGGCTACCTCCCCATACAGAATACCCTTGGGAATGTGTCATCTTCCATCCTGCAAACGTGCCTGAGCCAGCAAAGTCACCTCTGCTTGACGAGTGTGAGCATACTCGGGAGATTTGCTTTTGAAAGCATTGTTACATTTGTGATTTTGTCCAGTGTTTATTTGCGCAGTGTCTCACTGTCTTTTGCACAACTGCCTTGACTAATTTCAAGTCATATAATGTTCTGGCTGCTGGTTTCATGTTGTGCGTCAGGTCGGTTCTGCTTTTTGCTTCAATAACAGATGTCATCTCTGCTGAGTAGGTGGGGAAGAGACAGTTGCCCACCTCCTTCTGGAATGTGTCTTTGCAAAGCAGGTGTGGAAAGAGATGCAGTGGTTTTTGTCGAGGTTCATCCCAAGCAGCTCTGTAACACAGGAGTCTGTGCTCTCCAGGCTGTTCCCAGGGACGCACACCGAGATAAACATCAACTGCTGCTGGAGGACCATCAATTTGGTGATAGACACTTTTTGGTCTGCCCGAAACTTGCTGGTCTTCCAGCGCAAAACGTTGTCCACGACCGAGTGTTGCAGACTGGCACATTCCAAGGTCCAGGACTACGTGCTGAGGGACGCACTAAAGCTTGGGGTAGCCACTGCAAAGGCTCAATGTGGAAAGACCATTGTGTAAGGTCCTCCTGCCATAGTGAACTAAGGAACTGGACCCATGGGAAACCCCTCGGGCTGTATACACCAAATATGGTTTTGCTGTAAAATGTACATGGCAGGTAAAGTGGAATGGAAGGGTTGTGAGGCAACTCACTCCTCTATTGAAGAAAACTGATTTCTTTCACACTTTTTGGAATGTCATAGAGTCATGGAGAGATACAGCACTAAAACAGGCCCTTTGGCCCACCGAGTCTGTGCTGACCACCAACCACCCATTTACAGTAATCCTACATTAATCCCATATTCCCTACCACATCCCCACCTTCCCTCAATTCTCCTACCACCTACCTACACTCGGGCAATGTACAATGGCCAATTTACCTATCAACCTGCAAGTCTTTGGCTGTGGGAGGAAACCAGAGCACCTGTCGGAAACCCACGCGGTCACAGGGAGAACTTGCAAACTCCACACAGGCAGTACCCAGAACCGAACCCGGGTCGCTGGAGCTGTGAGGCTGCAGTGTTTTTTTCCAGATTTTTATGAATAAAGTATATTTTGGAAAAACAAAATTCTTAATGAAGGAGGCGCAGTCGATGGGTGCAACTCCTTCACTATCTTTCACCGCCACCCTAACGGTGTTCTACACCCCCTGGCCTGGAGCTCTGGTGTTGGTTGCAGCCATTTTTACTTGACGCTTTCCTGGGACAAGTACTAAATCCTCAACTGACAGGGAAACCACTACCACGGTAGATCTCCAATCCCAAAGGGCGGAATGCCCTAAATACGGTGCTGAAACCACCTCCCACCCCCAAAAAAACACAAAAACAGCACCTGCATTATCAAATGCCACTGATCACGGTCTCTCCCCTGCCAGCTAAGTCCAAGCATTGAGGTGGAGAAGTGCGTACTTGGAGCTGCGAAGAAACGAGCACGAGTGTTTCTAGCAAAAAATATTTGGGAGCAGAAACACTGTCCAGCAACAGCTAGTAAATTCTATTTTTGATTCATATAATCAGGGGTGAGCGCAAAAGCAGACCCCCAACTATCACAAATTCTGCAGTTGAGTATCCCACATTTGAAGACATCGCAGGCATCAGCAAATCCACAGTACAATAGGTTAGCCTCATCCTGGGAGAACTTTTTTCTTTATTTCCAAAATATACTTTATTCATAAAAATCTGCAAAAATTACATTCCCAAACAGTTTAAAACAGCATCAAGTCAAAAAATACAAACAGTGCAAAGGTGATCAGTTTCCTTCTATACAATCATGAGTTGCCTCACAACTCTTCCATTTCACGATTGTTATGCCAATTATAGTTTCACATTTACAGCAAAAGTAAATATCAACAAAACAGTTCGAGGGGTTTCCCATGGATCCAGCCCCTCAGTTCAGCTTGATGGGGGGACCTTACTTTTTTTTTTAATTTCCAAAATATACTTTATTCATAAAAATCTGTAAAAATTACATTGCCAAACAGTTTCCAAACAGCACCAAAAAATACAAACATTGCAAGGGAGATCAGTTTCCTTCAATACTGTCATGAGTTTCTTCCCAACCCTTCCGTTTCACAATTGTCATGTCAATTACACTTTTACATTTACAGCAATTGAGAATATTAACGATACAGTTCGAGGGGTTTCCCATGGATCCAGCCCATCAGTCCAGCTTGGTGGGGGGAACCTTACACTGTGGTCTTTCCCCATTGAGCCTTTGCTGCGGCTGCCCCAAGCTTTAGTGCGTCCCTCAGCACGTAGTCCTGGACCTTGGAATGTGCCAGTCTGCAACATTCGGTGGTGGACAACTCTTTGCGCTGGAAGACCAGCAAGTTTCGGGCAGACCAAAGGGCGTCTTTCACCGAATTGATAGTCCTCCAGCAGCAGTTGATGTTTGTCTCGGTGTGCGTCCCTGGGAACAGCCCGTAGAGCACAGACTCCTGTGTTACAGTGCTGCTTGGGATGAACCTTGACAAAAACCACTGCATCTCTTTCCACACCTGCTTTGCAAAGGCACATTGCAGGAGGAGGTGGGCGGCCGTCTCTTCCCCACCACAGCCAACACGGGGGCACTGTGCGGAGGGGGCGAGACTTCGGGTGTGCATGAAGGATCTGACGGGGAGGGCCCTTCTCACCACCAGCCAAGCTACGTCTTGGTGCTTGTTTGAAAGTTCTGGTGATGAGGCATTTCGCCAAATGACTTTGACGGTCTGCTCGGGGAACCATCCGACAGGATCCACCGTTTCCTTTTCCCGTAGGGCCTTGAGGACATTTCGTGCAGACCACTGCCTGATGGACCGGTGGTCAAAGGTGTTTTCCCGCAGAAACTGCTCCACGAAGGATAGATGGTACGGCACGTCCCAACTGCACGGAGCGTTCCGCGGCAATGTGACCAGGCCCATCCTTCACAACACCGGGGACAGATAGAACCTCAGCACGTAGTGACACTTGGAGTTTGCGTACTGGGGATCTACACACAGCTTGATGCAGCCGCACACGAAGGTGGTCATCAGGATGAGGGCCACGTTGGGTACATTTTTCCCGCCCTTGTCCAGAGATTTGAACATCGTGTCCCTCCGGACCCGGTCCATTTTAGATCCCCAGACGAAGCGGAAAATGGCTCGGGTGACTGCCACGGCGCAGGAGTGGGGTATGGGCCAGACCTGCGCCACGTAGGGCAACAACGTGAGCGCCTCGCACCCGATGACCAGGTTCTTACCCAAAATGGAGAGAGATCGCTGCCCCCACATGCCCAACTTTTGTCGTACCTTGGCTACTCGCTCCTCCCATGTTTTGGTACACGCCCCGGCCCTTCTGAACCATATCCCCAGCACCTTCAGGTAGTCTGACCTGACGGTGAAGGGGACAAAGGATCGGTCAGCCCAGTTCCCAAAGAACATGGCCTCGCTCTTGCCATGGTTAACTTTGGCTCCCGAGGCCAGTTCGAACTGGTCGCAGATGCTCATCAGTCTGCGCACGGACAGCGGATCCGAGCAGAAAACGGCGACGTCATCCATGTACAGGGAGGTTTTGACCTGAGTGCCTCCGCTGCCTGGGATTGTCACCCCTCTTATGCTCGCATCCTTCCTAATAGACTCAGCAAAGGGTTCAATACAGCAAACAAACAAGACCGGAACCAGAGGACAGCCCTGTCTGACTCCAGATTTGATCGGGAAACTTTCAGATTCCCACCCGTTGATTGAGACTGCGCTACTGATGTTTGTGTAGAGCAGTTGGATCCAATTGCAGATTCCCTCCCCAAACCCCATTTTGGAAAGCACGTCCATCATGTAGGTGTGCGATATCCTGTCAAAAGCCTTCTCCTGGTCCAGGCTGATGAGGCAGGTGTCCACCCTCCTGTCCCGTACGTAGGCGATCGTATCCCTGAGTAGCGCGAGACTATCAGAGATCTTCCTGCCGGGTACAGTACAGGTCTGATCGGGGTGAATCACCAACTCCAGAGCAGACTTGACTCGACTGGCTATGACTTTGGACAGAATCTTGTCATCAACATTAAGCAGTGAGATGGGCCGCCAATTTCTGATTTCTGCCCTCTCCCCCTTCTGCTTGTAAATGAGCGTGATGATGCCTTTTCTCATGGATTCTGACATGCTGCCGGCCAGGAGCATACTCTCGTATACTTCCAGCAGGTCCGGGCCAACCCAGTCCCACAGGGCCGAGTACAACTCGACCGGTAAGCCGTCGCTCCCGGGAGTTTTACTCGTCTCGAAAGGCTCGACGGCCTTTGTCAGCTCGTCCAGAGTTAGCGGCTTGTCCAGTCTCTCCCTCCTGCTGTCATCTAAGACCTCTGTGATAGATTACAGGAAGGACTGGGAGGCTCTGCTGTCTGTGGGCTTCGCGTCATACAGCCCAGCACAAAAGGATTTGCTGATCCTTAGTATGTCGGACTGCGAAGACGTTACCGAGCCATCTTCTTCCTTCAGGCTGCTGATAACAGAGCTCTCTCTGTGTACCTTTTGGAAGAAGTAACGCGAGCACGTCTCATCCTGCTCGATGGAGCGGACTCTGGACCGGAAGATGATCTTGGAGGCCTCCTTGGCAAAGAGCGAGGCCTGCTGGCTCTTCACCTCTTGGAGGTCCTCCTTGACCTCGACCCCCATTGACTGCAACCGGAGTAGATTTTGCATAATTTTCTGGAGTCGGGACACTTCCCTCTGTCTCTCTCTCGCCCTCTGAACACCTTTGTGGATGAAGAACCTCTTGATGTTCTCCTTAATCGCTTCCCACCAGTGAACTGGAGACTCAAAGAGGGGTTTCACGGTCCTCCAACCTTTGTAATCCCTTTTGAGTTCCTCAACGTTCTCTGGGGTCAGCAGTGTAGCATTGAGTTTCCACGTCCCTCTGCCAACCCGCTGGACGTCCTGTAAGTGACAGTCGGCCAGTAAGAGGCAGTGGTCGGAGAAGAACACCGGCTTGACGTCGGTGGATCCGACCGTGACAGCACGAGACACAAACAGGAAGTCAATCCTGGAATGGGCAGACCCGTCCGATCTTGACCATGTGTATCTGCGCTGCGCTCCGTCTGCAGGTTTGCTGAAGACGTCGTGCAGTTTGGCATCTTTAACTGTTTCTATTAGGAATCTGGACGTAGCGTCCAGTTTGCTGTCGTCACTGCCGGATCGTCCAGCGGCATCGATGATGCAGTTGAAGTCACCGCCTAGGATGACCGGCCTGGACGTCGCCAGCAGCAGTGGGAGCTGCTGGAAGACGGTCAGCCGCTCGCTGCATTGTACCGGGGCGTACACGTTGATCAACCGGAGCGGAGCGTTGTTGTACATCACGTCTGCTACGAGGAGGCGGCCGCCCACCACCTCCTTAACTTCGGAGATGGTGAAGTTACCTCCCCGCAGCAGAATACCCAGGCCGGAGGAACGGCAGTCATTACCCCCCGACCAGATCGATGGCCCGTGGGACCACCATCGCGACCACTGCCTGTAGGTGCTGAGGTGTGGTATTCCACACTCCTGCAGAAACAGTAGGTCAGCTTTGACCTTGGCAAGGTAATCCAAGGTTGAAACACATCGCGTAGTAGATTTAATGCTACGCACATTAATGGAAGCAATTCTTACACCCATTTTTTACTAAAAATTAGTTGTTGCTTCCCATACCATTTGTCCTCGCTAGTCCCAGTCCTTCGGGATGTTCCTGCATACCCATCGTGTGCGCAAGCAGTTTCACGTTGGTTGGGCTCAGAAACCCCTCCTGATTTTTCATGCAGGGTTTGTTCCGCTCGGGTGACATCGGGGGGGTCTTGTAGGCAGAGAGCATTGGGTTGTCCTCAGCTGCTTCCATCTGTTCCTCCTCGAAAACATCACAGCTCCCGGTCTCCCGGAGCTCAGGTGCGCCAGACGTGTCTTTGCTCCCGGTGTCCCGGAGCTGAGATGCGTTGGCCACGTCGTTACGTGTGGGGCATTGGGGTTGGGCCACGCCGGGCCCATCACAGCTTCCAGTGCCCGGGGGCTGGGATGCTTTATCATCCATCTCGGAGTTCTGCCGCCTCTTTTGAAGGGGCTGTCATTCCAGCATTTCCCCGTCCAGTGAAGAGGAGTTGTTGCAGTCTGATTCAGAAGAGAGCCTCCTCTTGCCACTGGTTTGGGTGGTGGCTTTGGGATGTTTTTTCTTTGTGGTTTTCCTCTGGACCACTTGCAACTGACCTGTTTGTGTAGATAGGCTGACTGGAGGGGAAGCTATGTTGGATTTGGTGCTTGGCAACGAACAAGGCCAGGTGGCAGATCTCTCGGTGGGAGAGCATTTCGGTGATAGTGATCACAACTCCCTGACCTTTACGATCGTCATGGAGAGGGACAGGAGCAGACGGGATGGGAAAATATTTAATTGGGGGAGGGGGAATTACAATGCTATTAGGCAGGAACTGGGGTGCATAAATTAGGAACAGATGTTCTCAGGGAAATGCACGACAGAAATGTGGAGGTTGTTCAGGGAGCACTTGCTGCGACTGCTGGATAGGTTTGTCCCGATGAGGCAAGGAAGGGATGGTAGGGTGAAGGAACCTTGGATGACAAGAAATGTGGAACAGCTAGTCAAGAGGAAGAAGGAAGCTTACTTAAGGTTGAGGAAGCAAGGATCAGACAGGGCTCTAGAGGGTTACAAGGTAGCCAGGAAGGAACTGAAGAATGGACTTAGGAGAGCTAGAAGGGGACATGAAAAAGTCTTGGCGGGTAGGATTAAGGAAAATCCCAATGCGTTCTACACTTATGTGAGGAACAAGAGGATGGTCAGAGTGAGGGTAGGGCCGATCAAGGATAGTGGAGGGAACTTGTGCCTGGAGTCGGAGGAGGTAGGGGAGGTCCTAAATGAATACTTTGCTTCAGTATTCACTAGTGAGAGGGACCTGGTCGTTTGTGAGGACAGCGTGAAACAGGCTGATATGCTCGAACAGGTTGATGTTAAGAGGGAGGATGTGCTGGAAATTTTGAAAGACATGAGGACAGATAAGTCCCTGGGGCCAGACGGGATATACCCAAGGATATTAAGGGAAGCGAGGGAAGAGATTGCCGCGCCTTTGGCGATGATCTTTGCGTCCTCATTGTCCATTGGAGTAGTACCAGATGATTGGAGGGTGGCAAATGTTATTCCCTTGTTCAAGAAAGGGAATAGGGATAACCCTGGGAATTATAGACCAGTCAGTCTTACGTAGGTAGTGGGCAAATTATTGGAGAGGATTCTGAGAGACAGGATTTATGATTAGTTGGAAAAGTATAGTTTGATTAGAGACAGTCAGCATGGCTTTGTGAGGGGCAGGTCATGCCTCACAAGCCTTATTACATTCTTTGAAGATGTGACAAAACACATTGATGAAGGAAGAGCAGTGGATGTGGTGTATATGGATTTCAGCAAGGCGTTTGATAAGGTTCCCCATGGTAGGCTCATTCAGAAAGTAAGGAGGCATGGGATACAGGGAAAGTTGGCTGTCTGGATACAGAATTGGCTGGCCCATAGAAGACAGAGGGTGGTAGTAGATGGAAAGTATTCAGCCTGGAGCTCGGTGACCAGTGGTGTTCCGCAGGGATCTGTTCTGGGACCTCTGCTCTTTGTGATTTTTATAAATGACTTGGATGAGGAAGTGGAAGTCTGGGTTAGCAAGTTTGCCGATGACACGAAGGTTGCTGGAGTTGTGGATAGTGTGGAAGGCTGTTGTAGGTTGCAACGGGACATTGATAGGATGCAGAGCTGGGCTGAGAAGTGGCTGATGGAGTTCAACCTGGAAAAGTGTGAAGTGATTCATTTTGGAAGGTCGAATTTGAATGCAGAATACAGGCTAAAAGACAGGATTCTTGGTAGTGTGGGGGAACAGAGGGATCTTGGGGTCCATGTCCATAGATCGCTCAAAGTTGCCACCCAAGTTGATAGGGTTGTTAAGAAGGCGTATGGTGTGTTGGCTTTCATTAACAGGGGGATTGAGTTTAAGAGCCGCGAGGTTATGCTGCAGCTCTATAAAGCCCTGGTTCGACCACACTTGGAATATTGTGTTCAGTTCTGGTCGTCTCATTATAGGAAGGATGTGGAAGCTTTAGAGAGGGTGCAGAGGAGATTTATCAGGATGCTGCCTGGACTGGAGGGCATGTCTTATGAAGAAAGGTTGAGGGTGCTAGGGCTTTTCCCATTGGAACGAAGAAGGATGAGAGGTGACTTGATAGAGGGGTACAAGATGATGAGAGGCATAGATAGAGTGGATAGCCAGAGACTTTTTCCCAGGGTGGAAAGGGCTATCACCAGGGGGCATAATTTTAAGGTGATGGAGGTAGGTTCTTTACACAGAGACTGGTGGGTGCGTGGAATGCACTGCCAGCGGTGGTAGTAGAAGCAGATACATTAGGGACATTTAAGCGTCTCTTGGATAGGTACATGGATGATAGTAGAATGAAGGGTATGTAGGTAGTTTTGATCTTCGAGTAGGTTAAAGGTTCGGCACAACATCGTGGGCCGAAGGGCCTGCACTGTGCTGTACTGTTCTATGTTCTATGTTCTATAACACAGGTGTTGGGAGGCTCAGCCTGGCTACGCAATGTTACAAGGACGCTGAGTAACACCATCGACAACGGGACAGAGAGAAAAACACACAGAAAACTAATAGACTGTGAGGAAGCAAAAGTGAGGAACGGAGAGAGAGAGACAGACAACGAAACTGAGATGGAGAAACAAGGCATTTGTATGATTGTGTTCTCCCTGTTGTGTAACGGTATTTCCTGTTGTGTAAATATGTTTTCTGTTGTGTAAAGATGTACCCTGTTGTTGTGTAAAGGTTTTCCCTGTTATTGTTTTATTTTCTGTTCCTGACCATCTCCTCACTGCGACCATTTGTCCTGGTTTTCTTGTGGCCAACATCACCATCTGGTGGTGGAGAGGAGACTCTGCAGGAAGGGGTTGACAAAGTGGGAGAGACTCGGCTGGTCCGTGTTTGCAGCTTGTGTTCGTGTGAGCAAAAGTGATTTGTTGCTGATTGATGTGTTCACTAGAAGGAAAAAGCTGATTGCAATCGAGCACATCTTGTTATGATGGGGAAACACTTGATGTTTTGAAAGTGAACTGTTTGTATTATTACCAAACATAAATAGCAGAGAATGGTTTCGATCCATCGACCTCTGGGTTATGGGCCCAGCACGCTTCCGCTGCGCCACTCTGCTAACTGTTTGTTTAAATTTTAGCTGCCCATTAGTGAAATATGTTCATTTCCCCAATGTTTTTATAAAAATAGGATTGCAGTCGGATTTCACAAGAATCCCGGACTCAGCAACACACGTGCTGACGGACTCACCCTCACTGCACAATGACACAAGGACACAGAGTAACAGCACCGACAATGAGACAGGCAGAGAAAGACACACAGAAAACCAGGAAGATATTATCAGGACCCAGAAGGGAACAAACAGAGAAAGGTATTGAGCAAACCAGCAAGAGACAGCGAAAGACTGATGATTTATGTAATTGTGTTCTCTGTTGTGTAAAGATGTCCCTTGTGTTCTTTTAAAGATATTTCCTGCTGTGTAATATGTTCTCTGTTGTGTTACTGTATTCGCTGTTGTGTAAAGATGTTCTCTGTTATTGTGTAAAATGGTTCCCTGTTGGGTAAAGATCTTCTCAGTTGTGTAAATATGATCCGTCTTGTGTAAAAGTGTTCCCGGTTGTTTAAATATGTTCCCTGCTCTGTAATGTAGAGCTGAGTCTGCACTAATGGAATTGCTACAGTATCTTCCAGTCTGATACTGTATGAGGGCTGGAATGTGATCCAAAGCACAGTCTATACAAATTGAATTGCTATTGTATCTTTTAGTTTCACAATCCGGGGGAGTTTTAAACTGAATTCTCAGTTTGTATCTCAGGTTATACTATCTTTCAGATTCTCTCAATCTGATATCGCACTTGAGATTTAGACTTCAGAAAGGATGTACTGGCATTGGAGGAGTTCAAAAGAGATTCACTCAGCTGATTCCTGGGATGAAGGGGTTGACTTATGAAGAACGGCTAAACAGGTTATTCATTAGAGTTTAGAAGAATGAGGGGTGATCTTTTTGAAACGTACAAGATTCTGAGGGGACTTAACAGGGTGAAGAAGGGTCTCTGACCTGAAACATTAACTCTGCTTCTCTCTTCACAGATGCTGCCAGACCTGCTGAGTATTTCCAGCATTTCTTGTTTTTATTAACAGGGTAGATGTTGAGAAAATGTTTCCACTAGTGGGGGAATCTCAAACTAGGCGACATCGTTACAGAATAAGGGGACACTCATTTAAAACTGAGATGCAAAGGAATTTCTTCTCTCAGAGGGTAGTGAATGTCTGGAATTCTCTACCCCAGACAGTATTGGAGGCTAAATCACTGAAAGTATTTAAAGAGGATGTAAATAGATTTTTGAAATATTGGAGAGTTGAGGGCTATGAAGAGCTGGCATGAAAGAGGAGTTGAGGTCTGGGGCAGATCAGCCATGATCTTACTGAATGGCAGGGCAGGCTTGAGGGGACGAATGGCCTACTCCTGCTCCTATTTCTTCTGTTCTTATGTTATGTTATATCTAATGTATATGTCAGGATGCACTATGGGAATTAATACTGAAACTTATAAACTCATAATGTGTGTAAATATTGGGCTGATATTTAACTTGAATCTCAGAGTACATTATTGTGGTTAATTCTGTAAGTTTGAAAAGGGAACTCTGTGCCATAATGAAAACAAGAAATGCTGGAAATACTCAGCAGGTCAGGCAGCATCTGTACAGAGAGAAGCAAAGTTAACGTTTCAGGTCAGTGACCTTTCAGATGCTGCCAGACCTTTTGAAAGTCCATGTACACCACATCAACAGCGTCTGTTACCTCATCAAAAAACTCCAGCAGGACCGTTAAACATGATTTTCCCTTAAGAAATCCATGCTGGCTTTCTTGAATTAACCCACATTTGTCCATGGAACTATTAATTTTGTCCCGAATTATTCTTTCGAGAAGTTTTCCCACCTCCAAAATTGAACTGACTGGGGAGTGAAATGAGGTGAGTTGCTCTAACAGAGAGCCAGCACGGGTTCGACAGGCCAAATGGCCTCCTTCTGTGCTGTAGCCATTCTATGATTGTCTGATTCTAGCAACAACTGTTGGTGGAGAGGCAGTGATGCAGGAATGGGTTGACAGAAAGGGGAAAGTCTGGGCTGGTGTGTGTTTGCAGCATTTGCAGCTTGTGTTCGGGTTTGTGAATAAAGGTGATTTGGAAGCTGTGTTCCAAATTGAAGTGTTTATTGGAAGCAAGAAGTTGATGTCAATGAAGAGTAAAATGTGTTAAAACGAAGCGTGGTGTGATTGTGGATAGCAGTAAATATAGTGTTGGTGAATTAGTTGTGTTAATAAACTTCCACTGCGCCCTCTGCTGCAGGCTGCTGTTTATATCCAGCTGTGTATTAGTGCTGTGTGTTAGTGAGATAAATGTTTGTTTCAACGCTGTTTATAAAGCAATAGCATTGCACTCAAACAGTCCCAGACAAAGCAACACACGTACAAAAGCAAAATACTGCGGATGCTGGAAATCTGAAACATAAACAGAAAATGCTTGAAATAGTCAGCAGGTCTGGCAGCATCTGTGGAGAGAGAACAAAGTTAATGTGAGCTAAGGAAACAGATCTGAACTGTTAACTGTTTCTCTCTGCACAGATGCTGCCAGACCAACTGAGCATTTCCAGCATTTTCTGTTTTTATTACAGCAACACAGGTGTTGGGAGGCTCAGCCTGGCTACACAATGTTACAAGGACGCTGAGTAACACCATTGACAACGGGACAGAGAGAAAAACACACAGAAAACCAATAGACTGTGAGGAAGCAAAAGTGAGGGACAGAGAGAGAGACGAGACTGAAATGGAGAAACAAGGCATTTGTATGATTGTATTCTCCCTGTTGTCTAAAGGTATTTCCTGTTGTGTAAATATGTTTTCTGTTGTGTAAAGATGTCCCCTGTTGTTGTGTAAAGGTTTCCCCTGTTATTGTTTTATTTTCTGTTCCTGACCGTCTCCTCACTGTGACCATTTGCCCTGGTTTTATTGTGGCCAACATCACCATCTGGTGGTGGAGAGGAGGCTCTGCAGGAAGGGGTTGACAAAGGAGAGCGGCTGGTCCGTGTTTGCAGTTTGTGTTCGTGTGAGCAAAAGTTATTTTGTTGTTGATTGATGTGTTCACTAGAAGGAAGAAGCTGATTGCAATAGAGTGCCTTTGGAAGCATCTTGTTATTATGGGGAAATACTTGATGTTTTGAAAGTGAACTGTTTGTATTATTACCAAACATAAATAGCAGAGAATGGTTTCGATCCATCGATCTCTGGGTTATGGGCCCAGCACGCTTCCGCTGCGCCACTCTGCTAACTGTTTGTTTAAATTTTAGCTGCCTGTTAGTGAAATATGTTCATTTCCCCAATGTTTTCAAAAAAACAGGATTGGAGTCGGATTTCTCAAGAATCCCGGACTCAGCAACACACGTGCTGACGGACTCACCCTCACTGCACAATGACACAAGGACACTGAGTAACAGCACCGACAATGAGGCAGGCAGAGAAAGACACACAGAAAACCAGGAAGATATTATCAGGACCCAGAAAGGAACAGACAGAGAAAGGTACTGAGCAAACCAGCAAGAGGCAGTGAAATAAAAGAAAAATACTGCGGATGCTGGAAATCTGAAAGAAAAACAAGAAATGCTGGAACCACTCAGCAGGTCTGGCAGCATCTGTGGAAAGAGAAGCAGAGTTAACGTTTTGGGTCAGTGACCCTTCATCGGAACGAAGAGTTAACGTTTCGGGTCACTGACCCGAAAAGTTAACTCTGCTTCTCTTTCCACAGATGCTGCCAGACCTGCTGAGTGGTTCCAGCATTTCTTGTTTTTATTATAAGAGACAGCGAGAGACTGATGAACACCACTTGGAGGGAGCACTGAGGGTGGCAAGGGCACAGAATGTAGTCTGGCTGGGGGATTTCAATGTCTATCACCATGAGTGGCTCGGTAGCACCACTACTGACCATGCTGGCCGAGTCCTAATGGACATAGCTGCTCGATTGGGTCTGCAGTAGGTGGTGAGGGAACTAACAAGAGGGAAAAATATACTTGACCTCATCCTCACCAATCTGCCTGCCGCAGATGCATCTGTCCATGACAGTATTGGTAGGAGTGACCACTGCACAGTCCTTGTGGAGATGAAGTCCTGTCTTCACATTGAGGATACCCTCTATCATGTTGTGTGCCACTACCACTGTGCTAAATGGGATAGATTTTGAACAGATCTAGCAATGTATAACTGGGCATCCATGAGGTGCTGTGGACCATTAGCAGCAGCAGAATTGTAGTCAACCACAATCTATAACCTCATGGCCTGGCATATTCCCCCACTCTAACATTACCAACAAGCTGGGGGATCAACCCTAATTCAATGAAGAGTGCAGGAGGGCATGCCATGAGCAGCACCAGGCATACCTTGAAATGAGGCATCAGCCTGATGAAGCTACAGCCCAGGACTACTTTCATGCCAAACAGCAGAAGCAGCATGTAATAGACAGGGCTAAGTGATCCCACAACCAACGGATCAGATCTACACCCTGCCACATCCAATGATGAATGGTGGTGGACAATTAAACAACCAACAGGAGGAGGTGGCTCCACAAATATCCCCAACCTCAATGATGGGGGAGCCCAGCACATCAGTGCAAAAGACAAGGATGAAGAATTTGAAACAATCTGCAGCCAGAAGTGCCGGGTTGATGATCCATCTCGGCCTCCTTCTGAAGTCCCCAGCATCACAGACGCCAGTCTTCAGCCAATTCGATTCACTCAACGTGATATCAAGAAACAACTGAAGGCACTGGATACAGCAAAGGCTACAGGCCCTGACAATAATCCGGCAATAGTACTGAAGACCTGTGCTCCAGAACTTGACGCGCCCCGAGCCAAGCTGTTCCAGTACAGCTACAACACTGGCATCTACCCGGCAATATGGAAAATTGCCCAGGTATGTCCTGTACACAAAAAGCAGGACAAATCCAACCCAGCCAATTGCTGCCTCATCAGTCTACTCTCAATCATCAGTATAATGATGGAAGATGTCATTGACAGTGCTATCAAGCGGCACTTGCTTTGCAATAACCTGTTCAGTGACGCTCAGTTGGGTTCCGCCAGGGCCATTCAGCTCCTGACGTCATTACAGCCTTGGTTCAAACAAGGACAAAAGAGCTGAACTCAAGAGGTGAGGTGAGAGTGTCTGCCCTTGACATCAAGGTAGCATTTGACTGAGTATGGCATCAAGGAGCCAGAGCAAAACTGGAGTCAATGGGAATCAAGAGGAAAACTCTCCACTGGTTGGAATCGTACCTAGCACAAAGGAAAATGGTTGTGATTGTTGGAGGTCAATCATCTCAGCTCCAGGACATTACTGCTGGAGTTCCTCAGGGTAGTATCCTCGGCTCACCCTTCTTCACTACTTCATCAGTGACCTTCCTTCAATCATAAGGTCAGAAGTGGGGATGTTTGCTGATGATTGCAAAATTCAGCACCATTCGCGACTCCTCAGATACTGAAGCAGTCCATGCAGAAATGCAGCAAGACCTGGACAATATCCAGGCTTGGGCTGATAAGTGGCAAGTAACATTCATGCCACACAAGTACCAGGCAATGACCATCTCCAACAAGAGAGAATCTAACGATCTCCCATTGACATTCAACGGCATTACGATCGCTGAATCCCCCATTATCAACTTCCTGGGGGTTCCCATTGACCAGAAACTGAACTGGAGTAGCCTTATAAATAGTGTGACTACATGAGCTGGTCAGAGGGTAGGAATCATGCGGTGAGTAACTCACCTCCTGACTCCCCAAGCCTGTCCACCATTTACAAGGCACAAGTCTGGAGTGTGATGGAATACTCTCCACTTGCCTGGGTGGGTGCAGCTCCAACAACACTCAAGAAGCTCGACACCATCCAGGACAAAACAACATGCTTGATTGGCACCCCATCCACAACATTCACTCCCTCCACCACTGACGTACAGTGGCAGCAGTGTGTACCATCTACAAGATGCACTGCAACAATGCACCAAGGCTACTCAGGCAGCACCTTCCAAACCTGCATCCTCTATTGCCTAGAAGGACAAGGGCAGCAGATGCATGGGAACACCACCACCTGAAAGTTCTCCTCCAAGCTACACATCATCCTGACTTGGAACTATATCGCCATTCCTTCACTGTCGCTGGGTAAAAATCCTGGAACTCCCTTCCTAATAGCACTGTGGGTGTACCTACCCCACATGGACTGCAGTGGTTCAAGAAGGAAGCTCACCACCACCTTCTCATGGGCAATTAGGGATGGACAATAAAAGCTGGCCTGGCTGGCGACGTCCACATCCCATGAAACAAATAATTAAATACAATAACAGCTCATCTCAATTCCTGGCATTTCTAAATCCCACCAGTCCAACATAAGCTGAACAATTATTGCATGTTGTGATTGACGGTCTGGTCTGTAAACTGCACTGTGTCACAGATTGCTGACATTTGCTAACTGGAAGTGAGAACTGCAAAATCGGGACAGTAGTTCACATAGTCTGTCAGTGTGAAAGAATCAGGCAATGTGAGGTAATAGAATTTGTCTGTAAATGTTACACTCATATTGCTTTATATTTTTATATTGAAAATAAAAGTAATCATTTCGTGAAAATAGTGACATGTTGTCCAAACTTTGGTAGCCAGTTGTTTTTGTCTTGCATTCAGCAGGGCAATCCACAAGAATACCAATTTAAAGGAAAACAACAACTTTCTTCTGTATGAGAATAGAGTGCTGATTGGTTGGCAAGTGAACTCTGATTGGGCGAGGCATTGCCATTCAGAATGCACCAGTTTATGGTAACTGACAGATAACTGCCCAGCTTTGTTTGAAATTTAAACCAGGCAGCTTGACTCTGATTGGTCAGGGCATTGCCCTGAGGAATGAGCCAGTGAATGGCTGTCACTTATTTTGTTTAGCTGAAACTGGCACAATGTGTGTGCATGTTCTTTCTGTCTGCAAAGAACAGGGCCCTGTGTATTAATATATGTAGTTTACAGTGACCACCTCCAGGCGCGTATCCATTGTCTCTCGAGATAAGGAGGCCCAAAGAATAAGAAGTTTACAGTACACACCAATGCACCACACTGCGAGCCCTACTGACAGTCTTAAATCGGTTGTCAGTGTAATTCTTAGCACACTGAGAATTATTTAGCAAATGTTGTCCTATTGTGGAATCACATCTCATGTTTGATACTGTGTTTTGAGTTTTGCAAGCACGGGTTGGTTGGGTAGGGCCCATTGCGAACAGCGGAAGGGACATGTTATTTGATACAATCCGCCAGTTTTGGGATGTACGGTCTAGAAACCTAGCATCACACTGGTATTGAAATTCATATATCACGTTACTTATTTGTGTGATAGGCAGGACGTCTCTTTTGCTTGACAGCAGCATCCTGTTAGTGGCGAACACCACACTTGTTGCTCCTGCATAGTAACAGCAGGAAACAGCGAGCTTCACCTGTTACTCAAATACTGTGGATAAATTACCCTTCCAGGGTAATTTGAGGAGACTGGGCACTTTTCAGGGCTCAAAATGACGGCCTTCAGCCCGTTTATAAGTTTGTGTGATATACAGTGAGAAATGATCTGATCAGTGTAGCCATTGTAATGCAGGATGTCTTTGATTCGCCCTATTTCAGCATCAAGCTTGCATGGTGAGCAAATGGCTCAGCCCTATTTATGAGGTTGTCGATAACACCAATCTTTTAGCGCGTGGAACTGTAATAATCCCAACGCGTGTATTGACCAGTGATGGTAGGTTTGTGGTAAACCGTGGTAGAGAACCACTTAGCAGATTTCTCAACTCGTACATCAAGGAAAGGGAACTCATTTGACAGCTCCATTCCAAAGGTGAATTTGATTGTAGGATGGAGCCCATGAAGACGTGCAAGGAAGTTATTTCATGCAGCTGCGGATTCAAATATAGCAAACATATCATCTACATATTGGAAATATGCAAGAGGTCGGAGGTTAGGTGTCATTCCCTTATAAACAGGTTTGTCATGGAATCCAACAAAGATGTTTGTGAGAGCTGGGCCCAGAGGGGATCCCATGGCAACACCAGCGATACATGGTGTCAATAAAACTGAACTCAACTGTGCAAGTTGCCGAGTTCATAAGTTCAATGAATACTGATTCACACAATGGTGACGGGTCTAGATCACCATGATATCGCACTGCAGTGCAAATATCTATGGCTTCCTGAAGTGGTACATTGGTGAATAGGCTAGCAATGTCAAATGAACACATGGACACGGCATTGCTATCGATATGCAAGTCCTGTATGGTCTTCACAAATGTGAAGGAATCCTTCACCGTGTTTGTGGAGAAATTGCTCAAAAACTGGTTGTAACAATTTGCCCAACCATTTGGCAAATTCATTTCAGGATACTATTTACATTACTTCAAATAAAGAAAACACAACAACACAAAGAACTGAGCACAACGCTGAAAGTTTCACAGCAAATAGTCAAATGGGAAAAGGATGAAATACAGAAAGAAAAAGCCTAAAATACTGAAAACACTCAGCCAATCCGGAAACAACTGTGGAGAAGAGAAGCTCGGGTTAATGGTCCAGTTCTGTGACGCTTCTATAGACCTGAAACATTGCTCCTCCTTTCCTCTCTCCACAGATACTGCTGGAACTGCTGAGCGTTTCCAGAATCTTCTGTTATTATTCAGATAAGATCACAGCTGATCTCCTACATCAACTCCATCTTACCACACTAGCACAGATCCCTTGATTCCCTTAGTATCCAAAAGCCTATCGATCTCTCTCTTGGATATACCCAATAATTGAGCATCCACATCTCTAGAGTCACAGAGAGATACAGCACTGAAAAAGGCCCTTCGGCCCACCGAGTCTGTGCCAACCAACAATCACCCATTTATACTAATGCTACATTCATCCCATATTCCCTACCACATCCCCACCATTCTCCTACCACCTATCTACACTCGGGGCAATTTACAATGGCCAATTTACCTATCAACCTGCAAGTCTTTGGCTGTGGGAGGAAACCGGAGCACCCGGCGGAAACCCACGGGGTCACAGAGAGAACTTGCAAACTCCGCACAGGCAATACCCAGAACGGAACCGAGGTCATTGGAGCTGTGAGGCTGCGGTGCTAACCACTGTGTGTAGAGAATTCCAAAGATTCACAATACTTTGAGTGAAAAGAAATTCTCCTCTTCTCAGTCCTAAATGATTGAGCCATTTATACTGAGACTGGGATCCCGAGTTCTAGATTCCCCAGCCAGAGGAAACATCCTCCCAGCATTTACCCTGTTAAATCCCTTAAGATTTTTAGGTGCCAGTAAGATTACCTCTCACTCTTCTAAATTCTGAGGAATATCTTTTTTTTTATTTCCAAAATATACTTTATTCATAAAAATCTGTAAAAATTACATTGCCAAACAGTTTCAAAACAGCACCAAAAAATACAAACATTGCAAGGGAGATCAGTTTCCTTCAATACTGTCATGAGTTTCTTCACAACCCTTCCATTTCACAATTGTCATGCCAATTACAGTTTTACATTTACAGCAATTGAAAATATCAACGATACAGTTCGAGGGGCTTCCCATGGATCCAGCCCCTCAGTTCAGCTTGGTGGGGGGAGCTTACACAGTGGTCTTTCCTCATTGAGCCTTTGCTGCGGCTGCCCCAAGCTTTCGTGCGTCCCTCAGCACGTAGTCCTGGTCATTGGAATGTGCCAGTCTGCAACATTCGGTGGTGGACAACTCTTTGCACTGGAAGACCAGCAAGTTTCGGGCAGACCAAAGGGCGTCTTTCACCGAATTGATAGTCCTCCAGCAGCAGTTGATGTTTGTCTCGGTGTGCGTCCCTGGGAACAGCCCATAGAGCGCAGACTCCTGTGTTACAGAGCTGCTTGGGATGAACCTCGAAAAAAACCACTGGATCTCTTTCCACACCTGCTTTGCGAAGACACATTCCAGGAGGAGGTGGGTGACCCTCTCTTCCCCACCACAGCCACCACGGGGGCATTGTGCGGAGGGGGCGAGACGTCGGGTGTGCATGAAGGATCTGACGGGGAGGGCCCTTCTCACCACCAGCCAAGCTACATCTTGGTGCTTGTTTGAAAGTTCTGGTGATGAGGCATTCCGCCAAATGACTTTGACAGTCTGCTCGGGGAACCATCCGAGAGGATCCACTGTCTCCTTTTCCCGTAGGGCCTTGAGGACATTCCATGCAGACCACTGCCTGATGGACCGGTGGTCAAAGGTGTTTTCCTGCAGAAACTGCTCCACGAATGATAGGTGGTACGGCACCGCCCAACTGCATGGAGCGTTCCGCGGCAATGTGACCAGGCCCATCCTTCACAACACCGGGGACAGATAGAACCTCAGCACATAGTGACAGTTGGAGTTTGCGTACTGGAGGTCTACACACAGCTTGATGCAGCCGCACACGAAGGTGGTCATCAGGATGAGGGCCACGTTGGGTACATTTTTCCCGCCCTTGTCCAGAGATTTGAACATCGTGTCCCTCCGGACCCGGTCCATTTTAGATCCCCAGATGAAGCGGAAAATGGCTCGGGTGACTGCCACAGCGCAGGAGTGGGGTATGGGCCAGACCTGCGCCATGTACAGCAACAACGTGAGTGCCTCGCACCTGATGACCAGGTTCTTACCCACAATGGAGAGAGATCGCTGCCCCTCCCTTCCGAACCATATCCCCAGCACCTTCAGGTAGTCTGACCTGACGGTGAAGGGGACAAAGGATCGGTCAGCCCAGTTCCCAAAGAACATGGCCTCGCTCTTGCCGTGGTTAACTTTGGCTCCCGAGGCCAGTTCGAACTGGTCGCAGATGCTCATCAGTCTGCGCACGGACAGCGGATCCGAGCAGAAGATGGCGACATCATCCATGTACAGGGAGGTTTTGACCTGAGTGCCTCCGCTGCCTGGGATTGTCAACCCTCTTATGCTCGCATCCTTCCAAATAGACTCAGCAAAGGGTTCAATACAGCAAACAAACAAGACCGGGGAGAGAGGACAGCCCTGTCTGACTCCAGATTTGATCGGGAAACTTTCCGATTCCCACCCGTTGATTGAGACTGCGCTACTGATGTTTGTGTTGAGCAGTTTGATCCAATTGCAGATTCCCTCCCCAAACCCCATTTTGGAAAGCACATCCATCATGTAGGTGTGCGATATCCTGTCAAAAGCCTTCTCCTGGTCCAGGCTGATGAGGCAGGTGTCCACCCTCCTGTCCCGTATGTAGGCGATCGTATCCCTGAGTAGCACGAGACTATCAGAGATCTTCCTGCCGGGTACAGTACAGGTCTGATCATGGTGGATCACCAACTCCAGAGCAGACTTGACTTGACTGGCGATGACTTTGGACAGAATCTTGTAGTCAACATTAAGCAGTGAGATGGGCCGCCAATTGCTGATTTCTGCCCTCTCCCCCTTCCGCTTGTAAATGAGGGTGATGATGCCTTTCCTCATGGATTCTGACATGCTGCCGGCCAGGAGCATACTCTCGTATACTTCCAGCAGGTCCGGGCCGACCCAGTCCCACAGGGCCGAGTACGAGGAATATCGGCCTTGTCGACTCAATTTCTTCTCATCGGACAATTCCCTCATCCCAGGAAGCAATCGAGTGACACTTTGTTACACTTCAAGGCAAGAATGTCCTTCGTTAGGTGAGGGGAACCAAAACTGTAACAGTGCTCCAGGTGTGATCTCACCAAGGCTCTGTCTAATTGTAGTCAAACTTCTTTGTTCTTATAAAAACTCTTCACAATGTTGAACACAACTATTAACTGCCCCATTTACATCTCTGCTCTAAGAAGAAGGACCCCAGCTTCACACACCCCAGTCCCCTATTCTTTCCACATTAGCTGAATTCCTGCATCTCTGATACCATTCTAGTAAATCTCCTCTGCACCCTCTCTGAGGCCTTGACATTCCTGCTAAAGTGTGGAACATGGAATTAGACACAATGCTCGAGCTGAGGCCTATAACCAGTGAGATTTATAAAGGTTCAGCCTCAATTCCTTGTCTGTGTCCCGTACTCCCATTTCTGGTTTCTAACTCAATGTCGGCTCTGAGCTGTTGAAACTGCCTGAAGAAACATTTCCACCCAACAAAGCGCTCGGAATGTGAGAAGGGACAAAGTGAGTGACCAAGTACATCAACTCCAAGTAAAACTCCACCATGTAGTGAAAACACTCGAAACACAACGGCTCTTTTAAGAGCCACCCACAATCTCTCTAAAAAAGCTGCACCAACATCTCTCTAGAATTGGTTTATTTAATTGGTTTTAATTTTAAGTAACTCTCTGGAACTTTCTCACTGTCTATGTTTTCTGTTTCAATCTGGTATGGAGATTCTGGGAAGATGAGTTTCACTGCCTGGGAGGATCTTTGTGGTTTTCCTGCAGAATGCAGCATCAGTGAAGTGGTCACCTGCACTGAGCAGGTCAAGCGCAAGATGTAACCATGTGGTGTCTGCTCTGAAACGGCAGGGCCGCACTCCCTGTGGATTCGGCAGTCAAAAAACTCGACCATTTCTCTCAAAAACAAAACAAAGTCTCTTTTCAGAGTCACCCACCGCCTCATAGGGACAGCAGTGACCTGGGAACGGGAGCTGGGGTGTGTTTTATGCCGGAAATAACAGTTAATGATTTATGTTGTGCTCTCGTTATATTCCAATCTCTGAATTGAGCCTTTCCACTGCACCAGGGTTATGGGGAGAGTTTTCATCGTTTCTTTTCTAAACGTACAGACGATGTTATAAAGTTGCTGATTTACCCAGATGGTGGATTCTCCCCTCACAGTGAAAAGTAACATCACACCTTCACATCTGCCCATTGTTTTATAATTGAATAATTAGTCAAATGGAATTATTTGTGATGTTATTTCCCCCGAGACGGTGTTTCCTGCAGTGAAACTGATCAGTTTCAGCTCAGTCATTCAGGGACCTGGAATTCCTGCAGTTTGAACCCGCTGTAACCCCAGCCCACTTCTGATTGGTCACCCTCTTCTCATAAAGTCAGTGACAGCACATGAGGAGGCCATTCACCCCATCAAGTCCATGTCGGGTTTCCAATCTGTTCAGTCCCCGACTTGATCCCCAAAGCCCTGCATAATCCCTTTGGGTCAAAATGACTGTGGTAGGACTCGAACCTGCAATCTTCTGAAAACATCATGAAATACACTGAAGTCAAACGCCTTATCCATTAGGCCACACAGCCATTAGATAAAATGAATGATCCAATCGGAGAACCTCGAAGCAC
Source organism: Heterodontus francisci (assembly GCF_036365525.1). NCBI lineage: Eukaryota > Metazoa > Chordata > Chondrichthyes > Heterodontiformes > Heterodontidae > Heterodontus > Heterodontus francisci. The sequence continues at coordinate 21,478,343 of NC_090405.1, forward strand.
AAAATACAGCAAATCATTGGCTGAACCTGTCAACCTGGCAGAATATTTGAATTCGTGAAAGCCGCCAATTTCACTGTGGAAAAGAAGTGATCGACTGGAAAAGTACATAAAAATCTATTTTCCCATCATGATTTAAAAAAAAGCTTTTAAAACACAATTCTGCTTTTACCGACTCAAATTGCTGGCGCTATTTTATGAACAGCTTTATTTTGCCAATTTTTGTCAACTTCTTATCCGTAACTGACAGTAAAAGACTCCGTTCAGCAATCTTTCACACGACAAATAACTCAAACTCGGTGTGGAAGTAATAAATTACAGACTATTGGTAATTCCCCTTCACACAGGCTTCAGGGGGACAGTGAGAAGCCACTGAAATAGTTGCTTCATCCTTTTAAAAGGTTCCCATTCTGTCCTGTTACTGACATGTTGGAATCAGATTTGTATTTAACAAGTTATTTCTGTGAAAACAAAATCCTCAACGGACCAGCTGGGAATCTGGGAATCACTGTAGTAAAATAAAAGGCTTTTGATTGAGAAGACGGGACCTTCTCACCAGCAGCCGGGTTACATTCCCCTCACATCCTTACACAGTGAGCTGCTCTCTCCCTCGAGAAATAGACAGCAGCAGTTGGAAGTTCAGTAAAAGGATCGGTTCATTGAGACAAGTTTCTGACTGACAGGTGGTGCTGAATATTAATACAAGAAGGTCCTGGAATGGGAAACAAGTGTCCAGAGTGGGGTCTGAAATCAGGACAGGGAAATGGCCAGCACTGACACAGATCATTTCATTATTACATTGATATCTGACTGTCTATAAGGAGAAGCGAGTTAAACGCATGATGGTGAAAGGAATGGAAGATGACGCTGGTTGTTCTAGATGAAGAGGGATAGACAGAGGTGTGGGTACAGCAGACTTCAGACAGTAATCAGCCCTTTCAGATACTGTGGGTGGATCTGAAAAGAGCCTTTGGGTATTTGATAAAATCCTGGCAGATTTACTTGGTTTTGGTGCCCGGAGCGCTGGTTTTCTTGGGCAGCAGCACGGCCTGGATATTCGGCAGCACCCCGCCCTCAGTGTCCTGGAATCAAAAGCAAGTGTCCAGAGTGGGACCTGAAATCAGGATAGGGAAAAAAGCTCTTTGTTTAAAAACCCTCAAATAGCTACCTTGTAATCGGTCAGGTTACTAATGTTTTAGTTAGTGTAATTTATAATAATTACTAATTAGAAAGTGCTGTTTGGACAGAGTGTAAAGCTGTGAGTTGATGTGTGAGGGACTTCACTGACTAGGGGAAGGAGGTGCTGTTTGGTCTTTTCTTTTCTGCCTTTTCAACCTCCATGGTACAGGGGAAGAAGCTGATTGGTGAGTAACTGGTAAATAATTCTACTTATTACATTTATTACACGAGCAACAATTAGTTTGTAAAGCTAAGTAATGGCAGGGCAGCTCGGCCAAGTGGAATGTGCCTCCTGTGGCATGTGGGAAGTCATGGATGCACCATGTGTCCTTGACAAACACATCTGCAGGAAGTGTCACCAGCTGCAGAAGCTTGAGCTCCAGGTTTCAGAACTCGAGCAGCAACTGGAGTCAGTGTTGTGCATCCGCAAGGCAGAGAACTACGTGGATAGGACTTTTCAGCAGGTTGTCACCTCGGAGTTGAAGAGAGCACAGGCTGAGAGGGATTGGGAGTTTGCCAGACAGACAAGAAGGTCAAGGCAGGTAGTGCAGGAGTCCCTGGAGGGCATCCCACTTTCTAACTGGTATTCAGTTCTGAGTACTGATGGGAGAGAGGGTTCCTCTGGAGAGTGCAGTGAGAGTCATGACCAGAACTCCATGCGTGGCTCAGCTGTGCAGGGAGGGAGTAGAAAATACAAGAGAGCAATACTGGTAGGGGATTGTATAGTTAGGGGAACAGATAGGTATTTCAGTGCTCGCAAACCAGGTTTCCTCCTTGGTGCAAGGATCATGGATATCACTGGCTACAGAGCATTCTGGAGGGCAAGGATGCACAGCCAGAGGTCGTGGTCCACATTGGTACCAACGATATAGGAAGAAAGAGGGATGAGATCCTTCAGGCTGAGTTTAGGGAGTTAGGAAAGAGATTAACAAACAGGACCTCAAAGGTAGTAATCTCCAAATTACTCCCAAGGCCACATGCTAGTGAGTATAGAAATAGGAGAATACACCAGATGAATGCATGGCTGGAGAGATGGTGCAGGAGGGAGGGCTTCCGATTTCTGGGGCATTGGGACCAGTTCTGGGGAAGGTAGGACCTATATAAGTCGAACGGTCTACACCTGAACAGGACCAGGATGAATATCCTTGCAGGTGCTGTTGGGGATTGTTTAAACTAATTTGGCAGCTTGTTGGGAACCTGAGGGCAGTTTCAGACAGGGCAATTTCAGGGCAGGGAACGGGAGGCAGAAAATTAGCGAATGACTCTGAAAGGCAGAAGAAGCAAAGTTTAAAAAGTGTGCAGCAGAGGAATTTGGCAGTGTTAAAGGATATTTATTTATTTAAAGAGGCAACTTGATTGAAACATATCAGATCCTGAGGAGTCTTGACAGGGTGGATGTGGAAAGGATGTTTCCCCTTGTGGGAGAATCTGGAATTAGGAGTCACTGTTAAAAAATAAGGGGTCACCCATTTAAGACAGAGATGAGGAGAATTTTTTTCCCTCAGAGGGTGGTGAGTTTTTGGAACTCTCTTCCTCAATAGGCGGTGGAAGCAGAGACTTTGAATATTTTTAAGGCAGAGGGACATCGATTCTTGATAAGCAAAGGGGTGAAAGGTTATCGGGGGTAGGCGGGAATGTGGAGTAATCAGTTCAGCCGTGAACTTATTGAATGGGGAAGCAGGGTCTAGGGGTCGAATGGCCTACTCCTGCTCCTAATTTTTATACTTGTATGTATATTCATATAGTAAATAAAGCTGATGAGCTGAGGGCACAGATAGACACATAGAACAATACAGCACAGGAACAGGCCATTCGGCCCTCCAAGCCTGTGCTGATAAAGTAACATCACACTTTTTATTTTTATTTAGAGATACAGCACTGAAACAGGCCCTTTGGCCCACTGAGTCTGTGCTGACCAACAACCACCCATTTATACTAAGCCTACAGTAATCCCATATTCCCTACCACCTACTTACACTAGGTGCAATTTACAATGGCCAATTTACCTATCAACCTGCAAGTCTTTGGCTGTGGGAGGAAACCGGAGCACCCGACGAAAACCCACAGGGAGAACTTGCAAACTCCACACAGGCAGTACCCAGAATCGAACCCGGGTTCCTCGAGCTGTGGTGCTAACCACTGCGCCATTGTGCCCACACATGGTAACACAATATCATTGCAATAAGGGAAACTTGGCTTCAAGAGGGCAAGAATGGCAGCTCAACATCTCTGGATATAGAGTTTTCATGTGGCATAGGGATAAAAAAGGTGGGAGTGTAGCATTATTAGTTAAGGAAGGCATACAGCTTTGAGGAGAGATTATATGCTGAATGAATCATCAAATGAGGCCATATGGGTGGAGCTCAGAAATAAAAAAGGGGCAGCCACACTACTAGGAGTGTACTGTAGACCCCCAAATAGTGAGAGAGAGATAGAAGAAGAAATATGTAGGCAAATTTCTGAGTGCAAAACTATAGGGAAATAATAGTTGGGGATTTCAACTATCCCAATATCAACTGGGATACAAACAGTGTGAAGGGCACAGAGGGCACAAAATTCCTGAACTGCATTCAAGAGAACTTTAATAGCCAGCACATCACAAGTCCAATGAGAGGGGGCACAATTCTAGAGCGAGTCTTCAGTAATGAAGCTGGGCAAGTAGCAGTGGGTGACCATTTTGGAGATAGCATTTTTTTATTCATTCATGGGATTTTGGGCGTCGCCGGCCAGGTCAGCATTTATTACTCATCCCTAATTGCCCTTGGGAAGGTGGTGGTGAGCTGCCTTCTTGAACCGCTGCAGTCCATTTGGGGTAGGTGCACCCACAGTGCTATTCAGAATGGAGTTCCAGGATTTTGACCCAGTGACAGTGAAGGATCAGCGATATAGTTCCAGGTCAGGATGGTGTGTGTCCTGGTGGGGAACTTGCAGGTGGTGGCGTTCCCATGCATTTTCTGCCCTTGTACTTCTAGTTGGCAGAGGTCACAGGTTTGGAAGGTGCTGTTCAAGGAGCCTTGGTGCATTGCTGCAGTGCATCTTGTAGATGGTACACACTGCTGCCACTGTGCGTCGGTGGTGGAGGGAGTGAATGTTTGTAGATGGGGTGCCAATCAAGTGGGCTGCTTTGTCCTGGATGGTGTTGAGCTTCTTGAGTGTTGTTGGAGCTGCACCTATCCAGGCAAGTGGAGACTATTCCAACACACTCCTGACTTGTGCCTTGTAGATGGTGGACAGGCTTTGGGGAGTCAGGAGGTGAGTTACTCGCCTCAGGATTCCTAGCCTCTGACCTGCTCTTGTAGCCACGGTATTTATATGGCTACTCCAGTTCAGCTTCTGGTCAATGGTGCCCCTAGGATGTTGATAGTGGGGGATTCAGCAATGGTAATGCAATTGAATGTCAAGGGGAGTTAGTTCGATTCTCTCTTGTTGGTGATGGTCAATGCCTGGCACTTGTGCGGCCCGAATGTTACTTGCCGCTTATCAGCCCAATCCTGGATATTGTCCATGTCTTGCTGCATTTCTACACAGAAATGCTTCAGTATCTGAGGAGCCATGAATGGTACTGAACATTGTGCAATCATCAGCGAACATCCCCACTTCTGACCTTATGATTGAAGGAAGGTCATTGATGAAGCAGCTGAAGATGGTTGGGCTGAGGACATTACCCTGAGGAGCGCCTGCAGTGATGTCCTGGAGCTCAGATGATTGACCTCCAACAACCACAACCATCTTCCTTTGCGCTAGGTATGACTTCAGCCAGTGGAGGGTTTTCCCATTGACCTCAGTTTTGCTCGGGCTCCTTGATGCCATACTCGGTCAAATACTGCCTTGATGTCAAAGGCAATCACTCACACCTCACCTCTTTTGTCCATGTTTGAACCAAGGCTGTCATGAGGTCAGGAGCTGAGTGGCCCTGGCAGAACCCAAACTGAGTGTCACTGAGGCAGGTTATTGCTAAGCAAGTGCCGCTTGATGGCACCTTCCATCATTTTACTGATGATTGAGAGTAGACTTATGGGGCCTAAAGTGATGGAAGGTGTCATCAACATTGCCATCAAGCAGCACTAGCAGATATGTCCTTTAGGATTCGGCCAGTAGAGATGCTCCCGAGCCACTCTTGGTGATGGACATTGAAGTCCCCCACCCAGAGTACATTCTGTGCTCTTGCCACCCTCAGTGCTTCCTCCAAGTGCTGTTCAACATGGAGGAGTACTGACTCATCAGCTGAGGGAGGGCAGTAGGTGATAATCAGCAGGAGGTTTCCTTGTCCATTGTTTGATCTGATGCCATGAGACCTCATGGGGTCCAGAGTCGATGTTGAGGACTTCCAGGGCAATTCCCTCTCTACTGTACCGACACCTCTGGTGAGTCTGTCCTGCCCGTGGGACAGGACATACCTAGGGATGGTGATGGCAGTGTCTGCGACATTGCCTGTAAGGTATGATTCTGTGAGTATGACTACGTCAGGCTGTTGCTCTCCCAACTTAACACAAGCCACCAGATGTTACTAAGGAGGACTTTGCAGGGTCGACAGCGCTGGGTTTGCCATTGTCATTTCTGGTGCCCAGGTCGACGCCGGGTGGTCCGTCTGCTTTCATTCCTTTTTATTGACTTCATAGTGTTTAGTTTCAACTGAGTGGCTCGCTCGGCCATTTCAGAGGGCATGTAAGAGTCAACCACATTGCTGTGGGTCTGCAGTCGCATGCAGGCCAGACAAGAACAGCAGATTTCCTTCCCTAAAGGGCATTAGTAAACCAGATGGGTTTTTACAACCATCGACAATGGTTTCATGGCCATCATTAGACTTGCTTTTTAATTGCAGATTTATTATTTGGATTTAAATTTCAATGGTGGGATTTGAACCCACGTCCCCTGAGCAATACCCTAGGTGTCTGGGTTACTAATCCACTGACAAGTCCACTGACAAGACCACTACGCCACCACCACCCCTAGTGACCATACTGCAATTAGTTTTGGCATAATCATGTAAAAGGACAAAGATACAACAGAAGTAAAAGTTCTAAATTGGGGGAAGGCAAATTTTACAAAACTGAGAGGTGACTTGGTGGATGTGGACTGGATACAACTACTTGAAGGAAACCCCAAAGATGTTCTATCAGTACATTAAGAGCAAGAGGATAACTAAGGAAAGGGTACGGCCGATCAGACATGTACAAGGGAACGTATGAGTGGATGCAGAAGATGTGTGTGGGGTTCTTAATGAGTTTTTGTCTCTGCCTTCACAAAGGAGAGGGATGATGCAGACAAAGAAGAGGAGTGTGAAATATTAGATACGATAAGCATAATGAGAGTGGAAGTACTAGAGAGTCTGACATCCTTCAAAATGAATAAATCACCAGGGCCGGATGATTTGCATCTGAGGTTGTTACAGGAAGCCAGGGAGGAAATAGTGGATGCGCTGAGGATCATCTTCAAATCCTCACTGGATATGGGGGAGGTGCCGGAGGATTGGAGGTCTGCGAACGTTGTACTATTATTTAAAAAGGATGTGAGGGATAGGCCAAATAATTATAGGCCGGTCAGTCTGGCCTCGGTGGTGGGTAAATTATTAGAATCAATTCTGAGGGACAGGATAAACTGCCACTTAGAAAGGCACGGATTAATCAGGGATAGTCAGCATGGATTTGTTAAGGGAAGGTCATGTCTCACTAACTTGATTGAGTTTTTTGAGGAAGTAACAAGAAACATTGATGAGGATAGTGTGGTGGATGTGGTCTACATGGATTTTAGTAAGGTCCCACATGGCAGACTGGTCAGTAAAATGAAAGCCCATGGAATACAGAGGAATGTGGCAGGTTGGATCCAAAATTGACTCAGTGACAGGAAACAAAGGATAGTTATCGACGGATGTTTTTGCGAATGCAAAGCAGTTTTCAGTGGCATTCCACAGGGCTCAGTGTTGGGTCCCTTGCTGTTTGTGGTATATATTAATGATTTGGAATTAAATGTGGGAGGTATGATTGGGAAATTTGCTGATGACACAAAAATTGGCCGTGTAATTGATAGTGAGGAGGATAGCTGTAGACTTCAGAATGATATGAATGGATTGGTTGAGTGGGCGGAAAAATGGCAAATGGAATTCAATCTGGAGAAGTGTGAGGGAATGCATTTGGGGAGGGCAAACAAAGCAAGGGAATACACAATAAACGGGAAGATATTGAGAGGGGTAGAAGAAGTGAGAGACTTTGGAGTGCATGTCCACAGGTCCTTGAAAGTGGCAGGACAGGTAGATAGAGTGGTGAAGAAGGCATATAGAATGCTTTCCTTTATTGGCCAAGGTATAGAATAGAAAAGCAGGGATGTAGTGCTAGAACTGTATAAAACGGCGGTTAGGCCACAGCTGGAGTATTGCGTACAGTTCTGGTCATCACATTACAGAAAGGACATAATTGCTCTGGAGAGAGTACAGAGGAGATTTACAAGAACGTTGCCAGGGCTTGAAAGTTGCAGCTATGAGCAAATATTGGAGCGGCTCGGGTTGTTTTCCTTAGAACAGAGGAGTCTGAGGGGTGACTTGAATGAGGTGTACAAAATTATGAGGCGCCCAGACAGAGTGGACAGTAAGGACCTGTTTCCCCTGGTGGGGAGGTCAGTTACCAGGGGGCACAGATTTAAGGTGATTGGTAGAAGGATTAGAGGGGACATGAGGGGAAACGTTTTTACCCAGAGGGTGGTGGGTGCCTGGAATTCGCTGACAGGAATGGTGGTGGAGGCAGAAGCCCTCAACTCATTTAAAAATACCTGGACATGCACCTGAAGTGCTGTAACCTGCAAGTCTACGGATCAGGTGCTGGAAGGTGGGAATAGATTGGGTGGCTAGTTTTTTCGGCCAGAGCAAACGCGATGGGCTGAATGGGCTCCTTCTGTGCCCTAATTTTTCTATGATTCTATGGAAATTGCCAGCACTGACACAGATCATTTCATTAGTACATTGATATTGGACTGACTAGAAAAGATCGGATGTCCACCAAAGCTACTAAGTATCATCACCTCATTCCATGACAATATGAAAGGCACAATTCAACATGGTGGCTCCTCATCAGAGCCCTTTCCTATCCTGAGTGGTGTGAAACAGGGCTGTGTTCTCGCACCCACACTTTTTGGGATTTTCTTCTCCCTGCTGCTTTCACATGCGTTCAAATCCTCTGAAGAAGGAATTTTCCTCCACACAAGATCAGGGGGCAGGTTGTTCAACCTTGCCCGTCTAAGAGCTAAGTCCAAAGTACGGAAAGTCCTCATCAGAGAACTCCTCTTTGCTGACGATGCTGCTTTAACATCTCACACTGAAGAATGCCTGCAGAGTCTCATCGACAGGTTTGCGTCTGCCTGCAATGAATTTGGCCTAACCATCAGCCTCAAGAAAACGAACATCATGGGGCAGGATGTCAGAAATGCTCCATCCATCAATATTGGCGACCACGCTCTGGAAGTGGTTCAAGAGTTCACCTACCTAGGCTCAACTATCACCAGTAACCTGTCTCTAGATGCAGAAATCAACAAGCGCCTGGGTAAGGCTTCCACTGCTATGTCCAGACTGGCCAAGAGAGTGTGGGAAAATGGCGCACTGACACGGAACACAAAAGTCCGAGTGTATCAGGCCTGTGTCCTCAGTACCTTGCTCTACGGCAGCGAGGCCTGGACAACGTATGCCAGCCAAGAGCGACGTCTCAATTCATTCCATCTTCGCTGCCTTCGGAGAATACTTGGCATCAGGTGGCAGGACTATATCTCCAACACAGAAGTCCTTGAAGCGGCCAACACCCCCAGCTTATACACACTACTGAGTCAGCGGCGCTTGAGATGGCTTGGCCATGTGAGCCGCATGGAAGATGGCAGGATCCCCAAAGACACATTGTACAGCGAGCTCGCCACTGGTATCAGACCCACCGGCCGTCCATGTCTCCGTTATAAAGACGTCTGCAAACGTGACATGAAATCGTGTGACATTGATCACAAGTCGTGGGAGTCAGTTGCCAGCATTCGCCAGAGCTGGCGGGCAGCCATAAAGACAGGGCTAAATTGTGGCGAGTCGAAGAGACTTAGTAGTTGGCAGGAAAAAAGACAGAGGCGCAAGGGGAGAGCCAACTGTGCAACAGCCCCAACAAACAAATTTCTCTGCAGCACCTGTGGAAGAGCCTGTCACTCCAGAATTGGCCTTTATAGCCACTCCAGGCGCTGCTTCACAAACCACTGACCACCTCCAGGCGCGTATCCATTGTCTCTCGAGATAAGGAGGCCCAAAGAAAGATAAGGAGAAGCTAGTTAAACACATAATGGTGAAAGGAATGGAAGATAGCGTTGGTTGTTCCAGATGAAGAGGGATAGACAGAGGTGTGGGTACAGCAGACTTCAGACAGTAATCAGCCCTTTCAGATACTGTGGGTGGCTCTGAAAAGAGCCTTTGCGTATTTGAAAAAATTCTGGCAGATTGACTTGGTTTTGGTGCCCGGAGCGCTGGTTTTCTTGGGCAGCAACACGGCCTGGATATTAGGCAGCACCCTACCCTGAACGATGGTCACCCCTCCCAGCAGCTTGTTGAGCTCCTCATCATTGAGGACGGCCAGCTGTAGGTGGCTGGGGATGATGCAGGTCTTCTTGTTGTCCCTGGCCGCGTTACCGCCCAGTTCGAGGATTTCAGAGGTCAGATATTCGAGCACAGCAGCCAGATAGACTTGGGCTCTGGCACCCACACGCTCAGCATAGTTACCCTTTCTCAGGAGCCTGTGAACACGGCCCACCGGGAACTGCAGTCCAGCCCGGGAGGAGCGAGACTTGGCCTTGGACCGAGCTTTCCCGTTGGTCTTTCCTCTTCCAGACATTTCCACAATCTCACAAATACTTTCACAATGAATGGATAATTTCGTCAGCATTAAACATACACATGGGGTAGTCAGGATGGTCGAGCAGTCTGAGACGGTTCATTCAGATCACAATTCTCTCTGCAGGGGTGGGTTCAAATTCCCCTTCTGATAAGTTGTGTTTTGACATGACTAGAGGTATTTGGGAGTAGCGATGAAGAACAAACAGAGATCACGAAAGAATATTGACAAGCAAAATCAAAACAAATCCAAAGATGTTTCATCAATACATTGCAGTCAGAGGCAACTGAGGAAAGAGTAGGGCCCATCAAAGACCTAAAAATGTAACCTATGTGTCAGTGTGGAAGATGTTGGTATGTTTATTAATGAATATTTTACTGTCTTCGCAAATGAGGGGGTGATGCAGATATTGTAATTAAGGAGAAGGAGTGTGAAGTATTGGACATGATAAACTGAGGGAGAGAAGAAGTATAAATGGGATTAACATCCTTGAAAGTGGATAAATCATCAGGGCCGGATGAAATGTACCACAGGCTGTTAAAAGAAGCCAGGAAGGAAATAGTGGAAGGTCTGACCATCAGTTTCCAATCCCTCACTGGATACGGGTGTGATGTCAGAGGATTGGAGGTCTCGTAACACTGCAATAAAAGCAAAATTCTGCAGATGCTGCAAATCTGAAATAAAAACTAGTTGCATTGGAAATACACAGCAGATCTGGCAGCAACTGTGGAGAGAGAAGCAAAGTTAACGTTTCTGTTCTGATGAAAGGTCACTGACCTGAAATGTTAACTTTGTTTCTCTCTCCACAGATGCTGCCAGACCTGCTGTGTATGTCCAGCACTTTTTGTTTTTATTGCTAACATTGCACCATTCTTGAAAAAGGAAGCAAGTGATGGACCAAATAATTAAAGGCCAGTCAGCCTAACCTCAATAGTGGGCGAATTATTGGAATTAATTCTGAGAGACAGGATAAACTGTCACTTAGAAAGGCACAGATTAATCAAGTATCATCAGCATGGATTTGTTCAGGGAAGCTCCTGTCTGACTAACTTGATTGAATGTTTTTGAAGAAGTAACAAGGAGGATTGATGAGGATAGTGCAGTTGATCTGATCTACATGGATTTTAGCAAGACTTTTGACAAGGTCCCACATGGCAAACTGGTTAAAAAAAATAAAAGCACATGGGATCCAGGGGAATGTAGCAAGCTGGACACAAAATTGGTTCAGTGGCAGGAAACAAAAAGGAATTGGTTACAGGTGTTTTTGCAACTGGAGGACTGTTTCCAGTGGTGTTCCACAGGGCTCAGAACTAGGTCCCCTGCTTTTTGTGGCATATATTAATGATATGGACATAAATGCAGAGGGCACAATCAAGATGTTTGCAGATGACACAAAAATTGTCCGTGTTGTTGATAGGGAGGAGGATAGCTGTACACTGCAGGAAGATATCAATAGACTGGTCAGGTGGGCAGAGAAGTGGTAAATGGAATTCAAATTGGACAAGTGTGAGGTGATGCATTTGGGAGGTCAAAAAAGGCAAAGGAATACACAATTAATGGTAGAACACTGAACGGTGCAGAGGAAGTGAGAGACGTTGGAGTGAATGTCCACAGATCCCTGAAGTAGCAGTACAGGTCAATAAGGTGGTTCAGCAGGTATATGGAATCCTTTCCTTTATTAGCTGAGGTACAGAATATAAGGGTGATCTGGGTATCCATGTCAATAAGTCACTGAAAGCTAACATGCAGGTGCAGCAAGCAATTAGGAAGGCTAATAGTATGTTAGCCTTTATCACAAGAGGATTTGAGTACAGGAGTAGTGAATTCTTGCTTCAATTGTACAGAACCTTGGTTAGACCGCACTTGGAGTACTGTGTGCAGATTTGGTCTCCTTACCTTAGGAAGGATATTATTGCCATGGAGGGAGTTCAACGAAGGTTCATCAGACTTGTTCCTGGGATGGTGGGACTGTTCTATGAAGAGAGATTGGGAAACTGGGGCTGTATTCTCTAGAGTTTCAAAGAATGAGAGGTGATCTCATTGAAACCTACAAAATATTTAAAGGACAGTCAGGGTAGATGCAGCTAAGATGTTTCATCTGGATGGGGAGTCGAGAACCAGAGGCTCAATTTCAAAATAAGGGTGAAGCTCCTTAGGACAGAGATGAGGAGAAATTTCTTTACACGGAGGGTTGTGAATCTTTGGAATTCTGTACCCCAGAGGGCTGTGGAAGCTCAGTCGTTGAGTATGTTTAAAGCAGAGATTGACAGATTTCTAAATACAAATGACATCAGGGAATATGAGGAAAGTGTGGGGAAAAGGGCATTGAAGCGGATGATCAGCCATGATCATATTGAATGGTGGGGCAGGCTCGATGGGCTGAATGGCCGACTCCTGCTCCTATGTTCCTATGTTCCTAACTCCACATGATCGGCGAGGCACAGCCTCAGGCCGACTTGTCAGGTGGTGTAAACAGATATCACTGCTTCTGATCTTCACCAGAACAGAGAGTGAGATGTAACATTGATCATCAAACAGACTGTGAGAGAATACAACAGAATAAAACACATGGAGAGACACTGTGGAATAACAAATAGATTTGATTGGAACATTGACTTTGATTGGAATGGATAAAACACCAGAAACAGCAGATTAAATTGGGATTCTCATCATTATATTGATCTGGGACAGAAAAGAGAAACTGATGGAAAGAAGGGAAGAAGGAAGAAAAGAAAGGATGGAACTGTTCAGTTTTTTCAGTTTTTTCACTTGCCCATCAAAGCTGGATAAAAAAAAAAGTTGCAAATAACAGAGAATTTCACCAAAAAGGGAGATTAAATGCTGCCGAAACCTTGGATCGAAGGATGCCCCAACAGATCACCTGTTTAACTGTCTCCTCACTGGGGGATTTTAATCAGTGAGCAATATTATTCTCTACCTTTCTTTGTTAAATGAACCCAGAACTGTCACTTGGAATTAATATCTGTGTTCCGACTCCTGAGTAATAAAGTTGTGAGTTTCTCGATATTTTCGGGACACATTTCCTGCTGAAAGAACTAAGAACTCTTTTCTAATTTACACAATACTATATACACATTCATCAAGCCTCCTAAGCTGGCATCCTTGGTGCTGCTCTCTCCTCCCAAACCTCATCTCCTGTGACTGTTACATCATCACTCTGACAGTGGGAGTGATTGATCCCAATGTCTTCAGCATTAACCCTTTACATCCTTATACTACACTGTCTGTCCAAAAAAATGGGTGGAGGGAACTTGATTTATCGAAACACTAACAGCTGCCAGTTGAAAATCAACTCAAACCCATCAGCGAGAGAGAGAGAGACTGTCAGAGAACTTCCTGCATCCAGTCCTGACCCTGTCACACTCAGCAGATGCTCACCCAGACCCCACTCTCATCAACACTGAACATTGTTACCGAGACACTTCAAATACTGTTTATAAAAGGCTGGAAAGGTCAAAGTTCACACAGCTTTATTGAACAGAACAAAGTTTAATATCTTCTGACCGTTTCTCGGTAACCACATGAGACATAGGTTTTCTTATTTGGTTCCTTTGATTTTTCTTGTTGCTGACTGACAAATATTCCAAACCTCAGATCAACCCTCCCACTTGCGTCATGTCCCAATCTCAGTCACAAGCAACACATAACGACACAAACACTCTGAAACATACAACGCAGTCACACTTTCCTTCAGTGACATTAATGTCGAGCTGTTTTCCAGGTTGAATGCAACTGTGAACAAATTTGTTTCAAAGAAGTTGCCTTTGAAATATCAGGACTGAATTTCTGGACAAGGAGGAACAGCCATTCCAAACTCACATCCTTCACAAGGCTGTGACGAAAATTCATCATGTAATTTGAATTCTCACTTAAAGTTCAGCAGACACAGATGGAAGCGATTGATAAAGTAACTTCGACATCACAAATGTGAAACAAGGCTCTACTGGGAATTGAACCCAGGCTCTCCTGTTTACAAGACAGGTGCTTTAACCAACTAAGCTACAGAGCCAGATGTTGTTAAAGTTAAAATCAGAGGAGTGCACTATTTATTCTCATATAATAACAATATCAAAGCAAAATACAGCAGATGCAGGAAATCTCAAATAAAAACAAGAAATGCTGGAAATACTCATCAGGTCCGGCAGCATCTGTGCAGAGAGAAGCAGAGTTAACGTTTCAGGTCAATGACCCTTCTTCAGACCCTTCTATATATTCTCATCCCACTTCTCCACAGGTCACAACATATATTTTAACTTTTCCCACTTCCTGAAACAGTCAATCATATACTCTATTCTTCCCAGAACAGAAGACACTGACCATGTTTCTTTAATGAACAGCAAAATTATCAGTTTATTACAGAACAAGTTTTAACTAGTCATGAAATAAAGCATAAATACACTGGTAGAAATTTTAAAAGTTCCCTTTTTACCTTAACCAACATTTAAAGCCCCTTTCTTCCCACAGCCCCACACATGCACACATACATACACCGGTTAACTGAAAAAAAAAAGAATTATTTTTTACAATTCTGAGTTCTGTTAAAGACAAAAACAACACTTGGGCTGATTACTTGTTCATTCCTGAAGAAAACAGCAGATGAGATATGTTGTTCCAAAACTGGCATACAGTCTAACTTCTGAGTGTGCGTAGACAGGTCACTAGGGTCTTTTAGAACAGTTTTTTAGAGGCAGTGTTGAAAATTAATTTTAGCAGGCTTTCTTCAAAGACAGGAGAAGAGATGAATTGACACAGTGAAGTTCTCAGGGTCTTTTAAAGATTTGCTGCAAAACAACGTGGGTTGTGATCTTTTCTCCTTCCTTGACACTTCTTCAGGCTAACTTTATCAGCTGCTCACTCCAGAAGGTAAAACACAATGACTGCTACAAATAAAAGCTTGTGATTGTTCTGCCCTCTTCGGTGAGTGCTGCTGCTGCCGGGTTTGTCCAATCAAGAGGCGCAACTGACTTCTCTGTCCACATTTCCCCCTGTTACCAGGGTTTCTGTTCTACATTCAACTTGAGTCATGTGACAACCAGTAAACATAGTTGCCAAATTAATACTTTCAGTACCCTCTTGAAAAAGAACTGGTCTGACATTTTGACGATGAATTCCTCAAAAAAAATTTCACAAAAAAAAATTCAAAATCACTTCCATAACATCATGTACTTTCCCTGAGCTACAGGTTATTGCAAGACTCTCTGGCTGTGTTTATTTTTGTTGATTTTGCACTCAGGTTCTTTCTGAATCCATGTGTTTGCAGAACTTTGTCAGTGAGAAACATGGAGATATGCTTAAAGATTTCCCTGCAAATTATTCATATCTCCGTCTTTCTCCGAACTTTGTAGAAACACATTAATGTGGGAATCACACACATCAGGCCGTCAAACCTCTCCGTTAAACATTGAAAGGTGACAGTGTTTATTGTGACGGGGTTCCATTTATTCAGACACATCTGGTATAAAAGTGTTCAAGAAATGATTCACACAGGTAATGTATTTGTATATTATGTGCATGACATAATGACGCAAATAAACAATTCCTTGCACTTGCCACGCTTGGTGTATATTTTCTCTGCTGATGCCCCCTGAATATATTGGAGAAAATGGTGATGAGGATGAGATAAAAGTCCGTAAATATAGGCAGCAAACAGCAGCAGGGACTGCAGTGAACAGGATCAGCTAGCTCCTGGTGACCTACCTGCTCGGATGGTTGAGATTTTAGGTGGATTGTGTGAAGCCTGGGCCACAGAATGTCTCTTCAGTTGAATGAGATACCGCAGGGTCTTCCTGTGCATCTGATTCAAATTGCTTATTTGGGACAATATGGCTGCACACATATGGGATACATCGGAAGGTGAGGAACTTATGAGAGGGCTTGAGAACCATTCAGTTCATATATTGAAAGAATGGACATGTTTTTCAGAGCTAATAACATTTTGGAATTTGAAGGTGAAAGTGCAGAGGTCAAGGCAATTCTTGAGGGCAAGAAAGCTATTTTGCCAATGGAAATTAGCCTGGAAGTGTATGACCAGCTAACAAAGCTTCCTGCTCCCATCAAGGCAAAGGATGTGCCATTCAAAACAATCATCACCAAGTTGGAGGAACATTTCAACCCGAAGCCACTAGAGATCACGGCAAGCTAGAAATTTGGAAGCAGAAATCAGAAAAGTAGTGAAACAGTTGGTGAGTACATTGTGGCATGAAGAATTTATCACTACATTGCAACTTTGGCATATTCTTAGACCGTGCATTATGAGACAGATTTGTGCTTATATTGGTGGATGAGAAAAGATACTAAACACACAAAATCTCACATTCGAGCTCGCATGTAAGATTGCTCTTTCCATGGAGATTGCATCAAAGAATGCTCGAGAATTTCATCCTGTGCCAGTGATTGTAACACACTTCAGGGGAACTTAAAAAAACTGGTAAAATGCGCTTTCACATGGCAGATAAAATTTACACAGAGAATTGTGAAGAGATACAATTTGGGAGGAAGAATAAGGAGAGGCCATATAAATGAAATGTTACAATTCTAAAGTGGGTGCCGGAACAGAGAGACAATGTACACCAATCTTAGAAGGTTTGAAAAGGCTTCAAAGAGCAAACAGGACAGTTGGCTTTATTAACAGAGACATATAGTAAAAGCAAATAAGTTATGATAAACCTTTATAAAATACTGGGTCTGAATGGCCTACTCCTGTACCTCCACAGAAAGCTTCCATTCCAGGTTTGCACACTCTCGTCAGGATCACTCTCCACAGATCCCGCCACTCCAGGCTCGGACACCCTCTTCAGGATCACTTTCCATAGATCCCACCACTCCACGCATGGATATCTCCCTCATGATCAGATCATCGGTCCTTAGTCCTGCCACATCCAGTCATGAATGATGGTGGACAATTAAATAACTAACCAGATGAGGAAGCTCCAAAAAATCCCCATCCTCAATGATGGTGGAGCCAAAGCTGAATCATTTACAACCATCTTCCATCAGAAATTGCTCAGTGGATGATTCATCTCGGCCTCCTGAGGTCCCCAGCATCACAGTTTCCAGTCTTCAGCCAATTTGATTCACTCCACATGATAGCAAGAAACAACTGAAGTCACTCGATACAGCAATGACAATAGGCCCTAACAACATCCCGGCTCTAGTACTGAAGACTTGTGCTCCAGAACTAGCTGCGCTCTCAGCCACACTGTTCCAGTTGAGCTACAACACAGGCATCTACCCGACAATGTGGAAAATTGCCCAAGTGTGCCCACTCCATAAAAAAAAAGCAGGACAAATCCAATCTGACCAATTACCACCCCATCAGTCTCCTATCAATCATCAGCAAAGTGATGGAAGATGTCATGAACAGTGCTATCAAGCACCAGACACTTAGCAATAATCTGCTCATCGATGCTCAGTTTAGGTTCTGCCAGGGTTCCTCGACTCCAGGCAAATACTTGGCAGGTAGAGTATAATGTGGGAAAATGTGAGGTTATCCACTTTGGTAAGAAGAATGGAAAAGCAAAATATTATTTAAATTGCGAGAGACTACAGAATGCTGCGGTATAGAAGGATCTGGGTGTCCTCGTACATGAATCACAAAAAGTTACCATGCAGGTAGAGCAAATAATTAGGAAGGCAAATGGAATGTTGCCCTTTATTTCAAGGGGGATGGAGTATAAAAGTAGAGAAGTCTTGCTGCAAATGCACAGGGTGTTGGTGAATCCACACCTGGAGTACTGTGTACAGTTTTGGTCTCCTTATTTAAGGAGGGATATACTTGCATTGGAGGCAGCTCAGAGAAGGTTCACTGGATTGATTCCTGTGATGAATTGGTTGTCTTATATGGAGAGTTGATCAGGTTGGACCTATACTCATTGGAGTTAAGAAAAATGATAGGTGATCGTATTGAGACATATAAGATTTTGAGGGGGCTTGACAGGGTGGATGCTGAGAGGATGTTTCCCCTCATGGTGGAATTTAGAACTAGGGGACACAGTTTCAGAATAATGGTCTTCCATTTCAGAAGGAAATGAGGAGGAATTTCTTCTCTCAGAGAGTCATTAATCTTTGGAATTCTCTACCACAGAGAGTAGTGGAGGCTGGGTCATTGCATGTCTTCAAGACTGAGTTTGACAGATTTTTATCCACAAGGAAGTCAAGGGTTATGGGGGGCAGGCAACAAAGTGGGGTTGAGGCCATGATCAGGTCAGCCATGATCCTATTGAATGGTGGAGCAGGCTCGAGGGGCCAAATGGCCTACTACTGCTAATATTTCTTCTGTTCTTATTTTTTATTGCAGCTTGGTTCAAACAGACACAAAAGAGTGGAGTTCTAGAGGAGAGGTGAGAGTGATTACCCTTGAGTGAGTGTGGCATCAAGGATCCCGAGCAAAATTGAAGTCAATGAGAATCAGGGGGAAAACTCTCCACTTGGTGGAGTCATACCTCGCACAAAGCAAGATGGTTGTGGTTAGTGGAGGCCAATCATCTCAGCCCAGGACATTGCCTCAGGAGTTTCTCAGGGTAGTGTCCTCAGCCCAAACATCCTCAGCTGTTTCATTGATCACTTTCCCTTCAACATAAGTCAGAAGTGGGAATGTTCGCTGATGACTCACAACTCCTCAGATACTGAAGCAGTCTGTGCCCACAAGCAGCGAGACCTGTACAAACTTCAGGCTTGAGCTGATAAGTGACAAGCAACCTTCTGGCCACACAACTGCTAAGCAGTGAACATCTCGATTGAGAGAGAATCAAACCATCTACCTTTTGATATTCAGCAGCATAATCATCACTGAATCCCCCACCATCAACATCTTGGGGGTTACCATTGACCAGAAACTAAACTGGACCAGTCACACCTATGCTGCAGCTATAAGTGCAGGTCAGAGATTACGAATTCTGCAGCAAGTATCTTGCCTCCTGACACCTCAAATCCTGTCCACCATGTACAAGGCACAAGTCAGGAGTGGGATGGAATACATCCCACTCAACAACACTCAAGAAGCTCAACACCATCCAGGAGAAAGCAGCCCACTTGATCAGCACCTAACCCACCACCTTAAACATTCACTTCCTCCACTACCAGTACACAG
This sequence comes from Heterodontus francisci, assembly GCF_036365525.1. Taxonomy (NCBI): domain Eukaryota; kingdom Metazoa; phylum Chordata; class Chondrichthyes; order Heterodontiformes; family Heterodontidae; genus Heterodontus; species Heterodontus francisci. The sequence goes on from NC_090405.1 coordinate 21,497,468, forward strand.
TGGCTGCAGTGTGTACCATCTCCATATGCACTGCAGTATCTCGCCAAGTATCCTTCAACAGCACCTTCCAAACCCGTGACCACTACCACCTCGAAGGACAAGGGCAGCAGATGCATGGGAACTCGCCATCTGCAGGTTCCCCTCTAAGTCACTCACCATCCTGACATGGAACTATATCGCCATTTCTTCACTGTTGTTGGGTCACAATCCTGGAACTCCCTCCCCAATAGCACTGTGGGTGTTCCTACACCATATGGACTGTAGCAGTTCAAAAAGGCAGCTCACCACCACATTCTCAACGGCAATAGGAATGGGTAATAAATGCTTGACTTATCAGCGATACTTGCGCCCATTAATGAATAAAAAACAAATCACTCTCCACAGATTCCCCACAATCTGGGCTTGGACATTTACTTCAGGAGCACAGAGCTTTATATAACTGTAACATGAGTTCCAATCTTCATATTCCATTCACTTTTCACATTATGTTTCTACCAGTCCACTAGCTTTTAGTGATTCAGTACTCGGGTCTCTGCGCCTCCGCAGTTTCTATCATCTCACCACTTAACAAAAAACACTCTGATCTATCTTTCGTAGGTACTAGATGACCCCTCATTTTAAACTCCATCTGCCAAAACATTGCTCACTCACTTAATCTATCAAGAAGATTTGAAAATAAATTTCTTGCCAAAGGATAATGTTCTGCTTCTGCTCCCTCGCCATTTGCTTTTCCCGTTAGTCGTTCACTTGGTGTAAATCCAGAGAAAGTAAAGATGGAAGGAAGGAAGGAGGGGAGGGAAAATCCTGCTCCGTTTCGTGATCCCTATTTGATCTTCATTCCAGTCCAATTTGGGTGAAGAATTCCAATTGTCTGTCTCAATTTTAATAAAGTATAAACAATTCTGGAACCACCGTCAAGATACTGACAAGAACAGGTTTCCAGGCCGACTTTACATTGAAGCTGTAAACAAGAATGCCACAGGAATTTGATAAACTAACGACAAGGATGGGATTCAAACCCACACGTGCACAGCACAATGGTTTAGTAGTCCATCGCCTTAACCTCTCAGCCACCACGGCATCTGGCAAGTAATAGAAGCACAACCGTCACCTTCACACAGATCCTGACTGTGCAGCCAGCTGTGTAATGATGGAAATGTAGCTTCTGTAAGTAAATGAAATTTCCATCACATCAGGTCATGGCCTGTTGGGAATGGAGCGGTGTGAAACATTTCCAGACCATGTCCAACACGTTTCTACTCAGTGTGAAAACCCACCACGGAAAGACTGGAACATACAATCATTTGATCACAGCATGATTAACATCACTCAGACACCTGAACCATTAGGTCACTGACGAAGTCATGACGACTTCGAATTTCTCATGAAATGACAACTGAACTAACTGACTGGAAGAATTGCTTCAACTCCACGTGATCAGCGAGGCACAGCCTCAGCCGACTTGTCAGGCGGTGTAAACAGATATCACTGCTTCTGATCTTCACCAGAACAGAGAGTGAGATGTAACATTGATCATCAAACAGACTGTGAGAGAATACAACAGAATAAAACACATGGAGAGACACTGTGGAATAACAAATAGATTTGATTGGAATGTTGAATTTTGATTGGAATGGATAAAACAGCAGAAACAGCAGATTAAATTGGGATTCTCATCATTATATTGATCTGGGACAGAAAAGAGAAACTGATGGAAAGAAGGGAAGAAGGAAGAATGGAATTGTTCAGTTTTTTCACTCGTCCATCAAAGCTGGATAAACAAAAGTTGCAAAAGTTGCAAATGCTGCCAAAACCTTGGATCGAAGGATGTCCCAACTGTTTAACTGTCTCCTCACTGGGGGATTTCAATCAGTGAGTAATATTATTCTCTATTTTTTTTGTTAAATGAACCCAGAACTGTAACTTGGAATTAATATCTGTGTTCCGACTCCTGAATAATAAAATTGTGAGTTTCTTGATATTATCTGGACACATTTCCTGCTGAAAGAACTAAGAACTCTTTTCTAATTTACACAGTACTATATACACACTCATCAAGCCTCCTCAGCGAGCATCCTTGGTGCTGCTCTCTCTTCTCCCAAACCTCATCCCATGTGACTGTTACATCATCACTCTGACAGTGGGAGAGGTTGATCCCACTGTCTTCAGCATTAACCCTTTACATCCTTATACTACACTGTGAATCAAAAAAAAAATGGTTAGAGGGAACTTCCTTCATTTATCGAAACACCAACAGCTGCCAGTTGTGAACCAACTCAAAACCATCAGAGAGAGAGAGAGAGAGAGACTGTCAGAGAACTTCCTGCATCCAGTCCTGACCCTGTCACGCTCAGCAGTTGCTCACCCAGACCCCACTCTCATCAACACTGAACATTGTCACTGAGACCCTTCAAATAATGTTTATAAAAGGCAGAAAAATTCAAAGTTCATCGCAGCTGGATTGATTGAAACTAAGTTTAATATCTTCTTACCACTAGGTAACCACATGAGAAAGTCCTTCGATCATTAGCATAAATTATCAGCTGTAAGAATGTTTGTCATTGGGTTGAATCATTTCTGTGAGAGGAATGTTCCAGCATCATAAACCAGGGGAACGTGTTGACTGAGCTGTGTCTTCATCTCTTCTGGACAGTTCACCCTTCATTCTGCTCTGATTCACTTTCCCAAAGCGGATCTACAGATTCTCAAATCTGGAGACTGGGTTTTCTTATTCGGTTCCTTTTGATTTTTCTTGCTCCTGAATGATAATATATTCCAACCTTGGATCAACCTTGCGTTGTGTCCCAGTCTCGGTTAAAAGCGACACATAATGGCACCAACACTCTGAAACATACAACATGGTCACACTCTGCTTCAGTGAGATTAATGTTGAGGCGGTTTCACGTCAAATGCAATTGTGAACAAATTTCTCTCGTGGAAATTGTGGGTGATTTGAGTATTTGCACTGAATTTCTGTGCAAGGAGGGACAGTTTCAAACAGCCATTCCCAAATCACTTCTTTCACAAAGACAAAGACTGTGCTGTCTTAACGTGTCACTCAACTTCACAAACAAATTTGAACTCGAAGTTCAGGGGAAGACAGAGATGTGAATGATTGACAGAGTAATCTTTAAATCATAACTTTCCGTTTCTTCACTGCAGTGAGGCTTTGTTGGGGTCTGAAGTTAGGTTCTGCTGTTTATTAGACAGAGGCTTTAACCAACTAAGCTACAGGGCAAAATCTCAAACACATCCTTTCCTGGAGTTGTGGGTTATTGCAGGACTATCTGTCTCTGGGTTCTTTCTGAATCCACAAGTTTGCAGATCTTTGTGAGTGAGAGACATGGAGATATGCTTCAAAGATTTCCCTGTAAATTATTCATATCTCCATCTTTTCCTGAACTTTGAACAAACACATTACTGTGGGAATCACACACATCTGGCCCTCACACTCGTCCGCTAAACATTGAAAGGTGACAGTGTTTATTGTGAGGGGATCCATTTATTCAGACACATCTTGATCGGGACGTGTTTCACACATGTAATGTTTTTGTATATTATGTTTATGATGTAATATTGCAAATAAACATTTCCTTGCACTTGTCGCATTTGGTCTCCATTTTCTCTGCTGATGACCCCTGAATATATTGGAGAAAATGGTGATGAGGATGAGATAAAAGTCTGTAAATATAGGCAGCAAACAGCAGCAGGGACTGCAGTGAACAAGAACAGCCAGCTCCTGGTGACCTACCTGCTCAGATGGTGGAGATTTTAAGTGGATTGTGTGAAGCCTGTGCTACAGACTGTCTCCTCAGTTGAATGAGATGCCCTAGGGTAAAGCATGGCTACCCGACCCGACTCCGACCAGACCGGATGACATGTGTCAGGTTCGGGTCGGGTCTCTCTTCCGTGTCCGGCATTCGGGTTCGTGACGGGTCGGGCTGGAGGCGGACACAGTGCTGCCTTGCTCAGGGAGGGAACTTCTGCATGATTCCGCAGGAATAGCCAGCTTTCGGAATGGAGGATCACAACATTTGGACAAGGTATGTTTGATATAATTAACTTTATTATGGTAGTCGGGTCGGGTCGGGTCGGTTCAGGTCGGGTGCGGGAAAAAAATCAAAGGACTCGGGCCCGGGTCAGGTTCAGGTTGGATGTGGTCAGGTCGGGCCGGGTCGGGTTTCAATTTCATAAATGAGCAGGCCTTTACCGCAGGGTCTTAGTGTGCATCAGATTCAAAGTGATTATTTGGGACAATATGGTTGCACCCAAGGGATACATCAGAAGGCTCGGAACATATGAGAGGGCTCGAGAACCATTCAGTTCATATATTGAAAGAATGGAAATGTTTTTCAGAGCTAATAACATTTTGGAACTTGAAGGTGAAAGTGAAGAGGTCGAGACTCAGAATAAGGCAATTCTTGAGGGCAAGAAAGTAATTTTGCGAATGGAAATTAGTCTGGAAGTGTATGACATGCTAACAAATCTTCCTGCTCCCATCAAGGCAAAAGATGTGAATTCAAAACAATCATCACCAAGTTGGAGGAACATTTTAACCCTAAGCCACTAGAGATCACGGCAAGCTAGAAATTTGGAACCAGAAAGCAGAAAAGTAGTGAAATAGTTGGTGAGTACATTGTGGAACTGAAGAATTTATCACTACATTGCAACTTTGGCACATTCTTAGACCGTACATTACGAGACAGATTTGTGCTTATATTGGTGGATGAGAAAAGATACTAAACACACAAAATCCTACATTTCAGCTAGCGTGTAAGATTGCTCTTTCCATGGCGATAGCATCAAAGAATGCTGGGGAATTTAGTCTTCTGCCAGTGACAGTAACACACTTCAGGAGAAGATAAAAAAAACTGTCAAAATGGGCTTTCACATGGCAGATAAAATTTTACACAGAGAAGTGTAAAGTGATAAAGTTTGGGAGGAAGAATGAGACAATGTGCACCAACCTTAGAAGGTTTGAAAATGTTGCTAAAAGCAAACAGGACACTTGGCTTTATTCATAGAGGCATAGAGTAAAAGCAAATAAGTTATACTAAACCTTTATAAAACACTGGGGCTGAATGGCCTACTCCTGCACCTCCACAGAAAGCTTCCACTCCAGGCTCGGACACCCTCTTCAGGATCACTCTCCATACATCCTGCCACTTCATGCACGGATATCTCCCTCAGGATCAGATCACAGCTCCACAGTCCTGCCACATCCAGTTGTGAATGGTGGTGGATAATTTAATAACTAACAAGATGAGGAGGCTCCAAAAACACCCACATCCTCAATGATGGTGGAGCCGAGCACGTCAGTGCAAAAGGCAAAACTGAAGCATTTGCAACCATTTTCAGTCAGAAATATTAAGTGGATTTGATCTGTGCTAATTTCAGCTCCTCATGCTCGCTGGTTCCTTGATTCTCTGGTGCTAATTTCTGAGTAAATCATGCAGCTTGACAATTGGAGCCAAAGAAAAAGACACAGGAGAGGTTGAAAGTGCCAAAACATGGGATTGAACCAAGAACTGTGATTTTTAGTGCAATGCAAATCCAGCTGATCTATTTCAGCCACACACTAAAACCAGCCTTCGCTCATTGCTTTGGAAGACAATGTTTACATTCAAGTGTTTGTCAAAATTTACAGAACACAACATGAGTAATATTTCCCATTGTTTTCTCAGCACTGATGGAATGTGAAGCGGGAGACAGCCAGAAGTCCCACTGATCCACACTGACCCAGAGCTGAGAGTGAAATGAGATAAAGTTCAATCTTTAGCAGCGAGACGCTGGAGAGGCGTAAGAGTCCTGAACCAAGGAGAAACTTTCTGATATAGTAAAAGCAAAATACTGCATATGCTGGAAATCTGAAATAAAAACAAAGGTGCTGGAAATACTCAGCAGGTCTGGCAGCATCTGTGGAGAGAGAAACAGAGTTAAAGTTTCAAGTCTGTGACCTTTCATTAGAACTGCCAAAGGTTAGAAAAGAATTAGGTTTTAAACAAGTGAAGGAGAGGGGCCTGGGGGAGAGAACAAAGGGGAAGGTGTTTGATAGGGCAGAGGGCAGGAAAGATTAAATAACAAAGTTGTCCTGGGACAAAGGCAAAGAGTCCGTTAATGCTTGTGGTCAAAGACAAAGCATTTGTCCAGAGAGAGTGTTAATAGCAGAATAATGAGCAGCTCTGACTACATGAAAAACAGGCACATGGTTTTAAACACACTGTGTTTTGTGCTCCCCCTTTTGTGAATCCTTGTTCACAGCTTTCCAATTATAATGCAAAGAAATGAACACAAACAGGCTTTCTTTGGTTTAAAGAAGAAAAGTGAAACTTATTAAACTTGCTTAAACTTTAATACGGTTCATGCCTACAGATATACGATGTACCCATGCTCGCATGCACACGTGATATACAGATGCAGCTAGGGACAGAAAAAATAAAAGATAAAGTGGAACAGTTTGAGGTAATATCTTGTTACTGTGCTTCGAGCTCACGGTATAGCACTTTTGTAGGTAATTCTTGCATTTCGTAGGGCCCAGTATTCTACTTAAACCTTGTACATGTTGGAGACTTTTCTCTCTTTGAGATTCACATGTTTTCACAAGGTTCAGTTCTGTGGGAAAGAGATGGAGGCAGGCAGGACTGGAGAGGGTCTGCCCCATCCGGGAGCACATGGTGTTCTGAGTTCAAATCTGTGGCAAGTTCAAAAAACCAACAGCCAACTAGTCATGTGACTAAAACTGGTCTGACCACTTCTGCTGTGTATTGGGGAAGCAAAAGACTGCATCCCTTTGTTTCAATACTGTTTGTTACCATGCAAATTTCTTTCCAGTCAGGCGCTTGCAATTTTAAGTTTTAATGTTCATGTGGCAAAAATCATGTGTGCCTCAGTCTTGGCAGGTGGGGTGGGGCGGTTTGCCTGACACCAGTCATGTTCTGAAGTTATTGAACTCAAGGTTCAGTCCACAAGGCTGTCGAGTGACGAATCGAAAGATCAGGTGCTGTTCCTCAAGCTTGCGTTGATGTTCACTGGAACACTGGAGCAGGCCAAAGACAGAAATGTTGACATGAGAGCAGGGGGAAGTGTTGAAATGGCAAGCAACCAGAAGCTCAGGGTCATGCTTTCGGACTGAGTGGAGGTGTTCTACAAAGCGGTCAGCTAATCTGCGTTTGGTCTCCCCAATTTAGAGAAGACCGCATTGGGAACAGAAAATACAGTACACTAAATTGAAAGAAGTACAAGTAAATCGCTGCTTCACCTGAAAGGGGTGTTTGGGGCCTTGGATAGTGAGGAGAGAGGAGGTAAAAGGGAAGCTATTACACTTCCTGCGATTGAATGGGAAGGTGCCGTGGGAAGGGGACGAGGTATTGGGGATAATGGAGGAGTGGACCAGAGTGTTGCGGAGGGAATGATCCTTTCGGAATGCTGACAGGGGAGGGGAAGATGCATTTGGTGGTGGCATCACGCTGGAGGTGGTGGAAATGGCGGAGGATAATCCTTTGGATGTGGAGGCAGGTGGGGTGGAAAGTAAGGACAAGGGGAAACCCGTGGCGTTTCTGGGAGGGATGGGGGGAGGGCAGATGTGTGGGAAATGGACCAGACACACTCCTTGAACTCTCTGCTGACGAAGTCTGAAAAAGGGAAGAACAACCACACAACAAGGGTCTCAAATCGAAGACCCTGGGATTAAAAGTCTCATGCTCTACCAACTGAGCTAACAAGGCCTGATACAGTACTTCCACTCTGTCTGTTATTGGACGGATGCAGCTGTTGGCTCCACCCCAAGGGCGGGCGTTTGTTCCACCAACCATGAAGCAGCTTCCTATCAATTCCCAAAATTATCATCTCCAACAAGAGAGAATCTAACTATCTCCCCTTGACATTCAATGGCATTATCATTGCTGAATCCCTCACTATCAACATCCTGGGGGTTGCCAATGAACAGAAACTGAATTGGAACAGCCATATAAATACCATAGCTTCAAGAGCAGGTCAGAGGCTGGGAATTCTACTGTGAATCACTCACCTCCTGTCCACCATCTCCAAGACACAAGTCAGGAGTGTGATGAAAGGCTCCTCACTTGCCTGGATGAGTGCAGCTCCAACAACACCAAAGAAGCTCAACACCATCCAGGACAAAGCAGCTCACTTGATCAGCACTCCATCCACCACGACCTCGACCACCTAGAAGGACATTGGATGAATGGCAACACCACCATCTGCAAGTTCCCCTCCAAGCTGCACACCATCCTGTCTTGGAACTATATCATGATTCCTTCACTGTCACTGGATCAACATCCTGGAACTCCCTTCCTAACAGCAGGTATTGCGATGGCTCAAAAAGGCAGCTCACCACCACCTTCCCAACGGCAATTAGGGATGGGCAATAAATGCTGGCTTTGCCAGCAATGCCCACATCCCATGAAAGAATAAAAACGAGATTTGCCACAATGGTAGCAGGGTGAGGGATTTCAGTTATGTGGAGAGATTGGAGAAGCTGGGGTTGTTCTCCTTGCAGCAGAGAAAGCTCAGAAGAGATTTGACACATTTGTTCAAAATCATTTTAAATAAGGCGAAACTGTTTCCAGTGGTAAAAGGGTCAGTAAGCAGAGGACACAGATATCAGGTGATTGGCAGAAGAACCAGAGGTGACATGAAGAACAATTTTTGCACAGTAATGTGTTGTGATAAAGAAAGAAAAGACTTGCATTTATATAGCACCTTTCAAGACCACTGGATATATCAAAGCACTTTGTAAACAATGAAATACTTTTGAAGTGTAATCACTGTTGTAATGTCAGAAATGCAGCAGCTAATACCCAAAAACAGCAATGTGATAATGACCAACTGATCTGATTGAGGGGCAAATATTGATCACAACACCAGGGAGAATTGCTCTTCACTTGTTTGAAATTGCAGCATGGGATCTTTTACATTCACCCAAACATGCAGACCAGGTCTTGGTTTAACATCACACATGAAAGGCAGCACCTTCAACACCCTCAGTGCTGTACTGGAGTGTCAGCTGTGAAATCTGAACCCAGAAGCTTGTGATTTCGAGCTGAGTGTGACCGACTGAGCTACAGCTTTTACCTGAGTCTCAATCCTTCTACCAACAGTTTCTCTCTATCAGGTCTGTCACGACCCCTCATGATTGTGAACACCTCTATCAAATCTCCTCTCTAAGGAGAACAACCCCAGCTTCTCCAATCTATCCACATAACTGAAATCCTAACCACACATTGCAGAAAGGAATTTTTCCTCATGTTCCTTCTGGTTTTGTGAGTCACCTTAAATCTGTAACTTACGTTATGGACCGTTCAGCAGTTAGAAACAGTTCCTCAGTATTTACTCTACCTCAAACCTTCAAGGAAGCTCTGCAAAGTAACTGAAAATCAAGTTGTCAGAAGTGGGATTTAAACACATGCCTCCAGTGAAAGCTGCAACCTGAACAGAGAAGCTGAAACCGCTCAGTCACCTCAACTGTTCAGACCTTTTTGACCTCGTCATCACTTCCGTACTTTGAAAGGTTCACTCAGTTCAGGAACTTGTTCAATGTTACTGGAATGCTCAGTGATTGGGATATTAACTCCCCCGGGTTTTCCTGAGCTTGTTCTCGGTGTATGGGGATGTTTGTCCTGGGTCGTGGAATCTTGCATCCCTGTAATGGACATTAACCCACTGATTGAATCTGTATTCACTGCTTTCCACTGGTGCTGGGTAATTGTGGGGCCGGAATGTTGCTGCTTGTCCCGGCCTCACTCACTCTGAGAAAGAGTGAATAATTGATGCGTCTGTTTCTGTATCTGAAATGTGACTTCGATCTGCTGTTATTAACCGAGGCAGCGCTGCAGGAGGATACGTTAATAATCTCTCACTAATCAACTGCAAACAGTCAGAATGTGTAACTTTGAGCAGCACTTTCTGCACCATCAGGGCTGGAAAGTTGAGGGAGGGAGAGACACTGTCAGTATCTGAGTGTATACAGCACTGTACAGAGAAAGAGCCAATATACCGGGGCTGAGACACAGTGCATCTTTTCACATTTAATCACAATAATATCCGGAGTCAGGAACTGAAAAGGATAAAAAACCAAATAGCAAGAGCAAAAATAAGAAAACTAAGCAATTATAGATTAGCTGATAAGCTTTCACTGTGTTACCTGGTAGTCTACTGTTTTATATTCAATGCTTTCTCCACTGTGGCCAGGGAATGGTTTCTTCTCAAGGGCTGAATATTAACAAAACTTCTTAGAATTTAAATCTTTTAAAATTAATTCCATGGAGCTAATGGGAAAAAGTCAAATAACTGCACCAATTATAGGAGAGCTGGTTGGTGATGACGTGGATGTGTCTGCAGTGTGCAGGCCCAGACTGTTTCTATAGATTCACAATGAATGTTCCATCTTTATTTATAACAGTGAAACTGATCGTGGACAATGGCTATTCTGGTTGCAGAAACCTGGAGATTTAACTCATTAACACCCTGCTTTCGGGTAATTTCGAAAGAACAACACCCAGCTCTGTCAGTTAGTGTGTTTGTTTGTTCACCCACAATTTGTTGGTTTCAGCACATAAAAGGATGAGGCTTTATTAACTTAAACTCTTCTACATCTGCTGTATTACTCTTGCTGTTGATTCTTCAAAGATAAGGTTAATCAAGACTTTCTTTGTGAAATCCATGCTGACTGTGCTTTATTATATTTTCATTTTCATATGTATTTTCTACTTTTGGTGATTATTGTCATTTTTTATTGATTTTATTTTTATTTATTGCATTTATTGCCCATCCCTAATTCCATGGAGAAAGTGGTGGTGAGCTGCCTTCTTCAACCACTGCAGTCGATGTGATGCTGTTCGGAAGGGAGTTCCAGGATTTTGACCCATCAACAGTAAGGGAACAGTGATATAGTTCCAATTCAGGATGTTGTATGGCTTAGAGGGGAACTTGCAGGTGGTGGTGTTCCCATGCATCTGCTGCCCTTGTCCTTCTAGGTAGCAGAAGTCACGGGTTTGGAAGGTGCTGTCGAAGAAGGCTTGCTGCCTTGCTGCAGTGCATCTTGTGGATGGTGCACACTGCTACCACAGTGCATCGGTGATGGAGAGAGTGAATATTGTGAATGAGGTGCCAATCAAGTGGGCTGCTTTGTCCTGGATGGCGTTGAGCTTCTGAAGTGTTGTTGGAGCTGCACCTATCCAGGCAAGTGGAGAGTATTCCATCACACTCCTGACTTGTGCCTTGTCGATAGTGGACGGGCTTTGGGGAGTCAGGAGGTGAGTTACTCGCCGCAGGATTCCTAGTCTCTGACCTGCTCTTGCAGCCATGATATTTATGTGGCTACTGCAGTTCATTTTCTGGTCAATGGTAACCCCCAGGATGTTGATAATGGGAGATTCAGCAAACGTAATGCTGTTGAACGTCAAGGGGAGATGGTTAGGTTCTCTCTTGTTTGAGATGGTCAATGCCTGGCACTTGTGTGACTCGAATGTGAAATATCCTTATTGTAGGGTATTGTATTGTACTGCACAGTGACAACACTTGGAAAGTCCTTCATTGGCTGGAAAAGGCTTTACAAGGCCCTGTGAAATGCATGTGTTGCTTTTTCCATTGTTATCAGTGTCATTTTGATCAAAAGATAGAATTCGTGAGCACAAAGTTTAAATCAATGTTGATTCAAATAATGTAAAAGCATCTATATTCTTGCACTGTACTTAATAATCACCATCTTCCGATCCTGACAGAGTACAATGTCTTTGACCCTGAAATTGATTCCACAATCTCAGTCCCTCAGACAATTTCAGCTCAGTTCTGATGAAAGATCACAGATCTGAAACGTTAACTCTGTTTCTCTCTCCACAGATGCTGCCAGACCTGCTGAGTATTTCCAGCATTTTCTGTTTTTATTTCAGATTTCCAGTATCTGCAGTATTTTGCTCCTGTGTTACTTTGAAAGTTAAAACTGACCCACCTGTCTACAATTCACACTGGGGTCTCCCATGAAATGATTCTGTATAATGTTGATGTAATGAATACAGACTCCGAGCACAGAGCTTCCTGTGCGAAATTGGGGATATGAAAACCAGCAGACTCTGCAGGAATTTCCACTGGGAGCACAAATTCACAAAATCTACCTTTTATATATTGATTCATTTTAATTGTCCTTCTGGAAAATTATTTTGAAGCAATTTAAACATCAACCCACAGCTCCATGACTGGGTCAATTATGAGGTCATCCTCTGACAGGTCATGTGACAGCTGGAGCCACAAGACATCAGAACCAGATTTGTGACTGGATTAAAACCCGGAATCCTGTCATAATGGCTTTTCAAATAAAGCTGTTGCTGTTTGAAAACACAGCAGTTAAACTTTCTGCCTGACCATGAGGGGAGCTAGGGAGAAATTTACAAAACTCAATCCTTCAACAAAATAGTTCGAAAACCATTAATATAGAAATCATGTGAGGATTCATATGCAGGAGAAACAAGCAGAATACAGAAAGTACAGAGGAGAGCTGAAAAGGGAAATGAGATCAGCAAGAGAGTGTGTGAGAAAAGATTGGTGGGTCACATAACTGGGAACACTGAAGTCTTTTACCAACATATGGACAGTCAATGAAAGGGTGGGTCAATTAGGAGATCCTGTGGAGGCAGAGGGCGTGCCTGAGGCACTAATTAAGTACATTGCATCTGTCACAAAACAAGCAGATTGTGCAAATGTCACACAGTAAAGGAGGAGGATGTGGAGAAATTGGAGGGGATGAAAATAGATAAAGAGGAGATAATTACAAGGTTGGCAGTGCTCACAGTAGAAAAGTCACCCGGTCTGGATGGGCTGCATCCTGGGTTGCTGAGGGAAGTAAGGGTGGAAATAGAGGAGACTTGAGCCACAATCTTTCAATCCCCCTTTCTATGGGAATGATGCCAGAGGACTGGAGGATGCAGGTAAGCTTGGGCAGTTCGATCTCAGTTTAACTTGACCATTTTTATAATGTATCTGTTGTAATAACTAATAAGGTCAAGGAAGCCATTTTACAATTAACACATGACCAAAGGAGCCATTTTGTGTTCAGTACTAACGTTTATATCCTGTATAATTAATGAGTAGCTACCCATCATGAAACAGATAATTGTAAAAGTAATGAACCTTGATTGAGTTATAAATAATGAATCAATAATCATTTTAGAGAGAATGGGTTTTCATTTAAAGTTAGTTCAATCTAATTACTGTGAGTTTCTGTGTCTGTGTGGGAAAGGGCAGTTTCAGCGAAATGTATTCAAACAAGGGACCTTTCTAGGACACCTGATAAAACCCATGGTCTGGTACATCGTGACCTTCAAGAGTCTCGATTTAATGAATAGGAAACTTGTTTCAGATCAGATTGGGAGACAGTGTGAAACCACTCCATTGTACTCATGTCTGAGATTCTGAGGACAGGTGACTGTTAGTTGAAGACATCATTAAGAACTTATTAAATGTACCTAGCAACAGCTCGGACCAAATATTATTTTACAAGGTGGTGTGATGGCCATCCAGGGGTTAAAAGTAGGGATTTTGTAAGGTTTCAGTGTGCAGGAACACGAGAAGATCTCAGGGGTAAAGGCTCAGATCATCAACCAAGTTCTCCACCTGATGAGGGATCTAGGCTGGACAAAGAGGACCGTGACACTCTGAGACCAAGCTCGACCAGTCCACACACCTGCTCGAGCAGTAAAGTTATATTGTCCAAGTTTGTTAAAGATAATTTTGCTTTCAATTATTAAGTACTATTTTACTCTCAATAAAAGTTCTGGACTTACTAATCAAGTATCCTACTTTAATTGGTTAAAGTCATGCCCAAAGAGATTGTCCACAATAGACTTTCCAGAATTAAAAGATACATCTGCAAGGATTGCTAATTTTACAGCCCTGTTTAAAAGAGAGATAAACCCAGGAACTACAGACCAGTTAGTCTAATGTCAGTGGTGGGGAAACTTTTAGAGACAAATATCCAGGAGAAAAATAACTGTCACTTGGTAGAACATGGCCTAATAAATGACAGCCAGTACAGATTGGTTAACAGAAGATTGTGTCTGAATTAATTCATTAATTTCTTTGATGAAGTTTCAGAGAGAGTTGACCAGGGTGGTGAGGTTGATGGTGTGTGTCTGGACTTCAAAATTGTGTTTGAAAAAGTACCATAAAATAGACTTGTGAACAAAATTCGAGCAGATGGGATTAGAGGGGGCAGTGGCAGCCTAGATACAAAATTGGCTGAGGGACAGAAAGCATAAAGTAGGGTGAATGCTTGTTTTTCAGAATGGAGGGACTAATACAGTAATGTCACTGTTGTTGCAGTGTGTGCAGTGTCTGACTCTGAGCTGTCCTAGGGAGGGGGCTGTTTGTGATGTTCCTGTGGGGTGTATTATCATCAGGGTATCTCTCTGAGCTGTCACAGGGATGGGGCAGTGTGTGATATCCTTGTGCATGTCATGCAGGCCCACTGGCGTGTGGTTCCATCCTGATGCCAAGAAACAGAGCCCCATCTATGGGCAAAAAGTCTCACTTCCCTGTGGATGGCTTGAGAGAGAAGAAGGCTTAGGGAGTAAACCTGGACAGTAAATCCGGAGTGGAGTCCCGTAGGCGGTTACCTGTTACTTATCAGGTAGTTTTCCAGCAACTCCTACAGCAGAGCAATACCAAACAGTACTGTTTTTTTCCTTTCCTTTGGACAATACTAGCAATGCTGAGAGAGGGTCCTGATGCTCAGGGTCTCCATACTATTCGCCCAGGCCTGTGCCCTGGAGAGGACACTCCAGCTTTGTGGTTAAACATTAGCACAACACGGGAAGAAACAGTTACTGATTGTAAGCTCTCACTCAATTGGTGTAGAGTATGAGCACCAGGGGTTACTTCTGACAGAGGGAGAGATCATCATGTCTCATTGGATAGCTACCACCCACTCAGTTAACTGCTGTCCTGCCACGACCTACTTGCTTCAATGGGTGCTTGGAGCTTAGAGAGTCATCTCTCAACAGGCGGTTCGATAATCTACGCACCAGGCAAGACAAACTTAACAAAGAAGACACCAGTCCTTCGCATCGCAAGCTGGAATGTGAGGACCATGTGTCATGGCCTTACTGACAACCTTCTGCAGGTTGATGACACACACAAGACAGCTGTGATCGACAAGGAACTCACAAGACTCAATGTGGACATTGCTGTGCTGCAAGAAACTAGACTCGTTCAAAGTGGATCCCTCAAAGAGAAACACTACACCTTCTTCTGGCAGGGGAAAGCCCAAGAAGCAACTCGTGGGTTTCACAGTAAAAAACACGCTACTTGCAATGAGTGAACCACCCACAGTAGGCTCAGAGAGACTTCATACTCTTCACTTGTCAACAAGCGCGGGCCCAGTTAATCTCATGTGCATCTATGTCCCGACACTCACCTCCACCCCAGATGTCAAGGATCAATTCTATGAGACACTTGACGCTGCCATCAGTAGAATTCTCAGCACTGAGGGACTGTACCTTCTAGGAGACTTCAACACAAGTGTGGGTACTGACTATAGCTTGGCCAACGAGCATAGGGCACCAGGGGATTGGCAAGATGATCAAAAATGGACAGAGGTTGCTGGATCTATGCTGTCACCATGGACTCTGTGTGACAAACAGCTACTTCCAGTTCAAGCTGTGCCACAAGGTGTCCTGGAGCCATCCAAGATCACGCCACTGGCACCAGCTAGAACTTAACATCACCAGATGTACCACCCTCAGAAGTGTCCTCATCACTCACAGCTATCACAGCGCTGACTGTGACACTGACCACTCCCTAGTGCGTAGCAAGGTCAGGCTTCAGCTAAGGAAGCTTCACCCATCCAAGAAGAAAGGTCCTTCACGGATCAACACTTGCCGAACCACTGATCCAGAAAGGACCCAGGAGTTCCTCAACATCCTTGATCAGGCTCTTTCAGAAAACACCCAAGGCCTCAGTGCGGTGTCAAAGTGGAATCATCTGCACGCCACCATCTATAACTCTGCACGGGAAAAGAGATGGGAGGAATGCTGACTGGTTTGAGGCTTATTGGACTGAAATGGAGTCAGTTACTGTAACTAAGAAGAGAGCCCTCATGAACTACAAACCAGTCCCCAGTAAACAAACTCTAGACGCTCTCAGAACTACCAGAAACAAGTCTCTGCAGGCTGCTCGGCACTGCACCAATCAACACTGGTTAAAACACTGCAACAGTATTCAATCTACCGCTGAATCTGGGGGATGCTAGAGGGACATATGAAGGAATTCAACACACCAAGGTTCCTTAGACAGCACCTTCCATACCCGCAACCTCTGCCAACTAGAAGGACAAGGGCAGCAAATTCATGGGAACATCACCACCTGCAAGTTCCCCTCCAAGCCACACACTATCGTGACTTGGAACGAGATCGCCTTTCCTTCACTGTCGCTGGGTCAAAATCCTGGAACTCTCTTCCTAACAGCACTGTGGGTGTACCTACCTCACATAGACTGCAGCGGTTCAAGAAGGCAGCTCACCACCACCTTCTCATGGGAAATGAGGGATGGGCAATAAATGCTGGCTTAGCCAGTGATGACCACATCACATGAATGAATAAAAAAAAAATTATGAAAGCAACCGGCCCAGCAGTAACTAAATCAGCACCTTTGAAGACAAAGACAGGGACGATCATCACTGAACCTAACAAGCAGATGGAAAGGTGAGTGGAGCATTACCTTGAACTCTACATAACGGAGAACATTGTCATTGAAGTAGCTCTCAGCGCCAATCCAGACTTCCCTGTCATGGAGGAGTTGGACAGTGACCCCACTATCATAGAGCTCAACAACGCCATTGACCGTCTTGCCAGTGATAAAGCCCTGGGAAATGATGGTCTTCCACCTGGAATCATCAAAATTGGAAAAGCGGCACAGCTGTAGCATCTCTATGAACTTCTGTGGCTCTGTTGGAAGGAGAGATCTGCGCCTCTAAACATGCCTGATGCAAACATTGTCACCTTGTACAAAAATATAGGGGATCACAGTGACTGCAGCAATTACCGAGGCATCTCCTTGCTAAGTATCGTGGGGAAGGTCTTTGCTCACATTGCTCTGACCAGATTGCAGACCCTGGCATCACACATCTATCCTGAGTCTCAGTGCAGCTTCAGTGCTGGTAGATCGACAGTCGACATGATTGTCTCACTTCGGCAGTTACAGGAGAAGTACTGTGAACAGTACAGACCACTCTACATTGTCTTTATAGACATCACCAAGGCCTTTGATCTTGTCAGCAGAGACGGACTCTTCAAACTGCGATGGAACATAGGCTGCCCTCCTGAACTCTTGGGCATCATCTCTTCTTTCCACGAGAACATGCACTGTTCCGTCAGTTACAATGGACCAACATCAGATGCTTTCAAGATCAGCAGTGGGGTCAAGCAGGGCTGTGTCCTGGTAACAACTCTCTTAGAAACAGAGGAACATAGGAGGAGGCCATTTAGCCCGTCGAGACTGTTCTGCCATTCAATTAGATCATGGATGATCATCTACCTCAACACCACTTGCCCGTGCTATCCCCATATCCCTTGATGTCATGAGTATCAAGGTTTCTATCAATTTCTGTCTTGAACACGCTCAATGATTGAACTTCCACAGACGCCTGGGGTAGAGAATTCCAAAGATTCACCACCCTCTGAATGAAGAAACTCCACCCTATCTCAGTTTTAAATGGCCTTTTAAATGAAACTTTAAGGAATACAAGCCCAGTTTCCTCATCCCAGGGATTAGTCTGGTGACCCTCCGTTGCACTCCCTCTGTGGCAAGTATATCCTTCCTTAGATAAGGAAACCAAAACTGTACACAATACTCCAGCGCAGTCTCACCAAGGCTCTATACAATTGCAGCAAGACATCTTTACTCCTGTACTCAAGACCCTTTGTGTGAAGGCCAACATACCATTTGCCTTCCTAATTGATTGCTGCACCTGCACAAGAGCTTTTAGTGTCTCATGAACAAGGACACCCAGGTCCCTTTGGACATTAACACTTATTCAGCTCTCACCATTTAAGAAATACTCTGTCTTTCTGTTTATTCTACCAAAGTGGATAACTTCACACTTATTTATATTATGTTCCATCTGTCATTTCATTCACTTATCCTATCCAAGTCCCCTGGAAGCCTCCTTGTAACCTCCTCACAGCTCACATCCTTTACAATTAGCATACTCTTCTCCATGCTGCAATTGTACATTTTCAGTGACTCAGATGGGGGTGTCCACCTGCATACCAGAGCTGATGACAAGCTGTTCATCTTGGCAAGACTGCGCGCCAAGACTAAAATGAGTCAGTTCCTAGTCTGTGAGATGCTGTTTGCTGATGACGCTGTGCTGACATCCCATAATGAAATTCACTTGCAGCAGTTTGTATATCGGTTCTCCCTGGCCTGCAAGGAGTTTGGACTGACGATCAGCCTCAAGAAGATCAAAGTTATGGGCCAGGACGTCGAGACTCCACCTTCCATCAAAATCGACAACCTCACTTTGGAGGATCAACAATCACCCGCAATCTGTCCCTTGATGCTGAAATCAGCATCAGGATTGTCAATGCTGCAGCTGACATGTCAAAGTTGAGAAGACCAATGTGAACCAACAGCAAACTGACCAAAAATACGAAGCTCTGCGTGTACCAGGCTTGTGTTCTCAGCACCCTCCTTTATAGTTGAGAAGCATCAACAACTTATACAAGCCAAGAAAAGCAGCTGAACAGCTTCCACCTCCGCTGCCTCAGATGGATATTGGGCATCTCCTGGCAGGACAGAGTGCCGAATGCGGAAGTGCACCAGCGTGCAGTGATCCGCAGCAAGTTTGTCCTCTTGCGTCAGCGGTGACTCTGTTGACTGGGTCATGTGTGCTGAATGGATGACGGTCGCATTGCCAAAGACATGCTCTATGGTGAGCTTGCTATCAGCACGAGACCAACAGGTCACCCACGTCTGTGAAACAAGGACATCTGCAAACGAGATCTCCAGCAGACTGGGAGTGTAGTCAATGCATGGGAAGTCCTTCCTGCTGACTGGAATTCCTGGAGAAAGGCATTCAGGAAGACGATGGGAAAAGCAGAGGACAAAAGAAATGACCAGTTGGGGGGAAAGAGAGCTCAGAGGAAGGAAATATTATCAGTCGACCTCGGGCCAATGATATTCATCTGTACCAGCTGCGGAAGGGATTGTCACTCACGAGTCATCCTCTGCAGCCACAACAAACGATGTTTAATACAGAAGTGACCTACACGCCAGGCGTAGCCCATCGCCGTCCGAGACGGACAGTTGCCTATTACTATTACAGCTACAGCTACAACTGCAAGAGCGGGTCAGAGGCTGGGAACTCTGCGGCGACTAACTCACCTCTTGACTCGCCAAAGCCTGCCCACCATCTACAAGGCACAAGTCAGGAATGTGATGGAATACTCATGCCTGGATGAGTGCAGCTCCAACAACACTCAAGAGATTGACACCATCAGGTCAAAGCAGCCCACTTGATTGGCACCCCATCCACCACCTTAAACATTCATTCCCTCTAGCACCAGTGCAGAGTGGCAGCAGTGTGTAACATTTACAATATGTACTGCAGCAACTTGCCAAGCCTCCTTCAACAGCACCTTCCAACCCACAAACTCAACCACCTAGAAGGACAAAGGTAGCAGACGCATGGGAACATCACCACCTTCAAGTTCCCCTCCAAGTCACACACCCTCCTGACTTGGCACTATACCGCCATTCCTTTACTGTTGCAGGGTCAAAAACCAGGAACACCCTCCCAAAAAGCACTGTGGAGGTGCCAGAGGACTGAACAGTGGCAAATGTGACTTCCTATTTCAACAAAGGGTGTAAGGGGTAACTACAGGCCAGTGTGATTAACAGCAGTGGTGAGTAAGGTTTTAGAAACAATATTAGGGAAAAAATCAACAGTCACTTGGAGAGATTTGAGTTAATTGAGGAGAGTGAGCATGGATTTATAAATGGGAGTTCATGCTTGACTAACTGCATTTTTTGATGAACTAACAGGAAGATGATGCAGCGAATGTTGTTGATATGGATTTTAAGAAGGATGGATGGATGGATTCAGAATGAATGATAAGGTAGCACATAAAAGGGTGGTTAACAAAATTGAGGTTCATGGAATAGGAGAGTCACTGTCCAATTGGATAGAAAATTGCTTTAAGGACAGAAAATAGCGAATCATAGTAAACGGTTCTTTGTCAGGCTGGAGGATAGTCGACAGTGGGTGTTCTCCAGTGATCACTGTGAGAACCACTGCTTTTTCTGCTATATGTAAATGACTCGGATCTTGGAATATCGAGTAGAATCTCAAAATATACCGATAACACCAAACCTGGAGGAGTGGTAAACAGTGAGGATGATATGACCTGCCTGCAACAGGACAGTGATAGGCTAGCAGAATGGGCAGACAGGTGGCAGATAGAATTTAATAGTGACTAGTGTGAGGTGATGCATTATAGCAGAAGGAATTGGGAGAGACAATATATACTTAATAGCACAGTTCTAAATAGAACTAAAAATAATGCACCTTGTAAGTGGCTTGTTGGTCTAGGGGTATGATTCCCACTTTGGGTGTCTGATTGGTTAATATGCGAGAGGTTAACAGACTAGCCCTTCTTCATTTGTGTTTTTAGTTGAAGGTCATCAATTGGTTGCAGCCTTACAGAAAGCGAAATTGACGTTCATACAGATCCTGTTTGAGGACCAGAGAACTGGATTCAAAGAGCCTGTCGACAAAATTGAAATGAACAAAATGTACAGGTCACCAAGTGGGTGTCTGAAGGTGGAGCAGTAACTGAGAGCTGGATACAAAAACAACACGACTAGTAGCTAATATGGAATGGAATTCTTCTGTGTTTCTGTTGTTCGGTTTCGATTAGGGTGGCACAGTGGCGCAGTGGTTAGACCCACAACCTCACAGTTTCAGGGCCCTGGGCTCAATTCTGAGTACTGCCTGCGTGGAGTTTGCAAGTTCTTCCTGTGTCTGTGTGGGTTTTTGCTGGGTGCTCTGGTTTCCTCCCCCCTCCAAAGACTTGCAGGTGATAGGTAAATTGCCCGTAGTGTAGGTAGGTGGTAGGGAATATGGGATTCCTGGAGGGTTAGTATAAATGGGTGGTTGTTGGTCGCCACAGACTTGGTGGGCCGAAGGGCCTGTTTCAGTGCTGTATCTCTAATAATAATAACTCATCGATTTTCTTGTTTTTCTCTTTTTTGATGCGTTTGAATAATTGTGGATCCTTCTTCAGGGTGTTTCCATTCACCAGGAAGTTCTGACCTCTGATGATGTTGATCAGAATAAGCTTCTGATAGTTTTGGAACTGAGCAAATTTCCTTTGCTTGAGTCTGCAAGATGTAACTCAGTCTGACATGTGGATCCAAGGGAGGATTTGAAAGCCACCCCTGCATTGGAGCATACAGTTGTATCCATCCAATAAGAGAGTGAGTAGAAGTGACAGTTCAGTCAGTCGAATATGAGACTTTTAATCTCAGGGTTGTGAGTTTGAGTGCCATTCTGTTTTTCCCTTTTTTGAGGCTTCATTAGCAGAGAGTACAAGGAGTGTTTGAAATGAAATTCAACAACAGTATGAGAAAGTCTCACTTTGATTCGGGACTCTTCTCTCTGCAGCATCTCGCTGCAAAAGATTGAACTTTATCTCATTTCTTTCTCAGCTCGGTGTCAGTGCGGCTCGGTGGGACTTCTGGCTGTCTCCCGCTTCACAATCCATCAGTACTGAGAAAGCAATGGGGAATATTACTCACATGTTGTGTTCTGTAACCTTTCGGAAAAATTGAATGTATGTATTTTCTTCCAAAACAAGGACACAAAGACATTAACAATGTGGGGCTGAAATAGCTCAGTTGGAGGAGTGTTAGATTGAAGATCTAAAGGCAATTTCAATTCTTTATGCGTCCCATGCTTTTGTTCTGATTTTCCAGTTGTACAATTTACTTTGAAATTATTTACCAAGCACCAGTGGATTGAATTTGAGAAACAACACAGTCATTTGCAGCACAGAAGGTGGTCATTTGGCCTATCGTGTCCATGCTGGCTCTTCCCGGAGCAATCTAGTCAGTTCCACTCACCAGCTCGATCCCTTTCCTCCTGCAAGTTTCTTTCCTTCAAGTATCCATCAAATTTCCTTTTCAAATCATTGATTGTCTCTGCTTCCACCTCACTCGTGGGTCAGGTCATTACCACCCACAACATAAAAAATTCCACCTCATCAAGGATGGGAAATATTTATATCTTCTATATTTAGCTTATTGTTTATTTCTATGAGAAGAGAATGGCAGTCAACATGAAAGGGAACCCAAAGATCTTTGAGCAGTATATAAGTAATCAGTGGGTAGTAAGAGGTGGAGTGGGCCTTATTAAAGACAAAGAGGATAGTACATGCTGAGAGGTGCTGGGCAATGTTAATATATTTAATGAGTACTTTGTATCAGTGATCACTAAGGAATTGGAATCTGACAAAATATCAGCAGAAGCGGAGAGAGTAGAGGCAATGGATCGGGTACAAATTGAGAGAGGGAGCTACTAAAAAGGCAGACTGTGCTTAGGGTAGATAAATCACCTGGTACGGATGGCTTACATCCCAGGTTGCAAAAGGAAATGCGTATGCAGATAACAGAAGGGCTTGTTATAATCTTCCAATCTTCCCTGGATACGGGGGAGGTGCCAGAGGATTGAACAGAGGCAAATGTGACACCCTTATTCAAGAAAGGCTGTCAGGACAGTCTGGGTAACTACAGGCCAGTTAGATTAACAGCAGTGGTGGGTAAGGTTTTAGAAAGAATAATCAGGGTAAAAAATCAACAGTCACTGGAGAGGTTTGAGTTAATTAAGGATAGCGAGCAGGGATTTATAAATGGGAGTTCATGCTTGACTCATCTTAACAGCATTTTTTGATGAACTAACAGAGAAGGTCGATGAAGGGAATGCAGTGGATGTTGTTTATATGGATTTTATGAAAGTATTTGACAAGGTATCACATAAAAGGGTGGTTAACAAAATTGAGGTTCATGGAATAGGAGGATCAGTGTCCAATTTGATAGAAAAGTGGCTTAAGGACAGAAAACAGTGAGTCTTATTAAATGGTTCTTTGTCAGACTGGAGGATAGTCGACAGTGGTGTTCCCCAGGGGTAAGTGCTAGAACCACTGCTTTTTTTGCTACAGATAAATGACTTGGATCTTGAAATATAGAGTAGAATCTCAAAATATGCCGATAACACCAAACCTGGATGAGTGGCAAACAGTGAGGATGATATGAATTGTTTGCAACAGAGCAGTGATAGGCGAGCAGAATGGGCAGACAGGTGGCAGATGGAATTTAATAGTGACTGATGTGAGGTGATGTATTTTAGCAGAAGGAACAGGGAGAGACAATATATACTCAATGCTACAGTTGTGAAGAATGTGCAGGAGTAGAGGGACTTGGGTGCATGTCCATCAATCTTTGAAGTTGGCAAGACATATTGCGAGAGTGGTTAGCAAAGTATATGGGATCTTGGGCTTTATAAATAGAGGCATTGAGTACAAAAGCAGGGGAATTATGCTGAACCATTAGAAAGCTCTGGTTTGGCCCCAATTGGAGTGTTGCGTCCAGTTCTGCTCACCACACTTTAGAAAGAATGTGCGGATCCTTGAGAAGATGCAGAGGAGATTTACCAGAATGGTTCCAGGTATGGAGGATTATAGTTTCAAGGTTAGGCTGGAAAAGCTAGGGTTGTTCTGCCTGTATCAAAGGAGATTGAGGGGAGAATTGATAGAGGTGTATCAGGCTATGACAGTTTTAGATAAGTTGGCAAGGAAAAATTGTTCCCATTAACTATTGGTACAAGGACTAGGGACACAGATTGAATGTTTTGGGCAAGAGATGCAAGGGGAATGTGCGGAAGAACCTTTTTTACACAGTGATTGGTAATGATCTGCAACTCGCTGCCCATGAGGGTGATGGAAGTGGAAACAATCGATGATTACAAAATTTGGATGGGCCCTTGATGGAAATAAATTTACAGGGCTACGGGGATCGAGCATTCGAGTGGGACTGACTGGATCGTTCCCTGGAGAGCCGCCATGGACTCAATGGGGCGAATGGCCTCCTTTTATCCCACAAATGACTCAGTGACTCAATGACTCCAGGTCACTCGCAGAGTCAAGAAAACAGAGTGATGGATTTAACACAACATTATAAGTTATGTTTGTTTTGACAAAATGCAATAATAACTCGTCTCCACTCCTCGTGTTTCGAAATCCCACACATTCACTATAATGTGAACAATTATTTCCTGTTGTGTCTCTCTCAGATTTGTAAACTTCACTGTATTGGAGTGAGGTGACATCTACTGGCAGGAAACAAGAACTGCAATCAAGCGGCAGAAACTCCACAGTCTGTCAGGGTTAAAGAAACATTGCAATGTGAGGAAATAGTGAAGGGGTTTGATTGGGTAGATGGAGACATGATTCCACTTGTGGTGGTGTCCGAAGCAAGCGCCGGAAATATGAAATTGTCATTCATAAAAGAAATGAGGAATTCATGAAAAATTTAATTACGTAGTGAATGGTTAGAATGTGGATAGAATAGAAAGTGGGATTGGATGGACAGAAGCAGTCTGAAAGGATGGCTGAGACAAAAGGTGAACACCCTGAAACGTTAACTGTGTTTCTCTCTCCACAGATGCTGCCAGAGCTGTTGAACATTTCCAACACTTTCTGTTATGATTTCAGCATTTACAGGATGTTGCTTTGATCTGAAAAAAAATGGATGAACAGCTTTTCCACAGGAGCTAAAAATGCATGTATTGTAAGTGGCTCGTTGGTCTAGAGGTATGATTCTCGCTTTGGGTATACAATTGGTTAATATGCGAGAGATCCCGGGTTCAACTCCCGGACGAGCCCATTCTCTTTCGTGTTTTTAGTTGAAGGTCATTGATCGGTTGCAGGCGGAATTGACTTTCATGCGGAGCCTGTTTGAGGACCAGAGAACTGGATTCAAAGAGCCTGTCGACAAAATTGAAATGAACAAAATGTACAGATCACCAAGGGGGTGTATGAAGGTGGAGCAGTAACTGAGAGCTGGATACAGGAACAACACGACTAGTATCTGGTATGGAATGGAATTCTTCTGTGTTTCTGTTGTTTGGTTTGGATTAACTCATGGATTTATTGGTTTTTCACTTTTTTGATGCGTTTGAAGAATCGTGGATCCTTCTTCAGGGTGTTTTCTTTCACCAGGTAGTTCTGACCTCTGATGATGTTGATCGTAATCAGCTTCAACTCACTGATAGTTTTGGAAGTGAGCAGATTTCCTTTGCTTAAGTCTACAACATGTAACTCAGACTGACATGTGGATCCATGGGAGGATTTGAAAGCTGCCCCTGCATTGGAGCATACAGTTGCATCCATCCAATAAGAGACTGAGTAGAAGTGACAGTTCAGTCACTCGAACATGAGACTTTTAATCTCAGGGTTGTGAGTTTGAGTGCCATTCTGTTTTTCCCCTTTTTTGGGGCTTCATTAGCAGAGAGTACAAGGAGTGTGTGACATGAAATTCAACAACAGTATGAGAAAGTCTCACTTTGATTCGGGACTCCTCTCTCTGTAGCATCTCGCTGTGAAAGATTGAA
This sequence comes from Heterodontus francisci, assembly GCF_036365525.1. Lineage (NCBI taxonomy): Eukaryota > Metazoa > Chordata > Chondrichthyes > Heterodontiformes > Heterodontidae > Heterodontus > Heterodontus francisci. The sequence continues at coordinate 21,523,146 of NC_090405.1, forward strand.
CTTTATCACATTTCTTTCTCAGCTCGGGGTCAGTGCGTCTCAGTGGGACTTCTGGCTGTCTCCCGCTTCACAATCCATCAGTACTGAGGAAGCAATGGGGAATATTACTCATATGTTGTGTTCTGTAACCTTTCAGAAACAATTGAATGTATGTATTTTCTTCCAAAACATTCATTCTCAGTACAGAGAAAAATAGAGCATATGATTGACTGTATCAGGAAGTGAAAAATGTTTAAAATATGTTGTGACCAGTGGAGAAATGGGATGAGAATATAGTGCCCTCTTCTGATTTCAACTGTCGAAACATTTGTTATTTGGTTCTGTGGCTTAGTTGGCTAAAACACCTGCCTATTAAATAGGAGATCCTGGGTTCAACTCCCAGCAGAGCCTTATGTCATTATTAGCAACATGCTTCAGAAGTTCACATCTGTGTCTTGAACTCATAATTCAAGTTACATGATGAATTTCAGTTACAGGAGAAAACAACCTTTGTGAAGGATGTGAGTTTGGAATGGCTGTTCCTCCTTGTCCAGAAATTCAGTCCTGATATTTCAAAGGTAACTTCTTTGATAGAAATTTGTTCACCGTTCCATTCAACCTGGAAAACAGCTTGACATTAATCTCACTGAAGGAACGTGTGACCGCGTTCTGTGTTGCAGAGTGTTTGTGTCATTATGTGTTGCTTTTAACCGAGACTGGGACATGACGCAAGTGGGAGATTAGATTTTAGATACAGCACTGAAACAGGCCCTTCGGCCCACCGAGTCTATGCCGAACATCAACCACCCATTTAGACTAATCCTACATTCCCACCAAACATCCCCACCTGTCCCTATATTTCCCCTACCACCTACCTATACTAGTGACAATTTATAATGGCCTATAACCTGCAAGTCTTTTGGCTTGTGGGAGGAAACCGGAGCACCCGGAGAAAACCCACGCAGACACAGGGAGAACTTGCAAACTCCACACAGGCAGTACCCGGAATCGAACCCGGGTTCGTGGAGCTGTGAGGCTGCGGTGCGAACCACTGCGCCACTGTGCCGCCCACAACTGGGTTTATCTGAGGTTTGGAATATTTGTCAGTCAGGAACAAGAAAAATCAAAGTAACCAAATAAGAAAACCTATGTCTCGTGGTTACTGAGAAAAGTTCAGAATATATTAAACTTTGTTCGATTCAATACAACTGTGTGAACTTTGACCTTTCCTGCCTTTTATAAACAGTATTTGAAGTGTCTCAGTAAAAATGTTCAGTGTTGATGAGAGTGGGGTCTGGGTGAGCATCTGTTGAGTGTAACAGGGTCAGGACTGGATGCAGGAAGTTCTCTGACAGTCTCTCTCTCTCTCTCTCTCTGATGGGTTGAGTTGATTTTCAACTGGCAGCATTTGGTGTTTCGATAAATCAAGTTCCCTCCACTGATTTTTTTGGACAGACAGTGCAGTATAAGGATGTAAAGGGTTAATGCTGAAGACAGTGGGATCAACCCCTCCCACTGTCAGAGTGATGATGTAACAGTCACATGAGATGAGGTTTGGGAGAAGAGAGAGCAGCACCAAGGATGCTAGCTTCGGAGGCTTGATGAGTGTGTATATAGTATTGTGTAAATTAGAAAAGAGTTCTGAGTTCTTTCAGCAGGAAATGTGTCCAGAAAATATCGAGAAACTCACAATTTTATTATTCAGGAGTCGGAACACAGATATTAACACCAAGTGACAGTTCTGGGTTCATTAACAAAAAAAAGGTCGCGAATAATATTGCTGACTGATTGAAATCCCCCAGTGAGGAGACAGTTAAACAGGTGATCTGTTGGGACATCCTTTGATCCAAGCTTTCTGCAGCGTTTAATCTCCCTTTTTGGTGAAATTCTCTGTTATTTGCAACTTTTTTTAATCCAGCTTTGATGGGCGAGTGAAAAAACTGAAAAAAATTGAACAGTTCCATTCTTTCTTTTCTTCCTTCTTCCCTTCTTTCCATCAGTTTCGCTTTTCTGTCTCAGATCAATATAGTGATGAGAATCCCAATTTAATCTGTTGTTCCTGGTGTTTTATCCATTCCAATCAGAATTCAACATTCCAATCTAATCTATTTGTTATTCCACAGTGTCTCTCCATGTGTTTTATTCTGTTGCATTCTCTCACAGTCTGTTTGATGATCAATGTTACATCTCACTCTCTGTTCTGGTGAAAATCAGAAGCAGTGATATCTGTTTACACCACCCGACAAGTCGGTCTGAGGCTGTGCCTCGCTGATCATGTGGGGTTCGGAACATAGGAACAGGAGTCGGCCATTCAGCCCATCGAGTCTGCCCCGCCATTCAATATGATCATGGCTGATCATCCACTTCAATGTCCTTTTCCCCACACTTTCGTCATATTCCCTTATGTCATTTGTATTTAGAAATCTGTCAATCTCTGCTTTAAACATAGTCAATGACTGAGCTTCCACAGCCCTCTGGGGTACAGAATTCCAAAGATTTACAACCCTCTGAGGAACAACATTTCTCCTCATCTCTGTCCTAAGTGGCTTCCCCCTTATTTTGAAAATGCGTCCCCTGGTTCTCGACTCCCCAACCAGGGGAAACATCTTAGCTGCATCTACCCTGACTGTCCTTTAAGTATTTTGTAGGTTTCAATGAGATCACCTCTCATTCTTCGAACCTCTAGAGAATACAGTCCCAGTTTCCCAATCTCTCTTCATAGAACAGTCCCACCATCCCAGGAACAAGTCTGATGAACCTTCGTTGAACTCCCTCCATGGCAATAATATCCTTCCTAAGGTAAGGAGACCAAAACTGTACACAGTACTACAAGTACGGTCTAACCAAGGTTCTATACAATTGAAGCAAGAATTCACTAATTCTGTACTCAAATCCTCTTGTGATAAAGGCTAACATACTATTAGCCTTTCTAATTGCTTGCTGCACCTGCATGTTAGCTGTCAGTGACTTATTGACATGGATACCAGGTCACCCTTATACTCTATACCTCAGTTAATAAAGGAAAGGATTCCATATACCTGCTGAACCACCTTATTGACCTGTACTGCTACTTCAGGGATCTGTGGACATTCACTCCAACGTCCCTCACTTCCTCTGCACCGTTCAGTGTTCTCCCATTAATTGTGTATTCCTTTGCCTTTTTTGACCTCCCAAATGCATCACCTCACACTTGTCCAATTTGAATTCCATTTACCACTTTTCTGCCCACCTGACCAGTCTATTGATATCTTCCTGCAGTGTACAGCTATCCTCCTCCCTATCAACAACACGGACAATTTCTGTGTCATCTGCAAACATCTTGATTGTGCCCTCTACATTTATGTCCATATCATTAATATATACCACAAAAAGCAGGGGACCTAGTTGTGAGCCCTGTGAAACACCACTGGAAACAGTCCTCCAGTTGCAAAAACACCCGTAACCAATTCCTTCTTGTTTCCTGCCACTGAGCCAATTTTGTATCCAGCTTGCTACATTCCCCTGGATCGCATGCGCTTTTATGTTTTTTTAACCAGTTTGCCATGTGGGACCTTGTCAAAAGCCTTGCTAAAATCCATGTAGATCACATCAACTGCACTATCCTCACAATCCTCATTGTTACTTCTTCAAAAAATTCAATCAAGTTCGTCAGACAGGAGCTTCCCTGAACAAATCCATGCTGATGATACTTGATTAATCTGAGCCTTTCTAAGTGACAGTTTATCCTGTCTCTCAGAATTAATTCCAATAATTCGCCCACGATTGAGGTTAGGCTGACTGGCCTTTAATTGTTCCCTCGCTTCCTTTTTCAACAATGGTGCAATGTTAGCAATAAAAACAAAAAGTGCTGGACATACACAGCAGGTCTGGCAGCATCTGTGGAGAGAGAAGCAAAGTTAACATTTCAGGTCAGTGACCTTTCATCAGAACAGAAACATTAACTTTGCTTCTCTCTCCACAGATGCTTCCAGACCTGCTGTGTATTTCCAGCGCTAATAGTTTTTATTTCAGATTTCCAGCATCTGCAGAATTTTGCTTTTATTGCAACGTTACGAGACCTCCCATCTTCTGGCATCACACCTGTATCCAGTGAGGGATTGGAAACTGATGGTCAGACCTTCCACTATTTCCTTCCTGGCTTCTTTTAACCTCCTGGGGTACATTTCATCCAGTCCTGATGATTTATCCACTTTCAAGGATGCTAATCCCATTTATACTTCTTCTCTCCCTCAGTTTATCATGTCCAATACTTCACACTCCTTCTCCTTAATTACAATATATGCATCACCCCCTCATTTGTGAAGATAGTAAAGTATTCATTAACAAACATACCCACATCTTCCACCCTGATGGGCCCTACTCTTTCCTCAGTTGCCTCTTACTCCAATGTATTGATGAAACATCTTTGGATCCATTTTGATTTTGCTTGTCAATATTCTTTCATGCTCTCTGTTTGCTCTTCGTCGCTGCTCCCAAATGCCTCTAGTTAAGTCAAAAGACAACTTATCAGAAGTGGGATCACAAGGCCGAAAGTGGGGATGTTCACTGATGATTGCACAATGTTCAGCACCATTCATGACTCCTCAGATACTGAAGCAGCCCGTGTCCAGATGTAGCAAGACCTGGACAACATCCAGGCTTGGGCTGATAAGTGGTTAATAACATTTGCGTCACATAAATGCCAGGCAATGACCATCTCAAACAAGAGAGAATCTAATCATTTCCCCTTGATGTTCAATGGCATTACCATCACTGAAACCCCCACCATCAACATTGGGGGAGTTACCATTGACCATAAACTGAACTGGACCAGCCACATAAATGCATTTGCTACAAAAGCAGGTCAGAGGCTAGGAATTCTGCAGTGAGCAACTTACCTCCTGTCTCCCCACATCTTTACATCTTTCCACCATTTACGAGACACCAGTCAGGAGTTTGATGGAATACTCTCCACTTGCCTGGATGAGTGCAGCTCCAACAACACTCAAGTAGCCTGCTTGATTGCCCCCATCCAGCAGCTTCAACATTCACTCCATTCACCACTAATGCACAGTGGCAGCAGTGTGTACAATCTACATGATGCACTACAGCAACACACTAAGGCTTTTTCAACAGTACCTTCCAAACTCTGAACCTCTACTACCGAGAAGGACAAGGGCAGCAGATGCAAGGGAGCACTACCACCAGCAAGTCCCTCTCCAAGCCACACACCATCCTGACTTGGAACTGTATCGCCATTCCTTCGTTGTCGTTGGGTAAAAATCCTGGAACTCCCTTCCAAACAGCACTGTTGGTATTCCTGCATCTCAAGGACTGCAGCGGCTCAAGAAGGCAGCTCACCACCACTTTGTCAAGGGCAATTTGTAATGGGCAATAAATGCTGGCATAGCCAGTGATGCCTACATCACACTAACAAATGAAAAAAAGTGAGGAAATAGTGAAGGGCTTTTATAGAATACACAGAGACATGTTTCCACTTGTGGTGGTTTCTGAAATAAGAGCCAAAAATATAAAATCAACATTCATAAAACCAATGAGGAATTCATGAAAAATGTATTTATGCAGTGAATGGATAGAATCTGGAATTTTCTATCACAGGGAGAGGTTGGGGTGAATAGTATTGATGCACTTAAGGGGAGGTGGAACAAATGAACAAGTGTATGGGGAGAAATGAATTGAGGGATATACATATCGGGCTTCATTTTTAAAAATTTGTGCATATGAAGCAGGGTGGCTGGAAATATGTGTAGAGCATAGAGCAGTTGGGATGATCCCAGTGCAGTGTTTTGTCTGGATGGATCTGCCCAGAACACTTGTGATGCAGGAGCTGGGAGCTTCAGTACTTCAGTGGAGGCTGATACTGACACCGGTTTTCATTAGTGGGTGTTCTTAATGATTATTAATTGAGAAATTAAATTCACCTCTTTGATATTTTGCCCCTCACTTGTTCTTGAGTTATAAGATATATTTTTTCTTCATACAGGCAAATACTTGAAGGTATCGTGATGAATGTGATGGTTGCTGCACTCGAGGCACAAGGAACAGTGCAGCCAGCTCCTCTCACACACAGTAGGTACATTATCACTCAGAGTACAGAGGGATAGACAGTTCATCAGTTCCCTAGTCTCAGACTGCAGAAGTAGTCAGGCCCACATTGATCCCGAGTTCCAGAGACACATTTTCAATCAAACAAAGCAGGAGAAAAAGAAGTTGTTTCCATTTCGCCCCAATTCAGTCCCACTGACAGTCAGATACATCAATCCCAGGTCAAAATCACACCCACTAGCAGATTGAAATACAATGTGTCAATCTAAATATAATGCAGACTCAGCGAGCAATTAAATATCAGATAGATTTGGCACACGTTACTGATTGAATGGCACAGAATCTAAGCTAACGATGTACCCTGAGATTTAAATTAAATATCATACCCAAAGCTCACACCCATTCATTATAAAGGATGTTTAAACATCCCCATAGTGTACCCTGAGGTACAAGTTACATACAAGTCCAACATTCATTACAGAGAAAGTTTCAAAGGTGCTGAAAGATATTGTAAGCTGAGACACAAATTAGATACCAGTTCAGAACTCACGCACGCTGTGAAATTGAAAGATACAGAATCAATTCGATTAGTGTAGATTGATCTAATCATTATATACCATTCTAAAACCTCATACAATATCAAACTGAAATACAGTATTAATTCCATTAGTGTAGATTGATCTAAACATTATATACCATTCTAAAACCTCACACAATATCAAACTGAAATACAGTATCAATTCGATTAGTGTAGATTGATCTAATCATTATATACCATTCTAAAACCTCACACAATATCAAACTGAAATACAGTATTAATTCCATTAGTGTAGATTGATCTAAACATTATATACCATTCTAAAAACTCATACAATATCAAACTGAAATACAGTATTAATTCCATTAGTGTAGATTGATCTAAACATTATATACCATTCTAAAAACTCATACAGTATCAAACTGAAATACAGTATTAATTCCATTAGTGTAGATTGATCTAAACATTATATACCATTCTAAAAACTCATACAATATCAAACTGAAATACAGTATTAATTCCATTAGTGTAGATTGATCTAAACATTATATACCATTCTAAAACCTCTTACAATATCAAACTGAAATACAGTATTAATTCCATTAGTGTAGATTGATCTAAACATTATATACCATTCTAAAAACTCATACAATATCAAACTGAAATACAGCATTAATTCCATTAGTGTAGATTGATCTAAACATTATATACCATTCTAAAAACTCATACAATATCAAACTGAAATACAGTATTAATTCCATTAGTGTAGATTGATCTAAACATTATATACCATTCTAAAAACTCATACAGTATCAAACTGAAATACAGTATTAATTCCATTAGTGTAGATTGATCTAAACATTATATACCATTCTAAAACCTCTTACAATATCAAACTGAAATACAGTATTAATTCCATTAGTGTAGATTGATCTAAACATTATATACCATTCTAAAACCTCTTACAATATCAAACTGAAATACAGTATTAATTCCATTAGTGTAGATTGATCTAAACATTATATACCATTCTAAAACCTCTTACAATATCAAACTGAAATACAGTATTAATTCCATTAGTGTAGATTGATCTAATCATTATATACCATTCTAAAACCTCATACAATATCAAACTGAAATACAGTATTAATTCCATTAGTGTAGATTGATCTAATCATTATATACCATTCTAAAACCTCATACAATATCAAACTGAAATACAGTATTAATTCCATTAGTGTAGATTGATCTAAACATTATATACCATTCTAAAACCTCATACAATATCAAACTGAAATACAGTATTAATTCCATTAGTGTAGATTGATCTAAACATTATATACCATTCTAAAACCTCATACAATATCAAACTGAAATACAGTATTAATTCCATTAGTGTAGATTGATCTAAACATTATATACCATTCTAAAAACTCATACAATATCAAACTGAAATACAGTATTAATTCCATTAGTGTAGATTGATCTAAACATTATATACCATTCTAAAAACTCATACAATATCAAACTGAAATACAGTATTAATTCCATTAGTGTAGATTGATCTAAACATTATATACCATTCTAAAAACTCATACAATATCAAACTGAAATACAGTATTAATTCTATTAGTGTAGATTGATCTAAACATTATATACCATTCTAAAACCTCATACAATATCAAACTGAAATACAGTATTAATTCCATTAGTGTAGATTGATCTAAACATTATATACCATTCTAAAACCTCATACAATATCAAACTGAAATACAGTATTAATTCCATTAGTGTAGATTGATCTAAACATTATATACCATTCTAAAAACTCATACAATATCAAACTGAAATACAGTATCAATTCCATTAGTGTAGATTGATCTAAACATTATATACCATTCTAAAAACTCATACAATATCAAATTGAAATACAGTATCAATTCTATTAGTGCACATTGACCTAAACATTACATACTATTCCAAAAACTCATACAGTATCAATTCCATTAGTGTAGATTGATCTAATCATTGCCAGTCCAAAAATCACATACAGTATCAGATTGAGCAATGCTGATATGAAGTGTAAACTGTGATGTAAATTAGATGCCTGGACAGAACTCACCCAGACTGCGGAAATAAAAAATACAGTTGTCTATGATACGCATTATTTTCCAGCCAAAAACATCTCATACATGATCAGAGTGAAATAGATTATCAATTCCATTTGTGTAGACTGAACTCCACATTATGGCGGCACAGTGGCGCAGTGGTTAGCATTGCAGATTCAAAGCTCCACTGACCTGGGTTCAGTTCTGCGGAGTTTGCAAGTTCTCCCTGTGACCGCGTGGATTTCTGCTGTGTGCTCCAGTTTCCTCTTACAGCCCAAGAATTGCAGGTTGTTAGGTAAATTGCCCCTCGTGTGAAGATGTGGGAGGGAATATGGGATTGATGTAGGATTAGTGTATATGGGTGGTTGTTGGTTGGCACAGACTCGGTGGGTTGAAGGGCCTGTTTCAGTGCCGTATCTGAAAATAAAATTACAAACCTGTAAAAACTCTCATCCAGGGGTATGGTGATTTTGTGGTTACTTTACAGGACGAGTAATCCAAAAGTCTCCACTAATGGACCAGAGACATGAGTTCAAATTCCACTGCAGCAGCTGGGTAATTTATAGAATCAAAGTAAGTTTATGGCACAGGAAGAGGCCAGTTGGCCCATTGTGTCTGTGCCAGATGAAAACTGTCCACCCATTCTAATCCCACCTTCCAGCATTTGGTGCATAACCCTGCAGATTACGTCATTTGAGGTGCATATCCAGACTCATTTTGAATGAGTTGAGGGTTTCTGTCTCAACTCCCCTATCAGGCAGTGAGTTCCAGACCCCCTCCACCCTCTGGCTGAAAAAAAACTTTTCCTCATCTCCTCTGTAATCTTTATATCAATCACTTTAAATCTATTCCCCTAGTCACTGACCTCTCTGCTAAGGTGAACAGGCCCTTCAACTTCAACTCTATACAGGCCCCGCAAAATTTTGTACATTTCAGTCTGATCTCCCCTCAGCCTCCTCTGTTCCAAGGAGAACAGCTCCATCCTATCCAATCTTTCCCCATAGCTGCATTTTTCCAGTCCCGGCAACATCCTCATAAATCTCCTCTGTACCCTCTCCAGGGCAATTACATCCTTTCTGTAATGAGGTGATCAGAACTGCACACAGTACTCAAGTTGTGGCCTTACTAATGATTTATACAGTTACAGTACAACCTCCCTGCTCTTATATTCTAAACCTCGTCGAAAAAAAAAGGATTCCATATGCCTTTTTAACCACCTTATCAACTTGTCCTGTTACCTTCAAGGATCTGTGGACATTTACTCCAAGGTCCCTCACTTCCTCTACACCTCTCAGCATTTTCCTATTAATCGTGTATTCCTTTGCCTTGTTTGACCTCCCCAAATGCATCACCTCACACTTCTCTGGATTGAATTCAATTTGCCATTTTTCTGCCCATCTGACCAGACCATCAAGATCTTCCTGCAGCCTACAGTTATCCTCCTTGCTATTTACCACATGGCCAATCTTTGTGTCATTTGCAAACTTCTTGATCATGCCCCCTACATTTACATCCATGTAGACCACATCATAAACTGCACTACCCTCATCTATTTTCCTTGTTAATTCTTCAAAATTTCGATCAAGTTGTTCAGACAAGATCTTCCCTTAACAAATCCATGCTGACTATCCTTGATTAATCTGTGCCTTTCTAAGTGACATTTTATCCTGTCTCTCTGAATAGATTCCAATAATTTTCCCACTATTGAGGTTAGACTGACTGGCCTGTAATTATTCGGTCTAGCCCTCACTCCCTTTTTAAACAGAGGTACAATGTTAGCCGTCCTCCAATCCTCCAGCACAACACCTGTATCCAATGAGGTCTGGAAAACGATGGTCAGACCTTCCGCTATTTCCTCTCTTGCTTCTTTTAACAGCCTGGGGTACATTTCATCCATCCCTAGTGATTTATCAACTTACAAATAAGCTAATTCCATTAGTATGTCCTCTCTCCCTCTGTTGATCATATCCAATACTTCACACCCCTCTTCCTTATCTACAATATCTGCGTCGTCCCCCTCTTTTGTGCAGACAGATGCAAAGTATTTATTAAGAACAATGCCAACATCTTCTGCCCCTACATATAGGTTACCTTTCTGGTCTTTTCTGTGCCCTCCTCTTTCCTTAGTTATCCTTTTACTCTTAATGTATTGATAAAACATCTTTGTGTTTACCTTGATTTTGATTGCCAATATTCTTTCATGCCTCTCTTAGTTTTCCTAATTTCAATGTTGATTTCCCCCCTCCACATTCTATAGACCTCTCAGCTTTCTGTAGTATTGAGTTCTCTGTGTCGGGCATAATTTTTCCTTTACTGCCATATCATACCCATAAGCTCCTTGACATCCATGGGGCTCTTGATTTGGCCTTCCCACCCTTTTTCTTTGAGGGAACATGTTGACTCTGAACCCCTGGAATCTCCCCTTGAATTCTTCCCATTGCTCTGACACTGATTTACCTTCAAGTACCTGTTTCCAGTCCACTTTCGCTAAATCACTCCTCAGCTTAGTAAAGTTGGCCTTGCCCCAATTGAGAACTCTAACTCTTGTTGTATCCTTGTCCTTTCCATAATTATGTTAAAACTGACTGAATTATGATCACTACCACCAAAATGCTCTCCCACTGCCACTCCTTCCACCTGCCCATCTTCATTTCCTAAAACTGCATCCTCTCTTGTTGGACTTGCTACATATTCGCTAAAATATTTCTCCTGAATGCATCACAAGAATTCTGCTCCCTCAATTCCTTTTACACTAAAACTATCTCAGTTAATGTTTGGGTGGTTAAAATCCCTTTCTATTGCTGCCGTACTGTTGCTTTGACAAAAATTGCCACTCTCCCTCCTTTCTTATCTCCCTCCCTATCGCGTCTGAAAACCCTGTAACCAAGACTGTTGAGCTGCCATTCCTGTCCCTCCTTAAGCCATGTTTCTCTCAAAGCTATGATATCATACTGCCACCTGTCTATCTGTCCTCAGCTCATCTGCTTTATTTGCTATACTCCTTGCATTGAAATAGATACACTTGAGCACTGCCAAACACTTTTTTAATTTTCTAAACTTTGTTTCCTCAGTCTTCCAGACTCATCCATTAATTCTCTGCCTTCCATTTTCATTTCTGATTTTGTCCCATCTGACTCTACCTTCCAGTCCCCATCCCCCTGCCAAACTAATTTAAACCCTCCCCAACAGCTCGAGCAAAATGCCCCGCAAGGAACTCCGTCCCAGCTCTGTTCAGGTGCAACCCGTCCGACCGGTCCCAAGAATCTAAAGCCATGCCTCCTGCACCATCTTTCCAGCCACACATTCATCTGTCTTCTTCTATTCCTGTACTCACTTGCGCTTGGCACTGGGAGTAATCCGGAGATTATTACTTTTGATGTCCCATTTGCAAATTTCTTACCTCACTCCCCAAATTCTGACTGCAGGACAACATCCTTATTTCTACCTATGTTGTTTGTTCCGATGTGGACCACAACTGCTGGCTGTTCACCCTCCCCTTTCAGGATGTTCTGTAACTGCTCAATGACATCCTTGATCCTGGCACCAGGGAGGCAACATACCATTCCTGGATTCATGTCTGCGGCTACAGAAATGCCTGATTGTTCCCTTGACTATTGAATCACCTATCACTATGGCTTTTCCAGTCTTCCTTGTACCTCCCTTTGCAGCTGAGTCACCCATGGTGCCATGGACTTGGCTCTGGCTGCACTCCCCAGGGAAGCATCACTGTCCTCCATATTCAGAACTGAATACCCGTTGGAGAGCGTCATGCAGTCAGGGTGTCCTGCACTACCTACTCGATTCTTTTTGACTGCCTGTTGATCACCCATTCCCTCTCTCCCTGCATACTCTTAAGCTGTGGGGTGACCACATCTATAAACGTGCTATCCATGTAGCTCTCTTCTCACGAATGCACTGCAGTGTCACCAGCTGCCACTCAAGTTCCAAAACCCAGAGCTCAAGCTGCCACAATTGAGAGCACTTCCTGGCACAAATGTTCTCTAAGATAGTGGAAGCATCCTGGAGCTCCCACATATCACAGGAGGTGCACTCTCAAGGTTGAAACACCCCTGCCATTAGTTGACCATTTGCTACTGCTAAAAAAAACCTTAACAGTACTACAACACCTTAGAATTATAAATAAAACTTTCCTAGTACTGATAAATCCCACTAAAAATCAATACAGTTCACTAGTTAAGATAAACCTTACTCCAAAAAACTCACCAACGATTCACTTGTTCCTTATCATTAATACTTAATTTATACTCTTTTTATTCTGCCTGTTGTTGAAATGCTATAACCCAGCCATTTACACACCCACCCTAACAGTGGTGTACTAACTATTTACTGTTACTCCCTAACAGCCGTTAATCACAACCAGTCACCTTGCAGCTTTCCTGTGATGTCACTATTCACTTTGTTTCCAACCTCCAGCTTGCTTGGACTCCTGTCCACTCCGCTTTCACCGTTTCCTGCTCTCTGAGTGAACCCTTGCTTACTCTCTCTCTCTCCCCACCCCGGGCTCTTTATGCTCCACTCTGCTCTCACTGTTTCCCGCTCTCAATGTATGAATATTTGTTTGCGTTGTGTTTAATTTAAAATATGGATTAACTGTATTTCACAGTTGTCGGTTTTATTTGGTAGTCCTGTACAAGTTGTGGATTGGTATTCAATATTTAGCTCTGTGAAAATGATTGTGAATGAAAACATAACTTTCAATCTTATACATGGGCTGGTCTGCAAGCTCCAAGTCCTTCACTTTGTAGTAATGGAATTGATACTGTATCTTTCAGTCTTAATCTCTGTGGGATTTTTGAACTGGTATGTAATGCATAGCTCGGTCTAACGTCTGATGTACATTATTGGGATTCATAGGATGATAGGAAATAGGGGCATTAGGCCAATCAGCCCATTGAGCCTGCTCTGCCATTCAAACAGATCGTGGCTGATCATATCCCTCTTTGCCATTTTTCCCTGCTATCTCCATATCCCTTGATCCCGGTAGTATTTAGAAATCTATTGATTTCTGTCTTGAATATGTTCAGTAATTGAGCCTCCACAGCCCTCTGGGATAAAGAATTCCACAGATTACCCACCCTCTGAGTAAAGAAATTCCTGCTCATCTCAGTCTCAAATGGCCTGTCCTTATTCTGAGACTGTGTCCCCTTCTTCCAGACTCACTAGACAGAGGAAACATCCTATCCATATCTACCCTGTCACACCCTGTAAGAATTTTGGAAGTTTCAATGAGATCACCTCTCATTCTTTGAAACTCCAGAGAATTTGGGCCCAGTTTCTGCAGTCTCTCATCATAAGGGGATTAGTCTGGTGAATCTCCATTGCATTCCCTCTGTGACAAGTCTATCCTTCCTTAGATAAGGGGAGGTGATGGCGTAGTGGCATTGTCATGGGCGGCACAGTGGTTAGCACCGCAACCTCACAGCTCCAAAAACCGAGGTTTGATTCTGGCTACTGCCTGTGCAGAGTTTGCAAGTTCTCCCTGTGACCATGTGGGTTTTTGCTGGGTGCTTTGGTTTCCTCCCGCAGCCAGAGACTTGCAGGTGATAGGTAAATTGACTGTTGTAAATTGCTCCCAGTGCAGGTAGGTGGTAGGGAATATGGGATTACTGCAGGGCGAGTATAAATGGGTGGTTTTTGGTCAGCACAGACTCGGTAGGCTGAAGGGCCTGTTTCAGTGCTGTATCTCTAAATAAATATAAAATAAGGAAACCAAAATTGTACAGAATACAGTGCTCGACCCCAAGGGTCACTGTTGGAACCACTGCTTTTTTTTGCTACAGATAAATGACTTGGATCTTGGAATATAGAGCAGAATCTCAAAATATGCCGATAAAACCAAACTTGGAGAAGTGGCAAACAGTGAGGATGAAATGAACCGCCTGCAACAAGACAGTGATAGGCTAGCAGAATGGGCAGACAGGTGGCAGATGGAATTTAATAGTGACTAGTGTGAGGTGATGCATTTTGGCAGAAGAAATAGGGAGAGGCAATATATACTTAATGGCACAGTTCTAAAGAGTGTGCAGGAATAGAGGGACTTGTTCACTATAATGTGAACAATTTTTCTTCTTGTGTGGCTCTCAGATTTGTAAACTTCACTGTACTGGAGTGAGGTGCCATCTACTGGCAGGAAGCAAGAACTGCAACCAAGCAGCAGATACTCCATAGTCTGTCAGGGTGAAAGAAACATTGCAATGTGAGGAAATAGTGAATGGGTTTGATTGGGTTGATGGAGACATGATACCACTTGTGGTGGAGTCCAAAGCAAAGGCCAGAAATATAAAATTGTCATTATTAAAAGATATGAGGAATTCATGACAAATGTATTTAGGTGGTGAGTGGGTGGAATCTAGATAGAATAGAAAGTGAGATTGGGTGGACAGAAGCAGTGTGAAAGGATGGCTCAAACAAAAGGGAAACGCCCTGAAAGGTTAACTCTGTTTCTCTCTCCACAGATGCTGCCAGAGTTTCTGAACATTTCCAGCACTTTCTGTTTTTATTTCAGAATTTGCAGGATGTTGCTTTGATCTGAAAAAAAATGGATGATTGGCTTTGGCTGCCAGTGAAATTCCACAGGAGCTAAAAGGAAGTTCTGATATCAGTGGCATGTTGATCTCGGGGTATGATTCTTGCTTAGGGTAAGTGATTAATTAATGTGTGAGAGATCCTGGGTTCAAATCCTGGACAAGCCCTTCTTTGTTGGTGTTTTTAGTTTAAGGTCGTCGATTGGTTTCAGCCTTACAGAAGGCGGAATTGATTTCCATATGGAGCCTGCTTGAGGACCAGAGGGCTGGATTCAAAGAGCTTGTCGACAAAATTGGAATGAATGAAATGTACAGAGAGCCAAGTAGGAATATAAAGTTGTAACTTTAACTGAAGCCTGGCTCCAAAAAACAACAGAACTGGGTTCTGGTATGGAAAGGAAACCTTTCCCATTTCTGTTGTTTGGCTTGCATTGGCTCATTGATTTTCTTGTTTTTCACTTTGTTGATGCCTTTGAATAATTGTGGATCCTTCTTCAGGGTGTTTTCTTTCACCAGGTAGTTCTGACCTCTGATGATGATGATCGTAATGAGCTTCAACTCACTGATAGTTTTGGAACTGAGCAGATTTCCTTTGCTTGAGTCTACAACATGGAACTCAGTCTGACATGTGGACCCATGGGAGGATTTGAATGCCACCCCTGCGTTGAAGAATACAGTTGCATCCATCCAATAAGAGACCGAGTAGAAGTGACAGTTCAGTCAGTCGAACATTAAACTTTTAATTTCAGGGTGGTGAGTTTGAGTGCCATTTTGTTTTTCCCTTTTTTAAGGCTTCATGAGCAGAGAGTACAAGGAGTGTTTGAAATGAAATTCAGCAAAACTATGAGAAAGTCTCACTTTGATTCGGGACTCTTATCTCTCTGCAGCATCTCGCTGTGAACGATTGAACTTCATCTCATTTCATTCCCAGCTCGGGATCAGTGTGGCTCAGTGGGACTTCTGGCTGTCTCCTGCTTCACAATCCATCAGTGCTGAGAAAGCAATGGGGAATATTATTCAAGGCTCTGTAACCAGAGGACACCGATTTAAGGTGAATGGCAAAAGAACCAAAGGCAACATGAGGAAAAACTTATTTTGCACAGCGAGTGGTTAAGATCTGTTATGCACTGTTTGAGAGTGTGATGGAGGCTGATTCAACCATGACTTTCAAAATGGTAAAAGATAATTATCTGAAGTGAAAGAAAGTGCATGTTTTCATGGAATACATGAGTCTGTGGCATGAGCTGAGTTGCTCGTGCAGAGAAGCAGCACAAGCACAATGAACTGAATGGCTTCCTTTTGTTCTGTAACTATTCTATGATCTATGATTCTTTTCAGAGTGAAATCAACACTCACATACAAGAAACTGACAGGTACAATGTAAACCCCACACTAACATACCAGCGAATGCTAGGGACAGAGTAAAACCAACTCAGTCCTAGACTAGAAACTGACAGATGCACTGTAAACTTCGCATTACCAGACAAGAAATTGACAGTTACAGTGTGAAACCCACAGTCACTTAGCAGCAGTTGGCAGGTAACGTGTAAAAATCTTTCTTTCATATCCCAACTGCAAGGAAAAAAGGAAATTAGGGACAAACCCAGGCTCACACTTCAAAGACTGAGAGATACAAAGCAAAACACATACTCACCTACAAGTACAGAGAAGAAGACACACTCAGAGGAGGTGCAGATTAAAGACACATGCATGTAACAGAAACTGATAGGGATAGAATCAAACCCTTTCTCACTTCTCAGAAACTGATAGATATAGACAAAAGCTGATGCTCACATACAAGTTGTTGAAAGATATGTGGTGAAACTCACAGAGCAATAGCAGAAACAAACAGGTACTGAATAATACCCACAGTCACAGACCAAAAACTGAAATATACTGAGTTAAACACCACTTTCTCACACCAGAAACTCATGGCTACAAAGTGAAGCTGACTCTATCCTCCCAGGCATTGACAGGTACAAAAGAAAACACTCACGACGATACCAGGACATGAAATGTACGTAATAAAACCTATCAGCTGAAAGAATAGCATTAATGACAGGTGTGGTACCCAGAATGCTCAGCGGCCTAGAATCCGCCCAATCTGTTACAGGAGCGGGGCGCGCAGGCGCAGTAGAGACAGCTCTGTCAGGAGCTGAAGCTGCGGGTTCGGAGTTGGAGCGGGATATTCACAAAGTGCGAGAAGACCGCGCACTTTGCGGGCTCACACAGCTGGAGCAGGGCCTCCGGGCCACAATAACATGGAACAATCCCATCTGTATCCCTGCGGATGGCGACGGTGAAGCTTTTCCCGGTGAGGCTTCCCGAAACCGCGTCCATAAATGGATAAGAATTGGCGTCTGGAGATGGATAAGAATTGGAGACTGGGCAGGGAGCGTCTCTAAATGAATAAAATTTGGGTACTGGTCAGGGAGCGTCTGTAAATGGATAAGAATTGGGGACTGGGCAGGGAGCGTCTCTAAATGAATAAAATTTGGGTACTGGACAGGGAGCGTCTATAAATGGATAAGAATTGGGGTCTGGGCAGGGAGCGTCTGGAGATGGAGAAGAATTCGAGACTGGGCAGGGAGCGTCTCGAAATGAATAAAATTTGGGTACTGGTCAGGGAGCGTCTGTAAATGGATAAGAATTAGGGACTGGGCAGGGAGCGTCTCTAAATGAATAAGATTTGGGTACTGGTCAGGAAGCATCTGTAAATCGATAAGAATTGGGTACTGGTCAGGAAGCGTCTGTAAATCGATAAGAATTGGAGACTGGGCAGGGAGCGTCTATAAATGCTTAAGAATTGGGGACTGGTTAGGGAGCTTTTTTTTATTCGTTCGTGGGATGTGGGCGTCGCTGGCTCGATCTCAGCTCGAGTAATGTGTCCAGTTCTGGGCACCAGGCTTTAGAAAGGACATCAAAGCTTCTGAGACAGTTCAGAGGAGATTTACTAGAATGATCCCAGAGATGAGGGGTGTCAGTTCTCTGGACAGGCTGGTGAAGCTGGGATTGTTCTCTTCAGAGTAGAGAAGGTTAAGGCAAGATTTAATAGAGATGTTCAGAATCATGAAGGATTTTCATACGGTAGAGAGGGAGAAACTGTTTCCAATGTCCTGGGGGTCAGTAACCAGAGGACACAGATTTAAAATAATTGGCCAAAAATGTCAAGGGGAGGTGAGGAGAGATCTTTTTACCCAGTAACTGATTCGGATTTGGAATGAATTGTCTGACAGGGTGGTGGAAACAGATTCAATTATAACTTTCATAAAGGAATTGCACAAATATTTCAAAGTGAAATTCTCCAGGATTATGGGGAAATAGGCAGGGGGTTGGACTAATTGCATCTTTTTGTTAGAGAGTCAGCAGAGGCACAATGGGGCCGAATGGCCTCCTTCTGTGCTGTGTGATTCTATGAACATAAGAACTAGAAGCAGGAGTCGGCAATTCAGCCCCTCGAGCCTGCTCTGCCATTCAATACAATCATGGCTGATCTCATCACGGCAGTTCTTGTTTCTTGCCAGTAGATGTCACTTCACTCCAATACAGTGAAGTTTACAAATCTGAGAGAGACACAACAGGAAAGAATTGTTCACATTATAGTGAATGTGTGGGATTTAGAAATACTAGGAGTGGAGACGAGTTATTACTTGTCTGCTCGATCCCCATAGCCCTGTAAAATTATTTCCTTCAAGTGCCCATTCAAATTCCTTTTGTAATCCTCGATTATCTCCATTTCCACCGCCCTCGTGGGCAGCGAGTTACAGATCATCACCAATCAGTGCAAGAAAGTTATTGCGCACATTCCCCCTGTATCCCCTGTCCAAAACCTTCAATCTGTGTCCCCTAGTCCTTGTACCAATAGTTAACGGGAACAATGTTTCCTTGCCAACTTATTTAAAACTGTCATAGCCTAAAACACATCTATCAATTCTTCCCTCACTCTCGTTTGATACAGACAGAACAACCCTAGCTTTTCCAACCTAATCTTGTAACTAAAATCCTCCATCCCTGGATCCATTCTGGTGAATTTCCTCTGCATCCTCTCAAGGACCCTCACATTCTTTCTAAAGCCTGCTGAGCAAAACTGGAAGCAACACTCCAATTGGGGCCTAATCAGAGCTTTATAATGGTTCAGCATAACTTCCCGGCTTTGTACTCAATGCCTCTATTTATAAAGCCCAAGATCCCATATGCTTTGCGAACCACTCTCGCAATATGTCTTGCCACCTTCAAAGATTGATGCACATGAACCCCAAGTCCCTCTATTCCAGTACACTCTTTAGAACTGTGCCATTAAGTATATATTGCCTCTCCCTATTCCTTCTGCCAAAATCCATCACCTCACATTTATCACTGTTAAATTCCATCTGCCACCTGTCTGCCCATTCTGCTAGCCGATCATTGTCCTGTTGCAGGCAGTTCATATCATCTTCACTGTTTGCCACTCCTCCAAGTTTGTTGTCATCGGGATATTTTGAGATTCTACTCTGTATTCCAAGATCAAAGTCATTTATCTTGAGCAAAAAAAGCAGTGGTTCTCGCAATGACCCTTGGGGAACACCACTGTCGACTATCCTCCAGTCTGATAAAGAACCATTTCATAAGACTCGCTGTTTTCTGTCCTTAAACCAATTTTCTATCCAATTGGACACTGACCCTCCTATACCACGAACCTCAATTTTGTTAACCGCCCTTTTATGTGGTACCTTGTCAAACGCTTCCTTAAAATCCATATAAACAACATCCACTGCATTCCCTTCATCAACCTGCTCTGTTAGTTCATCAAAAAATGCAGTTAGATTAATCAAGCATGAACTCCCTTTTATAAATCCATGCTCACTCTCCTTAATTAACTCGAACCTCTCCAAGTGACTGTTGATTTTTTACCCTGATTATTCTTTCTAAAACCTTACCCACCGCTGCTGTTAATCTAACTAGCCTGTAGTTACCCGGACTGTCCTTACACCCTTTCTTGAATAAGGGTGTCGCATTTGCCACTGTTTAATCCTCTGGCACCTCCCCCGTATCCAGGGAAGATTGGAAGATTATAGCAAGCCCTTCCGTTATCTGCATCCGCATTTCCTTTCGCAACCTGGGATGTGAGCCATCCGGACCAGGTGATTTATCTTCCCTAAGCACAGCCAGACTTTTTAGTACCTCCCTCTCCTAATTTGTACTCTCTCCATTGCCTCTACTCTCTTCACTTCGACTGATATTTTGTCAAATTCCACTTCCTTAGTGATCACTGATGCAAAGTACTCATTAAGTAGATTAACATTGCCCTGCACCTCTAAGCATATATTATCCTTTTTGTCCCTAATAGGCCCGACTCAACCTCTTACTACCCACTTATCATTTACATGCTGCTCGAAGATTTTTGGGTTTCCTTTCATGTTGACAGCCAGTCTATTCTCATAGAAATAGAGAATAAGCAAATATAGAAGATGTAAGTATTTCCCATCCTTGATGAGGTGGAATTTTTTATGTTGTGGGTGGTAATGTCTTGGCCCACGAGTGTGGTGGAAGCAGAGACAATCAATGATTTGAAAAGGAAATTGGATGGATACTTGAAGGAAAGAAACTTGCAGGAGGAAAGGGATCGAGCTGGTGAGTGGAACTGACTAGATTGCTCCGGGGAGAGCCAGCATGGACGTGATAGGCCAAATGACCACCTTCTATGTTGTAAATGATTCTGTGTTGTTTCTCAAATTCAATCCACTGGTGCTTGGTAAATAATCTCAAAGTAAATTGTGCAACTGGAAAATCAGAACCAAGGCAAGGGACACATAAGGAAGCGAAATTGCTGAAACCCGGGATTAAACCAGGGACCTTTAGATCTTCAGTCTAACGCTCTCCCAACTGAGCTATTTCAGCCCGACATTAACAGTGGCTTGATGTCCTTGTTTTGGAAGAAAATACATACATTCAAGTTTTCCAAAAAATTAAAGAACAGAACATGTGAGTAATATACCCCATTGCTTTCTCAGTACTGATGGATTGTGAAGCGGGAGACAGCCAGAAGTGCCACTGAGCCGCACAGACCCCGAGCTGAGAATGAAATGAGATCAAATTCAATCTTTCATAGTGAGATGCTGCTGAGAGGTAAGAGTCCTGAATCAAAGCGAGACTTGCTCATTTCAAACACTCCCTGTACTCTCTGCTCATGAAGCCTTAAAAAAGGGAAAAACAGAATGGCACTCAAACTCACAACCCTGCCATTAAAAGTCTCATATTCGACTGACAGAACTGTCACTTCTACTCGGTCTCTTATTGGATGGATGCAACTCCAACGCAGGGATGACATTCAAATCCTCCCATGGGTCCACATGTCAGACTGAGTTCCATGTTGTAGACTCAAGCAAAGGAAATCTGCTCACTTCCAAAACTATCAGCGAATTGAAGCTGATTACAATCAACATCATCAGAGGTCAGAACTACCTGGTGAAAGGAGACACCCTGAAGAAGGATCCACAATTATTCAAAGGCATCGACAAAGTGAAAAACAAGAAAATCGATGAGTCAATGCAAGCCAAACAACAGAAACACTGAAGAATTCCATTCCATTCCAGTCCAGAACCCAGTCCTGTTGTTTTTGGAGTCAGGTCACAATTACAGCAACAACTTTATATTCCCACTTGGCTATCTGTACATTTAGTTAATTACAATTTTGTCGACAAGCTCTTTGAATCCAGTTGTCTGGTCCTCAAGCCAGCTCCGTATGGAAGTCAATTCCACCTTCTGCAAGGCTGAAACCAATAGATAACCTTAATCTAAAAATGCCAGCAGACCAGGGCTCGTCCGGGATTTGAACCCGGGATCTCTCGCATGTTAATTAACCATACTCCCTAAGCGAGAATCATACCCCTAGACCAACGAGCCACTGACAGGTCAAACTTTATTAGCTGCTGTGGAATTTCACTGGAACCCCCCAGCCAATCATCCATTTTTTTTCAGATCAAAGCAACATCCTGCAAATGCTGAAATAAAAACAGAAAGTGCTGGAAATGTTCAGCAGCTCTGGCAGCATCTGTGCTGTGAGAAACACAGTTAATGTTTCAGGGCACTCACCTTTTGTTTCAGCCATCCTTTCAGACTGCTTCTGTCCATCCATTCTCACTTTCTATTCTATCCACATTCTAACCATTCACTACGTTACTACATTTTTCATGAATTCCTCATTTCTTTTATTAATGACAATTTTGTATTTCTAGCCTTTGCTTCAGACACCACCACAAGTGGAATCATGTCTCCATCTACCCAATCAAACCACTTCGCTGTATCCTCACATTGCAATGTTTCTTTAACCCTGACAGACTGTGGAGTTTCTGCTGCTTGATTGCAGTTCTTGCTTCCCGCCAGTAGATGTCACCTCACTCCAATACAGTGAAGTTTACAAATCTGAGAGAGACACAACAGGAAATAATTGTTCACATTATAGTGAATGTGTGGGATTTAGAAATACTAGGAGTGGAGACGAGTTATTATTGCACTCTGCTATTACATCTTTTATAATGGACTCCAGCATTTTCCCCACGACTGATGTCAGGCTAACCGGTATATAATTCGCTGTTTTCTTTCTGCCTCTTTTTTTAAATAGCGGAGTTACATTAACTACCGTCCAATCCATTGGAACTGTTCCAGAGTCGATAGAATTTTGAAAAAAGACCAGAAATGCATCTGCTATTTCAAGGGCCACTTCCTTAATTACTCTGGGATGTAGATTATCAGGCCCTGGGGATTTATCGGCCTTCAATCCCATCAATTTCCCAAACATTCCCTACTAATACTGATTTCATACAGTTCCTCCTTCTCACTAGACCCTATGTTCCCCAACATTTCTGGGAGATAATTTGTATCCTCCTTTGTGAAGACAGATCCGAAGTATGTATTTAATTGGTCTGCCATTTCTTTGTTCCCCATTATAAATTCCCCTGTTTCTGACTGTAAGGGGCCCACATTTGTCTTCACTAATCTTTTTCTCTACACATATCTATAGAAGCTTTTCCAGTCAGTTTTTATGTTCTTTGCTAGCTTACTCTCATACTCTATTTCCCCCTTCTTAATCAATCCTTTTGTCCTCCTCTGCTAAATTCCAAACTGCTCACAATCTTCAGGTTTGCTGCTTGTTCTGACCATTTTATATTTCTCCTCCTTGGATCTAATACTTTCCTTAATTTCTTTTGTAAACCACAGTTGAGCCACCCTTCCTGTTTTACTTTTGCACAGACAGGAATGAACAATTGTTGTAATTCATCCATGCGCTCTTTAAATGCTAGCCATTGCCTATCCACTGTCAACCCTTTAAGTAACGTTCCCCAATCTATCATAGCCAACTCCCGCCTCATACCTTCATAGTTTCCTTTATTTAGATTCAGGACCCGAGTCTCGGAATCAACTCTCTCACAATCCATCTTAATGAAGAATTTTATCATATTATGGGCGCACTTCCCCAAGGGACCCCACACTATAAGATTGTTAACTAATCCTTTCTCATTACACAATACCCAGTCCAGGATGGCCTGTTCTCTAGAGGTGTTATACACCTCTATCAATTCTCCACTAATCTCCTTTGATATAGGCAGAATAATCCTAGCTTTTCCAACCTAACCTTGTAACTAAAATCTCCCATCCCTGGATCCATTCTGGTAAATCGCCTCTGCGTCCTCTCAAGGACCCTCACATTCTTTCTAAAGTCTGCTGAGCAGAACTGGAAGCAACACTCCAATTGTGGCCTAACCAGAGTTTTACAATGGTTCAGCATAACTTCCCTGCTTTTGTACTCAATGCCTCTATTTATAAAGCCCAAGATCCCATATGCTTTGCGAACCACTCTCGCAATATGACTTGCCACCTTCAAAGATTGATGCACATGAACCCCAAGTCCCTCTATTCCAGCACACTCTTTAGAACTGTGCCATTAAGTATATATTGCCTCTCCCTATTCCTTATGCCAAAATACATCACCTCACACTTGTCACTATTAAATTCCATCTGCCACCTGTCTGCCCATTCTGCTAGCCTATCACTGTCCTGTTGCAGGCAGTTCATATCATCCTCACTGTTTGCCGCTCCTCCAAGTTTGGTGTCATCGGCATATTTTGAGATTCTACTCTGTATTCCAAGATCCAAGTCAATTACCTTGAGCAAAAAAAGCAGTGGTTCTAGCACTGACCCTTGGGGAACACCACTGTCGACTATCCTCCAGTCTGACAAAGAACCATTTAATAAGACTCGCTGTTTTCTGTCCTTGAACCAATTTTCTATCCAATTGGACACTGACCCTCCTATACCACGAACCTCAATTTTGTTAACCGCCCTTTTATGTGGTACCTTGTCAAACGCTTCCTTAAAATCCATATAAACAACATCCACTGCATTCCCTTCATCAACCTGCTCTGTTAGTTCATCACAAAATGCAGTTAGATTAGTCAAGCATGAACTCCCATTTATAAATCCATGCTCACTCTCCTTAATTAACTCGAACCTCTCCAAGTGACTGTTGATTTTTTACCCTGATTATTCTTTCTAAAACCTTACCCACCGCTGCTGTTAATCTAACTAGCCTGTAGTTACCCGGACTGTCCTTACACCCTTTCTTGAATAAGGGTGTCGCATTTGCCACTGTTTAATCCTCTGGCACCTCCCCCGTATCCAGGGAAGATTGGAAGATTATAGCAAGCCCTTCCGTTATCTGCATCCGCATTTCCTTTCGCAACCTGGGATGTGAGCCATCCGGACCAGGTGATTTATCTTCCCTAAGCACAGCCAGTCTTTTTAGTACCTCCCTCTCCTAATTTGTACTCTCTCCATTGCCTCTACTTTCTTCACTTCAACTGATATTTTGTCAAATTCCACTTCCTTAGTGATCACTGATGCAAAGTACTCATTAAGTAGATTAACATTGCCCTGCACCTCTAAGCTTATATTATCCTTTTTGTCCCTAATAGGCCCGACTCAACCTCTTACTACCCACTTATCATTTACATGCTGCTCGAAGATTTTTGGGTTTCCTTTCATGTTGACTGCCAGTCTATTCTCATAGAAATAGAGAATAAGCAAATATAGAAGATGTAAGTATTTCCCATCCTTGATGAGGTGGAATTTTTTATGTTGTGGGTGGTAATGTCTTGGCCCACGAGTGTGGTGGAAGCAGAGACAATCAATGATTTGAAAAGGAAATTGGATGGATACTTGAAGGAAAGAAACTTGCAGGAGGAAAGGGATCGAGCTGGTGAGTGGAACTGACTAGATTGCTCCGGGGAGAGCCAGCATAGACGTGATAGGCCAAATGACCACCTTCTATGTTGTAAATGATTCTGTGTTGTTTCTCAAATTCAATCCACTGGTGCTTGGTAAATAATCTCAAAGTAAATTGTGCAACTGGAAAATCAGAACCAAGGCAAGGGACACATAAGGAAGCGAAATTGCTGAAACCCGGGATTGAACCAGGGACCTTTAGATCTTCAATCTAACGCTCTCCCAACTGAGCTATTTCAGCTCTACATTAACAATGGATTGGTGTCCTTGTTTTGGAAGAAAATACATACATTCATGTTTTCCAAAAAATTAAAGAACACAACATGTGAGTAATATTCCCCATTGCTTTCTCAGTACTGATGGATTGTGAAGCGGGAGACAGCCAGAAGTGCCACTGAGCCGCACAGACCCCGAGCTGAGAATGAAATGAGATCAAATTCAATCTTTCATAGTGAGATGCTGCTGAGAGGTAAGAGTCCTGAATCAAAGCGAGACTTGCTCATTTCAAACACTCCCTGTACTCTCTGCTCATGAAGCCTTAAAAAAGGGAAAAACAGAATGGCACTCAAACTCACAACCCTGCCATTAAAAGTCTCATATTCAACTGACAGAACTGTCACTTCTACTCGGTCTCTTATTGGATGGATGCAACTCCAACGCAGGGATGACATTCAAATCCTCCCATGGGTCCACATGTCAGACTGAGTTCCATGTTGTAGACTCAAGCAAAGGAAATCTGCTCACTTCCAAAACTATCAGCGAATTGAAGCTGATTACAATCAACATCATCGGAGGTCAGAACTACCTGGTGAAAGGAGACACCCTGAAGAAGGATCCACAATTATTCAAAGGCATCGACAAAGTGAAAAACAAGAAAATCGATGAGTCAATGCAAGCCAAACAACAGAAACACTGAAGAATTCCATTCCATTCCAGTCCTGAACCCAGTCCCTTTGTTTTTGGAGTCAGGTCACAATTACAGCAACAACTTTATGTTCCCACTTGGCTATCTGTACATTTAGTGAATTGCAATTTTGTCGACAAGCTCTTTGAATCTAGTTGTCTGGTCCTCAAGCCAGCTCCGTATGGAAGTCAATTCCACCTTCTGCAAGGCTGAAACCAATAGATAACCTTAATCTAAAAATGCCAGCAGACCAGGGCTTGTTCGGGACTGGAACCCAGGATCTCTCGCATGTTAATTAACCTTACTCCCTAAGCGAGAATCATACCCCTAGACCAACAAGCCACTGACAAGTCAGGCTTTATTAGCTGCTGTGGAATTTCACTGGAACCCCCCAGCCAATCATCCATTTTTTTTTCAGATCAAAGCAACATCCTGCAAATGCTGAAATAAAAACAGAAAGTGCTGGAAATGTTCAGCAGCTCTGGCAGCATCTGTGCTGTGAGAAACACAGTTAACGTTTCAGGGCACTCACCTTTTGTTTCAGCCATCCTTTCAGACTGCTTCTGTCCATCCAATCTCACTTTCTATTCTATCCACATTCTAACCATTCACTACGTTACTACATTTTTCATGAATTCCTCATTTCTTTTATTAATGACAGTTTTGTATTTCTGGCCTTTGCTTCAGACACCACCACAAGTGGAATCATGTCTCCATCTACCCAATCAAACCACTTCGCTGGATCCTCACATTGCAATGTTTCTTTAACCCTGACAGACTGTGGAGTTTCTGCTGCTTGATTGCAGTTCTTGCTTCCCGCCAGTAGATGTCACCTCACTCCAATACAGTGAAGTTTACAAATCTGAGAGAGACACAACAGGAAATAATTGTGCACATTATAGTGAATGTGTGGGATTTAGAAATACTCGGAGTGGAGACGAGTTATTATTGCACTCTGCTATTACATCTTTTATAATGGACTCCAGCAGTTTCCCCACGACTGATGTCAGGCTAACCGGTATATAATTCGCTGTTTTCTTTCTGCCTCTTTTTTTAAATAGCGGAGTTACATTAACTACCGTCCAATCCATTGGAACTGTTCCAGAGTCGATAGAATTTTGAAAAAAGACCAGAAATGCATCTGCTATTTCAAGGGCCACTTCCTTAATTACTCTGGGATGTAGATTATCAGGCCCTGGGGATTTATCGGCCTTCAATCCCATCAATTTCCCAAACATTCCCTACTAATACTGATTTCATACAGTTCCTCCTTCTCACTAGACCCTATATTCCCCAACATTTCTGGGAGATAATTTGTATCCTCCTTTGTGAAGACAGATCCAAAGTATGTATTTAATTGGTCTGCCATTTCTTTGTTCCCCATTATAAATTCCCCCGTTTCTGACTGTAATTGGCCCACATTTGTCTTCACTAATCTTTTTCTCTACACATATCTATAGAAGCTTTTCCAGTCAGTTTTTATGTTCTTTGCTAGCTTACTCTCATACTCTATTTCCCCCTTCTTAATCAATCCTTTTGTCCTCCTCTGCTAAATTCCAAACTGCTCACAATCTTCAGGTTTGCTGCTTGTTCTGGCCATTTTATATTTCTCCTCCTTGGATCTAATACTTTCCTTAATTTCTTTTGTAAGCCACAGTTGAGCCACCCTTCCTGTTTTACTTTTGCACAGACAGGAATGAACAATTGTTGTAATTCATCCATGCGCTCTTTAAATGCTAGCCATTGCCTATCCACTGTCAACCCTTTAAGTAACGTTCCCCAATCTATCATAGCCAACTCCCGCCTCATACCTTCATAGTTTCCTTTGTTTAGATTCAGGACCCGAGTCTCGGAATCAACTCTCTCACTCTCCATCTTAATGAAGAATTTTATCATATTATGGGCGCACTTCCCCAAGGGACCCCACACAACAAGATTGTTAACTAATCCTTTCTCATTACACAATACCCAGTCCAGGATGGCCTGTTCTCTAGAGGTGTTTTACACCTCTATCAATTCTCCACTCAATCTCCTTTGATATAGGCAGAATAATCCTAGCTTTTCCAACCTAACCTTGTAACTAAAATCCCCCATCCCTGGATCCATTCTGGTAAATCGCCTCTGCGTCCTCTCAAGGACCCTCACATTCTTTCTCAAGTCTGCTGAGCAGAACTGGAAGCAACACTCCAATTGGGGCCTAACCAGAGTTTTATAATGGTTCAGCATAACTTCCCTGCTTTTGTACTCAATGCCTCTATTTATAAAGCCCAAGATCCCATATGCTTTGCGAACCACTCTCGCAATATGTCTTGCCACCTTCAAAGATTGATGCACATGAACCCCAAGTCCCTCTATTCCAGTACACTCTTTAGAACTGTGCCATTAAGTATATATTGCCTCTCCCTATTCCTTATGCCAAAATACATCACCTCACACTTGTCACTATTAAATTCTATCTGCCACCTGTCTGCCCATTCTGCTAGCCTATCACTGTCCTGTTGCAGGCAGTTCATATCATCCTCACTGTTTGCCACTCCTCCAAGTTTGTTGTCATCGGGATATTTTGAGATTCTACTTTGTATTCCAAGATCCAAGTCAATTACCTTGAGCAGAAAAAGCAGTGGTTCTAGCACTGACCCTTGGGGAACACCACTGTCGACTATCCTCCAGTCTGACAAAGAACCATTTAATAAGACTCGCTGTTTTCTGTCCTTAAACCAATTTTCTATCCAATTGGACACTGACCCTCCTATATCACGAACCTCAATTTTGTTAACCGCCCTTTTATGTGGTACCTTGTCAAACGCTTCCTTAAAATCCATATAAACAACATCCACTGCATTCCCTTCATCAACCTGCTCTGTTAGTTCATCACAAAATGCAGTTAGATTAGTCAAGCATGAACTCCCATTTATAAATCCATGCTCACTCTCCTGAATTAACTCGAACCTCTCCAAGTGACTGTTGATTTTTTACCCTGATTATTCTTTCTAAAACCTTACCCACCGCTGCTGTTAATCTAACTAGCCTGTAGTTACCCGGACTGTCCTTACACCCTTTCTTGAATAAGGGTGTCGCATTTGCCACTGTTTAATCCTCTGGCACCTCCCCGGTATCCAGGGAAGATTGGAAGATTATAGCAAGCCCTTCCGTTATCTGCATCCGCATTTCCTTTCGCAACCTGGGATGTGAGCCATCAGGACCAGGTGATTTATCTTCCCTAAGCACAGCCAGCCTTTTTAGTACCTCCCTCTCCTAATTTGTACTCTCTCCATTGCCTCTACTTTCTTCACTTCAACTGATATTTTGTCAAATTCCACTTCCTTAGTGATCACTGATGCAAAGTACTCATTAAGTAGATTAACATTGCCCTGCACCTCTAAGCTTATATTATCCTTTTTGTCCCTAATAGGCCCGACTCAACCTCTTACTACTCACTTATCATTTACATGCTGCTCGAAGATTTTTGGGTTTCCTTTCATGTTGACTGTCAGTCTATTCTCATAGAAATAGAGAATAAGCAAATATAGATGATATAAGTATTTCCCATCCTTGATGAGGTGGAATTTTTTATGTTGTGGGTAGTAATGTCTTGGCCCACGAGTGTGGTGGAAGCAGAGACAATCAATGATTTGAAAAGGAAATTGGATGGATACTTGAAGGAAAGAAACTTGCAGGAGGAAAGGGATCGAGCTGGTGAGTGGAACTGACTAGATTGCTCCGGGGAGAGCCAGCATGGACGTGAGAGGCCAAATGACCACCTTCGATGTTGTAAATGATTCTGTGTTGTTTCTCAAATTCAATCCACTGGTGCTTGGGAAATAATCTCAAAGTAAATTGTACAACTGGAAAATCAGAACCAAGGCAAGGGACACATAAGGAAGCGAAATTGCTGAAACCAGGGATTGAACCAGGGACCTTTAGATCTTCAGTCTAACGCTCTCCCAACTGAGCTATTTCAGCCCTACATTAACAGCAGCTTGGTGTCCTTGTTTTGGAAGAAAATACGTACATTCAAGTTTTCCAAAAAATTAAAGAACACAACATGTGAGTAATATTCCCCATTGCTTTCTCAGTCCTGATGGATTGTGAAGCGGGAGACAGCCAGAAGTGCCACTGAGCCGCACAGACCCCGAGCTGAGAATGAAATGAGATCAAATTCAATCTTTCATCGTGAGATGCTGCTGAGAGGTAAGAGTCCTGAATCAAAGCGAGACTTGCTCATTTCAAACACTCCCTGTACTCTCTGCTCATGAAGCCTTAAAAAAGGGAAAAACAGAATGGCACTCAAACTCACAACCCTGCCATTAAAAGTCTCATATTCGACTGACAGAACTGTCACTTCTACTCGGTCTCTTATTGGATGGATGCAACTCCAACGCAGGGATGGCATTCAAATCCTCCCATGGGTCCACATGTCAGACTGAGTTCCATGTTGTAGACTCAAGCAAAGGAAATCTGCTCACTTCCAAAACTATCAGCGGATTGAAGCTGATTACAATCAACATCATCAGAGGTCAGAACTACCTGGTGAAAGGAGACACCCTGAAGAAGGATCCACAATTATTCAAAGGCATCGACAAAGTGAAAAACAAGAAAATCGATGAGTCAATGCAAGCCAAACAACAGAAACACTGAAGAATTCCATTCCATTCCAGTCCAGAACCCAGTCCTGTTGTTTTTGGAGTCAGGTCACAATTACAGCAACAACTTTATATTCCCACTTGGCTATCTGTACATTTAGTTAATTGCAATTTTGTCGACAAGCTCTTTGAATCCAGTTGTCTGGTCCTCAAGCCAGCTCCGAATGGAAGTCAATTCCACCTTCTGC
This sequence comes from Heterodontus francisci, assembly GCF_036365525.1. Taxonomy (NCBI): domain Eukaryota; kingdom Metazoa; phylum Chordata; class Chondrichthyes; order Heterodontiformes; family Heterodontidae; genus Heterodontus; species Heterodontus francisci. The sequence goes on from NC_090405.1 coordinate 21,554,356, forward strand.
AAGGCTGAAACCAATAGATAACCTTAATCTAAAAATGCCAGCAGACCAGGGCTCGTCCAGGACTTGAACCCAGGATCTCTCGCATGTTAATTAACCATACTCCCGAAGCGAGAATCATACCCCTAGACCAACGAGCCACTGACAGGTCAGGTTTTATTAGCTGCTGTGGAATTTCACTGGAACCCCCCAGCCAATCATCCATTTTTTTTCAGATCAAAGCAACATCCTGCAAATGCTGAAATAAAAACAGAAAGTGCTGGAAATGCTCAGCAGCTCTGGCAGCATCTGTGCTGTGAGAAACACAGTTAACGTTTCAGGGCACTCACCTTTTGTTTCAGCCATCCTTTCAGACTGCGTCTGTCCATCCAATCTCACTTTCTATTCTCTCCACATTCTAACCATTCACTACGTTACTACATTTTTCATGAATTCCTCATTTCTTTTATTAATGACAATTTTGTATTTCTGGCCTTTGCTTCAGACACCACCACAAGTGGAATCATGTCTCCATCTACCCAATCAAACCACTTCGCTGTTTCCTCACATTGCAATGTTTCTTTAACCCTGACAGACTGTGGAGTTTCTGCTGCTTGATTGCAGTTCTTGCTTCCCGCCAGTAGATGTCACCTCACTCCAATACAGTGAAGTTTACAAATCTGAGAGAGACACAACAGGAAATAATTGTTCACATTATAGTGAATGTGTGGGATTTAGAAATACTAGGAGTGGAGACGAGTTATTATTGCACTCTGCTATTACATCTTTTATAATGGACTCCAGCATTTTCCCCACGACTGATGTCAGGCTAACCGGTATATAATTCGCTGTTTTCTTTCTGCCTCTTTTTTTAAATAATGGAGTTACATTAACTACCGTCCAATCCATTGGAACTGTTCCAGAGTCGATAGAATTTTGAAAAAAGACCAGAAATGCATCTGCTATTTCAAGGGCCACTTCCTTAATTACTCTGGGATGTAGATTATCAGGCCCTGGGGATTTATCGGCCTTCAATCCCATCAATTTCCCAAACATTCCCTACTAATACTGATTTCATACAGTTCCTCCTTCTCACTAGACCCTATGTTCCCCAACATTTCTGGGAGATAATTTGTATCCTCCTTTGTGAAGACAGATCCAAAGTATGTATTTAATTGGTCTGCAATTTCTTTGTTCCCCATTATAAATTCCCCCGTTTCTGACTGTAAGGGACCCACATTTGTCTTCACTAATCTTTTTCTCTGCACATATCTAAAGAAGCTTTTACAGTCAGTTTTTATGTTCTCTGCTAGCTTACTCTCATACTCTATTTCCCCCTTCTTAATCAATCCTTTTGTCCTCCTCTGCTAAATTCCAAACTGCTCACAATCTTCAGGTTTGCTGCTTGTTCTGGCCATTTTATATTTCTCCTCCTTGGATCTAATACTTCCCTTAATTTCTTTTGTAAGCCACAGTTGAGCCACCCTTCCTGTTTTACTTTTGCACAGACAGGAATGAACAATTGTTGTAATTCATCCATGCGCTCTTTAAATGCTAGCCATTGCCTATCCACTGTCAACCCTTTAAGTAACATTCCCCAATCTATCATCGCCAACTCCCGCCTCATACCTTCATAGTTTCCTTTATTTAGATTCAGGACCCGAGTCTCGGAATCAACTCTCTCACTCTCCATCTTAATGAAGAATTTTATCATATTATGGGCGCACTTCCCCAAGGGACCCCACACAACAAGATTGTTAACTAATCCTTTCTCATTACACAATACCCAGTCTAGGATGGCCTGTTCTCTCGAGGTGTTATACACCTCTATCAATTCTCCACTCAATCTCCTTTGATATAGGCAGAATAATCCTAGCTTTTCCAACCTAACCTTGTAACTAAAATCCCCCATCCCTGGATCCATTCTGGTAAATCGCCTCTGCGTCCTCTCAAGGACCCTCACATTCTTTCTAAAGTCTGCTGAGCAGAACTGGAAGCAACACTCCAATTGGGGCCTAACCAGAGTTTTATAATGGTTCAGCATAACTTCCCTGCTTTTGTACTCAACGCCTCTATTTATAAAGCCCAAGATCCCATATGCTTTGCTAACCACTCTCGCAATATGTCTTGCCACCTTCAAAGATCGGTGCACATGAACCCCAAGTCCCTCTATTCCAGTACACTCTTTAGAACTGTGCCATTAAGTATATATTGCCTCTCCCTATTCCTTATGCCAAAATACATCACCTCACACTTGTCACTATTAAATTCCATCTGCCACCTGTCTGCCCATTCTGCTGGCCTATCACTGTCCTGTTGCAGGCAGTTCATATCATCCTCACTGTTTGCCACTCCTCCAAGTTTGGTGTCATCGGCATATTTTGAGATTCTACTCTGTATTCCAAGATCCAAGTCACTTACCTTTAGCAAAAAAAGCAGTGGTTCTGGCACTGACCCTTGGGGAACACCACTGTCGACTATCCTCCGTTCTGACCAAGAACCATTTAATATGACTCGCTATTTTCAGTCTTTAAAACAATTTACTATCCAAATGGACACTGACCCTCCTAATCCATGAACCCCAATTTTGTTAACCACCCTTTTATGTGGTACTTTATAAAATGCTTTCGTAACATCCATATAAACAACATCCACTGCATTCCCTTCATCAGTATTCTCAGATAGTTTATCATCAAATGCAGTTAGATTCGTCAAGCATGAACTCCCATTGATAAATCCATGCCTACTCTCCTGAATTAACTCAAACCTCTCCAAAGGACTTGATTTTTTTCCCTGACCTGTTGATCTCATGCTGATAGCAAGCTCACCATAGAGCATGTATTTGGCAATGTGACCGTCATCCATTTGGCCCAGTCAACAGAGTCACCGCTGACTCAAGAGGGCAAACATGCTGCGGATCCCTGCACGCTGGTGTACTTCCGCATTCGGCACTCTGTCCTGCCAGGAGATGCCCAGTATCCATCTGAGGCAGTGGAGGTGGAAGCTGTTCAGCCGCTTTTTTTGGCTTGTATAAGTTGTTGATGCTTCTCTACTATAAAGGAGGGTGCTGAGAACACAAGCCTGGTACACGTGGAGCTTTGTATTTTCGGTCAGTTTGCTGTCGGTTCACACTTGTCTTCTCAACTTTGACATGACAGCTGCAGCATTGGCAATCCTGGTGCTGATTTCAGCATCAAGGGCCAGATTGCTGGTGGTTGTTGATTGAAGGTATGTGAAGCTGTTGACAACCTCCAAAGTGAGGTTGTCGATGTTGATGGAAAGTGGAGTCTCTACGTCCTGGCCCGTAACTTTCATCTTCCTGATGCTGATTGTCAGTCCAAACTCTTTGCAGGCCAGGGAGAACCGATCTACAAGCTGCTGTGACTGAACTTCATTATGGGATGTCAGCACAGCATCATCAGCAAATAGCAACTCACAGACTAGGAATTTACCCACTTTGGTCTTGGCGCACAGTCTTGCCAAGTTGAACAGCTTGTCGTCAGCTCTGATGTGCAGGTGAACACCTCTTTCTGAGTAATTGAAAGTGTACAATAGCAGCATGGAGAAGAATATGCCAATTATAAAGGATGTGATAACTAGACAGTTCGAAAATGATGACATGATTGGGCAGAGTCAACATAGATTTATGAAAAGGAAAACAGGTTTGAAAAACCTGTTGAGATTTTTGAGGATGTTACCTATAGAACAGATAAAGGAGAACCAGTGGATGTGTGGTATTTGCATTTTCCTTTGGTAAGGTCCCACACAGGAGGTGAGTAAACAAAATTAGAGCACATAGGCTTGGGGATAATATACTGATACGGATTGAGAATTGGTTAACAGACCGAAAACAGAGAGCAGGAATAACGGGTCCTTCTCAGGATGGCAGGCTGTTACTATTGGGGTACTGCAAGGATCAGTGTTGGAGCCACAGCTGTTAACAACCTATATAAATGATTTGGATGTGGGGATTAAATGTAATATTTCCAAGTTTGCAGATGACACAAAGCTCGGTGAAGTGTGAGTTGTGAGGAGGATGCAGAGAGGCTTCCAGGGGACCTGGAGAGGCTAAGTGAATGGGCAAGAACATGGAATATAATGTGAATAAGTGTGAAGTTATTCACTTTGGTAGAATAAACAGAAAGACAGAGTATTTCTTAAATGGTGAGAGGTTGGGAAGTGTCGATGTCCAAAGGGACCTGGGTGTCCTTGTTCCTGAGACACTAAAAGCTCTTGTGCAGGTGCAGCAATCAATTAGGAAGGCAAATGGTATGTTGTACCCACACGAGGGGTCATGAGTACAGGAGTAAAGATGTCTTGCTGCAATTGTCTAGAGCCTTGGTGAATCCGCACTGGAGTATTGTGTACAGTTTAGTCTCCTCATCTTATGAAGGATACACTTGCCATAGAGGGGGTGAAACAGAGGGTCAACAGACTAATCTTTTTTTTGCATTTATTTCATTTCATCTCAGTTTGTTCAGTTTGCTTACCTACTGTTTTTTTTCAGGTTTGTACTTCCTGCTGTTCAATATTCAGTCCATTAACACCTAATCTGTACTAATGCTTTGTCTTTCAACACACCATTAACATATTGTTTGCCTTTGCTGCATGACCTTTTGGTCAGCTATGTGGCCTTGTCCAATCTACACCTTCTCCTTTGTTATCTCTTGCCCCACCCCCACCCCACTTGCTTATAACCTGTGACTTTTCTAATATATGTCAGTTCCGAAGATGGGTCACTGACCTGAAACGTTAACTCTGCTTCTCTTTTCACAGATGCTGCCAGACCTGCTGAGTGGTTCCAGCATTTCTTGTTTTTATGTCACCAGACTAATCCCTGGGATGGTGGGATTGTCTTATGAGGAAACTGGGCCTGTATTCCTTAAAGTTTCGAAGAATGAGAGGTGATCTGATTGAAACTGACAAAATTCTTACAGGGCGTGACAGTGTGGATGTAGACAGGATGTTTGCCCTGGTTGGTGAGTCTAAAACCAAAGGACATCGTCTCAGAATAAGGAGTAGGCCATTTAAAACTGAGATGGGTGGAATTTCTTCACTCAGACGGTGGTGAATCATTGGAATACTGTGCCCCAGAGGGCTGTGGCAGCTCAATCATTGAGCATGTTCAAGACAGAAATTGATAGAAATCTTGATACTCATGACATCAAGGGATATGGGGATAGCATGGGAAAGGGGCATAGAGGTAGATGATCAGCCATGATCGAATTGAATGACAGAGCAGGCTCGACAGGCTGAATAGCTTACTCCTATGTTCCTCTGTTCCTAAGAGAGTTGGCGCCAGCGCGCAGCCCTGCTTTACCCCACTGCTGATCTTGAAAGCGTCTGATGTTGCTCCATTGTAACTGATGGAACTGTGCATGTTCTCGTGGAAAGAAGAGATGATGCCCAAGAGGTCAGGAGGGCAGCCTATGTTCCATTGCAGTTTGAAGAGGCCGTCTCTGCTGACAAGATCAAAGGCCTTAGTGATGTTAATAAAAATGTGTGAGGCTCTGTGGCGCAATGGATAGCGTGTTGGACTTCTAAATAATGATTAAGACGATATTCAAAGGTTGTGGGTTCAAGTCCCACCAGAGTCAGATTATGGACCAGAAACAGAGGAGCACAACGGAACAACAAATGAAGAAATGCGCCAAAAGCACAGACTCGGAGACAGAGCGAGAGAGAGAGGAGCACGGCAGGAGCAGAGCAGGGGAAAAAAATCGAGGAGTGACGTCACAATGGAGAGTGAGAGCAGGGAAACAGAGAGCCGCTGGGGTGAGGATACAGGATTTGGTTCTTTCTCCGGTGCAGTGGAAGGAGCTGTTTGGTGAGGATCTGGTAAGCTGTGACATCACAGGCAAGCAGGTAGTTGATTGGTTTGGAAGAACCGACCTGCTTGATGCGCATCTGGTAAGTGATTAAGATCCATTTTAGTCCTAACGTTTAAAATAGTAAACAAACTAGTGGTAAGTTTAATAAAATATGCAATAAAATGAATAATTGAATAAAATATTTAAGTAGTTAATTGAAACACGTTAAGGATGACAGGACAGGTGATGTGTCACAGCTGCAGCATGTGGGAGTTCCTGGATGCCAGTGTGATCCAGGGCAAACACGTCTGCAGTAAGTGTTTGTGGCTCAAAGAGGGAGAAAAAAGGAATGTAGTGGTAGTAGGGGACAGTATAGTAAGGTGGATTGACTCTGTTCTCTGCAGCAAAAGCAAGAGTCCAGACGGCTGTGTTGCCTGCCGGTGCCAGGATTCAGGACATCTGCTCAGGGCTGGAGCGAAACATACAATGGGAGGGGGAGGATCCAGTCGTCGTGGTCCATGTCGGTACCAGCGACATAGGCAGGACAAGGATAGAGGTTCTGCAAAGTCAGTATGAGGAATTAGGCACCAAATTAAGAAGCAGAACCTCAAAGTTAATCATCTCTGGATTATTACCTGAGCCATGTGCAAATTGGCATAGGACAAATAAGATTAGAGAAAGTAATGTGCGGCTGAAAGACTGGTGTGGTAGTAGTGGGTTCTGGTTCATGGGGCATTGGCACCAGTACTGTGGAAAGAGGTGGCTGTACCGTTGGGACGGTCTACACCTGAACCGTGCTGGTGCCGGTGTTCTAGCGAGCCACATAACGAGGGAAGTAGAGACGGTTTTAAACCGAATAGTGGGGGCAAGGGATCAAATTCGGGAAGATATGGTGAATCAAGGAGGAGAGACAAGGCAAGAGAGAAAGGTATAAATATGGGAAATGATAAACAGACTGTGACAGGAAGGGACAGAATGTACAAATCTAAGAGTAAATCGACAGATAAGGCTAGAGGTGACAAAAATAATAAAAGGACAAAACTAAATGCTCTGTATCTGAATGCATGGAGCATTTGAAACAAAACAGATGAACTGGGAGCACAAATAGAATAAATAAGTACGATCTGATAGTCATTACAGAGACATGGCTGCAGGGCGACATAGATTGGGATGTGAATATTGGAGGTGACATGGCATTTTGGAAGGACAGGAATCTAGGAAAAGGTGGCGGGGTAGCTCTGTTAATTAATGATGGTATTAGCGTAATAGAGAGGGATGACCTGAGTTCTGGAGATCAGGATGCAGAAGCAGTTTGAGTACAAATGAGAAATCATAAAGGCAAGAAGTCACTTGTGGGAGTGGTGTACAGGCCACCTAACATTAACCACACTGTCGGATGGGATATAAAAGAAGAAATAATGGCAGCTTGTCAGAAAGGTACTGTGATAATTATGGGGGATTTTAATCTACATATAGATTGGAAAATTCAGATGGGCAGAGATAGCCTAGATGAGGAATACATAGAATGTTTTGGGGATAATTTCTTGGAACAATACATTCTGGAGCCAACCAGAGAGCAGGCTATACTAGACCTGGCATTGTGCAACGAGATAGGATTAATTAATGACCTCATAGTTAAGGTGCCCCTAGGTAGTAGCGATTATAATATGATTGAATTTTACATTCAGTTTGAGGGAGAGGAGAGTGGGTCCCAGACTAGTATTTTAAATTTAAATAAGGGCAATTATAAGGTCATGAAAGCAGAGCTAGCTAAAGTGAACTGGCAAATTAGGTTAAGGGATAAGTCAATAGAGATGCAGTGGCAGACATTTAAGGGGATATTTCAGAATACACAGAATAGATACATTTCAACGAGAAAGAAAAGTTCCAAAGGTGGGACTCACCATCCATGGTTCACGAAAACAGTTAAAGATACTATCAAACTTAAAGAAAAAGCCTATAATTGTGCAAAGGTGGGAGGCAGGTCAGAAGATTGGACAGAATATAAAAAAAACAGCAAAGAATGACTAAAAGATTGATAAGGAAGGTAAAATTAGAGTATGAGAGAAAGCTCGCAAGAAATTTCAAGACAACTAGTAAGAGTTTCGATAGATATTTTAAAAAGAAAAGAGTTAACAAAGCGACTGTTGGTCCAATAGAAAGTGTGTCTGGGGAATTAATAATGGATAATTAAGAGATGGCAGATGAATTGAACAGATACTTTGCATCGGTCTTCACTATTGAGTATACAAATAACATCCCAGTATTAGTCGTATATCAGGAAATTGAAGGGATGGAGGAACTCAAGAAAATTACAATCACCAGGGAAGTGGTACTAAACAAATTGTTGGAGCTGCGGGTTGACAAGTCGCCAGGTCCTGAATTGGCTAGTGAGATAGTTGATGCGCTGGTTTTAATATTCCAAAATTCCCTAGATTCGAGAAGGTTCCGTTAGATTGGAAAAGAGTGAATGTAACTCATTTATTCAAAAAGGGAGGGAGACAGAAAGCAGGAAACGACAGGCCAGTTAGCTTAACATTTGTCTGAGGGAAAATGTTTGGAGCTATTACAGAGGATGTTATAGCAGGGCATTTAGAAAAAATTAAGGTAATCAGGCAGAGTCGACATGGTTTTTTGAAAGGGAAATCATGTTTAACCAATTTATTGGAGTTCTTTGAGGGAGTTACATGTGCTGTGGATAAAGGGGAACCAGTGGATGTATTGTATTTCGATTTCCAGAAGGATAAGGTGCCATATCAAAGGTTATTGCAGAAAATAAAAGCTCATGGTGTCGGGGGTAACATATTGGCATGGATAGAAGATTGGCTAGCTGACAGGAAACAGAGAGTCAGCATAAATGGGCCATTTTCTGGTTGGCAAGAAGTAACGAGTGGTGTGCCACAGGGATCTGTGCTGGGGCCTCAACTTTTTACAATTTATATAAATGACTTAGATGAAGGGACCGAAGGTATTGTTGCTAAATTTGCTGATCACAAAGATAGGTAGGAAAGTAGGTTGTGAAGAGGACATAAGGGGGCTACAAAGGGATATAGATAGGTTAAGTGATTGGGCAAAGACCTGGCAAATGGAGTATAATGTGGGAAAGTCGGAAATTGTCCACTATGGCAGGAAGAATAAAAAAGCATATTATCTAAATGGTGAGAGATTGCAGAGCTCTGAGATGCAGAGGGATCTGGGTGTCCGAGGGCATGAATTGCAAAAGGTTAGGATGCAGGTCCAGCATGTAATTAGGAAAGCTAATAGAATGTTATCATTTATCACCATGGGAATTGAATACAATAGTAGGGAGGTTATGCTTCAGCTATACAGGACATTGGTGAGACCTCTTCTGCAGTACTGAGTACTGTACTGGTCTCCTTATTTGCGGAAGGATGTAAATGCATTGGAGGTAGTACAGAGAAAGTTTACGAGACTAATACATGGAATGGGTGGGCTGTCTTACGAGGAAATATTGGACAAGCTAGGCTTGTCTCCGCCAGAGTTTAGAAGAGAAAGAGGCGACATGATTTGTTATTTAATTTATTAATTAACAAATTAGCTATCCTCCAGTCTTCCGGTACCTCACCCGTGGCTAACGATGATACAAAAATCTCTGCCAGCGCCCCAGCAATCTCCTCCCTTGCTTCCCATAGCATCCTAGGATACATCTGATCAGGCCCTGGGGATTTATCCACCTTAATGCGCTTCAAAACCTCCAACACCTCCTCCTTTGTAATGTTGATATGCTGCAGGATATCGCTGTTCCCTCCCTTGAACTCACTAGCTTCCATGACCTTCTCCACGGTAAATACAGACGAGAAATATTCATTTAAGACCTCGCCCATTTCGCGTGGCTTCACACATAGATTGCCACACTGATCCTTAAGGGGACCTACTCTCTCCCTAGCTACCCTTTTACTCTTAATACACTTAGAGAATCTTTTAGGATTCTCCTTTATCTTATCTGCCAGGGAAATCTCATGGCCCCTTTTCGCCCTCCTAATTTCCTTCTTAAGTATACTCCTATATCCCCTATACTTCTCGAGGGACTCGCTCGATCCCAGCTGCCTATACCTGACGTATGCCTCCTTCTTTGTCCTGACCAGACCCTCAATATCCCTCGTCAACCAAGGTTCCCTAAACTTGCCAGCCTTGCCCTTCCATCTAACAGGAACATGCTGGCCCTGAACTCTTCCTATCTCACTTTTAAAAGCCTCCCACTTGCCAGACGTCCCTTTACCTGTAAACAGCCTCTCCCATTCAACTTTTGAGAGTTCCTGTCTGATGCCATGGAAATTAGCCTTCCCCCAATTTAGGACTTCAACCTGAGGACCAGTCCTATTCTTTTTCATAACTATCTTGAAGCTAATAGAGTTATGGTCACTGGTCCCAAAGTGCTCCCTCACTGCCATATCAACCACCTGCCCATTCTCATTTCCTAAGAGGAGATCGAGTGTAGCTCCTTCTCTAGTCGGGCCATCCACGTACTGCTTCAGAAAACGATCCTGGACTCACTTAACAAATTCTTCCCCATCTGATCCCTTAGCACTAAGGCAGTCCCAGTCAATATTAGGGAAGTTAAAATCACCTACTATTACAACCCTATAATTCCTATACCTATCTGTGATTTCCCTACATATATGCTCCTCCACTTCCCTCTGACTATTGGGGGGCCTATAGTATAATCCCATCAAAGGGATCACCCTTTTATTATTTCTAAGTTCTACCAGTATGGCCTCACTGGACATTCACCCCGGGATATCCTCTCTAAGTACTGCCGTGATGTCCTCCCTAATCAATAGTGCAACTCCCCCTCCTCTCTTACCTCCACCTCTGTCACGCCGGAAGGATCGGTACCGCGGAACATTGAGCTGCCAGTCCTGCCCATCCCTCAACCACATTTCCGTAATAGCTACAATACCACAATCCCATGTACCGATCCATGCTCTGAGTTCATCTGCCTTACCTGTAAGGATACTTGCATTAAAGTAAATGCAGTTTAGCCCACCAGACCTTCCACGCTCCCTGTCCTGCCCCTGCCTGGCCTGCCTACTGGACTTGCTTGCTTTAACCTCTCCATTTGCCTCAACTATCTCATCGGAGAGACTACTACTTTGGGTCCCACCCCCGCTGCAAGACTAGTTTAAACCCTCCAGTGTATTACTATAAAATCTCCCTACAAGGATATTGGTCCCCTTCCAGTTCAGATGCAACCCATCCCTCTTGTACAGGTCACCTCTGCACCAGAAGAGATCCCAATGATCCAAGTACCTGAAGCCCTCCCGCCTTCGCCAGTCTTCAGCAATGCATTCATTTGCCTAATCCTCCTATTCCTACCCGCACTAGCACGTGTCACAGGGAGTAATCCTGAGATTACAACCCTAGAGGTCCTGCTCTTTAACCTTCTGCCTAACTCCCTATATTCACTTTGCAGAACCTCATCTCTCTTCCTGCCTATGTCGTTCGTACCAATATGGACCACGATCTCTGGCTGCACACCCTCCCCTTTCAGAATTTCCGGCAGCTGCTCCGAAACATCCTTGACCCTAGTATTAGGGAGGCAACATACCATCCTGGAGTCTCGTTTGCGGCCACAGAAACGCCTATCTGCACCCCTTATGATAGAATCCCCTATCACAATAGCTCTTCCACCCCTTTTCCTCCCCTGCTGTGCAGCAGAGCCCTCCGTGGTGCCACGGACCGCGCTGTTGCTCTTTTCCCCTGGGAGGTCTTCCCCCCAGCAGGAACCAAAGCGGTGTATCTGTTTGAGAGGGGGATGGCCACAGGGGACTCCTGCACTACCTGCCTGCTCCTACTATTCCATCTGGTGGTCACCCATCCCTTTTCTGCCTGTGCATCCATTACCTGCGGTGCGACCACCTCACTAAACATGCTATCCATGACGCCCTCAGCTTCGTGGACGCTCCACAGTGAAACAACCCGCAGGTCCAGCTCCATAATGCGAGTAGCCAGTAGCTGCAGCTGGATACACTTCCTGCACACATGGTCGTCATGGAGACTGGGAGGGTTCCTGAATCCCCACATAGCGCAGGAGGAGCATATCACGGGGCTGAGCTCTCCTGCCATGACTTACCCTTAGATTAATTAGTTACTCCCTTAATTAAAAAATACTAATGACACTATGGGCATTGTTCTACCCACTACAATCTAAAGTCCTTCATAAGCTACACTGAATAAAAAAAACACTTTAGTAGTACTCATCTTATCAGCAGAGGTTTTTTTTTCAAGTAAAAAAACTTTGCCCTTTTCTTTAAGATATTTAAATACACTAACAGCAGTGACTCACCAACCAATCACCTTGCAGCTCTCCTCTGACATCACAGTTGGCTTCTTTTTTTTCAAAACTCCAGCACACTGGAAGATCTCCACTCCACTCCTGGAAGGTAAGAGACTGGGCCTCGATCCTCGGATTGGATTTATAGGCTCCGCTCTCAACGTTCTCCTCATATCGGTCCATATAGGTCTGCTCCGCTCCGCTCCGCTCCTCTCCGCTCCCGGAAGGTAATTCACCAGCTTTTGCAGAAAAGTCGGTCTTAAGCTGTTGCAGTACCTGTTAGAAAGATAGTCTAAGCTATTCTGAAGTCATCTTCCAATGTCATCTACATGGAAGCAGGATTTTAAAGGATAAGATGTAGTTTTTAAAAGTCACTTCAATCTTGCTCAAGAGTCTTTGCAAAGAAGCCAAGTAAATCTTGATAAAAAGTCATATACATTTAGAGATCTTTTAAAAGCACTTCAATCTTGTTAATAAAAAGTCAGATGTAAATTTAAGAACTCTGATCAGGCTATGCTAAAAAGTTACATACAATTAAGAAACAAAATACAACATTTAAAAGCTCTGAACTCCCTCTGAAAGTTGACCACTGCTGCTGCCGGTGTCTTCCTGGAATAGTGGAGCTGTTGTGTCAACAGAAAAGTCCTTCCCGAGCAGCCCTGAGCCTGTTGGTACCGGCTTTAATCCAACCCAGGTAAAAATCAGGGTACATTGTGGGCAATGAGCCCAAATTGCTGAACTACAGGTCCCTGTCACTTTAAAGAGTGGGCTGGTGCGATTATGATCAGAGGCTCCTTCTAAGCACATTTCTCACCACCACAACTTCCAGATGCTGGTGTTAGTGTGTGCATGTACCGGCAGTTGCAGTGCTGTTCAGACCCTCAATAGCAGTGAAAGTCTCAGAGTTCACCGCTATTGGGGCTGTAAAATCCAGGCCGATATCTCACAGTCCTGTTAGATTTGCTCTCCCTCTGTACAAAATCAAACTCCACACATTGTCTTTCACTCACTCCTGTTTCCAGCCCTGATGGTGCAGAAATCCCCTCTCAAAGGTACACAATCCAGTTGATTTCTGATCAAATACCTCCTTCCTCATTCAATAGAGGAAACAGGGACATGAACAGGAGTCAGGTGCAATAAAGTTTCACCAACAGAGCAAAGAAAGGCACCAACAAAAGTCACACCTACTTTCCAAATCATTTCACTGGAATATTCTTTCACTTGTTTTGTCGGATGACTGCAATAAATCTGAAAATGAGCACCACGAGGTTTGTGTTCACTAGTCACTTGTTCTCCTGTGTTTGTCTGTCAGGTTTGTAATTCAGTTTGTATTGGATATTGAAGAGAATCTCTTTTCAAGATGATTGCACATTGTACTGTGTTTAAAGCAACCAACTTGTAAAATGGCAGATAATGAATGTTTCAATACCTGTGTGACCAGATTCTTCCAATGCTTTTCAACAGCTAGATTGATGATGCTTGGAATCTGTATCCTGTGGAGAATGGGAGAGGAGAATAAAAACATGGTGCATGAACAGGACAGACTGTGTAAAATGGGAGCACAGAAATACTGCCACCTCATTGAAAGTTAATGAGATTTATTCTAAGTCAGATACCTGTCCACAATGAACAAGTGAATACATTAATTGTCCACTTTCAATCTAAATGGGACTGAGGTTCCAACAGAGAAGTTTTCTGGAAAATACCTGCTGCAGTTTTAAAATTGATGAACTGGAACATCTTATACTAACTTTCAAATAACTGTAGTGATTGTATAGTTCTCATAGTGGAGAGAAGGAGTTGTTTATAAATATAAGCAGAAAGACACATTTGTGGATTGGTGAATGAGCTTTATCTTTCTGAAATGTATTTGTCCATTGGTTGCAGGTCACTGGAAATTCTTTTTTACATTTCAATTGTAGCAGCAGCAGTTAGCAGCAAAATGTCTGATTAATCAGAGTAGTGGGTCTGGGAAACACTTAAACAGCCGAGACCCTGTAAAACAGAACTCCAAGTAATAGTTTAAATAAGGCACTGAACTGACAGAGCGGTAAAGGCCTGCTCAGGTCAGGAAAAAAAACCCGACACGAACCTGACAGAACCACATTGGACCCGAGCCCGACCCGGCCCGAGTATCTCCATTTATTCCCGTGCCCGAACCGACCCGAGCCTTACCCGACCACCGGAATGTTCACTTTATCTACCTCCTGATTCCGAATCTACAGGAAGCTGCAGCATGAGCGCAATGACGTCATAGAGATGCTCACTTGCTCACTGAGCAGACTCAGAGTTTCCCTCCTTGATGACCCGGACTCCCAGCTTAGGTTGGCTTTTCAACTTTTGACACTTATTAAACTCAACTTCCCAGCAGAGTTAAATGTAATACTTACTGTGTGTGTCCGACACGGACTCAGCCCGACCTGGACCCAGCCCGACCCGAACCTGGCCCGACCTGACCCGAGCCCGAAAGCCAGACCCGGAAGAGCGACCCAACACGACCCGGACCCGACACAGGTCGTCGGGTCCCGTTGGGTTCAGGTCGGGTGGCAGGCCTTTGCAGAGCGGAGGTCAGATGAGGATTGAATTAATTTCAATCACTGAATCTAAACAAGAAGTAAATCTGCCAGGAATGGAAGACTTTGCTTTATCTGTGAGCTTGTGGCGCAACGGTAGCGCGTCTGACTCCAGATCAGAAGGTTGTGTGTTCAAATCACGTCAGGCTCAGTTATATTTTACAGCAGTTCAAGTTCCTGGATTTTATCTCAGAAGAGAGTTCGTTCTCTTGGAATGTTCGTGCATGGTAGAATTTCAAGATCAACTTTAATAGATTAAAGTCCTGATTTCTGGTTCCGTTCCATTTCCATGCTCAGTTCTTATTTCACACTGTTTATATCAGAACAATGTTTCAGGGATGTGATGTGTCCATTGTTTGTACAATCGCTCTGTCACCCAGTGTGAGAAATAAAACACAAACCGCACAGCGTGCGGCTCAAACCCATACCTGGCTCTGTCTATAGGCCGCTTAGTTCAGTTGGTTAGGACGCAGTGTTGATAACAACAAGGCTGTGGATTTGATCCCCATGTGCGCTGTCACATGGTCAGTCATTAATTTGACACATTTTTGCAACACTTAAAATCCAACTTTTAGATGCAAACAAGTTTACATAAAATGTCAAAGGGAATTTATTTTGAATAACATCCATTGTATCTTTGTCACTGGTCTGGAGTAACACAGAATTCTTTCCAATTATCTTCCGTTTGCTGATAAACATTGAACTCGTGGCCTGTTCTCGTTAATGGTCACGAGCAGCAAAAACAGACAGAGCGAGTCTGACCGCCCAGAGATGTGGAAAAGGCTTCAGTTTGGGACATATGCAGCAAATCAAATGTTCACCCGGCCCCGAAAGATTCAAAAACTGGGGAAAAGGACACAGGAGATAGAGAATAAGCTAAAGCTGACAATGTAAATATTTCCCATCATTGATATCTCTCTTTTCCAATCCAACCTTCAGAGTTGGGTAAATAATTTCAGTGTAAATTGTGCAGCTCAAGAGTCAAAACCAAAGGGCGATGCAGAATAAAGGAGAACTGCCAAAACCCCAGATTGAACCAGGGATCTTCAGTCCAACACACTCCCAACTGAGCTATTTCAGTCTCACAGTCTTGGGATGATAAGTGGCAAGTAATATTCGCACCACACAAGTGCCAGGCAATGACCATCTCCAACAAGAGAGAATCTAACTATCTCCCCTTGACATTCAATAGCATTACAATCACTGAATCCCCCACCATCAACATCATGGGGGTTACCATGGGTAGCCATACAAATAACGTGACTAGAAGAGCAGGTCAGAGGCTTGGAATCCTGAGGTGAGTAATTGCAGTGCAGCTGTTGGCTCCACCCCAGGGGCTGAATTTGTTCTGTAAACCATGAAGCAGCTTCCTCTCAAATCCTAGGTTTATCAATAAATCCTCTTACAAAAGCCCCAAAGTGTGATATATTCCTCTCACTCATCCATGACTCCTGACTCCCCAAAGCCTGTCCACCATCTGCAATTCACAAGTCAAGAGTGTGATGGAATACTCTCCACTTGCCTGGATGGGTGCAATTCCAACTCAAGAATCTCAACACCGTCCAGGACAAAGCAGCCCACTTGATTGGCACCCCATCTACAAACATTCTCTCCCTCCACCATCGGCACACAGTGGCAGCAGTGTGTACCGTCTACAAGATGCACTGCAGCAATGCACCAAGACTCCTTAGACAGCACCTTCCAAACCCAGCGACCTTTACCACCGAGAAGGGCAAGGGCAGCAAATGCAGGGGATACCACCACCTGCAAGTTCCCCTCCAAGCCACACACCATTCTGACTTGGAACTATATCGCCGTTCCTTCACTGTCGCTGGGTCAAAATCCTGGAACTCCCTTTCTCACAGCACTGTGGGTGTACCTACCCCACATGGACTGCAGCGGTTCAAGAAGGCAGTTCACCACCACCTTCTCATGGGCAGTAAATGCTGGCCTAGCCAGCGATGCCCACATCGCATGAATGAATGAATAAAAAAGTGAAGTATCGCTTGTGTCATTGTTTTGGTAGAAAATATAACCCTGGTGGAATTGCCCCTCCCAATCACACCTCACTTCATAGAACATAGAAAATGGAGAACATTTATGGCACAGAATGAGACCATTTAGCTATCGTGTCTGTGCCAGCTGAAAAAGAGCGATCCAGCCCAATCCCACTTTCCAGGTCTTGGGAATGGGATCTGAACAGATGTCAGAGCTCACATTATGTGAATGTTCTGTTGAAGTGTTGGTGAGCTGATATACCAGGGGAGATTCACACTGTTGGACACAGTGTGAAATACATTCAAGTATTTATAAAACATTACAACATGTGAGTAATATTCCCCATTGATTTCTCAGCACTGATGGATTGTGAAGTGGGAGACAGCCAGAAGTCCCAGTGATCCACACTGACCCTGAGCTGAGAATGAAATGAGAAAAAGTTCAATCTTCAGCAGCGAGATGCTGCAGAGAGGTAAGAGTCCTGAATCAAGGAGAGATTTTCTCATCCTGCTGTTGAATCTCATTTCAAACACTCCTTGAACTCTCTGCCGAGGAATTCAGAGCTGGATAACGCCTGTAAAATCAGCCTAAAAAGGAAATAGAAAACACCCACCGTGGGCTCAAACTCAAAAACTTGAGATTCAGAGTTTCATGCTTTCATCGACTGAGCTCACCAGGCCTGAGACAGTGTCCCCGTCCTGTCTGTTATTGGACGGTGCAGCTGTTGCCTCCACCCCAGGGGCTGAATTTGTTCTGTAAACCATGAAGCAGCTTCCTCTCAAATCCCAGGTTTATCAGTAAATCCTCTTACAAAAGCCCCAAAGTGTGATATATTCCTCTCACTCATCCAGAATAAAAGTTACATCTTTTGCTCTTTTTACCTTCCAAACATTGACTTCTATTTTACTCAGCATTTATTTCTCTCTCCTTTTTATGTTGTGCATTTCCTAATAAACATTTCATTTCAATTATTTATGAGGGATGAAATGAACAGAAAAGATTTTCTGCAATGGTACCAGGGGTGTGGGACAGAGTGAGTGGTTCGGATCTGGAATACACTGCCTGAGAGTGTGCTGGAGGCAGATTCAATCGTGGCTTTCAAAAGGGAATTGGATAAACACCTGAATAGAGAAAATTTGCAGGGTTACAATGAAAGGGCAGAGGAGTGGAATTAGCTGATCTGCTCTTGCAAAGAGCTGTCAAGGACATGATGGACTGAATGGTCTCCTTCTGTACTGTAACCATTTGATTCCTTGATTCTAACTCTGTCAAAGTTGTTCTGAACTTGCTCTGCTCCAAGGAGAACAACCCCAGCTTTTCCAGTCTCTGCACATAACTGAAGTTATGAGGAACCATGGGGAACCCACTGTAAACCTTCCTCCAGACAGAAATACAACTGTTCACCACCACACTGTGACCCAGCTGTTCACATGATTTGGATGCAGGGACCAAATGTAGTATTTCCAAGTTTGCAGATGACACAAAACTAGGTGGGAATGTGTGTTGTGAGGAAGTTGCAAAGCGGCTTCAAGGGAATTTGGACAGACTTAGTGAGTGGACAAGAAAGTGGCACATGAAATATAATGTGTAAAAATGTGAGGTTATCCACTTTGGTAGGAGAAACAGATGTGCAGATTATTTGTTAAATGGTAAGAGTGTGAATGTACAAAGGGGCCTGGGTGTCCTTGTCAATAAGTGACTGAAAGCTAACATGCAGGTGCAGCAAGCAATTAGGAAGGCTAATGATATGTTAGCCTCTATCGCAAGAGGATTTGAGTACAGGAGTAGTGAAGCCTTGCTTCAATTGTATATAACCTTGGTTGGTCTGCACTTTGGAATACTGTGTGAAGTTTTGTTCCCCTTACCTTAGGAAGGATATCATTGCCATAGAGGGAGTGCAACGAAGGTTCACCAGACTTGTTCCCGGGATGGCGGGACTGTCACATGAAGAGAGATTGGGGAAACTGGGCCTGTATTCTCTAGAGTTTTGAAGAATGAGAGGTGATCTCATTGAAACTTACAAAATATTTAAAGGGATAGACAGGTAGATGAAGCTAAGATGTTTCCCCCGGTTGAGGAGTCTAGAACCAGGGGACACAATTTCAACGTAAGGGGAAAGCCACTTAGGACAGAGATGAGGAGAAATTTCTTTACTCAGTGGGTTGTGAATCTTTGGAATTCTCTACCTCAGAGGGCTGTGGAAGCTCAGTCATTGAGTATGTTTAAAGCAGAGATTGACAGATTTCTAAATACAAATGACATAAGGGATATGGAGATAGTGTGGGAAAAAGGCATTGAAGTGGACGATCAGTCATCATCATATTGAATGGCAGGGTGGGCTCGACGGGCTGAATGGCCTACTCCTGCTCCTATGTTCCTATCAGTCTGCAAACTTCATATGCATGCTGTCATTGTCCCTTTTATTCCATGGGCTTCAGTTTTACTGGCAGTCTAGTATGTGACATCATCAAGAAGGTTTTTAATAAGTTAAATAAGGAGAAATTGTTTCCAGTGGCAAAAAGGTCAGTAACCAGAGGATGTATTTATCAGGTGATTGAGAAAAGAACCAGAGGCGAAATGAGGAATGATTTTTTATACAGTGATGTGTTGTGATCTGGAATGCACTGTCTGATCGGGACTTGAAAGCAGATTCAGTAGTAACTTTGAAAAGCAATTGGGATAAATACTGGAAGGAAAAATGTACAGATTACAGGAGACAGCACTGACACAATGGACCAAATGGTCTCCTTCTTTGGGTATCATTCTATGGTTTTATGAACATAATGTTGATACAATTCGCTGAGTTGGAAGGGAAGTGAACTCAGATTCCGGGTATTCTAAACACCAGACCCAAACCAAATGAACAAGCCCGTTGTTTAATCTCTGTTTTTCACACCAGCTTCTCCTCGCTCTTTCTGTGTTTCCTGCCTGGTCTGTTCCTCTAACCTTCATTCCTGACACTCTATTGAGAATGGCCAACTCACTGCACCTCTCACTCACACCGTCACTCCACCCCTTCACCCACTTCCAAACCTCTCTGTTCAACAGTACCTCACATCTGCTCCTCTGCTCCATTAATATAACAGGAAAACATTTTCAAACAGACATTTCCAGACAGTGAACGTTCCAGTAAGACAAGGTAAAGATCAGATTCATTCACTTTAAACACAGAGAGAGCAGCTCTCCCTGTTCAGTCTAAGGAGCAGATGTGGTATCACTCCCATTAGTCTTAGAGACATGGGCCAGAATTTTAAGGGACCGTTGGAGACGGGAATGGAGGCCGGGGAGGGGGAGGGGGGGGGGTGGTGTATAAAATAGGGATGGAAGACGTTGGACCGGATTTTTCTGTCGGCGGCTGACATGGAGGGCAGACTTCGCACATCCACACGGCAAGAAGGCATTTCAAGTATTTATGAGTCCAATTGTCAGCAATTTTATTGACTGGATCCAATTGAACTAATAGCACACGGGAACCACGGGGCTTCAGTGCCTCGCCTGGTTAAAGGAGGCAACTGCAAGGTGGTAGCTGAGTGTTGGCTTCACTGGGAAGCGATCGGGTGAGGCAGCGTCACTTGGCAGCAAGGGTAGAGGGGGAAAGGGCATCGGGAAACACTGTCAGGAGTGGGGGCCAATGTGCCAGCTCTGCAGAGGGAACAACACCAGGGTGCCATTGGGGCAGTGCCACTTCATTGAGGATGACAAATGAGGTAAATGTGGCTGGGTGTTGTTTACTGTGAAGGCCTTGCACTCAGGGAGGGGCAACCTGTCATGGGCCTCATTCGAGGCTCCCATTGAGGAGGAGGAGGAGGAGTAGAGAGGAAGGGAGGGAGGCGCAGGCACCAGCAGGGGCACCACAGCAGCTTGGGGGCCCACAGGAAGGCCAGCCTCGAACAGGAGGCTGGAGAAGGAGGCAGAGGAACACGTCAGCCGAGGTTCAACTACCTGCAGATGTCCGAGTGACAGTGTCTCCGCAGACTGCACCTCTCCACGGAGGTCGTCACTGATCTCTCTGCCATGATGCAGCTGTGCCCCATGCGACTTGGTGGGCACCTGATGCCAGTGTCACTGAAGGTCACCGTGCCACTGAACTTCTGCACCACCAGATCATTGTGGGGATCCACTGGAGATATGTGTGGAATCTCACAGTCTGTAGTGAATCAGTGCATCAAGGAGGTCACCAATGTCCTGTTCAGGAGTGCCGGTGACTATGTGCACATTGATCCAAACAGTCAAGCTGAGAGAGCTATAGGATTTGGGGCCATCGCTGGATTCCACCAGGTGTAGGGTGTCATTGACTGCACCCATGTGACCATCAAGGCTCCTGCAGACCAGCCATCAGCCTTCAACAGGAAGGGCTTCCACTTGCTCAGTGTGCAATTGGTCTGCGACCACTGCAAATGGATCCCATAGGTGTGTGCACAAATCCCGGGAAGCAGTCACAACGCCTGCATACCAAGGCACTCCCAGGTGCCAGAACCTTTCCGCGGCCTCATCCACTTTCAGAGATGGATCCTTGGAGACAAGGGCTACCCACTGAGGACATGACTACTGACGTCTGTGAGGAACCCACGCACGGATGCAGAGGAGAGGTACAACACCTGCTGCGGGTCAACCCGAGCGACCATCAAGGAGGCCATTGGTCTCCTGAAGATGAGATTCAGGTGCCTAGATCGATCCAGTGGAGCCCTTCAGTATGTCCCGGCGAGGGTCTCGCATATCGTGGTGGTTTGCTGTGCACAGCACAATCTGGCATTACAGAGGGGTGAGGTGTTGACTAGTGAGGATATCGTGGAGTGTGATGTCTCCTCTGATGATGAGGATGTGGAGGAGGATGCTGCCCAAGCAGTGCCAGATGAAGAACCTCATGCACAGCAGGAAATGGGCCATGAGATACACACAAGGGAGACATGAGACACCCTTATACATTCAAGTTTCCTTTGAGCCTTCCCACCTTCTGGAACCACAGCAATAAAGTCTTAGCTTTAAGCAGCCCTGTTGTCGCCTCCTTCCTTCTGCACTGCAGAGTCCAGGTACACATCGCACAGTGACAAGGCCGAAGCTTTGTGAACTCAGGGCTTGGTCCCTCACTTCCAGCCCCTTGGGAGGAAGGGTTTAAATGAAGTCCCAAAGGGCATCAACAATAGGAAGGAGACATAGTGAGAGAACATCATTTCTTTCTTCCGTGTGACACCAAACGCAACCCTATCCATCTGGAATGCACATTCACCATGAACCCTAAGTGAATCTAGGTGCTCTTCTGAAATCTTTTCCGGGTGCTCCTACGTGGTGCTCCCCCTGTTCTGTCAGCTGAGATGGAGACAGGCTGCTGACCTTGCTTGGGATGACATTGGTGGCCGTCCTCTTGCTGCCTGAGGCCTGGAGGGCCCCGGCACACTGAGGGCCTCCTGCACAGGTACAGAGACCCCCCTCTGTCATCGAGGGTGATGGAGGCAGGCACTGGCATCACTGGTGTCACTGGCAGAGGGGCTTTAGAGCTACTGTCCACACCAGGAGCACCCAGAGAGGAGACCCCAGATGTAGCAGCCAGCTGCTCCTCCCCAGTTATAAGACACACTTGTACCTCCCTGCTGACCTGAGAGGGACGTGGACCTGGTGGAGAGTTCAGGTGCCTCGTCCCCCCTCTCGCCTTGTCACCACTGGATGGAGCTCATGGACAAAGTGATGGAGTGCAGGTCTGCGCACATCTCCGGCAGCCACTGATTGGTCGGCTGGATCTGGCTCTCCATCAGAGTCACCAATCTCTCAAGGAAGGAAGCCAGACACACCCCCATCGGAGACAGTGCAGCATGCAAGGCCTGG
This sequence comes from Heterodontus francisci, assembly GCF_036365525.1. Classification (NCBI taxonomy): domain Eukaryota; kingdom Metazoa; phylum Chordata; class Chondrichthyes; order Heterodontiformes; family Heterodontidae; genus Heterodontus; species Heterodontus francisci. Next base: position 21,576,828 of record NC_090405.1, read on the forward strand.
ATGGACTCCTCCATCATCCGAGCTTGGGTACACATAACCTCCGGCAACTCTGCCAGATGTTGCCTGACCTCTTGCTGCAGCTGCAGCATTTCCCGTGTTGCTGGTGACACCAGAGGCACGTCATCAGCCTGGGACTCAGCATGGGCCTGGCCTCCCACAGACTCCCAACTGCCAGTGGCCTCGGCTGTCACAGCCTCCATCAGCTGCCCGGGCCTGTCTGTGACGTGCTCACCAGCTTGTGTGACCAAATCTCACAGCGAGTGGATTCCCACCGAGTGAGGGTTTCTGTGCTGGTGGAGGGTGCAGGGGAATGATGTGACGGTGCACCCTCTGAGGCTCCCACCTCCTCCTCAGAGGTGTCCGGCTGTCCCCCAGTCTCTCCAGCTCTTCATGCTTGTCGTTCATCCTAGCCTGCATGAAAAAACAGTGACATTGAAGGGTTAGGGTCTGCCCATCGCGACATTCCAACCACCCCTACTGTGCAGCTCCATTGATGCAGTGGTGAACAGATGTGCAGTGTGGTTCCTTTGCAGCGGATGCTCCCTTGTGCCCCAGGAGATGTTCAGTCACTCTCTTGGGTAGGTGACCCTGTCTCTCCATCAGCTATGGAGCAGCTGCCTTGCTGCCCGGCCTGTTCCATGGCCTCCTCCTCCATCGGGATGAGGACACGGAGATAAGGCACTCCACCGCCAGTCTTGACACGCTCTTTCCGATTGTGGGCTGTCTTCTCCTGCAGCCACTATGATCAACAAAATTAGTCTCCCAGCGGGGACAAACCCAATATCTCTGATGGTGATAGTCCAGCAGTCCATGATGGGGACACACATATTCCTCCTGCATGTGGCCCCCTCTCGAGGGACTGTGTGAGTTTATACAATGACTGACGTGCACCTCTCACCGAGATGCAGCCAAGCCTCAGGCAGCATGTCCTGCTGCCCTTCCCCAATACACATGACTTAGTGGTCACTCCCTTTCCACCAAACACTCCCTCTCACTCTGCCACATGCAATGTCCAAAGGGTCCAAAGTGTTTGGAGTTCTCACCTGAGCAGCCTGGATCAGGTCATTGACCCACTTCCTGCACTGGATCCATGTCCTGGGGGTGACCCCACAGCTGCTGACTTCACCTACTATCTCCAGCCAGCTTTACTTGGTCAGGTGGGCAGGTCTTCACCTCCCATCCCTGGGAAAGAGGATCTTCCACCTATCTCTTGCCACCTGGAGGCGAACCTGCAGGAAGGCATCGCTAAACTGTGGGACCATGGTCACTGCAGGCTCGCATTCAGCTCCTTACCTATCAGGCAGCAGAGGCAGCAGAATGGGTCCTGGGGCAGCAGATGCAGCAGAACAGGTCCTGAGGCAGCAGAGGCAGCAGAATGGGTCCTGGGGCAGCAGATGCAGCAGAACAGGTCCTGGGGCAGCAGAGGCAGCAGAATAGGTCTTGGGGCATCAGAGGCAGCAGAACGGATCCTGGGGCAGCAGAATGGGTCCTGGGGCAGCAGAACGGATCCTGGGGCAGCAGAGACAGCAGAATGGGTCCTGGGGCAGCAGAGGCAGCACAACGGATCCTGGGGCAGCAGAATGGGTCCTGGGGCAGCAGAGGCAGCAGAACGGGTCCTGGGGCAGCAGAACGGGTCCTGGGGCAGCAGAGGCAGCAGAACAGATCCTGGGGTAGCAGAGGCAGCAGAACGGATCCTGGGGCAGCAGAGGCAGCAGAACGGGTCCTGGGGCAGCAGAGGCAGCAGAACGGGTCCTGGGACAGCAGAGGGCTCTCAGGAAGACACTCCTTTAAACCAGGCAGCAGTGAATGCAGGTCTGGCAGCCCTTTCAATATGGTGCCAGCACCTGCCGTTGTGTCAGATGTCGGTGCCATCGGTGCCTCGTTCCCTGCCTCTGGTCCTTGTTTACATGGGCCCCACGCCTCCCCTTCATTAATTGGTCGGCTGCTCCGTGATCGGGGTCGGTCGGCCACATTTCACTCGTGTGGTGATGACACCCGCTTCCGGTGCCTCTGCCGAGAGCCGCACCGTTAGTTTAAAATTCAGCCCATGGGATCAAGAGTGGAAAATCTCCCCTCTGATTCTCTCTACTTAAACTGATGGAGACACCAAATTAAAACTGATGAAACCAGGGATTGTATCCTGGTTCTTCAATCTAGTGTTCTCCCAACTGAGCTATTCCATCCTCACTGTGAACTCATCTTCATTGGAGACAAATATAACTCCAGGCGGAATTTCCTCACCCGTTCATTCCTCACTTCAGGGGAATGGGACCCGACCAGATCGCGGAACTCAGATTATGTTAATGTTCTGCTCTTGATATCTTAATATTATCTTGAGTTTGAGCCACTTTTAATCAGGTTCACAGACAAATTCTTCCATCATCCCTTCTCCCACATTCTCTCTCTCTCATTCATTCTTTATTCCTCACAGTCCAGAAAGGGTTAGGAATCAGAGCTCACCTGCAAACCCTCTGCACACAGACCTCTGTCTGTTACCCTGTTTGATCCAAGAGACCAGTCAATAAATTACACTCTTTATAAACACAGAAAGCTGACTCACAGTGTTGGACAGAGATAAATACACTGAAGTCTTTTGAAAAAAGTTCATCTTACGGGTTGTTACTGAACCCACAGAGCACGACGGGCCCAGGCTCCAGCTCCAGCCCCAGCCTGTGCTGTGTTAGCTGATGCCACCTGGTGTGATACTGAGCCACACGGAGCAGGAAAGGGCCTGGTTATATTCATGGCCTGTGTTGAGTTAACTGATCCCACTCAGTGTGGTAAGAGCCACACAGAACAGAATGGGCCCAGGCTCCTTCCTCAGCCTGAGGGATGATAGTTCTTCTCACACGTTGTTGTACAGAGCCCCACACAGAACAGGGAAATCTCAGGCTCCATCCCCGGCCTGTGGTATTTTACTTCATCGCACCTGGTATGGTACGGAGTCCCCAGAGCAGGAAAGGTCCAGCTTCCATCTCCGGCCTGTGCTGAATTAGCTGATCTTACCTGGTTGGCACTGAACCACAATCAGAGAAGGATGGGCCGAGGCTCCATGGCCTGTGGTGTGTTAGTTATTCTCATTTGGTGAGGTACTGAGCACCATATAGAGCAGGATGGGCCTGTGCTCAGTGAGCTGATCTCACCTTGTTTGGTCCTGCGACCCATACACAGAGCAGGACAGGCCTAGGCCTAATCCTCAGCCTGTGTTCAATTAGCTGATCTCATTCAAAAGATTTTGATAAGGTTCCACACAAGAGGCTTCTCTATAAGATTAAAGTCCCTGGTATCAGTGGTAATATATTGATCTGGATTGGGAACTGACTGGCACGACGTAGGCAGAAAGTAGTTACAGATGGATCTGGATCTGTTTGGAGACCAGTCACCAATGGTATCTCACAGGGATCGGTGTTGGGACTGTTGCTCTTCATTATTTTTATTAATGATCTGGATGTAGGTGGAGGGGGCACCATCTGTAAATTGACAGATGATTTGAAGATCTGTGCGAGTGTTTAGACTGTAGACGATACTCGACTGTTTCAGGCTGATCTTAATGTGTTGGGAGATTGGGTTCATGACTGGTAAATGATGTTTAATTTGGGTAAGTGCAGTGTTATTCATGTGGACAGGGCGAATGCTCAACATTCATACACCCTTCAGGGAAAAACATTAAAGTAGGTGGAAAAAAGAAAATAATTTTGAGCAGAGATCTGGATGTTCTAGTGCACAGATCTCTAAAGTTACAGCAGCAATGCTGTGAAGTGATAGTTGGAGCAAGTAGGGGGTTGGGCTGCATTCAGAGGATAATTGAGTATAAGATGAGGCATATTCTTTCATGGGATGTGAGCGACACTGACAAGTCCAGAATTTGTTACCCATCCCTAATTGTCCTTGACAAGATGGCGGTGAGCTCCCTTCTCGAATTGCTGCACTCCATGTGGTGTAGGTACACCCACAGTGCTGTTAGGAAGGGAGATCCAGGATCTTGACCCAGCATCAGTGAATGAACAGCGATATATTTGCAGATCAGATGGTGTGTGACTTGGAGGGGAGCTTGCACATGGTGGTGTTTCCATGCATCTGCAGCCCTTGTCCTTCAAGGTGGTGGAGGTCTTCGGTTTGGAAGGTGCTGTCTGCGGAGCCTTGGTGAGTTGCAGCAGTGCATCTGGTAGATGGTACACACTACTGCCACTGTGCGTCAGTGGTGAAGGGAGTGAATGTTTAAGGTGGTGAATGGGGTGACAATCAAGGTGGCTGCTTTGTCCTGAACAGTGTCGAGTTTCTAGAGTATTGTTGGTGCTGCACTCATCCTGGTTTGTGCCTTGTAGATGGTTGACAAGTTTTGGAGAGTCAAAAATCACAAAATTATTACAGTGCAGAAGGAGGCCATTCGGCCCATTGTGTCTGCATAGAATCATAGAACATAGAAAGTTTACAGCACAGGCAGGCCAAAAAACGAGCCACCCAGCTGAATCCCATTGCCCAGCATTTGGACCGTAGCCCTGCAGGTTCAGGTACTTGAGGTGCACATCCAGACACCTTTTAAATGAGTTGAGGGTTTCTGCCTCAGCTACCCTTACAGGCAGTGAGTTCCAGACTCCCACAGCCCTCTGGGTGAAAAAACCTTTCCTCATCTCCCCTCTAATTGTTCAACACATCACTTTAAATCTATGCCCTCTAGTCACTGACCTCCCTACTAAGGTAAATAGACCCTTCCCATCCATTCTATCCAGACCCCTCACAATTTTGTACATTTCAATCAAATCTCCCCTCAGCCTCTTCTATTCCAAGGAGAACAACCCCAGTCTATCCAATCTTTCCTCATAGCTGCATTTTTCCAGTCCTGGCAACATCCTCGTAAATCTCCTCTGTAACCTCTCTAGTGCAATTACATCCTTTCTGGAATGAGGTGACCAGAACTGCACACAGAACTCAAGTTGTGGCCTAACTAATGTTATATACAGTTCCAGCATAACCTCCCTGCTCTGATATTCTATACATCGGCTAATAAAGGAAAGGATTCCATAAGCCTTCTCAACCAACTTATCAACCTGTCCTGCTACTTTCAGGGATTTGTGGACATTCACTTCAAGGTCCCTCACTTCCTCTACACCTCTCAGCATTCACCCATTAATTGTGTATTCCTTTGCTGTGTTTGACCTCACCAAAGGCATCACCTCACACTTCTCCAAGTTGAATTCCATTTGCCACTTTTCTGCCCACCTGACCAGTCCATTTCTCCAGCTCTCCTAATGAGCATTTCACCACGTGCCTTGAGCTGAGTTACTCATCACAGAATTCCCACTATCTGATTTACTCTTGTAGCCAGAGTATGTATATGAATGGTCCAGTTAAGCTTTTGTCAATGGTAACCCCCAGGATGTTGATGGTGGGGGGATTCAGCGATGGTAATGCTGTTGAACGTCAAAGGGAGATGGTTACATTCTCTCTTGTTGGAGATGGTCATTGCCTGGTACTTATGTGGTGTGAATGTTACTTGCCACTTAGCAGCCCAAGTCTGAATGTTGTCCAGGTCTTGCTGCTTCTGGACATGGACTCCTTCAGTATCTGAGATGTCCCGAATTTGTCCTTTTATGAAACCTTGGTCAGGACTCACTTGGAATATTGTATCCAGTCTTGGTCTCCTCACATGATGGGTGATATTGAGGCTTTGGAAAGGGTACAGAGGAGAGACATTCGACGAATTCCCAGTATAAGACATCTTGGTTATCAAGTTAGACTAAAAGATTTGGGACCCTACACCTTAGAGAAACCTAGACTGAGGGGTGATCCGATTGAGGTTCATAAATAATGAAGGGTCCAATTAAGCCTGGGAGAGGAGTCATAACTTTATATTGGAAAAGGCCAGATGGCACCCGGATCACATTAAATTTCATTTTCAGTGGTGGGTTAATGGACCAGGATGGCCGAGTGGTTAAGGCGTTGGACTTAAGATCCAATAGACATATGTCTGCGTGGGTTCAAACCCCACTCCTGGTATCTGTGCTTACAAAATGTTATTTATTCTTTCCCTGACTTTTGCCTTGCACCATCATCTCTTCTGTCATTTAATCACTCTTGCCTTCCAACTGATCACAACTGCCGATTATTTGATCTGCCCCAGCACCGTTCCTTGGCTCTGCGCTTGCTTATAAACTGGTAAATCTTTAACTTAATCTCCTCTGTACCCTGACAATGACCTTCTCATCCTTCCTTGATTGTGGTTCCTCACAGGATCCACTGCCTCTCCGACTCCCCTCCAGGTCACTGAAGGCCCTGAGCCTTGGTCTCGCTTTATACGCTAGCTGGTAGTTGATTCCTTGCAGGTCTGCCACCGCTCAGGAGAAGCTCAAGACCCAGATCAAGCGAAGTATCAAGAGGAATGTGAACAAAGGCTCCCTGGTGCAGAGCAAGGGACAGGGCGCCTCCGGCTCCTTCAAAATCAGCAAGAAGGAAAACCCAGGGAAAGGTGGGAAAGAAGGTGAAGAAACCAGCAGCCAAGAAATCTTTAGTGAAGAAACCAGCAGACAAGAAATCTTTAGTGAAGAAACCAGCAGACAAGAAAGTGACAACAAAGAAAGTAACAGCCAAGAAAACGAACAGCAAGGCGGCGGCAACGCCAAATAAGGCGGTGAAGAAAGCAGTGCTTCAGAAAAAGTCTCCTGCGAAGAAGGTCAAAAAAGGCAAGAGTGCGGCGGGCGGAAAGGCGCTGAAGAAAGTGCAGACATGGAAGAGCAAGGTCAAGACGAAAGCAGCGAAGTCTCAGAAAGCAGGGTCTGGAAAGAAGTGAAAGCGCGGGAAACTTGTAAACATCTGAACACAAAGGCTCTTCTCAGAGCCACCCACATCTCTCAGGAAAGAGCTGATCCCCTGATCAAATGATCCCTGTCCCGGCCCCGCCTGCAGATTCCACATGGAAATGATTTGGAGTAAATCCAGGATCCCTGGTGACTCCCCTCCACCCAGCCCTTTCCCCACTCTCTGTAATAAAACAGAGGGATATCCGGCCCTCACTCTAACTGGGGATGTGTTCGGTGCAGTCTCAGTTCACAAATTCAGGGGGAGAGTCTGTAAGACAGTAACACTGGCGGAGAAACCCCACCTCACAACTCAAACCCCAACACGAGTTTCTCCAATTCAGCTGGAGTCGGGTGACAACAGGAGCTGGGATAGGCTGTGATCGGGAATGTTAGGAATGGATTTGTTCAGGGAGGAATGTACCTGGAATCTCCGAATATAATAGTTCCTTATTTCCCCAGATGACACATTCTGCAGTGAGAGTGAAAAGTCTCTTCACTGCTTCACATTTACTAATTGTTTGGTTCTAGATGAATAATGAGTCAGAGAGTAATGACAGGATCTGAAGCTTCTCTCACACCAGCCCTTGAATGACTCAGTGTGAAGTGTCCAATGTGTGAAGCTACTGCCAGGGTTTGTCAATCTGAACAGTTTCAGCTCAGTTCCTGGGGGCCTGAAATTCCAACAGTTTGACTCTGTCTCTGATTGGTCACCCGCTTCTCAATCCAATTCTTAACCAATCGGAGTGTCACATAAATTAAATAGAAGTTCTCATTGGCTGAAATTTTCCAATTGGAAAAAGCCCGGCAATTCCAGAGCAGGAAGGAATTGAAGTGATGGAAAATTTCAATTTTCAGGCAACAATTTTAAAACCTCTCATTTTATGTTCTGTTTTACTGTATTTACCGTCACAAAATCCTGACGCGATTTTAGGAATCGTTTTCATTTGTCAATCTGTTAACTGTAAGCGGCGGGAGGAAGGTCCGGTTCAGCAATTTAAAACGGGACAAATATCAGCTTCCTCTCTGTAAAAGGAACAAATTAGCGACGAACCGCTTCTCACAGGCTTCTCGGGGACTGACAGAAACGAGCGGTTTCTGATCTTTTCTCCTGAAAGAGGCGGATAATGCTGCAGGGAGCAATGAACTGCCCTTCACTTTCTGGCTGCTAATACACCCCTGACTTTAAACAGTTCAAACAGCGACTGATGCTTCTGTCGGAAAATGAGCAGATTCACCAGAATGATCCCGGTCCATCATGGCCAAAGACATCCAGCTGGCCCGCCGCATCCGCGGGGAACGCACCTTAAACCCAGCTTCAGTAACAAGTGTAACAAGGGCTCTTTTCAGAGCCACCAAATCAGCAAAGGAAAGAGCTGCCATCTCTGTTCATCATCAAACCCATTAGATTGGAGGGGCGGTCACATGGTTTCTGTTTTGTCACATCACTTTCCCGAAAGGCCTGTTGGACTGAGAGCTAATCTGGAATTTAGAAAGCAGCATTACCGGAGACTCATTGCTGCTCAGCACAATCTCAACCCCGCTCCTGGGATCCGTTAGCTGGCATTTGGGGAAAAGAAATGGATCCCAGTTTTATTTGGAAGGCATTAATGGAGCCGGGTCCGTTCACATGAGGGTTATTTACAAACATTACCCAATGAGTTCACTAATATTTGAATCCATTGGAGATCAGTACACAGGATATGTGAGGCAGCTCGGTCACTCTGACTGAAACCGCCAGTTCCCCGGGGCTGCAGACCCTGACACTGCGGGGAGAGAATCCCCGACTCTCTCCCGCCGCCGGGGGAAACAGACAGCTCTGTGTCCGGAGAATAGGGAGGGCCGGGGGGAAGGCACATATTAAAGCGCTGCAATGGACTCAGCTCCTGTGTGTGCACAACTCTCACTGATTCCGTCCTCTGGGAACAGTGCGGTCGAAACAGATCAGGTTAGGAGAGAAACACACAGCCCGAGAATGGCCTCTTCCTTCCTGCATTTACTCTGTTCCGGGAGCAGATTCTCATTGAGAAGCGGCGCTCAGATCACCAGAGAGAAAAAAAAAACACAATTCAAACTGTCCAAATGAAAAACAGAGAATTAACCCGGACACTTCCATTATTAAATTAATTCATCAGCTCCGAACCAGTTCCCGTTAATGTACCGGGATAATCTCGGGATTTATAAAATCGAAGGCAGCGGGATTTATTAAATTGTTGATTCTGACACCCTGTAGTTCACTTCTTCACTTAACTGGAGGGGGAGATGTGTGAGCAGAGAAACAGAGCGAAATCCAGAGAGGGAACTGAAATCTTTTTTTTAATTTCCAAAATATACTTTATTCATAAAAATCTGTAAAAATTACATTGCCAAACAGTTTCCAAACAGCACCAAAAAATACAAACATTGCAAGGGAGATCAGTTTCCTTCAATACTGTCATGAGTTTCTTCCCAACCCTTCCGTTTCACAATTGTCATATCAATTACAGTTTTACATTTACAGCAATTGAGAATATTAACGATACAGTTCGAGGGGTTTCCCATGGATCCAGCCCCTCAGTCTAGCTTGGTGGGGGAACCTTACACTGTGGTCTTTCCCCATTGAGCCTTTGCTGCAGCTGCTCCAAGCTTTAGTGCGTCCCTCAGCACGTAGTCCTGGACCTTGGAATGTGCCAGTCTGCAACATTCGTTGGTGGACAACTCTTTGCGCTGGAAGACCAGCAAGTTTCGGGCAGACCAAAGGGCGTCTTTCACCGAATTGATAGTCCTCCAGCAGCAGTTGATGTTTGTCTCGGTGTGCGTCCCTGGGAACAGCCCGTAGAGCACAGACTCCTGTGTTACAGAGCTGCTTGGGATGAACCTTGACAAAAACCACTGCATCTCTTTCCACACCTGCTTTGCAAAGGCACATTCCAGGAGGAGGTGGGCGACCGTCTCTTCCCCACCACAGCCAACGCGGGGGCACTGTGCGGAGGGGGCGAGACTTCGGGTGTGCATGAAGGATCTGACGGGGAGGGCCCTTCTCACCACCAGCCAAGCTACGTCTTGGTGCTTGTTTGAAAGTTCTGGTGATGAGGCATTCCGCCAAATGACTTTGACGGTCTGCTCGGGGAACCATCCGACAGGATCCACCGTTTCCTTTTCCCGTAGGGCCTTGAGGACATTCCGTGCAGACCACTGCCTGATGGACCGGTGGTCGAAGGTGTTTTCCCGCAGAAACTGCTCCACGAAGGATAGGTGGTACGGCACGGCCCAACTGCATGGAGCGTTCCGCGGCAATGTGACCAGGCCCATCCTTCGCAACACCGGGGACAGATAGAACCTCAGCACGTAGTGACACTTGGAGTTTGCGTACTGGGGATCTACACACAGCTTGATGCAGCCGCACACGAAGGTGGTCATCAGGATGAGGGCCACGTTGGGTACATTTTTCAACTGAAATCACACCTGGACAGATGTGTAACAGGTCAATCCACTGTGACAATAACTCCATCACTGACTCCCTCCTGACAGTAACCAGCCCTTTCACAGAGACTGTGGGTGGCTCTGAAAAGAGCCTTTGGGTTATTAGATGACATTTTGGCCGCTTTACTTTTTCTGGGAGCTCTGAGCGCTGGTTTTCTTGCGCAGCAGCACGGCCTGGATATTAGGTAGCACCCCGCCCTGAGCGATGGTCACTCCTCCCAGCAGCTTGTTGAGCTCCTCGTCGTTGCGGACGGCCAGCTGCAGGTGTCTGGGGATGATGCGGCTCTTCTTGTTGTCCCGGGCCGCGTTACTGGCCAGCTCAAGGATTTCAAGCGGTCAGATACTCGAGCACAGCAGCCAGATAGACCGGGGCTCCGGCACCCACACGCTCAGCAGAGTTACCCTTTCTCAGGAGCCTGTGAACACGGCCCACCGGGAACTGCAGTCCAGCCCGGGAGGAGCGAGACTTGGCCTTGGCCCGAGCTTTCCCGCCGGTCTTTCCTCTTCCAGACATTTCCACAATCTCACAAATACTTTCACAAAGAATGAATAATTTCCTTAGCATTAATAATAGCCAGTTGGCGGTCAGGATGGCCGAGCGGTCTAAGGCGCTGCGTTCAGATCGCAGTTTACATTAGAGGCGTGGGTTCGAATCCCACTTCTGACAAGTTGTGTTTTGACTGAACTGGAGGCGTTTGGGAGCAGCGGTGAAGAGCAAAGAGAAAGCAGGAAAGAACATGGACAAACAAAGTAACAATGGACCCAAAGATGTTGCAACAAAACATTAGAGTAAGAGGCAACGAAGCAAACAGCAGGGCACAGAAAAGATCAAAAATGTAACCTTTGTATCGGGGTGGAAGATGTTGCCAATATCCTTAATGAATACTTTACTGTTTTTCCCGAATGAGAGGGTGATGCAGATATTGTTATTAAGGAGGAGGAGTGTGAAGTATTGGACGTGATAACTTCAGGAGAGAGGAAGTATAAATGGGATGAGCATCCTTGAATGTGGATAGATCACCAGGACCAGATGAAATGTACCCCAGGCTGTTGAAAGAAGCCAGGGAAGAAATAGTGGAAGGTCTGACCATCATTTTCCAATCCCTCACTGCATACAGGTGTGGTGCCAGAGGATTGGAGGTCTTGTAACGTTGCAATAAAAGCAAAATACGAGGCAGATCAAGCATGGCTGATCCTTTCGAGTAGAGAAACAGGGCTGAATTCCCTGAACCAGTGCTACAGCTTTCAGAATAGAAGGAGCCTATACACACCTGATGGGTTCCACTTAAACAAAAGAGCTGGAGGTGTTGACAGTCAGAACAGATAAAATGTGGAGGAGTGTTTGAAGCAGATGCTGTGTGGTTACTGTAGTTGTACTATGGAGTTATTTCAAGGAGGTGATTCTGAATGTAATGGATCAACGTGGACCCGTCCAAGGCAAAGGTTCTAAGCTTCCCTGTGGTCCAGCCTGGTTGAATGGAACTGAAGCAAACAAATCATCCAGAAGTGGAAAAGAAATATAAGGCCATGAAAGCACAGAATTCAGATGGATGCAATACCAGATGGTATGGCAAGAGTGTAAAACAGCAACAGACTGGTGAATAAAACTTTCCCATTGAATAAGACAAGAGAAGAGAAGGGTAATAATGGTGTCAGAGGTGAGTTGTGACACTATTCACATTCCACCTTGATCTGAATAGGACTGTTGAAGGGAGTGATTGAGAAGAATAGAGGAGAAATGAAAAGAAAGGAGAAATAAACAAAAGGTCTTTTGATTTTAGAATGCTTGTGTTTGGAAATGACAGAATGTAAAGTGTGTGTGTCAGAAGATATAGAGCGAAGTTGGGTATGACAAGATCACAGGAAAGTTGTGCCCTGAGACAAGGTGTGTGTTGACAGGAAAGCTGCTTTCTTTTGCACAATATGTATTTTATTCATATAATTTGTGCAATTACATTGCAAAGCAGTTCAAATTTAATATTACATAAGGTACAATACAGATCAGTTTCCTTCAATAATGTACATGATGTATCTCACTATCCCTGCCTGCACAGGTTATATTTACAGTATTTACATTACACATCAAACATTCTCTGGTGCAAACAGCCCGAGGGGTTTTACACGGGTTCCAGCCCCTCACTGTACTATGGCCTACTAGGGCCTTAGACTGCAGCCTTTCCCCATTGAGTCTCCATGGTGGCTTCCCCAAGCTTTAATGCCATCCCACAGCACATAGTCTTGGACGTTGCAATGTGCCAGTCTGCAACACTCGGTCATGGACAGCTCTTTGCACTGGAATACCTGTCCCACGGCCGGGCTCGTTCTCAAGAGAGATCATTTCAAATGAACATTTCCTAAATCCGTGCTTTCTCTCTCGCAATAAAGAGAACAGGATGTCTGGCAGATTCAGTGTGAGACAATAACACTGCCGGGTAAAGGCCGCTTTCCAACGCCAATCTTAACATAGGAGATTCCCCAAACAGCTGCAGTAAGGTGCTGTAAACTGCTGGAAGCGGATGTGTGTGGAAATGGTGATGTTACTGAGGAGGTTTCTTGTTATAGAATGGACTGTGTTTTGGTGGGAATATTACTGAGTGTTAATTGCATCGGGACCATATTTAAAAGCTCCGGCTTTCTGGAAAGCCTTGACTGTGAAGGCCGAGTCTGGAAGGGTTTGTGTGGAGAGCTGGGTTTCGGTTCTACTGTTAATAAAGGGTTTGAAATTGGCAGCCCGGAGGAAACTGGAGGTGGAGCTGAAAGATGAGGGGCCGTTCTCTCTCTGTCTGTCACTCTGGGTGTCTCCTCCATCTAGCTCTCTGTTTAATCTTCACTCGTGTCTCCTCCCCTCGCTGCTCTCACTCTGCCTTTCTCAGCCAGGTCCAGGTGGCCTGTATAAAAAGGAGCCTGACAGAATCAGTCTCTTTTATTGTGCACTGATTTGAGGAAAGAATCAACATGTCTGCCAGTAAACAAGAGTATGCTCCAGGCTGGCAGCATGTTAGAATCCATGAGGAAAGGCATCAGCACCCTCATCGACAAGCAGAAGGGGGAGAGGACAGAAATCAGAAATTGGTGGCCCAATTTCTGCTTAATGCTGACTGCAAGATTCTGTCAAAAGACGTAGCCAGTTGATTCAAGTCTGCTCTGGAGTTGGTGATTCACCCTGATCAGACCTATACTATACCAGGCAGGACAATCTCTGATAGCATTGCGCTACTCAGGGATATGATCACCTATATACGGGACAGGAGGGTGGACACCTGCCTCATCAGCCTGGACCAGGAGAAGGCTTTTGACAGGATATCACACACCTACATGATGGATGTGCATTCCAAAATGGGGTTTGGGGAGGGAATCTGCAATTGGATCAAACTACTCAGCACAAACATCAGTAGTGCAGTCTCAATCAATGGGTGGGAATCAGAAAGTTTCCCGATCCAATCTGGAGTCAGACAGGGCTGTCCTCTCTCCCCTGTCTTTGTTTGCAGTATTGAACCCTTTGCTGAGTCTATTAGGAAGAATGCGAGCATCAGAGGGGTGACAATCCCAGGCAGCGGAGGCACTCAGGTTAAAACCTCCCTGTACATGGATGACGTCGCCGTTTTATGCTCGGATCCACTGTCTGTGCGCAGAGTGATGAGCATCTGCGACCAGCTCGAACTAGCCTTGGGAGCCAATGTTAAACACGGCAAGAGCGAGGCCATGTTCTTTGGGAACTCGGCTGACCGATCCTTTGTCCCCTTCACCGTTAGGTCAGACTACCTGAAGGTGCTGGGGATATGGTTTGGAAGGGCTGGGACGTGCACCAAAACCTGGAAGGAGCGAGTAGCCAGGGTACAACATAAGCTGAGCATGTGGGAGCAGCGATCTCTCTCCATTATGGGTAAGAACCTGGTCATCAGGTGCAAGGCGCTCACATTGCTGTATGTGGTGCAGGTCTGGCCCATACCGCATTCCTGCGCTGTGGCGATCACCTGAGCCATTTTCCGCTTCATCTGGGGATCCAAAATGATCCGAGTCCGGAGGGACACGATGTTCAAACCTCTGGATAAGGGCGGGAAAAATGTACCCAACGTCGCCTTCATCCTTATGGCTACCTTTGTGTGCGGCAGCATCAAGCTGTGTGTAGATCCCCAGTTTGCAAACTTCAAGTGTCACTACGTGCTGAGGTTCTATCTGTCCCCGGTGTTGCAAAGGATGGGCTGGTCATATTGCCGTGGAATGCTCCATCCAGTTGGACTGTGCCGTACTGCCTATCCTTCATGGAAAAGTTTCTGTGGAAAAACACCTTTGACCACCAATCCATCAGGCAGTGGTCTGCACGGAATATCCGCAAGGCCCGACGGGAAAAGGAGATGGTGGATCCTGTCGGATGGTCCCCTGAGCAGAAGTCCAAAGTCATTTGGCAGAATGCCTCATCACCAGAACTTTCAAACAAGCACCAAGATGTAGCCTGGCTGATGGTGAGAAGAGCCCTCCCTGTCAGATCCTTCCTGCACACCCGAAGTCTCACCCCATCCACACGCAGCCCTCGAGGTGGCTGTGGTGGAAAAGAGACGTTGCCCACCTCTTTCTGGAATGTGTCTTTGCAAAGCAGGTGTGGAAAGAGATGCAGTGGTTTTTGTTGAGGTTCATCCCAAGCAGCTCTGAAGCACAGGAGTCTGTGCTCTACGGGCTGTTCCCAGGGACGCACACCGAGATAAACATCAACTGCTGCTGGAAGACTATCAATTCGTTGAAAGACGCTCTTTGGTCTGCCCGAAACTTGCTGGTCTTCCAGCGCAAAGAGTTGTCCATGACCGAATGTTGCGGACTGGCACATTCCAAGGACTACGTGCTGAGGGACGCACTAAAGCTTGGGGCAGCCGCAGCAAAGGCTCAATGGGGAAAGACCACTGTGTAAGGTCCCCCCACCAAGCTGAACTGAGGGGCTGGATCCATGGGAAACCACTCGAACTGTAGCCAGAAAATATTTGTTTGCTGTAAAATGTACATGGCATGACAATGAAATGGAAGGGTTGTGAGGCAACTCACTCCTGTATTGAAGGAAACTGATCTCCTTTGCACTCTTTGTATTGTTTGCCTTGGTGCTTTTTGGAACTGTTTTGTGATGTATTTTTTTTTTACAGATTTTTATGAATAAAGTATATTTTGGAAATCAATAAAAGAAAGTCTGGCAGAGGTAAAGGAGGGAAAGGACTGGGCAAAGGCGGAGCAAAGCTGCACCGCAAAGTGCTTCCTGATAATATCCAGGGCATCACCAAACCAGCAATCCGCCGCCTGGCTCACCGTGGCGGGGTCAAGCGGATCTCGGGTTTGATCGATGAGGAGACTCGCGGGGTGTTGAAGGTTTTCCTGGAGAATGTGATCAGGGATGCGGTCACCGACACTGAACACGCCAAGCGCAAGACGGTCACTGCCATGGATGTGGTGTTCGCTCTGAAACGGCAGGGCCGCACTCTCGACGAATTCAGCGGCTGAACAACTCGACCCTTTCCAGCAAACACAACAAAGGCTCTTCTAAGAGCCACCCACCGCCTCACAGAGAGAGCAGTGACCTGGAAACGGGAGCTGGGATAGGCTGTTTAGAAATGTCTGGAATAAATCTGTGCTGTGTTCGGGTATAAAACTGGAATCCCCAAATTTGACATTTCATTTGTAGCAAGGACGTGCAGTGGATTTGATTTTCTAAACGGGCTGTGTAAACAGTGCCTGAGGCTCCACATTTAGTTATTTCCCCCGTCCACACATACCCTCAGTGAAAAGCCACATCACTCCTCCAGAATCACTCATTGTTTTCATAGAATTTCAAAATGATTTCGCTGCAATGAGGGAATCCGGGAGTTTTGCAGCAGCCGTTAAATCGGTCACTGGAACCAGACCCACTTGTGATGTTATTTCTCCCGAGACGGTGTTTCCTGCACTGAAACTGACAGGGTTTGTGAAACTGATCAGTTTCAGCTCATTCATTCAGGGACCTGGAATTCCCGCAGTTTGAGCCCGCGCTATCCAGAGCCCACTTCTGATTGGTCACCCTCTTCCCATTCGCATGTCTTAACCAATTGCCGAGCCTCGAATTAGAAAATACAGCAAATCATTGGCTTAAATTGTCGTCCTGGCAGAAAGGTTGAATTCAAAAAAGCTGCCAATTTCAGTGTTGGGCAGAATCGAATTCCTCAACGAATCTCAATAACGAATTGGCAGCACATTTTATACTTTTCCCGATTTTTCTTTCCATCGATTGGGGTGCTAATTCACTCGGGTGCGTTTGCTAATACTAACTGTAATCCTCAGATCCATTTAACATTTCAGTAATCCTATTAAATACAAAAGGAATTTTATGATTGAATTTCCATTGGAAGATAGTGAATTAGCACCCCGATCGATGGAAAGGAAAATCGGGCAGAGGATAAAATGTGCTGCCAATTCGTTATTGTGATTTGTTTATATCACTGACCAGGACTGACTTCACCCGAACGCAGCTACTAGCTCCCACCTCACTGACCGCTCTCCCCCCTCTGCAACTCGCTTTCTCCCCCTCCTCCCTACTGGTGAAATTCCGCACTCTGGCTGTTCGCTCTCCGCACCCCCACCCCCCACCCTGTCCCAGCCCAGCCCACAGCTGCTAGCTCTGGCCGTGACACTCGCTCCCACATTTCTTCACCAGGCGCCACCTGTAGAAGCAGGAGGGCCTCAAGGGGTGACGGGGCGACGTAGGAGTGAGTGGCTGAGAGGAGGGAAGAGGCACGGCCTGGAGCGAGTGGCCAGAGAGTGGGGTGGTACGAAGCGAGGAACAACTGGCCAGGGGAGTGGGGGGATGGGGGAGCAGCGAGGTCTGGAGCGAGCGGCTGAGGGGGGGAATCGTCGAGGCCTGGAGTGAGTTGCCAAGGTGGGAGAGCTACAGCTTCAAAATCTCCCATTCAGCCACTTCCTCCAGCCAAGTGGTGGGGGGATGGGGTGGCTAGATACCCAATGACGCTTTGTCACGCATGCACGAAGATGGATTTGTTGCGGAAATGTGATGACGTTGGCGATGCAAAATGACATCATCCCGTGCACGCGCCACTCAATCCTGGCAAGATGTCAAAAATCACTGTGATTTTTTGGTCTTTTCAGTGCACTCCTCTTTCTTTAGTTGCTCTTACTCGAATGTATTGAAGAAACATCTTTGGGTCCATTTTCATTTTACTTGCCAATATTCTTCCATATTCTCCCTTCACCGCTGCTCCCAAATCCCTCCAGTTCAGTCAAAACACAACTTGTCAGAAGTGGTATTTGAACACACGCCTCCAGAAAACACTACGACCTGAACACAACTCCTTAGACCACTCGGCTATCCTAACTGCTTCACGCTTGTGCTAAAAGCTGAGAAATTATCCATTCTTTGTGAAAGTATTTGTGCGATTGTGGAAATGTCTGGAAGAGGAAAGACCGGCAGGAAAGCTCGGTCCAAGGCCAAGTCTCGCTCCTCCCGGGCTGGACTGCAGTTCCCGGTGGGTCGTGTTCACAGGCTCCTGAGAAAGGGCAACTATGCTGAGCGTGTGGGTGCCGGAGCCCCGGTCTATCTGGCTGCTGTGCTCGAGTACCTGACCGCTGAAATCCTCGAGCTGGCCGGTAACGCGGCCCGGGACAACATGAAGACCCGCATCATCCCCAGACACCTGCAGCTGGCCGTCCGCAACGACGAGGAGCTCATCAAGCTGCTGGGAGACGTGACCATCGCTCAGGGCGGGGTGCTGCCTAATATCCAGGCCGTGCTGCTGCGCAAGAAAACCAGCGCTCAGAGCTCCCAGAAAAAGTAAAGCAGCCAAAATGACATCTAATAAACCAAACGCTCTTTTCAGAGCCACCCACAGTCTCTGTGAAAGGGCTGGTTACTGTCAGGAGGGAGTCAGAGATGGAGTTATTGTAACAGTGGATTGACCTGTTGCACATCTGTCCAGCTGTGTTTTTTAATTTGCTCTGTTTTTCTGCTCACACATCTCCCCCTCTAGTTAAGTGAAGAACTGAACTACAGGGTGCAGAATCAACAATTCCCAGGAGCGGGGGGTGAGATTGTGTTGAGCAGCAATGAGCCTCCAGTAATGCTGCTTTCTAAATTCCAGATCAGCTCTCAGTCCAACAGGCCTTTCATATTTTAAATATCACAACAGAGCTGAGCGGGGGTGAGCGCAGCCTCAGCTGCACCGAGTCTCAGGGGCTCTCAGGACCCCAATCAGAGCCACCAGGCCTGGCGGGCGTGCAGCAAGGACCCCGGGGGAGGGAGGGTGCACCATTAAAGTGATGGTGCAGCACCTCCCCCATCCTCGCCACCACTTCCCGGTTTCTTCTCCCGTTTATCTCAACATGAAGAAGACGCTTTTGCTCTGGACTACACTGGTTATAAAGTAAGACCCAACTTTGTCTCTGAAAGTGATGAATTGCAGCAACAACAGCAGAATCCAACCCCTGCAGTTACATGTGAACTTGCTGATGTTGCAGCAGATTGAATGACTGAGTGAATCCCTTCCCACACACATGGCAGGGGAACGGCCTCTCCCCAGAGTGAATGTGTTGGTGTTTCAGCAGATCATTGCTGCTTTTAAAGCTCTTCTCACAGTCAGAACATTGAAAAGGTCTCCTCTGATTAGTGTGAACAAGTTGATGTTCAGTGAGGTTGGATGACTGAGTGAACCCCTTCCCACACACGGAGCAGGTGAATGATCTCTCCCTAGTGTGAACTCACTGGTGTTTCAGCAGGTTGACTCTGGCTGGGTTCAGTTCTACACTCATTGGTTCCTCTCTCTCTCTTCCCCTGAAGGTGCTGATTCTGACTGTATGTACGTGCTCTCTCCCCCTCCGACCCTCCCTGTCCAATGTAGTATCTCCCAGTTTTGGTGATGTGCTCTCCCTGACCTGTCTCCATTTCTCCTTCTTATACAGACTTGCCCTGACTGTTACTATTTCATAGAATCATACAGCACAGAAGGAGGCCAATCGGTCTTTTGTGCCTGTGCTGAATCTGTGAAAAAAATGATGCAATTAGTCCAACCCCCTGCCTATTTCCCCATAGTCCTGGAGAAATTCACTTTGAAATATTTGTCCAATTCCTTTATGAAAGTTATAATTGAATCTGTTTCCAGCACCCTGTCAGACAATTCATTCCAAATCCGAATCAGTTACTGGGTAAAAAGATCTCTCCTCACCTCCCCTTGACATTTTTGGCCAACAATCCCAGCTTCACCACCCTGTCCAGAGAACTGAAACCCCTCATCTCTGGTATCATTCTCGTAAATCTCCTCCAAACTGTCTCAAAAGCTTTGATGTCCTTTCTGAAACCTGGTGCCCAGAACTGGACACATTACTGCAGCTGAGATCGAGCCAGCGACGCCCACATCCCACGAACGGATTAAAAAACGCTCCCTGCCAAATCCCCAATTCTTATCCATTTACAGACGCTCCTTGCCCAGTCCCCAAATCTTATTCATTTAGAGACGCTCCCTGCCCAATCCCCAATTCCTATCCATTTACAGACGCTCTCTGACCAGTTGACCTTGCTGGCGGGCAGTTTCGGGAAGCCTCACAGGGAAAAGCTTCACCGCCACCCGCAGGGACACAAACGGGATTGTTCCATCCTATTGTGGCCTTGACGCCCTGCTCCAGCTGTGTGCACCCGCTACGGGCGCGGTCTCCCTGCACTTTGTGAATATTCCACTCCAGCTGCAGATGGAGCTCAGCCACTACCGCGCCTGCTCCTTATCAAAGACAAGGCAAATTCTGGAGCGCAGAGCATTCTGGGGACCACAACTGTCATTAATGCCAATCTCTGACATGATAATCAGGTTTTATTTCCTACATTACATTTCCTGGTATGTTAGTGCGTCTTTTCTTTTGTACCTGTCAGTGCCTGGGAGGAGAGAGTCAGCTTCACTTTGTAGCCGTGAATTTCTGGTGTGAGAATGTGGGTTTTTACTCTGTATGTTTCAGTTTTTGGTTTGTGACTGTTTCTGCTATTGCTATGTGAGTTAAATTTGTGGAAAGAGATGCAGTGGTTTTTGTCGATCTTCATCCCAAGCAGCTCGGTAACACAGGAGTCTGTGCTCTACGGGCTATTCCCAGGGACGCACACCGAGACAAACATCAACTGCTGCTGGAGGACTATCAATTCGGTGAAAGACGCCCTTTGGTCTGCCCGAAACTTGCTGGTCTTCCAGCGAAAAGAGTTGTCCACCACCGAATGTTGCAGACTGGCACATTCCAAGGTCCAGGACTACGTGCTGAGGGACGCACTAAAGCTTGGGGCAGCCACAGCAAAGGCTCAATGGGGAAAGACCACAGTGTAAGGTCCCCCCACCAAGCTGAACTGAGGGGCTGGATCCATGGGAAATCCCTCGAACTGCATCGGAGAAATTTTGTGTGCTGTAAATGTAAAAATGTATATGGCATGACAATGAAATGGAAGGGTTGTGAGGCAACTCATGATTGTACAGAAGGTAACTGATCACCTTTGCACTGTTTGTATTTTTTGACTTGATGCTGTTTTAAACTGTTTGGGAATGTAATTTTTACAGATTTTTATGAATAAAGTATATTTTGGAAATAAAAATAAATGAGTTTCACCACCTATCTTTCAACAACTTGTATGTGAACATCAGCTTTTGTCCAGATCTATCAGTTTCTGATATAGAGTCATAGAGTTATACAGCACAGAAACAGGCCCTTCAGCCCATTGTGTCTGTGCTGGCCATCAAGCACCTAACTATTCTAATCCCATTTTCCAGTATTTGGCCCGTAGCCTTGTATGCTATAGCATTTCAAGTGCTCATCTAAATACTTCTTAAATGTTGTGAGGGTTCCGGCCTCTGCCACCTCTTCAGGGAGTGCGTTCCAGATTCCAACCACCCTCTGGGTAAAACTTTTTTCCTCAAATCCCATCTAAACCTCCTGCCCCTGACCTTAAATCTATGCCACCTGGTTATTGACCCCTCCGCTAAGGTAAAATGTTTCTTCCTATCTAACCCATCAATGCCCCTCATAATTTTGTAAACCTCAATCTTATCTCCCCTCAGCCTTCTCTGCTCTAAGGAAAACAACGCTAGCCTTTTCAGTCTCTCTTCATAGCTGAAATGCTCCAGCCCAGGCAACATCCTGGTGACTCTCTTCTGCACCCTCTCCAGTGCAATCACATCCTTCCTATAGTGTGGTGCCCAGAACAGTACACAGTACTCCAGCTGTGGCCTAACTAGCATTTTATACAGCTCCGTCATAACCTCCCTGCTCTTATATTCTCTGCCTCGGACGATCTATATTGGCCTGTAATCTAAGGCTTTCCTCCTCACTATTTACGACACCACCAATTTTCGTGTCATGTGTGAGAAAGTGTTTGATTCTATCCCTATCAGTATCCGTTACATGCATGTGTTTTTAATCTGCACCCCCTCTGTTTTATTCTCTGTACTTGTCAGCCTCTTGTAGGTGAGTCTGTGTTTTGCTCTTTATCTCTCAGTCTTCGAAGTATGAGCCTGGGTTTGTACCTAATTTTCTTTGTACCTTGCAGGATGGATATTGAAGAGAGGTTTTTACACATCAACTGCCAAATCCTGATAAGTGATTTTTGGGTTTCACACAGTATCTGTCAGTTTCTTGTCTAGGACTGTTGGTTTCACTCTGTCCCTGGCATTTGCTGGTTTGTTCGTGTGGGGTTTACACTGTACCTGTCTGTTTCTCATATGTGAGTGTTGGTTTCACTTTGTATAGAATCATAGATCACAGAATACTTACAGCACAAAAGGAGGGATTCAGCTCATCGTGCTTGTGCTGCCTCTCTGCACAAGCAACTCAGCTCATGCCACATCCTCATGTATTCCATGAAAACCTGATTTTTTTTTCCCTTCAGATAATTATCATATATCCTTTTGAAAGCTATGGTTGAATCTTCCTCCGTCACACTCTCAGGCAGTACATATCAGATCTTAACCATTTGCTGCATAAAAAGGTTTTTCCTCATGTTGCCTTTGGTTCTTTTCCCATTCACCTTAAATCGGTGGCCTCTGCTTACTCAGCCATGAGTAATATTTCCCATTGCTTTCTCAGCACTGATGAATTGTGAGGTGGGAGACAGCCAGAAGTCCCACTGAGCTGCACTGACTCCCAGCTGAAAAAGAAATGAGGTAAAGTTCAATCTTTCACAGCGAGATGCTGCAGAGAGTTAAGAGTCCCGAATGAAAGAGAGCATTTCTCATACTGTTGTTGAATTTCATTTCAAACACTCCTTGTACTCTCTGCTAATGAAGCCTAAAAAATGGAAAAACTAAATGGCGCTCAAACTCACAACCCTGAGATTAAAAGTCCCATGATCGACAGACTGAACTGAATATGTCACTTCTACTGTACCTCTGTTTGGATGGATGCAACTGTATGCTCCAATGCAAGGGCAGCTTTCAAATCCTCCCATGGGTCCATACGTCAGACTAAGTTCCATGTTGTGAACTCAAGCAAAGGAAATCTGCTCACTTCCAAAACTATCAGCAGATTGAAGCTGATTACGATCAACATCATCAGAGGTCAGAACTACCTGGTGAAAGAAGACTCCCTGAAGAAGAATCCACAATTATTCAAAGGCATCGACAAAGTGAAAAACAAGAAAATCGATGAGTCAATCCAAGCTAAACAGAAACACTGAAGAATTCCATTCCAGACCAGAACACAATTAGAGGCATTTTTTGTATTCAAAGCTGGGCATTAGTATTTAATAGTTGATATATAATTTTGAATATATTTGAATTTCTTTATTCATTTGGCACTGCTGAACATGAAGCAGTCTTAAATCATTTAATTTTTTTTTGTAAAATCTGACTTACCAGATTAAAATATTAGATCAAGGGAGAAATTTCAAAGATTACTGGACCAGTAATCCAGAGGCCTGGACTCAAGATCCAGTGACAGCCAGGACGTCAAGGCGGGAAACACTCTGCACTAGTCTGCAGTGAGTGATTCCATCGAAGGTAGAGCACAATCTCTTTAATATAAGAATGTATATTTTATAATAATTAATCACTCAAGACCTTCCTGGTCTCTGCATCTCAGCTGCTCTCTGGATAAACTTGCAGAAAGTATTTCAACCTGTAAAGCAGGAGTCTAGGGAATGTATAATGATATTTTCTCACCTTCGGGCAATATTTTAATCAATATAGTGTGGGACAACCTGTCTGGGCACAACTCCATGACTTTCTCTTTAACTAGTGACCTCACAATCACTAACTTCTATGGTAACAATCTTCAGCTCATCACCTCCGGTACGTAGCTCTAATCTTAATGTACATTTAAACAACCTTTCAAGTCCAGTTACAGTTTTTGTTGCCTTACCTGCACAAGCTTAAAAAGTGAAAAACGGAAGCAAGTTTAACTGAACATTCTGGTGGTCAGTTCGGGCACGGGAAAAAAATGAAAGGACTCGGACCAGGTCGGATGTGGTGCTGTCAGGCTTGGGTCGGGTTTCATTTGCTGACCCGAGCAGGCCTTTAGTTACTGTTGCAACCTTATATTCCCACTTGACAATCTGTATATTTTGTTCATTTCAATTTTGTCGACAAGCTCTTTGAATCCAGTTCCCCGGTCCTCAAGCAGGCTCAGTTTGGAAATCGATTCCGCTTTCTGGAAGGCTGAAAGCAATCGATGACCTTAAACTAAAAATGGCAACAGAGAAGGGCTCGTCTGGGATTTGAACCCAGGACCTCTCACATATTAATCACTTATATACCCAAAGCAAGAATCATACCCCTGGACCAACGAGCCACCGTTGGCATGGTTTTTATTCGCTCCTGTGGAATTGCACTGGCACCCACAGCCGATCATGCATTTTTTTCAGATCAAAACAATATCCTACAAAGCTGAAATAAAAACAGAAAGTGCTGGAAATACTCAGCACCTCTGACAGCATCTGTGGAGAGAGAAACAGAGTTAACATTTCAGGGTTTTCACCTTTTGTTTGAGCCATCTTTTCAGACTGCTTCTGTCCATCCAATCTCACTTTTTACTCTATCCACATTCTAAGGGTGGTGCAGTGGTGAGCACTGTAGCTTCACAACTTCAATGACCCCGATTCAGTTCTGTATACTGCCTGTGTGGAGTTTGCAAGTTGTTTATGTGGGCTTCCACAAGGTACTCTGGTTTCCTCCCACAACGAAAGACTTGTGGGTTGATAGATAAATTGACTGTTGTAAATTGGCCCCAGGGTAGGTGATAGGAGAAATGTGGGGATGTGGTAGGGAATTCTGGGTTAACATAGGATTAGTATAAATGGGTGGTTGATGGTCAGTGCAGACTCAGTGGGCCAAAGGGCCTATATCAGTGCTGTATATCTCTATAACCATTCTCGAAGCAAATGCATTTTTCATGAATTCCTCATTTCTTTTATTAACGACAATTTTATATTTCCGGCCCTTGCTTCATACGATACCACAAGTGGAATCATGTTTCCATCAACCCGATCAAACCCCTTCACTATTTCCTCATATTGCAATGTTTCTTTAACCCTGACAGACTGTGGAGTTTCTGCTGCTTGATTGCAGTTCTTGCTTCCCGCCAGTAGATGTCACCTCACTCCAATATAGTGAAGTTTACAAATCTGAGAGAGACACAACAGGAAATAATTGTTGACATTATAGTGAATGTGTGGGATTTAGAAATACTAGGAGTGGAGACGAGTTATTATTGAATTTGTCAAACAAAACATATGTTATAATGTTGTGTTAAATCTGTCACTCTGTTGTCTTGATTCTGAGAGTGACATAGACTCATCGAGTCATTGGGTCATTTGTGGTATGGAAGGAGGCCATTTGCCCCATCGAGTACAGGCCAGCTCTCCATGGAGCGATCCAGTCAGTCCCACTCGTCTGCTCGATCCCCCTAGCCCTGTAAATTTATTTCCTTCAAATGCCCATCGAAATTCCTTTTGTAACCAACGATTGTCTCCACTTCCTCCGCCCTCGGGGGCAGCGAGTTACAGATCATTACCAATCACTGTGTAAAAAAGCTCTTCCGCACATTCCCCCTGCATCTCTTGTCCAAAACCTTCAATCTGAATCCCCTAGTCCTTGTACCAATATTAATGGGAACAATTTTTCTTTGCCAACTTATCTAAAACTGTCATAGCCTTCGACACCTCTATCAATTCTCCCCTCAATCTCCTTTGATACAGGCAGAAAAAACCCTGTTTTTCTAACCTAACCTTGAAACTAAAACTCTCCATCCCTGGAACTATTCTGGTAAATATCCTCTGCATCCTCTCAAGAATCCGCACATCCTTTCTAAAGATTGGTGAGCAGATCTGAATGCAACACTCCAATTGGGGCCTAACCAGAGTTCAGCATAACAACCCTGCTTATGTACTCAATGTCTCTATTTATAAAGCCCAAGATCCCACATGCTTTGCTAACCACTCTCGCAATATGTCTTGCCAACTTCAAAGAATGATGGACATGTACTCCAGGCCCCTCTATTCCAGCACACTCTTCAGAACTGTAACATTGAGTATATATTGCCTCTCCCTATTTCTTCTGCTAAAATGCATCACCTCACACTTGTCACTATTAAATTCCATCTGCCACCTGTCTGCCCATCCTACTAGCCGATAACTATCCTGTTTCAGGCAGTTCATATCATCCTCACTGTTTGCCACTCCTCCAAGTTTGGTGTCATCGGCATATTTTGAGATTCTACTCGATATTCCAAGATCCAAGTCATTAATCTGTAGCAAAAAAAAGCAATGGTTCTAGCACTGACCCTTGGGGAACACCACTGTCGACTATCCTCCGGTCTGACCAAGAACCATTTCATATGACTCGCTGTTTTCTGTCCTTAAAACAATTTCCTATCCAAATGGACACTGACCCTCCTAATCCATGAACCTCAATTTTGTTAACCACCCTTTTATGTGGTACTTTATAAAATGCTTTTGTAAAATCCATATAAACAACATCCACTGCATTCCCTTCATCAACTTTCTCAGATAGTTTATCAAAAAATGCAGTTAGATTCATCAAGCATGAACTTCCATTTATAAATCCATGCCCACTCTCCTTAATTAACTCAAACCTCTCCAAATAACTTGATTTTTTCCCTGACCTGTTGGTCTTGTGCTTATAGCAAGCTCACCACAGAGCATGTATTTGGCAATGTGACTGTCATTCATTTGGCCCAGTCAACAGAGCCGCCTCTGACTCAAGAGGGCAAACATGCTGTGGATCCCTGCACGCTGGTGTACTTCCTCATTCGGCACTCTGTCCTGCCAGGAGATGTCCAATATCCATCTGAGGCAGTGGAGGTGGAAGCTGTTCAGCTGCTTTTCTTGGCTTGTATAAGATGTTGATGATTCTCTACTATAAAGGAGGGTGCTGAGAACACAAGCCTGGTACACGTGGAGCTTTGTATTTACGGTCAGTTTGCTGTCGGTTCACACCCGTCTTCTCAACTTTGACATGACAGCTGCAGCATTGGCAATCCTGGTGCTGATTTCAGCATCAAGGGACAGATTGCTGGTGATTGTTGATCCAAGGTATGTGAAGCTGTTGACAACCTCCAAAGTGATGTTGTCAATGTTGATGGAAAGTGGAGTCTCTACGTCCAAGTCTCTACGTCCAAGTGGAGTCTTGCCAAGATGAACAGCTTGTCGTCAGCTCTGATATACAGGTGAACACCCCCATCTGAGTCACTGAAAGTGTACAATAGCAGCATGGAGAAGAATACACCAATTATAAAGGATGTGATAACTAGACAGTTAGAAAATAATGATATGATTGGGCAGAGTCAACATAGTTTTATGAAAAGGAAAACAGGTTTGAAAAAACCCGTTGAGTTTTTTGAGGATGTTACCTGGAGAACAGATAAAGGAGAACCAGTGGATGCTTTGGTAATGTCCCACACAGGAGGTGAGAAAACAAAATTAGAGCACATAGGATTGGAGATAATATACTGGTATGGATTGAGAATTGGTTAACAGAACGAAAACAGAGAGCAGGAATAACGGGTCCTCCTCAGGATGGCAGGCTGTTACTATTGGGGTACTGCAAGGATCAGTGTTGGAGCCACAGCTGTTAACAACCGAAATAAATGATTTGGATGCAGGGATTAAATGTAATATTTCCAAGTTTGCAGATGACACAAAGCTAGGTGAAGTGTGAGCTGTGAGAAGGATGCAGAGAGGCTTCCAGGGAACCTGGAGAGGCTAAGTGAATGGGAAAGAACATGGCAGATGGAATATAATGTGAGTAAGTGTGAAGTTCTCCACTTTGGTGGAATAAACAGAAAGACAGAGTATTTCTTAAATGGTGAGAGGTTGGGAAGTGTTGATGTCCAAAGGGACCTGGGTGTCCTTGTTCATGAGACACTAAAAGCTCTTGTGCAGGTGCAGCAATCAATTAGGAAGGCAAATGGTATGTTGGCCTTCACACGAGGGGTCATGAGTACAGGAGTAAAGATGTCTTGTTGCAATTGTATAGAGCCTTGGTGAAACCGCGCTGGAGTATTGTGTATAGTTTGGTCTCCTCATCTAAGGAAGGATATACTTGCCATAGAGGGAGTGAAACAGAGGGTCACCAGACTAATCCCTGGGATGGTGGGATTGTCTTATGAGGAAACTGGGCCTGTATTCCTTAAAGTTTCGAAGAATGAGAGGTGATCTCATTGAAACTGATAAAATTCTTCCAGGGTGTGACAGTGTGGATGTAGATAGGATGTTTGCCCTGGTTGGTGAGTCTAAAATCAGGGGACCAAGTCTCAGAATAAGGAGTAGGCCATTTAAAACTGAGATAGGGTTGAATTTCTACACTCAGACGGTGGTGAATCATTGGAATTCTCTACCCCAGAGAGCTGTGGCAGTTCAATCATTGAGCATGTTCAAGACAGAAATTGTTAGAAATCTTGATACTCATGACATCAAGGGATATGGGGAGAGCACGGGAAAGGGGCGTTGAGGTAGATGATCAGCCATGATCGAATTGAATGGCAGAAAAGGCTCGACGGGCTGAATGGCCTACTCCTATGTTCCTCTGTTCCTAAGAGAGTTGGCGCCAGCACGCAGCCCTGCTTTACCCCACTGCTGATCTTGAAAGTGTCTGATGTTGCTCCATTGTAACTGATGGAACTGTGCATGTTCTCGTGGAAAGAAGAGATGATGCCCAAGAGTTCAGGAGGGCAGCCGAGTTTCCATCGCAGTTTGAAGAGTCCGTCTCTGCTGACAAGATCAAAGGCCTTGGTGATGTCTATCAAAATATGAGCGGCTCTGTGGCGCAATGGATAGCGTGTTGGACTTCTAAATAATGATAAAGAAGGCATTCAAAGGTTGTGGGTTCAAATCCCACCAGAGTCAGATTTTGGACCAGAGACAGAAGAGCACGACGGAACAGAGAGTTAACAAGTGTGTCAAAAGCACCGACTCAGAGACAGAGTGAGAGAGAGAGGAGCAGAGCTGGGGTAAAAAAATCAAGGAGTGACATTACAATGGAGAGTGAGAGCAGGGGAACAGAGAGCCGCTGGGGTGAGTTCACAGGATTTGGTTCTTGCTTCGGTGCGGTGGAAGGAGCTGTTTGGTGAGGATCTGTTGAGCTGTGACATCACAGGCAAGCAGGTAGTTGATTGGTTTGGAAAAAGCTGCATGTTTGATGAGTATCTGGTAAGTGATTGAGGTCCATTTTAGTCCTAATGTTTAAAATAGTAAACAAACTAGTGGTAAGCTTAATAAAATATACAACAAAATAAACAATTGAATAAAATAATTAAGTAGTGAATTGAAACACGTTAAGGATGACAGGACAGGTGATGTGTCACAGCTGCAGCATGTGGGAGCTCCTGGATGCCAGTGTGATCCAGGGCAAACACGTCTGCAGTAAGTGTTTAGTTTCTGCGGCAAAACACCTTTGACCACCGGTCCATCAGGTAGTGGTCTGCACGGAATGTCCTCAAGGGCCTACGGGAAAAGGAAACGGTGGATCCTGTCGGATGGTTCCCTGAGCAGACCGTCAAAGTCATTTGGCGGAATGCCTCATCACCAGAACTTTCAAACAAGCACCAAGACGTAGCTTGGCTGGTGGTGAGACGGGCCCTTCCCGTCAGATCCTTCCTGCACACCCGAAGTCTCGCCCCCTCCGCACAGTGCCCCGCGTTGGCTGTGGTGGGGAAGAGACGGTCGCCCACCTCCTCCTGGAATGTGTCTTTGCAAAGCAGGTGTGGAAAGAGATGCAGTGGTTTTTGTCGAGGTTCATCCCAAGCAGCTCTGTAACACAGGAGTCTGTGCTCTCAGGGCTGTTCCCAGGGACGCACACCGAGACAAACATCAACTGCTGCTGGAGGACTATCAATTCGGTGAAAGACGCCCTTTGGTCTGCCCGAAACTTGCTGGTCTTCCAGCGCAAAGTGTTGTCCACCACCGAATGTTGCAGACTGGCACATTCCAAGGTCCAGGACTACGTGCTGAGGGACGCACTAAAGCTTGGAGCAGCCACAGCAAAGGCTCAATGGGGAAAGACCACAGTGTAAGGTCCCCCCACCAAGCTGAACTGAGGGGCTGGATCCATGGGAAATCCCTCGAACTGTATCGTTGATATTTTCTTTTGCTGTAAATGTAAAACTGTAATTGGCATGACAATAGTGAAATGGAAGGGTTGTGAAGAAACTCATGATAGGAGAGAAGGAAACTGATCTCCCTTGCAATGTTTGTATTTTTTGGTGCTGTTTGAAACTGTTTGGCAATGTAATTTTTGCAGATTTTTATGAATAAAGTATATTTTGAAAATAAAAAATGTGTTTGCGGCTCAAAGAGTGAGAAAAAAGGAATGTAGTGGTAGTAGGGGACAGTATAGTAAGGTGGATTAACACTGTTCTCTGCAGCAAAGAGCAAGAGTCCAGACGGCTGTGTTGCCTGCCGGTGCCAGGATTCAGGACGTCTGCTCAGGGCTGGAGCGAAACATACAATGGGAGGGGGAGGATCCAGTTGTCGTGGTCCATGTCGGTACCAACGACATAGGCAGGACAAGGATAGAGGTTCTGCAAAGTCAGTATGAGGAACTAGGCACCAAATTAAGAAGCAGAACCTCAAAGGTAATCATCTCTGGATTATTACCTGAGCCATGTGCAAATTGGCAAAGGACAAATAAGATTAGAGAAAGTAATGTGCGGCTGAAAGACTGGTGTGGTCGTAGTGGGTTCTGGTTCGTGGGGCATTGGCACCAGTACTGGGGAAAGAGGTGGCTGTACCGTTGGGACGGTCTACACCTGAACCGTGCTGGTGCCGGTGTTCTCGCGAGCCACATAACGAGGGACGTAGAGACGGTTTTAAACTGAATAGTGGGGGCAAGGGATCAAATTTGGGAAGATATGGTGAATCAAGGAGGAGAGGCAAGGCAAGAGAGAAAGGTATAAATATGGGAAATGATAAACAGACTGTGACAGGAAGGGACAGAATGTACAAATCTAAGAGTAAATCAACAGATAAGGCTAGAGGTTACAAAAATAATAAAAGGACAAAACTAAGTGCTCTGTATCTGACTGCATGATGCATTCAAAACAAAACAGATGAACTGAGAGCACAAATAGAATAAATAAGTACGATCTGATAGTCATTACAGAGACATGGCTGCAGGGCGACAGAGATTGGGATGAGAATATTGGAGGTGACATGGCATTTAGGAAGGACAGGAAGCTTGGAAAAGGTGGTGGGGGTAACTCTGTTAATTAATGATGGTATTAGCGCAATAGAGAGGGATGACCTAAGTTCAGGAGATCATGATGTCGAAGCAGTTTGAGTTGAGATGAGAAATAATACAGGCAAGAAGTCACTTGTGGGAGTGGTGCACAGGCCACCTAACATTAACCACACTGTAGGATGGGGTATAAAAAAAAGAAATAATGGCAGCTTGTCAGAAAGGTACAGCAATAATTATGGGGGATTTTGATCTCCATATAGACTGGAAATTCTGATGGGCAGAGGTAGCCTAGATGAGGAGTACATAGAATGTTTTTGGGATAATTTCTTGGAAAAATAAGTTCTGGAGCCAACCTGAGAGCAGGCTATACTAGACCTGGCATTGTGCAACGAGATAGGATTAATTAATGACCTCATAGTTAAGGTGCCCCTAGGTAGTAGTGATCAGAATATGATTGAATTTTACATTCAGTTTGAGGGAGAGAAGAGTGGGTCCCAAACGAGTATTTTAAACTTAAATAAGGGCAATTATAAGGGCATGAAAGCAGAGCTAGCTAAAGTGAACTGGCAAATTAGGTTAAGGGATAAGTCAATAGAGATGCAGTGGCAGACATTTAAGGAAAATTTCAGAATACACAGAATAGATACATTTCAACGAGAAAGAAAAATTCCAAAGGTGGGACTCACCA
Source organism: Heterodontus francisci (assembly GCF_036365525.1). Taxonomy (NCBI): domain Eukaryota; kingdom Metazoa; phylum Chordata; class Chondrichthyes; order Heterodontiformes; family Heterodontidae; genus Heterodontus; species Heterodontus francisci. Next base: position 21,608,450 of record NC_090405.1, read on the forward strand.
TCCATGGTTCACGAAAACGGTTAAAGATACTATCAAACTTAAAGAAAAAGCCTATAATTGTGCAAAGATGGGAGGCAGGTCAGAAGATTGGACAGAATATAAAAAACAGCAAAGAATGACTAAAAGATTGATTCTTTCTTTTGGGCCTCCTTATCTCGAGAGACAATGGATACGCGCCTGGAGGTGGTCAGTGGTTTGTGAAGCAGCGCCTGGAGTGGCTATAAAGGCCAATTCTGGAGTGACAGGCTCTTCCACAGGTGCTGCAGAGAAATTTGTTTGTTGGGGCTGTTGCACAGTTGGCTCTCCCCTTGCGCCTCTGTCTTTTTTCCTGCCAACTACTAAGTCTCTTCGACTCGCCACAATTTAGCCCTGTCTTTATGGCTGCCCGCCAGCTCTGGCGAATGCTGGCAACTGACTCCCACGACTTGTGATCAATGTCACACGATTTCATGTCACGTTTGCAGACGTCTTTATAACGGAGACATGGACGGCCGGTGGGTCGGATACCAGTGGCGAGCTCGCTGTACAATGTGTCTTTGGGGATCCTGCCATCTTCCATGCGGCTCACATGGCCAAGCCATCTCAAGCGCCGCTGACTCAGTAGTGTGTATAAGCTGGGGGTGTTGGCCGCTTCAAGGACTTCTGTGTTGGAGATATAGTCCTGCCACCTGATGCGAAGTATTCTCCGAAGGCAGCGAAGATGGAATGAATTGAGACGTCGCTCTTGGCTGGCATACGTTGTCCAGGCCTCGCTGCCGTAGAGCAAGGTACTGAGGACACAGGCCTGATACACTCGGACTTTTGTGTTCCGTGTCAGTGCGCCATTTTCCCACACTCTCTTGGCCAGTCTGGACATAGCAGTGGAAGCCTTACCCATGCGCAAAAGATTGATAAGGAAGGTAAAATTAGAGTACGAGAGAAAGCTAGCGAGAAATATAAAGACAACTAGTAAGAGTTGTCAAGCCTTACCCATACCCAAAAGATTGATAAGGAAGGTAAAATTAGAGTACGAGAGAAAGCTAGCGAGAAATATAAAGACAACTAGTAAGAGTTTCGATAGATATTTTAAAAAGAAAAGAGTTAACAAAGTGAGTGTTGGTCCTATGGAAAGTGTGTCTGGGGAATTAATAATGGATAATTAAGAGATGGCAGATGAATTGAACAGATACTTTGGATTGGTCTTCACTATTGAGGATACAAATAACATCCCAGTATTAGCTGTAAGTCAGGAAATGGAAGGGAGGGAGGAACTCAAGAAAATTACAATCACCAGTGAAGTGGTACTAAACAAATTGTTGGAGCTGCGGGCTGACAAGTCGCCAGGTCCTGAAGTGGCTAGTGAGATAGTTGATGCGCTGGTTTTAATTTTCCAAAATTCCCTAGATTCGAGAAGGTTCCGTTAGATTGGAAAAGAGTGAATGTAACTCATTTATTCAAAAAGGGAGGGAGACAGAAAGCAGGAAACGACAGGCCAGTTAGCTTAACATTTGTCTTAGGGAAAATGTTTGGAGCTATTACAGAGGATGTTATAGCAGGGCATTTAGAAAAAATAAAGGTAATCAGGCAGAGTCAACATGATTTTGTGAAAGGGAAATCATGTTTAACCAATTTATTGGAGTTCTTTGAGGGAGTTACATGTGCTGTGGATAAAGGGGAACCGGTGGATGTATTGTACTTCGATTTCCAGAAGGATAAGGTGACATATCAAAGGTTATTGCTGAAAATAAAAGCTCATGGTGTCAGGGGTAACATATTGGCATGGATAGAGGATTGGCGAGCTGACAGGAAACAGAGAGTCAGCATAAATGGGTCATTTTCTGGTTGGCAAGAAGTAACGAGTGGTCCACAGGGATCTGTGCTGGGGCCTCAACCTTCTACAATTCTCGAAATGACTTTGATGAAGGGACCAAAAGTATGGTTGCTAAATTTGCTGATGACAAAGATCGGTAGGAAAGTAGGTTGTGAAGAGGACATAAGGGGGCTACAAAGGGATATAGATAGGTTAAGTGACTGGGCAAAGACCTGGCAAATGGAGTATAATGTGGGAAAGTGGGAAATTGTCCACTTTGGCAGGAAGAATAAAAAAGCATATTATCTAAATGGTGAGAGATTGCAGAGATCTGAGATGCAGGGGATCTGGGTGTCCTAGTGCACGAATCGCAAAAGGTTAGTCTGCAGGTACAGCACGTAATTAGGAAAGCTAATAGAATGTTATCATTTATCGCCAGGGGAATTGAATACAATAGTAGGGAGGTTATGCTTCAGCTATACAGGGCATTGGTGAGACCTCTTCTGCAACACTGAGTACAGTACTGGTCTCCTTATTTATGGAAGGATGTAAATGCATTGGAGGTAGTACAGAGAAGGTTTACTAGACTAATACATGGAATGGGTGGGCTGTCTTACGAGGAAAGATTGGACAGGCTAGGTTCGTATCCACTAGAGTTTAGAAGAGAAAGAGGCGACATGATTGAAACATACAAGATCCTGAGGGGTTTTGACAGGGTGGATGTGGAAAGGATGTTTCCCCTTGTGGGAGACTCTAGAGCTAGGGGTCACTGTTTAAAAATAAGGGGTCACCCATTTAAGACAGAGATGAGGAGCAATTTTCCCCCTCAGAGGGCCGTGAGTCTTTGGAATTTTCTTCCTCAAAAGGCGGTGGAAGCAGAGTCTTTGAATATTTTTAAGGGAGAGATGGATAGATTCTTTATCTGCAAGGGGGTGAAAGGTTATCGGAGGTAGATGGAAATGTGGAGTAATCAGTTCAGCCATGAGCTTATTGAATGGTGAAGCAGGCTCGAAGGGACGAGTGGCCCACTCCTGCTCCTAATTCGTATGTTCATATGTAAAGACAATGTAGAGTGGTCTGTACTGTTCACAGCACTTCTCCTGTAACTGCCGAAGTGAGACAATCATGTCGACTGTCGATCTACCAGCTCTGAAGCTGCACTGAGACTCAGGATAGATGTGTGATGCCAGGGTCTGCAATCTGGTCAGAGCAATGCGAGCAAAGACCTTCCCCACAATACTTAGCAAGGAGATGCCTCGCTAATTGCTGCAGTCACTGCGATTCCCCCTTATTGTTGTACAAGGTGACAATGTTTGCATCACGCATGTTTTGAGGTGCAGATCTTTCCTTCCAACAGAGACACAGAAGTTCATGGAGATGCTGCAGTAGAACCGCTTTTCCACTCTTGATGATTCCAGGTGGAATACCATCATTTCCCGGGGCTTTACCACTGGCAAGATGGTCAATGGCTTTGTTGAGCTCCACTATCGTGAGGTCACTGTCCAGCTCCTCCATGACAGGGAAGTCTGGAATGGCACTGAGAGCCACTTCAATGACAATATTCTCCGTTATGTAGAGTTTAAGGTAATGCTCCACTCACCTTTCCATCTGCTTGTTAACAGATGATTCCACTTTGACACCGCACTGAGACCTTGAGCATTGTTGTCTGAAAGAGCCTGATCGAGGATGTTGAGGAACTCCTGGGTCCTTTCTGGATCAGTGGTTCGTCAAGTGTTGATCTGAGGACGACGTTCTTCTTGGATGGATGAAGCTTCCTTGGCTGAAGCCTGACCTTGTTACACACCAGGGAGTGGTCAGTGTCACAGTCAGCGCTGTGATAGCTGTGAGTGATGAGGACACTGCTGAGGGTGGTATGTCTGGTGATGATAAGGTCTAGCTGGTGCCAGTGGTGTGATCTCAGATGTCTCCAGGACACCCTGTGGCACAGCTTGACCTGGAAGTAGCTGTTCATCACACAGAATCCATGGTGACAGCATAGCTCCAGCAACCTCTGTCCATTTTCATTCATCTTGCCAATCCCCTGGTGCTCTATGCTCGTTGGCCAAGCTGTAGTCAGTACCCAAGCTTGTGTTGAAGTCTCCTAGAAGGTACAGTCCCTCAGTGCTGGGAATTCTACTGATGGCAGTATCAAGTGTCACATAGAATTGATCCTTGACATCTGGGGTGGAGGTGAGTGTCGGGACATAGATGCACATGAGATTAACTGGGCCCACGCTTGTTGACAAGTGAAGAGTAAGAAGTCTCTCTGAGCCTACTGTGGGTGGTTCACTCATCTCAAGTGGCGTGTTTTTTACTGTGAAAACCACTCCATGCTCACGAGTTGCCTCTTGGGCTTTCCCCTGCCAGAAGAAGGTGTAGTGTTTCTCTTTGAGGGATCCACTTTGGACGAGTCTAGTTTCTTGCAGCACAGCAATGTCCACATTGAGTCTTGTGAGTTCTTTGTCCATCAAAGCTGTCTTGTGTGTGTCATCAACCTGCAGAAGGTTGTCGGTAAGGCCAGGACACATGGTCCTCACATTCCAGCTTGCGATGCGAAGGACTGGTGTCTTCTTTGTTGAGCTTGTTTTTCTTGGTGCATTGATTATCGATCCGCCTGTTGAGAGATGACTCTCTAAGCTCCAAGCACCCATTGAAGCAAGCAGGTCGTGGCAGGACAGCACCTAACTGATTGGGGGCTGCCCAGCTTGGAGTGGGTGGTAGCTATCCAATGAGATGCGATAATCTCTTCAACTGTCAGAAGTAACCCCTGGCGCTCATACTCTGCACCAATTGAGTGAGAGCTTATAATCGGTAACCGTTTCTTCCCGTGTTGTGCGAATGTTTAAGCACAAATAGTCTCCTCTTCACGGCACATTAGTACTGAACACAAAATGGCTCCTTTGGTCATGTGTTAATTATAAAATGGCTTTCTTGACCTTGTTAGTTATTACAATGGATACATTATAAAAATGGTCAAATTAAACTAAGATCGAACTACCCAAGCTTACCTGCATCCTCCAGTCCTCTGGCAACATTCCCATATTTAAGGAGGATTGCAAGATTGTGGTTCGAGTCTCTGATATTTCCACCCTTACTTCCCTCAGCAACCCAGGATGCAGCCCATTCAAACTGGGTGACTTTTCTACTGTGAGAGCTGCCAACCTTGTAATTGTCTCCTCTTTATCTATTTTCATCCTGTCCAATTTCTTCACTTCCTCCTCCTTTACTGTGACATTTGCAGCATCCGCTTATTTTGTGATACTTAATTAGTGCCTCAGCCACACCCTCTGCCTCCACAGGATCTCCTAATTGACCCACCCTTTCATTGACTGTCCATATGTTGGTAAAAGACTTCAGTGTTCCCAGTTATGTGACCTGCTAATCTTTTCTCATACATTCTCTTGCTGATCTCATTTCCTTTTTCAGCTCTCCTCTGCACTTTCTGTATTTTGCTTGTTTCTCCTGCATATGAATCCTCACATGATTTCGATATTAATGATTTTTGAACTATTTTGTTGAAGGATTTAATTTTGTAAATTTCTCCCTAGCTCCCCTCATGGTCAGGCAGAAAGTTTAACTGCTGTGTTTTCAAACAGCAACAGCTTTATTTGAAAAGCCATTTTGACAGGATTCCGGGTTTTAATCCAGTCACAAATCTGGTTCTGATGTCTTGTGGCTCCAGCTGTCACATGACCTGTCAGAGGATGACCTCATAATTGACCCAGTCATGGAGCTGTGGGTTGATGTTTAAATTGCTGCAAAATAATTTTCCAGAAGGACAATCAAAATGAATCGATATATCAAAGGTAGATTTTGTGAATTTGTGCTCCCAGTGGAAATCCCTGCAGAGTCTGCTGGTTTTCATATCCCCAATTCCCCACAGGAAGCTCTGTGTCGGAATCTGTATTCATTCTATCAATATTATACAGAATCATTTCATGGGAGACCCCAGTGTGAATTGTAAACAGGTGGGTCAGTTTTAACTTTCAAATTAACACAGAAGCAAAATACTGCAGATGCTGGAAATCTGAAATAAAAACAGAAAATGCTGGAAATACTCAGCAGGTCTGGCAGCATCTGTGGAGAGAGAAACAGAGTTAACGTTTGTGGTCTGTGACCTTTCATCAGAACTGAGCTGAAATTGTCTGAGGGCCAAGTGGCCTCTTTCTGTGCCTTAAACTTTCTATGAGTCGAAGATTCTATGAGATTGTGGAATCAATTTCAGGGTCGACGACATTGCACTCTGTCAGGATAGGAAGATGGAGATTATTAAGTACAGTGCAAGAATATAGATGCTTTTACATTATTTTAATCAAAATTGATTTAAACTTTGTGTTCACGAATCCTATCTTTTGATCACAATGACACTGAGAACAATGGAAAAAGCAAGACTTGCATTTCACGACCACAGGACATTGCAAAGCCTTTTATAGCCAATGAAGGACTTTCCAAGTGTAGTCACTGTAGTCATGTAGGAAACATGGTGGCCAATGTGCGCACAGCAAGCTCCCAGAAACAACAACGTGATAAAAACGAGATAATCTGTGATTCAGGAGCCAGGTTCATCCCAAGCAGCTCTGTAACACAGGAGTCTGTGCTCTCAGGGCTGTTCCCAGGGAAGCACACCGAGACAAACATCAACTGCTGCTGGAGGACTATCAATTCGGTGAAAGACGCCCTTTGGTCTGCCCGAAACTTGCTGGTCTTCCAGCGCAAAGTGTTGTCCACCACCGAATGTTGCAGACTGGCACATTCCAAGGTCCAGGACTACGTGCTGAGGGACGCACTAAAGCTTGGAGCAGCCACAGCAAAGGCTCAATGGGGAAAGACCACAGTGTAAGGTCCCCCCACCAAGCTGAACTGAGGGGCTGGATCCATGGGAAATCCCTCGAACTGTATCGTTGATATTTTCTTTTGCTGTAAATGTAAAACTGTAATTGGCATGACAATAGTGAAATGGAAGGGTTGTGAAGAAACTCATGATAGGAGAGAAGGAAACTGATCTCCCTTGCAATGTTTGTATTTTTTGGTGCTGTTTGAAACTGTTTGGCAATGTAATTTTTGCAGATTTTTATGAATAAAGTATATTTTGAAAATAAAAAATGTGTTTGCGGCTCAAAGAGTGAGAAAAAAGGAATGTAGTGGTAGTAGGGGACAGTATAGTAAGGTGGATTAACACTGTTCTCTGCAGCAAAGAGCAAGAGTCCAGACGGCTGTGTTGCCTGCCGGTGCCAGGATTCAGGACGTCTGCTCAGGGCTGGAGCGAAACATACAATGGGAGGGGGAGGATCCAGTTGTCGTGGTCCATGTCGGTACCAACGACATAGGCAGGACAAGGATAGAGGTTCTGCAAAGTCAGTATGAGGAACTAGGCACCAAATTAAGAAGCAGAACCTCAAAGGTAATCATCTCTGGATTATTACCTGAGCCATGTGCAAATTGGCAAAGGACAAATAAGATTAGAGAAAGTAATGTGCGGCTGAAAGACTGGTGTGGTCGTAGTGGGTTCTGGATCGTGGGGCATTGGCACCAGTACTGGGGAAAGAGGTGGCTGTACCGTTGGGACGGTCTACACCTGAACCGTGCTGGTGCCGGTGTTCTCGCGAGCCACATAACGAGGGACGTAGAGACGGTTTTAAACTGAATAGTGGGGGCAAGGGATCAAATTTGGGAAGATATGGTGAATCAAGGAGGAGAGGCAAGGCAAGAGAGAAAGGTATAAATATGGGAAATGATAAACAGACTGTGACAGGAAGGGACAGAATGTACAAATCTAAGAGTAAATCAACAGATAAGGCTAGAGGTTACAAAAATAATAAAAGGACAAAACTAAGTGCTCTGTATCTGAATGCATGGAGCTTTCGAAACAAAACAGATGAACAGAGAGCACAAATAGAATAAATAAGTACGATCTGATAGTCATTACAGAGACATGGCTGCAGGGCGACAGAGATTGGGATGAGAATATTGGAGGTGACATGGCATTTAGGAAGGACAGGAAGCTTGGAAAAGGTGGTGGGGGTAACTCTGTTAATTAATGATGGTATTAGCGCAATAGAGAGGGATGACCTAAGTTCAGGAGATCATGATGTCGAAGCAGTTTGAGTTGAGATGAGAAATAATACAGGCAAGAAGTCACTTGTGGGAGTGGTGCACAGGCCACCTAACATTAACCACACTGTAGGATGGGGTATAAAAAAAAGAAATAATGGCAGCTTGTCAGAAAGGTACAGCAATAATTATGGGGGATTTTGATATCCATATAGAATGGAAATTCTGATGGGCAGAGGTAGCCTAGATGAGGAGTACATAGAATGTTTTTGGGATAATTTCTTGGAAAAATAAGTTCTGGAGCCAACCTGAGAGCAGGCTATACTAGACCTGGCATTGTGCAACGAGATAGGATTAATTAATGACCTCATAGTTAAGGTGCCCCTAGGTAGTAGCGATCAGAATATGATTGAATTTTACATTCAGTTTGAGGGAGAGAAGAGTGGGTCCCAAACGAGTATTTTAAACTTAAATAAGGGCAATTATAAGGGCATGAAAGCAGAGCTAGCTAAAGTGAACTGGCAAATTAGGTTAAGGGATAAGTCAATAGAGATGCAGTGGCAGACATTTAAGGAAAATTTCAGAATACACAGAATAGATACATTTCAACGAGAAAGAAAAATTCCAAAGGTGGGACTCACCATCCATGGTTCACGAAAACAGTTAAAGATACTATCAAACTTAAAGAAAAAGCCTATAATTGTGCAAAGATGGGAGGCAGGTCAGAAGATTGGACAGAATATAAAAAACAGCAAAGAATGACTAAAAGATTGATAAGGAAGGTAAAATTAGAGTACGAGAGAAAGCTAGCGAGAAATATAAAGACAACTAGTAAGAGTTTCGATAGATATTTTAAAAAGAAAAGAGTTAACAAAGTGAGTGTTGGTCCTATGGAAAGTGTGTCTGGGGAATTAATAATGGATAATTAAGAGATGGCAGGTGAATTGAACAGATACTTTGGATTGGTCTTCACTATTGAGGATACAAATAACATCCCAGTATTAGCTGTAAGTCAGGAAATGGAAGGGAGGGAGGAACTCAAGAAAATTACAATCACCAGTGAAGTGGTACTAAACAAATTGTTGGAGCTGCGGGCTGACAAGTCGCCAGGTCCTGAAGTGGCTAGTGAGATAGTTGATGCGCTGGTTTTAATTTTCCAAAATTCCCTAGATTCGAGAAGGTTCCGTTAGATTGGAAAAGAGTGAATGTAACTCATTTATTCAAAAAGGGAGGGAGACAGAAAACAGGAAACGACAGGCCAGTTAGCTTAACATTTGTCTTAGGGAAAATGTTTGGAGCTATTACAGAGGATGTTATAGCAGGGCATTTAGAAAAAATAAAGGTAATCAGGCAGAGTCAACATGATTTTGTGAAAGGGAAATCATGTTTAACCAATTTATTGGAGTTCTTTGAGGGAGTTACATGTGCTGTGGATAAAGGGGAACCGGTGGATGTATTGTATTTCGATTTCCAGAAGGATAAGGTGACATATCAAAGGTTATTGCAGAAAATAAAAGCTCATGGTGTCAGGGGTAACATATTGGCATGGATAGAGGATTGGCGAGCTGACAGGAAACAGAGAGTCAGCATAAATGGGTCATTTTCTGGTTGGCAAGAAGTAACGAGTGGTCCACAGGGATCTGTGCTGGGGCCTCAACCTTCTACAATTCTCGAAATGACTTTGATGAAGGGACCAAAAGTATGGTTGCTAAATTTGCTGATGACAAAGATCGGTAGGAAAGTAGGTTGTGAAGAGGACATAAGGGGGCTACAAAGGGATATAGATAGGTTAAGTGACTGGGCAAAGACCTGGCAAATGGAGTATAATGTGGGAAAGTGGGAAATTGTCCACTTTGGCAGGAAGAATAAAAAAGCATATTATCTAAATGGTGAGAGATTGCAGAGATCTGAGATGCAGAGGGATCTGAGTGTCCTAGTGCACGAATCGCAAAAGGTTAGTCTGCAGGTACAGCACGTAATTAGGAAAGCTAATAGAATGTTATCATTTATCGCCAGGGGAATTGAATACAATAGTAGGGAGGTTATGCTTCAGCTATACAGGGCATTGGTGAGACCTCTTCTGCAATACTGAGTACAGTACTGGTCTCCTTATTTATGGAAGGATGTAAATGCATTGGAGGTAGTACAGAGAAGGTTTACTAGACTAATACATGGAATGGGTGGGCTGTCTTACGAGGAAAGATTGGACAGGCTAGGTTCGTATCCACTAGAGTTTAGAAGAGAAAGAGGCGACATGATTGAAACATACAAGATCCTGAGGGGTTTTGACAGGGTGGATGTGGAAAGGATGTTTCCCCTTGTGGGAGACTCTAGAGCTAGGGGTCACTGTTTAAAAATAAGGGGTCACCCATTTAAGACAGAGATGAGGAGCAATTTTCCCCCTCAGAGGGCCGTGAGTCTTTGGAATTTTCTTCCTCAAAAGGCGGTGGAAGCAGAGTCTTTGAATATTTTTAAGGGAGAGATGGATAGATTCTTTATCTGCAAGGGGGTGAAAGGTTATCGGAGGTAGATGGAAATGTGGAGTAATCAGTTCAGCCATGAGCTTATTGAATGGTGAAGCAGGCTCGAAGGGACGAGTGGCCCACTCCTGCTCCTAATTCGTATGTTCATATGTAAAGACAATGTAGAGTGGTCTGTACTGTTCACAGTACTTCTCCTGTAACTGCCGAAGTGAGACAATCATGTCGACTGTCGATCTACCAGCTCTGAAGCTGCACTGAGACTCAGGATAGATGTGTGATGCCAGGGTCTGCAATCTGGTCAGAGCAATGCGAGCAAAGACCTTCCCCACAATACTTAGCAAGGAGATGCCTCGCTAATTGCTGCAGTCACTGCGATTCCCCCTTATTGTTGTACAAGGTGACAATGTTTGCATCACGCATGTTTTGAGGTGCAGATCTTTCCTTCCAACAGAGACACAGAAGTTCATGGAGATGCTGCAGTAGAACCGCTTTTCCACTCTTGATGATTCCAGGTGGAATACCATCATTTCCCGGGGCTTTACCACTTGCAAGATGGTCAATGGCTTTGTTGAGCTCCACTATGGTGGGGTCACTGTCCAGCTCCTCCATGACAGGGAAGTCTGGAATGGCACTGAGAGCCACTTCAATGACAATATTCTCCGTTATGTAGAGTTTAAGGTAATGCTCCACTCACCTTTCCATCTGCTTGTTAACAGATGATTCCACTTTGACACCGCACTGAGACCTTGAGCATTGTTGTCTGAAAGAGCCTGATCGAGGATGTTGAGGAACTCCTGGGTCCTTTCTGGATCAGCGGTTCGTCAAGTGTTGATCTGAGGACGACGTTCTTCTTGGATGGATGAAGCTTCCTTGGCTGAAGCCTGACCTTGTTACACACCAGGGAGTGGTCAGTGTCACAGTCAGCGCTGTGATAGCTGTGAGTGATGAGGACACTGCTGAGGGTGGTATGTCTGGTGATGATAAGGTCTAGCTGGTGCCAGTGGTGTGATCTCAGATGTCTCCAGGACACCTTGTGGCGCAGCTTGACCTGGAAGTAGCTGTTCATCACACAGAATCCATGGTGACAGCATAGCTCCAGCAACCTCTGTCCATTTTCATTCATCTTGCTAATCCCCTGGTGCTCTATGCTCGTTGGCCAAGCTGTAGTCAGTACCCAAGCTTGCGTTGAAGTCTCCTAGAAGGTACAGTCCCTCAGTGCTGGGAATTCTACTGATGGCAGTATCAAGTGTCACATAGAATTGATCCTTGACATCTGGGGTGGAGGTGAGTGTCGGGACATAGATGCACATGAGATTAACAGGGCCCACGCTTGTTGACACGTGAAGAGTAAGAAGTCTGTCTGAGCCTACTGTGGGTGGTTCACTCATCTCAAGTGGCGTGTTTTTTACTGTGAAAACCACTCCATGCTCACGAGTTGCCTCTTGGGCTTTCCCCTGCCAGAAGAAGGTGTAGTGTTTCTCTTTGAGGGATCCACTTTGGACGAGTCTAGTTTCTTGCAGCACAGCAATGTCCACATTGAGCCTTGTGAGTTCCTTGTCCATCAAAGCTGTCTTGTGTGTGTCATCAACCTGCAGAAGGTTGTCGGTAAGGCCAGGACACATGGTCCTCACATTCCAGCTTGCGATGCGAAGGACTGGTGTCTTCTTTGTTGAGCTTGTTTTTCTTGGTGCATTGATTATCGATCCGCCTGTTGAGAGATGACTCTCTAAGCTCCAAGCACCCATTGAAGCAAGCAGGTCGTGGCAGGACAGCACCTAACTGATTGGGGGCTGCCCAGCTTGGAGTGGGTGGTAGCTATCCAATGAGATGCGATGATCTCTTCAACTGTCAGAAGTAACCCCTGGCGCTCATACTCTGCACCAATTGAGTGAGAGCTTATAATCGGTAACCGTTTCTTCCCGTGTTGTGCGAATGTTTAAGCACAAATAGTCTCCTCTTCACGGCACATTAGTACTGAACACAAAATGGCTCCTTTGGTCATGTGTTAATTATAAAATGGCTTTCTTGACCTTGTTAGTTATTACAATGGATACATTATAAAAATGGTCAAATTAAACTAAGATCGAACTACCCAAGCTTACCTGCATCCTCCAGTCCTCTGGCAACATTCCCATATTTAAGGAGGATTGCAAGATTGTGGTTCGAGTCTCTGATATTTCCACCCTTACTTCCCTCAGCAACCCAGGATGCAGCCCATTCAAACTGGGTGACTTTTCTACTGTGAGAGCTGCCAACCTTGTAATTGTCTCCTCTTTATCTATTTTCATCCTGTCCAATTTCTTCACTTCCTCCTCCTTTACTGTGACATTTGCAGCATCCGCTTATTTTGTGATACTTAATTAGTGCCTCAGCCACACCCTCTGCCTCCACAGGATCTCCTAATTGACCCACCCTTTCATTGTCTGTCCATATGTTGGTAAAAGACTTCAGTGTTCCCAGTTATGTGACCTGCTAATCTTTTCTCATACATTCTCTTGCTGATCTCATTTCCTTTTTCAGCTCTCCTCTGTACTTTCTGTATTCTGCTTGTTTCTCCTGCATATAAATCCTCACATGATTTCGATATTAATGATTTTTGAACTATTTTGTTGAAGGATTTAGTTTTGTAAATTTCTCCCTAGCTCCCCTCATGGTCAGGCAGAAAGTTTAACTGCTGTGTTTTCAAACAGCAACAGCTTTATTTGAAAAGCCATTGTGACAGGATTCCGGGTTTTAATCCAGTCACAAATCTGGTTCTGATGTCTTGTGGCTCCAGCTGTCACATGACCTGTCAGAGGATGACCTCATAATTGACCCAGTCATGGAGCTGTGGGTTGATGTTTAAATTGCTTCAAAATAATTTTCCAGAAGGACAATCAAAATGAATCGATATATAAAAGGTAGATTTTGTGAATTTGTGCTCCCAGTGGAAATCCCTGCAGAGTCTGCTGGTTTTCATATCCCCAATTCCCCACAGGAAGCTCTGTGTCGGAATCTGTATTCATTCTATCAATATTATACAGAATCATTTCATGGGAGACCCCAGTGTGAATTGTAAACAGGTGGTTCAGTTTTAACTTTCAAATTAACACAGAAGCAAAATACTGCAGATGCTGGAAATCTGAAATAAAAACAGAAAATGCTGGAAATACTCAGCAGGTCTGGCAGCATCTGTGGAGAGAGAAACAGAGTTAACGTTTGTGGTCTGTGACCTTTCATCAGAACTCGGCTGAAATTGTCTGAGGGCCAAGTGGCCTCTTTCTGTGCCTTAAACTTTCTATGAGTCTAAGATTCTATGAGATTGTGGAATCAATTTCAGGGTCGATGACATTGCACTCTGTCAGGATAGGAAGATGGAGATTATTAAGTACAGTGCAAGAATATAGATGCTTTTACATTATTTTAATCAAAATTGATTTAAATTTTGTGCTCACGAATCCTATCTTTTGATCACAATGACACTGATAACAATGGAAAAAGCAAGACTTGCATTTCACGACCACAGGACATTGCAAAGCCTTTTATAGCCAATGAAGGACTTTCCAAGTGTAGTCACTGTAGTCATGTAGGAAACATGGTGGCCAATGTGTGCACAGCAAGCTCCCAGAAACAACAACGTGATAAAAACGAGATAATCTGTTTTTAAGTGATGTTGATTCAGGGTTAAACAATGACCAGCATCCCAGAAATAATTCCCCTTCTATTCTCTGAAATAGTGCCATGGTACCTTTAACATCCACCTGAGAGGGCAGAGGGATCCTCAGTTTTCTGTTTCACCTGAGAAACAGCATTTCTGATAGTGCAGCACTGCCTTAGTACTGTACTGGAGTGTCAGCCATTTTTAAAGGGCTGTTAGTCCTGCTGGAAAAGATTTAAAGGAAGATTAAATGAAATAAAATAAAAACATTGCTTTTGCCTCTCTCCCATCCCCCCAATAACAGTTAAATTAATTATTTGCCCTTCCCTCCCAAAACCTACCTTTACAATCTGACCTTCCGCCCAAAACTGCACAAACTGTAAACTGTAACCCTTCCCACCATCCCCTACACCCATGACATTAATTTGACTCCGCTCCCCCTCCCCCACACTGAGAAACTTACCTTCTCCCCCCTCCTCACCAGTGTTGCACCTCATTTGCCCGGGTGGGGCTCCGAAGGCACGGCAGTGCCGGCCACTGGGCTGAAGATCGCAGCGGAACATCAGGAAGTGATGGGATAATAATTAATTCAGGTTTGTGGTCCCGTTGCCGAGCGGTGGAGGTCCCCCACAAGGCCTCGCCGTCGCCGGCAATATCGAGCCAGGCCCTGCCGGCGTTGAGGTCCGTGGCGGGTCTCATCCGGGGCCATCTTCAGGCGGCCCCCACCCCACCCCCACCACAGATCTCGACGTCGAGGGCTCTATAGAATCCAGCCCATTGTTTCTGTCAATCTCAACTCCACAAGGATTTGCCTGTTAATTGTAGAAAAATTAAAGCTCTATCACCTTTTGATAAAAGGGGGTTCAAATCCATTTCCAAACAAATGATAGTTCTCATTGTATCTAGAACATGTTTTCTTACATACAAACATACCAATTAGGAGCAGGAGTAGACCACTCGGCCCCTCGAGCCTGCTCTACCATTCAATAAGATCATGGCTGATCTGATTGTAACCTCAACTCCACATTCCCACCTGCCCCCGATAACCTTTCACCCCCTTGTTTATCAAGAATCTATCTACCTCTATCTTAAAATATTTCAGAATTTCTGTCGTCCAGCAACTCTCACTTTATTTCCTGGATTTCACCTAAAAAATGTATTTCCACACTGGATATCCTGTACTTCATTAATGTTTTTGCTGTCTGGGGATTTCCCTTTAATTATATTCAGTGCTGGTATTTTACTGCCACACACTGACTGAAAGTGTCCCATCTTTCTGCAGGAAAAACACTCAGCTTCTTTGGCGAGGCAGTTTTCCCACTTGTGTCTCTCTCGGCCACACCTACTGCAATTGGTTGCAGCTACCACTAGATGCTCTTCCCGTCTTTCTTGTCTTTTACCCCTAATTTTTCCTTTTGTTTTCTGAACAAATTCAATTGAGTCTGCAACTCTGGAGATCAGACTCTCCCTGTCCCCTCGGACAACGGATTGGTTAAACTTTCTAACCTCTGTTTGTCTGCTCAATTGAAACTCTTTCGTTAATGTGAGACCAGCCCTGGACTGTAGATGATCTGAAAGGGTGTTGTCTAATACCCCGAACACAATCCTGTCTCCATTCAGCTCTTCTCTTAAGTTGCTGTATTCACAATCCTCCGTGAGATTGTACAAGTCATTGATAAATGAATGAATACTCTCCCCTTTCTGTTTTGTACGCTTATTAAATTCAAAGTGATTCCTGACAATGCAGCAGCCAGCCGACGTCATCAGAGCGCTCCAAGCTGCGCACATGCACAAACACTCTCCTGCGCTCTGAGATGCTGCGCATGCTCAGCCTACGTCTTCCAGGACGAAGTGTCGCATGCGCGGGAAAACTCTCTACCCCCTCTCAGCCACTCACTCCAGGCCGCTCGCTGCCCGCTCCTCGCTACCCCGCTCCCCCGCCCTCCGGCCGCTTGCTACCCCCCCACCCCCGCACTGCACTCTCTCCGTCCACTCACGCCCCGCTTCCCCCCCACGTCCCTCCAGACACTAGCTCTAAGCCATGCTGCTTCCCTCCTCTCGGCCTCTCGCTCCAACATTCGATCATTCTTCACCGCACCACCCGATAGAGCAAGGCGAGCCTCGAGGGGTGATGGGGCAATGTTGGAGCGAGTGGCCGAGAGGAGGGAAGCGGCAGAGCCCATGGCCTGGAGTGTGAGCGGCCAGACAGCAGGATGGGGCTGGTGGTGGGTGAAGCGGGGAGTGAGCAGTCAGAGAGTGGGATGGGGGGAAGTGGGGAATGATCGTCCGGAGAATGGGATGGCACTGTTTAGAGGGGATTTGAGGAAAAAATGTTTCACCTCGAGGGTGGTTGGAATCTGGAACACATTGCCTGAAGGAGTGGCAGAGGCAGGAACCCTCATAACATTTAAGAAGTATCTAGATGAGCACTCAAAACGCCACAGAATACAAGGCTACGGCCACGTGCTGGAAAATGGAATTAGAATAGATAGGTACTTGATGGCCGGCACGGACATGATGGCCGAAGGGCCTGTTTCTGTGCTGTATAACTCTATGACTCTATGAAACCTCACTGAATTACAGAGGGTGTGCAGCACTGTCAGAGGTGCTGTCCTTCTAATGAGACTTCAAACAGCGCAACGTTCTCCGAGTATCAACCAAAACATGTCCATTGTGTAGATATGTGCCATATTTGCTTATGAAATGACAGTCACTGCTCCAAAAGTAATTCACTTTAGGTGAATTAAGATGACTTGGTCCTATATAACTGGCGACTGCACAAGAAGGAGCGGGGGACTGTTGGGGTGGGACGGAGGCGGTGATGGCAACCTTTGAGGGGATTTTTGGGTCTAAGTTGTTTTCTGTGATAAATTGAGTAGCTCCATCTTTAATCCTTGCAGCTGCCTGAATGTCACAGACAGTGACGTTTCAGTGGAAGAGGCTGCATTTGCGCATGTGCTAGTACAGCGTCACCTGGTGGTTGCGTTGTCAGCAAATGCAGCGTTTTAACTTTGGCTCCACGATGACATTTTTTTCCTCAATTAAAATAGGTCTTGAGTGCCTTAATAACTTCTTCACATGTAGCCTTCTGTTCTTCATGAGGATGTTGCCTGCACACTCCCTCCATTGCAGACAATAGCGTACTGACCTGCTCCATGTCTGGCTTCTGCACGAGACCCGATGCAGTACGATACCTTGCAAACCTCTGGAACCATCTCGGCCACTCCTCGGCTTGGTTCAGTCCAGTGACCTTTTCAAAGGTACAGGCAAAGATTTCTCCATCTTCACTTTGGTTTACTGTGGCCCCCATATAATATTCTGATATCTGTCAAGGCTTAGTACAGAATTTATAAGAATCTGACGGTTAAAATAACCTGAGTTTACTCTGCACATCTTGCATTGAAGGTTTCATCGACAACTCTCCATGAGGTGCCGTACAGATTATATTACATCACTTCCTGTGATGATGCACATAGTCTATTTATATAATCTGCCCAGTAACAACCCAATGTCCACTCTTATATTATTGTACAGATGTGAGAAAAGCTGAGGATGGGAATGGAACGTCTGAATGAAGATTTCATGATGCTGATGATGGAAATGAGGCTGATCTGTTTCCCATTCCACAATCCCTCTTTATTTCTGTGCATGTTTCTCGATGCTGTTTCAACCAAATTGAAAAAGAATCACAAATCCTCCTCTGGAGCCTCAGGTGTCCATTAAGAAAAGGCATGGTGGCCAAGTGGTAAGGCGTCAGTCTCGTAAACTGAAGATCACGGGTTCAATCCCCGTCCGTGCCTTATGATTAGTTTCTCACTTTAAATGTGATGTTTCCAGAAAAGATGTCTGTTGCATTTGTTTCGGCCATCTGGAAATCAGTGTGATGTTACACTTTATCCTGGACACTGGGAAGAACATGAGGAGTAGCCACATGGTTCCTCGAGCCTTCTCTGCCATTGATAGAGTGAAAATAACTGAGGTCCAAGCACTGAACCTTATTACTGTGCATTTGCTTGATATTTAACAGAGCTATTCTATTAATCCCACATCCCACACTCCTGTCCTTTCCCCCATTGCCCTGTTATATTTTCCATGTCAGGTATATATCCAATTCCATTCAGAGTTTACATTGAATCTGCTTCCACTGACCTTTCAGGATTGCATTCCAGACCAGAACAACACACTGCTGAAAAAACAACTTCCTCATCACAGTTCGAATTCTTTTGTCAATTACTTTAAATGTGTTTCCTCTGGTTACTGACCCTTCTGTCACTGGCAACACTTTCTCCTTCTTCACTCTATCAAAACTCTTCAGGATTTGCATTTCCTGCTGCCTTTGCTGATATAACAAAGCTGAGCACACATCACCAAAAGGAATATGATTGGCTCTGAATCACATTTATCCTTCCTGTCAATCTGATGTGGACGTTGTATTTTCCCGGAACCAAACAATCTGAGCAGCAAGTGTGGGTTCCAGTGATTCCCACCGCTCTGAGAGAGAGAGGATGTGATAATGAGCCAGATAGAAGAAAGGAGTGAGATAGAGAGTAAAATAGCCCTGGTCTGTTTCTACTAACCCCCGGCCCCCTACTTAAAATGGCATCATTTTCTCCTGCCTCTCCACATTCTAATCCATTGATTAATGCAATCCTTTCATCTGGAACATAGAACATAGAACAGTACAGCACAGTACAGGCCCTTCGGCCCACGATGTTGTGCCAAACCTTTAACCTACTCTAAGATCAAACTACCTACATACCCTTCATTCTACTATCATCCATGTACCTATCCAAGAGTCGCTTAAATGTCCCTAATGTATCTGCTTCTACTACCACCGCTGGCAGTGCATTCCACGCACCCACCACTCTCTGTGTAAAGAACCTACCTCTGACATCTCCCCGAAACCTTCCTCCATCACCTTAAAATTATGCCCCCTGGTGATAGCCCTTTCTGCCCTGGGAAAAAGTCTCTGGCTATCCACTCTATCTATGCCTCTCATCATCTTGTACCCCTCTATCAAGTCACCTCTCATCCTTCTTCGTTCCAATGAGAAAAGCCCTAGCACCCTCAACCTTTCTTCGTAAAACATACCCTCCAGTCCAGGCAGCATCCTGGTAAATCTCCTCTGCACCTTCTCTAAAGCTTCCACATCCTTCCTATAATGAGGCGACCAGAACTGAACACAATATTCCAAGTGTGGTCTAACCAGGGCTTTATAGAGCTGCAGCATAACCTCGCGGCTCTTAAACTCAATCCCCCTGTTAATGAAAGCCAACACACCATATGCCTTCTTAACAACCCTATCAACTTGGGTGGCAACTTTGAGCGATCTATGGACATGGACCCCAAGATCCCTCTGTTCCTCCACACTACCAAGCATCCTGTCTTTAAGCCTGTATTCTGCATTCAAATTCGACCTTCCAAAATGAATCACTTCACACTTTTCCAGGTTGAACTCCATCTGTCCCTTTAATTCCTGTTTCCTAATCCATTGATGTTTCACAATGTACTGAACTGTCCCAATCCATTGATATAACTTAGTCTATAGAATTTCCCAATCCACTGATATTTTCCAGTCCATTGACTTTCCCAATCCATTAATGGTTCCTGACCATTGACATTCCCAATCCATTTATATTGCCTGTGATTTCAAAGCAACTGTGGAATACAAATAGTATCAGTATTATCAGATACATCGAGACGAGGTGCAATAGCCAAGTGGACAGATGTTGGGTTTATAAAGAAAAAGGCACTGGCTCGATATTTGTCCAGTCTATCACTGGATCTGAACTCTCAACCTACTGTTTTTCTGTGGGTCTGCTGACTTGTATATGTGAAGAACCATTGGATGTTTCTCAATCCTCTGACTTTTCTCATTCTTGTGCCATATTTGTTCCTTTGGGTTCACCAGTGAAGAAAATTATTCCCTATTACATTTGGTGAAGACTTTAATAACCTCACATCCTCGTGTCTCACCATCTCAGGTCAAACTCCCTACAGAAACTTTAAACATTTAACTATTCTGCTGGAAACATTTTCAAGGGCGCAGCCATTCCTTCATTACGCTTCCTTCTTTGACATGTGATTGACAAATATGTGTGTAATGGAGAGAGAGAGAGTGAAAAAAAAAAGAGAGAGTGCGATAGAAAGTTAGAGGACCAGCTAAAGACAGATAGAGAGAGAGAGGCAGAGAGAGGTAAAGCGATAGACAGAGAGAGAGAGAGAAGGAGAGAGAGTCATTGAGTCATGGAGTCACTACAGTACAGGAAGTCATTTTGCCCATCAAGCCCATGTAAATCAATCCATTCAGTCCCATTCCCCCGCTCTATCCCCATCGCCCTGCAAGTTATCTATTTATTATAATCTTGTACATGTCTATCAAATCTCCTCTCAATCTCCTTTGCTCCAAGGAGAACAACCCCAGCTTCTCCAACCTAACCTTACAGCTAAAATCCCTCATGTCTGGAACCATTCTGATAAATCTCCTCCACCCTCTCAAGGACACTCACATCCCTCCAAAAGTGTGTTGACTAGAACTGGATGCAATTCTCTGGTTGTGGCCCAACTAGAGATTTATACAGGTTCAGCATAACTTCCCTACTTTTGGACTCAGTACCTCTATTTATGAAGCCCAAGATCCCATATGCTTTGCTAACTACTTTCTCAATGTGTCCTGCCACCTTCAAAGAACTATGCATATGAATCCCCAGGATTTTATTCCTAAAAATATGCTTTCTTCATATAAATCTGTAAAAAATGCATTATACAACAGTTCAAAACAGCACCAAGTTGACATTCCAAAAAGTGCAAAGGAAATCAGTTTTCTTCAATACAGGAGTGAGTTGCCTCACAACCCTTCCACTCCGTTTTACCTGACATGGACATTTTACAGCAAACCCATATCTGGTGTATACAGCACGAGGGGTTTCCAATGGGTCCAGCTGCCCAGTTCACTATGGTGGGGGGACCTTACACAGTGGTCTTTCCCCATTGAGCCTTTGCAGTGGCTACCCCAAGCTTTAGTGCGTCCCTCAGCACGTAGTCCTGGACCTTGGAATGTGCCAGTCTGCAAAACTCGGTCGTGGACAACTCTTTGCGCTGCAAGACCAGCAGGTTTCGGGCAGACCAAAGAGTGTCTATCACCAAATTGATGGTCCTCCAGCAGCAGTTAATGTTTATCTCGGTGTGCATCCCTGGGAACAGCCCGTAGAGCACAGACTCCTGTGTTACAGAGCTGCTTGGGATGAACCTCGACAAAAACCACTGCATCTCTTTCCACACCTGCTTTGCAAAGACACATTCCAGGAGGAGGTGGGCAACTGTCTCTTCCCCACCGCAGCCTCCTCGAGGGCCGCGTGTGGAGGGGGCGAGACTTCGGGCATGCAGGAAGGATCTGACAGGAAGGGCTCTTCTTACCACCAGCCAAGCTACATCTTGGTGCTTGTTTGATAGTTCTGGTGATGAGGCATTCTGCCAAATGACTTTGGCAGTCTGCTCGGGGAACCATCCGACCGGATCCACCATCTCCTTTTCCCGTAGGGCCTTGAGGACATTCCGTGCAGACCATTGCCTGATGGATTGGTGGTCAAAGGTGTTTTCCCGCAGAAACATTCCCACGAAGGATAGCTGGTACGGTATGGTCCAACTGGATGAAGCGATCCGCGGCAATGTGACCAGACCCATCCTTCGCAACACCTCAGCACATAGTGACACTTGGTGTTTGTGTACTGGGGTTCCACACACAGCTTGGTGCAGCTGCACACGAAGGTGGTCCTCAGGATGAGGGCGACGTTGGGTACATTTTTCCCGCCCTTGTCCAGAGGTTTGAACATCGTGTCCCTCCCGCCCTGGTCCATTTTAGATCACCAGATGATGCAGTTGAAGTCACCGCCGAGGATGACCGGCCTGGACGTCGCCAGCAGCAGTGGGAGCTGCTGGAAGACGGTCAGCCGCTCGCTGCGTTGTACCGGGGTGTACACGTTGATCAACCGGAGCGGAGCGTTGTTGTACATCACGTCTGCTACGAGGAGGCGGCCGCCCACCACCTCCTTAACTTCGGAGATGGTGAAGTTACCTCCCCGCAGCAGAATACCCAGGCTGGAGGAACGGCAGTCATTACCCCCCGACCAGATCGATGGCCCGTGGGACCACCATCGCGACCACTGCCTGTAGGTGCTGAGGTGTGGTATTCCACACTCCTGCAGAAACAGTAGGTCAGCTTTGACCTTGGCAAGGTAATCCAAGGTTGAAACACATCGCGTAGTAGATTTAATGCTACGCACATTAATGGAAGCAATTCTTACACCCATTTTTTACTAAAAATTAGTTGTTGCTTCCCATACCATTTGTCCTCGCCTCCTTGATGAAGGGTCACTGACCCGAAACGTTAACTCTGCTTCTCTTTCCACAGATGCTGCCAGACCTGCTGAGTGGTTCCAGCATTTCTTGTTTTTATTTCAGATTTCCAGCATCCGCAGTATTTTGCTTTTATCTCGCTGTCTCTTGCTGGTTTGCTCAGTACCTTTCTCTGTCTGTTCATTTCTGAGTCCTGATAATATCTTCCTGGTTTTCTGTGTGTCTTTCTCTGCCTGCCTCATTGTCGGTGCTGTTACTCAGTGTCCTTGTGTCATTGTGCAGTGAGGGTGAGTCCGTCAGCACGTGTGTTGCTGAGTCCGGGATTCTTGAGAAATCCGACTCCAATCCTATTTTTATAAAAACATTGGGGAAATGAACATATTTCACTAACGGGCAGCTGAAATTGAAAACAGTAGTTAGCAGAGTGGTGCAGCGGAAGTGTGCTGGGCCCATAACCCAGACGTCGATGGATCGAAACCATTCTCTGCTATTTATGTTTGGTAATAATACAAACAGTTCACTTTCAAAACATCAAGCATTTACCCATAATAACAAGATGCTTCCAAAGGCACTCTATTGCAATCAGCTTCTTCTTTCTAGTGAACACATCAATCAGTAACAAGTCACTTTTGCTCACACGAACACAAGCTGCAAACACGGACCAGCCGAGTCTCTCCCACTTTGTCAACCCCTTCCTGCAGAGCCTCCTCTCCACCACCAGATGGTGATGTTGGCCACAATAAAACCAGGACAAATGGTCACAGTGAGGAGACGGTCAGTAACAGTAAATAAAACAATAACAGGGAAAACCTTTACACAACAACAGGGTACATCTTTACACAACAGAAAACATATTTACACAACAGGAAATACCTTTAGATAACAGGGAGAACACAATCATACAAATGCCTTGTTTCTCCATCTCAGTCTCGTTGCCTCTCTCTCTGTCCCTCACTTTTGCTTCCTCACAGTCTATTCTTGGTTTTCTGTGTGTTTTTCTCTCTGTCCCGTTGTCGATGGTGTTACTCAGCGTCCTTGTAACATTGTGTAGCCAGGCTGAGCCTCCCAACGCCTGTGTTGCTGTAATAAAAACAGAAAATGCTGGAAATGCTCAGTAGGTCTGGCAGCATCTGTGCAGAGAGAAACAGTTAACAGTTCAGGTCTGTTTCGTTAGCTCACATTAACTTTGTTCTCTCTCCACAGATGCTGCGAGACCTGCTGATTATTTCAAGCATTTTCTGTTTATGTTTCAGATTTCCGGCATCTGCAGTATTTTGCTTTTGTACGTGTGTTGCTATGTCTGGGACTGTTTGAGTGCAATGCTATTGCTTTATAAACAGCGTTGAAACAAACATTTATCTCACTAACACACAGCACTAATACACAGCTGGATATAAACAGCAGCCTGCAGCAGAGGGTGCAGTGGAAGTTTATTAACACAAATAATTCACCAACACTATATTTACTGCTATCCTCAATCACACCACGCTTCATCGTAACACGTTTTACTCTTTATTTACATCAACTTCTTCCTTCCAGTAAACACTTCAATTTGGAACACAGCTTCCAAATCACCTTTATTCACAAACCCGAACACAAGCTGCAAATGCTGCAAACACACACCAGCCCAGACTTTCACCTTTCTGTCAACCCATTCCTGCATCACTGCCTCTCCACCAACAGTTGTTGCTAGAATCATACAATCATAGAATGGCAAAAGCACAGAAGGAGGCCATTCGGCCTGTCGAACCCTTGCTGGCTCTCTGTTAGAGCAACTCACCTCATTTCACTCCCCAGTCAGTTCAATTTTGGAGGTGGGAAAACTTCTCGAAAGAATAATTCGGGACAAAATTAATAGTCCCATGGACAAATGTGGGTTAATTCAAGAAAGCCAGCATGGATTTCTTAAGGGAAAATCATGTTTAACTGTCCTGCTGGAGTTTTTTGATGAGGTAACAGAGAGGGTTGATGAGGGCAATGCTGTTGATGTGGTGTACATGGACTTTCAAAAGGTCTGGCAGCATCTGAAAGGTCACTGACCTGAAACGTTAACTTTGCTTCTCTCTGTACAGATGTTGCCTGACCTGCTGAGTATTTCCAGCATTTCTTGTTTTCATTATGGCACAGAGTTCCCTTTTCAAACTTACAGAATTAACCACAATAATGTACTCAGAGATTCAAGTTAAATATCAGCCCAATATTTACACACATTATGAGTTTATAAGTTTCAGTATGAATTCCCATTAGTGCATCCTGACATATACATTAGATATAACATAACATAAGAACAGAAGAAATAGGAGCAGGAGTAGGCCATTCGGCCCCTCAAGCCTGCCCCGCCATTCAGTAAGATCATGGCTGATCTGCCCCAGACCTCAACTCCTCTTTCATGCCAGCTCTTCATAGCCCTCAACTTTCCAATATTTCAAAAATCTATTTACATCCTCTTTAAATACTTTCAGTGATTTAGCCTCCAATACTGTCTGGGGTAGAGAATTCCAGACATTCACTACCCTCTGAGAGAAGAAATTCCTTTGCATCTCAGTGTTAAATGAGTGTCCCCTTATTCTGTAACGATGTCGCCTAGTTTGAGATTCCCCCACTAGTGGAAACATTTTCTCAACATCTACCCTGTTAATAAAAACAAGAAATGCTGGAAATACTCAGCAGGTCTGGCAGCATCTGTGAAGAGAGAAGCAGAGTTAATGTTTCAGGTCAGAGACCCTTCTTCACCCTGTTAAGTCCCCTCAGAATCTTGTACGTTTCAAAAAGATCACCCCTCATTCTTCTAAACTCTAATGAATAACCTGTTTAGCCGTTCTTCATCAGTCAACCCCTTCATCCCAGGAATCAGCTGAGTGAATCTCTTTTGAACTCCTCCAATGCCAGTACAACCTTTCTTAAGTCTAAATCTCAAGTGCGTCATCAGATTGAGAGAATCTGAAAGATAGTATAACCTGAGATACAAACTGAGATTTCAGTTTAAAACTCCCCCGGATTGTGAAACTAAAAGATACAATAGCAATTCAATTTGTATAGACTGTGCTTTGGATCATATTCCAGCCCTCATCCAGTATCAGACTGGAAGATACTGTAGCAATTCCATTAGTGCAGACTCAACTCTACATTACAGAGCAGGGAACATATTTAAACAACCGGGAACACTTTTACACAAGACGGATCATATTTACACAACTGAGAAGATCTTTACCCAACAGGGAACCATTTTACACAATAACAGAGAACATCTTTACACAACAGTGAATATAGTTACACAACAGAGAACATATTACACAGCAGGAAATATCTTTAAAAGAACACAAGGGACATCTTTACACAACAGAGAACACAATTACATAAATCATCAGTCTTTCGCTGTCTCTTGCTGGTTTGCTCAATACCTTTCTCTGTTTGTTCCCTTCTGGGTCCTGATAATATCTTCCTGGTTTTCTGTGTGTCTTTCTCTGTCTCCCTCATTGTCGGTGCTGTTACTCAGTGTCCTTGTGTCATTGTGCAGTGAGGGTGAGTCCGTCAGCACGTGTGTTGCTGAGTCCGGGATTCTTGAGAAATCCGACTGCAATCCTATTTTTATAAAAACATTGGGGAAATGAACATATTTCACTAATGGGCAGCTAAAATTTAAACAAACAGTTAGCAGAGTGGCGCAGCGGAAGCGTGCTGGGCCCATAACCCAGAGGTCGATGGATCGAAACCATTCTCTGCTATTTATGTTTGGTAATAATACAAACAGTTCACTTTCAAAACATCAAGTGTTTCCCCATAATAACAAAATGCGCTTGATTGCGATCAGCTTTTTCCTTCCAGTGAACACATCAATCAGTAACAACTCACTTTTGCTCACACGAACACAAGCTGCAAACACGGACCAGCCGAGACTCTCCCACTTTGTCAACCCCTTCCTGCAGAGCCTCCTCTCCACCACCAGATGGTGATGTTGGCCACAATAAAACCAGGACAAATGGTCACAGTGAGGAGACGGTCAGTAACAGAAAATAAAACAATAACAGGGAAAACCTTTACACAACAACAGGGTACATCTTTACACAACAGAAAACATATTTACACAACAGGAAATACCGTTACACAACAGGGAGAACACAATCATACAAATGCCTTGTTTCTCCATCTCAGTTTCGTTGTCTGTCTCTCTCTCTCCGTTCCTCACTTTTGCTTCCTCACAGTCTATTAGTTTTCTGTGTGTTTTTCTCTCTGTCCCGTTGTCGATGGTGTTACTCAGTGTCCTTGTAACATTGCGTAGCCAGGCTGAGCCTCCCAACACCTGTGTTATAGAACATAGAACATAGAACAGTACAGCACAGTACAGGCCCTTCGGCCCACGATGTTGTGCCGAACCTTTAACCTACTCGAAGATCAAAACGACCTACATACCCTTCATTCTACTATCATCCATGTACCTATCCAAGAGACGCTTAAATGTCCCTAATGTATCTGCTTCTACTACCACCACTGGCAGTGCATTCCACGCACCCACCACTCTCTTGTGTGAAGAACCTACCTCTGACATCTCCCCGAAACCTTCCTCCATCACCTTAAAATTATGCCCCCTGGTGATAGCCCTTTCCACCCTGGGAAAAAGTCTCTGGCTATCCACTCTATCTATTCCTCTCATCATCTTGTACCCCTCTATCAAGTCACCTCTCATCCTTCTTCGTTCCAATGGGAAAAGCCCTAGCACCCTCAACCTTTCTTCATAAGACATGCCCTCCAGTCCAGGCAGCATCCTGATAAATCTCCTCTGCACCCTCTCTAAAGCTTCCACATCCTTCCTATAATGAGACGACCAGAACTGAACACAATATTCCAAGTGTGGTCTCACCAGGGCTTTATAGAGCTGCAGCATAACCTCGCGGCTCTTAAACTCAATCCCCCTGTTAATGAAAGCCAACACACCATACGCCTTCTTAACAACCCTATCAACTTGGGTGGCAACTTTGAGCGATCTATGGACATGGACCCCAAGATCCCTCTGTTCCCCCACACTACCAAGAATCCTGTCTTTTAGCCTGTATTCTGCATTCAAATTCGACCTTCCAAAATGAATCACTTCACACTTTTCCAGGTTGAACTCCATCTGCCACTTCTCAGCCCAGCTCTGCATCCTGTCAATGTCCCGTTGCAACCTACAACAGCCTTCCACACTATCCACAACTCCAGCAACCTTCGTGTCATCGGCAAACTTGCTAACCCAGACTTCCACTTCCTCATCCAAGTCATTTATAAAAATCACAAAGAGCAGAGGTCCCAGAACAGATCCCTGCGGAACACCACTGGTCACCGAGCTCCAGGCTGAATACTTTCCATCTACTACCACCCTCTGTCTTCTATGGGCCAGCCAATTCTGTATCCAGACAGCCAACTTTCCCTGTATCCCATGCCTCCTTACTTTCTGAATGAGCCTACCATGGGGAACCTTATTAAACGCCTTGCTGAAATCCATATACACCACATCCACTGCTCTTCCTTCATCAATGTGTTTTGTCACATCTTCAAAGAATTCAGTAAGGCTTGTGAGGCATGACCTGCCCCTCACAAAGCCATGCTGATTGTCTCTAATCAAACTATGCTTTTCCAACTAATCATAAATCCTGTCTCTCAGAATCCTCTCCAATAATTTGCCCACTACCTACGTAAGACTGACTGGTCTATAATTCCCAGGGTTATCCCTATTCCCTTTCTTGAACAAGGGAATAACATTTGCCACCCTCCAATCATCTGGTACTACTCCAGTGGACAGTGAGGACGCAAAGATCATCGCCAAAGGCGCGGCAATCTCTTCCCTCGCTTCCCTTAATATCCTTGGGTATATCCCGTCTGGCCCCAGGACTTATCTGTCCTCATGTCTTTCAAAATTTCCAGCACATCCTCCCTCTTAACATCAACCTGTTCGAGCATATCAGCCTGTTTCACGCTGTCCTCACAAACGACCAGGTCCCTCTCACTACTGAATACTGAAGCAAAGTATTCATTTAGGACCTCCCCTACCTCCTCCGACTCCAGGCACAAGTTCCCTCCACTATCCTTGATCGGCCCTACCCTCACTCTGGCCATCCTCTTGTTCCTCACATAAGTGTAGAACGCATTGGGATTTTCCTTAATCCTACCCGCCAAGACTTTTTCATGTCCCCTTCTAGCTCTCCTAAGTCCATTCTTCAGTTCCTTCATGGCTACCTTGTAACCCTCTAGAGCCCTGTCTGATCCTTGCTTCCTCAACCTTAAGTAAGCTTCCTTCTTCCTCGTGACTAGCTGTTCCACATTTCTTGTCATCCAAGGTTCCTTCACCCTACCATCCCTTCCTTGCCTCATCGGGACAAAACTATCCAGCAGTCGCAGCAAGTGCTCCCTAAACAACCTCCACATTTCTGTCGTGCATTTCCCTGAGAACATCTGTTCCCAATTTATGCACCCCAGTTCCTGCCTAATAGCATTGTAATTCCCCCTCCCCCAATTAAATATTTTCCCATCCCGTCTGCTCCTGTCCCTCTCCATGACGATAGTAAAGGTCAGGGAGTTGTGATCACTATCACCGAAATGCTCTCCCACCGAGAGATCTGCCACCTGGCCTTGTTCGTTGCCAATCACCAAATCCAACATAGCTTCCCCTCTAGTCAGCCTATCTACATATTGAGTCAGGAAACCTTCCTGGACACACCTGACAAAAACTGCTCCATCCAAACTATTTGCACTAAGGAGGTTCCAATCAATATTAGGGAAGTTGAAGTCACCCATGACAACAACCCTGTTACTTCTGCACCTTTCCAAAATCTGCCTCCCAATCTGTTCCTCCGTGTCTCTGTTGCTATTGAGGGGTCTATAGAAAACTCCCAATAAAGTGACTGCTCCTTTCCTGTTTCTGACTTCCACCCATAATGACTCAGTAGACAAACCCTCCTCGATGACCTACCTTTCTGCAGCTGTGATACTATCCCTGATTAACAATGCCACTCCCCCACTTCTTTTACCTCCCTCCCTATTCCTTTTGAAACATCTAAACCCCGGAACATCCAACATCCATTCCTGCCCCTGTGATCTCCAAGTGTCCGTAATGGCCACAACATCGTAGCTCGAAGTACTGATCCATGCTCTAAGTTCATCACCCTTATTCCTGACACTTCTTGCATTAAAATAGACACACTTCAACCCATCATACTGGCTGCAACTTTGCCCTGTCAACTGTCTAACCTTCCTCACAGACTCTCTGCACTCGGTATCTGCCTGTTCAACAGCTACCCCATCCACTGATCCATAGCTCCGGTTCCCATCCCCCTGCCAAACTAGTTTAAACCCTCCCGAAGAGCTCTAGCAAACCTCCCGCCCAGGATATTGGTGCCCCTCCAGTTCAGATGCAACCCGTCCTTCTTGTACAGGTCCCACCTTCCCCAGAAGGTATCCCAATGATCCACATAACTGAAGCCCTCCCTCCTACACCAGCTCTGTAGCCACGTGTTCAGCTGCACTCGCTCTCTGTTTCTAGCCTCACTAGCACGTGGCACCGGTATCAATCCTGAGATTACTACTCTGCTCGTCCTGCCTTTTAGCTTCCAACCTAACTCCCTATATTCGCTTTTCAGGTCTTCATCCCTTTTCCTAGCTATGTCATTGGTACCGATATGTACCACGACTTCTGGCTGCTCCCCCTCCCCCTTAAGAATCCTGTAGACTCGATCTGAGACATCCCTGACCCTGGCACCCAGGAGGCAACATGCCATCCGGGAGTCTCGTTCGCGACCACAGTATCTCCTGTCTGTTCCTCTAACCATTGAATCTCCTATCACTATCGCTCTCCTATTCTCCACCCTTCCCTTCTGAGCCGCAGAGCCAGGCTCAGTGGGAGAGACCTGGCCGCTGTGGCTTTCCCCTGGTAGGTCCCCCCCACCAACCGTATCCAAAACGGTATACTTATTATTGAGGGGAACGGCCACAGGGGATCCCTGCACTGTGCGCCTATTCCCTTTCCCTCCCCTGATGGTCACCCAGCTACCTTTATCCTGTGACTTAGGTGTCAGTACTTCCCTATAACTGCTCTCTATCATCCCCTCTGCCTCCCGCATGATCCGAAGTTCATCCAGCTCCAGCTCCAGTTCCCTAACGCGCTCTGTGAGGAGCTGGAGTTGGGTGCACTTCTCACAGGTGAAGTCAGCAGGGACACAAGTGGTGACCCTTACCTCCCACATCCTGCAAGAGGAGCATGCAACTGCCCTAGCTTCCATCCCTCTGCTCGAAATTGACAACAGAGAATAAAAAAATATAAAGGAAAACCTTACCTTACCAAACCCTCCACACAAGAGTCCTTTTTTTTGGTTGGAGGAGGAGGATGGGTGGGAGATACTACACGTGTAGTGTTTCGGGTTCAGCCACTGCCCGAATATATAAGTTCACTTACCCAGCAGTCCCCGTGTCCGCGTCCGCCGAATCGCCAGGTAAGTACTTTATAGTGAAACTTACCTTCCCAGTTGCCCCCTGGCTCGCACTATCACCGCTACTGCTGATCAAAGGTGTTGCTGTAATAAAAACAGAAAATGCTGGAAATGCTCAGTACGTCTGGCAGCATCTGTGCAGAGAGAAACAGTTAACAGTTCAGGTCTGTTTCCTTAGCTCACATTAACTTTGTTTCTTTCTCCACAGATGCTGCCAGACCTGCTGACTATTTCAAGCATTTTCTGTTTATGTTTCAGATTTCCAGCATCTGCAGTATTTTGCTTTTGTACGTGTGTTGCTATGTCTGGGACTGTTTGAGTGCAATGCTATTGCTTTATAAACAGCGTTGAAACAAACATTTATCTAGTTAACACACAGCACTAATACACAGCTGGATATAAACAGCAGCCTGCAGCAGAGGGTGCAGTGGAAGTTTATTAACACAAATAATTCACCAACACTATATTTACTGCTATCCACAATCACACCACGCTTCATCTTAACACGTTTTATTCTTCATTGACATCAACTTCTTGCTTCCAATAAACACTTCAATTTGGAACACAGCTTCCAAATCACCTTTATTCACAAACCCGAACACAAGCTGCAAATGCTGCAAACACACACCAGCCCAGACTTTCCCCTTTCTGTCAACCCATTCCTGCATCACTGCCTCTCCACCAACAGTTGTCGCTAGAATCATACAATCATAGAATGGCTAAAGCACAGAAGGAGGCCATTCGGCCTGACGAACCCATGTTGGCTCTCTGCTAAAGCAACTCACCTCGTCTCACTCCCCAGTCAGTTCAATTTCGGTGGTGGGAAAACTTCTCGAAAGAATAATTCGGGACAAAATTAATAGTCCCATGGACAAATGTGGGTTAATTCAGGAAAGACAGCATGGATTTCTTAAGGGAAAGTCATGTTTAACTGTCCTGCTGGAGTTTTTTGATGAGGTAACAGAGAGGGATGATGAGGGCAATGCTGTTGATGTGGTGTACATGGACTTTCAAAAGGTCTGACAGCATCTGAAAGGTCACTGACCTGAAACGTTAACTCTGCTTCTCTCTCCACAGATGCTGCCAGACCTGCTGAGTATTTCCAGCACTTTTTGTTTACATTTCAGATTTCTAGCATCTGCAGTATTTTGCTTTTATTGACTTTCAAAAGGAGTTTGATACAGTGCAACACAACAGACTTGTGAGCAAAGTTATAACTCATGGAATAAAAGGGACAGTAGTAACATGGATATGGAATTGGCTGAGTGACAGGAAACAAAGAGTAGTGATCAATGGATGTTCTTCAGGCTAGAGGAAGGTTTGTAGTGGAGTTCCCCAGGAGTCAGTGTTGGGACCCTTGCCTTTCCTGATATATATTAATGACCTAGACCTTGGTGTACAGGGCAGAATTTCAAAGTTTATGGATGATACGAAAATTGGAAGCATTGTGAACTGTAAGGATGATAGTGTAGAACTTCAAAAGGACATAGACAAGTTGGTGGAATGGGAGGACAGATGACAGGTGAAGTTCAATGCAGAGAAATGTGAATTGATTCATTTTGGTAGGAAGAACATGGAGAGACAATATAGAATAAAGGGTACAATTCTAAAGGGGGTGCAGGAGCAGTGGGACCTGGGGTTATATGTCATTGGTTGAGAGAGTGGTTAATAAAGCATACAGTATCCTCGGCTTTAGTAATAGAGGCATAGAATACAAGAACAAGGAGGTCATGTTGAACTTGTATAAGACACTAGACTCAGCTGAAGTACTGAGTCCAGTTCTGGGTGCCACACTTTAGGAAAGATGTGAAGGCATTGGAGAGATTATGGAAAAGATTCATGAGAATGGTTCCAGGGATGAGGAACTTCAGTTATGAAGATAGATTGGAGAAGTTAGGACTGTTTTCCTTGGAGAAAAGAAGGCTAAGAGGAGATTTCATAGTGGTATTCAAAATGATGAGGGGTGTGGACAGAGTGGATAGGGAGAAACTGTTCCCACTTGTGAAAGGATCGAGAACGAGAGGGCACAGATTTAAAGTAATTGGTAAAAGAAGCAAAAGCGACATGGGGTAAAACTTTTTCACGCAGCGAGTGGTTAAAGTATGAACTGCCTGAGAATGTGATGGAGGCAGGTTTAATTGAAGCATTCATAGGGGAATTAGACTGTTATCTGAAAAGGAAGAATGTGCAGGATTATGGGGAGAAGACGGGGAAGTGACATGAGGTGAATTGCTCATTTGGAGAGTCAGTGCAGACACGATGGGCCAAATGGCCTCCTTCTGTGTAGTAACAATTCTGTGATTCCAATATTCAAGTCATTTATATATATGGTGGTCCTGACACTGACCCTTGTGGACATCACTGTTCAGCATCTTCCATTCTGAAAAACAACCAAATACCACAACTCGCTTTTCTGGATATTTCATCCATTTTTTAACCCAAGCAGATACTGACCCTCCTATTCCAGGAGCCTCAGTTTTGTTACCCAGCCTTTTATGTGGTAGTTTGTCAAACGCTTTCTGAAAATCCATATAGACAACATCCATTGCTTTCCCTTCATCAACCTTTTCTGTTATTTCATCAAAAAAATCAGTTATTTATTAATAGATGCAGCACTGAAACAGGCCCTTCGGCCCACCAAGTCTCTGCCGACCAACAACCACCCATTGAGACTAATCCAACATTATTCCCATATTCCCGACCACATCCCCCACCACCGACCTCCACTGGGGGCAATTCACAATAGTCAATTTACCAATCAATCTGCAAGTCTTTGGCTGTGCGAGGAAACACACGCAGTCACAGGGAGAACTCAAACTGCGCACAGACATTAGCCAGAACTGAACACGGGTCGCTGGAGCTGTGAGGCTGCGGTGCTAAACACTGATCGCCCAAAATGACCATGGCAGGACTCAAACCTACAATCTTCTGATAACTTCATTAAATACACCGAAGTCAGACGCCTTATCCATTAGTCCACACGGCCAATAGCGAAGGATTAGAGAGGTGCTGAATCTCTCAGTTTTCGGTCTACCCAAACCAAGTTCAAGACCTGAATAATGAACCGATTGCCTCATTAGTTCTGTGAATAATACAATGATTTAATAGACAAAGTTTTGAAACATTCCTGCCCATAAATCTTGATAACAGAGAGTGTGTGGATCTCCTGACTCAGAATGTTTAATGGATACAGTCCTCAGATCCGACAAGGAACCCCTGAACATCCACAGTAAAGACAGTGTGGATGAGGAAATGTAAGAGCCGGGAGCTGAAACTCAGGGACGGCCGAGCTCTCCTGTCATTGAGCTTGTGTGTCTGCTCTGCTCGCCGCACTTCCGGCTCTACTTTGTTTCCAATGAAAAGATGAAAAGGGCCGTTCGGTTTTCCTCTCACTGACAGCGTGTTTCACTCGGGTTAATATAACCCGGGACTTTTGCTGCTGAAATGAATTCTGCAAGGTCCCAGCAAACACACCGGCTCCCTCCTTTCTCCCCTCTTTCTACCGGATTGTTTTACCAGGAGGGGCTCAATCATAACAAACCCCCTGCAGGGAATGACCGCAAATTGAGCATCTAAATGGGGCAAGTGGGCAGCTTTCTGGGTTCTAGGTTCCCCCTACCCCGCCCCTCCCTCCCTCCAGTCCAAGCCCCTCTTCACTTTCTTTGGGACTTTGATGAGGGTGAAATGGGGAAAGTTCCCATAGATGTTTGAATGCTGAATTTCTGCAGGGATCTGCGCACGCGCGACATAGCCCCGCCCCCCAGTGTGACGTCACAATGAGGAGTGGGGCGCATGCGCATCCTTTCCCCAACCCAGTCTGTGAGGCCATTCACTCAATCAGGGGAAGATGCTTGAAATCAGCTGCTAGTGGAGACTTCCCGGGCCCGGGGGAAGGGAACAAACAGCATCTGCTTCCAGCAGCCACTGCTTTGGGAGCGTGTCCGCAGATGTGCTCAGAGATTAGCATTGAGTGGTGGGAAGTTGAGGGGGAGTCGGGGAGTGTTTGTAACAGACACTGTGGAGCAGGAGCTGCTCCCGGAACATGGAGTGAGCCGGGGACACGGGGAAGGGAGAGTTCATTCTCGGACAGTGTCTGTACAGGCTCAGGGAGACACAATGGGAAGAAATCACTATTGAAAATCACTGACAATTTCACCACCCAAAGGAGAGGGAATTTTCCTGCTTTAGTTCCAGTCTCTCACTGTTTGTTGGATTGTGAACAGTGGCGGAAAAATAGCCGCAAAATAACGATGTGGACAGTTAGACAAAGAGCATTTATTGCAGACACCAGGTGAGAAGTGTGAAAGGCACATTTTAAATAGTGGCTGCTTGTTTTCCGTTGAAATAGAAATGTGACTGTGTAAAGGTCACTGCTCTTTCGGACAGTCCCAGTCATTGAACAGTGCAGGGCTTGTGTTGTTTCTGAATGTCACAAACTTGTTGTAAATCCACTGCAAACACCTGGTAAACAGAAGCTGAATACTGCAGTACTGCAGTGGAGTCAGACACTGACACTGTTTGTGTTCCTGGTTTTCATTTCGCGATTGTTCATAATGATTATTATTGGGACGATTACATTGATCGCTTTTGTATCTTCTACCTCACCAGTTCTTTCATTCCTGCAGGAAAATACATGAAGGAACCTGAATGGATGTGGTGATTCTTGGACACAAGGAAAAGTGCAGTGATCTCGTTCCAACACACAGTCGGTACAGGATCACTCCCAAAGCACAGAGATACTGCCAGCTCATCAGTTCCACTGGAACAAACAAAAGAAGTAGTCAGACAGACACTGATCCCAAAGTCGAGAGACACATTTTCAATCCAACAGTCAAACAACAGCAGGAGAGACAGAAGTTGTTTCCATTTCACTCCAATTCAATACAGCTGACAGGTTGATACATCAATCACAGTCCAAAAACAAACTCACTATCAGATCTAAATAAACTCTGTCACCATGGTTACATTTTAAATATAAAATCTGAAATAGAACAGACAAAATTTACAGAATTGAAAGGTACAGAATGAATGGGTGGCACAGTGGTGCAGTGGTTAGCACCGCAGCCTCACAGCTCCAGGGACCCGGGTTCGATTCTGGGTACTGCCTGTGTGGAGTTTGCAAGTTCTCCCTGTGACTGCCTGGGTTTTCGCCGGGTGCTCCAGTTTCCTCCCACTGCCAAAGACTTGCAGGTGATAAGTAAATTGGCCATTGTAAATTGCCCCTAGTGCAGGTAGCTGGTAGGGAATATGGGATTACTGTTGGGTTAGTATAAATGGGTGGTTGTTGATCGGCACAGACTTGGTGGGCCAAAGGGCCTGTTTCAGTGCTGTATCTCAAAATAAGACATAAATAGAATGCAAGGAGGCTTTAAGGGGATTTGGACAGGTTAAATGAATGGGCAAGAACATGGCAGATGGAATATAATGTAAATAAGTGTGAAGTTCTCCACTTTGGTAGAATAAACAGAAAGATAGAGTATTTCTTAAATGGTGAGAGGCTGGGAAGTGTCGATGTCCAAAGGGACCTGGGTGTCCTTGTTCATGAGACACTAAAAGCTAGTATGCAGGTGCAGCAAGCAATTAGGAAGGCAAATGGTATGTTGGCTTCATTGAAAGCGTATTTGAGTACATGAGTAAAGATGTATGAAGTCTAGATGAGACCGCACCTGGAGTATTCTGTACAATTTTGGCTTCCTTATCTAAGGAAGGATAGACTTGTCATAGAGGGAGTGCAACAGAGATTCACCGGTCTCATCCCCTAGGATGGTGGGATTGTCTTATGATGAGAGACTGCAAAAACTGGGCCAAAATTCTCTAGAGTTTTGAAGAATGAGAGGTGATCTCATTGAAACAGACAAAGTTCTTACAGAGTGTCACAGGGTAGATATGGATAGGATGTTTCCTCTGTCGAGTGAGTGAAGAACAAGGGGACACAGACTCAGAATAAGGACAGGCCATTTGAGACTGAGATGAGCAGGAATTTCTTTATTCAGAGGGTGAGAAATCTGTGGAATTCTTTATCCCCGAGGGCTGTGGAAGATCAATCATTGAACATATTCAAGACAGAAATCGATAGATTTCTAAATACTAACAAGATCAAGGGATATGGAGATAGCAGGGAAAAATGGCGTAGAGGTAGATGATCAGTCACGATCTGTTTGAATGTTGGAGCAGGCTCGATGGGCTGAATGGCCTAATGCCCCTATTTCCTATGATCCTATTAATCCCAATAATGTACATCAGACGTTAGACCAAGTCATGCATTACATACCAGTTCAAAAATCCCACAGAGATTACGACTGAAAGATACAGTATCAATTCCATTACTACAAAATGAAGGACTTGGAGCTTGCAGACCAGCCCATGTATAAGATTGAAAGTTATATTTTCATTCACAATCGTTTTCACAGAGCTAAATATTAAATACCAATCCACAACTTGCACAGGACTACCAAATAAAACCTCCAACTGTAAAATACAGTTAATCCATATGTTAAATTAAACACAAGGCAAATAAATATTGATACATTAAGAGAGCGGGAAACAGTGAGAGCAGAATGGAGCATAAAGAGCCCAGGAGAGGGAGCAAGAGTTCACTCGGAGAGCAGGGAACAGCGAGAGCAGGCGTCAAAAAAGGCAAAGGAATACACAATTAATGGGAGAACACTGAATGGTGTAGAGGAAGTGAGGGACGTTGGAGTGAATGTCCACAGATCCCTGAAGTAGCAGTACAGGTCAATAAGGTGGTTCAGCAGGTATATGGAATCCTTTCCTTTATTAACTGAGGTATAGAGTATAAGGGTGACCTGGTATCCATGTCAATAAGTCACTGACAGCTAACATGCAGGTGCAGCAAGCAATTAGGAAGGCTAATAGTATGTTAGCCTTTATCGCAAGAGGATTTGAGTACAGGAGTAGTGAATTCTTGCTTCAATTGTATAGAACCCTGGTTAGACTGCACTTGGAGTACTGTGTGTAGTTTTGGTTCCCTCCCCTAAGGAAGGATATTATTGCCAGAGATGGAGTGCAAAGAAGGTTCATCAGACTTGTTCCTGGGATGGTGGGACTGTCCTATGAAGAGAGATTGGGGAAACTGGGGCTGTATTCTCTTGAGTTTTGAAGAATGAGAGGTGATCTCATTGAAACCTACAAAATATTTAAAGGACAGTCAGGGTAGATGCAGCTAAGATATTTCCCCTGGTTGGGGAGTCGAGAACCAGGCAACGCAATTTCAAAATAAGGGGCAAGCCACTGAGGACAGAGATGAGGAGAAATGTTGTTACTCAGAGGGTTGTGAATCTTTGGAATTCTGTAACCCAGAGGGCTGTGGAAGCTCAGTCATTGAGTATGTTTAAAGCAGAGATTGATAGATTTCTAAATACAAATGACATAAGGGAATATGAGGAAGGTGTGGGGAAAAGGGCATTGAAGTGGATGATCAGCCATGATCATATTGAATGGTGGGGTAGGCTCGATGGACTGAATGGCCGACTCCTGCTCCTATGTTCCTAACTCCACATTATCGATGAGACACAGCCTCAGGCCAACTTGTCGGGTGTTGCAAACAGATAACACTGCTTCTGATCTTCACCAGAACAGAGAGTGAGATGTAACATTGATCATCAAACAGACTGTGAGAGAATACAACAGAATAAAACACATGGAGAGACACTGTGGAATAACAAATAGATTAGATTGGAATGTTGAATTTTGATTGGAATGGATAAAACAGCAGAAACAGCAGATTATATCGGGACAGAAAAGAGAAACTGATGGGAAGAAGGAAGAAAATAAAGGATGGATCTGTTCACTTTTTTCAGTTTTTTCACTGGTCCATCAAAGCTGGATTAAAAAAAGATGCAAAAAACAGAGAATTTCACCAAAAAGGGAGATTAAATGCTGCCGAAACCTTGGATCGAAGGATGCCCCAACAGATCACCTGTTTAACTGTCTCCTCACTGGGGGATTTCAATCAATGAGCAATATTATTTTCTACTTTTCTTTTGTTAAATGAAACCACTACTGTCACTTGGAGTTAATATCCCTGTGTTCCAACTCCTGAATAATGAAATTGTGAGTTTCGCGATATTTTCTGGACACATTTCCTGCTGAAAGAACTGAGAACTCTTTTCTAATTTACACAATACTAGATGCACACTCATCAAGCCTCCTAAACTAGCATCCTTGGTGGTGCTCTCTCTTCTCCCAAACCTCATCTCATGTGACTGTTACATCATCACTCTGATTGTGGGAGGGGTTAATCCCACTGTTTTCAGCATTAACCCTTTACATCCTCATACTGCACTGTCTGTCCAAAAAAATTGGTGGAGGGAACTTGAATTATCAAAACTGCAACAGCTGCCAGTTGAAAATCAACTCAACCCATCAGAGAGAGACTGTCAGAGAACTTCCTGCATCCAGTCCTGACCCTGTCACATTAAGCAGCTGCTCACCCAGACCCCACTTTCATCAACACTGAACATTTTTACTGAAACCCTTCAAATACTGTTTATAAAAGGCCGCAAAGATCAAAGTTCACACAGTTATATTAAATACAACAAAGTTTAATATCTTCTCACCGTTTCTCGGTAACCACATGAGACATAGGTTTTCTTATTTGGTTCCTTTGATTTTTCTTGTTCCT
This sequence comes from Heterodontus francisci, assembly GCF_036365525.1. NCBI lineage: Eukaryota > Metazoa > Chordata > Chondrichthyes > Heterodontiformes > Heterodontidae > Heterodontus > Heterodontus francisci. The sequence goes on from NC_090405.1 coordinate 21,647,865, forward strand.
GACTGACAAATATTCCAAACCTCAGATAAACCCTCCCACTTGCGTCATGTCCCAGTCTCGGTTAAAAGCAACACATAATGACACAAACACTCTCCTTCAGTGAGATTAATATCAAGCTGTTTTCCAGGTTGAATGTAACTGTGAACAAATTTATGTCAAAGAAGTTAACTTTGATGTACCAGCACTGAAATTCTGTGCAAGGAGGAACAGCCATTCCAAACTCATATCCTTCACAAAGGCTGTTTTTTTATGTGATTGAAATTCATCATGTATTTTGAATTAAAGTTCACAAGACACAGATGTTAATGTTGATAATGAAACTTTTCAAACATGTTGTTACTGTGAAATAAGGCTCTGGTGGGAATTGAACCCAGGATCTCCTGTTTACTAGACAGGTGCTTTAACCAACTAAGCTACAGAGCCAGATCATAAATGGGTATACAATTGAAATCAGAGGAAGGCCTTGTAGATGGTGGGCAGGCTTTGGCAAGTCAAGAGCTGAGTTCGTCACGGCAGAGTTCCCAGCCTCTGACTCGCTCTTGTAGTTGTAGCTGTGGTTGTAATTGTAATAGGCAACCGTCCGTCTCGGAAGACGATGGGCTACACTCGCTGTGTACGTCACTTCTGTATTAAACATCGTTTGTTGTGGCTGTAGAGGACGACTCGTGAGTGACGATCCCTTCCGCAGCTGGTACAGATGAATATCATTGGCCCGAGGTCGACTGATAATTTTTCCTTCCTCTGAGCTCTCTTTCCCACCATCTGGTCATTTCTTTTGTCCTCTGCTTTTCCCATGGTCTTCCTGAATGCCTTTCTCCAGGAATTCCAGTCAGCAGGAAGGACTTCCCATGCATCGACTCCAATCCCAGTCTGCTTGAGATCTCGCTTTGCAGATGTCCTTGTATCACAGACGTGGGTGACCTGTTGGTCTCGTGCTGATAGCAAGCTCACCAAAGAGTATATATTGCCTCTCCCTATTCCTTTACATCACCTCACACTTGTCACTATTAAATTCCATCTGCCACCTGTCTGCCCATTCTGCTAGCCTATCACTGTCCTGTTGCAGGCAGTTCATATCATCCTCACTGTTTGCCACTCCTCCAAGTTTGGTGTCATCGGCATATTTTGAGATTCTACTCTGTATTCCAAGATCCAAGTCACTTACCTTTAGCAAAAAAAGCAGTGGTTCTCGCACTGACCCTTGGGGAACACCACTGTCGACTATCCTCCGGTCTGACCAAGAACCATTTAATATGACTCGCTGTTTTCAGTCTTTAAAACAATTTACTATCCAAATGGACACTGACCCTCCTAATCCATGAACCTCAATTTTGTTAACCACCCTTTTATGTGGTACTTTATAAAATGCTTTCGTAACATCCATATAAACAACATCCACTGCATTCCCTTCATCAGCATTCTCAGATAGTTTATCAACAAATACAGTTAGATTCGTCAAGCATGAACTCCCATTTATAAATCCATGCCCACTCTCCTGAATTAACTCAAACCTCTCCAAAGGACTTGATTTTTTTCCCTGACCTGTTGGTCTCATGCTGATAGCAAGCTCACCATAGAGCATGTATTTGGCAATGTGACCGTCATCCATTTGGCCCAGTCAACAGAGTCACCGCTGACTCAAGAGGGCAAACATGCTGCGGATCCCTGCACACTGGTGTACTTCCGCATTCGGCACTCTGTCCTGCCAGGAGATGCCCAATATCCATCTGAGACAGCGGAGGTGGAAGCTGTTCAGCTGCTTTTCTTGGCTTGCATAAGTTGTTGATGCTTCTCTACTGTAAAGGAGGGTGCTGAGAATACAAGCCTGTTACACGCGGAGTTTTGTATTTTCGATCAGTTTGCTGTCGGTTCACACTCGTCTTCTCAACTTTGACATGACAGCTGCAACATTGACAATCCTGGTGCTGATTTCAGTATCAAGGGACAGATTGCTGGTGATTGTTGATCCAAGGTATGTGAAGCTGTTGATGGAAGGTGGAGTCTCTACGTCCTGGCCCATAACTTTGATCTTCCTGATGCTGATCGTCAGTCCAAACTCCTTGCAGGCCAGGGAGAACCGATATACAAGCTGCTGTTAATGAACTTCATTATGGGATGTCAGCACAGCGTCATCAGCAAACAGCAACTCACAGACCAAGAACTGACTCATTTTGGTCTTGGTGCGCAGTCTTGCCAAGATGAACAGCTTGTCATCAGCTCTGGTATGCAGGTGGACACCCCCATCTGAGTCACTGAAAATGTACAATTGCAGCATGGAGAAGAGTATGCTAATTGTAAAGGATGTGAGCTGTGAGGAGGTTACAAGGAGGCTTCCAGGGGACTTGGATAGGATAAGTGAATGAAATGACAGATGGAATATAATGTGAATAAGTGTGAAGTTATCCACTTTGGTAGAATAAACAGAAAGACAGAATATTTCTTAAATGGTGAGAGGTTGGGAAGTGTTGATGTCCAAAGGGACCTGGGTGTCCTTGTTCATGAGACACTAAAATCTCGCATGCAGGTGCAGCAATCAATTAGGAAGGCAAATGGTATGTTGGCCTTAACACGAGGGGTCATGAGTACAGGAATAAAGATGTCTTGCTGCAATTGTATCGAGCCTTGGTGAGATCGTGCTGGAGTATTGTGTACAGTTTTGGTTTACTTATCTAAGGAAGGATATACTTGCCACAGAGGGAGTGCAACGGAGGGTCACCAGACTAATCCCTGGGATGGTGGGATTGTCTTCTGAGGAAACTGGGCTTGTATTCCTTAAAGTTTCATTTAAAAGGCCATTTAAAACTGAGATAGGGTGGAATTTCTTCACTCAGAGGGTGGTGAATCTTTGGAATTCTCTACCTCAGGGGTTTGTGAAAGTTCAATCATTGAGCATGTTCAGGACAGAAATTGATAGAAATCTTGATACTCATGACATCAAGGGATATGGGGATAGCGCGGGAAAGTGGTGTTGAGGTAGATGATCAGCAAGGATATAATTGAATGACATATCAGGCTCGACAGGTTAAACTGCCTCCTCCTACGTTCCGAAGAGAGTTTGCACCAGGACACAGCCCTGTTTTACCCCACTGCTGATCGTGAAAGTGTCTGATGTTGCTCCATTGTAACTGACGGAACTGTGCATGTTCTCGTGGAAAGAAGAGATGACGCCCAAGAGTTCAGGAGGGCAGCCTAGTTTCCACAGCAGTTTGAAGAGTCTGCCTCTGCTAACAAGATCGAAGGCCTTGGTGATGTCTATAAAGACAATGTAGAGTGGCCTGTACTGTTCACAGTACTTCTCCTGTAACTGCCGAAGTGAGAAAATCATGTCGACTGTCGATCTACCAGCTCTGAAGCTGCACTGACTCTCAGGGTAGATGTGTGATGTCAGGGTCTGCAATCTGGTCAGAGCAATGTGAGCAAAGACCTTCCCCACAATACTTAGCAAGGAGATGCCTCGGTAATTGCTGCAGTCACTGCGATTCCCCTATATTTTTGTACAAGGTGACAATGTTTGCATCACGCATGTGTAGAGGCGCAGATCTCCCCTTCCAACAGAGACACAGAAGTTCATGGAGATGCTACAGCTGTGCCGCTTTTCCACTTTTGATGATTCCAGGTGGAAGACCATCATTTCCCATCATGCAGATTGTATGCTGTTGCAGAGTTTTAACCAGTATTGATTGGTGCAGTGCCTAGCAGTCTGCAGAGACTTGTTTCTGGCAGCTCTGAGAGCATCTAGAATTTGTTTGCTGGGGACTTGTTTGTAGTTCATGAGGGCTCTCTTCTTAGTTGCAGTAACTGACTCCATTTCAGTCCAATAAGCCTCAAACCAGTCAGCATTCCTCCCATCTCTTTTCCCATACACAGCGAGTGCAGAGTTATAGATGGTGGTGTGCAGATGATTCCACTTTGACACTGCACTGAGGCCTTGGGTGTTTTCTGAAAGAGCCTGATCGAGGATGTTGAGGAACTCCTGGGTCCTTTCTGGATCAGTGGTTCGGCAAGTGTTGATCCGAGAACGACCTTTCTTCTTGGATGGGTGAAGCTTCCTTGGCTGAAGCCTGACATTGCTACACACCAGGGAGTGATCAGTGTCACAGTCAGCGCTGTGATAGCTGCGTGTGATGAGGATACTGCTGAGGGTGTTATGTCTGGTGATGATAAGGTCTAGCTGGTGCCAGTGGCATGATCTCGGACGTCTCCAGGACACCTTGTGGCACAGGTTGACCTGGAAGTAGCTGTTCATCACACAGAATCCATGGTGACAGCATAGCTCCAGCAACCTCTGTTCATTTTTGTTCATCTTGCTAATCCCCTGGTGCTCTATGCTCATTGGCCAAGCTGTAGTCAGTACCCAAGCTTGCGTTGAAATCCCCGAGAAGATACAGTCCCTCAGTGCTGGGAATTCTACTGATGGCCGTGTCAAGTGTCACATAGAATTGATCCTTGACATCTAGGGTGGAGGTGAGTGTCGGGACATAGATGCACATGAGATTAACTAGGCCCGCGCTTGTTGACAAGTGAAGAGTAAGAAGTCTCTCTGAGCCTACTGTGGGGGGTTCACTCATTGCAAGTAGCGTGTTTTTTACTGTGAAACCCACTCCATGCTCACGAGTTGCCTCTTGGGCTTTCCTCTGCCAGAAGAAGGTGTAGTGTTTCTCTTTGAGGGATCCACTTTGAATGAGTCTAGTTTCTTGCAGCACAGCAATGTCCACATTGAGCCTTGTGAGTTCCATGTCGATCACAGCTGTCTTGTGTGTGCTATCAACCTGCAGAAGGTTGTCAGTAAGGCCAGGACACATGGTCCTTACATTCCAGCTTGTGATGCGAAGCACTGGTGTCTTCTTTGTTGAGTTTGTCTTGCCTGGTGCGTAGATTATCAATCCGCCAGTTGAGAGATATCTCTCTCAGCTGCAAGCACCCATTGAAGCAAGTAGGTCGTGGCAGGACAGCACCTAACTGACTGGGGGCTGCACAGCTTGGAGTAGGTGGTAGTTATCCATTGAGACGCGATGATCTCTCCCACTGTCAAAAGTAACCCCTGGTGCTCGTACTCTACACCAATTGAGTGAGAGCTTATAATCAGTAACTGTTTCTTCCCATGTTTTGCTAATGTTTAACCACGAAGCTGGAGTGTCCTCTCCAGGGCACAGGCCTGGGCAAATAGTATGGAGACACTGAGCATCAGGACCCCTTCTCAGCATTGCTAGTATTGTCCAAAGGAAAGGAAAAAAACAGTACTGTTTGGTACCAGCTCTGCTGTCGGAGTTGCTGGAAAACTACCTGATAAGTAACAGGTAACTGCCGACGGGACTCCACTCCGGATTTACTGTCCAGGTTTACTCCCTCAGCCTTCTTCTCTCTCAAGACACCCACAGGGAAGTGAGACTTTTTGCCCATAGATGGGGCTCTGTTTCTTGGCATCAGGATGGAACCACACGCCAGTGGGCCTGCATGACATGCACAAGGATATCACACACTGCCCCATCCCTGTGACAGCTCAGAGCGATAGCCTGATGATAATACACCCCACAGGAACATCACAAACAGCCCCCTCCCGAGGACAGCTCAGGGTCAGACACTGCACACACTGCAAGAACAGTGACATTACTGTATTAGTCCCTCTATTCTGAAAAACAAGCATTCACCCTACTTTATGCTTTCCGTCTCTCAGCCAATTTTGTATCCCCGCTGCCACTGCCTCTTTAATCCCATCTGCTCAAATTTTGTTAACAAGTCTATTTTATGGTACTTTTTCAAACACAATTTTGAAGTGCAGACACACACAATCAACCTCACCACCCTCGTCAACTCTCTGTGAAACTTCATCAAAGAAATTAATTCATTAATTAATTCATACACAATCTTCTGTTAACCAATCTGTACTGGCTGTCATTTATTAGCCCATGTTCTAACAAGTGACAGTTAATTTTCTCCTGGATAATTGTCTCTAAAAGTTTCCCCACCTCTGACATTAGACGAACTGGTCTGTAGTTCCTGGGTTTATCTCTCTTTTTAAACAGGGTTGTAAAATTAGCAATCCTTGCAGACTTATCTTTCAGTTCTGGAAAGTCTATTGTGGACAATCTCTTTGGGCATGACTTTAACCAATTAAAGCAACAGGATACTTGATTAATAAGTCCAGAACTTTTATTGAGAGTAAAATAGTACGTAATAATTGAAAGTAAAATTACACTTGACAAACTTGGGGAATATAACTTGACAGCTCTAGCAGGTGTGTGGACTGGTCGAGCTTGGTCTCAGAGTGTTACGGTCCTCTTTGTCCAGTCTAGATCCCTCATCAGGTGGAGAACTTGGTTGATGATCTGAGCCTTTACCCCTGAGATCTTCTAGTGTTCCTGCACACTGAAACCATACAAGATCCCTACTTTTAACCCCTGGATGGCCATCACACCACCTTGTAAAATAATAATTGGTCTGAGCTGTTGCTAGGTACATTTAATTAATGTCTTCCACTAACAGCCACCTGTCCTCAGAATCTCAGACATGAGTACAATGGAGTGGTTTCACACTGTCTCCCAATCTGATCTGAAACAAGTTTCCTGTTCATTAAATCGAGACTCTTGAAAATGCTGGAAATACTCTGCAGGTCTGACAGCATCTGTGGAGAGAGAAACAGAGTTAACGTTTCAGATCCGTGATCTTTCATCAGAACTGGGCTGAAATTGTCTGAGGGACTGAGATTGTGGAATCAATTTCAGGGTCAAAAACATTGTACTCTGTAAGGATGGGAAGATGGTGATTATTAAGTATCGTGCAAGAATATAGATGCTTTTACATTATTTGAATCAACATTGATTTAAACTTTGTGCTCACGAAACCTATCTTTTGATCAAAATGACACTGACAACAATGGAAAAAGCAACACATGCATTTCACGACCACAGGACTTTGTAAAGCCTTTTCCAGCCAATGAAGGACTTTCCAAGTGTAGTCACTGTACAGTACAATACAATACCCTACAATAAGGATATTTCACATTCGAGTCACGCAAGTGCCAGGCATTGACCATCTCAAACAAGAGAGAATCTAACCATCTCCCCTTGACATTCAACAGCATTACGTTTGCTGAATCTCCCACTGTCAACATCCTGGGGGTTACCATTGACCAGAAACTGAACTGCAGTAGCCATATAAATATCATGGCTACAAGAGCAGGTCAGACACTAGGAATCCTGCGGCAAGTGGTGGCACAGTGGCGCAGTGGTTAGCACTGCAGCCTCACAGCTCCAGGGACCCGGGTTCGATTCCGGGTACTGCCTGTGTGGAGTTTGCAAGTTCTCCCTGTGTCTGCGTGGGTTTTCTCCGGGTGCTCCAGTTTCCTCCCACAAGCCAAAAGACTTGCTGGTTGATAGGTAAATTGGCCATTATAAATTGTCACTAGTATAGGTAGGTAGTAGGGAAATATAGGGACAGGTGGGGATGTTTGGTAGGAGTGTAGGATTAGTATAAATGGGTGGTTGATGGTCGGCACAGACTCGGTGGGCCGAAGGGCCTGTTTCAGTGCTGTATCTCTAATCTAATCTAATCTAAGTAACTCACCTCCTGACTCCCCAAAGCCTGTCCCCTATCTACAAGGCACAAGTCAGGAGTGTGATGCAATACTCTCCATTGCCTGGATGGGTGCAGCTCCAACAACACTGAAGAAGCTCAACGTCATCCAGGGCAAAGCAGCCCACTTGATTAGCGCCTCATTCACTATATTCACTCTCTCCATCACCAACGCACAGTGGTAGCAGTGTGTACCATCCACAAGATGCACTGCAGCAACGCAGCAAGCCTCCTTCCACAGCACCTTCCAAACCCATGACTTCTATCACCAAGAAGGACAGGGGCAGCAGATGCATGGGAACACCACCACCTGCAAGTTCCCCTCTGAGCCACACACCACCCTGGAATTGGAACTATATCACAGTTCCTTCACTGTGGCTGGGTCAAAATCCTGGAACTCCCTTCCTAACAGCACCACATCGACTGTAGTGGTTCAAGAAGGCAGCTCACCACCACCTTCTCGAGGGAATTAGGGATGGGCAATAAGTGCAATAAATAAAAATAAAATCAATAAAAAATGACAATATCCTGTAATCCCCAAAAGTAGAAAATACATATGAAAATGAAAATATAATAAAACACAGTCAGCATGGATTTCACAAAGAAAGACTTGATTAACCTTATCTTTGAAGAATCAACAGCAAGAGTAATACAGCAGATGTAGAAGAGTTTAAGTTAATAAAGCCTCATCCTTTTAAGTGCTTGAACCAACAAATTGTGGGTTAGCAAACAAGCACACTAACTGACAGAGCTGGGTGTTGTGCTTTCTCGATTCCCCTCAAGCAGGGTGTTAATGAGTTAAATCTTCAGGTTGCTGCAACCAGAATAGCCATTGTCCACAATCAGTTTTACTGTTCCAAATAAAGGGTGGAACGTTCATTGTGAATCTATAGAAACAGTCTGGTCCTGCACACTGCAGACACATCCACGTCATCACCAACCAGCTCTCCATTAATTGATGCAGTTATTTGACTTTTCCCCATTAGCTCCATGGAATTAATTTTGAAAGATTTTAAATTCCAAGCAGTTTTGTTAATATTCAGCCCTTGAGAAGAAATCATTCCCTGGCCACAGTGGAGAGAGCATTGAATATAAAACAGTAGACTACCAGGTAACACAGTGAAAGCTGATCAGCTAATCTATAATTGCTTAGTTTTCTTACTTTTGCTCTTGTTATTTGGTTTTTCATCCTTTTCAGTTCCTGACTGTGGATATTATTGTGATTAAATGTGAAAAGATGCACTGTGTCTCAGCCCCGGTATATTGACTCTTTCTCTGTACAGTGCTGTATACACTCAGATACTGACAGTGTCTCTCCCTCCCTCAACTTTCCAGCCCTGATGGTGCAGAAAGTGCTGCTCAAAGTTACACATTCTGACTGTTTACAGTTGATTAGTGAGAGATTATTAACGTATCCTTCTGCAGCGCTGCCTCGGTTAATAACAGCAGATCGAAGTCACATTTCAGATACAGAAACAGACGCATCAATTATTCACTCTTTCCCAGAGTGAGTGAGGCCGAGACAAGCAGCAACATTCCAGCCGCTCACTCTGCAATTACCCAGCACCAGCGGAAAGCAGTGAATACAGATTCAATCAGTGGGTTAATGTCCATTACAGGGATGCAAGATTCCACGGCCCAGGACAAACATCCCCATACACCGAGAACAAGCTCAGGAAAACCCGGGGGAGTTAATATCCCAATCACTGAGCATTCCAGCAACATTGAACAAGTTCCTGAACTGAGTGAACCTTTCAAAGTACAGAAGTGATGACGAGGTCAAAAAGGTCTGAACAGTTGAGGTGACTGAGCGGTTTCAGCTTCTCTGTTCAGGTTGCAGCTTTCACTGGAGGCATGTGTTTAAATCCCACTTCTGACAACTTGATTTTCAGTTACTTTGCAGAGCTTCCTTGAAGGTTTGAGGTCGAGTAAATACTGAGGAACTGTTTCTAACTGCTGAAAGGTCAATAACCGAAGATTACAGATTTAAAGAGACTCACAAAACCAGAAGGAACATGAGGAAAAATTCCTTTCTGCAACGTGTGGTTAGGATTTCAGTTATGTGGTTAGATTGGAGAAGCTGGGGTTGTTCTCCTTAGAGAGGAGATTTGATAGAGGTGTTCACAATCATGAGGGGCTGTGACAGACCCGATAGAGAGAAACTGTTGGTAGAAGGATTGAGACTCAGGTAAAAGCTGTGGCTCAGTTGGTCACACTCACCTCGAAATCACAAGCTTCTGGGTTCAGAGTTCACAGCTGACACTCCAGTGCAGCACTGAGGGTGTTGAAGGTGCTGCCTTTCAGGTGTGATGTTAAACCAAGACCTGGTCTGCATGTTTGGGTGAATGTAAAAGATCCCATGCTGCAATTTCAAACAAGTGAAGAGCAATTCTCCCTGGTGTTGTGATCAATATTTGTCCCTCAATCAGATCAGTTGGTCATTATCACATTGCTGTTTGTGGGTATTAGCTGCTGCATTTCTGACATTACAACAGTGATTACACTTCAAAAGTATTTCATTGTCTACAAAGTGCTTTGATAGGTCCAGTGGTCTTGAAAGGTGCTATATAAATGCAAGTCTTTTCTTTCTTTATCACAACACATTGCAGTGTAAAAAATGGTTCTTCATGTCACCTCTGGATCTTCTGCCAATCACCTGATATCTGTGTCCTCTGCTGACTGACCCTTTTACCACTGGAAACAGTTTCTCCTGATTTAAACTATTGAAAACGTCCATGATTTTGAACAAATGTGTCAAATCTTTTCTGAATTTTCTCTGCTGCAAGGAGAACAACCCCAGCTTCTCCAATCTCTCCACATAACTGAAATCCCTCACCCTGCTACCATTGTGGTAAATCTCTTTTTTATTCTTTCATGGGATGTGGGCACTGCTGACACAATGTGATTCCTGTCAACGCAGCGGCCCGCTGACATCATCGGACTGTGCCAAGCTGCGCATAGGCACAGCTACATCTTGCCAGGATTAAGTGGCACATGTGGAGGATGATGTCATTGCGCAGCGCCAACGTCATCGCATATCTGCGCCTGGTCCATCTTCGCACATGTGCGCTAAAGCGTCATCGGGTATCCAGCCCCTCACTCAGCTGGAGGAAGCGGCTGAATAGGAGACTTTGAGGCTGGAGCTCTCCCCCCTCGGCAACTCGCTCCAGGCCTCGTCGCTTCCTCCCCTCAGCCGCTCGCTCTACACCTCGATGCTCCCCTGGACAATTGTTCCCCACTCGCGTCATCCAGCTCTATGGCCGCTTGCTCTCTGCCCCCCAACCCCCGCTCCAGCCGCTAGCTCTCGGCCGTGCCACTTCCCTCCTCTAGGCCACTCACTACTCACTCCTACGTCACACTTTGCAGCCCACCTTGCTTCTTCGGGCGGCACGTGGAGACTGGACAAACGTGGGAACAAGTGGCCGAGAGAAGGGAAGCAGCGCAGCCTAGAGCTAGCGGCTGGAGGGGAGGGGGGGTGGGGAGTGAGCGAACGACTGGAGAATGGGGTGACATGATCGGGAGACAATCGGCCAGGGAAGTAGTGGGGGGAGCAGCGAGGTCTGGAGCGAGCGACTGTGGAGGGTGGAAGCGGCCGGTGCAAAGCAGGGGGAGAAAGCGAGTTGTGCCACCTAGTGGTTGCGTTGTCAGCAAACGCAGCCTTTGTTGTCCCTCCTTAATTGCCCTTGAGAAGGTGGTGGTGAGCTGCCTTTTTGGAGCTGCTGCAGTCCATGTGTTGTACGTAGACCCACAGTGCTGTTAGGAAGGGAGTTCCAAGATTTTGATCCAGTGACAGTGAAGGAATGGTGATATAGTTCCCAGTCAGGACAGTGTGTAACTTGGAGGGGAGCTTGCAGATGGTGGTGTTCCCATTCATCCAATGTCCTTCTAGGTGGTCGAGGTTGGGGGTTTGGAAGGTGCTGTCGAAGGAGGCTTGGTGAGTTGCTGCAGTGCATCTTCTGGTTGGTACACACTGCTACTACTGTTCACTGGTGGTGCAGGAAGTGAATATTTAAAGTAGTGGATGGAGTGCTGATCAAGTGATCTGCTTTGTCCTGGATGGTGTTGAGTTTCTTTGGTGTTGTTGGAGCTCCACTCATCCAGGCAAGTGGGGAGTATTACATCACACTCCTGACTTGTGCCTTGTAGATGGTACACAGGAGGTGAGTTACTTGCAGCAGAATTCCCAGCCTCTGACCTGCTCTTGTAGCTACGGTATTTTTATGACTGATCCAATTCAGTTTCTGCTCATTGGTAACCCCCCGGATGTTGATTGTGAAGGATTCAGCAATGGTAATGTCATTGACTGTCAAGGGGAGATGGTTAGATTCACTCTTGTTGGAAATGGTCATTGCCTGGCATTTTTGTGGCGTGCATGTTACTTGCCACTTATCAGTCCAAGCCCAATCTTGCCCAGGTCTCTCTACATGTGGACACGGACTGCTTCAGTATCTGAGGAGTTACTAATGCAACTGAACATTTTGCAATCATCAGTGAACATTTCCACTTCTGATCTTATGATGGAAGGAAGTTTATTGATGAAGCAACTGAAGACGGTTGGGGCCGAGGACACTACCCTGAGGAACTCCTGAGCGATGTCTGGTACTGAGATGACTGGCCACCAACAACCAGCACCATATTCCTTTGCGCAAGGTATGACTCCAACCAGTGGAGATTTTTCTCCTTGATTGCCATTGAATTCAATTTTGCAAGGGCTCCTTGATGCCCTTGGCAAGAGCAGTCACTGTCACCTCACCTCACCTCCTGAATTCAGCTCTTCTGTCCATATTTGGGCCAAGGCCATAATGAAGTCAGGAACTAAGTGGCCCTGGCGGAACCCAAAATGAACATCGGTGAGTAGGTTATTGCTGTGTAAGTGCTGCTTGATAGCACTGTCAGCGACACCTTCCATCACTTTACTGATGATCAAGAGGAGGTTGATCGGGCAGGAATTGACCGGGTTGGATTTGTCCTCCCTTTTGTATACAGAACATACCTGGGCAATTTTCCACATTGCTGGGTAGATGCCAGTGTTGTAGCTTGGCGGGCGGTGTGGCTAGTTCTGGAGCACAAGTCTTCAGCACTGCAGCCAGGATGTTGTCAGTATCCAGAGCCTTCAGCCATTTCTTGATATCATGTGGAGTGAAGTGGATTTAGCTGAAGATTGGCACCTGTGATGCTGGGGACCTCAGGAGGAGGCCGAGATTGATCATCTACTTGGCACTTCTGGCTGAAGATGGTTGCAAATGATTCAACCTTGTATTTTGCACTGATATACTGGTCTCCCTTATCATTAAGGATGGGGATATTTGTGGAGCCTCGTCCTCCTGTTAATTGTTTAATTATCCACCACCATTCAGGACTGGATGTGGCAGGACTGCAGAGCTTTGATCTGATCTGTTGGTTGTGAGATCACTCAGCTTTGTCTATTGCATGCTGCTTCCGCTATATGACATGCAAGTAATCCTGTGTTGTAGCTTCACTCATTTTTAGGTCTGCTTGGTGCTGCTCCTGATATGCCTTCCTGCACACTTCATTGAACCACTATTGCTCCCTTGGCTTGATGGTAATGGTAGAGTGAGGGATATGCCAGGCCATGAGGTAACATATTGTGTTTAAATACAATTCTGCTGCTGCTGATGACCCACAGTGCCTCATGGACGTCCAGTTTTGAGCTGCCAGATCTGTTCATTTCTTCCCTCAGATATAATTGAAAAAAAAATTCTGAAGAAATGCATGAACTAAATAAAAAGGAGAGAGAAATAAATACTGACAAAATGGATGGCAGAATTTGGAAGGTAAAAAGATTTCAGTTTTATTATTGATGAGTGAGAGGAATATATCACACTTTGGGGCTTCTGGAAGTGGATTTACTGATAATCTGGGGAATTGATAGGAAGCTGCTTCATAGTTGGTGGAACAAATTCCCGCCCTTGGGGTGGAGCCAACAGCAGCATCCGTCCAATAACAGACAGAGTAGAAGTACTGTATCAGGCCTTGTTAACTCAGTTGGTAGAGCATGAGACTTTTAATCTCAGGGTCTTGGATTTGAGACCCTTGTTGTGTGGTTGTTCTTCCCTTTTTCAGTCTTCATCAGCAGAGAGTTCAAGGATTGTTTGAAATTAAATTCAACAACATCACCAGATTTCAACTACTCCCACCCCGCCCCCTCCCAGTGTAGTTGACAGGACTCTCAACCTCTGCCTTCCCCCTTCCCCTCCCTCCCAGATCTGCGACAGGGTTCCCCTTGTCCTCACTTTCCACCCCACCTGCCTCCACATCTAAAGGATCATCCTCCACCATTTCCGCCACCTCCAGCGTGATGCCACCACCAAATGCATCCTCCCATCCCCTGTCAGCATTCTGAAGGGATTGTTCCCTCCGCGACACCCTGGTCCACTCCTCCATTACCCCCAATACCTCGTCCCCTTCCCAAGGCACCTTCCCATGCAATCGCAGGAGATATAATACCTGCCCTTTTCCCTCCCCTCTGCTCATTATCTAAAGCCCCAAACACTCCTTTTAGGTGAAGCAGCGATTTACTTGTACTTCTTTCAATTATGTATACTGTATTCACTGCTCACAACGCGGTCTCCTCTAAACTGGGGAGACCAAATGCAGATTGGATGGAACACCTCTGCTCAGGCCGAAAGCATAATCCTGAGCTTCGGGTTGCTTGCCATTTCAACACTCTCCCCTGCTCTCATGTCAACACTTCTGTCTTTGGCCTGTTCCAGTGTTCCAGTGAAAATCAACCCAAGCTCGAGGAGCAGCACCTGACCTTTTGATTCGGCACTCTACAGCCTTGTGGATTGAACATTGTGTTCAATAACATCAGAGCATGACTGGTGTCAGGCAACCACAAGCATTAACACACTCTTTGCCTTTGTCCCAGGACAGCTTTGTTATTTAATCTCTCCTTCCCTCTGCCCTATCAAACACCTTCCTCTTTGTTCTCTCCCACATGCCCCTCCCCGTCACTTGTTTAAAACCTAATTCTTTTCTAACCTGTGTCAGTTCTGATGAAAGGTCACAGACCAGAAACGTTAACTCTGTTTCTCTCACCACAGATGTTGCCAGAGCTATTGAGTATTTCCAGCACTTTTTGTTTTCATTTCAGATTTCCAGCATCTGCAGTATTTTGCTTTTATTGTGTCAGAAAGTCTTTCCTTGATTCAGGACTCTTACCTCTCTCCAGAATCTCTCTGCTAAAGATTGAACTTTATCTCATTTCACTCACAGCTCAGGGTCAGTGTGGCACAGTGGGACTTCTGGCTGTCTCCCACTTCACAGTCCATCAGTACTGAGAAAACAATGGGGAATATTACTCACATGTTGTGTTCTGTAATTTTTTACAAACACTTTAATGTATATATTGTCTCCCAAAGCAGTGACAGAATGCTGGCTTTGGTGTGTTGTTGAAATAGCTTTGTTGAGTTCGTGCTGTACTAACAGTTAAACAGTTCTTGGTTCAATCCCAGGTTTTGGCACTTTCAACCTCTCCTGTGTCTTTTTCTTTGGCTCCAATTGTCAAGCTGCATGATTTACTCTGAAATTAGCACCAGAGAACCAAGGCACCAGCGAGCATGAGGAGCTGAAATTAGCACAGATCAAATCCACTTAATATTTCTGACTGAAGATGGTTGCAAATGCTTCAGCTTCATCTTTTGCACTGACATGCTCAGCACCACCATCATTGAGGATGTGAATGTTTTTGGAGCCTCCTCATCTTGTTAGTTATTTAATTATCCACCACCATTCACAACTGGATGTGGCAGGACTGTGGAGCTGTGATCTGATCCTGAGGGAGATATCCGTGTGTGGAGTGGCGGGATGTATGGAGAGTGATCCTGAAGAGGGTGCCCGAGCCTGGAGTGGAAGCTTTCCGTGGAGGTACAGGAGTAGGTCATTCAGCCCCAGTGTTTTATAAAGGTTTAGCATAACTTATTTGCTTTTACTCTATGCCTCTATTAATAAAGCCAAGTGTCCTGTTTGCTCTTAGCAACCTTTTCAAACCTTGATCAAAAAAGATTGGTGTACATTGTCTCATTCTTCCTCCTAAACTGTATCACTTCACAAGTCTCTGTGTAAAATTTTATCTGTTGTGTGAAAGCCCATTTTACCAGTGTGTTTAAGTTCCTCTGAAGTGTGTTACTGTCACTGGCATAGGATGAAATTCACGAGCATTCTTTGATGCTATCTCCGTGGAAAGAGCAATCTTACACACTAGCTCAAATTGGGATTTTGTGTGTTTTGTATCTTTCCTCATCCACCAATATAAGCACAAATCTGTCTCATAATGTACGGTCTAAGAATGTGCCAATGTTGCAATGTGGTGATAAATTCTTCAATGTCACAATGTACTCACCAACTGTTTCACTACTTTTCTGTTTTCTGGATCCAAGTTTGTAGCTTTCCGCGATCTCTAGTGGCTTAGGGTTGAGCCTCACTTCAACGAAGAAACGGAAAATTATGATTTAAAGATTACACTGTCAATCATTCACATCTCTGTCTTCTCCTGAACTTCGAGTTCAAATTTGTTTGTGAAGTTGATTCACACGTTAAGACAGCACAGTCTTTGTCTTTGTGAAGGAAGTGATTTGGGAATGGCTGGTTGAAACTGTCCCTTCTTGCACAGAAATTCAGTGCAAATACTTGATCACTCACAATTTCCTTGAGAGAAATTTGTTCACAATCGCATTCGACACAGAAACGGCCTCAGCATTAATCTCACTGAAGCAGAATGTGACCGTGTTGTATGTTTCAGAATGTTGTTGCCGTTATTTGTCGCTTTTAACCAAGACTGCGAGACAGGGCAAGGTTGATCCGAGGTTGGAATATATTATCATTCAGGAGCAAGAAAAATCAAAAGGAACAAAATAAGAAAACCCAGTCTCCAGATTTGAGAATCTGTAGATCCGCTTTGGGAAAGTGAATCAGAGCAGAAGGAAGGGTGAACTGTCCAGAAGAGAGATGAAGATACAGCTCAGTCAACACGTTCCCCTGGTTTATGATGCTGGAACATTCCTCACACAGAAATGATTCAACCCAATGACAAACATTCTTACAGCTGATAATTTATGCTACTGATTTAAGGACTGTCTCATGTGGTTACCGAGTGACGACGAGAAGATATTAAACTTTGTTCTATTCAATCTAGCTGTGATAAAGTTTGAATTTTTCTCCCTTTTATAAACAGTATTTGAAGGGTCTCGGTAACAATGTTCAGTGTTGATGAGAGTGGGGTCTGGGTGAGAAGCTGCTGAGTGTGACAGGGTCAGGACTGGATGCAGGAAGTTCTCTGACAGTCTCCCTCTATCTCTCTAATGGGTTTGAGTTGATTTACGACTGATAGCTTTTATTTTACTTTTCTTATTTAGAGAGATAGCCCCTTCGGCCCACCGAGTCTGTGCCAACCAGCAACCACCCATTTATACTAATCCTGCATTAATCCCATATTCTCTACCACATCCCCACCATTCTCCTACCACGTACCTACACTAGGGACAATTTACAATGGCCAATTTACCTATCAACCTGCAAGTCTTTTGGAGGTGGGAGGAAACCAGAGCACCCGGCGGAAACCCACACAGACATAGGGAGAACTTGCAAACTCCACACAGGCAGTACCCAGAACTGAATCCTGGTCGCTGGAGCTGTGAGGCTGCGGTGCTAACCATTGCGCCACTGTGCTGCTGTTGGTGTTTTGATAAATGAAGGAAGTTCCCTCCACCCATTTTTTTTGGACAGACTGTGTGGTATAAGGATGTAAAGGGTTAATGCTGAAGACAGTGGGATCAACCCCTCCCACTGTCAGAGTGATGATGGAACAGTCACATGAGATGAAGTTTGGGAGAAGAGAGAGCAGCACCAAGGATGCTAGCTTAGCAGGCTTGATGAGTGTGTATAGAGTATTGTGCAAATTAGAAAAGAGTTGTTAGTTCTTTCAGCAGGAACTGTGTCCAGAAAATATCGAGAAACTCACAATTTTATTATTCAGGAGTCGGAACACAGATATTAATTCCAAGTGACAGTTCTGGGACCAATTAACAAAAAAAGTAGAGAATAATATTGCTCACTGATTGAAATCCCCTAGTGAGGAGACAGTTAAACAGGTGATCTTTTGGGGCATCCTTCGATCCAAGGTTTCAGCAACATTTAATCTCCCTTTATGGTGAAATTCTCTGTTATTTGCAACTTTTTTTTATCAGCTTTGATGGGCGAGTGAAAAAACTGAAAAGATTGAACAGTTCACCCTTTCTTTTCTTCCTTCTTCTCTTCTTTCCATCAGTTTCTCTTTTCTGTCCCAGATCACTATAATGATGAGAATCCCAATTTAATCTGCTGTTTCTGGTGTTTTATCCATTCCAATCAAAATTTCAACATTCCAATCAAATCTATTTGTTATTCCACAGTGTCTCTCCATGTGTTTTATTCTGTTGTATTCTCTCACAGTCTGTTTGATGATCAATGTTACATCTCACTCTCTGTTCTGGTGAAGATCAGAAGCAGTGATATCTGTTTACACCACCCGACAAGTCAGCCTGATGCTGTGCCTCGCTGATCATGTGGGGTTAAAGCAATTCTTCCAGTCAGTTAGTTCAGTTGTCATTTCATGAGAAATTCGGTCATCATGACTTCGTCAGTGACCTAATGGTTCAGGTGTCTGAGTGATGTTAATCATGATGTGTTGAAATGTTTGTATGTTCCAGTCTTTCCGTGGTGGGTTTTCACACTGAGTAGAAACGTGTTGGACATGGTCTGGAAATGTTTCACACTGCTCCATTCCCAACTTCATTTACTTACAGAAGATATATTTCCATCATTCCACAGCCGGCTGCACAGCCAGAAGCTGTGCTGAAGGTGACAGCTATGCTTCTGCAACTGACAAGGTGGCCGAGAGGTTAAGGCGATGGACTGCTAATCCATTGTGCTTTGCACACGTGGGTTCGAATCCCATCCTTGTCGCTAGTTTATGAGCTGTTTCGTGTATTATTTATGTTGGGTGAGCTTATTTGTAAAGTCAGCCTCGAAACCTGTTCTTGTCAATGTCCAGACAGTGATTCCAGAATTTGTTATACTTTATTAAAATTGAGACAGACAATTGGAATTCTTCACCCAAACTGCACTGGAATGAAGATCAAATAGGGATCACGAAACGGAGCAGGATTTTTCCTCCCCTCCTTCCTTCCATCATTACTTTCTCTGGATTTGCACCAAGTGAAAGACAAATGGGAAAAGCAAATGGCGAGGGAGCAGATGCAGAAAATTATCCTTTGGCAAGAAATTTATTTTCAAATCTTCTTGATAGATTAAGTGAGTGAGCAATGCTTTGGCAGATGGAGTTTAAAATGAGGGGTCATCGACTACCGACGATAGATCAGAGTGTTTTTTTGTAAGAGGTGAGATGTTAGAAACGGCGGAGGAGCAGAGACCCGAAATACTGAATTAATAAAAGCTAGTGGACTGGTAGAAAATAATGTGAAAAGTGAACAGAATATGAAGATTGGAACTCATGTTGCAGTGATATCAAGCTCTGTGCTCCTGAAGTAAATGTCCAAGCCCAGATTGTGGGGAATCTGTGGAGAGTGATTTGGTTTTTATTCATTCTTGGGTGTGAGTATCGCTGATAAGGCGAGCATTTATTACCCATTCCTATTGCCGTTGAGAAGGTGGTGGAGAGCTGCCTTCTTGAACTGATGCAGTCCATATGGTGCAGGAACACCCACACTGCCGTTGGGGAGGGAGTTCCAGGATTGTGACCCAACAACAGTGAATAAATGGCGATATCGTTCCAAGTCAGGATGGTGAGTGACTTGGAGGGGAACCTGCAGTTAGTGAGTTCCCATGCATCTGCTGCCCTTGTCCTTCGAGGTGGTAGTGGTCACGAGTTTGGAAGGTGCTGTTGAAGGATACTTGGCGAGTTGCTGCAGTGCATATGGAGATGGTACACACTGCAGCCACTATTTACTGGTTGTGGAGGGATTGAATGTTTAAGGTGGCGGGTTAGGTGCCGATCAAGTGGGCTGCTTTGTCCTGGATGGTGTTGAGCTTCTTGAGTGTTGTTGAGTGGGATGTATTCCATCACACTCCTGACTTGTGCCTTGTAGATGGTGGACAGGATTTGGGGTGTCAGGAGGTGAGATACTTGCTGCAGAATTCGTAATCTCTGACCTGCGCTTATAGCCACAGCATAGATGTGACTGGTCCAGTTACGTTTCTGGTCAAGATATTGATGGTGGGGGAATTAACGATGATAATGCTTCTGAATATCAAAAGGTAGATTTTTTTTCTCTCTCATTGGAGATGTTCACTGCTTGGCACTTGTGTGGCCAGAAGATTGCTTGCCACTTATCAGCTCAAGCCTGAATGTTGTTCAGGTCTTGCTGCTTGCAGGCACAGACTGCTTCAGTATCTGAAGAGTTGTGAGTCATCATCTAACATTCCCACTTCTGACTTATGTTGAAGAGAAAGTCGTCAATGAAACAGCTGGGATGTTTGGGTCTAGGACACTACCCTGAGAAACTCCTGAGGCAATGTCCTGGACTGAGATGATTGGCCTCCACGAACCACAACCATCTTGTTTTGTGCGACGTACGACTCCAGCAAGTGGAGAGTTTTCCCCCTGATTCCCAGTGACTTCAATTTTGCTAGGGATCCTTGATGCCACACTCACTCAAGGGTGGTTCAAGAAGGCAGCCCACCCCACCACCTTCTCAAGGGCAATTAAGGATGGGCAGTAAATGCTGGCCTGGCCAGCAACGCCCACATCGCATGAATGAATGAATAAAAAAGTGAAGAATCCCTTGTGTCATTGTTTTGGGAGAAAATATAACCCTGGTGGAATTGCCCCTCCCAATCACACCTCACTTCATAGAACATAGAAAATGGAGAAAATTTATGGCACAGAATGAGACCATTTAGCAATCGTGTCTGTGCCAGCTGAAAAAGAGCGATCCAGCCCAATCCCACTTTCCAGGTCTTGGGAATGGGATCTGAACAGATCTCAGAGCTCACATTATGTGAATGTTCTGTTGAAGTATTGGTGAGCTGATATACCAGGGGAGATTCACACTGTTAGACACAGTGTGAAATACATTCAAGTATTTATAAAACATTGTAACATGTGAGTAATATTCCCCATTGCTTTCTCAGCACTGATGGATTGTGAAGTGGGAGACAGCCAGAAGTCCCAGTGATCCACACTGACCCTCAGCTGAGAATGAAATGAGATAAAGTTCAATCTTCAGCAGCGAGTTGCTGCAGAGAGGTAAGAGTCCTGAATCAAGGAGAGACTTTCTCATACTGCTGTTGAATCTCATTTCAAACACTCCTTGAACTCTCTGCCGAGGAATTCAGAGCTGGAGAATGCCTGTAAAATCAGCCTAAAAAGGAAATAAAAAACACCCACCGTGGGGCTCAAACTCAAAAACTTGAGATTCAGAGTTTCATGCTTTCATCGACTGAGCTCACTAGGCCTGAGACAGTGTCCCCGTCCTGTCTGTTATTGGACAGTGCAGCTGTTGGCTCCATCCCAGGGGCTGAATTTGTTCTCTAAACCATGAACCAGCTTCCTCTCAAATCCCAGGTTTATCAATAAATCCTCTTACAAAATCCCCAAAGTGTGATATATTCCTCTCACAATAAAAGTTACATCTTTTGCTCTTTTTACCTTCCAAACATTGACTTCTATTTTGCTCAGCATTTATTTCTCTCTCCTTTTTATGTTGTGCATTTCCTAATAAACATTTCATTTCAATTATTTATGAGGGATGAAATGAACAGAAGAGATTTTCTGCAATGGTACCAGGGGTGTGGGACAGAGCGAGTGGTTTGGATCTGGAATACACTGCCTGAGAGTGTGCTGGAGGCAGATTCAATCGTGGCTTTCAAAAGGGAATTGGATAAACACCTGAATAGAGAAAATTTGCAGGGTTACAATGAAAGGGCAGAGGAGTGGAATTAGCTGATTTGCTCTTGCAAAGAGCTGTCATGGACATGATGGACTGAATGGTCTCCTTCTGTACTGTAACCATTTGATTCCTTGATTCTAACTCTGTCAAAGTTGTTCTGAACTTGCTCTGCTCCAAGGAGAACAACCCCAGCTTTTCCAGTCTCTGCACATAACTGAAGTTATGAGGAACCATGGGGAACCCACTGTAAACCTTCCTCCAGACAGAAATACAACTGTTCACCACCACACTGTGACCCAGCTGTTCACAATATATATCAATGATTCGGATGTGGGGACCAAATGTACTATTTCCAAGTTCGCAGATGACACAAAACTAGGTGGGAATGTGTGTTGTGAGGAAGATGCAAAGCGGCTTCAAGGGGATTTGGACAGACTTAGTGAGTGGACAAGAAAGTGGCACATGGAATATAATGTGCAAAGATGTGAGGTTGTCCACTTTGGTAGGAGAAACAGATGTGCAGATCATTTCTTAAATGGTAAGAGATTAGAAAGTGTAGATGGACAAAGGGGCCTGGGTGTCCTTGTCAGTAAGTGACTGAAAGCTAACATGCAGGTGCAGCAAGCAATTAGGAAGGCGAATGACATGTTAGACTCTATCACAAGAGGATTTGAGTACAGGAGTAGTGAAGTCTTGCTTCAGTTGTATATAACCTTGGTTGGACTGCACTTTGGAATACTGTGTGCAGTTTTGGTCCCCTTACCTTAGGAAGGATATCATTGCCATAGAGGGAGTACAACGAAGGTTCACCAGACTTGTTCCCGGGGTGGCGGGACTGTCCTATGAAGAGATTTTGGGGAAACTGGGACTGTATTCTCTAGAGTTTCAAAGAATGAGAGGTGATCTCATTGAAACTTACCATATATTTAAAGGGATAGACAGGTAGATGAAGCTATTTCCTCCGGTTGAGGAATCTAGAACCAGGGGACACAATTTCAACATAAGGGGAAAGCCACTTAGGACAGAGACGAGGAGAAATTTCTTTACTCAGAGGGTTGTGAATCTTTGGAATTCTCTACCCCAGAGGGCTGTGGAAGCTCAGTCATTGGGTATGTTTAAAGCAGAGATTGACAGATTTCTAAATGCAAATGACATAGGGGATATGGACATAGTGTGGGAAAAAGGCATTGAAGTGGATGATCAGTCATCATCATATTGAATGGCGGGGTTGGCTCGACGGGCTGAATGGCCTACTCCTGCTCCTATGTTCCTATCAGTCTGCTAATTTCATATCCATGCTGTCATTGTCCCTTTTATTACATGGGCTTCAGTTTTACTGGCAGTCTAGTATGTGACATCATCAAGAAGGTTTTCAATAAGTTAAATAAGGAGAAATTGTTTCCAGTGGCAAAAGGGTCAGTAACCAGAGGATGTATTTATCAGGTGATTGAGAAAAGAACCAGAGGCGAAATGAGGTCGGGATTTATACGGTGATGTGTTGTGATTTGGAATGCACTGTCTGATCAGGACTTGAAAGCAGATTCATTAGTAACTTTGAAAAGCAATAGGGATAAATACTGGAAGGAAAATGTGCAGATGACAGGAAAAAGTTGAGCATCAGAACTAATTGGACAGCACAACCAAAGAGACAGCATTGACACAATGGACCAAATGGTCTCCTTCTTTGGGTATCATTCTATGGTTTTATGAACATAATGTTGATACAATTCGCTGAGTTGGAAGGGAAGTGAACCCAGATTCCGGGTATTCTAAACACCAGACCCAAACCAACTGAACAAGCCTGTTGTTTAATCTCTGTTTTTCACACCAGCTTCTCCTCGCTCTTTCTGTGTTTCCTGCCTGGTCTGTTCCTCTGACCTTCATTCCTGACACTCTATTGAGAATGGCCAACTCACTGCGCCTCTCACTCCCACCGTCACTCCACCCCTTCACCCACTTCCAAACCTCTCTGTTGAACAGTACCTCACTTCTGCTCCTCTGCTCCATTAATATAACAGGAAAACATTTTCAAACAGACATTTCCAGACAGTGAACGTTCCAGTAAGACAAGGTAAAGAGCAGATTCATTCACTTTCAACACAGAGAGAGCAGCTCTCCCTGTTCAGTCTAAGGAGCAGCTGTAGTTTCACTCCCATTAGTCTTAGAGACATGGGCCAGAATTTTAAGGGACCGTTGGAGATGGGAATGGAGGCTGGGGAGGGGGAGGGGGGGTGTATAAAATAGGGATGGAAGACGTCGGACCGGATATTTCTGTCGGCGGCTGACATGGAGGGCAGACTTCGCACATCCACACGGCAAGAAGGCATTTAAAGTATTTATGAGTCCAATTGTCAGCAATTTTATTCACTGGGTCCAATTGAATTAATAGCACACGGGAACCACGGGGCTTCAGAGCCTCGCCTGGTTAAAGGAGGTGACTGGGAGGTGGGAGCTGAGTGTTGGCTTCACTGGGAAGCTGTCGGGTGAGGCAGCGTAACTTGGCAGCAAGGGTGGAGGGGGAAAGGGCATCGGGAAACACTGTCAGGAGTGGGGGCCAATGTGCCAGCTCTGCAGGGTGAGCCACACCAGGGTGTTATTGGGGCAGTGCCACCTCATTGAGGGTGACAAATGAGGTAAATGTGGCTGGGTGTTGTTTACTGTGAAGGCCTTGCACTCAGGGAGGGGCAACCTGTCATGGGCCTCATTCACCCTGGATTCGAGGCTCCCATTGAAGAGGAGGAGGAGTAGAGAGGGAGGGAGGGAGGCGCAGGCACCAGCAGGGACACCACAGCAGCTTGGGGGCCCACAGGAGGGCCAGCCTCGAACAGGAGGCTGGAGAAGGAGGCAGAGGAACACGTCAGCCGAGGTTCAACTACCTGCAGATGTCCGAGTGACAGTGTCTCCGCAGACTGCGCCTCTCCACGGAGGTTGTCACTGATCTCTCTGCCATGATGCAGCTGTGCCCCATGGGACTTGGTGGGCACCTGATGCCAGTGTCACTGAAGGTCACCGTGCCACTGAACTTCTCCACCAGCAGATCATTGCGGGGATCCACTGGAGATATGTGTGGAATCTCACAGTCTGTGGTGAATCAGTGCATCAAGGAGGTCACCAATGTCCTGTTCAGGAGGGCCGGTGACTATGTGCACATCGATCCAAACAGTCACGCTGAGAGGGCTATAGGATTCGGGGCCATCGCTGGATTCCCCCAGGTGTAGGGTGTCATCGACTGCACCCATGTGACCATCAAGGCTCCTGCAGACCAGCCAGCAGCCTTCAACAGGAAGGGCTTCCACTTGCTCAGTGTGAAACTGGTCTGTGACCATCACAAATGGATCCTACAGGTGTGTGCACAAATCCCGGGAAGCAGCCACAACGCCTGCATACCAAGGCACTCCCAGGTGCCAGAACCTTTCCGTGGCCCCATGCGCTTTCTGAGATGGATCCTTGGAGACAAGGGCAACCCAGTGAGAACATGAGTACTGACGCCTGTGAGGAACCCACACAACGATTCAGAGGAGAGGTACAACACCTGCTGCGGGTCAACCCGAGCGACCATCAAAGAGGCCATTGGTCTCCTGAAGATGAGATTCAGGCACTTAGATTGTTCCTGTGGAGCCCTTCAGTATGTCCCGGCGAGGGTCTCGCGTATCATGGTGGCTTGCTGTGCTCTGCACAATCTGGCATGACAGAGGGGTGAGGTGTTGACTCGTGTGGATATCATGGAGTGTGATATCTCCTCTGATGATGAGGATGTGGAGGAGGATGCTGCCCAAGCAGTGCCAGATGAAGGACCTCAGGCACAGCAGGAAAGCCTCCATGAGATACACACAAGGGAGACACGAGACACCCTTATACATTCACGTTTCCTTTGAGCCTTACCACCTTCTGGAACCACAGCAATAAAGTCTTAGCTTTAAACAGCCCTGTTGTCACCTCCTTCCTTCTACACTACAGCGCCCAGTTACACATCGCACAGTGACAAGGCCGAAGCTTTGTGAACTCAGGGCTTGGTCCCTCACTTCCAGCCCCTTGGGAGGAAGGGTTGAAATGAAGTCCCAAAGGGCATCAACAATAGGAAGGAGACATAGTGAGAGAACATCATTTCTTTATTCTGTGTGACACCAAACACAACCCTATCCATCTGGAATGTACATTCACCCGTGAACCCCTCAGTGAATCTAGGTGCTCTTCTTAAATCTCTTCCGGGTGTTCCTACCTGCTACTCCCCCTGCTCTGTCAGCTGAGGTGGAGACAGGCTGCTGACCTTGCTGCTCCATGGCTTGGGATGACATTGGCGGCCGTCCTCTGCTGCCTGAGGCCTGGAGGGCCCTGGCACACTGAGGGCCTCCTGCACAGGTACAGGGACCCCCTCTGTCATCGAGGATGATGGAGGTGCTGGCATCACTGGTGTCACTGGCAGAGGGACTTTGGAATTACCGTCCACACCAGGAGCACCCTGAGAGGGGCCCCCAGATGTAGCAGCCAGCTGCTCCTCCCCCTTATAAGACACACTTGTACCTCCCTGCTGACCTGAGAGGGACGTGGACCAAGTGGAGAGTTCAGGTGCCTCGTCCCCCCTCTCACCTTGTCACCACTGGATGGAGCTCATGGACAAAGTGATGGAGTGCAGGTCTGTGCACATCTCCGGCAGCCACTGATTGATCGGCTGGATCTGGTTCTCCATGAGAGTCACCAATCTCTCAATGGAGGAAGCCAGACACACCCCCATCAGAGACAGTGCAGCACCCAAGGCCTGGATGGACTCCTCCATCGTCCGTGCTTGGGTACACATAGCCTCTGGCAACTCTGCCAGATGTTGCCTGACCTCTCACTGCAGCTGCAGCATTTCCCGTGTTGCTGGTGACACAAGAGGCACGTCATCAGCCTGGGGCACAGCATGGGCCTGGCCTCCCACAAACCACCAACTCCCAGTGGCCTCGGCTGTCACAGCCTCCGCCAGCTGCCCGGGCCTGTCTGTGATGTGCTCACCAGTTTGTATGCCAGAATCTAACCGCGAACGGATACCCACCAACGTGAGAGTTTCTGTGCTGGTGAAGGGTGCAGGGGAATGAGGTGATGGTGCACCCTCTG
This sequence comes from Heterodontus francisci, assembly GCF_036365525.1. Taxonomy (NCBI): domain Eukaryota; kingdom Metazoa; phylum Chordata; class Chondrichthyes; order Heterodontiformes; family Heterodontidae; genus Heterodontus; species Heterodontus francisci. The sequence continues at coordinate 21,674,441 of NC_090405.1, forward strand.
AGGCTCCCTCCTCCTCCTCAGACATGTCCGGCTGTCCCCCAGTCTCTCCAGCTCTTTGCTTTTGTCGTTCATCCGGGCCTTCATGAGAAAACAGGGACATTGAAGGGTTAGGGTCTTCCCATCATGACATTCCAACCACCCCTAACGTGCAGCTCCATTGATGCAGTGGTCAACAGATGAGCAGTGTGGCTCCTTTGCAGCAGATGCTCCCTTGTGCCCCAGGAGATGTTCACTCACTCTCTTGGGTAGGTGTCCCTGTCTCTCCATCAGCTATGGAGCAGCTGCTTTGCTGCCCTGCCTGTTCCATGGCCTCCTCCTCCATCGGGATGAGGACATGGAGATAAGGCATCCACCGCCGGTCTTGACATGCTCTTTCCAATTGTGGGATGTCTTCTCCTGCAGACACAATGATGAACAAAGTTAGTCTCCCAGCGGGGACAAGCCCAACATCTCTGATGGTGATAGTCCAGCAGTCCATGATGGGGACACACGTATTCCTCCTGCATGTGGCCCCTCTCGAGGGACTGTGTGAGTTTATACAATGACTGACGTGCACCTCTCACCGAGATGCAGCCAAGCCTCAGGCAGCATGTCCTGCTGCCCTTCCCCAATACACATGACTGGGTGGTCACTCCCTTTCCACCAAACACTCCCTCTCACTCTGCCACATGCAATGTCCAAAGGGTCCAAAGTGTTTTGAGTTTTCGCCTGAGCAGCCTGGATCCGGTCATTGACCCACTTCCTGTACTGGATCCATGTTCTGGGGGTGACCCCACGTCTGCTGACCTCACCGACTATCTTCAGCCAGCTTTGCTTGGTCAGGTGGGCAGGTCTCCACCTCCCATCCCTGGGGAAGAGGATCTTCCACCTTTCTCTTGCCACCTGGAGGAGAACCTGCAGGGAGGCATCGCTAAACCGTGGGACCATGGTCACTGCAGGCTCGCATTCAGCTCCTTACTCAGCAGGCAGCAGAGGCAGCAGAACGGGTCCTGGGGCATCAGAGGCAGCAGAACGGGTCCTGGGGCATCAGAGGCAGCAGAACGTGTCCTGGGACAGCAGAGGCAGCAGAAAGAGTTCTGGGGCAGCAGTGACAGCAGAATGGGTCCTGGGGCAGCAGAGACAGCAGAACGGATCCTGGGGCAGCAGAGGCAGCAGAACGGGTCCTGGGGCATCAGAGGGCTCTCAGGAAGACACTCCTTTAAACCAGGCAGCAGTGAATGCAGGGTTGGCAGCCCTTTAAATATGGTGTCAGCACCTGCCGTTGTGTCAGATGTCGGTGACATCGGTGCCTTGTTCCCTGCCTCTGGTCCTTGTTTACATGGGCCCCACGCCTCCCCTTCATTAATTGGTCGGCTGCTCCGTGATCGGAGTTGGTCGGCCACATTTCACTCGTGTGGTGACGACACCCGCTTCCGGTGCCTCTGCCGAGAGCCGCACCGTTAGTTTAAAATTCAGCCCATGGGGTCAAGAGTGGAAAATCTCCCCTCTGATTCTCTCTACTTAAACTGATGGAGACACCAAATTAAAACTGATGAAACCAGGGATTGTATCCTGGTTCTTCAATCTAGTGTTCTCCCAACTGAGCTATTCCATCCTCACTGTGAACTCATCTTCATTGGAGACAAATATAACTCCAGGTGGAATTTCCCCACCCGTTCATTCCTCACTTCAGGGGAATGGGACCCGACCAGATCGTGGAACTCAGATTATGTTAATGTTCTGCTCTTGATATCTTAATATTATCTTGCGTTTGAGCCACTTTTAATCAGGTTCACAAACAAATTCTTCCATCATCCCTTCTCCCACATTCTCTCTCTCTCATTCATTCTTTATTCCTCACAATCCAGAAAGGGTTAGGAATCAGAGCTCACCTCCAAACCCTCTGCACACAGACCTCTATCTGTCACCCTGTTTGATCCAAGATCCAAGAGACCAGTCAATAAATTGCACTCTTTATAAACACAGAAAGCTGCCTCACAGTGTTGGACACAGAGTTAAATACACTGAAGTCTTTTGAAAAAAGTTCATCTTATGGGTTGTATAATGATGGAAATATACCTTCTGTAAGTAAATGAAATAGGGAATGGAGCGGTGTGAAACATTTCCAGACCATGTCCAACACGTTTCCACTCAGTGTGAAAACCCACCACGGAAAGAGTGGAACATGCAATCATTTGATCACATCATGATTAACATCACTCAGATGCCTGAATCATTAGGTCACTGCAGCTGGCTGCACAGCCAGGAGCTGTGCTGAAGGTGACAGCCATGATTGTGCATCTGACAAGGTGGCTGCGAGGTTAAGGTGATGGACTGCTAATGCATTGTGTTCTTCATGTATGGGTTCAAATCCCATCCTTGTTGTTAGTTTGTGAGCTGTATAGTTCCTTTATTTCCAATGGGTGACTTTTTGCACAAAGTCAGACTGGAAACCTGTTCTTGTCAATTTCCAGACGGTGTTTCCAGAATTGTTTATATATTATTAAAATTGAAACAGACAATTGGGATTCTTCACCCAAATTGGACTGGAATGAAGATCAAATTGGGATCACAAAACGGAGCAAGATTTTCCCTCCCTCCCTTCCTTCCATCTTTATATTCTCTGGATTTACACCAAGTGAAAGACTAATGGGAAAAGCAAACGGCGAGGGAGCAGAAGCAGAATATTATCCTTTGGCAAGAAATTTATTTTCAAATCTTCTTGATAGATTAAGTGAGTGAGCAATGCTTTGACAGATGGAGTTTAAAATGTGGGGTCATGTAATACTGAAGAAAGATAGATCAGAGTGTTTTTTTGTAAGAGGTGAGATGTTAGAAACTGTGGAGGAGCCGAGACCCGAATACAGAATTACTAAAAGCTAGTGGACTGGGAGAAAATAATGTGAAAAGCGAACGGAATATGAAGTTTGGAACTCATGTTGCAGTTATATAAAGCTCTGTGCTCCTGAAGCGAATGTCCAAGCCCAGATTGTGGGGAATCTGTGGAGAGTGATTTGTTTTTTATTCATTCTTGGATGTGAGTATCGCTGATAAGGTGAGCATTTATTACCCATCCCTAATTGCCCTTGAGAATGTAGTGGTGAGCTGCCGTCTTGAACTGCTGCAGTCCATGTGGTGCAGGAACACCCACACCGCCGTTGGGTCATGTTTCATTTATATGGCCTCTCCTCATACTTCCTTTCAAATTGTATCACTTCACACTTCTCTGTGCAAAATTTAATCTGTTATGTGAAAGCCGATTTTACCAGTTTTTTTTAAGTTCCCCTGAAGTGTGTTACTATCACTGGTATAGGACAAAATTCCTGAGCATTCTTTGATGCTATCTCCATAGACAGAGCAATCTTCCGCGAGCTCAAATGTAGGATTTTGTGTGTTTAGTATCTTATTTCACCCACCAATAGAAGCACAAATATGTCACGTAAATCTTGTTCACTGCAGTCCCTGCTGCTGTTTGCTGCCTATATTTACAGACTTTTATCTCAACCTCGTCACCATGTTCTCTAATATATTCAGGGGGCATCAGCAGAGAAAATGTTCACCAAGCGTGGCAAGTGCAAGGAAGTGTTTATTTACATCATAATGTCATGAATATAATATACAAATACATTACATGTGTGAATCATCAAGATGTGTCTGAATAAATGGAACCCCGTTACTCTAAACACTGTCACCTTTCAATGTTTAGCGGACAGGTTTAACGGCTTGATGTGTGTGATTCCCTCATTAATGTGTTTGCACAAAGTTCGGGGAAAGACGGAGATATGAATAATTTATAGGGAAATTTTTTAAGCATATCTCCACATCTCTCACTCACAAAGATCTGCAAACACATGGATTCCAAAAGAACCTGAGTACAAAATCACCTAAAATAAACACAGCCAGAGAGTCTTTCAATAACCTGTAGCTCAGGGAAAGTACATGATGTTTTGGAAGTGATTCTGTTTCTTCTGTTAAAATATTTTTTGAAGAAGTCATAATCAAACTGAATAAATGTAGGACCAGTACTTTTTCAAGAGAGCACCAAAAGAGCCAATTTGGCAACTATGTTTACTGTTTTTCACATAATTCAAGTTAAAAATAGAACAGAAACCATGGTAACAGGGAGATGTGGTTAGTGAAGTCATTTGCGCCCCTTGATTGGACAAGCTCGGCAGCAGCAACGTACACCTAAGACAGCAGAAAACTCACAAGCTTTTGGTTGTAGAGTCAGTGTGTTTTACCTGCTGGAGTGAGCAGCTGATAAAGTTAGCCTGAAGAAGTGTCAAGGAAGGAGAGAAGACCACAACCCAGCTTGTTTTCCAGAAAATCTTTAAAAGATCCTGAGAAGTCCAGTGTGTTAATTCATCTTGTCGCATGTCTTTGAAGAAGGCCTGCTAAAATTAATTCTCAGTGCCTTCTGAAAAGAACTGTTCTAAAATACCCTAGTGACCTGTCTACGTATACTCAGAAGTTAGACTGTATTCCAATTTTGGAGCAACGTATCTCATCTGATGTTTTCTTCAAAAATGAGCAAGTAAACAGCCCAAGAGTTTTTTTTTGTGTTTGTAACAAAATTAAAAAAATTTTAAAAAAACATCCCTTTTATCTTTTCTGTTAACCGGTGTATGTGTGTGTGCGCATGTGGCTCGAAGATTTTTAAAAAAGACTTTAAAAGTAAAGGTGAAAAGGGAACTTTTAAAATTTCCACCTGTGTGTTTATGCTTTATTTCATGACTAGTTAAAACTTGTTCTACAATAAATGAATCATTTTGTTGTTCATTGAAGAAATCTGGTCAGTGTCTTCTATTCTGGGAAAAATAGAGTATATGATTGACTGTTTCAGTAAGTGGGAAAAGTTGAAATAGATGTTGTGACCGGTGGAGAAGTGGGATGAGAATAAAGAGTGCCCTCCTCTGCCCTTAGTTGTCACAGCATTTGTGATCTGGCTCAGTAGCTTCGTTGGCTCGAGTGTTTGTCCAATAATCAGAAAATCGTGGATTCATATCCTTGCTTCAAAAGTTTAGCTATCAATCGTTTACATCTGTTTTCTTGTGAACTTTAACTTTTCTTATGAATTTTATTCACACAAGAAAACAGCTCAGTGGTTGCCTTTGTGAAGGATGTCAGTTTGGAATGGCTGTTCCTCCTTGTACAAATGTTCAATGCTAATATTTCAACGGCAACTCAATCCCCTACAATTTCTTTGAGAGCAATGTGTTTGCAGTTGCATTTAACCTGGAAAACAGCTCAACATTAATCTCACTGAAGGAAAGTGTGACCGTGTTGTGTGTTTCAGACTGTTCGTGCCGTTTTGTGTCTTTTTTAACCAAGACTATAACACGACGCAAAGGGGAGGGTTGATCCGAGGTTTAGAATATATTATTCAGTCAGGAGCAAGAAAAATCAAAAGGAACAAGATAAGAAAACCCAGTCCACAGATTTGAGAATCTGTAGATCCGCTTTGGGAAAGTGAATCAGAGCAGAATGAAGGGTGAACTGTCCGACTGCCCAGAAGAGATGAAGACACAGCTCAGTCAGCACGTTCCCCTGGTTTATGATGCTGGAACATTCCTCACACAGAAATTATTCAATCAATACTCATCTGCCAAGTTGGTCTGAGGCTGTGCCTCTCTGATCGTGTGGAATTAAAGCAATTCTTCCAGTCAGTTAGTTCAGTTGTCATTTCATGAGAAATTCGGTCATCATGACTTCGTCAGTGACCTAATGGTTCAGGTGTCTGAGTGATGTTAATCATGATGTGATGATATGATTGTATGTTCCAGTCTTTCCATGGTGGATTTTCACACTGAGTGGAAACGTGTTGGACATGGTCTGGAAATGTTTCACACCGCTCCATTCCCAACAGGCCATGACCTGATGTGATGGAAATTGCATTTACTTACAGAAGCTGCATTTCCATCATTGCACATCTGGCTGCACAGCCAGGATCTGTACTGTTCAAACAGCTGACAAGGTGGTCGAGAGGTTAAGACGGTGGCGTGCTGATGCATTGCGTGCTTTGCATGTGTAGGTTCGGATCCCAATTTTGTCGTTAGTTTATGAAGTGTCCAGTACATTGTTGTGGCGAAGCTTTTGTGGAAAGTTGGCCTGGAAACATGTTCTTGTCAATATCTCGCTGGTGGTTCCAGAATTGTTTATCCTTTATTAAAATTGAGACAGACAATCGGAATTCTTCACCCAAATTGGACTGGAATGAAGATCAAATAGGGATCACGAAAAGGAGCAAGATTTTTGCCTCCCTCCTTCCTTCCATCTTTACTTTCTCTGGATTTACACCAAATGAAAGACTAACGGGAAAAGCAAATGGCGAGGGAGCAGAAGCAGAACATTATCCTTTGGCAAGAAATTTATTTTCAAATCTTCTTGATAGATTAAGTGAGTGAGCAATGCTTTGGCAGATGGAGTTTAACATGTGGGGTCATCTAGTACCTACGAAAGATAGATCAGAGTGTTTTTTATAAGTGGTGAGATGTTAGAAACTGGAGAAGCAGAGACCCGAGTGCTGAATCACTAAAAGCTAGTGGACTGGTAGAAAATAATGTGAAAGGCTAATGGAATCTGAAGATTGGAACTCATGTTGTAGTTATATAAAGCTCTGTGCTCGTGAAGTAAATGTCCAAGCCTGGATTGTGGGGAATCTGTGGAGGATGATTTGTTTTTTATTCATTCTTGGATGTGAGTATCGCTGGCAAGGCTGGCATTTATTGCCCATCCCTAATTGCCCTTGAGAATGTGGTGGGGAGCTGCCTTCTTGAACTGCTGCAGTCAATGTGGTGTAGGAACACCCACAGTGCTATTGCGGAGGGAGTTCCAGGATTTTGACCCAGCAACAGTGAAGAAATGGTGATATGGTTCCAAGTCATGATGGTGAGTGACTTGGAGGTGAACCTGCAGGTGGTGGTGTTCCCATGCATTTGCTGCCCTTGTCCTTCGAGGTGGTAGTGATCACGGGTTTGGATGGTGCTGTCGAACGTTACTTAGCGAGTTACTGCAGTGCATCTTGTAGGTGGTACACACTGCTGCCACTGTGCTCTGGTGGTGGAGGGAGTGAATGTTTAAAGTGGTGGGTGAGGTACCGATGAAGAGGACTGCTTTGTCCTGGGTGGTGTTGAGCTCTTTATGTGTTGTTGGAGCTGCAGCTATCCAGAAAAGTGGAGAGTATTCCATCACACTCCTGACTTGTGCCTTGTAGATAATGGACAGGCTTTGGCATGTCAGGAGGTGAGATACTTGCTGCAGAATTCCCAATTTCTGACCTACGCTAAAAGCCGCAGCATAGATGTGACTGGTCCAGTTTAGTTTCTGGTCAATGGTAACCCCCAAGATGTTGATGGTGAGGGATTCAGTGATGATAATGCTGCTGAGTATTAAAAGGTAGATGGTTTGATTCTCTCTCATTGGAGATGTTCACTGCGTGGCACTTTTGTGGCAACCAAGTCGCTTGTCACTTATCAGCTCAAGCCTGAATGTTGTTCAGGTCTCGCTGCTTGCGGACATGGACTGCTTCAGTATCTGAGGAGTTGTGAATCATCACCTAACATTCCCACTTCTGACTTAAGTTCAGGGGAAACTCATTAATAAAACAGCTGAGGATGGTTGAGCCTAGGACACTACCCTGAGAAACTCCTGAGGCAATGTCCTGGGCTGAGATGATCGGCCTCCACCAACCATAATCATCTTGCTTTGTGCGAGGTAGGACTCCAACAAGTGGACAGTTTTCCCCTGATTCCCATTGATTTCAATTTTGCTAGGGATCCTTGATGCCACACTCACTCAAGGGTAATTACTCTCACCTCTCCTCTGGAATTCCACTCTTTTGTCTCTATTTGGAACAAGCTGCAATGAGATCATAAGAACAGAAATAGTAGCAGGAGGAGGCCATTTGGCCCCTCGAGCCTTCTCCGCCATTCAACAGGATCATGGCTGATCTGATCATGGCATCAACCCCACTTTCTTGCCTGCCCCCCATAACCCTTGACTTCCTTGTAGATAAAAATCCAAAGATGAATGACTGTCTGAGAGAAGAAATTCCTCCTCATTTCCTTCTTAAATGGAAAATCCCTAATTCTGAAACTGTGTCCCCTAGTTCTAGATTCCACCACGAGGGGAAACATCCTCTCAGCATCTACCCTGTCAAGACCCTTCAGAATCTTATATGTCTCAATACGATCACCTCTCATGTTTCTAAACTCCAATCAGGATAGGTCCAACCTGCTCAATCCTCCTCACAAGACAACCCCTTCATCACAGGAATAAATCTAGTGAACCTTCTCTGAACTTTTTTTTTTATTTCCAACATATACTTTATTCGTTAAAAAAACTATAAAAAGATACATTACAAAACAGTTCAAAAACAGCACCAAGTCAACAATACAAAGATTGCAAAGGAGATCAGTTTCCTTCAGTGCAGGAATGAATTGCCTCACAACCCTTCCATTTCATTTTACCTGCCATGTACTTTTTGCAGCAAACAAATATTTTCTGTAATAAAAACAAGAAATACTGGAACCACTCAGCAGGTCTGGCAGCGTCTGTGGAAAGAGAAGCAGAGTTAACGTTTCGGGTCACTGACCCTTCTTCGGAACTGACAAATATTAAAAATGTCACAGGTTGTAAGCAAGTGAGGTGGGGGTGGGGCAAGAGATAACAAAGGAGAAGGTGCAGGTTGGACAAGGCCACATAGCTGACCAAAAGGTCATGGAGAAAAGGCAAACAATATGTTAATGATGTGTTGAAAGACAAAGCATTAGTACAGAATAGGTGTTAACGGACTGAATATTGAACAGCAGCAAGTGCAAACCTGAAAAAAAACAGTGGGTAAGCAAACTGAATAAACTAAGATGAAATGAAATAAATGCAATATAAAAGGTTGTAAAAAATGTAAAAAAGCAAAAAAGAAGAAAAAAGAAAAAACAACTAAAAATGAAAGTAAAATGGGGGGCTGTCATGCTCTGAAATTATTGAACTCAATGTTCAGTCCGGCAGGCTGTAGTGTGCCTAATCGGAAGATGAGATGCTGTTCCTCGAGCTTGCGTTGATGTTCACTGGAACACTGCAGCAATCCCAGGACAGAGATGTGAGCATGAGAGCAGGGGGGAGTGTTGAAATGGCTTCCTCCAGCTGAGTGAGAGGCTGGATACCCGATGACGCTTTATCGTGAATGTGCGAAGATGGACCATGGGCGGATATGCGATGATGTTGGTGCTGAACCATGACATCATCCTGTGCATGTGCCACTAAACCCTGGCAAGATGTAGCTGCGCCTATGTGCAGCTTGGCGCTCTCCGATGATGTCAGCGGGCCGCTGCATTGAAAGGAATCACATTGTGTTAGCAGTGCCCACAACCCAGGAAAGAATAAAAAAGAGATTTACCACAATGGTAGCAGGGTGAGGGATTTCAGTTATGTGGAGAGATTGGAGAAGCTGGGGTTGTTCTCCTTGCAGCAGAGAAAATTCAGAAGAGATTTGACACATTTGTTCAAAATCATGGAGGTTTTCAATAGTTTAAATAAGGAGAAACTGTTTCCAGTGGTAAAAGGGTCAGTAAGCAGAGGACACAGATATCAGGTGATTGGCAGAAGAACCAGAGGTGACATGAGGAACCATTGTTTACACAGCAATGTGTTGTGATAAAGAAAGAAAAGACTTGCATTTATATAGCACCTTTCCTGACCACTGGATATTTCAAAGCACTTTGTAGACAATGAAATACTTTTGAAGTGTAATCACTGTTGTAATGTCAGAAATGCAGCAGCTGATACCCACAAACAGCAATGTGATAATGACCAACTGATCTGATTGAGGGGCAAATATTGATCACAACACCAGGGAGAATTGCTCTTCACTTGTTTGAAATTGCAGCATGGGATCTTTTACATTCACCCAAACATGCAGACCAGGTCTTGGTTTAACATCACACCTGAAAGGCAGCACCTTCAACACCCTCAGTGCTGTACTGGAGTGTCAGCTGTGAACTCTGAACCCAGAAGCTTGTGATTTCGAGGTGAGTGTGACCAACTGAGCCATAGCTTTTACCTGAGTCTCAATCCTTCTACCAACAATTTCTCTCTATCGGGTCTGTCACGACCCCTCATGATTGTGAACACCTCTATCAAATCTCCTCTCTAAGGAGAACAACCCCAGCTTCTCCAATCTATCCACATAACTGAAATCCTAACCACATGTTGCAGAAAGGAATTTTTCCTCATGTTCCTTCTGGTTTTGTGAGTCACTTTAAATCTGTAACCTTCGGCTATTGACCGTTCAGCAGTTAGAAACAGTTCCTCAGTATTTACTCTACCTCAAACCTTCAAGGAAACTCTGCAAAGTAACTGAAAATCAAGTTGGCAGAAGTGGGATTAAAACACATGCCTCCAGTGAAAGCTGCAACCTGAACAGAGAAGCTGAAACCGCTCAGTCACCTCAACTGTTCAGACCTTTTTGACCTCGTCATCGCTTCTGTACTTTGAAAGGTTCACTCAGTTCAGGAACTTGTTCAATGTTCCTGGAATGCTCAGTGATTGGGATATTAACTCCCTCGGGTTTTCCTGAGCTTGTTCTCGGTGTATGGGGATGTTTGTCCTGGGCCGTGGAATCTTGCATCCCTGTAATGGACATTAACCCACTGATTGAATCTGTATTCACTGCTTTCTGCTGGTGCTGGGTAATTGCAGAATGTGGGGCTGGAATGTTGCTGCTTGTCCTGGCCTCACTCACTCCAGGAAAGAGTGAATAATTGATGCATCTGTTTCTGTATCTGAAATGTGACTTAGATCTGCTGTTATTAACCGAGGCAGCGCTGCAGAAGGATACGTTAATAATCTCTCACTAATCAACTGCAAACAGTCAGAATGTGTAACTTTGAACAGCACTTTCTGCAATGTCAGGGCTGGAAAATTGAGGGAGGGAGAGACACTGTCAGTATCTGAGTGTATACAGCACTGTACAGAGAAAGAGTCAATATAGCGGGGCTGAGACACAGTGCATCTTTTCACATTTAATCACAATAATATCCACAGTCAGGAACTGAAAAGGATGAAAAACCGAATAGCAAGAGCAAAAATAAAAAAAGTAAGTAATTATAGATTAGCTGATAAGCTTTCACTGTGTTACCTGGTAGTCTACTGTTTTATATTCAATGCTCTCTCCACTGTGGCCAGGGAATGATATCTTCTCAAGGGCTGAATATTAACAAAACTTCTTGGAATTTAAAATCTTTCAAAATTAATTCCATGGAGCTAATGGGGAAAAGTCAAATAACTGCATCAATTATAGGAGAGCTGGTTGGTGATGACGTGGATGTGTCTGCAGTGTGCAGGACCAGACTGTTTCTATAGATTCACAATGAACGTTCCACCCTTTATTTATAACAGTAAAACTGATTGTGGACAATGGCTATTCTGGTTGCAGCAACCTGAAGATTTAACTCATTGACACCCTGCTTTCGGGGAATCGAGAAAGCATAACACCCAGCTCTGTCAGTTAGTGTGCCTGTTTGCTAACCCACAATTTGTTGGTTCAAGCACTTAAAAGGATGAGGCTTTATTAACTTAAACTCTTCTTCATCTGCTGTATTACTCTTGCTGTTGATTCTTCAAAGTTAAGGTTAATCAAGTCTTTCTTTGTGAAATCCATGCTGACTGTGCTTTATTATATTTTCATTTTCATATGTATTTTCTACTTTTGGGGATTACAGGATAATGTCATTTTTTATTGATTTTATTTTTATTTATTGCATTTATTTCCCATCCCTTATTCCCTCGAGAAGGTGGTGGTGAGCTGCCTTCTTGAACCACTGCAGTCGATGTGGTGCTGTTAGGAAGGGAGTTCCAGGATTTTGACCCAGTCACAGTGAAGGAACGGTGATATAGTTCCAATTCCAGGATGGTGTGTGGCTCAGAGGGGAACTTGCAGGTGGTGGTGTTCCCATGCATCTGCTGCCCTTGTCCTTCGAGGTGATAGAAGTCATGGGTTTGGAAGGTGCTGTGTAAGGAGGCTTGCTGCGTTGCTGCAGTGCATCTTGTGGATGGTGCACGCTGTGCGTTGGTGATAGAGAGAGTGAATATAGTGAATGAGGCGCCAATCAAGTGGACTGCTTTGTCCTGGATGACGTTGAGCTTCTTAAGTGTTGTTGGAGCTGCACCTATCCAAGCAATGTAGAGTATTGCATCACACTCCTGACTTGTGCCTTGTAGATAGGGGACAGGCTTTGGGGAGTCAGGAGGTGAGTTACTCGCCGCAGGATTCCTAGTGTCTGACCTGCTCTTGTAGCCATGATATTTATATGGCTACTGCAGTTCAGTTTCTGGTCAATGGTAACCCCCAGGATGTTGATAGTGGGGGATTCAGCAATCGTAATGCTGTTGAATGTCAAGGGGAGATGGTTAGATTCTCTCTTGTTTGAGATGGTCATTGCCTGGGACTTGCGTGACTCGAATGTGAAATATCCTTATTGTAGGGTATTGTATTGTACTGTACAGTGACTACATTTGGAAAGTCCTTCATTGGCTGTAAAAGGCTTTACAAAGTCCTGTGGTCGTGAAATGTATGTGTTGCTTTTTCCATTGTTATCAGTGTCATTTTGATCAAAAGATAGGTTTCGTGAGCACAGGGTTTAAATCAATGTTGATTCAAATAATGTAAAAGCATCTATATTCTTGCACTGTACTTAATAATCACCATCTTCCCATCCTGAGAGAGTACAATGTTTTTGACCCAGAAATTGATTCCACAATCTCAGTCCCTCAGACAATTTCAGCCCAGTTCTGATGAAAGATCACAGATCTGAAACGTTAACTCTGTTTCTCTCTCCACAGATGCTGTCAGACCTGCTGAGTATTTCCAGCATTTTCAAGAGCCTCGATTTAATGAACAGGAAACTTGTTTCAGATCAGATTGGGAGACAGTGTGAAACCACTCCATTGTACTCATGTCTGAGATTCTGAGGACAGTTGGCTGTTAGTGGAAGACATTAATTAAATGCACCGAGCAACAGCTCAGACCAATTATTATTTTACATGGTGGTATGATGGCCATCCAGGGGTTAAAAGTAGGGATCTTGTAAGGTTTCAGTGTGCAGGACCACTAGAAGACCTCAGGGGTAAAGGCTCAGATCATCAACCAGGTTCTCCACCTGTTGAGGGATCTAGACTGGACAAAGAGGACCGTGACACTCTGAGACCAAGCTCGACCATTCCGCACACCTGCTGGAGCTGTAAAGTTATATTCCCCAAGTTTGTTCAAGATAATTTTACTTCCAATTATTTAGTACTATTTTACTCTCAATAAAAGTTCTGGACTTATTAATCAAGTATCCTGTTGCTTTAATTGGTTAAAGTCATGCCCAAAGAGATTGTCCACAATAGACTTTCCAGAACTGAAAGATAAGTCTGCAAGGATTGCTAATTTTACAGCCCTGTTTAAAAAGAGAGATAAACCCAGGAACTACAGACCAGTTCGTCTAATGTCAGTGGTGGGGAAACTTTTAGAGACAATTATCCAGGAGAAAATTAACTGGCACTTGGTAGAACATGGGCTAATAAATGACAGCCAGTACAGATTGGTCAACAGAAGATTGTGTATGAATTAATTAATGAATTAATTTCTTTGATGAAATTTCACAGAGAGTTGACCAGGGTGGTGAGGTTGATGGTGTGTGTCTGCACTTCAAAATTGTGTTTGAAAAAGTACCATAAAATAGACTTGTTAACAAAATTTGAGCAGATGGGATTAAAGAGGCAGTGGCAGCGTGGATACAAAATTGGCTGAGAGACGGAAAGCATAAAGTAGGGTGAATGCTTGTTTTTCAGAATGGAGGGACTAATACAGTAATGTCACTGTTGTTGCAGTATGTGCAGTGTCTGACCCTGAGCTGTCCTCGGGAGGGGGCTGTTTGTGATTTTCCTGTGGGGTGCATTATCATCAGGGTATCTCTCTGAGCTGTCACAGGGATGGGGCAGTGTGTGATATCCTTGTGCATGTCATGCAGGCCCACTGGCGTGTGGTTCCACTCCTGATGCCAAGAAACAGAGCCCCATCTATGGGCAAAAAGTCTCACTTCCCTGTGGGTGTCTTGAGAGAGAAGAAGGCTTAGGGAGTAAACCTGGACAGTAAATCCGGAGTGGAGTCCCGTAGGCGGTTACCTGTTACTTATCAGGTAGTTTTCCAGCAACTCCTACAGCAGAGCTCGTACCAAACAGTACTGTTTTTTTCCTTTCCTTTGGGCAATACTAGCAATGCTGAGAGGGTGTCCTGATGCTCAGTGTCTCCATACTATTTGCCCAGGCCTGTGCCCTGGAGAGGACACTCCAGCTTTGTGGTTAAACATTAGCAAAACATGGGAAGAAACAGTTACCAATTATAAGCTCTCACTCAATTGGTGTAGAGTATGAGCACCAGGGGTTACTTTTGACAGTGGGAGAGATCATCGCGTCTCATTGGATAACTACCACCTACTCCAAGCTGTGCAGCCCCCAGTCAGTTAGGTGCTGTCCTGCCACGACCTACTTGCTTCAATGGGTGCTTGCAGCTTAGAGAGATATCTCTCAACTGGCGGATTGATAATCTATGCACCAGGCAAGACAAACTCAACAAAGAAGACACCAGTGCTTCGCATCACAAGCTGGAATGTAAGGACCATGTGTCCTGGCCTTAATGACAACCTTCTGCAGGTTGATAGCACACACAAGACAGCTGTGATTGACAAGGAACTCACAAGGCTCAATGTGGACATTGCTGTGCTGCAAGAAACTAGACACATTCAAAGTGGATCCCTCAAAGAGAAACACTACACCTTCTTCTGGCAGGGAAAAGCCCAAGAGGCAACTCGTGAGCATGGAGTGGGTTTCACAGTAAAAAACATGCTACTTGCAATGAGTGAACCCCCCACAGTTGGCTCAGAGAGACTTCTTACCCTTCACTTGTCAACAAGCGCGGGCCCAGTTAATCTCATGTGCATCTATGTCCCGACACTCACCTCCACCCCAGATGTCAAGGATCAATTCTATGAGACACTTGACACTGCCATCAGTAGAATTCCCAGCACGAGGGACTATACCTTCTCGGGGATTTCAACGCAAGCTTGGGTACTGACTACAGCTTGGCCAATGAGCATAGGGCACCAGGGGATTAACAAGATGAACAAAAATGGACAGAGGTTTCTGGAGCTATGCTGTCACCATGGACTCTGTGTGACGAACAGCTACTTCCAGGTCAAGCTGTGCCACAAGGTGTCCTGGAGACGTCCGAGATCATGCCACTGGCACCAGCTAGACCTTATCATCACCAGACATACCACCCTCAGCAGTATCCTCATCACACGTAGCTATCACAGCGCTGACTGTGACACTGATTACTCCCTGGTGTGCAACAAGGTCAGGCTTCAGCCAAGGAAGCTTCACCCATCCAAGAAGAAAGGTCGTTCTCGGATCAACACTAGCCGAACCACTGACCCAGAAGGGACCCAGGAGTTCCTCAACATCCTCGATCAGGCTCTTTCAGAAAACGCCCAAGGCCTCAGTGTGGTATCAAAGTGGAATCATCTGCACGCCACCATCTTTTACTCTGCACTCGCTGTGTATGGGAAAAGAGATGGGAGGAATGCTGACTGGTTTGAGGCTTATTGGACTGAAATGGAGTCAGTTACTGCAACTAAGAAGAGAGCCCTCATGAACTACAAACAAGTCTCCAGCAAACAAACTCTGGAGGCTCTCAGAGCTGCCAGAAACAAGTCTCTGCAGACTGCTCGGCACTGCACCAATCAATACTGGTTAAAACTCTGCAACAGCATACAATCTGCCGCTGAATCTGGGGGATGCTAGAGGGACATATGAAGGAATTCGACACACCAAGGTTCCTTAGACAGCACCTTCCATACCCGCAACCTCTACCAACTCACTTCGGCAGTTACAGGAGAAGTGCTGTGAACAGTACAGACCACTCTACATTGTCTTTATAGACATCACCAAGGCCTTCGATCTTGTTAGCAGAGACAGACTCTTCAAACTGCTGTGGAAAATAGGCTGCCCTCCTAAACTCTTGGGCGTCATCTCTTCTTTCCACAAGAACATGCACAGTTCCGTCAGTTACAATGGAGCAACATCAGACACTTTCACGATCAGCAGTGGAGTAAAACAGGGCTGTGTCCTGGTGACAACTCTCTTCGGAACGTAGGAGGAGGCAGTTTAACCTGTCGAGCCTGTTCTGTCATTCAATTACATCCTTGCTGATCATCTACCTCAACACCACTTTCCCGCGCTCTCCCCATATCCCTTGATGTCATGAGTATCAAGATTTCTATCAATTTCTGTCCTGAACATGCTCAATGATTGAACTTTCACAAACCCCTGAGGTAAAGAATTCCAAAGATTCACCACCCTCTGAGTGAAGAAATTCCACCCTATCTCAGTTTTAAATGGCCTTTTAAATGAAACTTTAAGGAATACAAGCCCAGTTTCCTCAGAAGACAATCCCACCATCCCAGGGATTAGTCTGGTGACCCTCCATTGCACTCCCTCTGTGGCAAGTATATCCTTCCTTAGATAAGGAAACCAAAACTGTACACAATACTCCAGCACGATCTCACCAAGGCTCTATACAATTGCAGCAAGACATCTTTATTCCTGTACTCATGACCCCTTGTGTTAAGGCCAACATACCATTTGCCTTCCTAATTGATTGCTGCACCTGCATGCGAGCTTTTAGTGTCTCATGAACAAGGACACCCAGGTCCCTTTGGACATCAACACTTCCCAACCTCTCACCATTTAAGAAATATTCTGTCTTTCTGTTTATTCTACCAAAGTGGATAACTTCACACTTATTCACATTATATTCCATCTGTCATTTCATTCACTTATCCTGTCCAAGTCCCCTGGAAGCCTCCTTGTAACCTCCTCACAGCTCACATCCTTTACAATTGGCATATTCTTCTCCATGCTGCTATTTTAAACTTTCTGTGACTCAGATGGGGGTGTCCACCTGCATACCAGAGCTGATGACAAGCTGTTCATCTTGGCAAGACTGCGCACCAAGACCAACATGAATCAGTTCTTGGTCTGTGAGTTGCTGTTTGCTGATGACGTTGTGCTGACATCCCATAATGAAGTTCATTAACAGCAGTTTGTATATCGGTTCTCCCTGGCCTGCAAGGAGTTTGGACTGACGATCAGCATCAGAAAGATCAAAGTTATGGGCCAGGACGTAGAGACTCCACCTTCCATCAACAGCTTCACATACCTTGGATCAACAATCACCAGCAATCTGTCCCTTGATACTGAAATCAGCACCAGGATTGTCAATGCTGCAGCTGTCATGTCAAAGTTGAGAAGACGAGTGTGAACCGACAGCAAACTGATCGAAAATACAAAACTCCGCGTGTAACAGGCTTGTATTCTCAGCACCCTCCTTTATAGTAGAGAAGCATCAACAACTTATGCAAGCCAAGAAAAGCAGCTGAACAGCTTCCACCTCCGCTGTCTCAGATGGATATTGGGCATCTCCTGGCAGGACAGAGTGCCGAATGGGTTGCCTGTGTTTTCCTAACATTACTAATTATCTTTATAAAATGTCCAGGTGTTTCAAGGAGTTGAGAACTTTATAAACTTGAACTTTGCTGGTCTTGTACTGAACCAGGTGCAAAGCTGAAATGCTTTGAGACAGCCCTAGTTGACATGTTTATCAGTTCCTGGCTTCAGAGTTTGGAAGCCAGATCCAAGTTACATCAGCATTTCTGTGTTGACTGGCTGATGTAAATGCAGGATGGAGAGAGTATGGTTATGGGCATAAAGCACCAGATTAAACACATTTCAAAGAAAATGAATTAAAGAAATAGATCAATATTTTAAATATCAGTTTAAATAATTGGTATTTTAAATATTGATACATGATTTGATTTTATGCAACTGAACATACATGAATTAGTTATGTAGTAACTTTAACAAAAGCATCCCAATCATTATGAATATTAGAAATTAATATTTATATTTGAAAATGAAGTTAATACATTTTACAATGGTTAGAGACTTTAGAAATATGTGTATGTTGAAATGCAGCTAGTTTTGCACACTAATCCAACATGAATGTTTCTTGTGCATCACTGAAACAATTGTAGGCGATCATAATATGTATGACTAAATGAGTAGCCAGCTATGATAAATACTAAATTATTAAGTGAGCTCTCATAGGTGGAGACTGTTTAAAAATGATGGGTGTGTGCCTGGATCGCTCTTATGAACTGTATGGGCATGCAGTTTAATAGAATGTGATTTTCAAACAGAAAGCAAGGTAACTTTTTGTTTGTAGATTTTGTAAAGCTTATTTTTTGCAAAGACGTTTGATAACTTTGACAAGAAAGTTAAGTGGTCATTGCCTAAGTAAGTGTGTTTATTGAATCGTAGAATGATACAGCTTGGATGAATGAGGACATTCTGCTCATTATACCTGTGCTGGCTCTTTATCTAATTAGTCTCACTCCCTGCTCTTTCCCCATAGCCCTGCAGTTTTCTTTCCTTCAGGTATTCCTCCAATCCCCTTTTGAAAGAAGTTACCATGAATCGAGTTCCACCTGTCTTAGCAGCAGTGCATTCCAGATCGCAACAACTCACTGCATTTAAAAAAAAAAGTTTCCTAATGACATCTCTAGTTCTTTTGCTGATTAACTCTTTGTTCTCTGGTTAGTGACCTTTTTGCCACTAGGAACCGTTTCTCCTTATTTACTCCATCATAATCCTTTATGATTTTGAACACTCCTGTTAAATCTCTCTGATCTAAGGAGAACAGCCCCAGTTTCTCCAGTCTCTCAGCTCTGGTGCCGTTCTTGTAAATCTCTTCTGCACCCTTTCTAAGGCCTTGACAGCCTTCCTAACATGTGATGCCCAGAATTGAGCATGATACCCCATCTGAGGCCTAACCTGTGAATAATATAGATGTTTAGAATAACATCCTCTTTTTTTACTCTCTGCCTTGATTAATAAAGCCAAAGGTCTCATGCTTTTTTAACTTCTCAACTTGTCCTACCACCTTTGAGGATTTTTGTATATACACTCTCTGGTTTCTATTCCTGCACCCCTTTAAAATTGTACCATTTAGTTTATATTAAATGCATTATCTCCAAATTTGCAGATGACACAAAACTGGGTGGGAGGGTGAGTTGTGAGGAGGATGCAGAGAGGCTTCAGGGTGATTTGGACAAGCTGAGTGAGTGGGCAAATGTATGGCAGATGCAGTATAATGTGGATAAATGTGAGGTTATCCACTTTGTAGCAAAAACAGGAAGGCAGATTATTATCTGAACGGCTATAAACAGAGAGGGGAATATGCAACAAGACCTGGGTGTTCTCGTACACAAGTCGCTGAAGGTAAGCATGCAAGTGCAACAGGTAGTGAAAAAAGGCAAATGGTATGTTGGCCTTCATAGTGAGAGGATTTGAGTACAGGAGCAGGGATGTGTTGCTGCAATTATACAGGGCCTTCGTGAGGCTACACCTGGAATATTGTGTGCAGTTTTGGTCTCCTTATCTGAGGAAGGATGTTCTTGCTATGGAGGGAGTGCAGCGAAGGTTTACCAGACTGATTCCTGGGATGGCGGGACTGACGTTTGAGGAGAGATTGAGTCGGTTTGGATTATAGTCGCTAGAGTTCAGAAGAGTGAGGGGAGATCGCATAGAACCCTGTAAAATTCTAACGGAACTTGACAGGGTAGATGCAGGAAGGATGTTACTGATGGTGGGGGAGTCCAGAACCAGGGGTCATAGTCTAAGGATATGGGGTAAACCTTTCAGGACTGAGGTGAGAAATTTCTTCACCCAGAGAGTGGTGAGCCTGTGGAATTCGCTACCACAGAAAGCAGTTAGATATAGCTCTTGGGGCGAAAGGGATCAAAGGATATGGGGTGAAAGCGGGAACAGGTTACTGAGTTGGATGATCAGCCTTGATCATAATGAATGGCGGAGCAGGCTCGAAGGGCCAAATGGCCTACTCCTATTTTCTATGTTAAGTTTCATCTGGTTTGTGTCTACCAATTTCACCAGTCCTCTTGAGGCCTGTTGCTATCCTCCTCATTATTTACTACATATCCTAGTTTTGTGTCATGTACAAATTTTGGAATTATGTCCTGTATATCCAAGTCCAGGTCATTAATGTATGTCAAAAAGAGCAGAGGGGGAGCACCACTGTATACCTGCCTCCAGTCTAAAAATGCAGCCGTTCACCACTGCTGTCTTTGTCCCATAGCCAATTCCCTATCTACACGATCACTGTTCCTTTAATCCCATGGGCTTTAACTTTTCTGAAGTTTGTTATGTGGTACCTTATCAAAACGTCTTTTGAAAGTCCATATGCACCAACTGCACTACCCCAATTGACCCTCCCTCTTACTTCAAGTAACGCAATCAAATTAGTGAAACACGATTTGTCTTTAACAAATTCATACTGACTTTCATTTATTATATAGGGACAGGTGGGGATGTTTGGGAGGAATATGGGATTAGTGTAGGATTAGTATAGATGGGTGGTTGATGTTCGGCACAGACTCGGTGGGCCGAAGGGCCTGTTTCAGTGCTGTATCTCTAATCTAAAAAATCTAATCTACACCAGCGTGCAGGGATCTGCAGCATGTTTGCCCTCTTGAGTCAGCAGTGACTCTGTTGACTGGGTCATGTGTGCTGAATGGATGACGGTCGCTTTGCCAAAGACATGCTCTTTGGCGAGCTTGCTATCAGCACGAGACCAACAGGTCACCCACGTCTGTGATACAAGGACATCTGCAAAGCGAGATCTCAAGCAGACTGGGATTGGAGTCGATGCATGGGAAGTCCTTCCTGCTGACTGGAATTCCTGGAGAAAGGCATTCAGGAAGACCATGGGAAAAGCAGAGGACAAAAGAAATGACCAGATGGTGGGAAAGAGAGCTCAGAGGAAGGAAAAATTATCAGTCGACCTCGGGCCAATGATATTCATCTGTACCAGCTGCGGAAGGGATCGTCACTCACGAGTCATCCTCTACAGCCACAACAAACGATGTTTCATACAGAAGTGACGTACACACCGAGTGTAGCCCATCGTCTTCCGAGACGGACGGTTGCCTATTACAATTACAACCACAGCTACAACTACAAGAGCGAGTCAGAGGCTGGGAACTCTGCCGTGACGAACTCAGCTCTTGACTTGCCAAAGCCTGCCCACCATCTACAAGGCCTTCCTCTGATTTCAATTGTATACCCATTTATGATCTGGCTCTGTAGCTTAGTTGGTTAAAGCACCTGTCTAGTAAACAGGAGATCCTGGGTTCAACTCCCACCAGAGCCTTATTTCACAGTGGCAACATGTTTGAAAAGTTTCATTATCAACATTAACATCTGTGTATTGTGAACTTTAATTCAAAATACTTGATGAATTTCAATCACATAAAAAAACAGCCTTTGTGAAGGATATGAGTTTGGAATGGCTGTTCCTCCTTGGACAGAATTTCAGTGCTAATACATCAAAGTTAACTTCTTTGACAGAAATTTGTTCACAGTTACATTCAACCTGGAAAACAGCTTGATATTAATCTCACTGAAGGAGAGTGTTTGTGTTATTATGTGTTGCTTTTAACCGAGACTGGGACATGACGCAAGTGGGAGGGTTTATCTGAGGTTTGGAATATTTGTCAGTCAGGAACAAGAAAAATCAAAGGAACCAAATAAGAAAACCTATGTCTCATGTGGTTACCGAGAAACGGTGAGAAGATATTAAACTTTGTTGTATTTAATATAACTGTGTGAACTTTGATCTTTGCAGCCTTTTATAAACAGTATTTGAAGGGTTTCAGTAAAAATGTTCAGTGTTGATGAAAGTGGGGTCTGGGTGAGCAGCTGCTTAATGTGACAGGGTCAGGACTGGATGCAGGAAGTTCTCTGACAGTCTCTCTCTGATGGGTTGAGTTGATTTTCAACTGGCAGCTGTTGCAGTTTTGATAATTCAAGTTCCCTCCACCAATTTTTTTGGACAGACAGTGCAGTATGAGGATGTAAAGGGTTAATGCTGAAAACAGTGGGATTAACCCCTCCCACAATCAGAATGATGATGTAACAGTCACATGAGATGAGGTTTGGGAGAAGAGAGAGCACCACCAAGGATGCTAGTTTAGGAGGCTTGATGAGTGTGCATCTAGTATTGTGTAAATTAGAAAAGAGTTCTTAGTTCTTTCAGCAGGAAATGTGTCCAGAAAATATCGCGAAACTCACAATTTTATTATTCAGGAGTTGGAACACAGGGATATTAACTCCAAGTGACAGTAGTGGTTTCATTTAACAAAAGAAAAGTAGAAAATAATATTGCTCATTGATTGAAATCCCCCAGTGAGGAGACAGTTAAACAGGTGATCTGTTGGGGCATCCTTCGATCCAAGGTTTCGGCAGCATTTAATCTCCCTTTTTGGTGAAATTCTCTGTTTTTTGCATCTTTTTTTAATCCAGCTTTGATGGACCAGTGAAAAAACTGAAAAAAGTGAACAGATCCATCCTTTCTTTTCTTCCTTCTTCCCATCAGTTTCTCTTTTCTGTCCCGATATAATCTGCTGTTTCTGCTGTTTTATCCATTCCAATCAAAATTCAACATTCCAATCAAATCTATTTGTTATTCCACAGTGTCTCTCCATGTGTTTTATCCTGTTGTATTCTCTCACAGTCTGTTTGATGATCAATGTTACATCTCACTCTCTGTTCTGGTGAAGATCAGAAGCAGTGTTATCGGTTTGCAACACCCGACAAGTCGGCCTGAGGCTGTGTCTCATCGATAATGTGGAGTGAGGAACATAGGAGCAGGAGTCGGCCATTCAGCCCATCGAGCCTGCCCCACCATTCAATATGATCATGGCTGATCGTCCACTTTAATGCCCTTTACCCCACACATTCCTCATATTCCCTTATGTCATTTGTATTTAGAAATCTATCAATCTCTGCTTTAAACATACTCAATGACTGAGCTTCCACAGCCCTCTGGGTTACAGAATTCCAAAGATTCACAACCCTCTGAGTTACAACATTTCTCCTCATCTCTGTCCTAAGTGGCTTGCCCCTTATTTTGAAATTGCGTCCCCTGGTTCTCGACTCCCCAACCAGGGGAAACATCTTAGCTGCATCTACCCTGACTGTCCTTTAAATATTTTGTAGGTTTCAATGAGATCACCTCTCATTCTTCAAAACTCCAGAGAATACAGCCCCAGTTTCCCCAATCTCTCTTCATAGGACAGTCCCACCATCCCAGGAACAAGTCTGATGAACCTTCTTTGCACTCCATCTCTGGCAATAATATCCTTCCTTAGGGGAGGGAACCAAAACTGCACACAGTACTCCAAGTGCAGTCTAACCAGGGTTCTATACAATTGAAGCAAGAATTCACTACTCCTGTACTCAAATCCTCTTGCGATAAAGGCTAACATACTATTAGCCTTCCTAATTGCTTGCTGCACCTGCATGTTAGCTGTCAGTGACTTATTGACATGGATACCAGGTCACCCTTCTACTCTATACCTCAGTTAATAAAGGAAAGGATTCCATTTACCTGCTGAACCACCTTATTGACCTGTACTGCTACTTCAGGGATCTGTGGACATTCACTCCAACGTCCCTTTTTTCCTCTACACCATTCAGTGTTCTCCCATTAATTGTGTATTCCTTTGCCTTTTTTGAGGCCTGCTCTCGCTGTTCCCTGCTCTCCGAGTGAACTCTTGCTCCCTCTCCTGGGCTCTTTATGCTCCATTCTGCTCTCACTGTTTCCTGCTCTCTTAATGTATCAATATTTATTTGCCTTGTGTTTAATTTAACATATGGATTAACTGTATTTTACAGTTGGAGGTTTTATTTGGTAGTCCTGTACAAGTTGTGGATTGGTGTTCAATATTTAGCTCTGTGAAAACGATTGTGAATGAAAATATAACTTTCAATCTTATACATGGGCTGGTCTGCAAGCTCCAAGTCCTTCATTTTGTAGTAATGGAATTGATACTGTATCTTTCAGTCGTAATCTCTGTGGGATTTTTGAACTGGTATGTAATGCATAACTTGGTCTAACGTCTGATGTACATTATTGGGATTCAGAGGATCATAGGAAGTAAGGGCATTAGGCCATTCAGCCCATCGAGCCTGCTCCAACATTCAAACAGATCGTGACTGATCATCTACCTCTACGCCATTTTTCCCTGCTATCTCCATATCCCTTGATCCCGTTATTATTTAGAAATCTATCGATTTCTGTCTTGAATATGTTCAATGATTGATCTTCCACAGCCCTCGGGGATAAAGAATTCCACAGATTTCTCACCCTCTGAGTAAAGAAATTCCTGCTCATCTCAGTCTGCCCTTATTCTGAGTCTGTGTCCCCTTGTTCTAGACTCACTAGATAGAGGAAACATCCAATCCATATCTACCCTGTGACACTCTGTAAGAACTTTGTCTGTTTCAATGAGATCACCTCTCATTCTTCAAAACTCTAGAGAATTTTGGCCCAGTTTTTGCAGTCTCTCATCATAAGACAATCCCACCATCCTAGGGGATGAGACCGGTGAATCTCTGTTGCACTCCCTCTATGACAAGTCTATCCTTCCTTAGATAAGGAAACCAAAATTGTACAGAATACTCCAGGTGCGGTCTCATCTAGACTTCATACATCTTTACTCATGTACTCAAATACGCTTTCAATGAAGCCAACATACCATTTGCCTTCCTAATTGCTTGCTGCACCTGCATACTAGCTTTTAGTGTCTCATGAACAAGGACGCCCAGGTCCCTTTGGACATCGACACTTCCCAGCCTCACCATTTAAGAAATACTCTATCTTTCTGTTTATTCTACCAAAGTGGAGAACTTCACACTTATTTACATTATATTCCATCTGCCATGTTCTTGCCCATTCATTTAACCTGTCCAAATCCCCTTAAAGCCTCCTTGCATTCTATTTATGTTTTATTTCGAGATACAGCACTGAAACAGGCCCTTTGGCCCACCAAGTCTGTGCCGACCAACAACCACCCATTTATACTAACCCTACAGTAATCCCATATTCCCTACCAGCTGCCTGCACTAGGGGCAATTTACAATGGCCAATTTACCTATCACCTGCAAGTCTTTGGCAGTGGGAGGAAACTGGAGCACCCGGCGAAAACCCATGCGGTCACAGGGAGAACTTTGGGGCGGCACAGTGGCGCAGTGGTTAGCACTGCAGCCTCACAGCTCCAGGGACCCGGGTTCGATTCTGGGTACTGCCTGTGTGGAGTTTGCAAGTTCTCCCTGTGTCTGCGTGGGTTTTCTCCGGGTGCTCCGGTTTCCTCCCACAAGCCAAAAGACTTGCAGGTTGATAGGTAAATTGGCCATTATAAATTGTCACTAGTATAGGTAGGTGGTCGGGAAATATAGGGACAGGTGGGGATGTTTGGCAGGAATATGGGATTAGTGTAGGATTAGTATAAATGGGTGGTTGATGGTCGGCACAGACTCGGTGGGCCGAAGGGCCTGTTTCAGTGCTGTATCTCTAATCTAAATCTAATCTAAAACTTGCAAACTCCACACAGGCGGTACCCAGAATTGAACCCAGGTCCCTGGAGCTGTGGTGCTAACCGCTGCACCACTGTGCCACCCATTCATTCTGTACCTTTCAATTCTGTAAATTTTGTCTGTTCTATTTCAGATTTTATAGTTAAAATGTGACCATGGTGACAGAGTTTATTTAGATCTGATAGTGAGTTTGTTTTTGGACTGTGATTGATGTATCAACCTGTCAGCTGTACTGAATTGGAGTGAAATAGAAACAACTTCTGTCTCTCATGCTGTTGTTTGACTGTTGGTTGAAAATGTGTCTCTTGACTTTGGGATCAGTGTCTGTCTGACGACTTCTTTTGTTTGTTCCAGTGGAACTGATGAGCTGGCAGTATCTCTGTGCTTTGGGAGTGATCCTGTACCGACTGTGTGTTGGAACGAGATCACTGCACTTTTCCTTGCGTCCCAGAATCACCACATCCATTCAGGTTCCTTCATGTATTTTCCTGCAGGAATGAAAGAATTGGTGAGGTAGAAGATACAAAAGCGATCAATGTAATCGTCCCAATAATAATCATTATGAACAATCACAAAATGAAAACCAGGAACACAAACAGTGTCAGTGTCTGACTCCACTGCAGTACTGCAGTATTCAGCTTCTGTTTACCAGGTGTTTGCAGTGGTTTTACAACAAGTTTGTGACATTCAGAAACAACACAAGCCCTGCACTGCTCAATGACTGGGACTGTCCGATAGAGCAGTGACCTTTACACAGTCACATTTCTATTTCAACGGAAAACAAGCAGCCACTATTTAAAATGTGCCTTTCACACTTCTCACCTGGTGTCTGCAATAAATGCTCTTTGTCTAACTGTCCACATCGTTATTTTGCGGCTATTTTCCCCCCACTGTTCACAATCCAACAAACAGTGAGAGACTGGAACTAAAGCAGGAAAATTCCCTCTCCTTTGGGTGGTGAAATTGTCAGTGATTTTCAATAGTGATTTCTTCCCATTGTGTCTCCCTGAGCCTGGACAGACACTGTCCGAGAATGAACTCTCCCTTCCCCGTGTCCCCGGCTCACTCCATGTTCCGGGAGCAGCTCCTGCTCCACAGTGTCTGTTACAAACACTCCCCGACTCCCCCTCAACTTCCCACCACTCAATGCTAATCTCTGAGCACATCTGCGGACACGCTCCCAAAGCAGTGGCTGCTGGAAGCAGATGCTGTTTGTTCCCTTCCCCCGGGCCCGGGAAGTCTCCATTAGCAGCTGATTTAAAGCATCTTCCCCTGATTGAGTGAATGGCCTCACAGACTGGGTTTGGGGAAAGACTGCGCATGCGCTCCACTCCTCATTGTGACGTCCCACTGGGGCGGGGCTGCATCGCGCGTGCGCAGATCTCTGCAGCAATTCAGCATTCAAACATCAATGGGAACTTTCCCCATTTCACCCTCATCAAAGTCCCAAAGAAAGTGAAGAGGGGCTTGGACTGGAGGGAGGGAGGGGCGGGGTAGGGGGAACCTAGAACCCAGAAAGCTGCCCACTTGCCCCATTTAGATGCTCAATTTGCGGTTATTCCCTGCAGGGGGTTTGTTATTATTGAGCCCCTCCTGGTAAAACAATCCGATAGAAAGAGGGGAGAAAGGAGGGAGCCGGTGTGTTTGCTGGGACCTTGCAGAATTCATTTCAGCAGCAAAAGTCCCGGGTTATATTAACCCGAGTGAAACACGCTCTCAGTGAGAGGAAAACCGAACGGCCCTTTTCATCTTTTCATTGGAAACAAAGTAGAGCCGGAAGTGCGGCGAGCAGAGCAGACACACAAGCTCAATGACAGGAGAGCTCAGCCGTCCCTGAGTTTCAGCTCCCAGCTCTTACATTTCCTCATCCACACTGTCTTTACTGTGGATGTTCAGGGGTTCCTTGTCGGATCTGAGGACTGTATCCATTAAACATTCTGAGTCAGGAGATCCACACACTCTGTTACCAAGATTTATGGGCAGGAATGTTTCAAAACTTTGTCTATTAAATCATTGTATTATTCACAGAACTAATGAGGCAATCGGTTCATTATTCAGGCCTTGAACTTGGTTTGGGTCGACCGAAAACTGAGAGCTTCAGCACCTTTCCACTTCTTCACTAATATAACTGATTTTTTTGATGAAGTAACAGAAAAGGTTGATGAAGGGAAAGCAATGGATGTTGTCTATATGGATTTTAAGAAAGCGTTTGACAAACTACCACATAAAAGGCTGGGTAACAAAACTGAGGCTCCTGGAATAGGAGGGTCAGTATCTGCTTGGATTAAAAAATGGATGAAATATCAAGAAAAGCGAGTTGTGATATTTGGTTGTTTTTCAGAATGGAAGATGGTGAACAGTGATGTCCACAAGGGTCAGTGTCAGGACCACTATATATAGAAATGACTTGAATATTGGAATCACAGAATCACAGAATTGTTACTGCCCAGAAGGAGGCCATTTGGCCCATCGTGTCTGCACTGACTCTCCAAATGAGCAATTCACCTGATGTCACTTCCCCGTCTTCTCCCCATAATCCTGCACATTCTTCCTTTTCAGATAACAGTCTAATTCCCCTTTGAATGCTTCAATTGAACCTGCCTCCATCACATTCTCAGGCAGTTCATACTTTAACCACTCACTGTGTGAAAAAGTTTTTCCTCATGTCGCTTTTGCTTCTTTTACCAATTACTTTAAATCTGTGCCCTCTCGTTCTCGATCCTTTCACAAGTGGGAACAGTTTCTCCCTATCCACTCTGTCCACACCCCTCATCATTTTGAATACCACTATGAAATCTCCTCAGCCTTCTTTTCTCCAAGGAAAACAGTCCTAACTTCTCCAATCTATCTTCATAACTGAAGTTCCTCATCCCTGGAACAATTCTCATGAATCTTTTCCATAATCTCTCCAATGCCTTCACATCTTTCCTAAAGTGTGGCACCCAGAACTGGACGCAGTACTTCAGCTGAGGCTAGTGTCTTATACAAGTTCAACATGACCTCCTTGTTCTTGTACTCTATGCCTCTATCACTAAAGCCGAGGATACTGTATGCTTTATTAACCACTCTCTCAACCAATGACATATAACCCCAGGTCCCACTGCTCCTGCACCCCCTTTAGAATTGTACCCTTTATTCTACATTGTCACTCCATGTTCTTCCTACCAAAATGAATCAATTCACATTTCTCTGCATTGAACTTCACCTGTCATCTGTCCTCCCATTCCACCAACTTGTCTATGTCCTTTTGAAGTTCTACACTATCATCCTTACAGTTCACAATGCTTCCAATTTTCGTATCATCCATAAACTTTGAAATTCTGCCCTGTACACCAAGGTCTAGGTCATTAATATATATCAGGAAAGGCAAGGGTCCCAACACTGACTCCTGGGGAACTCCACTACAAACCTTCCTCTCACCCGAAAAACATCCATTGATCACTACTCTTTGTTTCCTGTCACTCAGCCAATTCCATATCCATGTTACTACTGTCCCTTTTATTCCATGAGTTATAACTTTGCTCACAAGTCTGTTGTGTTGCACTGTATCAAACTCCTTTTGAAAGTCAATAAAAGCAAAATACTGCAGATGCTAGAAATCTGAAATGTAAACAAAAAGTGCTGGAAATACTCAGCAGGTCTGGCAGCATCTGTGGAAAGAGAAGCAGAGTTAACGTTTCAGGTCAGTGACCTTTCAGATGCTGTCAGACCTTTTGAAAGTCCATGTACACCACATCAACAGCATTGCCCTCATCATCCCTCTCTGTTACCTCATCAAAAAACTCCAGCAGGACAGTTAAACATGACTTTCCCTTAAGAAATCCATGCTGTCTTTCCTGAATTAACCCACATTTGTCCATGGGACTATTAATTTTGTCCCGAATTATTCTTTCGAGAAGTTTTCCCACCACCGAAATTGAACTGACTGGGGAGTGAGACGTGGTGAGTTGCTTTAGCAGAGAGCCAGCACGGGTTCGTCAGGCCGAATGGCCTCCTTCTGTGCTGTAGCCATTCTATGATTGTATGATTCTAGCGACAACTGTTGGTGGAGAGGCAGTGATGCAGGAATGGGTTGACAGAAAGGGGAAAGTCTGGGCTGGTGTGTGTTTGCAGCATTTGCAGCTTGTGTTCGGGTTTGTGAATAAAGGTGATTTGGTGTGTTCCAAATTGAAGTGTTTATTGGAAGCAAGAAGTTGATGTCAATGAAGAATAAAACGTGTTAAGATGAAGCGTGGTGTGAATGTGGATAGCAGTAAATATTGTGCTGGTGAATTATTTGTGTTAATAAACATCCACTGCACCCTCTGCTGCAGGCTGCTGTTTATATCCAGCTGTGTATTAGTGCTGTGTGTTAACTAGATAAACGTTTGTTTCAACGCTGTTTATAAAGCAATAGCATTGCACTCAAACAGTCCCAGACATAGCAACACACGTACAAAAGCAAAATACTGCAGATGCTGGAAATCTGAAACATAAACAGAAAATGCTTGAAATAGTCAGCAGGTCTGGCAGCATCTGTGGAGAAAGAAACAAAGTTAATGTGAGCTAAGGAAACAGACCTGAACTGTTAACTGTTTCTCTCTGCACAGATGCTGCCAGACCTACTGAGCATTTCCAGCATTTTCTGTTTTTATTATAGCAACACCTTTGATCAGCAGTAGCGGTGATAGTGCGAGCCAGGGGGCAGCCGGGAAGGTACGTTTCACTATAAAGTACTTACCTGGCGATTCGGCGGACGCGGACACGGGGACTGCTGGGTAAGTGAACTTATATATTCGGGCAGTGGCTAAACCCGAAACACTACACGTGTAGTGTCTCCCACCCATCCTCCTCCTCCAACCAAAAAAAAGGACTCTTGTGTGGAGGGTTTGGTAAGGTAAGGTTTTCCTTTATATTTTTTTATTCTCTGTTGTCAATTTAGAGCAGAGGGGATGGAAGCTAGGGCAGTTGCATGCTCCTCTTGCAGGATGTGGGAGGTAAGGGTCACCACTTGTGTCCCTGCTGACTTCACCTGTGAGAAGTGCACCCAACTCCAGCTCCTCACAGACCGCGTTAGGGAACTGGAGCTGGAGCTGGATGAACTTCGGATCATGCGGGAGGCAGAGGGGATGATAGAGAGCAGTTATAGGGAAGTACTGACACCTAAGTCACAGGATAAAGGTAGCTGGGTGACCATCAGGGGAGGGAAAGGGAATAGGCACACAGTGCAGGGATCCCCTGTGGCCGTTCCCCTCAATAATAAGTATACCGTTTTGGATACGGTTGGGGGGGGGGGACCTACCAGGGGAAAGCCACAGCGGCCAGGTCTCTGGCACTGAGCCTGGCTCTGCGGCTCAGACGGGAAGGGTGGAGAATAGGAGAGCGATAGTGATAGGAGATTCAATGGTTAGAGGAACAGACAGGAGATTCTGTGGTCGCGAATGAGACTCCCGGATGGTATGTTGCCTCCTGGGTGCCAGGGTCAGGGATGTCTCAGATCGAGTCTACAGGATTCTTAAGGGGGAGGGGGAGCAGCCAGAAGTCGTGGTACATATCGGTACCAATGACATAGCTAGGAAAAGGGATGAGGACCTGAAAAGCGAATATAGGAGTTAGGTTGGAAGCGAAAAGGCAGGACGAGCAGAGTAGTAATCTCAGGATTGATACCGGTGCCACGTGCTAGTGAGGCTAGAAACAGAGAGCGAGTGCAGCTGAACACGTGGCTACAGAGCTGGTGTAGCAGGGAGGGCTTCAGTTATGTGGATCATTGGGATACCTTCTGGGGAAGGTGGGACCTGTACAAGAAGGACGGGTTGCATCTGAACTGGAGGGGCACCAATATCCTGGGCGGGAGGTTTGCTAGAGCTCTTCGGGAGGGTTTAAACTAGTTTGGCAGGGGGATGGGAACCGGAGCTATGGATCAGTGGATGGGGTAGCTGTTGAACAGGCAGATACCGAGTGCAGAGAGTCTGTGAGGAAGGTTAGACAGTTGACAGGGCAAAGTTGCAGCCAGTATGATGGGTTGAAGTGTGTCTATTTTAATGCAAGAAGTGTCAGGAATAAGGGTGATGAACTTAGAGCATGGATCAGTACTTCGAGCTACGATGTTGTAGCCATTACGGACACTTGGAGATCACAGGGGCAGGAATGGATGTTGGATGTTCCCGGGTTTGGATGTTTCAAAAGGAATAGGGAGGGAGGTAAAAGAAGTGGGGGAGTGACATTGTTAATCAGGGATAGTATCACAGCTGCAGAAAGGGAGGTCATCGAGGAGGGTTTGTCTACTGAGTCATTATGGGTGGAAGTCAGAAACAGGAAAGGAGCAGTCACTTTATTGGGAGTTTTCTATAGACCCCCCAATAACAACAGAGACAGGGAGGAACAGATTGGGAGGCAGATTTTGGAAAGGTGCAGAAGTAACAGGGTTGTTGTCATGGGTGACTTCAACTTCCCTAATATTGATTGGAACCTCCTTAGTGCAAATAGTTTGGATGGAGCAGTTTTTGTCAGGTGTGTCCAGGAAGGTTTCCTGACTCAATATGTCGATTTTTTTTTTTTATTTCCAAAATATACTTTATTCATAAAGATCTGTAAAAATTACATTGCCAAACAGTACCAAAAAATACAAACATTGCAAGGGAGATCAGTTTCCTTCAATACTGTCATGAGTTTCTTCCCAACCCTTCCGTTTCACAATTGTCATGTCAATTACAGTTTTACATATACAGCAATTGAGAATATTAACGATACAGTTCGAGGGGTTTCCCATGGATCCAGCCCATCAGTCCAGCTTGGTGGGGGAACCTTACACTGTGGTCTTTCCCTATTGAGCCTTTGCTGCGGCTGCCCCAAGCTTTAGTGCGTCCCTCAGCACGTAGTCCTGGACCTTGGAATGTACCAGTCTGCAACATTCGGTGGTGGACAACTCTTTGCGCTGGAAGACCAGCAAGTTTCGGGCAGACCAAAGGGCGTCTTTCACCGAATTGATAGTCCTCCAGCAGCAGTTGATGTTTGTCTCAGTGTGCGTCCCTGGGAACAGCACGGAGAGCACAGACTCCTGTGTTACAGAGCTGCTTGGGATGAACCTTGACAAAAACCACTGCATCTCTTTCCACACCTGCTTTGCAAAGGCACATTCCAGGAGGAGGTGTGCGACCGTCTCTTCCCCACCACAGCCAACGCGGGGGCACTGTGCGGAGGGGGCTAGACTTCGGGTGTGCATGAAGGATCTGACGGGGAGGGCCCTTCTCACCACCAGCCAAGCTACGTCTTGGTGCTTGTTTGAAAGTTCTGGTGATGAGGCATTCCGCCAAATGACTTTGACGGTCTGCTCGGGGAACCATCCGACAGGATCCACCGTTTCATTTTCCCGTAGGGCCTTGAGGACATTCCGTGCAGACCACTGCCTGATGGACCGGTGGTCAAAGGTGTTTCCCCGCAGAAACTGCTCCACGAAGGATAGGTGGTACGGCACCGCCCAACTGCATGGAGCGTTCCGCGGCAATGTGACCAGGCCCATCCTTCGCAACACCGGGGACAGATAGAACCTCAGCACGTAGTGACACTTGGAGTTTGCGTACTGGAGGTCTACACACAGCTTGATGCAGCCGCACACGAAGGTGGTCATCAGGATGAGGGCTGCGTTGGGTACATTTTTCCCGCCCTTGTCCAGAGATTTGAACATCGTGTCCCTCCGGACCCGGTCCATTTTAGATCCCCAGACGAAGCGAAAAATGGCTCGGGTGACTGCCACGGCGCAGGAGTGGGGTATGGGCCAGACCTGCGCCACGTAGAGCAACAACGTGAGCGCCTCGCACCTGATGACCAGGTTCTTACCCACAATGGAGAGAGATCGCTGCCCCCACATGCCCAACTTTTGTCGTACCTTGGCTACTTGCTCCTCCCATGTTTTGGTGCACGCCCCGGCCCTTCTGAACCATATCCCCAGCACCTTCAGGTAATCTGACCTGACGGTGAAGGGGACAAAGGATCGGTCAGCCCAGTTGCCAAAGAACATGGCCTCGCTCTTGCCGTGGTTAACTTTGGCTCCCGAGGCCAGTTCGAACTGGTCGCAGATGCTCATCAGTCTGCACACGGACAGCGGATCCGAGCAGAAAACGGCGACGTCATCCATGTACAGGGAGGTTTTGACCTGAGTGCCTCCGCTGCCTGGGATTGTCACCCCTCTTTTGCTCGCATCCTTCCTAATAGACTCAGCAAAGGGTTCAATACAGCAAACAAACAAGACCGGGGATAGAGGGCAGCCCTGTCTGACTCCAGATTTGATCGGGAAACTTTCCGATTCCCACCCGTTGATTGAGACTGCGCTACTGATGTTTGTGTAGAGCAGTTGGATCCAATTGCAGATTCCCTCCCCAAACCCCATTTTGGAAAGCACGTCCATCATGTAGGTGTGCGATATCCTGTCAAAAGTCTTCTCCTGGTCCAGGCTGATGAGGCAGGTGTCCACCCTCCTGTCCCGTACGTAGGCGATCGTATCCCTCAGTAGCGCGAGACTATCAGAGATCTTCCTGTCGGGTACAGTACAGGTCTGATCGGGGTGAATCACCAACTCCAGAGCAGACTTGACTCGACTGGCTATAACTTTGGACAGAATCTTGTAGTCAACATTAAGTAGTGAGCTGGGCCGCCAATTTCTGATTTCTGCCCTCTCCCCCTTCTGCTTGTAAATGAGGGTCATGATGCCTTTTCTCATGGATTCTGACATGCTGCCGGCCAGGAGCATACTCTCGTATACTTCCAGCAGGTCTGGGCCGACCCAGTCCCACAGGGCCGAGTACAACTCGACCGGTAAGCCGTCGCTCCCGGGAGTTTTACTCGTCTCGAAAGACTGGACGGCCTTTGTCAGCTCGTCCAGAGTTAGCGGCTTGTCCAGTCTCTCCCTCCTGCTGTCATCTAAGACCTCTGTGATAGATGACAGGAAGGACTGGGAGGCTCTGCTGTCTGTGGGCTTCGCGTCATACAGCCCAGCATAAAAGGATTTGCTGATCCTTAGTATGTCGGACTGCGAAGACGTTACCGAGCCATCTTCTTCCTTCAGGCTGCTGATAACAGAGCTCTCTCTGTGTACCTTTTGGAAGAAGTAACGCGAGCACGTCTCATCCTGCTCAATGGAACGGACTCTGAATCGGAAGATGATCTTGGAGGCCTCCTTGGCAAAGAGCGAGGCCTGCTGGCTCTTCACCTCTTGGAGTTCCTCCTTGACCTCGACCCCCATTGACTGCAACCGGAGTAGATTTTGCATAATTTTCTGGAGTCGGGACAGTTCCCTCTGTCTCTCTCTCGCCTTCTGAACACCTTTGTGGATGAAGAACCTCTTGATGTTCTCCTTAATCGCTTCCCACCAGTGAACTGGAGACTCAAAGAGGGGTTTCACGGTCCTCCAACCTTTGTAATCCCTTTTGAGTTCCTCAACGTTCTCTGGGGTCAGCAGTGTCGCATTGAGCTTCCACGTCCCTCTGCCAACCCGCTGGTCGTCCTGTAAGTGACAGTCGGCCAGTAAGAGGCAGTGGTCGGAGAAGAACACCGGCTTGACGTCGGTGGTTCCGACCGTGACAGCACGGGACACAAACAGGAAGTCAATCCTGGAACGGGCAGACCCGTCCGATCTTGACCATGTGTATCTGCGCTGCGCTCCGTCTGCAGGTTTGCTGCAGACGTCGTGCAGTTTGGCATCCTTAACTGTTTCTATTCGGAATCTGGACGTAGCGTCCAGTTTGCTGTCGTCACTGCCGGATCGTCCAGCCGCATTGATGATGCAGTTGAAGTCACCGCCTAGGATGACCGGCCTGGACGTCGCCAGCAGCAGTGGGAGCTGCTGGAAGACGGTCAGCCGCTCGCTGCGTTGTACCGGGGCGTACACGTTGATCAACCGGAGCGGAGCGCTGTTGTCCATCACGTCTGCTATGAGGAGGCGGCCGCCCACCACCTCCTTAACTTCGGAGATGGTGAAGTTACCTCCCCGCAGCAGAATACCCAGGCCGGAGGAACGGCAGTCATTACCCCCCGACCAGATCGATGGCCCGTGGGACCACCATCGCGACCACTGCCTGTAGGTGCTGAGGTGTGGTATTCCACACTCCTGCAGAAACAGTAGGTCAGCTTTGACCTTGGCAAGGTAATCCAAGGTTGAAACACATCGCGTAGTAGATTTAATGCTACGCACATTAATGGAAGCAATTCTTACACCCATGTTTTACTAAAAATTAGTTGTTGCTTCCCATACCATTTGTCCTCGCTAGTCCCAGTCCTTCGGGATGTTCCTGCATCCCCATCGTGTGCGCAAGCAGTTTCACGTTGGTTGGGCTCAGAAACCCCTCCTGATTTTTCATGCAGGGTTTGTGCCGCTCGGGTGACATCGGGGGGGTCTTGTAGGCAGAGAGCATTGGGTTGTCCTCAGCTGCTTCCATCTGTTCCTCCTCGAAAACATCACAGCTCCCGGTCTCCCGGAGCTCAGGTGCGCCAGCCGTGTCTTTGCTCCCGGTGTCCCGGAGCTGAGATGCGTTGGCCACGTCGTTACGTGTGGGGCATTGGGGTTGGGCCACGCCGGGCCCATCACAGCTTCCAGTGCCCGGGGGCTGGGATGCTTTATCATCCATCTCGGAGTTCTGCCGCCTCTTTTGAAGGGGCTGCCGTTCCAGCATTTCCCCGTCCAGTGAAGAGGAGTTGTTGCAGTCTGATTCAGAAGAGAGCCTCCTCTTGCCACTGGTTTGGGTGGTGGCTTTGGGATGTTTTTTCTTTGTGGCTTTCCTCTGGACCACTTGCCACTGACCTGTTTGTGTAGATAGGCTGACTGGAGGGGAAGCTATGTTGGATTTGGTGCTTGGCAACGAACAAGGCCAGGTGGCAGATCTCTTGGTGGGAGAGCATTTCGGTGATAGTGATCACAACTCCCTGACCTTTACTATCGTCATGGAGAGGGACAGGAGCAGACGGGATGGGAAAATATTTAATTGGGGGAGGGGGAATTACAATGCTATTAGGCAGGAACTGGGGTGCATAAATTGGGAACAGATGTTCTCAGGGAAATGCACGACAGAAATGTGGAGGTTGTTTAGGGAGCACTTGCTGCGACTGCTGGATAGGTTTGTCCCGATGAGGCAAGGAAGGGATGGTAGGGTGAAGGAACCTTGGATGACAAGAAATGTGGAACAGCTAGTCAAGAGGAAGAAGGAAGCTTACTTAAGGTTGAGGAAGCAAGGATCAGACAGGGCTCTAGAGGGTTACAAGGTAGCCAGGAAGGAACTGAAGAATGGACTTAGGAGAGCTAGAAGGGGACATGAAAAAGTCTTGGCGGGTAGGATTAAGGAAAATCCCAATGCGTTCTACACTTATGTGAGGAACAAGAGGATGGCCAGAGTGAGGGCAGGGCCGATCAGGGATAGTGGAGGGAACTTGTGCCTGGAGTCGGAGGAGGTAGGGGAGGTCCTAAATGAATACTTTGCTTCAGTATTCACTAGTGAGAGGGACCTGGTCGTTTGTGAGGACAGCGTGAAACAGGCTGATATGCTCGAACAGGTTGATGTTAAGAGGGAGGATGTGCTGGAAATTTTGAAAGACATGAGGACAGATAAGTCCCCGGGGCCAGACGGGATATACCCAAGGATATTAAGGGAAGCGAGGGAAGAGATTGCCGCGCCTTTGGCGATGATCTTTGCGTCCTCACTGTCCACTGGAGTAGTACCAGATGATTGGAGGGTGGCAAATGTTATTCCCTTGTTCAAGAAAGGGAATAGGGATAACCCTGGGAATTATAGACCAGTCAGTCTTACGTAGGTAGTGGGCAAATTGTTGGAGAGGAGTCTGAGAGACAGGATTTATGATTAGTTGGAAAAGCATAGTTTGATTAGAGACAGTCAGCATGGCTTTGTGAGGGGCAGGTCATGCCTCACAAGCCTTATTGAATTCTTTGAAGATGTGACAAAACACATTGATGAAGGAAGAGCAGTGGATGTGGTGTATATGGATTTCAGCAAGGCGTTTGATAAGGTTCCCCATGGTAGGCTCATTCAGAAAGTAAGGAGGCATGGGATACAGGGAAAGTTGGCTGTCTGGATACAGAATTGGCTGGCCCATAGAAGACAGAGGGTGGTAGTAGATGGAAAGTATTCAGCCTGGAGCTCGGTGACCAGTGGTGTTCCGCAGGGATCTGTTCTGGGACCTCTGCTCTTTGTGATTTTTATAAATGACTTGGATGAGGAAGTGGAAGTCTGGGTTAGCAAGTTTGCCGATGACACGAAGGTTGCTGGAGTTGTGGATAGTGTGGAAGGCTGTTGTAGGTTGCAACAGGACATTGACAGGATGCAGAGCTGGGCTGAGAAGTGGCAGATGGAGTTCAACCTGGAAAAGTGTGAAGTGATTCATTTTGGAGGGTTGAATTTGAATGCAGAATACAGGCGAAAAGACAGGATTCTTGGTAGTGTGGAGGAACAGAGGGATCTTGGGGCCCATGTCCATAGATCGCTCAAAGTTGCCACCCAAGTTGATAGGGTTGTTAAGAAGGCGTATGGTGTGTTGGCTTTCATTAACAGGGGGATTGAGTTTAAGAGCCGCGAGGTTATGCTGCAGCTCTATAAAGCCCTGGTTAGACCACACTTGGAATATTGTGTTCAGTTCTGGTCGCCTCATTATAGGAAGGATGTGGAAGCTTTAGAGAGGGTGCAGAGGAGATTTATCAGGATGCTGCCTGGACTGGAGGGCATGTCTTACAAAGAAAGATTGAGGGAGCTGGGACTTTTCTCATTGGAACGAAGAAGGATGAGAGGTGACTTGATAGAGGGGTACAAGATGATGAGAGGCATAGATAGAGTGGATAGCCAGAGACTTTTTCCCAGGGTGGAAAGGGCTATCACCAGGGGGCATAATTTTAAGGTGATAGAGGAAGGTTTCGGGGGGATGTCAGAGGTAGGTTCTTCACACAAGAGAGTGGTGGGTGCATGGAATGCACTGCCAGCGGTGGTAGTAGAAGCAGATACATTAGGGACATTTAAGCGTCTCTTGGATAGATACATGGATGATAGTAGAATGAAGGGTATATAGGTAGTTTTGATCTTAGAGTAGGTTAAAGGTTCGGCACATCATCGTGGGCCGAAGGGCCTGTACTGTGCTGTACTGTTCTATGTTCTATGTTCTGTAACACAGGTGTTGGGAGGCTCAGCCTGGCTACGCAATGTTACAAGGACGCTGAGTGACACCATCGACAACGGGACAGAGAGAAAAACACACAGAAAACTAATAGACTGTGAGGAAGCAAAAGTGAGGAACGGAGAGAGAGAGACAGACAACGAAACTGAGATGGAGAAACAAGGCATTTGTATGATTGTGCTCTCCCTGTTGTCTAAAGGTATTTCCTGTTGTGTAAATATGTTTTCTGTTGTGTAAAGATGTACCCTGTTGTTGTGTGAAGGTTTTCCCTGTTATTGTTTTATTTTCTGTTACTGACCGTCTCCTCACTGTGACCATTTGCCCTGGTTTTATTGTGGCCAACATCACCATCTGGTGGTGGAGAGGAGGCTCTGCAGGAAGGGGTTGACAAAGTGGGAGAGACTCGGCTGGTCCGTGTTTGTAGTTTGTGTTCGTGTGAGCAAAAGTGATTTGTTACTGATTGATGTGTTCACTAGAAGGAAAAAGCTGATTGCAATCGAGCGCGTCTTGCTTTTATGGGGAAACACTTGATGTTTTGAAAGTGAACTGTTTGTCTTCCTACCAAACATAAATAGCAGAGAATGGTTTCGATCCATCGACTTCTGGGTTATGGGCCCAGCACGCTTCCGCTGCGCCACTCTGCTAACTGCTGTTTTAAATTTTAGCTGCCTGTTAGTGAAATATGTTCATTTCCCCAATGTTTTTATCAAAATAGGATTGTGGTCGGATTTCTTAAGAATCCCGGACTCAGCAACACACGTGCTGACGGACTCACCCTCACTGCACAATGACACAAGGACACTGAGTAACAGCACCGACAATGAGGCAGGCAGAGAAAGACACACAGAAAACCAGGAAGAGATTATCAGGACCCAGAAAGGAACAGACAGAGAAAGACACACAGAAAACCAGGAAGAGATTATCAGGACCCAGAAGGGAACAGACAGAGAAAGACACAGAGAAAACCAGGAAGAGATTATCAGGACCCAGAAGGGAACAGACAGAGAAAGGAACTGAGCAAACCAGCAAGAGACAGCGAAAGACTCATGATTTATGTAATTGTGTTCTCTGTTGTGTAAAGATGTTCCCTGTGTTCTTTTAAAGATATTTCCTGCTGTGTAATATGTTCTCTGTTGTGTTACTGTATTCGCTGTTGTGTAAAGATGTTCTCTGTTATTGTGTAAAATGGTTCCCTGTTGGGTAAAGATCTTCTCAGTTGTGTAAATATGATCCGTCTTGTGTAAAAGTGTTCCCGGTTGTTTAA
Organism: Heterodontus francisci; assembly: GCF_036365525.1. NCBI lineage: Eukaryota > Metazoa > Chordata > Chondrichthyes > Heterodontiformes > Heterodontidae > Heterodontus > Heterodontus francisci. The sequence continues at coordinate 21,714,378 of NC_090405.1, forward strand.
ATATGTTCCCTGCTCTGTAATGTAGAGCTGAGTCTGCACTAATGGAATTGCTACAGTATCTTCCAGTCTGATACTGTATGAGGGCTGGAATGTGATCCAACGCACAGTCTATACAAATTAAATTGCTATTGTATCTTTTAGTTTCACAATCCGGGGGAGTTTTAAACTGAATTCTCAGTTTGTATCTCAGGTTATACTATCTTTCAGATTCTCTCAATCTGATATCACACTTGAGATTTAGACTGAAGAAAGGATGTACTGGCATTGGAGGAGTTCAAAAGAGATTCACTCAGCTGATTCCTGAGATGAAGGGGTTGGCTTATCAAGAACGGCTAAACAGGTTATTCATTCGTGTTTAGAAGAATGAGGGGTGATCTTTTTGAAACGTACAAGATTCTGAGGGGGCTTAACAGGGTGAAGGAGGGTCTCTGACCTGAAACATTAACTCTGCTTCTCTCTTTACAGATGCTGCCAGACCTGCTGAGTATTTCCAGCATTTCTTGTTTTTATTAACAGGGTAGATGTTGAGAAAATGTTTCCACTAGTGGGGGAATCTCAAACTAGGCGACATAGTTACAGAATAAGGGGACACTCATTTAAACTGAGATGCAAAGGAATTTCTTCTCTCAGAGGGGAGTGAATGTCTGGAATTCTCTACCCCAGACAGTATTGGAGGCTAAATCACTGAAAGTATTTAAAGAGGATGTAAATAGATTTTTGAAATATTGGAGAGTTGAGGGCTATGAAGAGCTGGCATGAAAGAGGAGTTGAGGTCTGGGGCAGATCAGCCATGATCTTACTGAATGGCAGGGCAGGCTTGAGGGGCCGAATGGCCTACTCCTGCTCCTATTTCTTCTGTTCTTATGTTATGTTATATCTAATGTATATGTCAGGATGCACTAATGGGAATTAATACTGAAACTTATAAACTCATAATGTGTGTAAATATTGGGCTGATATTTAACTTGAATCTCAGAGTACATTATTGTGGTTAATTCTGTAAGTTTGAAAAGGGAACTCTGTGCCATAATGAAAACAAGAAATGCTGGAAATACTCAGCAGGTCTGGCAGCATCTGTGGAGAGAGAACAAAGTTAATGTGAGCTAAGGAAACAGACCTGAACTGTTAACTGTTTCTCTCTGCACAGATGCTGCCAGACCAACTGAGCATTTCCAGCATTTTCTGTTTTTATTACAGCAACACAGGTGTTGGGAGGCTCAGCCTGGCTACACAATGTTACAAGGATGCTGAGTAACACCATTGACAACGGGACAGAGAGAAAAACACACAGAAAACCAATAGACTGTGAGGAAGCAAAAGTGAGGGACAGAGAGTGAGACAACGAGACTGAGATGGAGAAACAAGGCATTTGTATGATTGTGTTCTCCCTGTTATCTAAAGGTATTTCCTGTTGTGTAAATATGTTTTCTGTTGTGTAAAGGTTTTCCCTGTTATTGTTTTATTTTCTGTTACTGACCGTCTCCTCACTGTGACCATTTGTCCTGGTTTTATTGTGGCCAACATCACCATCTGGTGGTGGAGAGGTGGCTCTGCAGGAAGGGGTTGGCAAAGTGGGAGAGACTCGGCTGGTCCGTGTTTGCAGCTTGTGTTCGTGTGAGCAAAAGTGATTTGTTGATGATTGATGTGTTCACTAGAAGGAAGAAGCTGATTGCAATAAAGTGCCTTTGGAAGCATCTTGTTATTATGGGGAAATACTTGATGTTTTGAAAGTGAACAGTTTGTATTATTACGAAGCATAAATAGCAGAGAATGGTTTCGATCCATCGACCTCTGGGTTATGGGCCCAGCATGCTTCCGCTGTGCCACTCTGCTAACTGCTGTTTTCAATTTCAGCTGCCCGTTAGTGAAATATGTTCATTTCCCCAATGTTTTTATAAAAATAGGATTGGAGTCGGATTTCTCAAGAATCCCAGACTCAGCAACACACGTGCTGACGGACTCACCCTCACTGCACAATGACACAAGGACACTGAGTAACAGCACCGACAATGAGGCAGGCAGAGAAAGACACACAGAAAACCAGGAAGATATTATCAGGACCCAGAAAGGAACAGACAGAGAAAGATACACAGAAAACCAGGAAGATATTATCAGCACCCAGAAAGGAACAGACAGAGAAAGACACACAGAAAACCAGGAAGATATTATCAGGACTCAGAAATGAACAGACAGAGAAAGGTACTGAGCAAACCAGCAAGAGACAGCGAGATAAAAGCAAAATACTGCGGATGCTGGAAATCTGAAATAAAAACAAGAAATGCTGGAACCACTCAGCAGGTCTGGCAGCATCTGTGGAAAGAGAAGCAGAGTTAACGTTTCGGGTCAGTGACCCTTCATCGGAACGAAGAGTTAACGTTTCGGGTCAGTGACCCTTCATCGGAACGAAGAGTTAACGTTTCGGGTCAGTGACCCTTCATCGGAACGAAGAGTTAACGTTTCGGGTCAGTGACCCTTCATCGGAACGATGAAGGGTCACTGACCCGAAACGTTAACTCTGTTTCTCTTTCCACAGATGCTGCCAGACCTGCTGAGTGGTTCCAGCATTTCTTGTTTTTATTATAAGAGACAGCGAGAGACTGATGAACACCACTTGGAGGGAGCACTGAGGGTGGCAAGGGTCCAGAATGTAGTCTGGCTGGGGGGTTTCAATGTCCATCACCATGAGTGGCTCGGTAGCACCACTACTGACCATGCTGGCCGAGTCCTAATGGACATAGCTGCTCGATTGGGTCTGCAGTAGGTGGTGAGGGAACTAACAAGAGGGAAAAACATACTTGACCTCATCCTCACCAATCTGCCTGCCGCAGATGCATCAGTCCATGACAGTATTGGTAGGAGTGACCACTGCACAGTCCTTGTGGAGATGATGTCCCGTCTTCACATTGAGGATACCCTCTATCGTGTTGTGTGCCACTACCACTGTGCTAAATGGGATAGATTTTGAACAGATCTAGCAATGTATAACTGGGCATCCATGAGGTGCTGTGGACCATGAGCAGCAGCAGAATTGTAGTCAACCACATTCTATAACCTCATGGCCCGGCATATTCCCCCACTCTAACATTACCAACAAGCTGGAGACCAACCCTAATTCAATGAAGAGTGCAGGAGGGCATGCCAGGAGCAGCACCAGGCATACCTTGAAATGAGGCATCAGCCTGATGAAGCTACAGCCCAGGACTACTTTCATGCCAAACAGCAGAAGCAGCATGTAATAGACAGGGCTAAGTGATCCCACAACCAACGGATCAGATCTACACCCTGACACATCCAATGATGAATGGTGGTGGACAATTAAACAACCAACAGGAGGAGGTGGCTGCACAAATATCCCCAACCTCAATGATGGGGGAGCCCAGCACATCAGTGCAAAAGACAAGGATGAAGAATTTGAAACAATCTGCAGCCAGAAGTGCTGGGTTGATGATCCATCTCGGCCTCCTTCTGAAGTCCCCATCATCACAGATGCCAGTCTTCAGCCAATTCGATTCACTCAACGTGATATCAAGAAACGACTGAAGGCACTGGATACAGCAAAGGCTACAGGCCCTGACAATATTCCAGCAATAGTACTGAAGACCTGTGCTCCAGAACTTGCCGCGCCCCTAGCCAAGCTGTTCCAGTACAGGTACAATACTGGCATCCACCCGGCAATGTGGAAAATTGCCCAGGTATGTCCTGTACACAAATAGCAGGACAAATCCAACCCAGCCAATTGCTGCCTCATCAGTCTACTCTCAATCATCAGTATAGTGATGGAAGATGTCATCGACGGGGCACTTGCTTCACAATAACCTGTTCAGTGACGCTCAGTTGGGTTCCGCCAGGGCCATTCAGCTCCTGACATCATTACAGCCTTGGTTCAAACAAGGACAAAAGAGCTGAACTCAAGAGGTGAGGTGAGAGTGTCTGCCCTTGACATCAAGGTAGCATTTGACTGAGTATGGCATCAAGGAGCCAGAGCAAAACTGGAGTCAATGGGAATCAAGAGGAAAACTCTCCACTGGTTGGAATCGTACCTAGCACAAAGGAAAATTGTTGTGATTGTTGGAGGTCAATCATCTCAGCTCCAGGACATTACTGCTGGAGTTCCTCAGGGTAGTATCCTCGGCCCAACCTTCTTCACTACTTCATCAGTGACCTTCCTTCAATCATAAGGTCAGAAGTGGGGATGTTCACTGATGATTGCAAAATTTAGCACCATTCACGACTCCTCAGATACTGAAGCAGTCCATGTAGAAATGCAGCAAGACCTGGACAATATCCAGGCTTGGGCTGATAAGTGGCAAGTAACATTCGCGCCACACAAGTGCCAGGCAATGACCATCTCGAACAAGAGAGAATCTAACGATCTCCCATTGACATTCAACGGCATTACGATCGCTGAATCCCCCATTATCAACTTCCTGGGGGGTTCCCATTGACCAGAAACTGAACTGGAATAGCCTTATAAATAGTGTGACTACATGAGCTGGTCAGAGGGTAGGAAGCATGCGGTGAGTAACTCACCTCCTGACTCCCCAAGCCTGTCCACCATTTACAAGGCACAAGTCTGGAGTGTGATGGAATACTATCCACTTGCCCGGATGGGTGCAGCTCCAACAACATTCAAAAAGCTCGACACCATCCAGGACAAAGCAACACGCTTGATTGGCACCCCGTCCACAACATTCACTCCCTTCACCACTGACGTACAGTGGCAGCAGTGTGTACCATCTACAAGATGCATTGCAACAATGCACCAAGGCTACTCAGGCAGCACCTTCCAAACCTGCATCCTCTACTGCCTAGAAGGACAAGGGCAGCAGATGCATGGGAATACAACCACCTGAAAGTTCTCCTCCAAGCTACACATCATCCTGACTTGGAACTATATCGACATTCCTTCCTTCACTGTCGCTGGGTAAAAATCCTGGAACTCCCTTCCTAATAGCACTGTGGGTGTACCTACTCCACATGGACTGCAATGGTTCAAGAAGGAAGCTCACCACCACCTTCTCATGGGCAATTAGGGATGGACAATAAATGCTGGCCTGGCTGGCGACGTCCACATCCCATGAAACAAATAATTAAATGCAATAACAGCTCATCTCAATTCCTAGTGTTTCTAAATCCCACCAGACCAACATAAGCTGAACAATTATTGCATGTTGTGATTGACGGTCTGGTCTGTAAACTGCACTGTATCACAGATTGCTGACATTTGCTAACTGGAAGTGAGAACTGCAAAATCGGGACAGTAGTTCACACAGTCTGTCAGTGTGAAAGAATCAGGCAATGTGAGGTCATCGAATTTGTCTGTAAATGTTACACTCATATTGCTTTATATTTTTATATTGGAAATAAAAGTAATTATTTCGTGAAAATAGTGACATATTGTCCAAACTTTGGTAGCCAGTTGTTTTCGTCTTGCACTCAGCAGGGCAATCCACAAGAATACCAATTTAAGGGAAAACAACAACTTTCTTCTGTATGAGAAGAGAATGCTGATTGGTTGGCAAGTGAACTCTGATTGGGTGAGGCATTGCCATTCAGAATGCATCAGTTTATGGTAACTGACAGATAACTGCCCAGCTTTGTTTGAAATTTAAACCAGGCAGCTTGACTCTGATTGGTCAAGGCATTGCCCTGTGGAATGAGCCAGTGAATGGCTGTCACTTATTTTGTTTAGCTGAAACTGGCACAATATGTGTGCATGTTCTTTCTGTCTGCAAAGAACAGGGCCCTGTGTATTAATATATGTAGCTTACAGTACACACCAATGCACCACACTGTGAGCCCTACTGACAGTCTTAAATTGGTTGTCAACGTAATTCTTAGCACACTGAGAATTATTTAGCAAATGTTGTCCTATTGTGGAATCACATCTCATGTTGGATACTGTGTTTTGAGTTTTGCAAGCACGGGTTGGTTGGGTAGGGCCCATTGCGAACAGCGGAAGGGACATGTTATTTGATACAATCCGCCAGTTTTGGGATGTACGGTCTAGAAACCTAGCATCACACTGGTATTGAAATTCATATATCACGTTACTTATTTGTGTGATAGGCAGGACGTCTCTTTTGCTTGACAGCAGCATCCTGTTAGTGGTGAACACCACACTTGTTGCTCCTGCATAGTAACAGCAGGAAACAGCTCGCTTCACCTGTTACTGAAATACTGGGGATAAATTACCCTTCCAGGGTAATTTGAGGGAGACTGGGCACTTTTCAGGGCTCAAAATGACGTCCTTCAGCCCGTTTATAAGTTTGTGTGATATACAGATAGAAATGATCTGATCAGTGTAGCCATTGTAATGCAGGATGTCTTTGATTCGCCTTATTTCAGCATCAAGCTTGCATGGTGAGCAAATGGCTCAGCCCTATTTATGAGGTTGTCGATAAGACCAATCTTATAGCGCGTGGAACTGTAAGAATCCCAACGCGTGTATTGACCAGTGAAGGTAGGTTTGCGGTAGACCGTGGTAGAAAACCCCTTAGCAGATTTCTCAACTAGTACATCAAGGAAAGGGAACTCATTTGACAGCTCCATTCCAAAGGTGAATTTGAGTGTAGGATGGAGCCCATGAAGACGTGCAAGGAAATTATTTCATGCAACTGCGGATTCAAAGAGAGCAAACGTATCATCTACATATTGGAAATATGCAAGAGGTCGGAGGTTAGGTGTCATTCCCTTAAAAACAGTTTTGTCATGGAATCCAACAAAGATGTTTGTGAGAGCTGGGCCTAGAGGGGATCCCATGGCAACACCAGCGATACATGGTGTCAATAAAACTGAACTCAACTGTGCAAGTTGCCGAGTTCATAAGTTCAATGAATACGGATTCACACAATGGTGACGGGTCTAGATCACCATGATGTAGCACTGCAGTGCAAATATCTATGGCTTCCTGAAGTGGTACATTGGTGAATAGGCTAGCAATGTCAAATGAACACATGGACACGGCATTGCTATCGATATGCAAGTCCTGTATGGTCTTCACAAATGTGAAGGAATCCTTCACTGTGCATGTGGAGAACTTGCTCAAAAACTGGTTGTAACAATTTGCCCAACCATTTGGCAAATTCATTTCAGGATACTATTTACATTACTTCAAATAAAGAAAACACAACGACACAAAGAATTGAGCACAACGCTGAAAGTTTCACAGCAAATAGTCAAATGGGAAAAGGATGAAATACAGAAAGAAAAAGCCTAAAATACTGAAAACACTCAGCCAGTCCGGAAACAACTGTGGAGAAGAGAAGCTCGGGTTAGTGGTCCAGTTCTGTGACCCTTCTATAGACCTGAAACATTGCTCCTCCCTTCCTCTCTCCACAGATACTGCTGGAACTGCTGAATGTTTCCAGAATCTTCTGTTATTATTCAGATTTCCAGTGTGTGCAGTATTTCTCTTTTTGAAAATAAAATATTCCCTGAGAGGAATGGAACTTTACATAAAAAATAGGAGTGGGCCATTCGGCCCATCGAAATAGCTCTGCCATTCAATAAGATCACAGCTGATCTCCTACATCAACTCCATCTGACCACACTAGCACAGATCCCTTGATTCCCTTCGTATCCAAAAACCTATCGAGCTCTCTCTTGGATATACCCAATGATTGATCATCCACAGCTCTACAGTCACAGAGCGATACAGCACTGAAACAGGCCCTTCGGCCCACCGAGTCTGTGCCGACCAACAACCACCCATTTATACTAATCCTACATTCATCCCATATTCCCTACCACATTCCCACCATTCTCCTACCACCTATCTACACTAGGGGCAATTTACAATGGCCAATTTACCTATCAACCTGCAAGTCTTTGGCTGTGGGAGGAAACCGGAGCACCCGGCGGAAACCCACGCGGCCACAGAGAGAACTTGCAAACTCCGCACAGGCAATACCCTGAACGGAACCGAGGTCACTGGAGCTGTGAGGCTGCGGTGCTAACCACTGTGCGTAGAGAATTCCAAAGATTCACAATGCTTTGAGTGAAAAAAAATTCTCCTCTTCTCAGTCCTAAATGATTGAGCCATTTATGCTGAGACTGTGATCCCCAGTTCTAGATCCCCAGCCAGAAGAAACATCCTCCCAGCATTTACCCTGTTAAATCCCTTAAGATTTTTAGGTGCCAGTAAGATTACCTCTCACTCTTCTAAATTCTGAGGAATATTTTTTTTTTCCAAAATATACTTTATTCATAAAAATCTGCAAAAATTACATTGCCAAACAGTTTCAAACAGCACCAAAAAATACAAACATTGCAAGGGAGATCAGTTTTGTTCAATACTGTCATGAGTTTCTTCACAACCCTTCCGTTTCACAATTGTCATGTCAATTACACTTTTACATTTACAGCAATTGAGAATATTAACGATACAGTTCGAGGGGTTTCCCATGGATCCAGCCCCTCAGTCCAGCTTGGTGGGGGGGACCTTACACTGTGGTCTTTCCCCATTGAGCCTTTGCTGCGGCTGCCCCAAGCTTTAGTGCGTCCCTCAGCACGTAGTCCTGGACCTTGGAATGTGCCATCCGCAACATTCGGTCGTGGACAACTCTTTGCGCTGGAAGACCAGCAAGTTTCGGGCTGACCAAAGGGCGTCTTTCACCGAATTGATAGTCCTCCAGCAGCAGTTGATGTTTGTCTCGGTGTGCATCCCTGGGAACAGCCTGTAGAGCACAGACTCCTGTGTTACAGAGCTGCTTGGGATGAACCTTGACAAAAACCACTGCACCTCTTTCCACACCTGCTTTGCAAAGGCACATTCCAGGAGGAGGTGGGCGACCGTCTCTTCCCCACCACAGCCAACGCGGGGGCACTGTGCGGAGAGGGCGAGACTTCAGGTGTGCATGAAGGATCCGACGGGGAGGGCCCTTCTCACCACCAGCCAAGCTTCGTCTTGGTGCTTGTTTGAAAGTTCTGGTGATGAGGAATTCGCCAAATGACTTTGACGGTCTGCTCGGGGACCCATCCAACAGGATCCACCGTTTTCTTTTCCCGTAGGGCCTTGAGGACATTCCGTGCAGACCACTGCCTGATGGACCGGTGGTCAAATGTGTTTTCCCGCAGAAACTGCTCCACGAAGGATAGGTGGTACGGCACGGCCCAACTGCATGGAGTGTTCCGCGGCAATGTGACCAGGCCCATTCTTCGCAACACCGGGGACAGATAGAACCTCAGCACGTAGTGACACTTGGAGTTTGTGTACTGGAGGTCTACACACAGCTTGATGCAGCCGCACACGAAGGTGGTCATCAGGATGAGGGCCACGTTGGGTACATTTTTCCTGCCCTTGTCCAGAGATTTGAACATCGTGTCCCTCCGGACCCGGTCCATTTTAGGTCCCCAGATGAAGCAGAAAATGGCTCAGGTGACTGCCACAGCGCAGGAGTGGGGTATGGGCCAGACCTGCGCCATGTAGAGCAACAACGTGAGCGCCTCGCACCTGATGACCAGGTTCTTACCCACAATGGAGAGAGATCGCTGCCCCCACATGCCCAACTTTTGTCGTACCTTGGCTACTCGCTCCTCCCAGGTTTTGGTGCACGCCCCGGCCCTTCCGAACCATATCCCCAGCACCTTCAGGTAATCTGACCTCACGGTGAAGGGGACAAAGGATCGGTCAGCCCAGTTCCCAAAGAACATGGTCTCGCTCTTGCCGTGGTTAACTTTGGCTCCCGAGGCCAGTTCGAACTGGTCGCAGACGCTCATCAGTCTGCGCACGGACAGCGGATCCGAACAGAAGACGGCGACGTCATCCATGTACAGGGAGGTTTTAACCTGAGTGCCTCTGCTGCCTGGGATTGTTACCCCTCTTATGCTCACATCCATCCTAATAGACTCAGCAAAGGGTTCAATACAGCAAACAAACAAGACAGGGGAGAGAGGGCAGCCCTGTCTGACTCCAGATTGGATCGGCAAACTTTCCGATTCCCATCTGTTGATTCTGAGGAATATCGGCCTCGTCGACTCAATCTCTTCTCATAGGACAATCCCCTCATCCCAGGAAGCAATCGAGTGACACTTTGATACACTTCCTTTAAGGCAAGTATATCCTTCCTTAGGTAAGGGGAACCAAAACTGGACACAGTGCTCCAGGTGTGATCTCACCAAGGCTCTGTCTAATTGCAGTCAAACTTCTTTATTCTTATAAAAACTCTTCATAATGTTGAACACAACTATTAACTGCCCCATTAACATCTCTGCTCTAAGAACAAGGACCCCAGCTTCACACACCCCAGACCCCTATTCTTTCCACATTAGCTGAATTCCTGCATCTCTGATACATTCTAGTAAATCTCCTCTGCACCCTCTCTAAGGCCTTGCCATTCCTGCTAAAGTATGAAACATGGAATTAGAAACAATGCTCTAGCTGAGGCCTATAACCAGTGAGATTTATAAAGGTTCAGCCTCAATTCCTTGTCTGTGTCCCGTACTCCCATTTCTGGTTTCTGACTCAATGTCGGCTCTGAGCTGTTGAAACTGCCAGAATAAATATTTCCACCCAATAAAGCACTCGGAATGTGAGAAGGGACAAAGTGAGTGACCAAGTACATCAACTCCAAGTAAAACTCCACCATGTAGTGAAAACACTCAAAACACAACGGCTCTTTTAAGAGCCACCCACAATCTCTCTGAAAAAGCTGCACCAACATCTCTCTAGAATTGGTTTATTTCATTGGTTTTAATGCTCAGTAACTCTCTGGAACTTTCTCACTGTCTTTGTGTTTTCTGTTTCAATCTGGTATGGAGATTCTGGGAAGATGAGTTTCACTGCCTGGGAGGATCTTTGTGGTTTTCCTGCAGAAACACAAAACAAAGTCTCTTTTCAGAGTCACCCACCGCCTCATAGGGACAGCAGTGACATGGGAACGGGAGCTGGGGTGTGTTTTATGCCGGAAATAACAGTTAATGATTTATGTTGTGCTCTCGTTATCTTCCAATCTCTGAATTGAGCCTTTCCACCGCACCAGGGTTATGGGGAGAGTTTTCATCATTTCTTTTCCAAACGTACAGACGATGTTATAAAGTTGCTGATTTATCCAGATGGCGGATTCTCCCCTCACAGTGAAAAGTAACATCACACCTTCACATCTGCTCATTGTTTTATAATTGAATAATTAGTCAAATGGAATTATTTGTGATGTTATTTCCCCCGAGACGGTGTTTCCTGCAGTGAAACTGATCAGTTTCAGCTCAGTCATTCAGGGACCTGGAATTCCTGCAGTTTGAGCCCGCTGTAACCCCAGCCCACTTCTGATTGGTCACCCTCTTCTCATAAAGTCAGTGACAGCACATGAGGAGGCCATTCGCCCCATTAAGTCTATGTCGGGCTTCCAATCTGTTCAGTCCCCGACTCGATCCCCAAAGCCCTGCATAATCCCTTTGGGTCAAAATGACCGTGGCGGGACTCGGACTTGCAATCTTCTGATAACATCATGGAATATACCGAAGTCAGACGCCTTATCCATTAGGCCACACGGCCATTAGCTCATATGAGTTATTCAATCAGAGAACCTCGAAGCACAAAATACAAAAAATCATTGGTTGAACCTGTCAACCTGGCACAATATTTGAATTTGTGAAAGCCGCCAATTTCACTATGGAAAAGAAGTGATCGACTGGAAAAGTACATAAAAATCTATTTTCCCGTAGCGGTTTAAATAAACTTTTGAAACACAATTTTGCTTTTACCGACTCAAATTGCTGGTGCTATTTTATGAACAGTTTTATTTTGCCAATTTTTGTCAACTTCTCATCCGTAACTGACAGTAAAAGACTCCGTTCAGCAATCTTTCACACGACAAATAACTCAAACTCAGTGTGGAAGTAATAAATTACAGACTATTGGGAATTCCCCTTCACACAGGCTTCAGGGGGACAGTGAGAAGCCACTGAAATAGTTGCTTCATCCTTTTAAAAGGTTCCCATTCTGTCCTGTTACTGACATGTTGGAATCAGATTTGTATTTAACAAGTTTATTTCTGTGAAAACAAAATCCTCAACGGACCAGCTGGGAATCTGGGAATCACTGTAGTAAGATAAAAGGCTTTTGATTGAGAAGACGGGACCTTCTCACCAGCAGCCGGGTTACATTCCCCTCACATCCTTATTCAGTGAGCAGCTCTTTCCCTCGAGAAATAGACAGCAGCAGTTGGAAGTTCAGTAAAAGGATCGGTTAATTGAGACAAGTTTCTGACTGACAGGTGGTGCTGAATATTAATACAAGAAGGTCCTGGAATGGGAAACAAGTGTCCAGAGTGGGGTCTGAAATCAGGACAGGGAAATGGCCAGCACTGACACAGATCATTTCATTATTACATTGATATCTGACTGTCTATAAGGAGAAGCGAGTTAAACACATGATGGTGAAAGGAATGGAAGATGACGCTGGTTGTTCTAGATGAAGAGGGATAGACAGAGGTGTGGGTGCAGCAGACTTCAGACAGTAATCAGCCCTTTCAGATACTGTGGGTGGATCTGAAAAGAGCCTTTGGGTATTTGATAAAATCCTGGCAGATTGACTTGGTTTTGGTGCCCGGAGCGCTGGTTTTCTTGGGCAGCAACACGGCCTGGATATTCGGCAGCACCCCGCCCTCAGTGTCCTGGAATCAAAAGCAAGTGTCCAGAGTGGGACCTGAAATCAGGATAGGGAAAAAAGCTCTTTGTTTAAAAACCCTCAAATAGCTACCTTGTAATCGGTCAGGTTACTAATGTTTTAGTTAGTGTAATTTATGAATAATTACTAATTAGAAAGTGCTGTTTGGACAGAGTGTAAAGCTGTGAGTTGATGTGTGAGGGACTTCACTGACTAGGGGAAGGAGGTGCTCTTTGGTCTCTCTTTTCTTTTCTGCCTTTTCAGCCTCCATGATACAGGGGAAGAAGCTGATCGGTGAGTAACTGGTAAATTATTCTACTTATTACACTTATTACACGAGCAATAATGAGTTTGTAAAGCTAAGTAATGGCAGGGCAGCTCGAAAAGTAAAAGTTCGAAATTGGGGGAAGGCAAATTTTACAAAACTGAGAGGTGATTTGGTGGATGTGGACCGGATACAACTTCTTGAAGGAAACCCAAAGATGTTTTATCAGTCCATTAAGAGCAAGAGGATAACTAAGGAAAGGGTATGGCCTATCAGAGATGTACAAGGGAACTTCTGTGTGGATCCAGATGTGGGTGGGGTTCTTAATGAGTTTTTTGTCTCTGCCTTCACAAAGGAGAGGGATGATGCAGACATTGTAGGAAAAGAAGAGGAGTGTGAAATATTAGATACGATAAGCATAATGAGAGTGGAAGTACTAGAGAGTCTGACATCCTTCAAAATGAATAAATCACCAGGGCCAGATGGTTTGCATCTGAGGTTGTTAAAGGAAGCCAGGGAGGAAATAGTGGATGCGCTGAGGATCATCTTCAAATCCTCACTGAATATGGGGGAGGTGCCGGAGGATTGGAGGTCTGCGAACGTTGTTTTCTTGGGCAGCAGCATGGCCTAGATATTAGGCAGCACACAGCCCTGAGTGATGGTCACCCCTCCCAGCAGCTTGGTGAGCTCCTCATCATTCTGGACAGCCAGCTGTAGGTGTCTGAGGATGTTGCGGGTCTTCCTGTTGTCCTGGGCCGCGTTACTGGCAAACTCGAGGATTTCAGCGGTCAGATACTCGAGCACAGCAGCCAGATAGACCGGGGCTCCGGCACCCACACGCTCAGCACAGTTGCCCTTTCTCAGGAGCCTGTGAACACGGCCCACCAGGAACTGCAGTCCAGCCCGGGAGGAGCGAGACTTGGCCTTGGACCGAGCTTTCCCGCCGGTCTTTCCTCTTCCAGACTTTTCCAAAAATATACTTGAGGACATTCCGTGCTGACCACTGCCTGATGGATTGGTGGTCAAAGGTGTTTTTCCACACAAACATTTCCGCGAAGGCACGGTCCAACTGGATGGAGCGTTCCGTGGCAAAGTGACCAGATCCATCCTTCGCAACACCGGGGTCAGATAGAACCTCAGCACGTAGTGACACTTGGTGTTTGCATACTGGGGCTCTACGCACAGCTTGATGCAGCCACATACTAAGGTGGCCATCAGGTTGAGGGCTACGTTGAGTAAATTTTTTCGCCTTTATCCAGAGGTTTGAACATCGTGTCCCTCCGGACCCTGTCCATTTTGCGTCTTCAGATAAAGCGGGAAATGGCTCGGGTGACCGCCAGAGCGCAGGAGTGGGGTATGGGCCAGACCTGCGCCACATACAGCAACAACGTGAGCACCTTGCACCTGATGACCAGGTTCTTACCCATAATAGAGAGAGATCGCTGCTCCCACATGCTCAGTTTATGTTGTACCCTGGCTACTCGCTCCTCCCAGGTTTTGGTGCACGTCCCGGCCCTTACAAACCATATCCCCAGCACCTTCAGGTAGTCTGACCTGACAGTGAAGGGGACAAAGGATCGGTCAGCCCAGTTCCCAAGGAACATGGCCTCGCTCTTGCCATGGTTAACATTGGCTCCCGAATCCAGTTCGAACTGGTCGCAGATGCTCATCAGTCTGCGAATGGACAGCGGATCCGATCAGAATACAGCAACATCATCTATGTACAGGGAGGCTTTGACCTGAGTGACTCCACTGCCTGGGATTGTCACCCCTCTTATGCCCGCATCCTTCCGAATAGACTCAGCAAAGGGTTGGATACAGCAAACACACAAGGGAGGGGAAAGAGGACAGCCCTGTCTGACTCCAGATTTGATTGGAAACTTTCTGATTACCACCCAATTTTTTGGACTGTGCTACTGATGTTTGTGGAGAGCAGTTTGATCCAATTGCAGATTCCCTCCCCAAACCCCATTTTGGAAAGAACGTCCATCATGTGTGTGTGCGATATCCTGTCAAAAGCCTTCTCCTGGTCCAGGCTGATGAGGCAGGTGTCCACCCTCCTGTCCCGTACGTAGGCGATCGTATCCCTGAGTAGCACGACACTATCAGAGATCTTCCTGCTGGGTACAGTACAGGTCTGGTCAGGGTGAATCACCAACTCCAGAGCAGACTTGACTTGACTGGCGATGACTTTGGACAGAATCTTGTAGTCTACATTAAGCAGTGAGATGGGCCGCCAATTTCTGATTTCTGCCCTCTCCCCCTTCTGCTTGTAGATGAGGATGATGATGCCTTTCCTCATGGATTCTGACATGCTGCCGGCCAGGAGCATACTCTCGTACACTTCCAGCAGGTCTGGGCTGACCCAGTACCACAGGGCCGAGTACAACTCAACTGGTAAGCCGTCGCTTCCGGGAGTTTTCTTCGTCTCAAAAGACTTGATGGCCTTTGTCAGCTTGTCCAGAGTTAGCGGTTTGTCCAGATTCTCCTGCATGCTGTCATCTCAGACCTCTGTGATCGATGACAGGAAGGACTGGGAGGACGTGCTGTCCATAGACTTCAGGTCTTACAGCCCAGCATTCAAGGATTTGCTAATCCTTAGTATGTCGGACTGCGAAGTTGTGACTGAGCCATCCTCTTCCTTCAGGCTGCTGATCACAGAGCTCTCTCTGTGTACCTTTTGGAAGAAGAAACGTGAGCACTTCTCATCCTGCTCAATGGAGCGGACTCCGGACCGGAAGATGATCTTGGAGGCCTCCGTGGCAACGAGCGAGGCCTGCTGGCTCTTCACCTCTTGAAGCACCTCCTTGACCTCGACCCCCATCGACTGCAGCCGGAGCAGATTTTGCATTCTTTTCTGGAGTGCGGACATTTCCCTCTGTCTCTCTCACACCCTCTGAACACCTTTGGAGATAAAGAACGTCTTGATATTCACCTTGATCACTTCCCACCAGTGCACCGGATACTCAAAGAGGGTCTCACTGTTCTCCAACTTTTTCAATCTCTTTTGAGTTCCTCAATGTTCTCTGGGTTAGCAGTGTAGCATTCAGCTTCCATGTCTCCCTGCCAACCCGCTGGTCATCCTGTAAGTGACAGTCAGCCAGTAAGAGGCAGTGGTCGGAGAAGAACACCGGCTTGACGTCGGTGGATCTGACCGTGAAAGCAGGGGACACATACAGGAAGTCAATCCTGGAACGGGCAGAACCGTCCGATCTTGACCAGGTGTATCTACGCTGCGCTCCGTCTGCAGGTTTGCTGAAGACATTGTGCAGTTTGGCATTTTTTAAGAATCTGTGCGGAGCGTCCAGTTTTCTGTCGTTACTGCCAGATTGTCCAGCTGCATCAATGATGCAGTTGAAGTCACCTCCAAGAATGATCGGCCTGGATGTCACCAGCAGCAGTGTGAGTTGCTGGAGGATGGTCAGCCTCTCACTGTATTGGACCGGGGCATATACGTTGCTTAACTGGAGCAGAGCATTGTTGTACATTACATCTGCTACGAGAAGGCGACCGCCCACCAGCATCTTAACTTCAGAGATGGTTAAATTGCCTTCCCGCAGCAGAATCCCCAGGCCGGAGGAACAGGAATCATTTCCTCTGGACCAGATCGATGTCCCATGGGATCACCATCGTGACCATTGCCTGTAAGTGCTGCGGTGCAGGATTCCACACTCCTGACAAAACAGTACGCTGGCTTTGACCTTTGCGAAGTCATCCAAGGTTGAAACACATCACGTGGTGGATTTAACACAATGCATGTTAATCGAAGCAATCTTTATATCCACTATAAAGTTGGGTGTTGCTCACCACACCAGGTGTCCTTGCTAGTCCCAGTCCTTGAGTATGTTCCTGCATACCCATAGTGTACGCAAGCTGTTTCACATTCGTTGAGCCCAGAAACCCCTCATGGTTATTCATGAGGGTTTTGTTCCACTGGGCTAACATCGGTGGGTGGGGGGGCGGGTCTTGTAGGCAGCAAGGCTTGGGTTGTCCTCTGCTGTTGGTGTCTTTCCCCTCGGTCCCTCCTCAAAGACATCACTGTTCCTGACTTCCGGAGCTGGAGCTGGAGTGCGCAGGACACTTCGCTGCTCTCGGTCTCCCGGAGCTGGGGTGCACTGAGCATCTCCTTGGGTTCCATGCTTTTGGTTTGGGGTGCACTGGGCGTGTCACAGCTTCCAGTGCCCCGGAGCTGGGGGGCTTTATCTTCCAGCTCCTTTGAGTTCTGCTGCTTCTTTTGGAGGTGCCATCGTTCCGGCCCTTCCTCGTCCAGTGAGGAGGAGCTGCTGTAGTCTGTCTCAGACGGTAGCCTCCTCTTGCCATTGGTTTGGGTGGTGACCTGTTCTTTTTTTGGAGGTTTTTTCTTTGTGGTCTTCCTTTGTACCACCTGCCACTGACCTGTTTGTCCATCTGCTGCCTCCTCCTCCATTAATTCTGTCTGTAGAGGTGGAGTTTCCAGGCACGGAGTAGGTGTTGGGTCTCTGGTTGCAGCTGCTTCCCCTTTCTTCTCTTTCTCAGATAGACTTTCATCGCTGTGGGGAGGATTGCTTGTTTCCCTCCCAGCACCAGACATGTTCACCGTTCCTTAACCCGGTCTTTCCTTGGTCCTTGCTGCCTGAGCATAACTGAGGCAGCGTTTGGGGCAGGTTTTGTAGAGGTGGCCTGCCCCACCTCACAGGTTGCAGTACTTACAATGTTTACAGTCCTTGGTGTGATGGCCTTCCTTCTTGCAGTTCTTGCAGACGACTGTGCTGCAGTTAGCTGCCACGTGACCAGATTTGCCGCAGGTACGACAAACTCTGGGCTGCTCCGCGTAGACCATGAAGCCTCGACTTCCCCCGAAAGCGAAGCTGGAGGGAGGATGGATGATGGCTCCGTTGGTATTGACCTTCAAGGTCACCTTGACCTGACGCTTGCTGGTCCAAATCCAAATGGGTCCTTGACATCAGTGCTGCCGCCGGCCACCTCGACGTACCTGGTGAGGAAGGTGAGTACATCCACGACAGGAACATGGAGGTTGTAGAGGTGGATTCTCACCACCCAGTCACATTGCGATGGCAGTGTGAAGAGCGGCTCCATTGTGAGGATCGACAGCGGCGCCTGGTTTCCCTTCTCCTTAAACACCTTCAGGAACTTGATGCATCCGCCAAGTTCTTGAACGTCACGTCAAAATATCCACAGCTGGGGAAGTCCTGCAGGCAGAAGATGTTTACAGCTTGGAATCCACAGCAATCAATAAGGATTTTCTTAATGAAGAAGGTACGATCAACCGGTGCATCTCCATCATTATCCTTCACTACCACCCGAACAGTGTTACACACTCCCTGGCCTGAAGTTACAGAATTGGTTACAGCCATTTTACTCAAAAACCTACCTGAGACAGGATCATGGTCTCTCCCCTGCTCCTCTTCCAGACATTTCCACAATCTCACAAATACTTTCACAAAGAGTGAGGAATTCCTCCCGCACTTCCCTGCTTTACCTTCTGGAGGAATGCAGTCCGGCTACTTCTGATTGGTTACTGTCTGCTGAATCTCATTGGCTGGTTCATGTCACCAATCAGGTAGCTGCTATTTTGCCGATCATCAAAGGGCAATGAGAAAATGGGGCGGAGATTGGCAGCGGCAAATTGTCAGAGCTGAAACCCATTCACAAATTTGAAAAGCCCGCAAAAATATTTGTGAAACAAGGAACAGCTGAAATATAATAAATAATATCGTCTAAAGAGTAAAATGTATTTCACTCTCTCCTCATATTGTGTTTCTCCTCATTGTCCGTCACAGATACGAGACTTACTTTCCTTCCGGGAGCGGAGCAGAGAGGAGTGGACCTGTGGGGAGAATGCCGAGAGCAGAACCAATAAATTGAGCCCATGGATCGCGGCCCAGTCACTCACCTTCCGGGAGAGGAGCGGACCTGTGGGGAGAACATCGAGAGTGGAGCCGATAAATTGAGCCTGAGGATCGCAACCCAGTCACTCACCTTCCAGGTGAGAAGCGGAGAGCAGTCCAGGCACGCCGGAGTTTGAAAACAAAGTGAGCAGTGATGTCACAGGAAGGCTGCAAGGTGATTGGTTGGTGAGTATCTGCTGTTAGGGAGTTACTCTAAATAGCTGGGTAAGTAACTAAAAGTAAAGGGAAAGGTCTACAGTTTTTTCAATAAAGGAGGTCGTGTTTTTTGGGGGCGAATCAAGGTCCCTAGTGTAAATAATTTAATTTTTGGGTAATTTAAGGGGATAAATTAAGGGTAAGTCATGGCAGGGCAGCTCAGCAATGTGGAGTGATCCTCCTGTGCAATGTGGGAAGTCAGGGACACTTCAAGTATCCAGGGCGAACACGTGTGCAGGAAGTGTCTCCAGCTGCAGCTACTCGAAATCCACGTTTCGGATCTGGAGCGGCGGCTGGAGATACTGTGGAGCATCCGCGAGGCTGAGATCATCGTGGATAGCACGTATAGGGAGGTGGTCACACCGCAGGTAAAGACTGCTCAGGTAGAAAGGGAATGGGTGACCACCAGGCAGAGTAGAAGAACTAGGCAGGTAGTGAAGGAGTCCCCTGGATCCATCTCGCTTTCTAACAGATTTTCCACTTTGAATACTGTTGGAGGAGCTAGCTTTTCAGGGGAATGCTGCAAGAACCAAGTCTGTGGCACCACAGGTGGATCAGCTGCACAAGCGGGTAGGAAAAGGAGAAGAGCTATAGTGATAGGGGATTCTATCGTAAGAGGTACAGATGGTCATTTCTGTGGCTTAAAACGTGACTCCAGGATGGTATGTTGCCTCCCTGGTGCTGGGGTCAAGGATGTCACAGAGTGGCTGCAGGACAAGGGGGAGGGTGAACAGTCAGAGGTCATGGTACACATTGGCACCAATGACATAGGTAGAAAGAGGGATGAGGTCCTGCAACCAGAATTTAGGGAGCTAGATAGCAGATTAAAAAGCAGGACCTCAAAGGTTGTAATCTCTGGATTACTCCCAATGCCACATGCTAATGAGTATAGGAGTAAGAGGGGAGAGCAGATGAATGCTTGGCTGAGGATATGGTGCAGGAGGGAGGGCCTTAGTTTCCTCGACCACTGGGTCTGTTTCTGGCAAAGGTGGGACCTACCTGTACAAGTTGGACGGGTTGCACCTGAACTGGAACGGGACCAACATACTTGCTGAGAGGTTTGCCAGTGCTGTTTTGGGGGGTAGGGGGGGTTTAAATTAATTTGGCAGGGGGGTCGGATACAGAGTGGAGGTACAGTAGGGGGTTAAACACAGTCAAATTTAAAAGAGAAACTGAGTCAGTCTGGAAGGCAGAGCAAATATAGACCTGTTACGGCACAAGTGAAAAATGCAAGGCTGGATTGCATTTATTTTAATGCAAGGAGTCTTACTAATAAGGCAGATGAATTGAGGGCGATGATTAGCACATGGGATTATGATCTTATTCCTATCACAGAGACATGGTTGAGGGAGGGGCTGGACTGGCAGCTCAGTATTCCAGGGTACAGAATCTACAGGCAAGACAGGTGAGGGAGTAAAAGAGGAGGTGGCATTGCACTGTTGATCAAGGAGTCAATTACTGCAGTAAGGAAGGATGATATCTTAGAAATTCCTCAAATGAGGCCATATGGGTAGAACTAAAAAACAAAAAGGGGACAATCACTTGGCTGGGAGTGTACTACAGGCCTCTAAACAGACAGGAAGAGATAAAGGAGAAAATATGTAGGCAAATCTCAGAGAGGTGTAAGAATCTTCTTCTTTGGCCTCCTTGTCTCGAGAGACAATGGGTAAGCACCTGGAGGTGGTCAGTGGTTTGTGAAGCAGCGCCTGGAGTGGCTATAAAGGCCAATTCCAGAGTGATAGACTCTTCCACAGGTTCTGCAGATAAAATTGGTTGTCAGGGCTGTTACACAGTTGGCTCTCCCCTTGCGCTTCTGTCTTTTTTCCTGCCAACTGCGAAGTCTCTTCGACTCGCCACACTTTAGCCCCACCTTTATGGCTGCCCGCCAGCTCTGGCGATCACTGGCAACTGACTCCCACGACTTGTGATCAATGTCACAGGACTTCATATCGCGTTTGCAGACGTCTTTTAAGCGGAGACATGGACGGCCGGTGGGTCTGATACCAGTGATGAGCTCGCTGTACAATGTGTCCTTGGGGATCCTGCCATCTTCCATTGGGCTCACATGGCCAAGCCATCTCAAGTGCCACTGGCTCAGTAGGGTGTATATGCTGGGGATGTGTTGGAGATACGGTCCTGCCACTTGATGCCAAGGATTCTCCGGAGGCTGCTAAGATGGAATGAATTGAGACGTCGCTCTTGGCTGACATACGTTGTCCAGGCCTCGCTGCCGTAGAGCAAGGTACTTAGTCACAGGCTTGATACACTTGGACTTTTGTGTTCCGTGTCAGTGCGCCATTTTCCCACACTCTCTTGGCCAGTCTGGACATAGCAGTGGAAGCCTTTCCCATGCACTTGTTGATTTCTGCATCGAGAGACAGGTTACTGGTGATAGTTGAGCCTAGGTAGGTGAACTCTTGAACCACTTCCAGAGCGTGGTTGCCGATATTGATGGATGGAGCATTTCTGACGTCCTGTCCCATGATGTTCTTTTTCTTGAGGCTGATGGTTAGGCCATATTCGTTGCAGGCAGCTGCAAACCTGTCGATGAGACTCTGCAGCCACTCTTCAGTGTGAGATATTAATGCAGCATCGTCAGCAAAGAGGAGTTCCCTGATGAGGACTTTCCATACTTTGGTCTTAGCTCTTAGACGGGCAACCTGCCACCTGATCTTGAGTGGAGGAAAATTCCTTCTTCTGAAGGGTTGAACGTATGTGAGAGCAGCAGGGAGAAGAAGACCCCAAACAATGTAGGTGCGAGAACACAGCCCTGTTTCATGCCACTCAGGATAGGAAAGGGGTCTGATGAGGTGCCGTTATGCTAAATTGTGCCTTTCATATTGTCATGGAATGAGGTGATGATACTTAGTAGCTTTGGTGGACATCCAATCTTTTCTAGTAGTCCGAAGAGATCACGTCTGCTGACGAGGTCAAAGGCTTTGGTGAGATCTATGAAAGCAACGTAGAGGGGCATCTGTTGTTCACGGCATTTCTCCTGTAGCTGGTAAAGGGAGAACAGCATGTCAATGTTGGATCTCTCTGCTCGAAAGCTACACTGTGCCTCAGGGTAGACACGCTCAGCCAGCTTCTGGAGCCTGTTTAAAGCGACTCGAGTGAAGACTTTCCCCACTATCCTGAACAGGGAGATTCCACGGTAATTGTTGCAGTCACCGCGGTCACCCTTGTTCTTATAGAGGGTGATGATATTGCCATCGCGCATGTCCTGTGGTACTGCTCCCTCGTCCCAGCACAGGCAAAGCAGTTCGTAGAGTGCTGGAAGTATAGCAGGCTTGGTACTCTTGATTATTTCAGGGTAATGCTGTGCTTCCCAGGTGCTTTTCTGCTGGCTAGAGAATGAATGGCATCACTGAGTTCCGATTTTGTTGGCTGTACGTCCAGCTCATCCATGACTGGCAGAGACTGGGCTGCATTGAGGGCGGTCTCAGTGACAACATTTTCCCTGGAGTACAGTTCTCGGTAGTGCTCCACCCAGCAGTCCATTGACTTCCGTTGGTCAGTGATTATGTCCCCTGATTTAGATTTGAGGGGGGGCGATCTTCTTGATGGTTGGCCCAAAAGCTCTCTTAATGCCATCATACATTCCTCTGATGTTTCCGGTGTCAGAGGCCAGCTGAATATGACTGCATAGGTGTTGCCAGTAGTCATTTGCACAGTGCCTGGCTGTTCTTTGTACAGCGCTTCTGGCTGCTTTAAGAGCTACGGATGTTAACTCGCTGGGGGCTTTCTTGTAGTTCAACAGTGCAATGCGCTTAGCGGCGATGACAGATTCCAGCTCTTCAAAGTTTGATTGAAACCAGTCTGCATTCTGCTTCACACGTTTGCCATAGGTGATCATAGCTGAGTCATAGATGGCATCTCTGATGTGGGCCCACTTGGTCTCTGCATCCCCTGCAGGAGTGTTTTGAAGGACTTTATCAAGTGAATTTAGAAATTACGTAACAGCTGTGTATAAGAAATTCTGCTAGTGTTGATGCGCAGGCGGCCCTTCCGCTTGGAGTGATGCAGCTTCTTTGGTTTGAGTCTAACCTTGCTGCATACCACACGCTGCACACCACACACATCCTTGTCCACTCAACACAGTATTAGACTGGCAGTAAAGTAGCTTGTCTGCAGCTTGCTGTGAAATGGCATGAGACTGACATCTCTTGGTGTGAAATAGAACTGCAAGAGGGAAATTGATAATAAAAAGCTCGGTGGGAATGTCAGCTGTGAGGGGGGTACAAAGGGCCGGATTTTATTTGGTTCACTCCCCCCGAGATTCCGGCCCTGCTCCAATTCTGGTCTTTTGAGCATCGCTGATTTTTATCGCTCCACCGCTGGCAGCTGTGACATCAGCTGTCCAGGCCCGAAGCCCGAGATTTCCCTCCCTGAACTCTCCGCCTCTCGACCTCTCTTCCCTCCTTTAAAACACTCATGGAAGCCTACTTCTGTGACCAAGCTTTTGGCCATCTGCTCTAATACGGTCTTGTGTGGCTTGGGGTCCAAATTTGCTTTCCGACACTCCTGTGAAGTGCCATGGAATGCTGTATTACGTTAAAGGTGCTCTATAAATTTACGGTGCGGGGTGAAGATGGTGCGAGGGGGGTGCGGGCTGGGACGGGGTTGTGAGGGGGTGAGCTGAGAGGGTGGAGCAGGGAAGGGGACGGGGGGTGGGGGGGGGGGGGTGGAAGTGGGGGGAGGGGGGGTGGAATCTGGTGCAGGTAAATAAGCCATTTCCTCAGTGCCCACCATCGACGTCCGGAAAGCTCATCCACGTCCTTCGGGAGGTGAAGCATCATTTGGCAGACTTAGAGGTGATTACATTTGCTAAGGGTTTTTTTTTTGCAGTGGTTTAAATAAAGGCATGCAGCATTGCCGACAGTGCGCTGCAGATGCTCTCCGAGCCATCTCCCGCGGGCGCTTTGAAGTTGCGGCCGGGGGGGCCGTTCGTGGATGTTTTGGGTGGTCGGGGCACCTTTTCACAGGACTTCTCTCGGGTCCCGCAGCTCCTTCTTCACCTCAATGGACTTACCGCATGCCGTGGCTGCAGACACTCTGGACTGTGAAGACAGCAGGATCGGAGATTAAAGTATCGGCAGCTGTGCTCGTCAGTTTCATCCGGATCAATTTCATTGAGAAAAAAACCCCGCACCCCCTTCCCCTGCACCCCCCCCCACCCCCTCCCTCTACCCCTCCCCCTTGCATCCCCTCCTCCCACCGGCACCATCCTACACCTGTGTAGGGGCCCCAACAACCCCACTGCCTTGTGGGCGTCTCGGGAGAGACCAAGGCTAAGGGAGTAAACCCTAACAGAAAATCCGGAGCGGAACCCCGTAGGCGGTCATGTGTCACCTTTGGCATGTTTCCGGCAGTTCCTGCAGCCATACTGGTGCCAAACGTCGTGTCCTGCACTCCTTTGGACCCCACCAGAAAGGCCGAGAGGGGGGTTTTGACGACTGGGCAACTCTCAACCTCCATAAATTTGCCCAGGCATGCGCCATGGAGAGGTCACTCCATAGTTGCCTCACAGCGACTGAAACAACACGGAAGGCAGCAGTTACGGGTTATAAGTCCAGATAAATTGGCGTAGAAACTGGGCGCCACGGGTTGCCTTTGTCGGTGGGAGAGGTCATTGCACCTCACTGGACAGCTACCGCCCGCCTCAAACCGGGCAGCCCCCGGTCAATAAGGTTCTGTCCCGCCACAGTCTGCCTGCTTCAATGGGTGCTTGGAGCTCAGGGTCATTGCCCGAAAGGTGGACTGATACACCGCACCAAACAACATGAAAAAAGGAAAGAAGGTACCAGCCCTTCGCTTTGCAAGCTGGAACGTCAGAACTATGTGTCCTGGCCTGTCGGAAGACCTTACACAAATCAACGATTCTCGGAAGACCGCCATCATTAACAACGAGCTCAGTAGACTCAATGTGGACATTGCAGCACTTCAGGAGACTCGCCTCCCCGCGAGTGGCTCTCTAGCAGAGCAAGACTACACCTTCTTCTGGCAGGGCAGGGATCCTGAAGAACCAAGACAGCATGGAGTGGGCTTCGCCATCAGAAACTCCTTGCTCAGCATGATAGAGCCTCCCTCAAATGGCTCGGAACGCATACTGTCCATCCGACTGCTCACCACCTCTGGTCCAGTACACCTACTCAGCATCTATGCTCCAACACTCTGTTCCGCACCTGAAGCTAAAGACCAGTTCTATGAACAACTCCATAACATCATTAGCAGCATCCCCAACACCGAACACCTATTCCTGCTGGGGGACTTTAATGCCAGGGTTGGGGCCGACCATGACTCATGGCCCTCCTGCCTTGGGCGCTATGGCGTTGGAAGGATGAATGAGAACGGGCAGAGACTGCTTGAGTTGTGTACCTATCATAACCTCTGCATCACCAACTCGTTCTTTCACACTAAACCCTGTCACCAGGTTTCATGGAGGCACCCAAGATCACGTCGTTGGCACCAGCTAGACCTCATTGTCACAAGGCGAGCCGCCTTAAACAGTGTTCAAATCACACGCAGCTTCCACAGTGCGGACTGCGACACCGACCACTCCCTGGTGTGCAGCAAGGTTAGACTCAGACCAAAGAAGTTGCATCATTCCAAGCAGAAGGGCCACCCGCGCATCAACACGAGCAGAATTTCTCACCCACAGCTGTTACAAAAATTTCTAAATTCACTTGTAACAGCCCTTCAAAACACTCCCACAGGGGATGCTGAGACCAAGTGGGCCCACATCAGAGACGCCATCTATGAGTCAGCTTTGACCACCTACGGCAAAAGTGCGAAGAGAAATGCAGACTGGTTTCAATCTCATAATGAAGAGCTGGAACCTGTCATAGCCGCTAAGCGCATTGCACTTTTGAACTACAAGAAAGCCCCCAGCGATTTAACATCCGCAGCACTTAAAGCAGCCAGAAGTACTGCACAAAGAACGGCTAGGCGTTGCGCAAACGACTACTGGCAACACCTATGCAGTCATATTCAGCTGGCCTCAGACACCGGAAACATCAGAGGAATGTATGATGGCATGAAGAGAGCTCTTGGGCCAACCATCAAGAAGATCACCCCCCTCAAATCTAAATCGGGGGACATAATCACTGACCAACGCAAACAGATGGACCGCTGGGTTGAGCACTACCTAGAACTGTACTCCAGGGAGAATGCTGTCACTGAGACTGCCCTCAATGCAGCCCAGCCTCTACCAGTCATGGATGAGCTGGACATACAGCCAACCAAATCGGAACTCAGTGATGCCATTGATTCCCTAGCCAGCGGAAAAGCCCCTGGGAAGGACAGCATTACCCCTGAAATAATCAAGAGTGCCAAGCCTGCTACACTCTCAGCACTACATGAACTGCTATGCCTGTGCTGGGACGAGGGAGCAGTACCCCAGGACATGCGCGATGCCAACATCATCACCCTCTATAAAAACAAAGGTGACCGCGGTGACTGCAACAACTACCGTGGAATCTCCCTGCTCAGCATAGTGGGGAAAGTCTTTGCTCGAGTCGCTCTGAACAGGCTCCAGAAGCTGGCCGAGCGCGTCTACCCTGAGGCACAGTGTGGCTTTCGTGCAGAGAGATCGACTATTGACATGCTGTTCTCCCTTCGTCAGATACAGGAGAAATGCCGTGAACAACAGATGCCCCTCTACATTGCTTTCATTGATCTCACCAAAGCCTTTGACCTCGTCAGCAGACGTGGTCTCTTCAGACTACTAGAAAAGATCGGATGTCCACCAAAGCTACTAAGTATCATCACCTCATTCCATGACAATATGAAAGGCACAATTCAACATGGTGGCTCCTCATCAGAGCCCTTTTCTATCCTGAGTGGTGTGAAACAGGGCTGTGTTCTCGCACCCACACTTTTTGGGATTTTCTTCTCCCTGCTGCTTTCACATGCGTTCAAATCCTCTGAAGAAGGAATTTTCCTCCACACAAGATCAGGGGGCAGGTTGTTCAACCTTGCCCGTCTAAGAGCGAAGTCCAAAGTACGGAAAGTCCTCATCAGAGAACTCCTCTTTGCTGACGATGCTGCTTTAACATCTCACACTGAAGAATGCCTGCAGAGTCTCATCGACAGGTTTGCGTCTGCCTGCAATGAATTTGGCCTAACCATCAGCCTCAAGAAAACGAACATCATGGGGCAGGATGTCAGAAATGCTCCATCCATCAATATTGGCGACCACGCTCTGGAAGTGGTTCAAGAGTTCACCTACCTAGGCTCAACTATCACCAGTAACCTGTCTCTAGATGCAGAAATCAACAAGCGCATGGGTAAGGCTTCCACTGCTATGTCCAGACTGGCCAAGAGAGTGTGGGAAAATGGCGCACTGACACGGAACACAAAAGTCCGAGTGTATCAGGCCTGTGTCCTCAGTACCTTGCTCTACGGCAGTGAGGCCTGGACAACGTATGCCAGCCAAGAGCGACGTCTCAATTCATTCCATCTTCGCTGCCTTCGGAGAATACTTGGCATCAGGTGGCAGGACTATATCTCCAACACAGAAGTCCTTGAAGCGGCCAACACCCCCAGCTTATACACACTACTGAGTCAGCGGCGCTTGAGATGGCTTGGCCATGTGAGCCGCATGGAAGATGGCAGGATCCCCAAAGACACATTGTACAGCGAGCTCGCCACTGGTATCAGACCCACCGGCCGTCCATGTCTCCGTTATAAAGACGTCTGCAAACGCGACATGAAATCGTGTGACATTGATCACAAGTCGTGGGAGTCAGTTGCCAGCATTCGCCAGAGCTGGCGGGCAGCCATAAAGACAGGGCTAAATTGTGGCGAGTCGAAGAGACTTAGTAGTTGGCAGGAAAAAAGACAGAGGCGCAAGGGGAGAGCCTACTGTGCAACAGCCCCAACAAACAAATTTCTCTGCAGCACCTGTGGAAGAGCCTGTCACTCCAGAATTGGCCTTTATAGCCACTCCAGGCGCTGCTTCACAAACCACTGACCACCTCCAGGCGCGTATCCATTGTCTCTCGAGATAAGGAGGCCCAAAAGGAAAAGGATAAATTTACACACAAGTTGTTGTTGTTTTTGGTCTGGAATGTATTGCCTGAGAGAATGGTGGAAGGAGACTCAATCGTAAGGTTGAAAAGGGAATTTCGATAAATCGTTGAAAGGAAATGAAAGAGCTGCCACAGGCACGATGGGCCGCCCTGGTTGTAGATGTCGTCATCGTCATCCTTCCTTCTACGTGAGATGATGGACTTGCAGCAAATCCATTGGTGATGGGATAGTTTCCCATGGTGCACTTTGTCCGATAGCTGAAGAGGTCAATCTGTGAGAGGCAGGTTCTTCCACAAGTGACACATATGAGGTGGGATTATCAGGTGTCGCTGTTTTCCATGTTGGCACCTGCTGTCAAGTTGCTGTCGTCACTGATCGTCATGGTGACGCACACACCAGTCCAGGGGTAATATCACCATTTCCCTCTGTTGTTGGCCAGTGTCTCCCATGTGTGAAAATCGATGTTTCGGGCCTTCATGTCCTGCTTGCAGGCATCCTTGAAGTGGGGCTTTGGGCATCCAACTGGTCTTCTGTCTCCGGCTACCTCCCCATACAGAATACCCTTGGGAATGTGTCATCTTCCATCCTGCGAACGTGCCTGAGCCAGCAAAGTCACCTCTGCTTGACGAGTGTGAGCATACTCGGGAGATTTGCTTTTGAAAGCATTGTTACATTTGTGATTTTGTCCAGTGTTTATTTGCGCAGTGTCTCACTGTCTTTTGCACAATTGCCTTGGCTAATTTCAAGTCATATAATGTTCTGGCTGCTGGTTTCATGTTCTGCTTTTTGCTTCAATAACAGATGTCATCTCTGCTGAGTAGGTGGGGAAGAGACAGTTGCCCACCTCCTTCTGGAATGTGTCTTTGCAAAGCAGGTGTGGAAAGAGATGCAGTGGTTTTTGTCGAGGTTCATCCCAAGCAGCTCTGTAACACAGGAGTCTGTGCTCTACGGGCTGTTCCCAGGGATGCACACCGAGACAAACATCAACTGCTGCTGGAGGACATTCTTTGGTCTGCCCTAAACTTGCTGGTCTTCCAGCGCAAAAGGTTGTCCACGACCGAGTGTTGCAGACTGGCACATTCCAAGGTCCAGGACTACGTGCTGAGGGACGCACTAAAGCTTGGGGTAGCCACTGCAAAGGCTCAATGGGGAAAGACCACTGTGTAAGGTCCCCCCGCCATAGTGAACTGGGCAGCTGGACTCATTGGAAACCCCTCGTGCTGTATACACCAGATATGGGTTTGCTGTAAAATGTCCATGTCAGGTAAAATGGAATGGAAGGGTTGTGAGGCAACTCACTCCTGTATTGAAGAAAACTGATTTCCTTTGCACTTTTTGGAATGTCAACTTGGTGCTGTTTTGAACTGTTGTATAATGCATTTTTTACAGATTTATATGAATAAAGCATATTTTTAGGAATAAAAACCTGGGGATTCATATGCATAGTTCTTTGAAGGTGGCAGGACACATTGAGAAAGTAGTTAGCAAAGCATATGGGATCTTGGGCTTCATAAATAGAGGTACTGAGTACAAAAGTAGCGAAGTTATGCTGAACCTGTATAAATTTCTAGTTGGGCCACAACCAGAGAATTGCATCCAGTTCTAGTCAACACACTTTTGGAGGGATGTGAGTGTCCTTGAGAGGGTGGAGGAGATTTAACAGAATGGTTCCAGACATGAGGGATTTTAGCTGTAAGGTTAGGTTGGAGAAGCTGGGGTTGTTCTCCTTGCAGCAAAGGAGATTGAGGGGAGATTTGATAGACATGTACAAGATTATAATAAATATGACAGGTTTAGATAACTTACAGGGCTTTGGGGATAGAGCGGGGGAATGGGACTGAATGGATTGATTTACATGGGCTTGATGGGCAAAATGACTTCCTGTACTGTAGTGACTCCATGACTCAATGACTCTCTCTCCTTCTCTCTCTCTCTCTCTCTGTCTATCGCTTTACCTCTCTCTGCCTCTCTCTCTCTATCTGTCTTTAGCTGGTCCTCTAACTTTCTATCGCACTCTCTCTCTCTTTTTTTTTTCACTCTCTCTCTCTCCCTCCATTACACACATATTTGTCAATCACATGTCAAAGAAGGAAGCGTAATGAAGGAATGGCTGCGCCCTTGAAAATGTTTCCAGCAGAATAGTTAAATGTTTAAAGTTTCTGTAGGGAGTTGGACCTGAGATGGTGAGACACAAGGATGTGAGGTTATTAAAGTCTTCACCAAATGTAATAGGGAATAATTTTCTTCACTGGTGAACCCAAAGGAACAAATATGGCACAAGAATGAGAAAAGTCAGAGGATTGAGAAACATCCAATGGTTCTTCACATCTACAAGTCAGCAGACCCACAGAAAAACAGTAGGTTGAGAGTTCAGATCCAGTGATAGACTGGACAAATATCGAGCCAGTGCTTTTTTCTTTATAAACCCAACATCTGTCCACTTGGCTATTGCACCTCGTCTCGATGTATCTGATAATACTGATACTATTTGTATTCCACAGTTGCTTTGAAATCACAGGCAATATAAATGG
The DNA here is from genome assembly GCF_036365525.1 of Heterodontus francisci. Classification (NCBI taxonomy): domain Eukaryota; kingdom Metazoa; phylum Chordata; class Chondrichthyes; order Heterodontiformes; family Heterodontidae; genus Heterodontus; species Heterodontus francisci. The sequence goes on from NC_090405.1 coordinate 21,744,918, forward strand.
ATTGGGAATGTCAATGGTCAGGAACCATTAATGGATTGGGAAAGTCAATGGACTGGAAAATATCAGTGGATTGGGAAATTCTATAGACTAAGTTATATCAATGGATTGGGACAGTTCAGTACATTGTGAAACATCAATGGATTAGGAAACAGGAATTAAAGGGACAGATGGAGTTCAACCTGGAAAAGTGTGAAGTGATTCATTTTGGAAGGTCGAATTTGAATGCAGAATACAGGCTTAAAGACAGGATGCTTGGTAGTGTGGAGGAACAGAGGGATCTTGGGGTCCATGTCCATAGATCGCTCAAAGTTGCCACCCAAGTTGATAGGGTTGTTAAGAAGGCATATGGTGTGTTGGCTTTCATTAACAGGGGGATTGAGTTTAAGAGCCGCGAGGTTATGCTGCAGCTCTATAAAGCCCTGGTTAGACCACACTTGGAATATTGTGTTCAGTTCTGGTCACCTCATTCTAGGAAGGATGTGGAAGCTTTAGAGAAGGTGCAGAGGAGATTTACCAGGATGCTGCCTGGACTGGAGGGTATGTTTTACGAAGAAAGGTTGAGGGTGCTAGGGCTTTTCTCATTGGAACGAAGAAGGATGAGAGGTGACTTGATAGAGGGGTACAAGATGATGAGAGGCATAGATAGAGTGGATAGCCAGAGACTTTTTCCCAGGGCAGAAAGGGCTATCACCAGGGGGCATAATTTTAAGGTGATGGAGGAAGGTTTCGGGGAGATGTCAGAGGTAGGTTCTTTACACAGAGAGTGGTGGGTGCGTGGAATGCACTGCCAGCGGTGGTAGTAGAAGCAGATACATTAGGGACATTTAAGCGACTCTTGGATAGGTACATGGATGATAGTAGAATGAAGGGTATGAAGGTAGTTTGATCTTAGAGTAGGTTAAAGGTTTGGCACAACATCGTGGGCCGACGGGCCTGTACTGTGCTGTACTGTTCTATGTTCTATGTTCCAGATGAAAGGATTGCATTAATCAATGGATTAGAATGTGGAGAGGCAGGAGAAAATGATGCCATTTTAAGTAGGGGGCCGGGGGTTAGTAGAAACAGACCAGGGCTATTTTACTCTCTATCTCACTCCTTTCTTCTATCTGGCTCATTATCACATCCTCTCTCTCTCAGAGCGGTGGGAATCACTGGAACCCACACTTGCTGCTCAGATTGTTTGGTTCCAGGAAAATACAACGTCCACATCAGATTGACAGGAAGGATAAATATGATTCAGAGCCAATCATATTCCTTTTGGTGATGTGTGCTCAGCTTTGTTATATCAGCAAAGGCAGCAGGAAATGCAAATCCTGAAGAGGTTTGATAGAGTGAAGAAGGAGAAAGTGTTGCCAGTGACAGAAGGGTCAGTAACCAGAGGAAACACATTTAAAGTAATTGACAAAAGAATTCGAACTGTGATGAGGAAGTTGTTTTTTCAGCAGTGTGTTGTTCTGGTCTGGAATGCAATCCTGAAAGGTCAGTGGAAGCAGATTCAATGTAAACTCTGAATGGAATTGGATATATACCTGACATGGAAAATATAACAGGGCAATGGGGGAAAGGACAGGAGTGTGGGATGTGGGATTAATAGAATAGCTCTGTTAAATATCAAGCAAATGCACAGTAATAAGGTTCAGTGCTTGGACCTCAGTTATTTTCACTCTGTCAATGGCAGAGAAGGCTCGAGGAACCATGTGGCTACTCCTCATGTTCTTCCCAGTGTCCAGGATAAAGTGTAACATCACACTGATTTCCAGATGGCCGAAACAAATGCAACAGACATCTTTTCTGGAAACATCACATTTAAAGTGAGAAACTAATCATAAGGCACGGACGGGGATTGAACCCGTGACCTTCAGTTTACGAGACTGACGCCTTACCACTTGGCCACCATGCCTTTTCTTAATGGACACCTGAGGCTCCAGAGGAGGATTTGTGATTCTTTTTCAATTTGGTTGAAACAGCATCGAGAAACATGCACAGAAATAAAGAGGGATTGTGGAATGGGAAACAGATCAGCCTCATTTCCATCATCAGCATCATGAAATCTTCATTTAGACGTTCCATTCCCATCCTCAGCTTTTCTCACATCTGTACAATAATATAAGAGTGGACATTGGGTTGTTACTGGGCAGATTATATAAATAGACTATGTGCATCATCACAGGAAGTGATGTAATATAATCTGTCCGGCACCTCATGGAGAGTTGTCGATGAAACCTTCAATGCAAGATGTGCAGAGTAAACTCAGGTTATTTTAACCGTCAGATTCTTATAAATTCTGTACTAAGCCTTGACAGATATCAGAATATTATATGGGGGCCACAGTAAACCAAAGTGAAGATGGAGAAATCTTTGCCTGTACCTTTGAAAAGGTCACTGGACTGAACCAAGCCGAGGAGTGGCCGAGATGGTTCCAGAGGTTTGCAAGGTATCGTACTGCATCGGGTCTCGTGCAGAAGCCAGACATGGAGCAGGTCAGTACGCTATTGTCTGCAATGGAGGGAGTGTGCAGGCAACATCCTCATGAAGAACAGAAGGCTACATGTGAAGAAGTTATTAAGGCACTCAAGACCTATTTTAATTGAGGAAAAAAATGTCATCGTGGAGCCAAAGTTAAAACGCTGCATTTGCTGACAACGCAACCACCAGGTGACGCTGTACTAGCACATGCGCAAATGCAGCCTCTTCCACTGAAACGTCACTGTCTGTGACATTCAGGCAGCTGCAAGGATTAAAGATGGAGCTACTCAATTTATCACAGAAAACAACTTAGACCCAAAAATCCCCTCAAAGGTTGCCATCACCGCCTCCGTCCCACCCCAACAGTCCCCCGCTCCTTCTTGTGTAGTCGCCAGTTATATAGTACCAAGTCATCTTAATTCACCTAAAGTGAATTACTTTTGGAGCAGTGACTGTCATTTCATAAGCAAATATGGCACATATCTACACAATGGACATGTTTTGGTTGATACTCGGAGAACGTTGCGCTGTTTGAAGTCTCATTAGAAGGACAGCACCTGTGACAGTGCTGCACACCCTCTGTAATTCAGTGAGGTTTCATAGAGTCATAGAGTTATACAGCACAGAAACAGGCCCTTCGGCCATCATGTCCGTGCCGGCCATCAAGTACCTATCTATTCTAATTCCATTTTCCAGCACGTGGCCGTAGCCTTGTATTCTGTGGCGTTTTGAGTGCTCATCTAGATACTTCTTAAATGTTGTGAGGGTTCCTGCCTCTGCCACTCCTTCAGGCAATGTGTTCCAGATTCCAACCACCCTCGAGGTGAAACATTTTTTCCTCAAATCCCCTCTAAACAGTGCCATCCCATTCTCCGGACGATCATTCCCCACTTCCCCCCATCCCACTCTCTGACTGCTCACTCCCCGCTTCACCCACCACCAGCCCCATCCTGCTGTCTGGCCGCTCACACTCCAGGCCATGGGCTCTGCCGCTTCCCTCCTCTCGGCCACTCGCTCCAACATTGCCCCATCACCCCTCGAGGCTCGCCTTGCTTTATCGGGTGGTGCGGTGAAGAATGATCGAATGTTGGAGCGAGAGGCCGAGAGGAGGGAAGCAGCATGGCTTAGAGCTAGTGTCTGGAGGGACGTGGGGGGGAAGCGGGGTGTGAGTGGACGGAGAGAGTGCAGTGCGGGGGTGGGGGGGTAGCAAGCGGCCGGAGGGCGGGGGAGCGGGGTAGCGAGGAGCGGGCAGCGAGCGGCCTGGAGTGAGTGGCTGAGAGGGGGTAGAGAGTTTTCCCGCGCATGCGACACTTCGTCCTGGAAGACGTAGGCTGAGCATGCGCAGCATCTCAGAGCGCAGGAGAGTGTTTGTGCATGTGCGCAGCTTGGAGCGCTCTGATGACGTCGGCTGGCTGCTGCATTGTCAGGAATCACTTTGAATTTAATAAGCGTACAAAACAGAAAGGGGAGAGTATTCATTCATTTATCAATGACTTGTACAATCTCACGGAGGATTGTGAATACAGCAACTTAAGAGAAGAGCTGAATGGAGACAGGATTGTGTTCGGGGTATTAGACAACACCCTTTCAGATCATCTACAGTCCAGGGCTGGTCTCACATTAACGAAAGAGTTTCAATTGAGCAGACAAACAGAGGTTAGAAAGTTTAACCAATCCGTTGTCCGAGGGGACAGGGAGAGTCTGATCTCCAGAGTTGCAGACTCAATTGAATTTGTTCAGAAAACAAAAGGAAAAATTAGGGGTAAAAGACAAGAAAGACGGGAAGAGCATCTAGTGGTAGCTGCAACCAATTGCAGTAGGTGTGGCCGAGAGAGACACAAGTGGGAAAACTGCCTCGCCAAAGAAGCTGAGTGTTTTTCCTGCAGAAAGATGGGACACTTTCAGTCAGTGTGTGGCAGTAAAATACCAGCACTGAATATAATTAAAGGGAAATCCCCAGACAGCAAAAACATTAATGAAGTACAGGATATCCAGTGTGGAAATACATTTTTTAGGTGAAATCCAGGAAATAAAGTGAGAGTTGCTGGACGACAGAAATTCTGAAATATTTTAAGATAGAGGTAGATAGATTCTTGATAAACAAGGGGGTGAAAGGTTATCGGGGGCAGGTGGGAATGTGGAGTTGAGGTTACAATCAGATCAGCCATGATCTTATTGAATGGTAGAGCAGGCTCGAGGGGCCGAGTGGTCTACTCCTGCTCCTAATTGGTATGTTTGTATGTAAGAAAACATGTTCTAGATACAATGAGAACTATCATTTGTTTGGAAATGGATTTGAACCCCCTTTTATCAAAAGGTGATAGAGCTTTAATTTTTCTACAATTAACAGGCAAATCCTTGTGGAGTTGAGATTGACAGAAACAATGGGCTGGATTCTATAGAGCCCTCGACGTCGAGATCTGTGGTGGGGGTGGGGTGGGGGCCGCCTGAAGATGGCCCCGGATGAGACCCGCCACGGACCTCAACGCCGGCAGGGCCTGGCTCGATATTGCCGGCGACGGCGAGGCCTTGTGGGGGACCCCCACCGCTCGGCAATGGGACCACAAACCTGCATTAATTATTATCCCATCACTTCCTGATATCCCGCTGCGATCTTCAGCCCAGTGGCCGGCACTGCCGTGCCTTCGGAGCCCCATCCGGGCAAATGAGGTGCAACACTGGTGAGGAGGGGGGAGAAGGTAAGTTTCTCAGTGTGGGGGAGGGGGGGCGGAGTCAAATTAATGTCATGGGTGTAGGGGATGGTGGGAAGGGTTACAGTTTACAGTTTGTGCAGTTTTGGGCGGAAGGTCAGATGGTAAAGGTAGGTTTTGGGAGGGAAGGGCAAATAATTAATTTAACTGTTATTGGGGGGATGGGAGAGAGGCAAAAGCAATGTATTTATTTTATTTCATTTAATCTTCCTTTAAATATTTTCCAGTAGGACTAACAGCCCTTTAAAAATGGCTGACACTCCAGTACAGTACTAAGGCAGTGCTGCACTATCAGAAATGCTGTTTTTCAGGTGAGACAGAAAACTGAGGATCCCTCTGCCCTCTCAGGTGGATGTTAAAGGTACCATGGCACTATTTCAGAGAATAGAAGGGGAATTATTTCTGGGATGCTGGTCATTGTTTAACCCTGAATCAACATCACTTAAAAACAGATTATCTCGTTTTTATCACGTTGTTGTTTCTGGGAGCTTGCTGTGCGCACATTGGCCACCATGTTTCCTACATGACTACAGTGACTACACTTGGAAAGTCCTTCATTGGCTATAAAAGGCTTTGCAATGTCCTGTGGTCGTGAAATGCAAGTCTTGCTTTTTCCATTGTTATCAGTGTCATTGTGATCAAAAGACAGGATTCGTGAACACAAAGTTTAAATCAATTTTGATTAAAATAATGTAAAAGCATCTATATTCTTGCACTGTACTTAATAATCTCCATCTTCCTATCCTTACAGAGTGCAATGTCATCGACCCTGAAATTGATTCCAGAATCTCATAGAATCTTAGACTCATAGAAAGTTTAAGGCACAGAAAGAGGCCACTTGGCCCTCAGACAATTTCAGCCCAGTTCTGATGAAAGGTCACAGATCACAAACGTTAACTCTGTTTCTCTCTCCACAGATGCTGCCAGACCTGCTGCAGATTTCCAGCATCTGCAGTATTTTGCTTCTGTGTTAATTTGAAAGTTAAAACTGACCCACCTGTTTACAATTCACACTGGGGTCTCCCATGAAATGATTCTGTATAATATTGATATAATGAATACAGATTCCGACACAGAGCTTCCTGTGGGGAATTGGGGATATGAAAACCAGCAGACTCTGCAGGGATTTCCACTGGGAGCACAAATTCACAAAATCTACCTTTTATATATTGATTCATTTTGATTGTCCTTCTGGAAAATTATTTTGAAACAATTTAAACATCAACCCACAGCTCCATGACTGGGTCAATTATGAGGTCATCCTCTGACAGGTCATGTGACAGCTGGAGCCACAAGACATCAGAACCAGATTTGTGACTGGATTAAAACCCGGAATCCTGTCATAATGGCTTTTCAAATAAAGCTGTTGCTGTTTGAAAACACAGCAGTTAAACTTTCTGCCTGACCATGAGGGGAGCTCGGGAGAAATTTACAAAACTCAATCCTTCAACAAAATAGTTCAACAATCATTAATATCGAAATCATGTGAGGATTTATATGCAGGAGAAACAAGCAGAATATAGAAAGTACAGAGGAGAGCTGAAAAAGGAAATGAGATCAGCAAGAGAATGTATGAGAAAAGATTAGCAGGTCACATAACTGGGAACACTGAAGTCTTTTACCAACATATGGACAGACAATGAAAGGGGGGATCAATTAGGAGATCCTGTGGAGACAGAGGGTGTTGCTGAGGCACTAATTAAGTATCACAAAATAAGCGGATGCTGCAAATGTCACAGTAAAGGAGGAGGAAGTGAAGAAATTGGACAGGATGAAAATAGATAAAGAGGTGACAATTACAAGGTTGGCAGCTCTCACAGTAGAAAAGTCACCCAGTTTGAATGGGCTGCATCCTGGGTTGCTGAGGGAAGTAAGGGTGGAAATATCAGAGACTTGAACCACAATCTTTCAATCCTCCTTAAATATGGGAATGTTGCCAGAGGACTGGAGGATGCAGGTAAGCTTGGGTAGTTCGATCTTAGTTTAATTTGACCATTTTTATAATGTATCCATTGTAATAACTAACAAGGTCAAGAAAGCCATTTTATAATTAACACATGACCAAAGGAGCCATTTTGTGTTCAGTACTAATGTGCCGTGAAGAGGACACTATTTGTGCTTAAACATTCGCACAACACGGGAAGAAACGGTTACCGATTATAAGCTCTCACTCAATTGGTGCAGAGTATGAGCACCAGGGGTTACTTCTGACAGTTGAAGAGATCATCGCATCTCATTGGATAGCTACCACCCACTCCAAGCTGGGTAGCCTCCAATCAGTTAGGTGCTGTCCTGCCACGACCTGCTTGCTTCAATGGGTGCTTGGAGCTTAGAGAGTCATCTCTCAACAGGCGGATCGATAATCAATGCACCAAGAGAAACAAGCTCAACAAAGAAGACACCAGTCCTTCGCATCATAAGCTGGAATGTAAGGACCATGTGTCCTGGCCTTACTGACACCCTTTTGCAGGTTGATGACACACACAAGACAGCTTTGATGGACAAAGAACTCACAAGGCTCAATGTGGACATTGCTGTGCTGCAAGAAACTAGACTCGTCCAAAGTGGATCCCTCAAAGAGAAACACTACACCTTCTTCTGGCAGGGGAAAGCCCAAGAGGCAACTCGTGAGCATGGAGTGGTTTTCACAGTAAAAAACACGCCACTTGAGATGAGTGAACCAGCCACAGTAGGCTCAGAGAGACTTCTTACTCTTCACTTGTCAACAAGCGTGGGCCCAGTTAATCTCATGTGCATCTATGTCCCGACACTCACCTCCACCCCAGATGTCAAGGATCAATTCTATGTGACACTTGACACTGCCATCAGTAGAATTCCCAGCACTGAGGGACTGTACCTTCTAGGAGACTTCAACACAAGCTTGGATACTGACTACACAGCTTTGCCAATGTGCATAGAGCACCAGGGGATTGGCAAGATGAACGAAAATGGACAGAGGTTGCTGGAGCTATGCTGTCACCATGGATTCTGTGTGATGAACAGCTACTTCCAGGTCAAGCTGTGCTACAAGGTGTCCTGGAGACATCTGAGATCATGCCATTGGCACCAGCTAGACCTTATCATCACCAGTGCAAACACCCTCAGCAGTGTCCTCATCACTCACAGCTATCACAGCGCTGACTGTGACACTGATCACTCCCTGGTGTGTAACAAGGTCAGGCTTCAGCCAAGGAAGCTTCATCCATCCAAGAAGAACGTCGTCCTCAGATCAACACTTGACGAACCACTGATCCAGAAAGGACCCAGGAGTTCCTCAACATCCTCGATCAGGCTCTTTCAGACAACAATGCTCAAGGTCTCAGTGCGGTGTCAAAGTGGAATCATCTGTTGACAAGCAGATGGAAAAGTGAGTGGAGCATTACCTTAAACTCTACATAACGGAGAATATTGTCATTGAAGTGGCTCTCAGTGCCATTCCAGACTTCCCTGTCATGGAGGAGCTGGACAGTGACCCCACCATAGTGGAGCTCAACAAAGCCATTGACCATCTTGCCAGTGGTAAATCCCCGGGAAATGATGGTATTCCACCTGGAATCATCAAAAGTGGAAAAGCGGCTCTACTGCAGCATCTCCATGAACTTCTGTGTCTCTGTTGGAAGGAAAGATCTGCACCTCAAAACATGCGTGATGCAAACATTGTCACCTTGTACAACAATAAGGGGGAATCGCAGTGACTGCAGCAATTAGCGAGGCATCTCCTTGCTAAGTATTGTGGGGAAGGTCTTTGCTCGCATTGCTCTGACCAGATTGCAGACCCTGGCATCACACATCTATCCTGAGTCTCAGTGCAGCTTCAGAGCTGGTAGATCGACAGTCGACATGATTGTCTCACTTCGGCAGTTACAGGAGAAGTACTGTGAACAGTACAGACCACTCTACATTGTCTTTACATATGAACATACGAATTAGGAGCAGGAGTGGGCCACTCGTCCCTTCGAGCCTGCTTCACCATTCAATAAGCTCATGGCTGAACTGATTACTCCACATTTCCATCTACCTCCGATAACCTTTCACCCCCTTGCAGATAAAGAATCCATCCATCTCTCCCTTAAAAATATTTAAAGACTCTGCTTCCACCGCCTTTTGAGGAAGAAAATTCCAAAGACTCACGACCCTCTGAGGGGAAAATTGCTCCTCATCTCTGTCTTAAATGGGTGACCCCTTATTTTTAAACAGTGACCCCTAGCTCTAGATTCTCCCACAAGGGGAAACATCCTTTCCACATCCACCCTGTCAAAACCCCTCAGGATCTTGTATGTTTCAATCATGTCGCCTCTTTCTCTTCTAAACTCTAGTGGATACGAACCTAGCCTGTCCAATCTTTCCTCGTAAGACAGCCCACCCATTCCATGTATTAGTCCAGTAAACCTTCTCTGTACTACCTCCAATGTATTTACATCCTTCCATAAATAAGGAGACCAGTACTGTACTCAGTATTGCAGAAGAGGTCTCACCAATGCCCTATATAGCTGAAGCATAACCTCCCTACTATTGTATTCAATTCCCCTGGCAATAAATGATAACATTCTATTAGCTTTCCTAATTACGTGCTGTACCTGCAGACTAACCTTTTGCGATTCGTGCACTAGGACACCCAGATCCCCTGCATCTCAGATCTCTGCAATCTCTCACCATTTAGATAATATGCTTTTTTATTCTTCCTGCCAAAGTGGACAATTTCCCACTTTCCCACATTATACTCCATTTGCCAGGTCTTTGCCCAATCACTTAACCTATCTATATCCCTTTGTAGCCCCCTTATGTCCTCTTCACAACCTACTTTCCTACCTATCTTTGTGATCAGCAAATTTAGCAACCATACTTTTGGTCCCTTCATCAAAGTCATTTCGAGAATTGTAGAAGGTTGAGGCCCCAGCACAGATCCCTGTGGACCACTCATTACTTCTTGCCAACCAGAAAATGACCCATTTATGCTGACTCTCTGTTTCCTGTCAGCGAGCCAATCCTCTATCCATGCCAATATGTTACCCCTGACACCATGAGCTTTTATTTTCTGCAATAACCTTTGATATGTCACCTTATCCTTCTGGAAATCGAAGTACAATACATCCACCGGTTCCCCTTTATCCACAGCACATGTAACTCCCTCAAAGAACTCCAATAAATTGGTTAAACATGATTTCCCTTTCACAAAACCATGTTGACTCTGCCTGAATACCTTTATTTTTTCTAAATGCCCTGCTATAACATCTTCAGTAATCGCTCCTAACATTTTCCCTGAGACAGATGTTAAGCTAACTGGCCTGTCGTTTCCTGCTTTCTGTCTCCCTCCCTTTTTGAATAAATGAATTACATTCGCTACTTTCCAATCTAACAGAACCTTCCCGAAGCGAGGGAATTTTGGAAAATTAAAACCAGCGCATCAACTATCTCACTAGCCAATTCAGGACCTGGCGACTTGTCAGCCCGCAGCTCCAACAATTTGTTTCGTACCACTTCACTGGTGATGGTAATTTTCTTGAGTTCCTCCCTCCCTTCCATTTCCTGACTTACAGCTAATACTGGGATGTTATTTGTATCCTCAATAGTGAAGACCAATCCAAAGTATCTGTTCAATTCATCTGCCATCTCTTAATTATCCATTATTAATTCCCCAGACACACTTTCCATAGGACCAACACTCACTTTGTTAACTCTTTTCTTTTTAAAATATCTATCGAAACTCTTACTAGTTGTCTTTATATTTCTCGCTAGCTTTCTCTCGTACTCTAATTTTACCTTCCTTATCAATCTTTTAGTCATTCTTTGCTGTTTTTTATATTCTGTCCAATCTTCTGACCTGCCTCCCATCTTTGCACAATTATAGGCTTTTTCTTTAAATTTGATAGTATCTTTAACTGTTTTCGTGAACCATGGATGGTGAGTCCCACCTTTGGAATTTTTCTTTCTCGTTGAAATGTATCTATTCTGTGTATTCTGAAATTTTCCTTAAATGTCTGCCACTGCATCTCTATTGACTTATCCCTTCACCTAATTTGCCAGTTCACTTTAGCTAGCTCTGCTTTCATGCCCTTATAATTGCCCTTATTTAAGTTTAAAATACTCGTTTGGGACCCACTCTTCTCTCCCTCAAACTGAATGTAAAATTCAATCATATTATGATCGCTACTACTTTGGGGCACCTTAACTATGAGGTCATTAATTAATCCTATCTCGTTGCACAATGCCAGGTCTAGTATAGCCTGCTCTCAGGTTGGCTCCAGAACTTATTTTTCCAAGAAATTATCCCAAAAACATTCTATGTACTCCTCATCTAGGCTACCTCTGCCCATCAGAATTTTCCAGTCTATATGGAGATCAAAATCCCCCATAATTATTGCTGTACCTTTCTGACAAGCTGCCATTATTTATTTTTTTATACCCCATCCTACAGTGTGGTTAATGTTAGGTGGCCTGCACACCACTCCCACAAGTGACTTCTTGCCTGTATTATTTCTCATCTCAACTCAAACTGCTTCGACATCGTGATCTCCTGAACTCAGGTCATCCCTCTCTATTGCGCTAATACCATCATTAATTAACAGAGTTACCCCACCACCTTTTCCAAGCTTCCTGTCCTTCCTAAATGCCATGTAACCTCCAATATTCACATCCCAATCTCTGTCGCCCTGCAGCCATGTCTCTGTAATGACTATCAGGTCGTACTTATTTATTCTATTTGTGCTCTCAGTTCATCTGTTTTGTTTCGAATGCTCCATGCATTCAGATACAGAGCATTTAGTTTTGTCCTTTTATTATTTTTGTAACCTCTAGCCTTATCTGTTGATTTACTCTTAGATTTGTCTGCTCTGTCCCTTCCTGTCACAGTCTGTTTATCATTTCCCATATTTATACCTTTCTCTCTTGCCTTGCCTCTCCTCCTTGATTCACCATATCTTCCCAAATTTGATCCCTTGCCCCCACTATTCAGTTTAAAACCGTCTCTAGTTCCCTAGTTATGTGGCTCGCGAGAACACCGGCAACAGCACGGTTCAGGTGCAGACCGTCCCAACGGTACAGCCACCACTTTCCCCAGTACTGGTGCCAATGCCCCACGAACCAGAACCCACTACTACCACACCAGTCTTTGAGCCACGCATTAATTTTTCTAATCTTATTTGTCCTATGCCAATTTGCACATGGCTCAGGTAATAATCCAGAGATGATTACCTTTGAGGTTCTCCTACTTAATTTGGTGCCTAGTTCCTCATACTGACTATGCAGAACCTCTGTCCTTGTCCTGCCTATGTCGTTGGTACCGACATGGACCACGAAGACTGCATTCTCCCCCTCCCATTGTATGTTTCTCTCCAGCCCTGAGCAGACGTCCTGGCACCGTCAAGCAACACAGCCGTCTGGACTCTTGTTCTTTGCTGCAGAGAACAGTGTCAATCCACCTTACTATACTGTCCCCTACTACCACTACATTCCTTTTTTCTCACTCTTTGAGCCGCAAACACTTTTTTTTTTATTTCCAAAATATACTTTATTCATAAAAATCTGTAAAAATTACATTCCAAACAGTTCAAAACAGCATCAAGTCAAAGAATACAGACAGTGCAAAGGTGATCAGTTAACTTCTGTACAATCATGAGTTGCCTCACAACCCTTCCATTTCATTGTCATGCCATATACATTTTTACATTTACAGCACGCAAAAATTCTCCGATACAGTTCGAGGGGTTTCCCATGGATCCAGCCCCTCAGTTCAGCTTGGTGGGGGGACCTTACACTGTGGTCTTTCCCCATTGAGCCTTTGCTGCGGCTGCCCCAAGCTTTAGTGCGTCCCTCAGCACGTAGTCCTGGACCTTGGAATGTGCCAGTCTGCAACATTCGGTGGTGGACAACTCTTTTCGCTGGAAGACCAGCAAGTTTCGGGCAGACCAAAGGGCGTCTTTCACCGAATTGATAGTCCTCCAGCAGCAGTTGATGTTTGTCTCGGTGTGCATCCCTGGGAACAGCCCGTAGAGCACAGACTCCTGTGTTACAGAGCTGCTTGGGATGAACCTCGACAAAAACCACTGCATCACTTTCCACACCTACTTTGCGAAGACACATTCCAGGAGGAGGTGGGCGACCGTCTCTTCCCCGCCACAGCCACCGCGGGGGCATTGTGCGGAGGGGGCGAGACTTCGGGTGTGCATGAAGGATCTGACGGGGAGGGCCCTTCTCACCACCAGCCAAGCTACGTCTTGGTGCTTGTTTGAAAGTTCTGGTGATGAGGCATTCTGCCAGATGACTTTGACGGTCTGCTCGGGGAACCATCCGACAGGATCCACCGTCTCCTTTTCCTGTAGGGCCTTGAGGACATTCCATGCAGACCACTGCCTGATGGACCGGTGGTCAAAGGTGTTTTCCCCCAGAAACTGTTCCACGAAGGATAGGTGGTACGGCACGGCCCAACTGCACGGAGCGTTCCGCGGCAATGTGACCAGGCCCATCCTTCGCAACACCGGGGACAGATAGAACCTCAGCACGTAGTGACACTTGGAGTTTGCGTACTGGAGGTCTACACACAGCTTGATGCAGCCACACACGAAGGTGGTCATCAGGATGAGGGCCACGTTGGGTACATTTTTCCCGCCCTTGTCCAGAGATTTGAACATCGTGTCCCTCCGGACCCGGTCCATTTTAGATCCCCAGATGAAGCGGAAAATGGCTCGGGTGACTGCCACGGCGCAGGAGTGGGGTATGGGCCAGACCTGCGCCACGTAGAGCAACAACGTGAGCGCCTCGCACCTGATGACCAGGTTCTTACCCACAATGGAGAGAGATCGCTGCACCCACATGCCCAACTTTTGTCGTACCTTGGATACTCGCTCCTCCCATGTTTTGGTGCACGCCCCGGCCCTTCCGAACCATATCCCCAGCACCTTCAGGTAATCTGACCTGACGGTGAAGGGGACAAAGGATCGGTCAGCCCAGTTCCCAAAGAACATGGCCTCGCTCTTGCCATGATTAACTTTGGCTCCCGAGGCCAGTTCGAACTGGTCGCAGATGCTCATCAGTCTGCGCACGGACAGCGGATCCGAGCAGAAGACGGAGACGTCATCCATGTACAGGGAGATTTTAACCTGAGTGCCTCCACTGCCTGGGATTGTCACCCCTCTTATGCTCGCATCCTTCCTAATAGACTCAGCAAAGGGTTCAATACAGCAAACAAACAAGACCGGGGAGAGAGGACAGCCCTGTCTGACTCCAGATTTGATCGGGAAACTTTCCGATTCCCACCCGTTGATTGAGACTGTGCTACTGATGTTTGTGTAGAGCAGTTGGATCCAATTGCAGATTTCCTCCCCAAACCCCATTTTGGAAAGCACGTCCATCATGTAGGTGTGCGATATCTTGTCAAAAGTCTTCTCCTGGTCCAGGCTGATGAGGCAGGTGTCCACCCTCCTGTCCCGTACGTAGGCGATCGTATCCCTGAGTAGCGCGAGACTATCAGAGATCTTCCTGTCGGGTACAGTACAGGTCTGATCGGGGTGAATCACCAACTCCAGAGCAGATTTGACTCGACTGGCTATGACTTTGGACAGAATCTTGTCGTCAACATTAAGCAGTGAGATGGGCCGCCAATTTCTGATTTCTGCCCTCTCCCCCTTCTGCAAACACTTACTGCAGATGTGTTTGCCCTGGATCACACTGGCATCCAGGAGTTCCCACATGCTGCAGCTGTGACACATCACCTGTCCTGTCATCCTTAACGTGTTTCAATTAACTACTTCATTATTTTATTCAATTGTTTATTTTATTGTATATTTTATTAAGCTTACCACTAGTTTGTTTACTATTTTAAACATTAGGACTGAAATGGACCTTAATCACTTACCAGATACTCATCAAACATGCAGCTTTTTCCAAACCAATCAACTACCTGCTTGCCTGTGATGTCACAGCTTACCAGATCCTCACCAAACAGCTCCTTCCACTGCACCGAAGCAAGAACCAAATCCTGTATCCTCACCCCAGCGGCTCTCTGTTTCCCTGCTCTCACTCTCCATTGTGATGTCACTCTTTGATTTTTTTGCCCCAGCTCCGCTCCTGCCGTGCTCCTCTCTCTCTCGCTCTGTCTCTGAGTCGGTGCTTTTGACACACTTGTGAACTTTCTGTTCTGTTGTGCTCTTCTGTCTCTGGTCCAAAAATCTGACTCTGGTGGGATTTGAACTCACAACCTTTGAATGATTTTTTTATCATTATTTAGAAGTCCAACACGCTATCTATTGCGCCACACAGCCACTCATATTTTGATCAACATCACTAAGGCCTTTGATCTTGTCAGCAGAGACGGACTCTTCAAACTGCGATGGAACATGGGCTGCCCTCCTGAACTCTTGGGCATCATCTCTTCTTTCCACGAGAACATGCACAGTTCCATCAGTTACAATGGAGCAACATCAGACACTTTCAAGATCAGCAGTGGGGTAAAGCAGGGCTGCGCGCTGGCGCCAACTCTCTTGGGAGAAGAGGAACATAGGAGTAGGCCATTCAGCCCGTCGAGCCTGTTCTGCCATTCAATTCGATCATTGCTGATCATCTACCTCAACGCCCCTTTCCCGTGCTATCCCCATATCCCTTGATGTCATGTGTATCAAGATTTCAAACAATTTCTGTCTTGAACATGCTCAATGATTGAACTGCCGCAGCTCTCTGGGGTACAGAATTCCAATGATTCACCACCGTCTGAGTGTAGAAATTCAACCCTATCTCAGTTTTAAATGGCCTACTCCTTATTCTGAGACTTGGTCCCCTGATTTTAGACTCACCAACCAGGGCAAACATCCTGCCTACATCCACACTGGCACGCCCTGTAAGAATTTTATCAGTTTCAATGAGATCACCTCTCATTCTTCGAAACTTTAAGGAATACAGGCCCAGTTTCCTCATAAGACAATCCCACCATCCCAGGGATTAGTCTGGTGACCTCTGTTTCACTCCATCTATGGCAAGTATATCCTTCCTTAGATGAGGAGACCAAACTATACACAACACTCCAGCGCGGTTTCACCAAGGCTCTATACAATTGCAACAAGACATCTTTACTCCTGTACTCATGACCCCTCGTGTGAAGGCCAACATACCATTTGCCTTCCTAATTGATTGCTGCACCTGCATGCGAGCTTTTAGTGTCTCAGGAACAAGGACACCCAGGTCCCTTTGGACATCGACAATTTCCAAACTCTCACAATTTAAGAAATACTCTGTCTTTCTGTTTATTCTACCAAAGTGGAGAACTTCACACTTATTCACATTATATTCCATCTGCCATGTTCTTTCTCATTCACTTAGCTGCTCCAGGTTCCCTGGAAGCCTCTCTGCATCCTTCTCACAGCTCACACTTCACCGAGCTTTGTGTCATCTGCAAACTTGGAAATATTACATTTAATCCCTACATCCAAATCATTTATTTTGGTTGTTAACAGCTGTGGCTCCAACACTGATCCTTGCAGTACCCCAATAGTAACAGCCTGCCATCCTGAGGAGGACCTGTTATTCCTGCTCTCAGTTTTCGGTCTGTTAACCAACTCTCAATCCATATCAGTATATTATCCCCAATTCTATGTGCTCTAATTTTGTTTACTCACCTCCTGTGTGGGACATTACCAAAGCATCCACTGGTTCTCCTTTATCTGTTCTACAGGTAACATCCTCAAAAAACTCAACGGGTTTTTTCAAACCTGTTTTCCTTTTCATAAATCTATGTTGACTCTGCCCAATCATATCATTATTTTCTAACTGTCTAGTTATCACATCCTTTATAATTGGTGTATTCGTCTCCATGCTGCTATTGTACACTTTCAGTGACTCAGATGAGGGTGTTCACCTGTACATCAGAGCTGACGACAAGCTGTTCATCTTGGCAAGACGTAGAGACTTGGACGTCGAGCCTCCACTTTCCATCAACATTGACAACCTCACTTTGGAGGTTGTCAACAGCTTCACATACCTTGGATCAGCAATCACCAGCAATCTGTCCCTTGATGCTGAAATCAGCACCAGGATTGCCAATGCTGCAGCTGTCATGTCAAAGTTGAGAAGACGGGTGTGAACCGACAGCAAACTGACCGAAAATACAAAGCTCCACGTGTACCAGGCTTGTGTTCTCAGCACCCTCCTTTATAGTAGAGAATCATCAACAACTTATACAAGCCAAGAAAAGCAGCTGAACAGCTTCCACCTCCACTGCCTCAGATGGATATTGGACATCTCCTGGCAGGACAGAGTGCCGAATGAGGAAGTACACCAGCGTGCAGGGATCCACAGCATGTTTGCCCTCTTGAATCAGAGGCGGCTCTGTTGACTGGGCCAAATGAATGACAGTCACATTGCCAAATACATGCTCTTTGGTGAGCTTGCTATAAGCACAAGACCAACAGGTCAGGGAAAAAATCAAGTCATTTGGAGAGGTTTGAGTTAATTAAGGAGAGTGGGCATGGATTTATAAATGGAAGTTCATGCTTGATGAATCTAACTGCATTTTTTGATAAACTATCTGAGAAAGTTGATGAAGGGAATGCAGTGGATGTTGTTTATATGGATTTTACAAAAGCATTTTATAAAGTACCACATAAAAGGGTGGTTAACAAAATTGAGGTTCATGGATTAGGAGGGTCAGTGTCCATTTGGATAGTAAATTGGTTTAAGGACAGAAAACAGCGAGTCATATGAAATGGTTCTTGGTCAGACCGGAGGATAGTCGACAGTGGTGTTCCCCAAGGGTCAGTGCTAGAACCATTGCTTTTTTTTTGCTACAGATTAATGACTTGGATCTTGGAATATCGAGTAGAATCTCAAAATATCCCGATGACACCAAACTTGGAGGAGTGGCAAACAGTGAGGATGATATGAACTGCCTGAAACAGGATAGTTATCGGCCAGTAGGATGGGCAGACAAGTGGCAGATGGAATTTAATAGTGACAAGTGTGAGGTGATGCATTTTAGCAGAAGGAATAGGGAGAGGCAATATATACTCAATGCTACAGTTCTGAAGAGTGTGCTGGAATAGAGGGACCTGGAGTACATGTCCATCATTCTTTGAAGTTGGCAAGACATATTGCGAGAGTGGTTAGCAAAGCATGTGGGATCTTGGGCTTTATAAATAGAGACATTGAGTACATAAGCAGGGTTGTTATGCTGAACTCTGGTTAGGCCCCAATTGGAGTGTTGCATCCAGATCTGCTCACCAATCTTTAGAAAGGATGTGCGGATTCTTGAGAGGATGCAGAGGAGATTTACCAGAATAGTTCCAGGGATGGAGGGTTTTAGTTTCAAGGTTAGGTTAGAAAAACAGGGTTTTTTCTGCCTGTATCAAAGGAGATTGAGGGGAGAATTGATAGAGGTGTCGAAGGCTATGACAGTTTTTGATAAGTTGGCAAGGAAAAATTGTTCCCATTAACTATTGGTACAAGGACTAGGGGATTCAGATTGAAGGTTTTGGACAAGAGATGCAGGGGGAATGTGCGGAAGAGCTTTTTTACACAGTGATTGGTAATGATCTGTAACTCGCTGCCCCCGAGGGCGGAGGAAGTGGAGACAATCGTTGGTTACAAAAGGAATTTCGATGGGCATTTGAAGGAAATAAATTTACAGGGCTAGGGGGATCGAGCAGACGAGTGGGACTGACTGGATCGCTCCATGGAGAGCTGGCCTGTACTCAATGGGGCAAATGGCCTCCTTCTATACCACAAATGACCCAATGACTCGATGAGTCTATGTCACTCTCAGAATCAAGACAACAGAGTGACAGATTTAACACAACATTATAACATATGTTTGGTTTGACAAATTCAATAATAACTCGTCTCCACTCCTAGTATTTCTAAATCCCACACATTCACTATAATGTGAACAATTATTTCCTGTTGTGTCTCTCTCACATTTGTAAACTTCACTATATTGGAGTGAGGTGACATCTACTGGCGGGAAGCAAGAACTGCAATCAAGCAGCAGAAACTCCACAGTCTGTCAGGGTTAAAGAAACATTGCAATATGAGGAAATAGTGAAGGGGTTTGATTGGGTTGATGGAAACATGATTCCACTTGTGGTATCGTATGAAGCAAGGGCCGGAAATATAAAATTGTCGTTAATAAAAGAAATGAGGAATTCATGAAAAATGCATTTGCTGAGAGAATGGTTATAGAGATATACAGCACTGATATAGGCCCTTTGGCCCACTGAGCCTGCACTGACCATCAACTACCCATTTATACTAATCCTATGTTAACCCAGAATTCCCTACCACATCCCCACATTTCTCCTATCACCTACCCTGGGGCCAATTTACAACAGTCAATTTATCTATCAACCCACAAGTCTTTCGTTGTGGGAGGAAACCAGAGTACCTTGTGGAAGCCCACATAAACAACTTGCAAACTCCACACAGGCAGTATACAGAACTGAATCGGGGTCATTGAAGTTGTGAAGCTGCAGTGCTCACCACTGCACCACCCTTAGAATGTGGATAGAGTAAAAAGTGAGATTGGATGGACAGAAGCAGTCTGAAAAGATGGCTCAAACAAAAGGTGAAAACCCTGAAATGTTAACTCTGTTTCTCTCTCCACAGATGCTGTCAGAGGTGCTGAGTATTTCCAGCACTTTCTGTTTTTATTTCAGCTTTGTCGGATATTGTTTTGATCTGAAAAAAATGCATGATCGGCTGTGGGTGCCAGTGAAATTCCACAGGAGCGAATAAAAGTCATGCCAACGGTGGCTCGTTGGTCTAGGGGTATGATTCTCGCTTTGGGTATATAAGTGATTAATATGTGAGAGATCCTGGGTTCAAATCCCAGACGAGCCCTTCTCTGTTGCCATTTTTAGTTTAAGGTCATCGATTGCTTTCAGCCTTCCAGAAAGCGGAATCGATTTCCAAACTGAGCCTGCTTGAGGACCGGGGAACTGGATTCAAAGAGCTTGTCGACAACATTGAAATGAACAAAATATACAGATTGTCAAGTGGGAATATAAGGTTGCAACAGTAACTAAAGGCCTGCTCGGGTCAGCAAATGAAACCCGACCCAAGCCTGACAGCACCACATCCGACCTGGTCCGAGTCCTTTCATTGTTTTCCCGTGCCCGAACTGACCACCAGAATGTTCAGTTAAACTTGCTTCCATTTTTCACTTTTTAAGCTTGTGCAGATAAGGCAACAAAAACTGTAACTGGACTTGAAAGGTTGTTTAAATGTACATTAAGATTAGAGCTACATACCGGAGGTGATGAGCCGAAGATTGTTACCATAGAAGTTAGTGATTTTTAGGTCACTAGTTAAAGAGAAAGTCATGGAGTTGTGCCCAGACAGGTTGTCCCACACTGTATTGATTAAAATATTGCCCGAAGGCTAGAAAATATCATTATACATTCCCTAGACTCCTGCTTTACAGGTTGAAATACTTTCTGCAAGTTTATCCAGAGAGCAGCTGAGATGCAGAGACCAGGAAGGTCTTGAGTGATTAATTATTATAAAATATACATTCTTATATTAAAGAGATTGTGCTCTACCTTCGATGGAATCGCTCACTGCAGACTAGTGCGGAGTGTTTCCCGCCTTGATGTCCTGGCTGTCACTGGATCTTGAGTCCAGGCCTCTGGATTACTGGTCCAGTAATCTTTGAAATTTCTCCCTTGATCTAATATTTTAATCTGGTAAGTCAGATTTTACAAAAAAAAATTAAATGATTTAAGACTGCTTCATGTTCAGCAGTGCCAAATGAATAAAGAAATTCAAATATATTCAAAATTATATATCAACTATTAAATACTAATACCCAGCTTTGAATACAAAAAAATGCCTCTAATTGTGTTCTGGTCTGGAATGGAATTCTTCAGTGTTTCTGTTTAGCTTGGATTGACTCATCGATTTTCTTGTTTTTCACTTTGTCGATGCCTTTGAATAATTGTGGATTCTTCTTCAGGGAGTCTTCTTTCACCAGGTAGTTCTGACCTCTGATGATGTTGATCGTAATCAGCTTCAATTTGCTGATAGTTTTGGAAGTGAGCAGATTTCCTTTGCTTGAGTTTACAACATGGAACTTAGTCTGACGTGTGGACCCATGGGAGGATTTGAAAGCTGCCCTTGCATTGGAGCATACAGTTGCATCCATCCAAACAGAGGTACAGTAGAAGTGACATATTCAGTTCAGTCTGTCGATCATGGGACTTTTAATCTCAGGGTTGTGAGTTTGAGCGCCATTTAGTTTTTCCATTTTTTAGGCTTCATTAGCAGAGAGTACAAGGAGTGTTTGAAATGAAATTCAGCAACAGTCTGAGAAACTCTCTCTTTCATTCGGGACTCTTAACTCTCTGCAGCATCTCGCTGTGAAAGATTGAACTTTATCTCATTTCTTTTTCAGCTGGGAGTCAGTGCGGCTCAGTGGGACTTCTGGCTGTCTCCCACCTCACAATCCATCAGTGCTGAGAAAGCAATGGGAAATATTACTCATGGCTGAGTAAGCAGAGGACACCGATTTAAGGTGAATGGGAAAAGAACCAAAGGCAACATGAGGAAAAACCTTTTTTATGCAGCAAATGGTTAAGATCTGATATGTACTGCCTGAGAGTGTGACGGAGGAAGATTCAACCATAGCTTTCAAAAGGATATATGATAATTATCTGAAGGGAAAAAAAATTCAGGTTTTCATGGAATACATGAGGATGTGGCATGAGCTGAGTTGCTTGTGCAGAGAGGCAGCACAAGCACGATGAGCTGAATCCCTCCTTTTGTGCTGTAAGTATTCTGTGATCTATGATTCTATACAAAGTGAAACCAACACTCACATATGAGAAACTGACAGGTACAGTGTAAACCCCACACTAACAAACCAGCAAATGCCAGGGACAGAGTAAAACCAACAGTCCTAGACAAGAAACTGACAGATACTGTGTGAAACCCAAAAATCACTTATCAGGATTTGGCAGTTAATGTGTAAAAACCTCTCTTCAATATCCATCCTGCAAGGTACAAAGAAAATTAGGTACAAACTCGGGCTCATACTTCGAAGACTGAGAGATTAAGAGCAAAACACAGACTCACCTACAAGAGGCTGACAAGTACAGAGAATAAAACAGAGAGGGTGCAGATTAAAAACACATGCATGTAACGGATACTGATAGGGATAGAATCAAACCCTTTCTCACACATGACATGAAAATTGGTGGTGTCGTAAATAGTGAGGAGGAAAACCTTAGATTACAGGCCAATATAGATCGTCCGAGGCAGAGAATATAAGAGCAGGGAGGTTATGACGGAGCTGTATAAAATGCTAGTTAGGCCACAGCTGGAGTACTGTGTACTGTTCTGGGCACCACACTATAGGAAGGATGTGATTGCACTGGAGAGGGTACAGAAGAGAGTCACCAGGATGTTGCCTGGGCTGGAGCATTTCAGCTATGAAGAGAGACTGAAAAGGCTAGCGTTGTTTTCCTTAGAGCAGAGAAGGCTGAGGGGAGATAAGATTGAGGTTTCCAAAATCATGAGGGGCATTGATGGGTTAGATAGGAAGAAACATTTTACCTTAGCGGAGGGGTCAATAACCAGGTGGCATAGATTTAAGGTAAGGGGCGGGAGGTTTAGATGGGATTTGAGGAAAAACATTTTACCCAGAGGGTGGTTGGAATCTGGAACGCACTCCCTGAAGAGGTGGTAGAGGCCGGAACCCTCACAACATTTAAGAAGTATTTAGATGAGCACTTGAAATGCTAGAGCATACAAGGCTACGGGCCAAATACTGGAAAATGGGATTAGAATAGTTAGGTGCTTGATGGCCAGCACAGACACAATGGGCTGAAGGGCCTGTTTCTGTGCTGTATAACTCTATGACTCTATATCAGAAACTGATAGATCTGGACAAAAGCTGATGTTCACATCCAAGTTGTTGAAAGATATGTGGTGAAACTCACTTTTTTTTATTTCCAAAATATACTTTATTCATAAAAATCTGTAAAAATTACATTCCCAAACAGTTTAAAACAGCATCAAGTCAAAAAATACAAACACTGCAAAGGTGATCAGTTACCTTCTGTACAATCATGAGTTGCCTCACAACCCTTCCATTTCATTGTCATGCCATATACATTTTTACATTTACAGCACACAAAATTTCTCCGATACAGTTCGAGGGATTTCCCATGGATCCAGCCCCTCAGTTCAGCTTGGTGGGGGGACCTTACACTGTGGTCTTTCCCCATTGAGCCTTTGCTGCGGCTGCCCCAAGCTTTAGTGCGTCCCTCAGCACGTAGTCCTGGACCTTGGAATGTGCCAGTCTGCAACATTCGATGGTGGACAACTCTTTTCGCTGGAAGACCAGCAAGTTTCGGGCAGACCAAAGGGCGTCTTTCACCAAATTGATAGTCCTCCAGCAGCAGTTGATGTTTGTCTCGGTGTGCGTCCCTGGGAATAGCCCGTAGAGCACAGACTCCTGTGTTACAGAGCTGCTTGGGATGAACATCGACAAAAACCACTGCATCTCTTTCCACAAAGTTAACTCACATAGCAATAGCAGAAACAGTCACAAACCAAAAACTGAAACATACAGAGTAAAAACCCACATTCTCACACCAGAAATTCACGGCTACAAAGTGAAGCTGACTCTCTCCTCCCAGGCACTGACAGGTACAAAAGAAAACACGCACTAACAGACCAGGAAATGAAATGTAGGAAATAAAACCTGATTATCATGTCAGAGATTGGCATTAATGACAGTTGTGGTACCTAGAATGCTCTGCGCTCCAGAATTTGCCTTGTCTCTGATAAGGAGCAGGCGCGGTAGTGGCTGAGCTCCATCTGCAGCTGGAGCGGAATATTCACAAAGTGCAGGGAGACCGCGCCCGTAGCGGGTGCACACAGCTGGAGCAGGGCGTCAAGGCCACAATAGGATGGAACAATCCCGTTTGTGTCCCTGCGGGTGGTGGTGAAGCTTTTCCCTGTGAGGCTTCCCGAAACTGCCCGCCAGCAAGGTCAACTGATCAGAGAACGTCTGTAAATGGATAGGAATTGGGGCTTGGGCAGGGAGCGTCTCAAAATGAATAAGATTTGGGGACTGGGCAAGGAGCGTCTGTAAATGGATAAGAATTGGGGATTTAGCAGGGAGCGTTTTTTCGTCCGTTCGTGGGATGTGGGCGGCGCTGGCTCGATCTCAGCTGCAGTAATGTGTCCAGTTCTGGGCACCAGGTTTCAGAAAGGACATCAAAGCTTTTGAGACAGTTCGGAGGAGATTTACGAGAATGATCCCAGAGATGAGGGGTTTCAGTTCTCTGGACAGGGTGGTGAAGCTGGGATTGTTGGCCAAAAATGTCAAGGGGAGGTGAGGAGCGATCTTTTTACCCAGTAACTGATTCGGATTTGGAATGAATTGTCTGACAGGGTGCTGGAAACAGATTCAATTATAACTTTCATAAAGGAATTGGACAAATATTTCAAAGTGAATTTCTCCAGGACTATGGGGAAATAGGCAGGGGGTTGGACTAATTGCATCATTTTTTTCACAGATTCAGCACAGGCACAAAAGACCGATTGGCCTCCTTCTGTGCTGTATGATTCTATGAAATAGTGACAGTCAGGGCAAGTCTGTATAAGAAGGAGAAATGGAGACAGGTCAGGGAGAGCACATCACCAAAACTGAGAGATACTACATTGGACAGGGAGGGTCGGAGGGGGAGAGAGCATGTACATACAGTCAGAATCAGCACCTTCAGGGGAAGAGAGAGAGAGGAACCAGTGAGTGTCGAACTGAATCCAGCCAGAGTCAACCTGCTGAAACACCAGTGAGTTCACACTGGGGAGAGATCATTCACCTGCTCCGTGTGTCGGAAGGGGTTCACTCAGTCATCCAACCTCACTGAACATCAACTTGTTCACACTGATCAGAGACCTTTTTAATGTCCTGACTGTGAGAAGAGCTTTAAAAGCAGTAATGATCTGCTGAAACACCAACACATTCACTCTGGGGAGAGGCCGTTCCCCTGCCATGTGTGTGGGAAGGGATTCACTCAGTCATTCAATCTGCTGCAACATCAGCAAGTTCACATGTAACTGCAGGGGTTGGATTCTGCTGTTGTTGCTGCTATTCATCACTTTCAGAGACAAAGTTGGGTCTTACTTTATAACCAGTGTAGTCCAGAGCAAAAGCGTCTTCTTAATGTTGAGATAAACGGGAGAAGAAAGCGGGAAGTGGAGGCGAGGATGGGGGAGGTGCTGCACCCTCACTTTAATGGTGCACCCTCCCTCCCCCGGGGTCCTCGCTGCACGCCCGCCAGGCCTGGCGGCTCTGATTGGGGTCCTGAGAGCCCCTGAGACTCGGTGCAGCTGAGGCTGCGCTCACCCCCGCTCAGCTCTGTTGTGATATTTAAAATACGAAAGGCCTGTTAGACTGAGAGCTGATCTGGAATTTAGAAAGCAGCATTACTGGAGGCTCATTGCTGCTCAGCACAATCTCACCCCCGATCCTGGGAATTGTTGATTCTACACCCTGTAGTTCAGTTCTTCACTTAACTAGAGGGGGAGATGTGTGAGCAGAAAAACAGAGCAAATTAAAAAACACAGCTGGACAGATGTGCAACAGGTCAATCCACTGTTACAATAACTCCATCACTGACTCCCTCCTGACAGTAATCAGCTC
Source organism: Heterodontus francisci (assembly GCF_036365525.1). NCBI lineage: Eukaryota > Metazoa > Chordata > Chondrichthyes > Heterodontiformes > Heterodontidae > Heterodontus > Heterodontus francisci. The sequence continues at coordinate 21,770,727 of NC_090405.1, forward strand.
TTTCACAGAGACTGTGGGTGGCTCTGAAAAGAGCCTTTGGTTTATTAGATGTCATTTTGGCCGCTTTACTTTTTCTGGGAGCTCTGAGCGCTGGTTTTCTTGGGCAGCAGCACGGCCTGGATATTAGGCAGCACCCCGCCCTGAGCGATGGTCACCCCTCCCAGCAGCTTGTTGAGCTCCTCGTTGTTGCGGACGGCCAGCTGCAGGTGTCTGGGGATGATGCGGGTCTTCTTGTTGTCCCGGGCCGCGTTACCGGCCAGCTCGAGGATTTCAGCGGTCAGGTACTCGAGCACAGCAGCAAGATAGACCGGGGCTCCAGCACCCACACGCTCAGCATAGTTGCCATTTCTCAGGAGCCTGTGAACACGGCCCACCGGGAACTGCAGTCCAGCCTGGGAGGAGCGAGACGTGGCCTTGGACCGAGCTTTCCTGCCGGTCTTTCCTCTTCCAGACATTTCCACAATCTCACAAATACTTTCACAAAGAATGGATAATTTCTCAGCTTTTGTCATAAGCTTAAAACAGTCAGGATGGCTGAGTGGTCTAAGGGGCTGTGTTCAGGTCGTAGTGTTTTCTGGAGGCGTGTGTTCAAATCCCAAATCTACCAAGTTGTGTTTTGACTGAACTGGAGGGATTTGGGAGCAGCGGTGAAGGGAAAGCATGGAAGAATATTGAGAAGGAAAATGAAAATGGACCCAAAGATGTTTCTTCAATACATTAAGGTAAGAGGCAACTAAAGAAAGAGGAGTGCACTGAAAAGACCAAAAAAATCACAGTGATTTTTGACATCTTGCCAGGATTGAGTGGCGCGTGCACGGGATGATGTCATTTTGCAGCGCCAACGTCATCACATTTCCGCAACAAATCCATCTTCGTGCATGCGTGATAAAGCGTCATTGGGTATCTAGCCACCCCATCCCCCCACCACTTGGCTGGAGGAAGTGGCTGAATGGGAGATTTTGAAGCTGTAGCTCTCCCCCCTCGGCAACACACTCCAGGCCTCGACGATTCCCCCCCTCAGTCGCTCGCTCCAGACCACGCTGCTCCCCCACTCCCCTGGCCAGTTGTTCCTCACTTCGCACTACCCCACTCTCTGGCCACTCGCTCCAGGCCGCGCCGCTTCCCTCCTCTCAGCCACTCACTCCTCCGTCGCCCTGTCACCCCTTGCGGCCCTCCTGCTTCTACAGGTGGCGCCTGGTGAAGAAATGTGGGAGCGAGTGTCACGGCCAGAGCTAGCAGCTGTGGGCTGGGCTGGGACAGGGTGGGGGGTGGGGGTGTGGAGAGCGAACAGCCAGAGTGCGGAATTTCGCCAGTAGGGAGGAGGGGGAGAAAGCGAGTTGCAGAGGGGGGAGAGCGGTCAGTGAGGTGGGAGCTAGTAGCTGCGTTTGGGTGAAGTCAGTCCTGGTCAGTTATATAAACAAATCACAATAACGAATTGGCAGCACATTTTATCCTCTGCCCGATTTTCCTTTCCATCGATCGGGGTGCTAATTCACTATCTTCCAATGGAAATTCAATCATAAAATTCCTTTTGTATTTAATAGGATTACTGAAATGTTAAATGGATCTGAGGATTACAGTTAGTATTAGCAAACGCACCCGAGTGAATTAGCACCCCAATCGATGGAAAGGAAAATCGGGGAAAGTATAAAATGTGCCGCCAATTTCGTTATTGAGATTCGTTGAGTAATTCGATTCTGCCCAGCACTGAAATTGGCGGCTTTTTTGAATTCAACCTTTCTGCCAGGACGACAATTTAAGCCAATGATTTGCTGTATTTTCTAATTCGAGGCTCGGCAATTGGTTAAGACATGCGAATGGGAAGAGGGTGACCAATCAGAAGTGGGCTCCGGATAGCGCGGGCTCAAACTGCGGGAATTCCAGGTCCCTGAATGACTGAGCTGAAACTGATCAGTTTCACAAACCCTGTCAGTTTCAGTGCAGGAAACACCGTCTCGGGGGAAATAACATCACAAGTGGGTCTGGTTCCAGTGACCGATTCAACGGCTGCTGCAAAACTCCCGGATTCCCTCATTGCAGCGAAATCATTTTGAAATTCTATGAAAACAATGAGTGATTCTGGAGGAGTGATGTGGCTTTTCACTGAGGGCATGTGTCGACTGGGGAAATAACTAAGTGTAGAGTCTCGGGCACTGTTTACACAGCCCGTTTAGAAAATCAAATCCACTGCACATCCTTGCTACAAATGAAATGTCAAATTTGGGGATTCTAGTTTTGTATCTCGAACACAGCACAGATTTATTCCAGACAGTTCTAAACAGCCTATCCCAGCTCCCGTTTCCAGGTCACTGCTCTCTCTGTGAGGCGGTGGGTGGCTCTTAGAAGAGCCTTTGTTGTGTGTTTGCTGGAAAGGGTCGAGTTGTTCAGCCGCTGAATTCGTAGAGAGTGCGGCCCTGCCGTTTCAGAGCGTACACCACATCCATGGCAGTGACCGTCTTGCGCTTGGCGTGTTCAGTGTAGGTGACCGCATCCCTGATCACATTCTCCAGGAAAACCTTCAACACCCCGCGAGTCTCCTCATCGATCAAACCCGAGATCCGCTTGACCCCGCCACGGCGAGCCAGGCGGCGGATTGCTGGTTTGGTGATGCCCTGGATATTATCACGAAGCACTTTGCGGTGCCGCTTTGCTCCGCCTTTGCCCAGTCCTTTCCCTCCTTTACCTCTGCCAGACTTTCTTTTATTAATTTCCAAAATATACTTTATTCATTAAAATCTGTAAAAAAAAAATACATTACAAAACAGTTCCCAAAAGCACCAAGTCAAACAATACAAAGAGTGCAAAGGAGATCAGTTTCCTTCAATACAGGAGTGAGTTGCCTCACAACCCTTCCATTTCATTGTCATGCCATGTACATTTTACAGCAAACAAATATTTTCTGGCTACAGTTCGAGTGGTTTCCCATGGATCCAGCCCCTCAGTTCAGCTTGGTGAGGGGACCTTACACAGTGGTCTTTCCACATTGAGCCTTTGCTGCGGCTGCCCCAAGTTTTAGTGCGTCCCTCAGCACATAGTCCTGGACCTTGGAATGTGTCAGTCTGCAACATTCGGTCGTGGACAACTCTTTGCGCTGGAAGACCAGCAAGTTTCGGGCAGACCAAAGGGCATCTTTCACCGAATTGATAGTCCTCCAGCAACAGTTGATGTTTATCTTGGTGTGCGTCCCTGGGAACAGCCCACAGAGCACAGACTCCTGTGCTACAGAGTTGCTTGGGATGAACCTCGACAAAAACCACTGCATCTCTTCCACACCTGCTTTGCAAAGACACATTCCAGAAAGAGGTGGGCAACGTCTCATTTCCACCACAGCCACCTCGAGGGCTGCGTGTGGATGGGGTGAGACTTCGGGTGTGCAGGAAGGATCTGACAGGGAGGGCTCTTCTCACCATCAGCCAGGCTACATCTTGGTGCTTGTTTGAAAGTTCTGGTGATGAGGCATTCTGCCAAATGACTTTGGACTTCTGCTCAGGGGACCATCCGACAGGATCCACCATCTCCTTTTCCCGTCGGGCCTTGAGGATATTCCGTGCAGACCACTGCCTGATGGATTGGTGGTCAAAGGTGTTTTTCCACAGAAACTTTTCCATGAAGGATAGGCAGTACGGCACAGTCCAACTGGATGGAGCATTCCGCGGCAATATGACCAGCCCATCCTTTGCAACACCGGGGACAGATAGAACCTCAGCACGTAGTGACACTTGAAGTTTGCAAACTGGGGATCTACACACAGCTTGATGCAGCCGCACACAAAGGTAGCCATAAGGATGAAGGCGACGTTGGGTACATTTTTCCCGCCCTTATCCAGAGGTTTGAACATCGTGTCCCTCCGGACTCGGATCATTTTGGATCCCCAGATGAAGCGGAAAATGGCTCAGGTGATCGCCACAGCGCAGGAATGCGGTATGGGCCAGACCTGCACCACGTACAGCAATGTGAGCGCCTTGCACCTGATGACCAGGTTCTTACCCATAATGGAGAGAGATCGCTGCTCCCACATGCTCAGCTTATGTTGTACCCTGGCTACTCGCTCCTTCCAGGTTTTGGTGCACGTCCCAGCCCTTCCAAACCATATCCCCAGCACCTTCAGGTAGTCTGACCTAACGGTGAAGGGGACAAAGGATCGGTCAGCCGAGTTCCCAAAGAACATGGCCTCGCTCTTGCCGTGTTTAACATTGGCTCCCAAGGCTAGTTCGAGCTGGTCGCAGATGCTCATCACTCTGCGCACAGACAGTGGATCCGAGCATAAAACGGCGACGTCATCCATGTACAGGGAGGTTTTAACCTGAGTGCCTCCGCTGCCTGGGATTGTCACCCCTCTGATGCTCGCATTCTTCCTAATAGACTCAGCAAAGGGTTCAATACTGCAAACAAAGACAGGGGAGAGAGGACAGCCCTGTCTGACTCCAGATTGGATCGGGAAACTTTCTGATTCCCACCCATTGATTGAGACTGCACTACTGATGTTTGTGCTGAGTAGTTTGATCCAATTGCAGATTCCCTCCCCAAACCCCATTTTGGAATGCACATCCATCATGTAGGTGTGTGATATCCTGTCAAAAGCCTTCTCCTGGTCCAGGCTGATGAGGCAGGTGTCCACCCTCCTGTCCCGTACATAGGTGATCATATCCCTGAGTAGCGCAATGCTATCAGAGATTGTCCTGCCTGGTATAGTATAGGTCTGATCAGGGTGAATCACCAACTCCAGAGCAGACTTGAATCAACTGGCTACGTCTTTTGACAGAATCTTGCAGTCAGCATTAAGCAGAAATTGGGCCACCAATTTCTGATTTCTGTCCTCTCCCCCTTCTGCTTGTCGATGAGGGTGCTGATGCCTTTCCTCATGGATTCTAACATGCTGCCAGCCTGGAGCATACTCTTGTTTACTGGCAGACATGTTGATTCTTTCCTCAAATCAGTGCACAATAAAAGAGACTGATTCTGTCAGGCTCCTTTTTATACAGGCCACCTGGACCTGGCTGAGAAAGGCAGAGTGAGAGCAGCGAGGGGAGGAGACACGAGTGAAGATTAAACAGAGAGCTAGATGGAGGAGACACCCAGAGTGACAGACAGAGAGAGAACGGCCCCTCATCTTTCAGCTCCACCTCCAGTTTCCTCCGGGCTGCCAATTTCAAACCCTTTATTAACAGTAGAACCGAAACCCAGCTCTCCACACAAACCCTTCCAGACTCGGCCTTCATAGTCAAGGCTTTCCAGAAAGCCGGAGCTTTTAAATATGGTCCCGATGCAATTAACACTCAGTAATATTCCCACCAAAACACAGTCCATTCTATAACAAGAAACCTCCTCAGTAACATCACCATTTCCACACACATCCGCTTCCAGCAGTTTACAGCACCTTACTGCAGCTGTTTGGGGAATCTCCTATGTTAAGATTGGAGTTGGAAAGCGGCCTTTACCCGGCAGTGTTATTGTCTCACACTGAATCTGCCAGACATCCTGTTCTCTTTATTGCGAGAGAGAAAGCACGGATTTAGGAAATGTTCATTTGAAATGATCTCTCTTGAGAACGAGCCCGGCCGTGGGACAGGTATTCCAGTGCAAAGAGCTGTCCATGACCGAGTGTTGCAGACTGGCACATTGCAACGTCCAAGACTATGTGCTGTGGGATGGCATTAAAGCTTGGGGAAGCCACCATGGAGACTCAATGGGGAAAGGCTGCAGTCTAAGGCCCTAGTAGGCCATAGTACAGTGAGGGGCTGGAACCCGTGTAAAACCCCTCGGGCTGTTTGCACCAGAGAATGTTTGATGTGTAATGTAAATACTGTAAATATAACCTGTGCAGGCAGGGATAGTGAGATACATCATGTACATTATTGAAGGAAACTGATCTGTATTGTACCTTATGTAATATTAAATTTGAACTGCTTTGCAATGTAATTGCACAAATTATATGAATAAAATACATATTGTGCAAAAGAAAGCAGCTTTCCTGTCAACACACACCTTGTCTCAGGGCACAACTTTCCTGTGATCTTGTCATACCCAACTTCGCTCTATATCTTCTGACACACACACTTTACATTCTGTCATTTCCAAACACAAGCATTCTAAAATCAAAAGACCTTTTGTTTATTTCTCCTTTCTTTTCATTTCTCCTCTATTCTTCTCAATCACTCCCTTCAACAGTCCTATTCAGATCAAGGTGGAATGTGAATAGTGTCACAACTCACCTCTGACACCATTATTACCCTTCTCTTCTCTTGTCTTATTCAATGGGAAAGTTTTATTCACCAGTCTGTTGCTGTTTTACACTCTTGCCATACCATCTGGTATTGCATCCATCTGAATTCTGTGCTTTCATGGCCTTATATTTCTTTTCCACTTCTGGATGATTTGTTTGCTTCAGTTCCATTCAACCAGGCTGGACCACAGGGAAGCTTAGAACCTTTGCCTTGGACGGGTCCACGTTGATCCATTACATTCAGAATCACCTCCTTGAAATAACTCCATAGTACAACTACAGTAACCACACAGCATCTGCTTCAAACACTCCTCCACATTTTATCTGTTCTGACTGTCAACACCTCCAGCTCTTTTGTTTAAGTGGAACCCATCAGGTGTGTATAGGCTCCTTCTATTCTGAAAGCTGTAGCACTGGTTCAGGGAATTCAGCCCTGTTTCTCTACTCGAAAGGATCAGCCATGCTTGATCTGCCTCGTATTTTGCTTTTATTGCAACGTTACAAGACCTCCAATCCTCTGGCACCACACCTGTATGCAGTGAGGGATTGGAAAATGATGGTCAGACCTTCCACTATTTCTTCCCTGGCTTCTTTCAACAGCCTGGGGTACATTTCATCTGGTCCTGGTGATTTATCCACATTCAAGGATGCTCATCCCATTTATACTTCCTCTCTCCTTAAGTTATCACGTCCAATACTTCACACTCCTCCTCCTTAATAACAATATCTGCATCACCCTCTCATTCGGGAAAAACAGTAAAGTATTCATTAAGGATATTGGCAACATCTTCCACCCCGATACAAAGGTTACATTTTTGATCTTTTCTATGCCCTGCTGTTTGCTTCGTTGCCTCTTACTCTAATGTTTTGATGCAACATCTTTGGGTCCATTGTTACTTTGTTTGTCCATGTTCTTTCCTGCTTTCTCTTTGCTCTTCACCGCTGCTCCCAAACGCCTCCAGTTCAGTCAAAACACAACTTGTCAGAAGTGGGATTTGAACCCACGCCTCTAATGTAAACTGCGATTTGAACGCAGCACCTTAGACCGCTCGGCCATCCTGACCGCCGACTGGCTATTATTAATGCTAAGGAAATTATTCATTCTTTGTGAAAGTATTTGTGAGATTGTGGAAATGTCTGGAAGAGGAAAGACCGGCGGGAAAGCTCGGGCCAAGGCCAAGTCTCGCTCCTCCCGGGCTGGACTGCAGTTCCCGGTGGGCCGTGTTCACAGGCTCCTGAGAAAGGGTAACTATGCTGAGCGTGTGGGTGCCGGAGCCCCGGTCTATCTGGCTGCTGTGCTCGAGTATCTGACCGCTTGAAATCCTCGAGCTGGCCAGTAACGCGGCCCGGGACAACAAGAAGAGCCGCATCATCCCCAGACACCTGCAGCTGGCCGTCCGCAACGACGAGGAGCTCAACAAGCTGCTGGGAGGAGTGACCATCGCTCAGGGCGGGGTGCTACCTAATATCCAGGCCGTGCTGCTGCGCAAGAAAACCAGCGCTCAGAGCTCCCAGAAAAAGTAAAGCGGCCAAAATGTCATCTAATAACCCAAAGGCTCTTTTCAGAGCCACCCACAGTCTCTGTGAAAGGGCTGGTTACTGTCAGGAGGGAGTCAGTGATGGAGTTATTGTCACAGTGGATTGACCTGTTTCACATCTGTCCAGGTGTGATTTCAGTTGAAAAATGTACCCAACGTGGCCCTCATCCTGATGACCACCTTCGTGTGCGGCTGCATCAAGCTGTGTGTAGATCCCCAGTACGCAAACTCCAAGTGTCACTACGTGCTGAGGTTCTATCTGTCCCCGGTGTTGCGAAGGATGGGCCTGGTCACATTGCCGCGGAACGCACCATGCAGTTGGGCCGTGCCGTACCACCTATCCTTCGTGGAGCAGTTTCTGCGGGAAAACACCTTCGACCACCGGTCCATCAGGCAGTGGTCTGCACGGAATGTCCTCAAGGCCCTACGGGAAAAGGAAACGGTGGATCCTGTCGGATGGTTCCCCGAGCAGACCGTCAAAGTCATTTGGCGGAATGCCTCATCACCAGAACTTTCAAACAAGCACCAAGACGTAGCTTGGCTGGTGGTGAGAAGGGCCCTCCCCGTCAGATCCTTCATGCACACCCGAAGTCTCGCCCCCTCCGCACAGTGCCCCCGCGTTGGCTGTGGTGGGGAAGAGACGGTCGCACACCTCCTCCTGGAATGTGCCTTTGCAAAGCAGGTGTGGAAAGAGATGCAGTGGTTTTTGTCAAGGTTCATCCCAAGCAGCTCTGTAACACAGGAGTCTTTGCTCTACGGGCTGTTCCCAGGGACGCACACCGAGACAAACATCAACTGCTGCTGGAGGACTATCAATTCGGTGAAAGACGCCCTTTGGTCTGCCCGAAACTTGCTGGTCTTCCAGCGCAAAGAGTTGTCCACCACCGAATGTTGCAGACTGGCACATTCCAAGGTCCAGGACTACGTGCTGAGGGACGCACTAAAGCTTGGAGCAGCTGCAGCAAAGGCTCAATGGGGAAAGACCACAGTGTAAGGTTCCCCCACCAAGCTAGACTGAGGGGCTGGATCCATGGGAAACCCCTCGAACTGTATCGTTAATATTCTCAATTGCTGTAAATGTAAAACTGTAATTGATATGACAATTGTGAAACGGAAGGGTTGGGAAGAAACTCATGACAGTATTGAAGGAAACTGATCTCCCTTGCAATGTTTGTATTTTTTGGTGCTGTTTGGAAACTGTTTGGCAATGTAATTTTTACAGATTTTTATGAATAAAGTATATTTTGGAAATAAAAAAAAAGATTTCAGTTCCCTCTCTGGATTTCGCTCTGTTTCTCTGCTCACACATCTCCCCCTCCAGTTAAGTGAAGAAGTGAACTACAGGGTGTCAGAATCAACAATTTAATAAATCCCGCTGCCTTCGATTTTATAAATCCCGAGATTATCCCGGTACATTAACGGGAACTGGTTCGGAGCTGATGAATTAATTTAATAATGGAAGTGTCCGGGTTAATTCTCTGTTTTTCATTTGGACAGTTTGAATTGTGTTTTTTTTTTCTCTCTGGTGATCTGAGCGCCGCTTCTCAATGAGAATCTGCTCCCGGAACAGAGTAAATGCAGGAAGGAAGAGGCCATTCTCGGGCTGTGTGTTTCTCTCCTAACCTGATCTGTTTCGACCGCATTGTTCCCAGAGGACGGAATCAGTGAGAGTTGTGCACACACAGGAGCTGAGTCCATTGCAGCGCTTTAATATGTGCCTTCCCCCCGGCCCTCCCTATTCTCCGGACACAGAGCTGTCTGTTTCCCCCGGCGGCGGGAGAGAGTCGGGGATTCTCTCCCCGCAGTGTCAGGGTCTGCAGCCCCGGGGAACTGGCGGTTTCAGTCAGAGTGACCGAGCTGCCTCACATATCCTGTGTACTGATCTCCAATGGATTCAAATATTAGTGAACTCATTGGGTAATGTTTGTAAATAACCCTCATGTGAACGGACCCGGCTCCATTAATGCCTTCCAAATAAAACTGGGATCCATTTCTTTTCCCCAAATGCCAGCTAACGGATCCCAGGAGCGGGGTTGAGATTGTGCTGAGCAGCAATGAGTCTCCGGTAATGCTGCTTTCTAAATTCCAGATTAGCTCTCAGTCCAACAGGCCTTTCGGGAAAGTGATGTGACAAAACAGAAACCATGTGACCGCCCCTCCAATCTAATGGGTTTGATGATGAACAGAGATGGCAGCTCTTTCCTTTGCTGATTTGGTGGCTCTGAAAAGAGCCCTTGTTACACTTGTTACTGAAGCTGGGTTTTAGGTGCGTTCCCCGCGGATGCGGCGGGCCAGCTGGATGTCTTTGGCCATGATGGACCGGGATCATTCTGGTGAATCTGCTCATTTTCCGACAGAAGCATCAGTCGCTGTTTGAACTGTTTAAAGTCAGGGGTGTATTAGCAGCCAGAAAGTGAAGGGCAGTTCAATGCTCCCTGCAGCATTATCCGCCTCTTTCAGGAGAAAAGATCAGAAACCGCTCGTTTCTGTCAGTCCCCGAGAAGCCTGTGAGAAGCGGTTCGTCGCGAATTTGTTCCTTTTACAGAGAGGAAGCTGATATTTGTCCCGTTTTAAATTGCTGAACCGGACCTTCCTCCCGCCGCTTACAGTTAACAGATTGACAAATGAAAACGATTCCTAAAATCGCGTCAGGATTTTGTGACGGTAAATACAGTAAAACAGAACATAAAATGAGAGGTTTTAAAATTGTTGCCTGAAAATTGAAATTTTCCATCACTTCAATTCCTTCCTGCTCTGGAATTGCCGGGCTTTTTCCAATTGGAAAATTTCAGCCAATGAGAACTTCTATTTAATTTATGTGACACTCCGATTGGTTAAGAATTGGATTGAGAAGCGGGTGACCAATCAGAGACAGAGTCAAACTGTTGGAATTTCAGGCCCCCAGGAACTGAGCTGAAACTGTTCAGATTGACAAACCCTGGCAGTGGCTTCACACATTGGACACTTCACACTGAGTCATTCAAGGGCTGGTGTGAGAGAAGCTTCAGATCCTGTCATTACTCTCTGACTCATTATTCATCTAGAACCAAACAATTAGTAAATGTGAAGCAGTGAAGAGACTTTTCACTCTCACTGCAGAATGTGTCATCTGGGGAAATAAGGAACTATTATATTCGGAGATTCCAGGTTCATTCCTCCCTGAACAAATCCATTCCTCACATTCCCGATCACAGCCTATCCCAGCTCCTGTTGTCACCCGACTCCAGCTGAATTGGAGAAACTCATGTGTTGGGGTTTGAGTTGTGAGGTGGGGTTTCTCCGCCAGTGTTACTGTCTTACAGACTCTCCCCCTGAATTTGTGAACTGAGACTGCACCGAACACATCCCCAGTTAGAGTGAGGGCCGGATATCCCTCTGTTTTATTACAGAGAGTGGGGAAAAGGCTGGGTGGAGGGGAGTCACCAGGGATCCTGGATTTACTCCAAATCATTTCCATGTGGAATCTGCAGGCGGGGCCGGGACAGGGATCATTTGATCAGGGGATCAGCTCTTTCCTGAGAGATGTGGGTGGCTCTGAGAAGAGCCTTTGTGTTCAGATGTTTACAAGTTTCCCGCGCTTTCACTTCTTTCCAGACCCTGCTTTCTGAGACTTCGCTGCTTTCGGCTTGACCTTGCTCTTCCATGTCTGCACTTTCTTCAGCGCCTTTCCGCCCGCCACACTCTTGCCTTTTTTGACCTTCTTCGCAGGAGACTTTTTCTGAAGCACTGCTTTCTTCACCGCCTTATTTAGCGTTGCCGCCGCCTTGCTGCTCGTTTTCTTGGCTGTTACTTTCTTTGTTGTCACTTTCTTGTCTGCTGGTTTCTTCACTAAAGATTTCTTGTCTGCTGGTTTCTTCACTGAAGATTTCTTGTCTGCTGGTTTCTTCACTAAAGATTTCTTGTCTGCTGGTTTCTTCACCTTCTTTCCCACTTTTCCCTGGGTTTTCCTTCTTGCTGATTTTGAAGGAGCCGGAGGAGCCCTGTCCCTTGCTCTGCACCAGGGAGCCTTTGTTCACATTCCTCTTGATACTTCGCTTGATCTGGGTCTTGAGCTTCTCCTGAGTGGTGGCAGACCTGCAAGGAATCAACTACCAGCTAGCGTATAAAGCAAGACCAAGGCTCAGGGCCTTCAGTTACCTGGAGGGGAGTCGGAGAGGCAGCGGATCCTGTGAGGAACCACAATCCAGGAAGGATGAGAAGGTCATTGTCAGGGTACAGAGGAGATTAAGTTAAAGATTTACCAGTTTATAAGCAAGCGCAGAGCCAAGGAACGGTGCTGGGGCAGATCAAATAATAGGAAGTTGTGATCAGTTGGAAGGCAAGAGTGATTAAATGACAGAAGAGATGATGGTGCAAGGCAAAAGTCAGGGAAAGAATAAGTAACATTTTGTAAGCACAGATACCAGGAGTGGAGCTTGAACCCACGCAGACACATGTCTATTGGATCTTAAGTCCAACACCTTAACCACTCGGCCATCCTGGTACATTAACTCACCACTAAAAATGAAATTTAATGTGATCCGGGTGCCATCTGGCCTTTTCCAATATAAAGTTATGACTCCTCTCCCATGCTAAATTGGACCCTTCATTATTTATGAACCTCAATCGGATCACCCCTCAGTCTAGGTTTCTCTAAGGTGTAGGGTCCCAAATCTTTTAGTCTAACTTGATAACCAAGATGTCTTATACTGGGAATTCGTCGAATGTCTCTCCTCTGTACCCTTTCCAAAGCCTCAATATCACCCATCATGTGAGGAGACCAAGACTGGATACAATATTCCAAGTGAGTCCTGACCAAGGTTTCATAAAAGGACAAATTCGGGACATCTCAGATACTGAAGGAGTCCGTGTCCAGAAGCAGCAAGACCTGGACAACATTCAGACTTGGGCTGCTAAGTGGCAAGTAACATTCACACCACATAAGTATCAGGCAATGACCATCTCCAACAAGAGAGAATGTAACCATCTCCCCTTGACGTTCAACAGCATTACCATCGCTGAATCCCCCCACCATCAACATCCTGGGGGTTACCATTGACAAAAGCTTAACTGGACCATTCATATACATACTCTGGCTACAAGAGTAAATCAGATAGTGGGAATTCTGTGATGAGTAACTCAGCTCAAGGCACGTGGTGAAATGCTCATTAGGAGAGCTGGAGAAATGGACTGGTCAGGTGGGCAGAAAAGTGGCAAATGGAACTCAACTTGGAGAAGTGTGAGGTGATGCCTTTGGTGAGGTCAAACACAGCAAAGGAATACACAATTAATGGGTGAATGCTGAGAGGTGTAGAGGAAGTGAGGGACCTTGAAGTGAATGTCCACAAATCCCTGAAAGTAGCAGGACAGGTTGATAAGTTGGTTGAGAAGGCTTATGGAATCCTTTCCTTTATTAGCCGATGTATAGAATATCAGAGCAGGGAGGTTATGCTGGAACTGTATATATCATTAGTTAGGCCACAACTTGAGTTCTGTGTGCAGTTCTGGTCACCTCATTCCAGAAAGGATGTAATTGCACTAGAGAGGTTACAGAGGAGATTTACGAGGATGTTGCCAGGACTGGGAAAATGCAGCTATGAGGAAAGATTGGATAGACTGGGGTTGTTCTCCTTGGAATAGAAGAGGCTGAGGGGAGATTTGATTGAAATGTACAAAATTGTGAGGGGTCTGGATAGAATGGATGGGAAGGGTCTATTTACCTTAGTAGGGAGGTCAGTGACTAGAGGGCATAGATTTAAAGTGATGTGTTGAACAATTAGAGGGGAGATGAGGAAAGGTTTTTTCACCCAGAGGGCTGTGGGAGTCTGGAACTCACTGCCTGTAAGGGTAGCTGAGGCAGAAACCCTCAACTCATTTAAAAGGTGTCTGGATGTGCACCTCAAGTACCTGAACCTGCAGGGCTACGGTCCAAATGCTGGGCAATGGGATTCAGCTGGGTGGCTCGTTTTTTGGCCTGCCTGTGCTGTAAACTTTCTATGTTCTATGATTCTATGCAGACACAATGGGCCGAATGGCCTCCTTCTGCACTGTAATAATTTTGTGATTTTTGACTCTCCAGAACTTGTCAACCATCTACAAGGCCAAACCAGGATGAGTGCAGCACCAACAATACTCTAGAAACTCGACACTGTTCAGGACAAAGCAGCCGCCTTGATTGTCACCCCATTCACCACCTTAAACATTCACTCCCTTCACCACTGACGCACAGTGGCAGTAGTGTGTACCATCTACCAGATGCACTGCTGCAACTCACCAAGGCTCCGCAGACAGCACCTTCCAAACCGAAGACCTCCACCACCTTGAAGGACAAGGGCTGCAGATGCATGGAAACACCACCATGTGCAAGCTCCCCTCCAAGTCACACACCATCTGATCTGCAAATATATCGCTGTTCATTCACTGATGTTGGGTCAAAATCCTGGATCTCCCTTCCTAACAGCACTGTGGGTGTACCTACACCACATGGAGTGCAGCAATTCAAGAAGGGAGCTCACCGCCACCTTGTCAAGGACAATTAGGGATGGGTAACAAATTCTGGCCTTGCCAGTGTCGCTCACATCCCATGAAAGAATATGCCCCATCTTATATGCAATTATCCTCTGAATGCAGCCCAACCCTCTATTTGCTCCAACTATCACTTCACAGCATTGCTGCTGTAACTTTAGAGATCTGTGCACTGGAACATCCAGATCTCTGCTCAAAATTATTTTCTTTTTTCCACCTACTTTAATGTTTTTCCCTGAAGGGTGTATGAATGTTGAGCATTCGCCCTGTCTACATGAATAACACTGCACTTACCCAAATTAAACATCATTTACCAGTCATGAACCCAATCTCCCAACACATTAAGATCAGCCTGAAACAGTCGAGCATCGTCTACAGTCTAAACACTCGCACAGATCTTCAAATCATCTGTAAATTTACAGATGGTGCGCCCTACACCTACATCCAGATCATTAATAAAAATAGTAAAGAGCAACAGACCCAACACCGATCCCTGTGGGACACCATTGGTAACTGGTCTCCAAACAGATCCAGATCCATCTGTAACTACTTTCTGCCTACATCTGCCAGTCAGTTCCCAATCCAGATCAATATATTACCACTGATACCAGGGACTTTAATCTTATAGAGAAGCGTCTTGTGTGGAACCTTATCAAAATCTTTTGGCTGAGATCTGCTAATTGAACACAGGCCGGGGATGAGGCCTAGGCCTGTCCTGCTTTGTGTGTGGGTCTCAGGACCACACAAGGTGAGATCAGCTCACTGAGCACAGGCCCATCCTGCTCTATATGGTGCTCAGTACCTCACCAAATGAGAATAACTAACACACCACAGGCCATGGAGCCTCGGCCCATCCTTCCCCGATTGCGGTTCAGTGCCAACCAGGTAAGATCAGCTAATTCAGCACAGGCCGGAGATGGAAGCTGGACCTTTCCTGCTCTTGGGACTCCGTACCATACCATGTGCGATGAAGTAAAATACCACAGGCCGGGGATGGAGCCTGAGATTTCCCTGTTCTGTGTGGGGCTCTGTACAACAACGTGTGAGAAGAACTATCATCCCTCAGGCTGAGGAAGGAGCCTGGGCCCATTCTGTTCTGTGTGGCTCCTACCACACTGAGTGGGATCAGTTAACTCAACACAGGCCATGAATACAACCAGGCCCTTTCCTGCTCCATGTGGCTCAGTATCACACCAGGTGGCATCAGCTAACACAGCACAGGCTGGGGCTGGAGCCTGGGCCCGTCCTGCTCTGTGGGCTCAGTAACAACCCGTAAGATGAACTTTTTTCAAAAGACTTCAGTGTATTTATCTCTGTCCAACACTGTGAGGCAGCTTTCTGTGTTTATAAAGAGTGTAATTTATTGACTGGTCTCTTGGATCAAACAGGGTAACAGACAGAGGTCTGTGTGCAGAGGGTTTGGGGGTGAGCTCTGATTCCTAACCCTTTCTGGACTGTGAGGAATAAAGAATGAATGAGAGAGAGAGAATGTGGGAGAAGGGATGATGGAAGAATTTGTCCGTGAACCTGATTAAAAGTGTCTCAAACGCAAGATAATATTAAGATATCAAGAGCAGAACATTAACATAATCTGAGTTCCGCGATCTGGTCGGGTCCCATTCCCCTGAAGTGAGGAATGAACGGGTGGGGAAATTCCACCTGGAGTTATATTTGTCTCCAATGAAGATGAGTTCACAGTGAGGATGGAATAGCTCAGTTGGGAGAACACTAGATTGAAGAACCAGGATACAATCCCTGGTTTCATCAGTTTTAATTTGGTGTCTCCATCAGTTTAAGTAGAGAGAATCAGAGGGGAGATTTTCCACTCTTGACCCCATGGGCTGAATTTTAAACTAACGGTGCGACTCTCGGCAGAGGCACCGGAAGCGGGTGTCACCACCACACGAGTGAAATGTGGCCGGCCGACCCCGATCACGGAGCAGCCGACCAATTAATGAAGGGGAGGCGTGGGGCCCATGTAAACAAGGACCAGAGGTAGGGAACGAGGCACCGATGGCACCGACATCTGACACAACGGCAGGTGCTGGCACCATATTGAAAGGACTGCCAGACCTGCATTCACTGCTGCCTGGTTTAAAGGAGTGTCTTCCTGAGAGCCCTCTGCTGCCCCAGGTCCCGTTCTGCTGCCCCAAGACCCGTTCTGCTGCCTCTGATGCCCCAGGTCCCGTTCTGCTGCCTCTGCTGCTCCAGGACCCGTTCTGCTGCATCTGCTGCCCCAGGACCCGTTCTGCTGCCCCAAGACCCGTTCTGCTGCCTCTGATGCCCCAGGACCCGTTCTGCTGCCCCAGGACCCGTTCTGCTGCCTCTGCTGCTCCAGGACCCGTTCTGCTGCCCCAGGACCCGTTCTGCTGCCTCTGCTGCCCCAGGACCCGTTCTGCTGCCTCTGCTGCCCCAGGACCCGTTCTGCTGCCTCTGCTGCCCCAGAACCTGTTCTGTTGCCTCTGCTGCCCCAGGACCAGTTCTGCTGCATCTGCTGCCCCAGGACCTGTTCTGCTGCCTCTGCTGCCCCAGGACCAGTTCTGCTGCATCTGCTGCCCCAGGACCTGTTCTGCTGCCTCTGCTGCCCAGGACCCGTTCTGCTGTCACTGATGCCCCAGGACCCGTTCTGCTGTCTCTGCTGCCTGATAGGTAAGGAGCTGAATGCGAGCCTGCAGTGACCATGGTCCAATGGTTTGGCGATGCCTTCCTGCAGGTTCGCCTCCAGGTGACAACAGATAGGTGGAAGATCCTCTTCCCCAGGGATGGGAGGTGGAGACCTGTCCACCTGACCAAGCAAAGCTGCTTTGAGATAGTAGGTGAAGTCAGCAGCCGTGGGGTCAACCCCAAGACATGGATCCAGTGCACGAAGTGGGTCAATGACCGGATCCAGGCTGCTCAGGCACAAACTCAAAACACTTTGGACCCTTTGGACATTGCGCATGGCAGAGTGAGAGGGAGTGTTTGGTGGAAAGGGAGTGACCACCCAGTCATGTGTATTGGGGAAGGGCAGCAGGACACGCTGCCTGAGGCTTGGCTGCATCTCGGTGGGAGGTGCACATCAGTCATTGTATAAACTCACACAGTCCCTTGAGAGGGGCCACATGCAGGAGGAATATGTGTGTCCACATCATGGACTGCTGGATTATCACCATCAGAGATGTTGGGCTTGTCCCCGCTGGGAGACGAACTTTGTTGATCATAGTGGCTGCAATAGAAGACAGCCCACAATCGGAAAGAGCGTGTCAAGACTGGCAGTGGATGCCTTATCTCCATGTCCTCATCCCGATGGAGGAGGAGGCCATGGAACAGGCCGGGCAGCAAAGCAGCTGCTCCATAGCTGATGGAGAGACAGGGACACCTACCTAAGAGAGTGAGTGAACATCTCCTGGGGCACAAGGGTGCATCCGCTGCAAAGGAGCCACACTGCTCATCTGTTCACCACTGCATCAATGGAGCTGCACAGTAGGGGTGGTTGGAATGTCACGATGGGCAGACCCTAACCCTTCAATGTCCCTGTTTTCACATGCAGGCTAGGATGAACGACAAGAGCGAAGAGCTGGAGAGACTGGGGGACAGCCAGACACCTCTGAGGAGGAGGAGGGAGCCTCAGAGGGTGCACCGTCACATCATTCCCCTGCACCCTCCACCAGCACAGAAACCCTCACTCGGTGGGTATCCACTCGCTGTTAGATTTGGGCACACAAGCTGGTGAGCACGTCACAGACAGGCCCGGGCAGCTGACGGAGGCTGTGACAGCCGAGGCCACTGGCAGTTGGAAGTCTGTGGGAGGCCAGGCCCATGCTGAGTCCCAGGCTGATGACGTGCCTCTGGTGTCACCAGCAACACGGGAAATGCTGCAGCTGCAGCACGAGGTCAGGCAACATCTGGCAGAGTTGCCGGAGGTTATGTGTACCCAAGTTCGGATGATGGAGGAGTCCATCCAGGCCTTGCATGCTGCACTGTCTCTGATGGGGGTGTGTCTGGCTTCCTTCCTTGAGAGATTGGTGACTCTGATGGAGAGCCAGATCCAGCCGACCAATCAGTGGCTGCCGGAGATGTGTGCAGACCTGCACTCCATCGCTTTGTCCATGAGCTCCATCCAGAGGTGACAAGGCGAGAGGGGGGACGAGGCACCTGAACTCTTCACCAGGTCCACGTCCCTCTCAGGTCAGCAGCGAGGTACAAGTGTGTCTGATAAGGGGGAGGAGCAGCTGGCTGCTACATCTGGGGTCTCCTCTCAGGGTGCTCCTGGTGTGGACAGTATCTCCAAAGCCCCTCTGCCAGTGACACAAGTGATGCCAGTGCCTGCCTCCGTCACCCTCGATGACAGAGGGGGGGTCCCTGTACCTGTGCAGGAGGCCCTCAGTGTGCCGGGGCCCTCCAGGCCTCAGGCAGCAAGAGGACGGCCATCAATGTCATCCCAAGCCATGGGGCAGCAAGGTCAGCAGCCTGTCTCCACCTCAGCTGACAGAGCAGGGGGTGCACCACGTAGGAGCATGCGGAAAAGATTTCAGAAGAGCACCTAGATTCACTTGGGTTCATGGTGAATGTGCATTCCAGATGGATAGGGTTGCATTTGATGTCACACGGAAGAAAGAAATGATGTTCTCTCACTATGTCTCCTTCCTATTGTTGATGCCCTTTGGGACTTCATTTAAACCCTTCCTCCCAAGGGGCTGGAAGTGAGGGACCAAGCCCTGAGTTCACAAAGCTTCGGTCTTGTCACTGTGCGATGTGTACCTGGACGCTGCAGTGCAGAAGGAAGCAGGCGACAACAGGGCTGCTTAAAGCTAAGACTTTATTGCTGTGGTTCCAGAGGGTGGTAAGGCTCAAAGGAAACTTGAATGTATAAGGGTGTCTCATGTCTCCCTTGTGTGTATCTCATTGCCCCTTTCCTGCTGTGCCTGAGGTTCTTCATCAGGCACTGCTTGGGCAGCATCCTCCTCCACATCCTCATCATCAGAGGAGACATCACACTCCACGATATCCTTACTTGTCAACACCTCACCCCTCTGTGATGCCAGATTGTGCTGTGCACAGCAAACCACCACGATATGTGAGACCCTCGCCGGGACATACTGAAGGGCTCCACTGCATCGATCTAGGCACCTGAATCTCATCTTCAGGAGACCAATGGCCTCCTTGATGGTCGCTCGGGTTGACCCGCAGCAGGTGTTGTACCTCTCCTCTGCATCCGTGCGTGGGTTCCTCACAGACGTCAGTAGTCATGTCCTCAGTGGGTAGCCCTTGTCTCCAAGGATCCATCTCTGAAAGCGGATGGGGCCGCGGAAAGGTTCTGGCACCTGGGAGTGCCTTGGTATGCAGGCATTGTGGCTGCTTCCCGGGATTTGTGCACACACCTATGGGATCCATTTGCAGTGGTTGCAGACCAATTGCACACTGAGCAAGTGGAAGCCCTTCCTGTTGAAGGATGCTGGCTGGTCTGCAGGAGCCTTGATGGTCACATGGGGTGACACCCTACACCTGGGGGAATCCAGTGATGGCCCCGAATCCTATAGTCCTCTCAGCTTGACTGTTTGGATCGATGTGCACATAGTCACCGGCCCTCCTGAACAGGACATTGGTGACCTCCTTGTTGCACTGATTCACCACAGACTGTGAGATTCCACACATATCTCCAGTGGATCCCTGCAATGATCTGCTGGTGCAGAAGTTCAGTGGCACAGTGACCTTCAGTGACACTGGTATCAGGTGCCCACCAAGTCCCATGGGGCACAGCTGCATCATGGCAGAGAGATCAGTGACGACCTCCGTGCAGAGGCGCAGTCTGTGGAGACACTGTCACTCGGACATCTGCAGGTAGTTGAACCTCAGCTGACGTGTTCCTCTGCCTCCTTCTCCAGCCTCCTGTTCGAGGCTGGCCTTCCTGTGGGCCCCCAAGCTGCTGTGGTGCCCCTGCTGGTGCCTGCGCCTCCCTCCCTTCCTCTCTACTCCTCCTCCTCCTCAATGTGAGCCTTGAATGAGGCCCATGACAGGTTGCCCCTCCCTGAGTGCAAGGCCTTCACAGTAAACAACACCCAGCCACATTTACCTCACTTGTCACCCTCAATGAGGTGGCACTGCCCCAATGGTACCCTGGTGTGGCTCCCCCTGCAGAGCTGGCACATTGGCCCCCACTCCTGACAGTGTTTCCCGATGCCCTTTCCCCCTCCACCCTTACTGCCAAGTTACGCTGCCTCACCCGATAGCTTCCCAGTGAAGCCAACACTCAGCTCCCACCTCCCAGTCACCTCCTTTAACCAGGCGAGGCTCTGAAGCCCCGTGGTTCCCGTGCACTATTAGTTCAATTGGATCCAGTGAATAAAATTGCTGATAATTGGACTCATAAATACTTGAAATGCCTTCTTGCCGTGTGGATGTGCGAAGTCTGCCCTCCATGTCAGCCGCCGACAGAAAAATCCGGTCCGACGTCTTCCATCCCTATTTTATACACCCCCCCTCCCCCTCCCCAGCCTCCATTCCCGTCTCCAACGGTCCCTTAAAATTCTGGCCCATGTCTCTAAGACTAATGGGAGTGAAACTACATCTGCTCCTTAGCCTGAACAGGGAGAGCTGCTCTCTCTGTGTTTAAAGTGAATGAATCTGCTCTTTACCTTGTCTTACTGGAACGTTCACTGTCTGGAAATGTCTGTTTGAAAATATTTTCCTGTTATATTAATGGAGCAGAGGAGCAGATGTGAGGTGCTGTTCAACAGAGAGGTTTGGAAGTGGGTGAAAGGGTGGAGTGATGGTGTGAGTGAGAGGTGCAGTGAGTTGGCCATTCTCAATAGAGTGTCAGGAATGAAGGTCAGAGGAACAGACCAGGCAGGAAACACAGAAAGAGCGAGGAGAAGCTGGTGTGAAAAACAGAGATTAAACAACAGGCTTGTTCAGTTGGTTTGGGTCTGGTGTTCAGAATACCCGGAATCTGGGTTCACTTCCCTTCCAACTCAGCGAATTGTATCAACATTATGTTCATAAAACCATAGAATGATACCCAAAGAAGGAGACCATATTGTCCATTGTGTCAGTGCTGTCTCTTTGGTTATGTTATCCAATTAGAACTGCTGCTCAGCTTTTTCCTGTAATCTGTACATTTTTCCTTCCAGTATTTATCCCAATTGCTTTTCAAAGTTACGACTGAATCTGCTTTCAAGTCCTGATCAGACAGTGCATTCCAGATCACAACACATCACTGTATAAAAAATCATTCCTCATTTCGCCTCTGGTTCTTTTCTCAATCACCTGATAAATACATCCTCTGGTTACTGACCCTTTTGCCACTGGAAACAATTTCTCCTTATTTAACTTATTGAAAACCTTCTTGATGATGTCACATACTAGACTGCCAGTAAAACTGAAGCCCATGGAATAAAAGAGACAATGACAGCATGGATATGAAGTTTGCAGACTGATAGGAACATAGAAGCAGGAGTAGGCCATTCAGCCCATCGAGACCACCCCGCCATTCAATATGATGATGACTGATCATCCACTTCAATGCCTTTTTCCCACACTATCTCCATATCCCTTATGTCATTTGTATTTAGAAATCTGTCAATCTCTGCTTTAAACATACTCAATGACTTAGCTTCCACAGCTCTCTGGTGTAGAGAATTCCAAAGATTCACAACCCTCTGAGTAAAGAAATTTCTCCTCGTCTCTGTCCTAAGTGGCTTTCCCCTTATGTTGAAATTGTGTCCCCTGGTTCTAGATTCCTCAACCGGAGGAAAAACTTCATCTACCCTGTCTATCCCTTTAAATATTTTGTAAGTTTCAATGAGATCACCTCTCATTCTTTGAAACTCTGGAGAATACAGTCCCAGTTTCCCCAATCTCTCTTCATAGGACAGTCCTGCCATCCCGGGAACAAGTCTGGTGAACCTTCAATGCACTCCCTCGATGGCAATGATATCCTTCCTAAGGTAAGGGGACCAAAACTGCACACAGTATTCCAAAGTGCAGTCCAACCAAGGTTATATACAATTGAAGCAAGATTTCACTACTCCTGTACTCAAATCATCTTGTGATAGAGGCTAACATATCATTCGTCTTCTGAATTGCTTGCTGCACCTGCATGTTAGCTTTCAGTCACTTATTGACAAGGACACCCAGGCCCCTTTGTACATCTACACTTTCTAATCTCTTACCATTTAAGAAATAATCTGCACATCTGTTTCTCCTACCAAAGTGGATAACCTCACATTTTTACACATTATATTCCATGTGCCACTTTCTTGTCCACTCACTAAGATTGTCCAAATCACCTTGAAGCTGCTTTGCATCTTTCTCACAACACACATTCCCACCTCGTTTTGTGTCATCTGCGAACTTGGAAATACGACATTTGGTTCCCACCTCCGAATCATTGATATATATTGTGAACAGCTGGGTCACAGTGTGGTGGTGAACAGTTGTATTTCTGTCTGGAGGAAGGTTTACAGTGGGTTCCCCATGGTTCCTCATAACTTCAGTTATGTGCAGAGACTGGAAAAGCTGGGGTTGTTCTCCTTGGAGCAGAGCAAGTTCAGAACAACTTTGACAGAGTTAGAATCAAGGAATCAAATGGTTACAGTACAGAAGGGGACCATTCAGTCCATCATGTCCATGACAGCTCTTTGCAAGAGCAAATCAGCTAATTCCACTCCTCTGCCCTTTCATTGTAACCCTGCAAATTTTCTCTATTCAGGTGTTTATCCAATTCCCTTTTGAAAGCCACGATTGAATCTGCCTCCAGCACACTCTCAGGCAGTGTATTCCAGATCCGAACCACTCACTCTGTCCCACACCCCTGGTACCATTGCAGAAAATCTCTTCTGTTCATTTCATCCCTCATAAATAATTGAAATGAAATGTTTATTAGGAAATGCACAATATAAAAAAGAGAGAGAAATAAATGCTGAGAAAAATAGAAGTCAATGTTTGGAAGGTAAAAAGAGCAAAAGATGTAACTTTTATTCTGGTTGAGTGAGAGGAATATATCACACTCTGGGGCTTTTTGAGAGGATTTACTGATAAACCTGGGATTTGAGAGGAAGCTGGTTCATGGTTTACAGAACAAATTCAGTCCCTGGGGTGGAGCCAACAGCTGCACCGTCCAATAACAGACAGGATGGGGACACTGTCTCAGGCCTGGTGAGCTCAGTCGATGAAGGCATGAAACTCTGAATCTCAAGTTTTTGAGTTTGAGCCCCACGGTGGGTGTCTTTTATTTCCTTTTTAGGCTGATTTTACAGCCATTCTCCAGCTCTGAATTCCTCGGCAGAGAGTTCAAGGAGTGTTTGAAATGAGATTCAACAGCAGTATGAGAAAGTCTCTCCTTGATTCAGGACTCTTACCTCTCTGCAGCATCTCGCTGCTGAAGATTGAACTTTATCTCATTTCATTCTCAGCTCATGGTCAGTGTGGATCACTGGGACTTCTGGCTGTCTCCCACTTCACAATCCATCAGTGCTGAGAAATCAATGGGGAATATTACTCACATGTTGTAATGTTTTATAAATACTTGAATGTATTTCACACTGTGTCTAACAGTGTGAATCTCCCCTGGTATATCAGCTCACCAACACTTCAACAGAACATTCACATAATGTGAGCTCTGAGACCTGTTCAGATCCCATTCCCAAGACCTGGAAAGTGGGATTGGGCTGGATCGCTCTTTTTCAGCTGGCACAGACACGATTGCTAAATGGTCTCAGTCTGTGCCATAAGTTTTCTCCATTTTCTATGTTCTATGAAGTGAGGTGTGATTGGGAGGGGCAATTCCACCAGGGTTATATTTTCTACCAAAACAATGACACAAGGGATACTTCACTTTTTTATTCATTCATTCATGCGATGTGGGCATCGCTGGCTAGGCCAGCATTTATTGCCCATGAGAAGGTGGTGGTGAGCTGCCTTCTTGAACCATTGCAGTCCATGTGGGGTAGGTACACCCACAGTGCTGTGAGAAAGGGAGTTCCAGGATTTTGACCCAGCGACAGTGAAGGAACGGCGATATAGTTCCAAGTCAGGATGGTGTGTGGCTTGGAGGGGAACTTGCATGTGGTGGTATCCCCTGTATTTGCTGCCCTTGCCCTTCTAGGTGCGAAAGGTCACTGGTTTGGAAGGTGCTGTCTAAGGAGTTGTGGTGCATTGCTGCAGTGGATTTTGTAGACGGTACACACTCTGCAACTGTGCGTCGATGGTGGAGGGAGTGAATGTTTGCAGATGGGGTGCCAATCAAGCGGGCTGCTTTGTCCTGGCGGTGTTGAGATTCTTGAGTTGGAATTGCACCCATCCAGGCAAGTGGAGAATATTCCATCACACCCTTGACTTGTGCCTTGTGGATGGTGGACAGGCTTTGGGGAGTCAGGAGTCATGGATGAGTGAGAGGAATATATCACAGTTTGGGGCTTTTGTAAGAGGATTTATGAATAAACCTGGGATTTGAGAGGAAGCTGCTTCATGGTTTACAGAACAAATTCAGCCCCTGGGGTGGAGCCAACAGCTGCACTGTAATTACTCACCTCAGGATTCCAAGCCTCTGACCTGCTCTTGTAGTCACGTTATTTGTATGGTTACCCATGGTAACCTCCATGATGTTGATGGTGGGGGATTCAGTGATTGTAATGCTATTGAATGTCAAGGGGAGATGGTTAGATTCTCTCTTGTTGGAGATATTCATTGCCTGGCACTTGTGTGGTGCGAATGTTACTTGCCACTTATCATCCCAAGCCTGTGAGACTGAAATAGCTCAGTTGGGAGTGTGTTAGACTGAAGATCCCTGGTTCAATCTGGGGTTTTGGCAGTTCTCCTTTATTCTGCATCGCCCTTTGGTTTTGACTCTTGAGCTGCACAATTTACACTGAAATTATTTACCCAACTCTGAAGGTTAGATTGGAATAGAGAGATATCAAGGATGGGAAATATTTACATTGTCTGCTGTAGCTTATTCTCTATCTCCTTGTGTCCTTTTCCCCAGTTTTTGACTCTCTCGGGGCCGGGTGAACATTTGATTTGCTGCATTTGTCCCAAACTGAAGCCTTTTCCACATCTCTGGGTGGTCAGACTCGCTCTGTCTGTTTTTGTTGCTCGTGATCATTAACGAGAACAGGCCACGAGTTCAACGTTTATCAGCAAATGGAAGATAATTGGAAAGAATTCTGTGTTACTCCAGACCAGTGACAAAGATACAATGGATGTTATTCAAAATAAATTCCCTTTGACATTTTATGTAAACTTGTTTGCATCCAAAAGTTGGATTTTAAGTGTTACAAAAATGTGTCAAATTAATGACTGACCATGTGACAGCGCACATGGGGATCAAATCCACAGCCTTGTTGTTATCAACACTGCGTCCTAACCAACTGAACTAAGCGGCCTATAGACAGAGCCAGGTATGGGTTTGAGCCGCACGCTGGGCGGTTTGTGTTTTATTTCTCACACTGGGTGACAGAGCGATTGTACAAACAATGGACACATCACATCCCTGAAACATTGTTCTGATATAAAACAGTGTGAAATAAGAACTGAGCATGGAAATGGAACGGAACCAGAAATCAGGACTTTAATCTATTAAAGTTGATCTTGAAATTCAACCATTCACTGAACATTCCAATAGATCGAACTCTCTTCTGATATAAAATCCAGGAACTTAAGCTGCTGTAAAACACAACTGAGCCTGACGTCATTTGAACACGCAACCTTCTGATCTGGAGTCAGACGCGCTACCGTTGTGCCACAAGCTCACAGATAAAGCGAAGTGTTCCATTCCTGACAGATTTACTTCTTGTTTAGATTCAGTGATTGAAATTAATTCAATCCTCATCTGACCTCCACTCTGTAAAGGCCTGCAATCCGACCTGAACCCGACGACCTGTGTCGGGTTCGGGTCATGTCGGGTCGCTCTTCCGGTTCTGGCTTTTGGACTCGGGTAGGGTCAGGCCAGGTTCAGGTCAGGCTGGGTCCAGGTTGGTCTGAGTCCGTGTCGGACACACACAGTAAGTATTACATTTAACTTTGCTGGGAAGTTGAGTTTAATAAGTGTCAAAAGTTGAAAAGCCAACCAAAGCCGGGAGTCCGGGTCATTAAGGAGGGAAACTCTGAGTCTGCTCAGTGAGCAAGTGAGCATCTCTATGACGTCATTGCGCTCATGCTGCAGCTTCCTGTAGATTCGGAATCGGGAGGTAGATAAAGTGAACATTCCGGTGGTCGGGTAAGGCTCGGGTTAGTTTGGGCGTGGGAATAAATGGAGATACTCGGGCCGGGTCAGGCTCGGGTCCAATGTGGTTCTGTCAGGTTCGTGTCGGGTTTTTTTTCCTGACCTGAGCAGGCCTTTACCGCTCTGTCAGTTCAGTGCCTTATTTAAAATATTACTTGGAGTTCTGTTTTACAGGGTCTCGGCTGTTTAAGTGTTTCCCAGACCCACTATTCTGATTAATCAGACATTTTGCTGCTAACTGCTGCTGCTACAATTGAAATGTAAAAAAGAATTTCCAGTGACCTGCAACCAATGGACAAATACATTTCAGAAAGATAAAGCTCATTCACCAATCCACAAATGTGTCTTTCTGCTTATATTTATAAACAACTCCTTCTCTCCACTATGGGAACTATACAATCACTACAGTTATTTGAAAGTTAGTATAAGATGTTCCAGTTCATCAATTTTAAAACTGCAGCAGGTATTTTCCAGAAAACTTCTCTGTTGGAACCTCAGTCCCATTTAGATTGAAAGTGGACAATTAATGTATTCACTTGTTCATTGTGGACAGGTGTCTGACTTCGAATAAATCTCATTAACTTTCAATGAGGTGGCAGTATTTCTGTGCTCCCATTTTACACAGTCTGTCCTGTTCATGCACCATGTTTTTATTCTCCTCTCCCATTCTCCACAGGATACAGATTACAAGCATCATCAATCTAGCTGTTGAAAAGCATTGGAAGAATCTGGTCACACTGGTATTGAAACATTCATTTTCTGCCATTTTCCAAGTTGGTTGCTTTAAACACAGTACGATGTGCAATCATCTTGAAAATAGATTCTCTTCAATATCCAATACAAACTGAATTACAAACCTGACAGACAAACACAGGAGAACAAGTGACTAGTGAACACAAACCTCATGGTGCTCATTTTCAGATTTATTGCAGTCATCCGACAAAACAAGTGAAAGAATATTCCAGTGAAATGATTTGGAAAGTAGGTGTGACTTTTGTTGGTGCCTTTCTTTGCTCTGTTGGTGAAACTTTCTTGCACCTGACTCCTGTTCATGTCTCTGTTTCCTCTATTGAATGAGGAAGGAGGTATTTGATCAGAAATCAACTGGATTGTGTACCTTTGAGAGGGGATTTCTGCACCATCAGGGCTGGAAACAGGAGTGAGTGAAAGACAATGTGTGGAGTTTGATTTTGTACAGAGGGAGAGCAAATCTAACAGGACTGTGAGATATTGGCCTGGATTTTACAGCCCCAATAGCGGTGAACTCTGAGACTTTCACTGCTATTGAGGGTCTGAACAGCACTGCAACTGCTGGTACATGCACACACTAACACCAGCATCTGGAAGTTGTGGTGGTGAGAAATGTGCTTAGAAGGAGCCTCTGATCATAATCGCACCAGCCCACTCTTTAAAGTGACAGGGACCTGCAGTTCAGCAATTTGGGCTCATTGCCCACAATGTACCCTGATTTTTACCTGGGTTGGATTAAAGCCGGTACCAACAGGCTCAGGGCTGCTCGGGAAGGACTTTTCTGTTGACACAACAGCTCCACTATTCCAGGAAGACACCGGCAGCAGCAGGGGTCAACTTTCAGAAAGGAGTTCAGACATTTTAAATGTTGTATTTTGTTTCTTAATTGTATGTAACTTTTTAGCATAGCCTGATCAGAGTTCTTAAATTTACATCTGACTTTTTATTAACAAGATTGAAGTGCTTTTAAAAGATCTCTAAATGTACATGACTTTTTATCAAGATTTACTTGGCTTCTTTGAAAAGACTCTTGAGCAAGATTGAAGTGACTTTTAAAAACTACATCTTATCCTTTAAAATCCTGCTTCCATGTAGATGACATTGGAAGATGACTTCAGAATAGCTTAGACGATCTTTCTAACAGGTACTGCAACAGCTTAAGACCGACTTTTCTGCAAAAGCTGGTGATTTACCTTCCGGGAGCGGAGAGGAGCGGAGCGGAGCAGACCTATATGGACCGATATGAGGAGAACGTTGAGAGCGGAGCCTATAAATCCAATCCGAGGATCGAGGCCCAGTCTCTTACCTTCCAGGAGTGGAGTGGAGATCTTCCAGTGTGCTGGAGTTTTGAAAAAAAAAGAAGCCAACTGTGATGTCAGAGGAGAGCTGCAAGGTGATTGGTTGGTGAGTCACTGCTGTTAGTGTATTTAAATATCTTAAAGAAAAGGGCAAAGTTTTTTTACTTGAAAAAAAAACCTCTGCTGATAAGATGAGTACTACTAAAGTGTTTTTTTTATTCAGTGTAGCTTATGAAGGACTTTAGATTGTAGTGGGTAGAACAATGCCCCTAGTGTCATTAGTATTTTTTAATTAAGGGAGTAACTAATTAATCTAAGGGTAAGTCATGGCAGGAGAGCTCAGCCCCGTGATATGCTCCTCCTGCGCTATGTGGGGATTCAGGAACCCTCCCAGTCTCCATGACGACCATGTGTGCAGGAAGTGTATCCAGCTGCAGCTACTGGCTACTCGCATTATGGAGCTGGACCTGCGGGTGGTTTCACTGTGGAGCGTCCACGAAGCTGAGGACGTCATGGATAGCATGTTTAGTGAGGTGGTCGCACCGCAGGTAATGGATGCACAGGCAGAAAAGCGATGGGTGACCACCAGATGGAATAGTAGGAGCAGGCAGGTAGTGCAGGAGTCCCCTGTGGCCATCCCCCTCTCAAACAGATACACCGCTTTGGTTACTGTTGGGGGGAAGACCTCCCAGGGGAAAAGAGCAACAGCGCGGTCCGTGGCACCACGGAGGGCTCTGCTGCACAGCAGGGGAGGAAAAGGGGTGGAAGAGCTATTGTGATAGGGGATTCTATCATAAGGGGTGCAGATAGGCGTTTCTGTGGCCGCAAACGAGACTCCAGGATGGTATGTTGCCTCCCTAATACTAGGGTCAAGGATGTTTCGGAGCAGCTGCCGGAAATTCTGAAAGGGGAGGGTGTGCAGCCAGAGATCGTGGTCCATATTGGTACGAACGACATAGGCAGGAAGAGAGATGAGGTTCTGCAAAGTGAATATAGGGAGTTAGGCAGAAGGTTAAAGAGCAGGACCTCTAGGGTTGTAATCTCAGGATTACTCCCTGTGACACGTGCTAGTGCGGGTAGGAATAGGAGGATTAGGCAAATGAATGCATTGCTGAAGACTGGCGAAGGCGGGAGGGCTTCAGGTACTTGGATCATTGGGATCTCTTCTGGTGCAGAGGTGACCTGTACAAGAGGGACGGGTTGCATCTGAACTGGAAGGGGACCAATATCCTTGTAGGGAGATTTTATAGTAATACACTGGAGGGTTTAAACTAGTCTTGCAGCGGGGGTGGGACCCAAAGTAGTAGTCTCTCCGATGAGATAGTTGAGGCAAATGGAGAGGTTAAAGCAAGCAAGTCCAGTAGGCAGGCCAGGCAGGGGCAGGACAGGGAGCGTGGAAGGTCTGGTGGGCTAAACTGCATTTACTTTAATGCAAGTATCCTTACAGGTAAGGCAGATGAACTCAGAGCATGGATCGGTACATGGGATTGTGGTATTGTAGCTATTACGGAAATGTGGTTGAGGGATGGGCAGGACTGGCAGCTCAATGTTCCGCGGTACCAATCCTTCCGGCGTGACAGAGGTGGAGGTAAGAGAGGAGGGGGAGTTGCACTATTGATTAGGGAGGACATCACGGCAGTACTTAGAGAGGATATCCCGGGGTGAATGTCCAGTGAGGCCATACTGGTAGAACTTAGAAATAATAAAAGGGTGATCCCTTTGATGGGATTATACTATAGGCCCCCCAATAGTCAGAGGGAAGTGGAGGAGCATATATGTAGGGAAATCACAGATAGGTATAGGAATTATAGGGTTGTAATAGTAGGTGATTTTAACTTCCCTAATATTGACTGGGACTGCCTTAGTGCTAAGGGATCAGATGGGGAAGAATTTGTTAAGTGAGTCCAGGATAGTTTTCTGAAGCAGTACGTGGATGGCCCGACTAGAGAAGGGGCTACACTCGATCTCCTCTTAGGAAATGAGAATGGGCAGGTGGTTGATATGGCAGTGGGGGAGCACTTTGGGACCAGTGACCATAACTCTATTAGCTTCAAGATAGTTATGAAAAAGAATAGGACTGGTCCTCAGGTTGAAATCCTAAATTGGGGGAAGGCTAATTTCCATGGCATCAGACAGGAACTCTCAAAAGTTGAATGGGAGAGGCTGTTTACAGGTAAAGGGACGTCTGGCAAGTGGGAGGCTTTTAAAAGTGAGATAGGAAGAGTTCAGGGCCAGCATGTTCCTGTTAGATGGAAGGGCAAGGCTGGCAAGTTTAGGGAACCTTGGTTGACGAGGGATATTGAGGGTCTGGTCAGGACAAAGAAGGAGGCATACGTCAGGTATAGGCAGCTGGGATCGAGCGAGTCCCTCGAGAAGTATAGGGGATATAGGAGTATACTTAAGAAGGAAATTAGGAGGGCGAAAAGGGGCCATGAGATTTCCCTGGCAGATAAGATAAAGGAGAATCCTAAAAGATTCTATAAGTGTATTAAGAGTAAAAGGGTAGCTAGGGAGAGAGTAGGTCCCCTTAAGGATCAGTGTGGCAATCTATGTGTGAAGCCACGCGAAATGGGCGAGGTCTTAAATGAATATTTCTCGTCTGTATTTACCGTGGAGAAGGTCATGGAAGCTAGTGAGTTCAAGGGAGGGAACAGCGATATCCTGCAGCATATCAACATTACAAAGGAGGAGGTGTTGGAGGTTTTGAAGCGCATTAAGGTGGATAAATCCCCAGGGCCTGATCAGATGTATCCTAGGATGCTATGGGAAGCAAGGGAGGAGATTGCTGGGGCGCTGGCAGAGATTTTTGTATCATCGTTAGCCACGGGTGAGGTACCGGAAGACTGGAGGATAGCTAATTTGTTAATTAATAAATTAAATAACAAATCATGTCGCCTCTTTCTCTTCTAAACTCTGGCGGAGACAAGCCTAGCTTGTCCAATCTTTCCTCGTAAGACAGCCCACCCATTCCATGTATTAATCTCGTAAACTTTCTCTGTACTACCTCCAATGCATTTACATCCTTCCGCAAATAAGGAGACCAGTACAGTACTCAGTACTGCAGAAGAGGTCTCACCAATCTCCTGTATAGCTGAAGCATAACCTCCCTACTATTGTATTCAATTCCCATGGTGATAAATGATAACATTCTATTAGCTTTCCTAATTACATGCTGGACCTGCATACTAACCTTTTGCAATTCATGCCCTCGGACACCCAGATCCCTCTGCATCTCAGAGCTCTGCAATCTCTCACCATTTAGATAATATGCTTTTTTATTCTTCCTGCCATAGTGGACAATTTCCGACTTTCCCACATTATACTCCATTTGCCAGGTCTTTGCCCAATCACTTAACCTATCTATATCCCTTTGTAGCCCCCTTATGTCCTCTTCACAACCTACTTTCCTCCCTATCTTTGTGATCAGCAAATTTAGCAACAATACCTTCGGTCCCTTCATCTAAGTCATTTATATAAATTGTAAAAAGTTGAGGCCCCAGCACAGATCCCTGTGGCACACCACTCGTTACTTCTTGCCAACCAGAAAATGACCCATTTATGCTGACTCTCTGTTTCCTGTCAGCTAGCCAATCTTCTATCCATGCCAATATGTTACCCCCGACACCATGAGCTTTTATTTTCTGCAATAACCTTTGATATGGCACCTTATCCTTCTGGAAATCGAAATACAATACATCCACTGGTTCCCCTTTATCCACAGCACATGTAACTCCCTCAAAGAACTCCAATAAATTGGTTAAACATGATTTCCCTTTCAAAAAACCATGTTGACTCTGCCTGATTACCTTAATTTTTTCTAAATGCCCTGCTATAACATCCTCTGTAATAGCTCCAAACATTTTCCCTCAGACAAATGTTAAGCTAACTGGCCTGTCGTTTCCTGCTTTCTGTCTCCCTCCCTTTTTGAATAAATGAATTACATTCACTCTTTTCCAATCTAACGGAACCTTCTCGAATCTAGGGAATTTTGGAATATTAAAACCAGCGCATCAACTATCTCACTAGCCAATTCAGGACCTGGCGACTTGTCAACCCGCAGCTCCAACAATTTGTTTAGTACCACTTCCCTGGTGATTGTAATTTTCTTGAGTTCCTCCATCCCTTCAATTTCCTGATATACGGCTAATACTGGGATGTTATTTGCATACTCAATAGTGAAGACCGATGCAAAGTATCTGTTTAATTCATCTGCCATCTCTTAATTATCCATTATTAATTCCCCAGACACACTTTCTATTGGACCAACAGTCACTTTGTTAACTCTTTTCTTTTTAAAATATCTATCGAAAGTCTTACTAGTTGTCTTGAAATTTCTTGCGAGCTTTCTCTCATACTCTAATTTTACCTTCCTTATCAATCTTTTAGTCATCCTTTGCTGTTTTTTTTATATTCTGTCCAATCTTCTGACCTGCCTCCCACCTTTGCACAATTATAGGCTTTTTCTTTAAGTTTGATAGTATCTTTAACTGTTTTCGTGAACCATGGATGGTGAGTCCCACCTTTGGAACTTTTCTTTCTCGTTGAAATGTATCTATTCTGTGTATTCTGAAATATCCCCTTAAATGTCTGCCACTGCATCTCTATTGACTTATCCCTTAACCTAATTTGCCAGTTCACTTCAGCTAGCTCTGCTTTCATGACCTTATAATTGCCCTTATTTAAATTTAAAATACTAGTCTGGGACCCACTCTCCTCTCCCTCAAACTGAATGTAAAATTCAATCATATTATAATCGCTACTACCTAGGGGCACCTTAACTATGAGGTCATTAATTAATCCTATCTCGTTGCACAATGCCAGGTCTAGTATAGCCTGCTCTCTGGTTGGCTCCAGAATGTATTGTTCCAAGAAATTATCCCCAAAACATTCTATGTATTCCTCATCTAGGCTACCTCTGCCCATCTGAATTTTCCAATCTATATGTAGATTAAAATCCCCCATGATTATCACAGTACCTTTCTGACAAGCTGCCATTATTTCTTCTTTTATATCCCATCCGACAGTGTGGTTAATGTTAGGTGGCCTGTACACCACTCCCACAAGTGACTTCTTGCCTTTATGATTTCTCATTTGTACTCAAACTGCTTTTGCATCCTGATCTCCAGAACTCAGGTCATCCCTCTCTATTACGCTAATACCATCATTAATTAACAGAGCTACCCCGCCACCTTTTCCTAGCTTCCTGTCCTTCCAAAATGCCATGTCACCTCCAATATTCACATCCCAATCTATGTCGCCCTGCAGCCATGTCTCTGTAATGACTATCAGATCGTACTTATTTATTCTATTTGTGCTCCCAGTTCATCTGTTTTGTTTCAAATGCTCCATGCATTCAGATACAGAGCATTTAGTTTTGTCCTTTTATTATTTTTGTCACCTCTAGCCTTATCTGTCGATTTACTCTTAGATTTGTACATTCTGTCCCTTCCTGTCACAGTCTGTTTATCATTTCCCATATTTATACCTTTCTCTCTTGCCTTGTCTCTCCTCCTTGATTCACCATATCTTCCCAAATTTGATCCCTTGCCCCCACTATTCGGTTTAAAACCGTCTCTACTTCCCTCGTTATGTGGCTCGCTAGAACACCGGCACCAGCACGGTTCAGGTGTAGACCGTCCCAACGGTACAGCCACCTCTTTCCACAGTACTGGTGCCAATGCCCCATGAACCAGAACCCACTACTACCACACCAGTCTTTCAGCCGCACATTACTTTCTCTAATCTTATTTGTCCTATGCCAATTTGCACATGGCTCAGGTAATAATCCAGAGATGATTAACTTTGAGGTTCTGCTTCTTAATTTGGTGCCTAATTCCTCATACTGACTTTGCAGAACCTCTATCCTTGTCCTGCCTATGTCGCTGGTACCGACATGGACCACGACGACTGGATCCTCCCCCTCCCATTGTATGTTTCGCTCCAGCCCTGAGCAGATGTCCTGAATCCTGGCACCGGCAGGCAACACAGCCGTCTGGACTCTTGCTTTTGCTGCAGAGAACAGAGTCAATCCACCTTACTATACTGTCCCCTACTACCACTACATTCCTTTTTTCTCCCTCTTTGAGCCGCAAACACTTACTGCAGACGTGTTTGCCCTGGATCACACTGGCATCCAGGAACTCCCACATGCTGCAGCTGTGACACATCACCTGTCCTGTCATCCTTAACGTGTTTCAATTAACTACTTAAATATTTTATTCAATTATTCATTTTATTGCATATTTTATTAAACTTACCACTAGTTTGTTTACTATTTTAAACGTTAGGACTAAAATGGATCTTAATCACTTACCAGATGCGCATCAAGCAGGTCGGTTCTTCCAAAACAATCAACTACCTGCTTGCCTGTGATGTCACAGCTTACCAGATCCTCACCAAACAGCTCCTTCCACTGCACCGAAGAAAGAACCAAATCCTGTATCCTCACCCCAGCGGCTCTCTGTTTCCCTGCTCTCACTCTCCATTGTGACGTCACTCCTCGATTTTTTTCCCCTGCTCTGCTCCTGCCGTGCTCCTCTCTCTCTCGCTCTGTCTCCGAGTCTGTGCTTTTGGCGCATTTCTTCATTTGTTGTTCCGTTGTGCTCCTCTGTTTCTGGTCCAAAATCTGACTCTGGTGGGACTTGAACCCACAACCTTTGAATATCGTCTTAATCATTATTTCGAAGTCCAACACGCTATCCATTGCGCCACAGAGCCTCACACATTTTTATTAACATCACTAAGGCCTTTGATCTTGTCAGCAGAGACGGCCTCTTCAAACTGCGATGGAAACTCGGCTGCCCTCCTGACCTCTTGGGCATCATCTCTTCTTTCCACGAGAACATGCACAATTCCATCAGTTACAATGGAGCAACATCAGACGCTTTCAAGATCAGCAGTGGGGTAAAGCAGGGCTGCGCGCTGGCGCCAACTCTCTTAGGAACAGAGGAACATAGGAGTAAGCTATTCAGCCCGTCGAGCCTGCTCTGTCATTCAATTCGATCATGGCTGATCACCTACCTCAAAGCCCCTTTCCCATGCTATCCCCATATCCCTTGATGTCATGAGTATCAAGATTTCTATCAATTTCTGTCTTGAACATGCTCAATGATTGAGCTGCCACAGCCCTCTGGGGCACAGTATTCCAATGATTCACCACCGTCTGAGTGAAGAAATTCCACCCATCTCAGTTTTAAATGGCCTACTCCTTATTCTGAGACGATGTCCTTTGGTTTTAGACTCACCAACCAGGGCAAACATCCTGTCTACATCCACACTGTCACGCCCTGTAAGAATTTTGTCAGTTTCAATCAGATCACCTCTCATTCTTCGAAACTTTAAGGAATACAGGCCCAGTTTCCTCATAAGACAATCCCACCATCCCAGGGATTAGTCTGGTGACAGAAAAACAAGAAATGCTGGAACCACTCAGCAGGTCTGGCAGCATCTGTGAAAAGAGAAGCAGAGTTAACGTTTCAGGTCAGCGACCCATCTTCGGAACTGACATATATTAGAAAAGTCACAGGTTATAAGCAAGTGGGGTGGGGGTGGGGCAAGAGATAACAAAGGAGAAGGTGTAGATTGGACAAGGCCACATAGCTGACCAAAAGGTCATGCAGCAAAGGCAAACAATATGTTAATGGTGTGTTGAAAGACAAAGCATTAGTACAGATTAGGTGTTAATGGACTGAATATTGAACAGCAGGAAGTACAAACCTGAAAAAAAACAGTAGGTAAGCAAACTGAACAAACTGAGATGAAATGAAATAAATGCAAAAAAAAGATTAGTCTGTTGACCCTCTGTTTCACCCCCTCTATGGCAAGTGTATCCTTCATAAGATGAGGAGACTAAACTGTACACAATACTCCAGTGCGGATTCACCAAGGCTCTAGACAATTGCAGCAAGACATCTTTACTCCTGTACTCATGACCCCTCGTGTGGGTACAACATACCATTTGCCTTCCTAATTGATTGCTGCACCTGCACAAGAGCTTTTAGTGTCTCAGGAACAAGGACACCCAGGTCCCTTTGGACATCGACACTTCCCAACCTCTCACCATTTAAGAAATACTCTGTCTTTCTGTTTATTCTACCAAAGTGAATAACTTCACACTTATTCACATTATATTCCATGTTCTTGCCCATTCACTTAGCCTCTCCAGGTCCCCTGGAAGCCTCTCTGCATCCTCCTCACAACTCACACTTCACCGAGCTTTGTGTCATCTGCAAACTTGGAAATATTACATTTAATCCCCACATCCAAATCATTTATAGAGGTTGTTAACAGCTGTGGCTCCAACACTGATCCTTGCAGTACCCCAATAGTAACAGCCTGCCATCCTGAGAAGGACCCGTTATTCCTGCTCTCTGTTTTCGGTCTGTTAACCAATTCTCAATCCATATCAGTATATTATCCCCAAGCCTATGTGCTCTAATTTTGTTTACTCACCTCCTGTGTGGGACCTTACCAAAGGAAAATGCAAATACCACACATCCACTGGTTCTCCTTTATCTGTTCTATAGGTAACATCCTCAAAAATCTCAACAGGTTTTTCAAACCTGTTTTCCTTTTCATAAATCTATGTTGACTCTGCCCAATCATGTCATCATTTTCGAACTGTCTAGTTATCACATCCTTTATAATTGGCATATTCTTCTCCATGCTGCTATTGTACACTTTCAATTACTCAGATATAGGTGTTCACCTGCACATCAGAGCTGACGACAAGCTGTTCAACTTGGCAAGACTGTGCGCCAAGACCAAAGTGGGTAAATTCCTAGTCTGTGAGTTGCTATTTGCTGATGATGCTGTGCTGACATCCCATAATGAAGTTCAGTCACAGCAGCTTGTAGATCAGTTCTCCCTGGCCTGCAAAGAGTTTGGACTGACAATCAGCATCAGGAAGATGAAAGCTATGGGCCAGGACGTAGAGACTCCACTTTCCATCAACATCGACAACCTCACTTTGGAGGTTGTCAACAGCTTCACATACCTTCAATCAACAATCACCAGCAATCTGTCCCTTGATGCTGAAATCAGCACCAGGATTGTCAATGCTGCAGCTGTCATGTCAAAGTTGAGAAGCCAAGTGTGAACCGACAGCAAACTGACCGAAAATACAAAGCTCCACGTGTACCAGGCTTGTGTTCTCAGCACCCTCCTTTATAGTAGAGAAGCATCAACAACTTATACAAGCCAAAAAAAGCGGCTGAACAGCTTCCACCTCCACTGCCTCAGATGGATACTGGGCATCTCCTGGCAGGACAGAGTGCCGAATGCGGAAGTACACCAGCGTGCAGGGATCCGCAGCATGTTTGCCCTCTTGAGTCAGCGGTGACTCTGTTGACTGGGCCAAATGGATGACGGTCACATTGCCAAATACATGCTCTATGGTGAGCTTGCTATCAGCACGAGATCAACAGGTCAGGGAAAAAAATCAAGTCCTTTGGAGAGGTTTGAGTTAATTCAGGAGAGTGGGCATGGATTTATAAATGGGAGTTCATGCTTGACTAATCTAACTGCATTTGTTGATAAACTATCTGAGAATGCTGATGACGGGAATGCAGTGGATGTTGTTTATATGGATGTTACGAAAGCATTTTATAAAGTACCACATAAAAGGGTGGTTAACAAAATTGAGGTTCATGGATTAGGAGGGTCAGTATCCATTTGGATAGTAAATTGTTTTAAAGACTGAAAACAGCGAGTCATATTAAATGGTTCTTGGTCAGACCGGAGGATAGTCGACAGTGGTGTTCCCCAAGGGTCAGTGCGAGAACCACTGCTTTTTTTGCTAAAGGTAAGTGACTTGGATCTTGGAATACAGAGTAGAATCTCAAAATATGCCGATGACACCAAACTTGGAGGAGTGGCAAACAGTGAGGATGATATGAACTGCCTGCAACAGGACAGTGATAGGCCAGCAGAATGGGCAGACAGGTGGCAGATGGAATTTAATAGTGACAAGTGTGAGGTGATGTATTTTGGCATAAGGAATAGGGAGAGGCAATATATACTTAATGGCACAGTTCTAAAGAGTGTACTGGAATAGAGGGACTTGGGGTTCATGTGCACCGATCTTTGAAGGTGGCAAGACATATTGCGAGAGTGGTTAGCAAAGCATATGGGATCTTGGGCTTTATAAATAGAGGCGTTGAGTACAAAAGCAGGGAAGTTATGCTGAACCATTATAAAACTCTGGTTAGGCCCCAATTGGAGTGTTGCTTCCAGTTCTGCTCAGCAGACTTTAGAAAGAATGTGAGGGTCCTTGAGAGGACGCAGAGGTGATTTACCAGAATGGATCCAGGGATGGGGGATTTTAGTTACAAGGTTAGGTTGGAAAAGCTAGGATTATTCTGCCTATATCAAAGGAGATTGAGTGGAGAATTGATAGAGGTGTATAACACCTCGAGAGAACAGGCCATCCTAGACTGGGTATTGTGTAATGAGAAAGGATTAGTTAACAATCTTGTTGTGTGGGGTCCCTTGGGGAAGTGCGCCCATAATATGATAAAATTCTTCATTAAGATGGAGAGTGAGAGAGTTGATTCCGAGACTCGGGTCCTGAATCTAAATAAAGGAAACTATGAAGGTATGAGGCGGGAGTTGGCGATGATAGATTGGGGAACGTTACTTAAAGGGTTGACAGTGGATAGGCAATGGCTAGCATTTAAAGAGCGCATGGATGAATTACAACAATTGTTCATTCCTGTCTGTGCAAAAGTAAAACAGGAAGGGTGGCTCAACTGTGGCTTACAAAAGAAATTAAGGAAAGTATTAGATCCAAGGAGGAGAAATATAAAATGGCCAGAACAAGCAGCAAACCTGAAGATTGTGAGCAGTTTGGAATTTAGCAGAGGAGGACAAAAGGATTGATTAAGAAGGGGGAAATAGAGTATGAGAGTAAGCTAGCAGAGAACATAAAAACTGACTGTAAAAGCTTCTATAGATATGTGCAGAGAAAAAGATTAGTGAAGACAAATGGGGGCCCCTTACAGTCAGAAACGTGGGAATTTATAATGGGGAACAAAGAAATGGCAGACCAATTAAATACATACTTTGGATCTGTCTTCACAAAGGAGGATACAAATTATCTCCCAGAAATGTTGGGGAACATAGGGTCCAGTGAGAAGGAGGAACTGTATGAAATCAGTATTAGTAGGGAATGTTTGGGAAATTGATGGGATTGAAGGCCGATAAATCCCCAGGGCCTGATAATCTACATCCCAGAGTACTTAAGGAAGTGGCCCTTGAAATAGCAGATGCATTTCTGGTCTTTTTTCAAAATTCTATCGACTCTGGAACAGTTCCAATGGATTGGATGGTAGTTAATGTAACTCCATTATTTAAAAAAAGAGGCAGAAAGAAAACAGCGAATTATATACCGGTTAGCCTGACATCAGTCGTGGGGAAAATGCTGGAGTCCTATAAAAGATGTAATAGCAGAGTGCAATAATAACTCGTCTCCACTCCTAGTATTTCTAAATCCCACACATTCACTATAATGTGAACAATTATTTCCTGTTGTGTCTCTCTCAGATTTGTAAACTTCACTGTATTGGAGTGAGGTGACATCTACTGGCGGGAAGCAAGAACTGCAATCAAGCAGCAGAAACTCCACAGTCTGTCAGGGTTAAAGAAACATTGCAATGTGAGGAAACAGCGAAGTGGTTTGACTGGGTAGATGGAGACATGATTCCACTTGTCGTGGTGTCTGAAGCAAAGGCCAGAAATACAAAATTGTCATTAATAAAAGAAATGAGGAATTCATGAAAAATGTAGTAACGTAGTGAATGGTTAGAATGTGGATAGAATAGAAAGTGAGATTGGATGGACAGACGCAGTCTGAAAGGATGGCTGAAACAAAAGGTGAGTGCCCTGAAACGTTAACTGTGTTTCTCACAGCACAGATGCTGCCAGAGCTGAACATTTCCAGCACTTTCTGTTTTTATTTCAGCATTTGCAGGATGTTGCTTTGATCTGAAAAAAAATGGATAATTGGCTGGGGTGTTCCAGTGAAATTCCACAGCAGCTAATAAAGCCTGACCTGTCAGTGGCTCGTTGGTCTAGGGGTATGATTCTCGCTTAGGGAGTATGGTTAATTAACATGCGACAGATCCTGCGTTCAAGTCCTGGACGAGCCCTGGTCTGCTGGCATTTTTAGATTAAGGTTATCTATTGGTTTCAGCCTTGCAGAAGGTGGAATTGACTTCCATACGGAGCTGGCTTGAGGACCAGACAACTGGATTCAAAGAGCTTGTCGACAAAATTGTAATTAACTAAATGTACAGATAGCCAAGTGGCAATATAAAGTTGTTGCTGTAATTGTGACCTGACTCCAAAAACAACAGGACTGGAATGGAATGTAATTCTTCAGTGTTTCTGTTGTTTGGCTTGCATTGACTCATCGATTTTCTTGTTTTTCACTTTGTCGATGCCTTTGAATAATTGTGGATCCTTCTTCAGGGTGTCTTCTTTCACCAGGTAGTTCTGACCTCTGATGATGTTGATTGTAATCAGCTTCAATTCGCTGATAGTTTTGGAAGTGAGCAGATTTCGTTTGCTTGAGTCTACAACATGGAACTCAGTCTGACATGTGGACCAATGGGAGGATTTGAATGCCATCCCTGCGTTGGAGTTGCATCCATCCAATAAGAGACCGAGTAGAAGTGACAGTTCTGTCAGTCGAATATGAGACTTTTAATGGCAGGGTTGTGAGTTTGAGTGCCATTCTGTTTTTCCCTTTTTTAAGGCTTCATGAGCAGAGAGTACAGGGAGTGTTTGAAATGAGCAAGTCTCGCTTTGATTCAGGACTCTTACCTCTCAGCAGCATCTCACGATGAAAGATTGAATTTGATCTCATTTCATTCTCAGCTCGGGGTCTGTGCGGCTCAATGGCACTTCTGGCTGTCTCCCGCTTCACAATCCATCAGTACTGAAAAAGCAATGGGGAATATTACTCGCATGTTGTGTTCTTTAATTTTTTGGAAAACTTGAATGTATGTATTTTCTTCCAAAACAAGGACACCAAGCTCCTGTTAATGTAGTGCTGAAATAGCTCAGTTGGGAGAGCGTTAGACTGAAGATCTAAAGTTCCCTAGTTCAACCCTGGGTTTCAGCAATTTTACTTCTTTATGTGTCCCTTGCCTTGGATCTGATTTTCCAGTTGCACAATTTACTTTGAGATTATTTACCAAGCACCAGTGGATTGAATTTGAGAAACAACACAGAAGGTGGTCATTTGGCCTATCACGTCCATGCTGGCTCTCCCCGGAGCAATCTAGTCAGTTCCACTCACCAGCTCGGTCCCTTTCCTCCTGCAAGTTTCTTTCCTTCAAGTATCCATCCAATTTCCTTTTCAAATCATTGATTGTCTCTGCTTCCACCACACTCGTGGGCCAAGACATTACCACCCACAACATAAAAAATTCCACCTCATCAAGCATGGGAAATACTTACTTCTTCTATATTTGCTTATTCTCTATTTCTATGAGAATAGACTGGCAGTCAACATGAAAGGAAACCCAAAAATCTTCGAGCAGCATGTAAATGATAAGTAAGAGGTAGTAAGAGGTTGAGTCGGGCCTATTAGGGACAAAAAGGATAATATAAGCTTAGAGGTGCAGGGCAATGTTAATCTACTTAATGAGTACTTTGCATCAGTGATCACTAAGGAAGTGGAATTTGACAAAATATCAGTTGAAGTGAAGAAAGTAGAGGCAATGGAGAGAGTACAAATTAGGAGAGGGAGGTACTAAAAAGGCTGGCTGTGCTCAGGGAAGATAAATCACCTGGTCCGGATGGCTCACAACCCAGGTTGCGAAAGGAAATGCGGATGCAGATAACGGAAGGGCTTGCTATAATCTTCCAATCTTCCCTGGATACGGGGGAGGTGCCAGAGGATTAAACAGTGGCAAATGCGACACCCTTATTCAAGAAAGGGTGTAAGGACAGTCCGGGTAACTACAGACTAGTTAGATTAACAGCAGCGGTGGGTAAGGTTTTAGAAAGAATAATCAGGGTAAAAAATCAACAGTCACTTGGAGAGGTTCGAGTTAATTAAGTAGAGTGAGCATGGATTTATAAATGGGAGTTCATGCTTGACTAATCTAACTGCATTTTTTGATGAACTAACAGCAGGTTGATGAAGGGAATGCAGTGGATGTTGTTTATATGGATTTTAAGGAAGCGTTTGACAAGGTACCACATAAAAGGGCGGTTAACAAAATTGAGGTTCGTGGTATAGGAGGGTCAGTGTCCAATTGGATAGAAAATTGGTTTAAGGACAGAAAACAGCGAGTCTTATTAAATGGTTCTTTGTCAGACTGGAGGATAATCGACAGTGGTGTTCCCCAAGGGTCAGTGCTAGAACCACTGCTTTTTCTGCTCAAGGTAATTGACTTGGATCTTGGAATACAGAGTAGAATCTCAAAATATCCCGATGACAACAAACTTGGCAGAGTGGCAAACAGTGAGGATGATATGAACTGCCTGCAACAGGACAGTGATAGGCTAGCAGAATGGGCAGACAGGTGGCAGATGGAATTTAATAGTGACAAGTGTGAGGTGATGTATTTTGGCATAAGGAATAGGGAGAGGCAATATATACTTAATGGCACAGTTCTAAAGAGTGCACTGGAATAGAGGGACTTGGGGTTCATGTGCATCAATCTTTGAAGGTGGCAAGACATATTGCGAGAGTGGTTCGCAAAGCATATGGGATCTTGGGCTTTATAAATAGAGGCATTGAGTACAAAAGCAGGGAAGTTATGCTGAACCATTATAAAACTCTGGTTAGGCCCCAATTGGAGTGTTGCTTCCAGTTCTGCTCAGCAGACTTTAGAAAGAATGTGAGGGTCCTTGAGAGGACGCAGAGGCGATTTACCAGAATGGATCCAGGGATGGGGGATTTTAGTTACAAGGTTAGGTTGGAAAAGCTAGGATTATTCTGCCTATATCAAAGGAGATTGAGTGGAGAATTGATAGAGGTGTAAAACACCTCTAGAGAACAGGCCATCCTGGACTGGGTATTGTGTAATGAGAAAGGATTAGTTAACAATCTTGTTGTGTGGGGTCCCTTGGGGAAGTGCGCCCATAATATGATAAAATTCTTCATTAAGATGGAGAGTGAGAGAGTTGATTCCGAGACTCGGGTCCTGAATCTAAACAAAGGAAACTATGAAGGTATGAGGCGGGAGTTGGCTATGATAGATTGGGGAACGTTACTTAAAGGGTTGACAGTGGATAGGCAATGGCTAGCATTTAAAGAGCGCATGGATGAATTACAACAATTGTTCATTCCTGTCTGTGCAAAAGTAAAACAGGAAGGGTGGCTCAACTGTGGCTTATAAAAGAAATTAAGGAAAGTATTAGATCCAAGGAGGAGAAATATAAAATGGCCAGAACAAGCAGCAAACCTGAAGATTGTGAGCAGTTTGGAATTTAGCAGAGGAGGACAAAAGGATTGATTAAGAAGGGGGAAATAGAGTATGAGAGTAAGCTAGCAAAGAACATAAAAACTGACTGTAAAAGCTTCCATAGATATGTGTAGAGAAAAAGATTAGTGAAGACAAATGTGCGCCCCTTATAGTCAGAAACGGGGGAATTTATAATGGGGAACAAAGAAATGGCAGACCAATTAAATACATACTTTGGATCTGTCTTCACAAAGGAGGATACAAATTATCTCCCAGAAATGTTGGGGAACATAGGGTCTAGTGAGAAGGAGGAACTGTATGAAATCAGTATTAGTAGGGAATGTTTGGGAAATTGATGGGATTGAAGGCCGATAAATCCCCAGGGCCTGATAATCTACATCCCAGAGTACTTAAGGAAGTGGCCCTTGAAATAGCAGATGCATTTCTGGTCTTTTTTCAAAATTCTATCGACTCTGGAACAGTTCCAATGGATTGGACGGTAGTTAATGTAACTCCGCTATTTAAAAAAAGAGGCAGAAAGAAAACAGCGAATTATATACCGGTTAGCATGACATCAGTCGTGGGGAAAATGCTGGAGTCCATTATAAAAGATGTTATAGCAGAGTGCAATAATAACTCGTCTCCACTCCTAGTATTTCTAAATCCCACACATTCACTATAATGTGAACAATTATTTCCTGTTGTGTCTCTCTCAGATTTGTAAACTTCACTGTATTGGAGTGAGGTGACATCTACTGGCGGGAAGCAAGAACTGCAATCAAGCAGCAGAAACTCCACAGTCTGTCAGGGTTAAAGAAACATTGCAATGTGAGGATCCAGCGAAGTGGTTTGATTGGGTAGATGGAGACATGATTCTACTTGTGGTGGTGTCTGAAGCAAAGGCCAGAAATACAAAATTGTCATTAATAA
This sequence comes from Heterodontus francisci, assembly GCF_036365525.1. Taxonomy (NCBI): domain Eukaryota; kingdom Metazoa; phylum Chordata; class Chondrichthyes; order Heterodontiformes; family Heterodontidae; genus Heterodontus; species Heterodontus francisci. The sequence goes on from NC_090405.1 coordinate 21,815,591, forward strand.
AAGAAATGAGGAATTCATGAAAAATGTAGTAACGTAGTGAATGGTTAGAATGTGGATAGAATAGAAAGTGAGATTGGATGGACAGAAGCAGTCTGAAAGGATGGCTGAAACAAAAGGTGAGTGCCCTGAAACGTTAACTGTGTTTCTCACAGCACAGATGCTGCCAGAGCTGCTGAACATTTCCAGCACTTTCTGTTTTTATTTCAGCATTTGCAGGATGTTGCTTTGATCTGAAAAAAAATGGATGATTGGCTGGGGTGTTCCAGTGAAATTCCACAGCAGCTAATAAAGCATGACTTGTCAGTGGCTCGTTGGTCTAGGGGTATGATTCTCACTTTGGGAGTATGGTTAATTAACATGCGAGAGATCCCGGGTTCAAGTCCCAGACGAGCCCTGTCTGCTGGCATTTTTAGATTAAGGTTATCTATTGGTTTCAGCCTTGCAGAAGGTGGAATTGACTTCCATACGGAGCTGGCTTGAGGACCAGACAACTGGATTCAAAGAGCTTGTCGACAAAATTGTAATTAACTAAATGTACAGATAGCCAAGTGGGAATATAAAGTTGTTGCTGTAATTGTGACCTGACTCCAAAAACAACAGGACTGGAATGGAATGGAATTCTTCAGTGTTTCTGTTGTTTGGCTTGCATTGACTCATCGATTTTCTTGCTTTTCACTTTGTCGATGCCTTTGAATAATTGTGGATCCTTCTTCAGGGTGTCTTCTTTCACCAGGTAGTTCTGACCTCTGATGATGTTGATTGTAATCAGCTTCAATTCGCTGATAGTTTTGGAAGTGAGCAGATTTCCTTTGCTTGAGTCTACAACATGGAACTCAGTCTGACATGTGGACCCATGGGAGGATTTGAATGCCATCCCTGCGTTGGAGTTGCATCCATCCAATAAGAGACCGAGTAGAAGTGACAGTTCTGTCAGTCGAATATGAGACTTTTAATGGCAGGGTTGTGAGTTTGAGTGCCATTCTGTTTTTCCCTTTTTTAAGGCTTCATGAGCAGAGAGTACAGGGAGTGTTTGAAATGAGCAAGTCTCGCTTTGATTCAGGACTCTTACCTCTCAGCAGCATCTCACGATGAAAGATTGAATTTGATCTCATTTCATTCTCAGCTCGGGGTCTGTGCGGCTCAGTGGCACTTCTGGCTGTCTCCTGCTTCACAATCCATCAGTACTGAGAAAGCAATGGGGAATATTACTCACATGTTGTGTTCTTTAATTTTTTGGAAAACTTGAATGTATGTATTTTCTTCCAAAACAAGGACACCAAGCCGCTGTTAATGTAGGGCTGAAATAGCTCAGTTGGGAGAGCGTTAGACTGAAGATCTAAAGGTCCCTGGTTCAATCCCGGGTTTCAGCAATTTCGCTTCCTTATGCGTCCCTTGCCTTGGTTCTGATTTTCCAGTTGCACAATTTACTTTGAGATTATTTCCCAAGCACCAGTGGATTGAATTTGAGAAACAACACAGAGTCATTTACAACATAGAAGGTGGTCATTTGGCCTATCACGTCCATGCTGGCTCTCCCCGGAGCAATCTAGTCAGTTCCACTCACCAGCTCGATCCCTTTCCTCCTGCAAGTTCCTTTCCTTCAAGTATCCATCCAATTTCCTTTTCAAATCATTGATTGTCTCTGCTTCCACCACACTCGAAGACATTACTACCCACAGCATAAAAAATTCCACCTCATCAAGGATGGGAAATACTGACATCTTCTATATTTGCTTATTCTCTATTTCTATGAGAATAGACTGGCAGTCAACATGAAAGGAAACCCAAAAATCTTCGAGCAGCATGTAAATGATAAGTGGGTAGTAAGAGGTTGAGTCGGGCCTATTAGGGACAAAAAGGATAATATAAGCTTAGAGGTGCAGGGCAATGTTAATCTACTTAATGAGTACTTTGCATCAGTGATCACTAAGGAAGTGGAATTTGACAAAATATCAGTCGAAGTGAAGAAAGTAGAGGCAATGGAGAGAGTACAAATTAGGAGAGGGAGGGACTAAAAAGGCTGGCTGTGCTTAGGGAAGATAAATCACCTGGTCCGGATGGCTCACATCCCAGGTTGCGAAAGGAAATGCGGATGCAGATAACGGAAGGGCTTGCTATAATCTTCCAATCTTCCCTGGATACGGGGGAGGTGCCAGAGGATTAAACAGTGGCAAATGCGACACCCTTATTCAAGAAAGGGTGTAAGGACAGTCCGGGTAACTACAGGCTAGTTAGATTAACAGCAGCGGTGGGTAAGGTTTTAGAAAGAATAATCAGGGTAAAAAATCAACAGTCACTTGGAGAGGTTCGAGTTAATTAAGGAGAGTGAGCATGGATTTATAAATGGGAGTTCATGCTTGACTAATCTAACTGCATTTTGTGATGAACTAACAGAGCAGCTTGATGAAGGGAATGCAGTGGATATTGTTTATATGGATTTTTAGGAAGCGTTTGACAAGGTACCACATAAAAGGGCGGTTAACAAAATTGAGGTTCGTGGTATAGGAGGGTCAGTGTCCAATTGGATAGAAAATTGGTTTAAGGACAGAAAACAGCGAGTCTTATTAAATGGTTCTTTGTCAGACTGGAGGATAGTCGACAGTGGTGTTCCCCAAGGGTCAGTGCTAGAACCACTGTTTTTTTTGCTCAAGGTAAGTGACTTGGATCTTGGAATACAGAGTAGAATCTCAAAATATGCCGATGACACCAAACCTGGAGGAGCGGCAAACAGTGAAGATGATATGAACTGCCTGCAACAGGACAGTGATAGGCTAGCAGAATGGGCAGACAGATGGCAGATGGAATTTAATAGTGACAAGTGTGAAGTGATGTATTTTGGCATAAGGAATAGGGAGAGGCAATATATACTTAATGGCACAGTTCTAAAGAGTGTTCTGGAATAGAGGGACTTGGGGTTCATGTGCATCAATCTTTGAAGGAGGCAAGTCATATTGCGAGAGTGGTTAGCAAATCATATGAGATCTTGGGCTTTATAAACAGAGGCATTGAGTACAAAAGCAGGGAAGTTATGCTGAACCATTATAAAACTCTGGTTAGGCCCCAATTGGAGTGTTGCTTCCAGTTCTGCTCAGCAGACTTTAGAAAGAATGTGAGGGTCCTTGAGAGGACGCAGAGGTGATTTACCAGAATGGATCCAGGGATGGGGGATTTTAGTTACAAGGTTAGGTTGGAAAAGCTAGGATTATTCTGCCTTTCTCAAAGGAGATTGAGTGGAGAATTGATAGAGGTGTATAACACCTCTAGAGAACAGGCCATCCTGGACTGGGTATTGTGTAATGAGAAAGGATTAGTTAACAATCTTGTTGTGTGGGGTACCTTGGGGAAGTGCGCCCATAATATGATAAAATTCTTCATTAAGATGGAGAGTGAGAGAGTTGATTCCGAGACTCGGGTCCTGAATCTAAACAAAGAAAACTATGAAGGTATGAGGCGGGAGTTGGCTATGATAGATTGGGGAACGTTACTTAAAGGGTTGACAGTGGATAGGCAATGGCTAGCATTTAAAGAGCGCATGGATGAATTACAACAATTGTTCATTCCTGTCTGTGCAAAAGTAAAACAGGAAGGGTGGCTCAACTGTGGCTTACAAAAGAAATTAAGGAAAGTATTAGATCCAAGGAGGAGAAATATAAAATGGCCAGAACAAGCAGCAAACCTGAAGATTGTGAGCAGTTTGGAATTTAGTAGAGGAGGACAAAAGGATTGATTAAGAAGGGGGAAATAGAGTATGAGAGTAAGCTAGCAGAGAACATAAAAACTGACTGTAAAAGCTTCTATAGATATGTGTAGAGAAAAAGATTAGTGAAGACAAATGTGGGCCCCTTACAGTCAGAAACGGGGGAATTTATAATGGGGAACAAAGAAATGGCAGACCAATTAAATACATACTTTGGATCTGTCTTCACAAAGGAGGATACAAATTATCTCCCAGAAATGTTGGGGAACATAGGGTCTAGTGAGAAGGAGGAACTGTATGAAATCAGTATTAGCAGGGAATGTTTGGGAAATTGATGGGATTGAAGGCCGATAAATCCCCAGGGCCTGATAATCTACATCCCAGAGTACTTAAGGAAGTGGCCCTTGAAATAGCAGATGCATTTCTGGTCTTTTTTCAAAATTCTATCGACTCTGGAACAGTTCCAATGGATTGGACGGTAGTTAATGTAACTCCACTTTTTAAAAAAAGAGGCAGAAAGAAAACAGCGAATTATATACCGGTTAGCCTGACATCAGTCATGGGGAAAATGCTGGAGTCCATTATAAAAGATGTAATAGCAGAGTGCAATAATAACTCGTCTCCACTCCTAGTATTTCTAAATCCCACACATTCACTATAATGTGAACAATTATTTCCTGTTGTGTCTCTCTCAGATTTGTAAACTTCACTGTATTGGAGTGAGGTGACATCTACTGGCGGGAAGCAAGAACTGCCATCAAGCAGCAGAAACTCCACAGTCTGTCAGGGTGAAAGAAACATTGCAATGTGAGGATACAGCGAAGTGGTTTGATTGGGTAGATGGAGACATGATTCCACTTGTGGTGGTGTCTGAAGCAAAGGCCAGAAATACAAAATTGTCATTAATAAAAGAAATGAGGAATTCATGAAAAATGTAGCAACGTAGTGAATGGTTAGAATGTGGATAGAATAGAAAGTGAGATTGGATGGACAGAAGCAGTCTGAAAGGATGGCTGAAACAAAAGGTGAGTGCCCTGAAACGTTAACTGTGTTTCTCACAGCACAGATGCTGCCAGAGCTGCTGAACATTTCCAGCACTTTCTGTTTTTATTTCAGCATTTGCAGGATGTTGCTTTGATCTGAAAAAAAATGGATGATTGGCTGGGGTGTTCCAGTGAAATTCCACAGCAGCTAATAAAGCCTGACCTGTTAGTGGCTCGTTGGTCTAGGGGTATGATTCTAGCTTTGGGAGTATGGTTAATTAACATGCGAGAGATCCTGGGTTCAAGTCCTGGTTGAGCCCTGGTCTGCTGGCATTTTTAGATTAAGGTTATCTATTGGTTTCAGCCTTGCAGAAGGTGGAATTGACTTCCATGCGGAGCTGGCTTGAGGACCAGACAACTGGATTCAAAGAGCTTGTCGACAAAATTGTAATTAACTAAATGTACAGATAGCCAAGTGGCAATATAAAGTTGTTGCTGTAATTGTGACCTGACTCCAAAAACAACAGGACTGGAATGGAATGGAATTCTTCAGTGTTTCTGTTGTTTGGCTTGCATTGACTCATCGATTTTCTTGTTTTTCACTTTGTCGATGCCTTTGAATAATTGTGGATCCTTCTTCAGGGTGTCTTCTTTCACCCGGTATTTCTGACCTCTGATGATGTTGATTGTAATCAGCTTCAATTCGCTGATAGTTTTGGAAGTGAGCAGATTTCCTTTGCTTGAGTCTACAACATGGAACTCAGTCTGACATGTGGACCCATGGGAGGATTTGAATGCCATCCCTGCGTTGGAGTTGCATCCATCCAATAAGAGACCGAGTAGAAGTGACAGTTCTGTCAGTCGAATATGACACTTTTAATGGTAGGGTTGTGAGTTTGAGTGCCATTCTGTTTTTCCCTTTTGTAAGGCTTCATGAGCAGAGAGTACAGGGAGTGTTTGAAATGAGCAAGTCTCGCTTTGATTCAGGACTCTTACCTCTCAGCAGCATCTCACGATGAAAGATTGAATTTGATCTCATTTCATTCTCAGCTCGGGGTCTGTGCGGCTCAGTGGCACTTCTGGCTGTCTCCCGCTTCACAATCCATCAGTACTGAGAAAGCAATGGGGAATATTACTCACATGTTGTGTTCCTTAATTTTTTGGAAAACTTGAATGTATGTATTTTCTTCCAAAACAAGGACACCAAGCCACTATTAATGTCGGGCTGAAATAGCTCAGTTGGGAGAGCGTTAGACTGAAGATCTAAAGGTCCCTGGTTCAATCCCGGGTTTCAGCAATTTTGCTTCCTTATGCGTCCCTTGCCTTGGTTCTGATTTTCCAGTTGCACAATTTACTTTGAAATTATTTACCAAGCACCAGTGGATTGAATTTGAGAAACAACACAGAGTCATTTACAGCACAGAAGGTGGTCGTTTGGCCTATCACGTCCATGCTGGCTCTCCCCGGAGCAATCTAGTCAGTTCCACTCACCAGCTCGGTCCCTTTCCTCCTGCAAGTTTCTTTCCTTCAAGTATCCATCTAATTTCCTTTTCAAATCATTGATTGTCTCTGCTTCCACCACACTCGTGGGCCAAGACATTACTACCCACAACATAAAAAATTCCACCTCATCAAGGATGGGAAATACTTATATCATCTATATTTGCTTATTCTCTCTTTCTCTGAGAATGGACTGACAGTCAACATGAAAGGAAACCCAAAAATCTTCGAGCAGCATGTAAATGATAAGTGGGTAGTAAGAGGTTGAGTCGGGCCTATTAGGGACAAAAAGGATAATATAAGCTTAGAGGTGCAGGGCAATGTTAATCTACTTAATGAGTACTTTGCATCAGTGATCACTAAGGAAGTGGAATTTGACAAAATATCAGTCGATGTGAAGAGAGTAGAGTCAATGGAGAGGGTACAAATTGAGAGAGGGAGGTACTAAAAAGGCTGGCTGTGCTTAGGGAAGATAAATCACCTGGTCCGGATGGCTCACATCCCAGGTTGCGAAAGGAAATGCGGATGCAGATAACGGAAGGGCTTGCTATAATCTTCCAATCTTCCCTGGATACGGGGGAGGTGCCAGAGGATTAAACAGTGGCAAATGCGACACCCTTATTCAAGAAAGGGTGTAAGGACAGTCCGGGTAACTACAGGCTAGTTAGATTAACAGCAGTGGTGGGTAAGATTTTAGAAAGAATAATCAGGGTAAAAAATCAACAGTCACTTGGAGAGGTTCGAGTTAATTAAGGAGAGTGAGCATGGATTTATAAATGGGAGTTCATGCTTGACTAATCTAACTGCATTTTTTGATGAACTAACAGAGCAGCTTGATGAAGGGAATGCAGTGGATGTTGTTTATATGGATTTTAAGGAAGCGTTTGACAAGGTACCACATAAAAGGGCGGTTAACAAAATTGAGGTTCGTGGTATAGGAGGGTCAGTGTCCAATTGGATAGAAAATTGGTTTAAGGACAGAAAACAGCGAGTCTTATTAAATGGTTCTTTGTCAGACTGGAGGACAGTCGACAGTGGTGTTCCCCAAGCGTCAGTGCTAGAACCACTGTTTTTTTTGCTCAAGGTAAGTGACTTGGATCTTGGAATACAGAGTAGAATCTCAAAATATGCCGATGACACCAAACCTGGAGGAGTGGCAAACAGTGAAGATGATATGAACTGCCTGCAACAGGACAGTGATAGGCTAGCAGAATGGGCAGACAGGTGGCAGATGGAATTTAATAGTGACAAGTGTGAGGTGATGTATTTTGGCATAAGGAATAGGGAGAGGCAATATATACTTAATGGCACAGTTCTAAGGAGTGTGCTGGAATAGAGGGACTTGGGGTTCATGTGCATCAATCTTTGAAGGTGGCAAGACATATTGCGAGAGTGGTTCGCAAAGCATATGGGATCTTGGGCTTTATAAACAGAGGCATTGAGTACAAAAGCAGGGAAGTTATGCTGAACCATTATAAAACTCTGGTTAGGCCCCAATTGGAGTGTTGCTTCCAGTTCTGCTCAGCAGACTTTAGAAAGAATGTGAGGGTCCTTGAGAGGACGCAGAGGCGATTTACCAGAATGGATCCAGGGATGGGGGATTTTAGTTACAAGGTTAGGTTGGAAAAGCTAGGATTATTCTGCCTTTCTCAAAGGAGATTGAGTGGAGAATTGATAGAGGTGTATAACACCTCTAGAGAACAGGCCATCCTGGACTGGGTATTGTGTAATGAGAAAGGATTAGTTAACAATCTTGTTGTGTGGGGTCCCTTGGGGAAGTGCGCCCATAATATGATAAAATTCTTCATTAAGATGGAGAGTGAGAGAGTTGATTCCGAGACTCGGGTCCTGAATCTAAACAAAGAAAACTATGAAGGTATGAGGCGGGAGTTGGCTATGATAGATTGGGGAACGTTACTTAAAGGGTTGACAGTGGATAGGCAATGGCTAGCATTTAAAGAGCGCATGGATGAATTACAACAATTGTTCATTCCTGTCTGTGCAAAAGTAAAACAGGAAGGGTGGCTCAACTGTGGCTTACAAAAGAAATTAAGGAAAGTATTAGATCCAAGGAGGAGAAATATAAAATGGCCAGAACAAGCAGCAAACCTGAAGATTGTGAGCAGTTTGGAATTTAGCAGAGGAGGACAAAAGGATTGATTAAGAAGGGGGAAATAGAGTATGAGAGTAAGCTAGCAGAGAACATAAAAACTGACTGTAAAAGCTTCTATAGATATGTGTAGAGAAAAAGATTAGTGAAGACAAATGTGGGCCCCTTACAGTCAGAAACGGGGGAATTTATAATGGGGAAGAAAGAAATGGCAGACCAATTAAATACATACTTTGGATCTGTCTTCACAAAGAATTTTTTAGAACATTACAGCGCAGTACAGGCCCTTCGGCCCTCGATGTTGCGCCGCCCTGTGAAACCATCTGACCTACACTATTCCATTTTCATCCATGTGTCTATCCAATGTCCACTTAAATGCCCTTAAAGTTGGCGAATCTACTACTGCTGCAGGCAGGGCGTTCCACGCCCTTACTACTCTCTGAGTAAAGAAACTACCTCTCACATCTGTCCGATATCTATCACCCCTCAACATGAAGCTATGTCCCCTCGTGTTTGCCATCACCATCCGAGGAAAAAGACGCTCACTATCCACCCTATCTAACCCTCTGATTATCTTATATGTCTCTATTAAGTCACCTCTCCTCCTCCTTCTCTCCAACGAAAACAACCTCAAGTCCCTCAGCCTTTCCTCGTAAGACCTTCCCTCCATACCAGGCAACATCCTAGTAAATCTCCTCTGCACCCTTTCCATAGCTTCCACATCCTTCCTATAATGCGGTGACCAGAACTGCACGCAATACTCCAGGTGCGGTCTCACCAGAGTTTTGTACAGCTGCAGCATGACATCGTGGCTCCGAAACTCGACCCCCCTACTAATAAAAGCTAACACACCATATGCCTTCTTAACAGCCCTATTAACCTGGTTAGCAACCTTCAGGGATTTATGCACCTGGACACCAAGATCTCTCTGTTCATCTACAGTACCAAGAATCCTCCCATTAGCCCAGTACTCTGCATTCCTGTTACTCCTTCCAAAGTGAATCACCTCACACTTTTCCGCATTAAACTCCATTTGCCATCTCTCAGCCCAGCTCTGCAGCCTATCTGTGTCTCTCTGTACCCGACAACATCCTTCGGCACTATCCACAACTCCACCGACCTTAGTGTCATCTGCAAATTTACTAACCCACCCTTCTACACCCTCTTCCAGGTCATTTATAAAAATGACAAACAGCAGTGGCCCCAAAACAGATCCTTGCGGTACACCACTAGTAACTAAACTCCAGGATGAACATTTGCCATCAACCACCACCCTCTGTCTTCTTTCAGCTAGCCAATTTCTGATCCAAAGCTCTAAATCACCTTCAACCACATACTTGCGTATTTTCTGCAATAGCCTACCGTGGGGAACCTTATCAAACGCCTTACTGAAATCCATATACACCACATCCACTGCTTTACCCTCATCCACCTGTTTGGTCACCTTCTCGAAAAACTCTATAAGGTTTGTGAGGCACGACCTACCCGTCACAAAACCGTGCTGACTATCTCTAATGTACTTATTCTTTTCAAGATGATTATAAATCCTGTCTCTTATAAACTTTTCCAACATTTTACCCACAACCGAAGTAAGGCTCACAGGTCTATAATTACCAGGGCTGTCTCTACTCCCCTTCTTGAACAAGGGGACAACATTTGCAATCCTCCAGTCTTCCGGCACTATTCCTGTCGACAATTACGACATAAAGATCAAGGACAAAGGCTCTGCAATCTCCTCCCTAGCTTCCCAGAGAATCCTAGGATAAATCCCATCTGGCCCAGGGGACATCTATTTTCACACTTTCCAAAATTGATAACACCTCCTCCTTGTGAACCTCAATCCCATCTAGCCTCGTAGCCTGAATCTCAGTATTCTCAACAACATTTTCTTTCTCTACTGTAAATACTGACGAAAAATATTCATTTAACACTTCCCCTATCTCCTCTGATTCCACACACAACTTCCCACTACTATCCTTGATTGGCCCTAATCTAACTCTAGTCATTCTTTTATTCCTGATATACCTATAGAAAGCCTTAGGGTTTTCCCTGATCCGATCCACCAATGACTTCTCGTGTCCTCTCCTTGCTCTTCTTATCTCTCCCTTTAGATCCTTCCTGGCTAGCTTGTAGCTCTCAAGCGCCCTAACTGAGCCTTCACGTCTCATCCTAACAAAAGCCTTCTTCTTCCTCTTGACAAGCGCTTCAACTTCTTTAGTAAACCACGGCTCCCTCGCACGACAACTTCCTCCCTGCCTCACAGGTACATACTTATCAAGGACACGCAGTAGCTGCTCCTTGAATAAGCTCCACATTTCGATTGTTCCCATCCCCTGCAGTTTCCTTCCCCATCCGACGCATCCTAAATCTTGCCTAATCGCATCATAATTTCCTTTCCCCCAGTTATAATTCTTGCCCTGCGGTATATACCTGTCCCTGCCCATCGCTAAGGTAAACCTAACCGAATTGTGATCACTATCACCAAAGTGCTCACCTACATCTAAATCTAACACCTGGCCGGGTTCATTTCCCAGTACCAAATCCAATGTGGCATCGCCCCTGGTTGGCCTGTCTACATACTGTGTCAGAAAACCCTCCTGCACACACTGGACAAAAACTGACCCATCTAAAGTACTCGAACTATAGTACTTCCAGTCGATATTTGGAAAGTTAAAGTCCCCCATAACAACTACCCTGTTACTCTCACCCCTGTCGAGAATCATCTTCGCTATCCTTTCCTCTACATCTCTGGAACTATTCGGAGGTCTATAAAAGACTCCCAACAGGGTAACCTCACCTCTCCTGTTTCTAACCTCAGCCCATACTACCTCAGTAGCCGAGTCCTCAAACGTCCTTTCTGTCGCTGTAATACTCTCCTTGATTAACAATGCCACACCCCCCCCTCTTTTACCATCTTCTCTGTTCTTACTAAAACATCTAAATCCCGGAATCTGCAACATCCATTCCTGCCCCTGCTCTACCCATGTCTCCGAAATGGCCACTACATCGAGATCCCGGGTACCAACCCATGCTGCAAGCTCACCCACCTTATTCCGGATGCTCCTGGCGTTGAAATAGACACACTTTAAACCAGGTTCTTGCTTGCCAGTGCCCTCTTGCGTCATTGTAACCATATCCCTGACCTCACTACTCTCAACATCCTGTACACTGGCACCACAATTTAGGTTCCCATTCCCCTGCTGAATTAGTTTAAACCCCCCCGAAGAGCACTAGCAAACCTCCCCCCCAGGATATTGGTACCCCTCTGGTTCAGGTGAAGACCATCCTGTTTGTAGAGGTCCCACCTACCCCAGAAAGAGCCCCAATTATCCAGGAAACCAAAACCCTCCCTCCTGCACCATCCCTGCAGCCACGTGTTCAACTCCTCTCTCTCCCTATTCCTCGCTTCGCTATCACGTGGCACGGGCAACAACCCAGAGATAACAACTCTGTTTGTTCTCGCTCTAAGCTTCCACCCTAGCTCCCTAAATTTCTGTCTTAAATCCCCATCTCTCTTCCTACCTATGTCGTTGGTGCCTATGTGGACCACGACTTGGGGCTGCTCCCCCTCCCCATTAAGGATCCCAAAAACACGATCCGAGACATCACGAACCCTGGCACCTGGGAGGCAACATACCAACCGTGAGTCTCTCTCGTTCCCACAGAACCTCCTATCTGTTCCCCTAACTATGGAGTCCCCAATGACTAATGTTCTGCTCCTCTTCCCCCTTCCCTTCTGAGCAACAGGGACAGACTCTGTGCCAGATATCTGTACCCCATTGCTTACCCCTGGTAAGTCGTCCCCCGCAACAGTATCCAAAACGGTATACCTGTTGTTGAGGGAAACGGCCACAGGGGATCCCTGCACTGCCTGCTGGTTCCCTCTCCTTCCCCTGACGGTAACCCATCTACCTACTTCTTTTACCTGAGGTGTGACTACCTCCCCATAACTCCTCTCAATAACCTCCTCCGCCTCCCGAATGATCCGAAGTTCATCCAGCTCCAGCTCCAGTTCCCTAACGCGGTTCTCGAGGAGCTGGAGTTGGGTGCACTTCCCACAGATGCAGTCAGCAGGGACACTCTTGGCGACCCTTACCTCCCACATTCTGCAGGAGGAACATGCAACTGCCTTAACCTCCATTCCCATTATTCCAAATTCCCAACAAATCTACTGAAAAACAAAAAGTCAAAACTTGTTAGGTTAGCAATCCAACGGACAGAACTTCCTAAATAAAAAGCTTACCTTATCAACACACCAGAGTACTTTTTTTATGGTTAGAGGAGGAGGGTGGGTGGGAGACACTACACGTGTAGTGTCTCGGGTACAGCCACCACACAAATATATACCTTTTTCCTTACCCAGCAGTCCCCTGGTCCTCCGAAAACAAAAGGGAATTCACTTTTAAACTTACGCTGAAATTGACTTCTCAGCTGCAAGCCCGTTCACGCACCTCCGCTGCTATCCACGCTGCGGCCACCGAAACTAAAAGAAAGAGATTCTAAACCACACAAATATATACCTTTTTCCTTACCCAGCAGTCCCCTGGTCCTCCGAGAACAAAAGGGAATTCACTTTTAAACTTACGCTGAAATTGACTTCTCAGCTGCAAGCCCGTTCACGCACCTCCGCTGCTATCCACGCTGCGGCCACCGAAACTAAAAGAAAGAGATTCTAAACCACACAAATATATACCTTTTTCCTTACCCAGCAGTCCCCTGGTCCTCCGAAAACAAAAGGGAATTCACTTTTAAACTTACGCTGAAATTGACTTCACAGCTGCAAGCCCGTTCACGCACCTCCGCTGCTATCCACGCTGCGGCCACCGAAACTAAAAGAAAGAGATTCTAAACCACACAAATATATACCTTTTTCCTTACCCAGCAGTCCCCTGGTCCTCCGAGAACAAAAGGGAATTCACTTTTAAACTTACGCTGAAATTGACTTCTCAGCTGCAAGCCCGTTCACGCACCTCCGCTGCTATCCACGCTGCGGCCACCGAAACTAAAAGCTAAAAAACTAAAAAGGAGGATACAAATTATCTCCCAGAAATGTTGGGGAACATAGGGTCTAGTGAGAAGGAGGAACTATATGAAATCAGTATTAGTAGGGAATGTTTGGGAAATTGATGGGATTGAAGGCCGATAAATCCCCAAGGCCTGATAATCTGCATCCCAGAGTACTTAAGGAAGTGGCCCTTGAAATAGCAGATGCATTTCTGGTCTTTTTTCAAAATTCTGTAGACTCTGGAACAGTTCAAATGGATTGGATGGTAGTTAATGTAACTCCACTATTTAAAAAAAGAGGCAGAAAGAAAACAGCGAATTATATACCGGTTAGCCTGACATCAGTCGTGGGGAAAATGCTGGAGTCCATTATAAAAGATGTAATAGCAGAGTGCAATAATAACTCGTCTCCACTCCTAGTATTTCTAAATCCCACACATTCACTATAATGTGAACAATTATTTCCTGTTGTGTCTCTCTCAGATTTGTAAACTTCACTGTATTGGAGTGAGGTGACATCTACTGGCGGGAAGCAAGAACTGCAATGAAGCAGCAGAAACTCCACAGTCTGTCAGGGTTAAAGAAACATTGCAATGTGAGGATACAGCGAAGTGGTTTGATTGGGTAGATGGAGACATGATTCCACTTGTGGTGGTGTCTGAAGCAAAGGCCAGAAATACAAAATTGTCATTAATAAAAGAAATGAGGAATTCATGAAAAATGTAGTAACGTAGTGAATGGTTAGAATGTGGATAGAATAGAAAGTGAGATTGGATGGACAGAAGCAGTCTGAAAGGATGGCTGAAACAAAAGGTGAGTGCCCTGAAACGTTAACTGTGTTTCTCACAGCACAGATGCTGCCAGAGCTGCTGAACATTTCCAGCACTTTCTGTTTTTATTTCAGCATTTGCAGGATGTTGCTTTGATCTGAAAAAAAATGGATGATTGGCTGGGGGGTTCCAGTGAAATTCCACAGCAGCTAATAAAGCTTGACTTGTCAGTGGCTTGTTGGTCTAGGGGTATGATTCTCGCTTAGGGAGTATGGTTAATTAACATGCGAGAGATCCCGGGTTCAAGTCCCGAACGAGCCCTGGTCTGCTGGCATTTTTAGATTAAGGTTATCTATTGGTTTCAGCCTTGCAGAAGGTGGAATTGACTTCCATGCGGAGCTGGCTTGAGGACCAGACAACTGGATTCAAAGAGCTTGTCGACAAAATTGCAATTAACTAAATGTACAGATAGCCAAGTGGGAATATAAAGTTGTTGCTGTAATTGTGACCTGACTCCAAAAACAACAGGACTGGGTTCTGGACTGGAATGGAATGGAATTCTTCAGTGTTTCTGTTGTTTGGCTTGCATTGACTCATCGATTTTCTTGTTTTTCACTTTGTCGATGCCTTTGAATAATTGTGGATCCTTCTTCAGGGTGTCTTCTTTCACCAGGTAGTTCTGACCTCTGATGATGTTGATTGTAATCAGCTTCAATTCGCTGATAGTTTTGGAAGTGAGCAGATTTCCTTTGCTTGAGTCTACAACATGGAACTCAGTCTGACATGTGGACCCATGGGAGGATTTGAATGCCATCCCTGCGTTGGAGTTGCATCCATCCAATAAGAGACCGAGTAGAAGTGACAGTTCTGTCAGTCGAATATGAGACTTTTAATGGCAGGGTTGTGAGTTTGAGTGCCATTCTGTTTTTCCCTTTTTTAAGGCTTCATGAGCAGAGAGTACAGGGAGTGTTTGAAATGAGCAAGTCTCGCTTTGATTCAGGACTCTTACCTCTCAGCAGCATCTCACGATGAAAGATTGAATTTGATCTCATTTCATTCTCAGCTCGGGGTCTGTGCGGCTCAGTGGCACTTCTGGCTGTCTCCCGCTTCACAATCCATCAGTACTGAGAAAGCAATGGGGAATATTACTCACATGTTGTGTTCTTTAATTTTTTGGAAAACTTGAATGTATGTATTTTCTTCCAAAACAAGGACACCAAGCCGTTGTTAATGTAGGGCTGAAATAGCTCAGTTGGGAGAGCGTTAGACTGAAGATCGAAAGGTCCCTGGTTCAATCCAGGGTTTCAGCAATTTTGCTTCCTTATGCGTCCCTTGCCTTGGTTCTGATTTTCCAGTTGCACAATTTACTTTGAGATTATTTCCCAAACACCAGTGGATTGAATTTGAGAAACAACACAGAGTCATTTACAACATAGAAGGTGGTCATTTGGCCTATCACGTCCGTGCTGGCTCTCCCCGGAGCAATCTAGTCAGTTCCACTCACCAGCTCGATCCCTTTCCTCCTGCAAGTTTCTTTCCTTCAAGTATCCATCCAATTTCCTTTTCAAATCATTGATTGTCTCTGCTTCCACCACACTCGTGGGCCAAGACATTACCACCCACAACATAAAAAATTCCACCTCATCAAGGATGGGAAATACTTACATCTTCTATATTTGCTTATTCTCTATTTCTATGAGAATAGACTGGCAGTCAACATGAAAGGAAACCCAAAAATCTTCGAGCAGCATGTAAATGATAAGTGGGTAGTAAGAGGTTGAGTCGGGCCTATTAGGGACAAAAAGGATAATATAAGCTTAGAGGTGCAGGGCAATGTTAATCTACTTAATGAGTACTTTGCATCAGTGATCACTGAGGAAGTGGAATTTGACAAAATATCAGTCGAAGTGAAGAAAGTAGAGTCAATGGAGAGGGTACAAATTAGGAGAGGGAGGTACTAAAAAGGCTGGCTGTGCTTAGGGAAGATAAATCACCTGGTCCGGATGGCTCACATTCCAGGTTGCGAAAGGAAATGCGGATGCAGATAACGGAAGGGCTTGCTATAATCTTCCAATCTTCCCTGGATACGGGGGAGGTGCCAGAGGATTAAACAGTGGCAAATGCGACACCCTTATTCAAGAAAGGGTGTAAGGACAGTCCGGGTAACTACAGGCTAGTTAGATTAACAGCAGCGGTGGGTAAGGTTTTAAAAAGAATAATCAGGGTAAAAAATCAACAGTCACTTGGAGAGGTTCGAGTTAATTAAGGAGAGTGAGCATGGATTTATAAATGGGAGTTCATGCTTGACTAATCTAACTGCATTTTTTGATGAACTAACAGAGCAGGTTGATGAAGGGAATGCAGTGGATGTTGTTTATATGGATTTTAAGGAAGCGTTTGACAAGGTACCACATAAAAGGGCGGTTAACAAAATTGAGGTTCGTGGTATAGGAGGGTCAGTGTCCAATTGGATAGAAAATTGGTTTAAGGACAGAAAACAGCGAGTCTTATTAAATGGTTCTTTGTCAGACTGGAGGATAGTCGACAGTGGTGTTCCCCAAGGGTCAGTGCTAGAACCACTGTTTTTTTTGCTCAAGGTAAGTGACTTGGATCTTGGAATACAGAATAGAATCTCAAAATATGCCGATGACACCAAACCTGGAGGAGCGGCAAACAGTGAAGATGATATGAACTGCCTGCAACAGGACAGTGATAGGCTAGCAGAATGGGCAGACAGATGGCAGATGGAATTTAATAGTGACAAGTGTGAGGTGATGTATTTTGGCATAAGGAATAGGGAGAGGCAATATATACTTAATGGCACAGTTCTAAAGAGTATACTGGAATAGAGGGACTTGGGGTTCATGTGCATCAATCTTTGAAGGAGGCAAGTCATATTGCGAGAGTGGTTCGCAAAGCATATGGGATCTTGGGCTTTATAAGTAGAGGCATTGAGTACAAAAGCAGGGAAGTTATGCTGAACCATTATAAAACTCTGGTTAGGCCCCAATTGGAGTGTTGCTTCCAGTTCTGCTCAGCAGACTTTAGAAAGAATGTGAGGGTCCTTGAGAGGACGCAGAGGCGATTTACCAGAATGGATCCAGGGATGGGGGATTTTAGTTACAAGGTTAGGTTGGAAAAGCTAGGATTATTCTGCCTATATCAAAGGAGATTGAGTGGAGAATTGATAGAGGTGTATAACACCTCTAGAGAACAGGCCATCCTGGACTGGGTATTGTGTAATGAGAAAGGATTAGTTAACAATCTTGTTGTGTGGGGTACCTTGGGGAAGTGCGCCCATAATATGATAAAATTCTTCATTAAGATGGAGAGTGAGAGAGTTGATTCCGAGACTCGGGTCCTGAATCTAAACAAAGAAAACTATGAAGGTATGAGGCGGGAGTTGGCTATGATAGATTGGGGAACGTTACTTAAAGGGTTGACAGTGGATAGGCAATGGCTAGCATTTAAAGAGCGCATGGATGAATTACAACAATTGTTCATTCCTGTCTGTGCAAAAGTAAAACAGGAAGGGTGGCTCAACTGTGGCTTACAAAAGAAATTAAGGGAAGTATTAGATCCAAGGAGGAGAAATATAAAATGGCCAGAACAAGCAGCAAACCTGAAGATTGTGAGCAGTTTGGAATTTAGCAGAGGAGGACAAAAGGATTGATTAAGAAGGGGGAAATAGAGTATGAGAGTAAGCTAGCAGAGAACATAAAAACTGACTGTAAAAGCTTCTATAGATATGTGTAGAGAAAAAGATTAGTGAAGACAAATGTGGGCCCCTTACAGTCAGAAACGGGGGAATTTATAATGGGGAACAAAGAAATGGCAGACCAATTAAATACATACTTTGGATCTGTCTTCACAAAGGAGGATACAAATTATCTCCCAGAAATGTTGGGGAACATAGGGTCTAGTGAGAAGGAGGAACTGTATGAAATCAGTATTAGCAGGGAATGTTTGGGAAATTGATGGGATTGAAGGCCGATAAATCCCCAGGGCCTGATAATCTACATCCCAGAGTACTTAAGGAAGTGGCCCTTGAAATAGCAGATGCATTTCTGGTCTTTTTTCAAAATTCTATCGACTCTGGAACAGTTCCAATGGATTGGACGGTAGTTAATGTAACTCCACTTTTTAAAAAAAGAGGCAGAAAGAAAACAGCGAATTATATACCGGTTAGCCTGACATCAGTCGTGGGGAAAATGCTGGAGTCCATTATAAAAGATGTAATAGCAGAGTGCAATAATAACTCGTCTCCACTCCGAGTATTTCTAAATCCCACACATTCACTATAATGTGAACAATTATTTCCTGTTGTGTCTCTCTCAGATTTGTAAACTTCACTGTATTGGAGTGAGGTGACATCTACTGGCGGGAAGCAAGAACTGCAAGCAAGCAGCAGAAACTCCACAGTCTGTCAGGGTTAAAGAAACATTGCAATGTGAGGATACAGCGAAGTGGTTTGATTGGGTAGATGGAGACATGATTCCACTTGTGGTGGTGTCTGAAGCAAAGGCCAGAAATACAAAATTGTCATTAATAAAAGAAATGAGGAATTCATGAAAAATGTAGCAACGTAGTGAATGGTTAGAATGTGGATAGAATAGAAAGTGAGATTGGATGGACAGAAGCAGTCTGAAAGGATGGCTGAAACAAAAGGTGAGTGCCCTGAAACGTTAACTGTGTTTCTCACAGCACAGATGCTGCCAGAGCTGCTGAACATTTCCAGCACTTTCTGTTTTTATTTCAGCATTTGCAGGATGTTGCTTTGATCTGAAAAAAAATGGATGATTGGCTGGGGTGTTCCAGTGAAATTCCACAGCAGCTAATAAAGCATGACTTGTCAGTGGCTCGTTGGTCTAGGGGTATGATTCTTGCTTTGGGAGTATGGTTAATTAACATGTGAGAGATCCCGGGTTCAAGTCCCGGACGAGCCCTGGTCTGCTGGCATTTTTAGATTAAGGTTATCTCTTGGTTTCAGCCTTGCAGAAGGTGGAATTGACTTCCATACGGAGCTGGCTTGAGGACCAGACAACTGGATTCAAAGAGCTTGTCGACAAAATTGTAATTAACTAAATGTACAGATAGCCAAGTGGGAATATAAAGTTGTTGCTGTAATTGTGACCTGACTCCAAAAACAACAGGACTGGAATGGAATGGAATTCTTCAGTGTTTCTGTTGTTTGGCTTGCATTGACTCATCGATTTTCTTGTTTTTCACTTTGTCGATGCCTTTGAATAATTGTGGATCCTTCTTCAGGGTGTCTTCTTTCACCAGGTAGTTCTGACCTCTGATGATGTTGATTGTAATCAGCTTCAATTCGCTGATAGTTTTGGAAGTGAGCAGATTTCCTTTGCTTGAGTCTACAACATGGAACTCAGTCTGACATGTGGACCCATGGGAGGATTTGAATGCCATCCCTGCGTTGGAGTTGCATCCATCCAATAAGAGACCGAGTAGAAGTGACAGTTCTGTCAGTCGAACATGAGACTTTTAATGACAGGGTTGTGAGTTTGAGTGCCATTCTGTTTTTCCCTTTTTTAAGGCTTCATGAGCAGAGAGTACAGGGAGTGTTTGAAATGAGCAAGTCTCGCTTTGATTCAGGACTCTTACCTCTCAGCAGCATCTCACGATGAAAGATTGAATTTGATCTCATTTCATTCTCAGCTCGGGGTCTGTGCGGCTCAGTGGCACTTCTGGCTGTCTCCCGCTTCACAATCCATCAGTACTGAGAAAGCAATGGGGAATATTACTCACATGTTGTGTTCTTTAATTTTTTGGAAAACTTGAATGTATGTATTTTCTTCCAAAACAAGGACACCAAACCGCTGTTAATGTAGGGCTGAAATAGCTCAGTTGGGAGAGCGTTAGATTGAAGATCTAAAGGTCCCTGGTTCAATCCCGGGTTTCAGCAATTTTTCTTCCTTATGCGTCCCTTGCCTTGGTTCTGATTTTCCAGTTGCACAATTTACTTTGAGATTATTTCCCAAGCACCAGTGGATTGAATTTGAGAAACAACACAGAGTCATTTACAACATAGAAGGTGGTCATTTGGCCTATCACGTCCATGCTGGCTCTCCCCGGAGCAATCTAGTCAGTTCCACTCACCAGCTCGATCCCTTTCCTCCTGCAAGTTTCTTTCCTTCAAGTATCCATCCAATTTCCTTTTCAAATCATTGATTGTCTCTGCTTCCACCACACTCGTGGGCCAAGACATTACCACCCACAACATAAAAAATTCCACCTCATCAAGGATGGGAAATACTTACATCTTCTATATTTGCTTATTCTCTATTTCTATGAGAATAGACTGGCAGTCAACATGAAAGGAAACCCAAAAATCTTCGAGCAGCATGTAAATGATAAGTGGGTAGTAAGAGGTTGAGTCGGGCCTATTAGGGACAAAAAGGATAATATAAGCTTAGAGGTGCAGGGCAATGTTAATCTACTTAATGAGTACTTTGCATCAGTGATCACTGAGGAAGTGGAATTTGACAAAATATCAGTCGATGTGAAGAGAGTAGAGTCAATGGAGAGAGTACAAATTAGGAGAGGGAGGTACTAAAAAGGCTGGCTGTGCTTAGGGAAGATAAATCACCTGGTCCGGATGGCTCACATCCCAGGTTGCGAAAGGAAATGCGGATGCAGATAACGGAAGGGCTTGCTATAATCTTCCAATCTTCCCTGGATACGGGGGAGGTGCCAGAGGATTAAACAGTGGCAAATGCGACACCCTTATTCAAGAAAGGGTGTAAGGACAGTCCGGGTAACTACAGGCTAGTTAGATTAACAGCAGCGGTGGGTAAGGTTTTAGAAAGAATAATCAGGGTAAAAAATCAACAGTCACTTGGAGAGGTTCGAGTTAATTAAGGAGAGTGAGCATGGATTTATAAATGGGAGTTCATGCTTGACTAATCTAACTGCATTTTTTGATGAACTAACAGAGCAGGTTGATGAAGGGAATGCAGTGGATGTTGTTTATATGGATTTTAAGGAAGCGTTTGACAAGGTACCACATAAAAGGGCGGTTAACAAAATTGAGGTTCGTGGTATAGGAGGGTCAGTGTCCAATTGGATAGAAAATTGGTTTAAGGACAGAAAACAGCGAGTCTTATTAAATGGTTCTTTGTCAGACTGGAGGATAGTCGACAGTGGTGTTCCCCAAGGGTCAGTGCTAGAACCACTGCTTTTTTTGCTCAAGGTAAGTGACTTGGATCTTGGAATACAGAGTAGAATCTCAAAATATGCCGATGACACCAAACCTGGAGGAGCGGCAAACAGTGAAGATGATATGAACTGCCTGCAACAGGACAGTGATAGGCTAGCAGAATGGGCAGACAGGTGGCAGATGGAATTTAATAGTGACAAGTGTGAGGTGATGTATTTTGGCATAAGGAATAGGGAGAGGCAATATATACTTAATGGCACAGTTCTAAAGAGTGTTCTGGAATAGAGGGACTTGGGGTTCATGTGCATCAATCTTTGAAGGAGGCAAGTCATATTGCGAGAGTGGTTCGCAAAGCATATGGGATCTTGGGCTTTATAAACAGAGGCATTGAGTACAAAAGCAGGGAAGTTATGCTGAACCATTATAAAACTCTGGTTAGGCCCCAATTGGAGTGTTGCTTCCAGTTCTGCTCAGCAGACTTTAGAAAGAATGTGAGGGTCCTTGAGAGGACGCAGAGGCGATTTACCAGAATGGATCCAGGGATGGGGGAATTTAGTTACAAGGTTAGGTTGGAAAAGCTAGGATTATTCTGCCTATATCAAAGGAGATTGAGTGGAGAATTGATAGAGGTGTATAACACCTCTAGAGAACAGGCCATCCTGGACTGGGTATTGTGTAATGAGAAAGGATTAGTTAACAATCTTGTTGTGTGGGGTCCCTTGGGGAAGTGCGCCCATAATATGATAAAATTCTTCATTAAGATGGAGAGTGAGAGAGTTGATTCCGAGACTCGGGTCCTGAATCTAAACAAAGAAAACTATGAAGGTATGAGGCGGGAGTTGGCTATGATAGATTGGGGAACGTTACTTAAAGGGTTGACAGTGGATAGGCAATGGCTAGCATTTAAAGAGCGCATGGATGAATTACAACAATTGTTCATTCCTGTCTGTGCAAAAGTAAAACAGGAAGGGTGGCTCAACTGTGGCTTACAAAAGAAATTAAGGAAAGTATTAGATCCAAGGAGGAGAAATATAAAATGGCCAGAACAAGCAGCAAACCTGAAGATTGTGAGCAGTTTGGAATTTAGCAGAGGAGGACAAAAGGATTGATTAAGAAGGGGGAAATAGAGTATGAGAGTAAGCTAGCAGAGAACATAAAAACTGACTGTAAAAGCTTCTATAGATATGTGTAGAGAAAAAGATTAGTGAAGACAAATGTGGGCCCCTTACAGTCAGAAACGGGGGAATTTATAATGGGGAACAAAGAAATGGCAGACCAATTAAATACATACTTTGGATCTGTCGTCACAAAGGAGGATACAAATTATCTCCCAGAAATGTTGGGGAACATAGGGTCTAGTGAGAAGGAGGAACTGTATGAAATCAGTATTAGTAGGGAATGTTTGGGAAATTGATGGGATTGAAGGCCGATAAATCCCCAAGGCCTGATAATCTGCATCCCAGAGTACCAAAGGAAGTGGCCCTTGAAATAGCAGATGCATTTCTGGTCTTTTTTCAAAATTCTGTAGACTCTGGAACAGTTCAAATGGATTGGACGGTAGTTAATGTAACTCCACTATTTAAAAAAAGAGGCAGAAAGAAAACAGCGAATTATATACCGGTTAGCCTGACATCAGTCGTGGGGAAAATGCTGGAGTCCATTATAAAAGATGTAATAGCAGAGTGCAATAATAACTCGTCTCCACTCCTAGTATTTCTAAATCCCACACATTCACTATAATGTGAACAATTATTTCCTGTTGTGTCTCTCTCAGATTTGTAAACTTCACTGTATTGGAGTGAGGTGACATCTACTGGCGGGAAGCAAGAACTGCAATCAAGCAGCAGAAACTCCACAGTCTGTCAGGGTTAAAGAAACATTGCAATGTGAGGAGACAGCGAAGTGGTTTGATTGGGTAGATGGAGACATGATTCCACTTGTGGTGGTGTCTGAAGCAAAGGCCAGAAATACAAAATTGTCATTAATAAAAGAAATGAGGAATTCATGAAAAATGTAGTAACGTAGTGAATGGTTAGAATGTGGATAGAATAGAAAGTGAGATTGGATGGACAGAAGCAGTCTGAAAGGATGGCTGAAACAAAAGGTGAGTGCCCTGAAACGTTAACTGTGTTTCTCACAGCACAGATGCTGCCAGAGCTGCTGAACATTTCCAGCACTTTCTGTTTTTATTTCAGCATTTGCAGGATGTTGCTTTGATCTGAAAAAAAAATGGATGATTGGCTGGGGTGTTCCAGTGAAATTCCACAGCAGCTAATAAAGCTTGACTTGTCAGTGGCTTGTTGGTCTAGGGGTATGATTCTCGCTTAGGGAGTATGGTTAATTAACATGCGAGAGATCCCGGGTTCAAGTCCCGAACGAGCCCTGGTCTGCTGGCATTTTTAGATTAAGGTTATCTATTGGTTTCAGCCTTGCAGAAGGTGGAATTGACTTCCATGCGGAGCTGGCTTGAGGACCAGACAACTGGATTCAAAGAGCTTGTCGACAAAATTGCAATTAACTAAATGTACAGATAGCCAAGTGGGAATATAAAGTTGTTGCTGTAATTGTGACCTGACTCCAAAAACAACAGGACTGGGTTCTGGACTGGAATGGAATGGAATTCTTCAGTGTTTCTGTTGTTTGGCTTGCATTGACTCATCGATTTTCTTGTTTTTCACTTTGTCGATGCCTTTGAATAATTGTGGATCCTTCTTCAGGGTGTCTTCTTTCACCAGGTAGTTCTGACCTCTGATGATGTTGATTGTAATCAGCTTCAATTCGCTGATAGTTTTGGAAGTGAGCAGATTTCCTTTGCTTGAGTCTACAACATGGAACTCAGTCTGACATGTGGACCCATGGGAGGATTTGAATGCCACCCCTGCGTTGGAGTTGCATCCATCCAATAAGAGACTGAGTAGAAGTGACAGTTCTGTCAGTCGAATATGACACTTTTAATGGCAGGGTTGTGAGTTTGAGTGCCATTCTGTTTTTCCCTTTTTTAAGGCTTCATGAGCAGAGAGTACAGGGAGTGTTTGAAATGAGCAAGTCTCGCTTTGATTCAGGACTCTTACCTCTCAGCAGCATCTCACTATGAAAGATTGAATTTGATCTCATTTCATTTCTCAGCTCGGGGTCTGTGCGGCTCAGTGGCACTTCTGGCTGTCTCCCGCTTCACAATCCATCAGTACTGAGAAAGCAATGGGGAATATTACTCACATGTTGTGTTCTTTAATTTTTTGGAAAACTTGAATGTATGTATTTTCTTCCAAAACAAGGACACCAAGCCACTGTTAATGTAGGGCTGAAATACCTCAGTTGGGAGAGCGTTAGACTGAAGATCTAAAGGTCCCGGGTTTCAGCAATTTTGCTTCCTGATGCGTCCCTTGCCTTGGTTCTGATTTTCCGGTTGCACAATTTACTTTGAAATTATTTACCAAGCACCAGTGGATTGAATTTGAGAAACAACACAGAGTCATTTACAGCACAGAAGGTGGTCGTTTGGCCTATCACGTCCATGCTGGCTCTCCCCGGAGCAATCTAGTCAGTTCCACTCACCAGCTCGGTCCCTTTCCTCCTGCAAGTTTCTTTCCTTCAAGTATCCATCCAATTTCCTTTTCAAATCATTGATTGTCTCTGCTTCCACCACACTCGTGGGCCAAGACATTACTACCCACAGCATAAAAAATTCCACCTCATCAAGTATGGGAAATACTTATATCATCTATATTTGCTTATTCTCTCTTTCCATGAGAATAGACTGACAGTCAACATGAAAGGAAACCCAAAAATCTTCGAGCAGCATGTAAATGATAAGTGGGTAGTAAGAGGTTGAGTCGGGCCTATGAGGGACAAAAAGGATAATATAAGCTTAGAGGTGCAGGGCAATGTTAATCTACTTAATGAGTACTTTGCATCAGTGATCACTAAGGAAGTGGAATTTGACAAAATATCAGTCGATGTGAAGAGAGTAGAGTCAATGGAGAGGGTACAAATTGAGAGAGGGAGGTACTGAAAAGGCTGGCTGTGCTCAGGGAAGATAAATCACCTGGTCCAGATGGCTCACATCCCAGGTTGCGAAAGGAAATGCGGATGCAGATAACGGAAGGGCTTGCTATAATCTTCCAATCTTCCCTGGATACGGGGGAGGTGCCAGAGGATTAAACAGTGGCAAATGCGACACCCTTATTCAAGAAAGGGTGTAAGGACAGTCCGGGTAACTACAGGCTAGTTAGATTAACAGCAGTGGTGGGTAAGGTTTTGGAAAGAATAATCAGGGTAAAAAATCAACAGTCACTTGGAGAGGTTCGAGTTAATTAAGGAGAGTGAGCATGGATTTATAAATGGGAGTTCATGCTTGACTAATCTAACTGCATTTTCTGATGAACTAACAGAGCAGGTTGATGAAGGGAATGCAGTGGATGTTGTTTATATGGATTTTAAGGTAGCGTTTGACAAGGTACCACATAAAAGGGCGGTTAACAAAATTGAGGTTCGTGGTATAGGAGGGTCAGTGTCCAATTGGATAGAAAATTGGTTGAAGGACAGAAAACAGCGAGTCTTATTAAATGGTTCTTTGTCAGACTGGAGGATAGTCGACAGTGGTTTTCTCCAAGGGTCAGTGCTAGAACCACTGCTTTTTTTGCTCAAGGTAATTGACTTGGATCTTGGAATACAGAGTAGAATCTCAAAATATGCCGATGACACCAAACCTGGAGGAGCGGCAAACAGTGAAGATGATATGAACTGCCTGCAACAGGACAGTGATAGGCTAGCAGAATGGGCAGACAGGTGGCAGATGGAATTTAATAGTGACAAGTGTGAGGTGATGTATTTTGGCATAAGGAATAGGGAGAGGCAATATATACTTAATGGCACAGTTCTAAAGAGTATCCTGGAATAGAGGGACTTGGGGTTCATGTGCATCAATCTTTGAAGGAGGCAAGTCATATTGCGAGAGTGGTTCGCAAAGCATATGGGATCTTGGGCTTTATAAGTAGAGGCATTGAGTACAAAAGCAGGGAAGTTATGCTGAACCATTATAAAACTCTGGTTAGGCCCCAATTGGAGTGTTGCTTCCAGTTCTGCTCAGCAGACTTTAGAAAGAATGTGAGGGTCCTTGAGAGGACGCAGAGGCGATTTACCAGAATGGATCCAGGGATGGGGGATTTTAGTTACAAGGTTAGGTTGGAAAAGCTAGGATTATTCTGCCTTTCTCAAAGGAGATTGAGTGGAGAATTGATAGAGGTGTATAACACCTCTAGAGAACAGGCCATCCTGGACTGGGTATTGTGTAATGAGAAAGGATTAGTTAACAATCTTGTTGTGTGGGGTCCCTTGGGGAAGTGCGCCCATAATATGATAAAATTCTTCATTAAGATGGAGAGTGAGAGAGTTGATTCCGAGACTCGGGTCCTGAATCTAAACAAAGAAAACTATGAAGGTATGAGGCGGGAGTTGGCTATGATAGATTGGGGAACGTTACTTAAAGGGTTGACAGTGGATAGGCAATGGCTAGCATTTAAAGAGCGCATGGATGAATTACAACAATTGTTCATTCCTGTCTGTGCAAAAGTAAAACAGGAAGGGTGGCTCAACTGTGGCTTACAAAAGAAATTAAGGAAAGTATTAGATCCAAGGAGGAGAAATATAAAATGGCCAGAACAAGCAGCAAACCTGAAGATTGTGAGCAGTTTGGAATTTAGCAGAGGAGGACAAAAGGATTGATTAAGAAGGGGGAAATAGAGTATGAGAGTAAGCTAGCAGAGAACATAAAAACTGACTGTAAAAGCTTCTATAGATATGTGTAGAGAAAAAGATTAGTGAAGACAAATGTGGGCCCCTTACAGTCAGAAACGGGGGAATTTATAATGGGGAACAAAGAAATGGCAGACCAATTAAATACATACTTTGGATCTGTCTTCACAAAGGAGGATACAAATTATCTCCCAGAAATGTTGGGGAACATAGGGTCTAGTGAGAAGGAGGAACTGTATGAAATCAGTATTAGTAGGAAATGTTTGGGAAATTGATGGGATTGAAGGCCGATAAATCCCCAGGGCCTGATAATCTACATCCCAGAGTACTTAAGGAAGTGGCCCTTGAAATAGTAGATGCATTTCTGGTCTTTTTTCAAACTTCTATCGACTCTGGAACAGTTCCAATGGATTGGACGGTAGTTAATGTAACTCCGCTATTTAAAAAAAGAGGCAGAAAGAAAACAGCGAATTATATACCGGTTAGCGAGGCCTGGACAAGGTATGCCAGCCAAGAGCGACGTCTCAATTCATTCCATCTTCGCTGCCTTCGGAGAATACTTGGCATCAGGTGGCAGGACTATATCTCCAACACAGAAGTCCTTGAAGCGGCCAACACCCCCAGCTTATACACACTACTGAGTCAGCGGCGCTTGAGATGGCTTGGCCATGTGAGCCGCATGGAAGATGGCAGGATCCCCAAAGACACATTGTACAGCGAGCTCGCCACTGGTATCAGACCCACCAGCCGTCCATGTCTCTGCTTTTAAGACGTCTGCAAACGCGACATGAAATCGTGTGACATTGATCACAAGTCGTGGGAGTCAGTTGCCAGCATTCGCCAGAGCTGGCGGGCAGCCATAAAGACAGGGCTAAATTGTGGCGAGTCGAAGAGACTTAGTAGTTGGCAGGAAAAAAGACAGAGGCGCAAGGGGAGAGCCAACTGTGCAACAGCCCCGACAAACAAATTTCTCTGCAGCACCTGTGGAAGAGCCTGTCACTCCAGAATTGGCCTTTATAGCCACTCCAGGCGCTGCTTCACAAACCACTGACCACCTCCAGGCGCGTATCCATTGTCTCTCGAGATAAGGGGGCCCAAAAGAAGCCTGACATCAGTCGTGGGGAAAATGCTGGAGTCCATTATAAAAGATGTAATAGCAGAGTGCAATAATAACTCGTCTCCACTCCTAGTATTTCTAAATCCCACACATTCACTATAATGTGAACAATTATTTCCTGTTGTGTCTCTCTCAGATTTGTAAACTTCACTGTATTGGAGTGAGGTGACATCTACTGGCGGGAAGCAAGAACTGCAATCAAGCAGCAGAAACTCCACAGTCTGTCAGGGTTAAAGAAACATTGCAATGTGAGGATACAGCGAAGTGGTTTGATTGGGTAGATGGAGACATGATTCCACTTGTGGTGGTGTCTGAAGCAAAGGCCAGAAATACAAAATTGTCATTAATAAAAGAAATGAGGAATTCATGAAAAATGTAGTAACGTAGTGAATGGTTAGAATGTGGATAGAATAGAAAGTGAGATTGGATGGACAGAAGCAGTCTGAAAGGATGGCTGAAAGAAAAGGTGAGTGCCCTGAAACGTTAACTGTGTTTCTCACAGCACAGATGCTGCCAGAGCTGCTGAACATTTCCAGCACTTTCTGTTTTTATTTCAGCATTTGCAGGATGTTGCTTTGATCTGAAAAAAAATGGATGATTGGCTGGGGGGTTCCAGTGAAATTCCACAGCAGCTAATAAAACCTGACCTGTCAGTGGCTCGTTGGTCTAGGGGTATGATCCTCGCGTAGGGAGTATGGTTAATTAACATGCGAGAAATCCCGGGTTCAAGTCCCGGACGAGCCCTGGTCTGCTGGCATTTTTAGATTAAGGTTATCTATTGGTTTCAGCCTTGCAGAAGGTGGAATTGACTTCCATACGGAGCTGGCTTGAGGACCAGACAACTGGATTCAAAGAGCTTGTCGACAAAATTGTAATTAACTAAATGTACAGATAGCCAAGTGGGAATATAAAGTTGTTGCTGGAATTGTGACCTGACTCCAAAAACATCTGGACTGGAATGGAATGGAATTCTTCAGTGTTTCTGTTGTTTGGCTTGCATTGACTCATCGATTTTCTTGTTTTTCACTTTGTCGATGCCTTTGAATAATTGTGGATCCTTCTTCAGGGTGTCTTCTTTCACCAGGTAGTTCTGACCTCTGATGATGTTGATTGTAATCAGCTTCAATTCGCTGATAGTTTTGGAAGTGAGCAGATTTCCTTTGCTTGAGTCTACAACATGGAACTCAGTCTGACATGTGGACCCATGGGAGGATTTGAATGCCATCCCTGCGTTGGAGTTGCATCCATCCAATAAGAGACCGAGTAGAAGTGACAGTTCTGTCAGTCGAATATGAGACTTTTAATGGCAGGGTTGTGAGTTTGAGTGCCATTCTGTTTTTCCCTTTTTTAAGGCTTCATGAGCAGAGAGTACAGGGAGTGTTTGAAATGAGCAAGTCTCGCTTTGATTCAGGACTCTTACCTCTCAGCAGCATCTCACTATGAAAGATTGAATTTGATCTCATTTCATTCTCAGCTCGGGGTCTGTGCGGCTCAGTGGCACTTCTGGCTGTCTCCCGCTTCACAATCCATCAGTACTGAGAAAGCAATGGGGAATATTACTCACATGTTGTGTTCTTTAATTTTTTGGAAAACTTGAATGTATGTATTTTCTTCCAAAACAAGGACAACAAGCCACTGTTAATGTAGGGCTAAAATAGCTCAGTTGGGAGAGTGTTAAACTGAAGATCTAAAGGTTCCTGGTTCAATCCCGGGTTACAGCAATTTTGCTTCCTTATGCGTCCCTTGCCTTGGTTCTGATTTTCCAGTTGCACAATTTACTTTGAAATTATTTACCAAGCACCAGTGGATTGAATTTGAGAAACAACACAGAGTCATTTACAGCATAGAAGGTGGTCGTTTGGCCTATCACGTCCATGCTGGCTCTCCCCGGAGCAATCTAGTCAGTTCCACTCACCAGCTCAATCCCTTTCCTCCTGCAAGTTTCTTTCCTTCAAGTATCCATCTAATTTCCTTTTCAAATCATCGATTGTCTCTGCTTCCACCACACTCGTGGGCCAAGTCATTACCACCCACAACATAAGAAAGTTCCACCTCATCAAGGATGGGAAATACTTACATCTTCTATATTTGCTTATTCTCTATTTCTATGAGAATAGACTGGCAGTCAACATGAAAGGAAACCCAAAAATCTTCGAGCAGCATGTAAATGATAAGTGGGTAGTAAGAGGTTGAGTCGGGCCTATTAGGGACAA
Source organism: Heterodontus francisci (assembly GCF_036365525.1). Lineage (NCBI taxonomy): Eukaryota > Metazoa > Chordata > Chondrichthyes > Heterodontiformes > Heterodontidae > Heterodontus > Heterodontus francisci. The sequence continues at coordinate 21,845,916 of NC_090405.1, forward strand.
AAAGGATAATATAAGCTTAGAGGTGCAGGGCAATGTTAATCTACTTAATGAGTTCTTTGTATCAGTGATCACTAAGGAAGTGGAATTTGACAAAATATCAGTCGAAGTGAAGAGAGTAGAGTCAATGGAGAGGGTACAAATTAGGAGAGGGAGGTACTAAAAAGGCTGGCTGTGCTTAGGGTAGATAAATCACCTGGTCTGGATGGCTGGCATCCCAGGTTGCGAAAGGAAATGCGGATGCAGATAATGGAAGAGTTTGCCATAATCTTCCAATCTTCCCTGGATACGGGGGAGGTGCCAGGAGTAAACAGTGGCAAATGCGACGCCCTTATTCAAGAAAGGGTGTAAGTACAGTCCGGCTAACTACAGGCTAGTTAGATTAACAGCAGCGGTGGGTAAGGTTTTAGAAAGAATAATCAGGGTAAAAAATCAACAGTCACTTGGAGAGGTTTGAGTTAATTAAGTAGAGTGAGCATGGATTTATAAATGGGAGTTCATGCTTGACTAATCTAACTGCATTTTTTGATGAACTAACAGAGCAGGTTGATGAAGGGAATGCAGTGGATGTTGTTTATATGGATTTTAAGGAAGCGTTTGACAAGGTACCACATAAAAGTGGGGTTTACAAAATTGAGGTTCGTGGTATAGGAGGGACAGTGTCCAATTGGATAGAAAATTGGTTTAAGGACAGAAAACAGGGAGTCTTATGAAATGATTCTTTATCAGACTGGAGGATAGTCGACAGAGGTGTTCCCCAAGGGTCAGTGCTAGAACCACTGCTTTTTTTGCTAAAGATAAGTGACTTGGATCTTGGAATATTGAGTAGAATCTCAAAATATCCCGATGACAACAAACTTGGAGGAGTGGCAAACAGTGAGGATGATATGAACTGCCTGCAACAGGACAATGATAGGCTAGCAGAATGGGCAGACAGGTGGCAGATGGAATTTAATAGTGACAAGTGTGAGGTGATGTATTTTGGCATAAGGAATAGGGAGAGGCAATATTTACTTAATGGCACAGTTCTAAAGTGTGTGTTGGAATAGAGGGACTTGGGGTTCATGTGCATCAATCTTTGAAGGTGGCAAGACATATTGCGAGAGTGGTTAGCAAAGCATATGGGATCTTGGGCTTGAAAAAAAGAGGCATTGAGTACAAAGCAGGGAAGTTATGCTGAACCATTATAAAGCTCTGGTTAGGCCCCAGTTGGCGTGTTGCTTCCAGTTTTGCTTACCACACTTAAGAAAGAATGTGAGCGTCCTTGAGAGGATGCAGAGGAAATTCACCAGAATGGATCCAGGGATGGAGGATTTTAGTTACAAGGTTAGATTGGAAAAGCTAGGGTTGTTCTACCTGCATCAAAGGAGAGTGAGGGGAGAATTGATAGATGTGTTTTCGGCTATGACAGTTTTAAATAAGTTGGCAAGGAAACATTGTTCCCGTTAACTATTGGTACAAGGACTAGGGGACACAGATTGAAGGTTTTGGACAGGAGGTACAGGGGGAATGTGCGCAAGAACTTTCTTCCACTGATTGGTGATGATCTGTAACTCGCTGCCCACGGGGGCGGTGGAAATGGAGACAATCGAGGATTACAAAAGGAATTTGAATGGGCACTTGAAGGAAATAATTTTACAGGGCTATGGGGATCGAGCAGACAAGTAATAACTCGTCTCCACTCCTAGTATTTCTAAATCCCACACATTCAATATAATGTGAACAATTATTTCCTGTTGTGTCTCTCTCAGATTTGTAAACTTCACTGTATTGGAGTGAAGTGACATCTACTGGCAAGAAACAAGAACTGCCGTGATGAGATCAGCCATGATTGTATTGAATGGCAGAGCAGGCTCGAGTGGCTGACTTGCCGACTCCGGCTCCTCGTTCTTATGTTCATCGAATCATCCAGCACAGGAGGCCATTCGGCCCCATTGTGCCTCTGCTGACTCTCTGACAAAAAGATGCAATTAGTCCAACCCCCTGCCTATTTCCCCATAATCCTGGAGAATTTCACTTTGAAATATTTGTCCAATTCCTTTATGAAAGTTATAATTGAATCTGTTTCCACCACCCTGTCAGACAATTCATTCCAAATCCGAATCAGTTACTGGGTAAAAAGATCTCTCCTCACCTCCCCTTGACATCTTTGGCCAATTATTTTAAATCTGTGTCCTCTGGTTACTGACCCCCCAGGACAGTGGAAACAGTTTCTCCCTCTCTACCCTATGAAAATCCTTCATGATTCTGAACACCTCTATTAAATCTTCCCTTAACCTTCTCTACTCTGAGGAGAACAATCCCAGCTTCACCAGCCTGTCCAGAGAACTGACACCCCTCATCTCTGGTATCATTCTAGTAAATCTCCTCTGAACTGTCTCAGAAGCTTTGATGTCCTTTCTAAAGCCTGGTGCCCAGAACTGGACACATTACTCGAGCTGAGATCGAGCCAGCGACGCCCACATCCCACGAACGAATAAAAAAACGCTCCCGAACCAGTCCCCAATTCTTAAGCATTTATCGACGCTCCCTGCCCAGTCCCCAAATCTTATTCATTTCGAAACGCTCCCTGCCCAGTCTCCAACTCTTATTCAATTATAGACACTCCCTGCCCAGTACCCAAATCTTATTCATTTAGAGACGCTCCCTGCCCAGTCCCCCAATTCTTATCCATTTGCAGACGCTCCCTGCCCAGTCCCCAATTCTTATCCATTTACAGACGCTCCCTGACCAGTACCCTAATTTTATTCATTTAGAGACGCTCCCTGCCCAGTCCCCAATTCTTATCCATTTACAGACGCTCCCTGACCAGTACCCTAATTTTATTCATTTAGAGACGCTCCCTGCCCAGTCCCCAATTCTTATCCATTGAAAGACGCCGTTTCGGGAAGCCTCACCGGGAAAAGCTTCACCACCGCCATCCGCAGGGATACAGATGGGATTGTTCCATGCTATTGTGGCCTGAGGCCCTGCTCCAGCTGTGTGAGCCCGCAAAGTCTTCTCGCACTTTGTGAATATCCCGCTCCAACTCCGTTTCCGCAGCTCTTGCTGCTGACAGAGCTGTCTCTACCGCGCCTGCGCGCCCCGCTCCTGTCACAGATAGGGCGGATTCTAGGCCGCTGAGCATTCTGGGTATCACACCTGTCATTAATGCTATTCTTTCAGCTGAAAGGTTTTATTCCGTACATTTCATGTCCTGGAATCGTCGTGAGTGTTTTCTTTTGCACCTGTCAGTGCCTGGGAGGATAGAGTCAGCTTCACTTTGTAGCCATGAGTTTCTGGTGTGAGAAAGTGGTGTTTAACTCAGTATATTTCAGTTTTTGGTCTGTGACTGTGGGTATTATTCAGTACCTGTTTGTTTCTGCTATTGCTCTGTGAGTTTCACCACATATCTTTCAACAACTTGTATGTGAGCATCAGCTTTTGTCTATATCTATCAGTTTCTGAGAAGTGAGAAAGGGTTTGATTCTATCCCTATCAGTTTCTGTTACATGCATGTGTCTTTAATCTGCACCTCCTCTGAGTGTGTCTTCGTCTCTGTACTTGTAGGTGAATATGTGTTTTGCTTTGTATCTCTCAGTCTTTGAAGTGTGAGCCTGGGTTTGTACCTAATTTCCTTTGTACCTTGCAGTTGGGATATGAAAGAAAGATTTTTACACATTACCTGCCAACTGCTGCTACGTGACTGTGGGTTTCACACTGTATCTGTCAATTTCTTGTCTGGTAATGCAAAGTTTACAGTGTACCTGTCAGTTTCTTGTATGTGAGTGTTGATTTCACTCTGAAAAGAATCATAGATCATAGAATAGTTACAGAACAAAAGGAAGCCATTCAGCTCATTGTGCTTGTGCTGCTTCTATGCACGAGCAACTCAGCTCATGCCACAGACTCATGTATTCCATGAAAACATGCAATTTTTCCACTTCAGATAATTATCTTATACCATTTTGAAAGCCATGGTTGAATCAGCCTCCATCACACTCTCAAGCAGTGCATATCAGATCTTAACCACTCGCTGTTGCCTTTGGTTCTTTTGCCATTCACCTTAAATCGGTGTCCTCAGGTTACAGAGCCGTGAATAATATTCCCCATTGCTTTCTCAGCACTGATGGATTGTGAAGCAGGAGACAGCCAGAAGTCCCACTGAGCCGCACTGACCCCGAGCTGGGAATGAAATGAGATGAAGTTCAATCTTTCACAGCGAGATGCTGCAGAGAGATAAGAGTCCCGAATCAAAGTGAGACTTTCTCATACTTTTGCTGAATTTCATTTCAAACACTCCTTGTACTCTCTGTTAATGAAGCCTTAAAAAAGGGAAAAACAAAATGGCACTCAAACTCACCACCCTGAAATTAAAAGTTTAATGTTTGACTGACTGAACTGTCACTTCTACTCGCTCTCTTATTGGATGGATACAACTGTATTCTCCAACGCAGGGGTGGCATTCAAATCCTCCCATGGGTCCACATGTCAGACTGAGTTCCATGTTATAGACTCAAGCAAAGGAAATCTGTTCAGTTCCAAAACTATCAGTGAGTTGAAGCTCATTACGATCATCATCATCAGAGGTCAGAACTACCTGGTGAAAGAAGACACCCTGAAGAAGGATCCACAATTATTCAAAGGCATCGACAAAGTGAAAAACAAGAAAATCGATGAGTCGATGCAAGCCAAACAGCAGAAACACTGAAGAATTCGATTCCATTCCAGTCCAGAACCCAGTCCTGTTGTTTTTGGAGTCAGGTCACAATTACTGCAAAAACTTTATATTCCCACTTGGCTATCTGTACATTTAGTTAATCAAGCTCTTTGAATCCAGCTCTCTGGTCCTCAAGCAGGCTCCATATGGAAATCAATTCCGCCTTCTGCAAGGCTGAAACCAATCGACGACCTTAAACTAAAAATGCCAAAGAAGAAGGGCATGTCCAGGATTTGAACCCAGGATCTCTCACACATTAATTAATCACTCACCCGAAGCAAGAATCATACCCCTAGATCAACATGCCACTTCCTTTTAGCTCCTGTGGAATTTCACTGGCAGCCAAAGCCGACCATCCATTTTTTTTTCAGAGCAAAGCAACATCCTGCAAATTCTGAAATAAAAACAGAAAGTGTTGGAAATGTTCAGAAACTCTGGCAGCATCTGTGGAGAGAGAAACAGAGTTCACCTTTCAGGGCGTTTACCTTTTGTTTGAGCCATCCTTTCACACTGCTTCTGTCCACCCAATCTCACTTTCTATTTTATCTGGATTCCACCCACTCACTACCAAAATACATTTATCATGAATTCCTCATATCTTTTAATAACGACAATTTTATATTTCTGGTCTTTGCTTTGGACTCCACCACAAGTGGAATCATGCCTCCATCAACCCAATCAAACCCATTCACTATTTCCTCACATTGCAATGTTTCTTTCACCCTGACAGACGATGGAATTTCTGCTGCTTGATTGCAGTTCTTGCTTCCTGCCAGTAGATGTCACCTCACTCCAGTCCAGTGAAGGTGACAAATCTGAGAGCACACAACAAGAAGTAATTGTTCACGTTGTTCATTGTTCAGTGAACAGGTCCCTCTATTCCTGCACACTCTTTAGAACTGTGCCATTAAGTATATATTGCCTCTCCCTATTCCTTCTGCTAAAATGCATCACCTCACACTAGTCACTATTAAAATCCATCTGCACCTGTCTGCCCCTTCTGCTAGCCTATCACTGTCTTGTTGCAGGTGGTTCATTTCATCCTCACTGTTTGCCACTTCTCCAAGTTTGGTGTTATCGGCATATTTTGAGATTCTACTCTATATTCCAAGATCCAAGTCATTTATCTGTCGCAAGTAAAAAGCAGTGGTTCCAGCAGTGACCCTTGGGGAACAGCACTGTCGACAACCTTCCAGTCTGAGAATGAATCATTTATTACGACTTGCTGTTTTCTGTCCTTAAGCCAATTTTCTATCCAATTGGACACTGACCCTCCTATTCCATGAACCTCAATGTTGTTAATCACCCTTTTATGTGTCGTTTCTTAAAATCCACATAAACAACATCCACTGCATGCCCTTCATAAACCTTCTCTGTTAGTTCATCAAAAAATGCAGTTAGATTAGTCAAGCATGAACTCCCATTTATAAATCCATGCTCACTCTCCTTAATTAACTCAAATCTCTACAAGTGACTGTTGATTTTTTCCCTGATTGTTCTTTCTGAAACCTTACCCACCACTGCTGTTAATCTAACTGGCCTGTAGTTAGCCGGACTGTCCATACACCCTTTCTTGAATAAGGGTGTCACATTTGCAACTGTTTAATCCTCTGACACCTCCCCCGTATTCAGGGAAGATTGGAAGATTATAGAAAGCCTTTCTGTTATCTGCATCCACATTTCCTTTCGCAATCTGGGATGAAAGCCATCCGGACCAGGTAATTTATCTTCCTGAAGCATAACCAGCCTTTTTAGTACCTCCCTCTCTCAATTTGTACCCTCTCCATTGCCTCTACACTCTCCACTTCTACTGATATTTTGTCAAATTCCACTTCCTTAGTGATCATTGATACAAGGTACTTATTAACTAGATTAACATTGCCCTGCAGCTCTAAGTATATATTACCCTCTTTGTCCCTCATGGGGCCCACTTCACCACTGACTACCTGCTTATTATTTATATACTGCTCGAAGATTTTTGGGTTCCCTTTCATGTTGACTGCCATTCTATTCTCGTAGAGATAGAGAATAAGCTAAATATAGAAGATATAAATATTTCCCATCCTTGGGTGAGGTGGAATTTTTTTATGCTGTGAGTGGTAATGTCCTGACCCACGAGTGTGGTGGAAGTAGAGACAATCAATGATTTGAAAAGGAAATTGGATGGATACCTGAAGCAAAGGAACTTGCAGGAGGAAAGGGATCGAGCAGGTGAGTGGAACTGAGTAGCTGGCTCCGATAATTGCTGCAGTCACTGCGATCCCCCTTAATTTTGTACAAGGTGACAATGTTTGCATCACGCATGTTTTGAGCCCTTGTTGAGCTCGACTATGGAGGACTCACTGTCCAGTTCCTCCATGACAGGGAAGTCTGGAATGGCACTGAGAGCTACTTCAATGACAATGTTCTCCGTTATGTAGAGTTCAAGGTGATGCTCCACTCACCTTTCCATCTGCTTGTTAGGTTCAGTGATGATCACCCCTCTCTTTGTCTTCAAAAGGTGCTGATTTAGTTACTACTGGGCCCATTGCTTTCTTCATTCCTTCATACATCCCTCTAGCATCCCCGGATTCATCAGCAGAGTTTTAACCAGTATTGATTGGTGCAGTGCCGAGCAGTCTGCAGAGACTTGTTTCTGGCAGCTCTGAGAGCATTTAGATGTTGTTTGCTGGGGACTTGTTTGTAGTTCATGAGGGCTCTCCTCTTAGTTACAGTAACTGACTCCATTTCAGTCCAATAAGCCTCAAACCAGTCAGCATTCCTCCCATCTCTTTTCCTATACACAGTGAGTGCAGAGTTATAGATGGTGGTGTGCTGATGATTCCACTTTGACACTGCACTGAGGCCTTGAGCATTGTTGTCTGAAAGAGCCTGATCGAGGATGTTGAGGAACCCCTGGGTCCTTTCTGGGTCAGTGGTTCGGCAAGTGTTGATCAGAAGACGAGCTTTCATCATGGATGGATGAAGCTTCCTTGGCTGAAGCCTGACCTTGTTACCCACCAGGGAGTGGTCAGTGTCACAGTCAGCGCTGTGATAGCTGCGAGTGATGAGGACACTGCTGAGGGTGTTATGTCTGGTGAAGATAAGGTCTAGCTGGTGCCAATGGCATGATCTCGGATGTCTCCAGGACACCTTGTAGCACAGCTTGACCTGGAAGTAGCTGTTCATCACACAGAATCCATGGTGACAGCATAGCTCCAGCAACCTCTGTCCATTTTTGTTCATCTTGCCAATCCCCTGGTGCCCTATGCACATTGGCAAAGCTGTGTAGTCAGTACCCAAGCTTGAGTTGAAGTCTCCTAGAAGGTACAGTCCCTCAGTGCTGGGAATTCTACTGATGGCAGTGTCAAGTGTCACATAGAATTGATCCTTGACATCTGGGGTGGAGGTGAGTGTCGGGACATAGATGCACATGAGATTAACTGGGCCCACACTTGTTGACAAGTGAAGAGTAAGAAGTCTCTCTGAGCCTACTGTGGGTGGTTCACTCATCTGAAGTGGCGTGTATTTTACTGTGAAACCCACTCCATGCTCACGAGTTGCCTCTTGGGCTTTCCCCTGCCAGAAGAAGGTGTAGTGTTTCTCTTTGAGGGATCCACTTTGAACGAGTCTAGTTTCTTGCAGCACAGCAATGTCCACATTGAGCCTTGTGAGTTCCTTGTCGATCACAGCTGTCTTGTGTGTGTCATCAACCTGCAGAAGGTTGTCGGTAAGGCCAGGACACATGGTCCTTACATTCCAGCTTGTGATGCGAAGGACTGGTGTCTTCTTTGTTGAGTTTGTTTTTCTTGGTGCATAGATTATCGATCCGCCTGTTGAGAGATGACTCTCTCAGCTCCAAGCACCCATTGAAGCAAGCAGGTCGTGGCTTCACAGCACCTAACTGACTGGGGGCTGCCCAGCTTGGAGTGAATGGTAGCTATCCAATGAGACACTAAGAGCTCTCCCACTGTCCGAAGTAACCCCTGCCGCTCATACTCTACACCAATTGAATGAGAGCTTATAATCAGTAACTGTTTATTCCCGGGTTGTGCTCATGTTTAACCACGAAGCTGGAGTGTCCTCTCTAGGGCACAGGCATGGGCAAACAGTATGGAGACCCTGAGCATCAGGACCCCCTCTCAGCATTGCTCGTATTGTCCAAAGGAAAGGAAAAACCAGTACTGTTTGTTACCAGTTCTGCTGTCGGAGTTGCTGGAAAACTGCCTGATAAGTCACAGGTAACCGCCTCCAGGACTCCACTCCGGATTTACTGTCCAGGTTTACTGCCTCAGCCTTCTTATTTATTTATTTAGAGATACAGTACTGAAACAGGTCCTTCCAGCCCACCAAGTCTGTACCGACCATCAACCACCCATTTATACTAATCCTACATTAATCCCATATTCCTACCACATCCCCTCAATTCCCCTACCACCTACCTACATTAGGGGCAATTTACAATGGCCAATTTACCTATCAACCTGCAAGTCTTTGGCTGTGGGAGGAAACCAGAGCACCCGGCAGAAACCCACGCAGTCACAGGGAGAACTTGTAAACTCTGCACAGGCAGTACCCAGAATCGAACGCGGGTCACTAGAGGTGTGAGGCTGCGGTGCTAACCACTGCGCCACTGTGTCTTCTCGAGACACCCCTTGAGAAGTGAGACTTTTTGCCCAGAGATGGGGCTCTGTTTCTTGGCATCAGGATGGAACCACACACCAGTGGGCCTGTATGACATGCACAAGGATATCACACACTGCCCCATCTCTGGTCCAGATCAGAGTCAGACACTGAACAGATTGCAACCCACAAGGACATCACAACCTTCCCGCTCTCTGGGACAGGTCAGTGTGATACACCAAACAAACAGCACCCCACAGGGACCTCATAAATGCCACGTCCCTGTGACAGATCAAGGTCAGACACTGCAAATATTGCAACCACAGGAACATCACAAATTGCCCCATCCCTCGGACAGCTCGGGGTCTGACATTGAACATATTGCAACAACAAGGACATTACTGTATAACTCCCTCCATTCTGAAAAACAAGCATTCACCCTACTTTTTACCCTGCAGCCAATTTTGGATCCACACTGCCACTGCCCCTTTAATCCCATCTGCTTGAATTTTGTTAGCAAGTCAAAGAGAGATGCAAAACTGAAACAGGCCCTACCGCCCACTGAGTCTGTGCTGACCAACCACCACCCATTTATAGTAATCCTACACCATAATCCCATATTCCCTACCACATCCCCACCATTCTCTTACCTACACTAGGAGCAATTTACAACAGCCAATTTACCTATCAACCTGCAGTCTTTGCTTGTGGGAGGAAACCGGAGCACCCAGCAGAAACACACACAGTCACAGGGAGAACTTGCAAACTCTGCACAGGCAGTACCCAGAACTGAACCTGGGTTGCGAGAGCTGTGAGGTTGCAGTGCCAACCACTGTGCCATTGTGCTGCCCCAAGTCTAGTTTGTGGTATCTTTTCAAACACAATTTTGATGTCCAGACACGTACCATCAACCTCACCACCCTCGTCAACTCTCTCTGAAACTTCATCAAAGAAATTAATTTATTAATTATTTCAGACACAATCTTCTGTGAACCAATCTGTTCTGGCTGTCATTTATTAGCCCATGTTCTACCAAGTGACAGTTAATTTCCTCCTGGATAATTGTCTCTAAAAGTTTCCCCACCACCGACATTAGACTAATTGGTCTGTAGTTCCTGGGTTTATCTCTCTTTTTAAACAGGGCTGTAATATTCACAACCCTTGCAGACTTATCTTTTAATTCTGGAAAGTCTATTGCAGACAATCACTTTGGGCATGACTTTAACCAATTAAAGCAACAGGATACTTGATTAATAAGTCCAGAACTTTTACTGAGAGTAAAATAGTACTTAATAATTGAAAGTAAAATTATACTTAACAAACTTGGGGAATGTAACTTTACAGCTCTGGGGACTGGTCGAGCTTGGTCTCAGAGCGTCACGGTCCTCTTTGTCCAGCCTAGATCCCTCATCAGGTGGAGAACTTGGTTGATGATCTGAGTCTTTACCCCTGAGATCTTCTAGTGTTCCTGCACACTGAAACCTTACAAGATCCCTACTTTTAACCCCTGGATGGCCATCACACCACCATGTAAAATAATAATTGGTCTTAGCTGTTGCTAGGTACATTTAATTAGTTCTTAATAATGTCTTCCACTAACAGTCACCTGTCCTCAGAATCTCAGACATGAGTACAATGGAGTGGTTTCACACTGTCTCCCAATCTGATCTGAAACAAGTTTCCTGTTCATTAAATCTAGACTCTTGAAGGTCACGATGTACCATACCATGGGTTTTATCAGGGGTCCGAGAAAGGTCCATTGTTTGAATACATTTAGCTGAAACTGTCCTTTCCCACACAGACACAGAAACTCACAGTAATTAGATTGAACTAACTTTAAATGAAAACCCATTCTCTCTAAAATGTTTATTGATTCATTAATTATAACTCAATCAAGGTTCATTACTTTTACAATCATCTGTTTCAGGATGGGTAGCTACTCATTAATTATACAGGATATAAACGTTAGTACTGAACACAAAATGGTTCCTTTGGTCATGTGTTCATTATAAAATGGCTTTCTTAACGTTGTTAGTTATGACAATGGATACATTATAAAAATGGTCAAGTTAAACTGAGATCGAACTACCCAAGCTTACCTCCATCCTCCAGTCCTCTGGCATCATTCCCATATTCAAGGAGGATTGAAAGATTGTGGTTCGAGTCTCTGCTATTTCCACCCTGACTTCCCTCAGCAACCCAGGATGCAGCCCATCCAGACCGGGTGACCTGTAGACAGGTGTGAGCACTGCTAACCTTGTAATTGTCTCCTCTTTATCTATTTTCATCCCCTCCAAATTCTCCACTTCCTCCTCCTTTACTGTGACATTTGCAGCACCCGTTTGTTTTGTGATGACAGATGAAATGTACTTAATTAGTACCTCAGCCACACCCTCTGCCTCCACAGGATCTCCTAATTGACCCACCCTTTCATTGACTGTCCATATGTTGGTAAAAGACTTCAGTGTTCCCAGTTATGTGACCTGCTAATCTTTTCTCATACATTCTCTTGCTGATCTCATTTCCTTTTTCAGCTCTCCTCTGTACTTTCTGTATTCTGCTTGTTTCTCTCCTGCAGATGAATCCTCACATGATTTCTCAGTGAATGATTTTTGAACTATTTTGTAAAAGGATTTAGTTTTGTAAATTTCTCCCTAGCTCCCCTCATGGTCAGGCAGAAAGTTTAACTGCTGTGTTTTCAAACAGCAACAGCTTTATTTGAAAAGTCATTATGACAGGATTCCGGGTTTTAATCCAGTCACAAATCTGATTCTGATGTCTTGTGGCTCCAGCTGTCACATGACCTGTCAGAGGATGACCTCATAATTGACCCAGTCATGGAGCTGTGGGTTGATGTTTAAATTGCTTCAAAATAATTTTCCAGAAGGACAATCAAAATGAATCGATATATAAAAGGTAGATTTTGTGAATTTGTGCTCCCAGTGGAAATTCCTGCAGAGTCTGCTGGTTTTCATATCCCCAATTCCCCACAGGAAGCTCTGTGCTCGGAGTCTGTATTCATTACATCAACATTATACAGAATCATTTCATGGGAGACCCCAGTGTGAATTGTAGACAGGTGGGTCAGTTTTAACTTTCAAAGTAACACAGAAGCAAAATACTGCAGATACTGGAAATCTGAAATAAAAACAGAAAATGCTGGAAATACTCAGCAGGTCTGGCAGCATCTGTGGAGAGAGAGACAGAGTTAACGTTTCAGATCTGTGATCTTTCATCAGAACTGGGCTGAAATTGTCTGAGGGACTGCGATTGTGGAATCAATTTCAGGGTCAAAGACATTGTACTTGTTAAGGATAGGAAGATGGAGATTATTAAGTACAGTGCAAAAATACAGATGCTTTTACATTATTTTAATCAAAATTGATTTAAACTTTGTGCTCATGAATCCTATCTTTTGATCACAATGACACTGATAACAATGGAAAAATCAAGACTTGCATTTCACGACCACAGGACATTGCAAACCCTTTTACAGCCAATGAAGGAAGGACTTTTCAAGTGTAGTCACTCAACAGTACAATAGAGTACCCTACAATAAAGATGTATAAGATTCTCACCACACAACTGCCAGACAATGACCATCCCAAACAAGAGAGAATCTAACCATCTCCCTTTGATATTCAATGGCATTACCATCGCTGAATCCCCCACTCTCAACAACCTGGGGGTTACCATTGAGCAGAAACTGAACTGCAGTAGCCATATAAATATTATGGCTACAAGAGCAGGTCAGAGACTAGGAATCCTGCGGCAAGTAACTCACCTCCTGACTCCCCAAAGCCTGTCCACAAGTCAGGAGTGTGATGGAATACTCTCCACTTGTCTGGCTGGGTGCAGCTCCAACAATACTCAAGAAACTCAACAGGACAAAGCAGCCCGCTTGATTGGCACCCCATTTACAACATTCATGCCCTCCATCACTGGCACACAGTGGCAGCAGTGTGTACCATCCACAAGATGCACTGCAGCAATGTGCCAAGGCTCCTGAGACAGCACCTTCCGAACCCGTGACCTTTATCACCTAGAAGGACAAGGGCAGCAGATGCATGGGAACACCACAACCTGCAAGTTCCCCTCCAAGCCACACACCATCCTGAATTGTAACTGTATCACCGTTCCTTCACTGTTGCTGGGTCAAAATCCTGGAACTCTCTTCATAACAGCAGCACATGGACTGCAGTGGTTCAAGAAGGCAGCTCAGCACCACCTTCTCAAGGCAATTAGGGATGGATAATAAATGCTGGCCCAGCCAGCGACACCCACCTCCCATGAATGAATTAAAAAATGATAATATCCTGTAATCCTCCAAAGTAGAAAATACAGATGGAAATGAAAAATAATAAAACACAGTCAGCATGGATTTCATAAAGAAAGACTTGATTAACCTTATCTTTGAAAAATCAACAGCAAGAGTAATATAGCAGATGTAGAAGAGTTTAAGTTAATAAAGCCTCATCTATTTATGTGCTTGAACCATCAAATTGTGGGTTAACAAACAAACATACTAACTGACAGAGCTGCATGTTGTTCTTTCTAAATTACCCTAAAGTAGGGTGTAAATGAGTTAAAGCTTCAGGTTGCTGCAACCAGAATAGCCATTGTCCGCTATCAGTTTTACTGTTATAAATAAAGATGGAACATTCATTGTGAATCTAGAGAAACAGTCTGGTCCTGCACACTGCAGACACATCCACGTCATCACCAACCAGCTCTCCTATAATTGGTGCAGTTATTTGACTTTGCCCCATTCGCTCCATGGAATTACTTTTAAAAGATTTTAAATTACAAGCAGTTTTGTCAATGTTCAGCCTTTGAGAAGAAATCATTCCCTGGCCACAGAGGAGAGAGCATTAAATATAAAACTGTAGACTACCAGGTAACACAGTGAAAGCTGATCAGCTAATCTATAATTACTTACATTTCTTAATTTTGCTCTTGCTATTCGGTTTTTCATCATTTTCAGCTCCTGACTGTGGATATTATTGTGATTAAATGTGAAAAGATGCACTGTGTCTCAGCCCCGGTATATTGACTCTTTCTCTGTACAGTGCTGTATACACTCAGATACTGACAGTGTCTCTCCCTCACTCAACTTTCCAGCCCTGACGGTGCAGAAAGCGCTGCTCAAAGTTACACATTCTGACTGTTTGCAGTTGATTAGTGAGAGATTATTAACGTATCCTTCTGCAGCGCTGCCTCGGTTAATAACAGCAGATTGAAGTCACATTTCAGATACAGAAACAGACGCATCAATTATTCACTCTTTCCCAGAGTGAGTGAGGCCGGGACAAGCAGCAACATTCCGGCCCCACACTCTGCAATTACCCAGCACCAGCGGAAAGCAGTGAATACAGATTCAATCAGTGGGTTAATGTCCATTACAGGGATGCAAGATTCCACAGCCCAGGATAAACATCCCCATACACCGAGAACAAGCTCAGGAAAACCCGGGGGAGTTAATATCCCAGTCACTGAGCATTCCAGCAACATTGAACAAGTTCCTGAACTGAGTGAACCTTTCAAAGTACAGAAGTGAGGACGAGGTCAAAAAGGTCTGAACAGTTGAGGTGACTGAGCGGTTTCAGCTTCGCTGTTCAGGTTGCAGCTTTCACTGGAGGCATGTGTTTAAATCCCACTTCTGACAACTTGATTTTCAGTTACTTTGCAGAGCTTCCTTGAAGGTTTGAGGTAGAGTAAATACTGAGGAACTGTTTCTAACTGCTGAAAGGTCAATAACCGAAGGTTATAGATTTAAGGTGACTCACAAAACCAGAAGGAACTTGAGGAAAAATCGATTTCTGCAACATGTGGTTAGGATTTCAGTTATGTGGATAGATTGGAGAAGCTGGGGTTGTTCTCTTTAGAGAGGAGATTTGATAGAGGTGTTCACAATCATGAGGGGTCGTGACAGACCCGATAGAGAGAAACTGTTGGTAGAAGGATTGAGACTCAGGTAAAAGCTGTGGCTCAGTTGGTCACACTCACCTCGAAATCACAAGCTTCTGGGTTCAGATTTCACAGCTGACACTCCAGTGCAGCACTGAGGGTGTTGAAGGTGCTGCCTTTCAGGTGTGATGTTAAACCAAGACCTGGTCTGCATGTTTGGGTGAATGTAAAAGATCCCATGCTGCAATTTCAAACAAGTGAAGAGCAATTCTCCCTGGTGTTGTGATCAATATTTGCCCCTCAATCAGATCAGTTGGTCATTATCACATTGCTGTTTGTGGGTATTAGCTGCTGCATTTCTGACATTACAACAGTGATTACACTTCAAAAGTATTTCATTGTCTACAAAGTGCTTTGATATGTCCAGTGGTCTTGAAAGGTGCTATATAAATGCAAGTCTTTTCTTTCTTTATCACAACACATTGCTGTGTAAAAAATGGTTCCTCATGTCACCTCTGGTTCTTCTGCCAATCACCTGATATCTGTGTCCTCTGCTTACTGACCCTTTTACCACTGGAAACAGTTTCTCCTGATTTAAACTATTGAAGAACTTCATGACTTTGAACAAATGTGTCAAATCTTTTCTGAATTTTCTCTGCTGCAAGGAGAACAACCCCAGCTTCTCCAATCTCTCCACATAACTGAAATCCCTCACCCTGCTACCATTGTGGTAAATCTCTTTTTTATTCTTTCATGGGATGTGGGCACTGCTGACACAATGTGATTCCTGTCAACGCAGCATCGGACTGTGCCAAGCTGTGCATAGGCACAGCTACATCTTGCCAGGATTAAGTGGCACATGTGGAGGATGATGTCATTGCGCAGCGCCAACATCATCACATATCCGCGCTTGGTCCATCTTCGCACATGTGCGCTAAAGCGTCATCAGGTATCCAGCCCCTCACTCAGCTGGAGGAAGCGGCTGAATAGGAGACTTTGAGGCTGGAGCTCTCCCCCCTCGGCAACTCGCTCCAGGCCTCGACGCTTCCTCCCCTCAGCCGCTCGCTCTACACCTCGATGCTCCCCTGGAAAATTGTTCCCCACTCGCGTCATCCAGCTCTATGGCCGCTTGCTCTCTGCCCCCCAACCCCCACTCCAGCCGCTAGCTCTAGGCCGTGCCACTTCCCTCCCCTAGGCCACTCACTACTCACTGTTACGTCACACTTTGCAGCCCACCTTGCTTCTTCGGGCGGCGCGTGGAGACTGGACAAACGTGGGAGCAAGTGGCCGAGAGAAGGGAAGCAGCGCAGCCGAGAGCTAGCGGCTGGAGGGGAGGGGGGGTGGGGAGTGAGCGAACGACTGGAGAATGGGGTGACATGATCGGGAGACAATCGGCCAGGGAAGTAGGGGGGGGAGCAGCGAGGTCTGGAGTGAGCGACTGTGGAGGGTGGAAGCGGCCGGTGCAAAGCAGGGGGAGAAAGCGAGTTGTGCCACCTAGTGGTTGCGTTGTCAGCAAACGCAGCCTTTATTGTCCATCCTTAATTGCCCTTGAGAAGGTGGTGGTGAGCTGCCTTTTTGGAGCTGCTGCAGTCCATGTGTTGTACGTAAACCCACAGTGCTGTTAGGAAGGGAGTTCCAAGATTTTGATCCAGTGACAGTGAAGGAATGGTGATATAGTTCCCAGTCAGGACAGTGTGTAACTTGGAGGGGAGCTTGCAGATGGTGGTGTTCCCATTCATCCAATGTCCTTCTAGGTGGTTGAGGTTGGGGGTTTGGAAGGTGCTGTCGAAGGAGGCTTGGTGAGTTGCTGCAGTGCATCTTGTAGATGGTACACACTGCTGCCACTGTTCACTGGTGGTGCAGGAAGTGAATATTTAAAGTAGTGGATGGAGTGCTGATCAAGTGATCTGCTTTGTCCTGGATGGTGTTGAGTTTCTTTGGTGTTGTTGGAGCTCCACTCATCCAGGCAAGTGGGGAGTATTACATCACACTCCTGACTTGTGCCTTGTAGATGGTGGACAGGAGGTGAGTTACTTGCAGCAGAATTCCCAGCTTCTGACCTGCTCTTGTAGCTACGGTATTTATATGACTGATCCAATTCAGTTTCTGCTCATTGGTAACCCCCCGGATGTTGATTGTGAAGGATTCAGCAATGGTAATGTCATTGACTGTCAAGGGGAGATGGTTAGATTCACTCTTGTTGGAAATGGTCATTGCCTGGCATTTTTGTGGCGTGCATGTTACTTGCCACTTATCAGTCCAAGCCCAATCTTGCCCAGGTCTCTCTACATGTGGACACGGACTGCTTCAGTATCTGAGGAGTTACTAATGCAACTGAACATTTTGCAATCATCAGTGAACATTTCCACTTCTGACCTTATGATGGAAGGAAGTTTATTGATGAAGCAACTGAAGACGGTTGGGGCCGAGGACACGACCCTGAGGAACTCCTGAGCGATGTCTGGTACTGAGATGATTGGCCACCAACAACCAGCACCATATTCCTTTGCACAAGGTATGACTCCAACCAGTGGAGATTTTTCTCCTTGATTGCCATTGACTTCAATTCTGCAAGGGTTCCTTGATGCCCTTGGCAAGAGCAGTCACTGTCACCTCACCTCACCTCCTGAATTCAGCTCTTCTGTCCATATTTGGGCCAAGGCCATAATGAGGTCAGGAACTAAGTGGCCCTGGCGGAACCCAAAATGAGCATTGGTGAGTAGGTTATGGCTGTGTAAGTGCTGCTTGATAGCACTGTCAACGACACCTTCCATCACTTTACTGATGATCAAGAGGAGGCTGATCGGGCAGGAATTGACCGGGTTGGATTTGTCCTGCCTTTTGTATACAGAACATACCTGGGCAATTTTCCACATTGCTGGGTAGATGCCAGTGTTGTAGCTTGGCGGGCGGCGTGGCTAGTTCTGGAGCACAAGTCTTCAGCACTGCAGCCAGGATGTTGTCAGTATCCAGAGCCTTCAGCCATTTCTTGATATCATGTGGAGTGAAGTGGATTTAGCTGAAGATTGGCACCTGTGATGCTGGGGACCTCAGGAGGAGGCCGAGATTGATCATCTACTTGGCACTTCTGGCTGAAGATGGTTGCAAATGATTCAACCTTGTATTTTGCACTGATATACTGGTCTCCCTTATCATTAAGGATGGGGATATTTGTGGAGCCTCGTCCTCCTGTTAATTGTTTAATTATCCATCACCATTCAGGACTGGATGTGGCAGGACTGCAGAGCTTTGATCTGATCTGTTGGTTGTGAGATCACTCAGCTCTGTCTATTGCATGCTGCTTCCGCTATATGACATGCAAGTAATCCTGTGTTGTAGCTTCACTCATTTTTAGGTCTGCTTGGTGCTGCTCCTGATATGCCTTCCTGCACACTTCATTGAACCACTATTGCTCCCTTGGCTTGATGGTAATGGTAGAGTGAGGGATATGCCAGGCCATGAGGTAACATATTGTGTTTAAATACAATTCTGCTGCTGCTGATGACCCACAGTGCCTCATGGATGTCCAGTTTTGAGCTGCCAGATCTGTTCATTTCTTCCCTCAGATATAATTGAAAAAAAAATTCTGAAGAAATGCATGAACTAAATAAAAAGGAGAGAGAAATAAATACTGACAAAATGGATGGCAGAATTTGGAAGGTAAAAAGATTTCAGTTTTATTATTGATGAGTGAGAGGAATATATCACACTTTGGGGCTTCTGGAAGTGGATTTACTGATAATCTGGGGAATTGATAGGAAGCTGCTTCATAGTTGGTGGAACAAATTCCCGCCCTTGGGGTGGAGCCAACAGCAGCATCCGTCCAATAACAGACAGAGTAGAAGTACTGTATCAGGCCTTGTTAACTCAGTTGGTAGAGCATGAGACTTTTAATCTCAGGGTCTTGGATTTGAGACCCTTGTTGTGTGGTTGTTCTTCCCTTTTTCAGTCTTCATCAGCAGAGAGTTCAAGGATTGTTTGAAATTAAATTCAACAACATCACCAGATTTCAACTACTCCCACCCCGCCCCCTCCCAGTGTAGTTGACAGGACTCTCAACCTCTGCCTTCCCCCTTCCCCTCCCTCCCAGATCTGCGACAGGGTTCCCCTTGTCCTCACTTTCCACCCCACCTGCCTCCACATCTAAAGGATCATCCTCCACCATTTCCGCCACCTCCAGCGTGATGCCACCACCAAATGCATCCTCCCATCCCCTGTCAGCATTCTGAAGGGATTGTTCCCTCCGCGACACCCTGGTCCACTCCTCCATTACCCCCAATACCTCGTCCCCTTCCCAAGGCACCTTCCCATGCAATCGCAGGAGATATAATACCTGCCCTTTTCCCTCCTCTCTGCTCATTATCTAAAGCCCCAAACACTCCTTTTAGGTGAAGCAGCGATTTACTTGTACTTCTTTCAATTATGTATACTGTATTCACTGCTCACAATGCGGTCTCCTCTAAACTGGGGAGACCAAATGCAGATTGGATGGAACACCTCTGCTCAGGCCGAAAGCATAATCCTGAGCTTCGGGTTGCTTGCCATTTCAACACTCTCCCCTGCTCTCATGTCAACACTTCTGTCTTTGGCCTGTTCCAGTGTTCCAGTGAAAATCAACCCAAGCTCGAGGAGCAGCACCTGACCTTTTGATTCGGCACTCGACAGCCTTGTGGATTGAACATTGTGTTCAATAACATCAGAGCATGACTGGTGTCAGGCAACCACAAGCATTAACACACTCTTTGCCTTTGTCCCAGGACAGCTTTGTTATTTAATCTCTCATGCCCTCTGCCCTATCAAACACCTTCCTCTTTGTTCTCTCCCACATGCCCCTCCCCGTCACTTGTTTAAAACCTAATTCTTTTCTAACCTGTGTCAGTTCTGATGAAAGGTCACAGACCAGAAACGTTAACTCTGTTTCTCTCACCACAGATGTTGCCAGAGCTATTGAGTATTTCCAGCACTTTTTGTTTTCATTTCAGATTTCCAGCATCTGCAGTATTTTGCTTTTATTGTGTCAGAAAGTCTTTCCTTGATTCAGGACTCTTACCTCTCTCCAGAATCTCTCTGCTAAAGATTGAACTTTATCTCATTTCACTCACAGCTCAGGGTCAGTGTGGCACAGTGGGACTTCTGGCTGTCTCCCACTTCACAGTCCATCAGTACTGAGAAAACAATGGGGAATATTACTCACATGTTGTGTTCTGTAATTTTTTACAAACACTTTAATGTATATATTGTCTTCCAAAGCAGTGACAGAATGGTGGCTTTAGTGTGTTGTTGAAATAGCTTTGTTGAGTTCGTGCTGAACTAACAGTTAAACAGTTCTTGGTTCAATCCCAGGTTTTGGCACTTTCAACCTCTCCTGTGTCTTTTTCTTTGGCTCCAATTGTCAAGCTGCATGATTTACTCTGAAATTAGCACCAGAGAACCAAGGCACCAGCGAGCATGAGGAGCTGAAATTAGCACAGATCAAATCCACTTAATATTTCTGACTGAAGATGGTTGCAAATGCTTCAGCTTCATCTTTTGCACTGACGTGCTCAGCACCACCATCATTGAGGATGTGAATGTTTTTGGAGCCTCCTCATCTTGTTAGTTATTTAATTATCCACCACCATTCACAACTGGATGTAGCAGGACTGTGGAGCTGTGATCTGATCCTGAGGGAGATATCCGTGTGTGGAGTGGCGGGATGTATGGAGAGTGATCCTGAAGAGGGTGCCCGAGCCTGGAGTGGAAGCTTTCCGTGGAGGTACAGGAGTAGGTCATTCAGCCCCAGTGTTTTATAAAGGTTTAGCATAACTTATTTGCTTTTACTCTATGCCTCTATTAATAAAGCCAAGTGTCCTGTTTGCTCTTAGCAACCTTTTCAAACCTTGATCAAAAAAGATTGGTGTACATTGTCTCATTCTTCCTCCTAAACTGTATCACTTCACAAGTCTCTGTGTAAAATTTTATCTGTTGTGTGAAAGCCCATTTTACCAGTGTGTTTAAGTTCCTCTGAAGTGTGTTACTGTCACTGGCATAGGATGAAATTCACGAGCATTCTTTGATGCTATCTCCGTGGAAAGAGCAATCTTACACACTAGCTCAAATTGGGATTTTGTGTGTTTTGTATCTTTCCTCATCCACCAATATAAGCACAAATCTGTCTCATAATGTACGGTCTAAGAATGTGCCAATGTTGCAATGTGGTGATAAATTCTTCAATGTCACAATGTACTCACCAACTGTTTCACTACTTTTCTGTTTTCTGGATCCAAGTTTGTAGCTTTCCGCGATCTCTAGTGGCTTAGGGTTGAGCCTCACTTCAACGAAGAAACGGAAAATTATGATTTAAAGATTACACTGTCAATCATTCACATCTCTGTCTTCTCCTGAACTTCGAGTTCAAATTTGTTTGTGAAGTTGATTCACACGTTAAGACAGCACAGTCTTTGTCTTTGTGAAGGAAGTGATTTGGGAATGGCTGGTTGAAACTGTCCCTTCTTGCACAGAAATTCAGTGCAAATACTTGATCACTCACAATTTCCTTGAGAGAAATTTGTTCACAATCGCATTCGACACAGAAACGGCCTCAGCATTAATCTCACTGAAGCAGAATGTGACCGTGTTGTATGTTTCAGAATGTTGTTGCCGTTATTTGTCGCTTTTAACCAAGACTGCGAGACAGGGCAAGGTTGATCCGAGGTTGGAATATATTATCATTCAGGAGCAAGAAAAATCAAAAGGAACAAAATAAGAAAACCCAGTCTCCAGATTTGAGAATCTGTAGATCCGCTTTGGGAAAGTGAATCAGAGCAGAAGGAAGGGTGAACTGTCCAGAAGAGAGATGAAGATACAGCTCAGTCAACACGTTCCCCTGGTTTATGATGCTGGAACATTCCTCACACAGAAATGATTCAACCCAATGACAAACATTCTTACAGCTGATAATTTATGCTACTGATTTAAGGACTGTCTCATGTGGTTACCGAGTGACGACGAGAAGATATTAAACTTTGTTCTATTCAATCTAGCTGTGATAAAGTTTGAATTTTTCTCCCTTTTATAAACAGTATTTGAAGGGTCTCGGTAACAATGTTCAGTGTTGATGAGAGTGGGGTCTGGGTGAGAAGCTGCTGAGTGTGACAGGGTCAGGACTGGATGCAGGAAGTTCTCTGACAGTCTCCCTCTATCTCTCTAATGGGTTTGAGTTGATTTACGACTGATAGCTTTTATTTTACTTTTCTTATTTAGAGAGATAGCCCCTTCGGCCCACCGAGTCTGTGCCAACCAGCAACCACCCATTTATACTAATCCTGCATTAATCCCATATTCTCTACCACATCCCCACCATTCTCCTACCACGTACCTACACTAGGGACAATTTACAATGGCCAATTTACCTATCAACCTGCAAGTCTTTTGGAGGTGGGAGGAAACCAGAGCACCCGGCGGAAACCCACACAGACATAGGGAGAACTTGCAAACTCCACACAGGCAGTACCCAGAACTGAATCCTGGTCGCTGGAGCTGTGAGGCTGCGGTGCTAACCATTGCGCCACTGTGCTGCTGTTGGTGTTTTGATAAATGAAGGAAGTTCCCTCCACCCATTTTTTTTGGACAGACTGTGTGGTATAAGGATGTAAAGGGTTAATGCTGAAGACAGTGGGATCAACCCCTCCCACTGTCAGAGTGATGATGGAACAGTCACATGAGATGAAGTTTGGGAGAAGAGAGAGCAGCACCAAGGATGCTAGCTTAGCAGGCTTGATGAGTGTGTATAGAGTATTGTGCAAATTAGAAAAGAGTTGTTAGTTCTTTCAGCAGGAACTGTGTCCAGAAAATATCGAGAAACTCACAATTTTATTATTCAGGAGTCGGAACACAGATATTAATTCCAAGTGACAGTTCTGGGACCAATTAACAAAAAAAGTAGAGAATAATATTGCTCACTGATTGAAATCCCCTAGTGAGGAGACAGTTAAACAGGTGATCTTTTGGGGCATCCTTCGATCCAAGGTTTCAGCAACATTTAATCTCCCTTTATGGTGAAATTCTCTGTTATTTGCAACTTTTTTTTATCAGCTTTGATGGGCGAGTGAAAAAACTGAAAAGATTGAACAGTTCACCCTTTCTTTTCTTCCTTCTTCTCTTCTTTCCATCAGTTTCTCTTTTCTGTCCCAGATCACTATAATGATGAGAATCCCAATTTAATCTGCTGTTTCTGGTGTTTTATCCATTCCAATCAAAATTTCAACATTCCAATCAAATCTATTTGTTATTCCACAGTGTCTCTCCATGTGTTTTATTCTGTTGTATTCTCTCACAGTCTGTTTGATGATCAATGTTACATCTCACTCTCTGTTCTGGTGAAGATCAGAAGCAGTGATATCTGTTTACACCACCCGACAAGTCAGCCTGATGCTGTGCCTCGCTGATCATGTGGGGTTAAAGCAATTCTTCCAGTCAGTTAGTTCAGTTGTCATTTCATGAGAAATTCGGTCATCATGACTTCGTCAGTGACCTAATGGTTCAGGTGTCTGAGTGATGTTAATCATGATGTGTTGAAATGTTTGTATGTTCCAGTCTTTCCGTGGTGGGTTTTCACACTGAGTAGAAACGTGTTGGACATGGTCTGGAAATGTTTCACACCGCTCCATTCCCAACTTCATTTACTTACAGAAGATATATTTCCATCATTCCACAGCCGGCTGCACAGCCAGAAGCTGTGCTGAAGGTGACAGCTATGCTTCTGCAACTGACAAGGTGGCCGAGAGGTTAAGGCGATGGACTGCTAATCCATTGTGCTTTGCACACGTGGGTTCGAATCCCATCCTTGTTGCTAGTTTATGAGCTGTTTCGTGTATTATTTATGTTGGGTGAGCTTATTTGTAAAGTCAGCCTCGAAACCTGTTCTTGTCAATGTCCAGACAGTGATTCCAGAATTTGTTATACTTTATTAAAATTGAGACAGACAATTGGAATTCTTCACCCAAACTGCACTGGAATGAAGATCAAATAGGGATCACGAAACGGAGCAGGATTTTTCCTCCCCTCCTTCCTTCCATCATTACTTTCTCTGGATTTGCACCAAGTGAAAGACAAATGGGAAAAGCAAATGGCGAGGGAGCAGATGCAGAAAATTATCCTTTGGCAAGAAATTTATTTTCAAATCTTCTTGATAGATTAAGTGAGTGAGCAATGCTTTGGCAGATGGAGTTTAAAATGAGGGGTCATCGACTACCGACGATAGATCAGAGTGTTTTTTTGTAAGAGGTGAGATGTTAGAAACGGCGGAGGAGCAGAGACCCGAAATACTGAATTAATAAAAGCTAGTGGACTGGTAGAAAATAATGTGAAAAGTGAACAGAATATGAAGATTGGAACTCATGTTGCAGTGATATAAAGCTCTGTGCTCCTGAAGTAAATGTCCAAGCCCAGATTGTGGGGAATCTGTGGAGAGTGATTTGGTTTTTATTCATTCTTGGGTGTGAGTATCGCTGATAAGGCGAGCATTTATTACCCATTCCTATTGCCGTTGAGAAGGTGGTGGAGAGCTGCCTTCTTGAACTGATGCAGTCCATATGGTGCAGGAACACCCACACTGCCGTTGGGGAGGGAGTTCCAGGATTGTGACCCAACAACAGTGAATAAATGGCGATATCGTTCCAAGTCAGGATGGTGAGTGACTTGGAGGGGAACCTGCAGTTAGTGAGTTCCCATGCATCTGCTGCCCTTGTCCTTCGAGGTGGTAGTGGTCACGAGTTTGGAAGGTGCTGTTGAAGGATACTTGGCGAGTTGCTGCAGTGCATATGGAGATGGTACACACTGCAGCCACTGTTTACTGGTTGTGGAGGGATTGAATGTTTAAGGTGGCGGGTTAGGTGCCGATCAAGTGGGCTGCTTTGTCCTGGATGGTGTTGAGCTTCTTGAGTGTTGTTGAGTGGGATGTATTCCATCACACTCCTGACTTGTGCCTTGTAGATGGTGGACAGGATTTGGGGTGTCAGGAGGTGAGATACTTGCTGCAGAATTCGTAATCTCTGACCTGCGCTTATAGCCACAGCATAGATGTGACTGGTCCAGTTACGTTTCTGGTCAAGATATTGATGGTGGGGGAATTAACGATGATAATGCTTCTGAATATTAAAAGGTAGATTTTTTTTCTCTCTCATTGGAGATGTTCACTGCTTGGCACTTGTGTGGCCAGAAGATTGCTTGCCACTTATCAGCTCAAGCCTGAATGTTGTTCAGGTCTTGCTGCTTGCAGGCACAGACTGCTTCAGTATCTGAAGAGTTGTGAGTCATCATCTAACATTCCCACTTCTGACTTATGTTGAAGAGAAAGTCGTCAATGAAACAGCTGGGATGTTTGGGTCTAGGACACTACCCTGAGAAACTCCTGAGGCAATGTCCTGGACTGAGATGATTGGCCTCCACGAACCACAACCATCTTGTTTTGTGCGACGTACGACTCCAGCAAGTGGAGAGTTTTCCCCCTGATTCCCAGTGACTTCAATTTTGCTAGGGATCCTTGATGCCACACTCACTCAAGGGTGGTTCAAGAAGGCAGCCCACCCCACCACCTTCTCAAGGGCAATTAAGGATGGGCAGTAAATGCTGGCCTGGCCAGCAACGCCCACATCGCATGAATGAATGAATAAAAAAGTGAAGAATCCCTTGTGTCATTGTTTTGGGAGAAAATATAACCCTGGTGGAATTGCCCCTCCCAATCACACCTCACTTCATAGAACATAGAAAATGGAGAAAATTTATGGCACAGAATGAGACCATTTAGCAATCGTGTCTGTGCCAGCTGAAAAAGAGCGATCCAGCCCAATCCCACTTTCCAGGTCTTGGGAATGGGATCTGAACAGATCTCAGAGCTCACATTATGTGAATGTTCTGTTGAAGTATTGGTGAGCTGATATACCAGGGGAGATTCACACTGTTAGACACAGTGTGAAATACATTCAAGTATTTATAAAACATTGTAACATGTGAGTAATATTCCCCATTGCTTTCTCAGCACTGATGGATTGTGAAGTGGGAGACAGCCAGAAGTCCCAGTGATCCACACTGACCCTCAGCTGAGAATGAAATGAGATAAAGTTCAATCTTCAGCAGCGAGTTGCTGCAGAGAGGTAAGAGTCCTGAATCAAGGAGAGACTTTCTCATACTGCTGTTGAATCTCATTTCAAACACTCCTTGAACTCTCTGCCGAGGAATTCAGAGCT
Organism: Heterodontus francisci; assembly: GCF_036365525.1. Taxonomy (NCBI): domain Eukaryota; kingdom Metazoa; phylum Chordata; class Chondrichthyes; order Heterodontiformes; family Heterodontidae; genus Heterodontus; species Heterodontus francisci. The sequence continues at coordinate 21,872,346 of NC_090405.1, forward strand.
GGAGAATGCCTGTAAAATCAGCCTAAAAAGGAAATAAAAAACACCCACCGTGGGGCTCAAACTCAAAAACTTGAGATTCAGAGTTTCATGCTTTCATCGACTGAGCTCACTAGGCCTGAGACAGTGTCCCCGTCCTGTCTGTTATTGGACAGTGCAGCTGTTGGCTCCATCCCAGGGGCTGAATTTGTTCTGTAAACCATGAACCAGCTTCCTCTCAAATCCCAGGTTTATCAATAAATCCTCTTACAAAATCCCCAAAGTGTGATATATTCCTCTCACAATAAAAGTTACATCTTTTGCTCTTTTTACCTTCCAAACATTGACTTCTATTTTGCTCAGCATTTATTTCTCTCTCCTTTTTATGTTGTGCATTTCCTAATAAACATTTCATTTCAATTATTTATGAGGGATGAAATGAACAGAAGAGATTTTCTGCAATGGTACCAGGGGTGTGGGACAGAGCGAGTGGTTTGGATCTGGAATACACTGCCTGAGAGTGTGCTGGAGGCAGATTCAATCGTGGCTTTCAAAAGGGAATTGGATAAACACCTGAATAGAGAAAATTTGCAGGGTTACAATGAAAGGGCAGAGGAGTGGAATTAGCTGATTTGCTCTTGCAAAGAGCTGTCATGGACATGATGGACTGAATGGTCTCCTTCTGTACTGTAACCATTTGATTCCTTGATTCTAACTCTGTCAAAGTTGTTCTGAACTTGCTCTGCTCCAAGGAGAACAACCCCAGCTTTTCCAGTCTCTGCACATAACTGAAGTTATGAGGAACCATGGGGAACCCACTGTAAACCTTCCTCCAGACAGAAATACAACTGTTCACCACCACACTGTGACCCAGCTGTTCACAATATATATCAATGATTCGGATGTGGGGACCAAATGTACTATTTCCAAGTTCGCAGATGACACAAAACTAGGTGGGAATGTGTGTTGTGAGGAAGATGCAAAGCGGCTTCAAGGGGATTTGGACAGACTTAGTGAGTGGACAAGAAAGTGGCACATGGAATATAATGTGCAAAGATGTGAGGTTGTCCACTTTGGTAGGAGAAACAGATGTGCAGATCATTTCTTAAATGGTAAGAGATTAGAAAGTGTAGATGGACAAAGGGGCCTGGGTGTCCTTGTCAGTAAGTGACTGAAAGCTAACATGCAGGTGCAGCAAGCAATTAGGAAGGCGAATGACATGTTAGACTCTATCACAAGAGGATTTGAGTACAGGAGTAGTGAAGTCTTGCTTCAGTTGTATATAACCTTGGTTGGACTGCACTTTGGAATACTGTGTGCAGTTTTGGTCCCCTTACCTTAGGAAGGATATCATTGCCATAGAGGGAGTACAACGAAGGTTCACCAGACTTGTTCCCGGGGTGGCGGGACTGTCCTATGAAGAGATTTTGGGGAAACTGGGACTGTATTCTCTAGAGTTTCGAAGAATGAGAGGTGATCTCATTGAAACTTACCATATATTTAAAGGGATAGACAGGTAGATGAAGCTATTTCCTCCGGTTGAGGAATCTAGAACCAGGGGACACAATTTCAACATAAGGGGAAAGCCACTTAGGACAGAGACGAGGAGAAATTTCTTTACTCAGAGGGTTGTGAATCTTTGGAATTCTCTGCCCCAGAGGGCTGTGGAAGCTCAGTCATTGAGTATGTTTAAAGCAGAGATTGACAGATTTCTAAATGCAAATGACATAGGGGATATGGAGATAGTGTGGGAAAAAGGCATTGAAGTGGATGATCAGTCATCATCATATTGAATGGCGGGGTTGGCTCGACGGGCTGAATGGCCTACTCCTGCTCCTATGTTCCTATCAGTCTGCTAATTTCATATCCATGCTGTCATTGTCCCTTTTATTACATGGGCTTCAGTTTTACTGGCAGTCTAGTATGTGACATCATCAAGAAGGTTTTCAATAAGTTAAATAAGGAGAAATTGTTTCCAGTGGCAAAAGGGTCAGTAACCAGAGGATGTATTTATCAGGTGATTGAGAAAAGAACCAGAGGCGAAATGAGGTCGGGATTTATACGGTGATGTGTTGTGATTTGGAATGCACTGTCTGATCAGGACTTGAAAGCAGATTCAGTAGTAACTTTGAAAAGCAATAGGGATAAATACTGGAAGGAAAATGTACAGATTACAGGAAAAAGCTGAGCATCAGAACTAATTGGATAACACAACCAAAGAGACAGCATTGACACAATGGACCAAATGGTCTCCTTCTTTGTGTATCATTCTATGGTTTTATGAACATAATGTTGGTACAATTGCTGAGTTGGAAGTGAAGTGAACCCAGATTCCGGGTATTCTAAACACCAGACCCAAACCAACTGAAACAAAAACAAGAAATGCTGGATTCACTCAGCAGGTCTGGCAGCATCTGTGGAAAGAGAAGCAGAGTTAACGTTTCGGATCAGTGACCCTTCTTCGGAACTGACTGAACAAGCCTGTTGTTTAATCTCTGTTTTTCACACCAGCTTCTCCTCGCTCTTTCTGTGTTTCCTGCCTGGTCTGTTCCTCTGACCTTCATTCCTGACACTCTATTGAGAATGGCCAACTCACTGCGCCTCTCACTCCCACCGTCACTCCACCCCTTCACCCACTTCCAAACCTCTCTGTTGAACAGTACCTCACTTCTGCTCCTCTGCTCCATTAATATAACAGGAAAACATTTTCAAACAGACATTTCCAGACAGTGAACGTTCCAGTAAGACAAGGTAAAGAGCAGATTCATTCACTTTCAACACAGAGAGAGCAGCTCTCCCTGTTCAGTCTAAGGAGCAGCTGTAGTTTCACTCCCTTTAGTCTTAGAGACATGGGCCAGAATTTTAAGGGACCGTTGGAGATGGGAATGGATGCTGGGGAGGGGGAGGGGGGGTGTATAAAATAGGGATGGAAGATGTCGGACCGGATATTTCTGTCGGCGGCTGACATGGAGGGCAGACTTCGCACATCCACACGGCAAGAAGGCATTTAAAGTATTTATGAGTCCAATTGTCAGCAATTTTATTCACTGGATCCAATTGAATTAATAGCACACGGGAACCCTGGGGCTTCAGAGCCTCGCCTGGTTAAAGGAGGTGACTGGGAGGTGGGAGCTGAGTGTTGGCTTCACTGGGAAGCTGTCGGGTGAGGCAGCGTAACTTGGCAGCAAGGGTGGAGGGGGAAAGGGCATCGGGAAACACTGTCAGGAGTGGGGGCCAATGTGCCAGCTCTGCAGGGTGAGCCACACCAGGGTGTTATTGGGGCAGTGCCACCTCATTGAGGGTGACAAATGAGTTAAATGTGGCTGGGTGTTGTTTACTGTGAAGGCCTTGCACTCAGGGAGGGGCAACCTGTCATGGGCCTCATTCACCCTGGATTCGAGGCTCCCATTGAAGAGGAGGAGGAGTAGAGAGGGAGGGAGGGAGGCGCAGGCACCAGCAGGGACACCACAGCAGCTTGGGGGCCCATAGGAGGGCCAGCCTCGAACAGGAGGCAGGAGAAGGAGGCAGAGGAACACGTCAGCCGAGGTTCAACTACCTGCAGATGTCCGAGTGACAGTGTCTCCACAGACTGCACCTCTCCACGGAGGTTGTCACTGATCTCTCTGCCATGATGCAGCTGTGCCCCATGGGACTTGGTGGGCACCTGATGCCAGTGTCACTGAAGGTCACCGTGCCACTGAACTTCTCCACCAGCAGATCATTGCGGGGATCCACTGGCGATATGTGTGGAATCTCACAGTCTATGGTGAATCAGTGCATCAAGGAGGTCACCAATGTCCTGTTCAGGAGGGCCGGTGACTATGTGCACATCGATCCAAACAGTCACGCTGAGAGGGCTAGAGGATTCGGGGCCATCGCTGGATTCCCCCAGGTGTAGGGTGTCATCGACTGCACCCATGTGACCATCAAGGCTCCTGCAGACCAGCCAGCAGCCTTCAACAGGAAGGGCTTCCACTTGCTCAGTGTGTAACTGGTCTGTGACCATCACAAATGGATCCTACAGGTGTGTGCACAAATCCCGGGAAGCAGCCACAACGCCTGCATACCAAGGCACTCCCAGGTGCCAGAACCTTTCCGTGGCCCCATGCGCTTTCTGAGATGGATCCTTGGAGACAAGGGCAACCCAGTGAGAACATGAGTACTGACGCCTGTGAGGAACCCACACAACGATTCAGAGGAGAGGTACAACACCTGCTGCGGGTCAACCCGAGCGACCATCAAAGAGGCCATTGGTCTCCTGAAGATGAGATTCAGGCACTTAGATTGTTCCTGTGGAGCCCTTCAGTATGTCCCAGCGAGGGTCTCCCGTATCATGGTGGCTTGCTGTGCTCTGCACAATCTGGCATGACAGAGGGGTGAGGTGTTGACTCGTGTGGATATCATGGAGTGTGATGTCTCCTCTGATGATGAGGATGTGGAGGAGGATGCTGCCCAAGCAGTGCCAGATGAAGGACCTCAGGCACAGCAGGAAAGCCTCCATGAGATACACACAAGGGAGACACGAGACACCCTTATACATTCACGTTTCCTTTGAGCCTTACCACCTTCTGGAACCACAGCAATAAAGTCTTAGCTTTAAACAGCCCTGTTGTCACCTCCTTCCTTCTACACTACAGCGCCCAGGTACACATCGCACAGTGACAAGGCCGAAGCTTTGTGAACTCAGGGCTTGGTCCCTCACTTCCAGCCCCTTGGGAGGAAGGGTTGAAATGAAGTCCCAAATGGCATCAACAACAGGAAGGAGACATAGTGAGAGAACATCATTTCTTTATTCTGTGTGACACCAAACACAACCCTATCCATCTGGAATGTACATTCACCCGTGAACCCCTCAGTGAATCTAGGTGCTCTTCTTAAATCTATTCCGGGTGTTCCTACCTGCTACTCCCCCTGCTCTGTCAGCTGAGGTGGAGACAGGCTGCTGACCTTGCTGCTCCATGGCTTGGGATGACATTGGCGGCCGTCCTCTGCTGCCTGAGGCCTGGAGGGCCCTGGCACACTGAGGGCCTCCTGCACAGGTACAGGGACCCCCTCTGTCATCGAGGATGATGGAGGTGCTGGCATCACTGGTGTCACTGGCAGAGGGACTTTGGAATTACCGTCCACACCAGGAGCACCCTGAGAGGAGACCCCAGATGTAGCAGCCAGCTGCTCCTCCCCCTTATAAGACACACTTGTACCTCCCTGCTGACCTGAGAGGGACGTGGACCAAGTGGAGAGTTCAGGTGCCTCGTCCCCCCTCTCACCTTGTCACCACTGGATGGAGCTCCTGGACAAAGTGATGGAGTGCAGGTCTGCGCACATCTCCGGCAGCCACTGATTGATCGGCTGGATCTGGTTCTCCATGAGAGTCACCAATCTCTCAATGGAGGAAGCCAGACACACCCCCATCAGAGACAGTGCAGCACCCAAGGCCTGGATGGACTCCTCCATCGTCCGTGCTTGGGTACACATTGCCTCTGGCAACTCTGCCAGATGTTGCCTGACCTCTCACTGCAGCTGCAGCCTTTCCCGTGTTGCTGGTGACACAAGAGGCACGTCATCAGCCTAGGGCACAGCATGGGCCTGGCCTCCCACAAACCACCAACTCCCAGTGGCCTCGGCTGTCACAGCCTCCGCCAGCTGCCCGGGCCTGTCTGTGATGTGCTCACCAGTTTGTATGCCAGAATCTAACCGCGAACGGATACCCACCAACGTGAGAGTTTCTGTGCTGGTGAAGGGCGCAGGGGAATGAGGTGATGGTGCACCCTCTGAGGCTCCCTCCTCCTCCTCAGACATGTCCGGCTGTCCCCCAGTCTCTCCAGCTCTTTGCTTTTGTCGTTCATCCGGGCCTTCATGAGAAAACAGGGACATTGAAGGGTTAGGGTCTTCCCATCATGACATTCCAACCACCCCTAACGTGCAGCTCCATTGATGCAGTGGTGAACAGATGAGCAGTGTGGCTCCTTTGCAGCAGATGCTCCCTTGTGCCCCAGGAGATGTTCACTCACTCTCTTGGGTAGGTGTCCCTGTCTCTCCATCAGCTATGGAGCAGCTGCTTTGCTGCCCTGCCTGTTCCATGGCCTCCTCCTCCATCGGGATGAGGACATGGAGATAAGGCATCCACCGCCGGTCTTGACACGCTCTTTCCAATTGTGGGATGTCTTCTCCTGCAGACACAATGATGAACAAAGTTAGTCTCCCAGCGGGGACAAGCCCAACATCTCTGATGGTGATAGTCCAGCAGTCCATGATGGGGACACACGTATTCCTCCTGCATGTGGCCCCTCTCGAGGGACTGTGTGAGTTTATACAATGACTGACGTGCACCTCTCACCGAGATGCAGCCAAGCCTCAGGCAGCATGTCCTGCTGCCCTTCCCCAATACACATGACTGGGTGGTCACTCCCTTTCCACCAAACACTCCCTCTCACTCTGCCACATGCAATGTCCAAAGGGTCCAAAGTGTTTTGAGTTTTCGCCTGAGCAGCCTGGATCCGGTCATTGACCCACTTCCTGTACTGGATCCATGTTCTGGGGGTGACCCCACGTCTGCTGACCTCACCGACTATCTTCAGCCAGATTTGCTTGGTCAGGTGGGCAGGTCTCCACCTCCCATCCCTGGGGAAGAGGATCTTCCACCTTTCTCTTGCCACCTGGAGGAGAACCTGCAGGGAGGCATCGCTAAACCGTGGGACCATGGTCACTGCAGGCTCGCATTCAGCTCCTTACTCAGCAGGCAGCAGAGGCAGCAGAACGGGTCCTGGGGCATCAGAGGCAGCAGAACGGGTCCTGGGGCATCAGAGGCAGCAGAACGTGTCCTGGGACAGCAGAGGCAGCAGAACGAGTTCTGGGGCAGCAGTGACAGCAGAACGGGTCCTGGGGCAGCAGAGACAGCAGAACGGATCCTGGGGCAGCAGAGGCAGCAGAACGGGTCCTGGGGCAGCAGAGGCAGCAGAACGGGTCCTGGGGCATCAGAGGGCTCTCAGGAAGACACTCCTTTAAACCAGGCAGCAGTGAATGCAGGGTTGGCAGCCCTTTAAATATGGTGTCAGCACCTGCCGTTGTGTCAGATGTCGGTGCCATCGGTGCCTTGTTCCCTGCCTCAGGTCCTTGTTTACATGGGCCCCACGCCTCCCCTTCATTAATTGGTCGGCTGCTCCGTGATCGGAGTCGGTCGGCCACATTTCACTCGTGTGGTGACGACACCCGCTTCCGGTGTCTCTGCCGAGAGCCGCACCGTTAGTTTAAAATTCAGCCCATGGGGCCAAGAGTGGAAAATCTCCCCTCTGATTCTCTCTACTTAAAATGATGGAGACACCAAATTAAAACTGATGAAACCAGGGATTGTATCCTGGTTCTTCAATCTAGTGTTCTCCCAACTGAGCTATTCCATCCTCACTGTGAACTCATCTTCATTGGAGACAAATATAACTCCAGGTGGAATTTCCCACCCGTTCATTCCTCACTTCAGGGGAATGGGACCCGACCAGATCGCGGAACTCAGATTATGTTAATGTTCTGCTCTTGATATCTTAATATTATCTTGCGTTTGAGCCACTTTTAATCAGGTTCACAAACAAATTCTTCCATCATCCCTTCTCCCACATTCTCTCTCTCTCATTCATTCTTTATTCCTCACAATCCAGAAAGGGTTAGGAATCAGAGCTCACCTCCAAACCCTCTGCACACAGACCTCTATCTGTCACCCTGTTTGACCCAAGATCCAAGAGACCAGTCATTAAATTGCACTCTTTATAAACACAGAAAGCTGCCTCACAGTGTTGGACACAGAGTTAAATACACTGAAGTCTTTTGAAAAAAGTTCATCTTATGGGTTGTATAATGATGGAAATATACCTTCTGTAAGTAAATGAAATAGGGAATGGAGCGGTGTGAAACATTTCCAGACCATGTCCAACACGTTTCCACTCAGTGTGAAAACCCAACACGGAAAGAGTGGAACATGCAATCATTTGATCACATCATGATTAACATCACTCAGATGCCTGAATCATTGGGTCACTGCAGCTGGCTGCACAGCCAGGAGCTGTGCTGAAGGTGACAGCCATGATTGTGCAGCTGACAAGGTGGCTGCAAGGTTAAGGTGATGGACTGCTAATGCATTGTGTTCTTCATGTATGGGTTCAAATCCCATCCTTGTTGTTAGTTTGTGAGCTGTATAGTTCCTTTATTTCTAATGGGGGACTTTTTGCATAAAGTCAGACTGGAAACCTGTTCTTGTCAATTTCCAGACGGTGTTTCCAGAATTGTTTATATATTATTAAAATTGAGACAGACAATTGGGATTCTTCACCCAAATTGGACTGGAATGAAGATCAAATTGGGATCACAAAACGGAGCAGGATTTTCCCTCCCTCCCTTCCTTCCATCTTTATATTCTCTGGATTTACACCAAGTGAAAGACTAATGGGAAAAGCAAACGGCGAGGGAGCAGAAGCAGAATATTATCCTTTGGCAAGAAATTTATTTTCAAATCTTCTTGATAGATTAAGTGAGTGAGCAATGCTTTGACAGATGGAGTTTAAAATGTGGGGTCATGTAATACTGAAGAAAGATAGATCAGAGTGTTTTTTTGTAAGAGGTGAGATGTTAGAAACTGTGGAGGAGCCGAGACCCGAATACAGAATTACTAAAAGCTAGTGGACTGGGAGAAAATAATGTGAAAAGCGAACGGAATATGAAGTTTGGAACTCATGTTGCAGTTATATAAAGCTCTGTGCTCCTGAAGCGAATGTCCAAGCCCAGATTGTGGGGAATCTGTGGAGAGTGATTTGTTTTTTATTCATTCTTGGATGTGAGTATCGCTGATAAGGTGAGCATTTATTACCCATCCCTAATTGCCCTTGAGAATGTAGTGGTGAGCTGCCGTCTTGAACTGCTGCAGTCCATGTGGTGCAGGAACACCCACACCGCCGTTGGGGAGGGAGTTCGAGGATTGTGACCCAACAACAGTGAAGAAATGGCGATATAGTTCCAAGTCAGGATGGTGAGTGACTTGGAGGGGAACCTGCAGATGGCGAGTTCCCATGCATCTGCTGCCCTTGTCCTTCGAGGTGGTAGAGGTCACGGGTTTGAAAGGTGCTGTTGAAGGATACATGGCGAGTTACTGCAGTGCATATAGAGATGGTACACACTGCAGACTCTGTGTACTGGTGGTGGAGAGAGTGAATGTTTAAGGTGGTGGGTTAGGTGGCGATTAAGTGGGCTGCTTTGTCCTGGATGGTATTGAGCTTCTTGAGTGTTGTTGAGTGGGATGTATTCCATCACACTCCTGACTTGTGCCTTGTAGATGGTGGACAGGTTTTGGTGTATCAGGAGGTGAGATACTTAGTTTAGTTTAGAGATACAGCACTGAAACAGGCCCTTCGGCCCACCGAGTCTGTGCCAACCATCAACCACCCATTTATATTAATCCTACACTAATCCCATATTCCTACCACATCCCCACCTGTCCCTATATTTCCCTACCACCTACCTATACTATCGGACAATTTATAATGGCCAATTTACCTTCCAACCTGCAAGTCTTTTGGCTTGTGGGAGGAAACCGGAGCACCCGGAGAAAACCCACACAGACACAGGGAGAACTTGCAAACTCCACACAGGCAGTACCCAGAATTGAACCCGGGTTGCTGGAGCTGTGAGGCTGCGGTGCTCACCACTGCGCCACTGACCACTGCGCCACTGTGCCGCCCCCAGAATTCCTAATCTTTCCCACTTGCTGCAGAATTCCTAATCTCTGACCTGCGCTTATAGCTGCAGCATAGATCTGACTGGTCCCGTTTAGTTTCTGGTCAATGGTAACCCCCAACATATTGATGGTGGGGGATTCAGCGATGATAATGCTCTGAATATCAAAAGGTAGATTTTTTTCTCTCTCTCATTGGAGATGTTCACTGCTTGGCACTTGTGTGGCCAGAAGGTTGCTTGTCACTTATCAGCTCAAGCCTGAATATTGTTCAGGTCTTGCTGCTTGTAGGCACAGACTGCTTCAACTGAGGAGTTGTGAATCATCACCTAACATTCCCACTTCTGACTTATTTTGAAGGGAAAGTCGTCAATGAAACAGCTGAGGATGTTTGGGTCTACGACACTACCCTGAGAAACTACTGAAGCAATGTCCTGGGCTGAGATGATTGGCCTCCACGAACCACAACCATCTTGTTTTGTGTGAGGTACAACTCCAGCAAGTGGAGAGTTTTCCCCCTGATTCCCATTGACTTCAATTTTGCTAGGGATCCTTGATGCCACACTCACTCAAGGGCAATCACTCTCACCTCTCCTCTGGAATTCCACTCTTTCATCTCTGTTTGGACCAAGCTGCAATGAGATCATAACAACATAAGATCAGAACAACTAGTAGCAGGAGTAGGCCATTTGGCCCCTCGAGCTTGCTCCGCCATTCAATAGGATCATGGCTGACCTGATCATGACCTCAACCCCACTTTCTTGCCTGCGCACATAACCCTTGGCTCTCTTGTAGATAAAAATCGTGAAGACATTCAATGACCCAGCCTCCACTGCTCTCTGCGGTAGAGAATTCCAAAGATTAATGACCCTCTGAGAGAAGAAATTCCTTCTTAAATGAAAAACCCCTAAATCTGAAACTGTGTCCCCTAGTTCTAGATTCCACCACAAGAGGAAACATCCTCTCAGCATCTACCCTGTCAAGCCCCCTCAGAATTTTATATGTCTCAATACGTTCACCTTTCATTTTTCTCAACTCCAATGAGTATCGGTCCAACCTGCTCAACTTTCCTCATAAGACAACACCTTCATCACAGGAATCAATCCAATGAACCTTCTCTCAACTGCCTCCAATGCAAGTATATCCCTCCTTAAATAAGGAGACCAAAACTGTACACAGTACTCTAGGTGTGGTTTCACCAGCACCATGTACATTTGTAGCAAGACTTCTCTACTTTTATACTCCATCCCCCTTGCAATAAAGGGTAACATTCCATTTGCCTTCCTAATTATTTGCTGTACCTGCATGGTAACTTTTTGTGATTCATGCACGAGGACACCCAGATCCTTCTACACCGCAGCATTCTGTAATCTCTCACAATTTAAATAATATTTTCCTTTTCTATTCTTCCTACCAAAGTGGATAACCTCACATTTTCCCACATTCTCCTCGATCTGCCAAATTATTTCCTGGAGCTGAGAGACCCTGGCAGAACCTAAATTGAGCATCGATGATCAGATTATTGCTAAGTGTGTGGTGCTTGATAGCACTGTTGGTGACATCTTCCATCACTTTGCTGATGATTGATAGTAGACTGATGGGGCAGCAAGTAGATGCCTGTGTTCTCGCTCTACTGGAACAGCTTGGCTGAGGGCGCAGCGAGTTCTGGAGCACAAGTCTTCAGTACTAGAGCCGGAATGATGTTCGGGCCCATAGTCTTTGCTGTATCGAGTGCCTGCAGCTGTTTCTTGCCATTATGTGGAGTGAAGCAAATTGGCTGAAAACTGGAAGCTGTGATGCTGGGGAACTCAAGAGGCCAAGTTGAATCATCCACTGAGCAATTTCTGACTGAAGATGGTTTCAAATGCTTCAGCTTTATCTTTTGCACTGACGTGCTCGGCTCCACCAACATTGAGGATAGGGATGTTTTTGGAGCCTCCTCATCTGGTTCGTTATTTAATTGTCGACCACCATTCAAGACTGGATACCTAGTTTCTCAGGGCAGTGTCCTAGGCCCAAACATCCTCAGCTGTTTCATTGATGGCTTTCTCTTCAACATAAGTGAGAAGTGGGAATGTTCGCTGATGATTCACAACTCCTCAGATACTGAAGCAGTCTGTGCCTGCAAGCAGCAAGACCTGAACAACATTCAGGCTTGAGCTGATAAGTGACAAGCAACATTCTTTGATCTGATCCTGAGGGAGATATCCGTGCGTGGAGCGGCGGGATGTATGGAGAGTGATTCTGAAGAGGGTGTCTGAGCCTGGAGGGCAGAATCTGTGGAGAGTGGTCCTCAAAGGATGTCCGTGTCTGGAGATTTAGGATCTCTGAAGAGGGTCTCCAAGCCCGTAGTGCTGGGATCTTTGGAGAGTGATCCTGAAGTGGGTGTCCGAACCTGGAATGGCGGGATCTGTGGAGAGTGATCCTGAAGTGGGTGTCCGAGCCTGGAGTGGCGGGATCTGTGGAGAGTGATCCTGACGAGTGTGTGTAAACCTGGAATGGAAGCTTTCTGTGGAGGTACAGGAAGAGGCCATTCATTCCCAGTATTTTATAAAGGTTTAGCATAACTTATATGTTTTTACTCTATGCCTCTATTAATAAAGCCAAGTGTCCTGTTTGCTCTAAGCAACCTTTTCAATCCTTCTAACATTGGTGTACATTGTCTCTCTGCTCCTGCACCCAGTTTAGAATTGTAACCTTTCATTTATATGGCATTCTTCCTTCCAAATTGTATCACTTCACACTTCTCTGTGTAAAATTTCATCTGTTATGTGAAAGCCCATTTTACCATTTTTTTTTAAGTTCCCCTGAAGTGTGTTATGATCACTGGCATAGGACAAAATTCCTGAGCATTCTTTGATGCTATCTCCATAGACAGAGCAATCTTTTACGCGAGCTCAAATGTAGGATTTTGTGTGTTTAGTATCTTATTTCACCCACCAATATAAGCACAAATATGTCACGTAAATCTTGTTCACTGCAGTCCCTGCTGCTGTTTGCTGCCTATATTTAAAGACTTTTATCTCAACCTCGACACCATGTTCTCTAATATATTCAGGGGGCATCAGCAGAGAAAATGTTCAACAAGCATGGCAAGTGCAAGGAAATGTTTATTTATGTCATTATGTCATGAACATAATATACAAATTTTTACATGTGTGAATCATCAAGATGTGTCTTCATAAATGGAACCCCGTCACAATAAACACTGTCACCTTTCAATGTTTAGCGGACAGGTTTGACGGCCTGATGTGTGTGATTCCCATATTAATGTGTTTGTACAAAGTTCGGGGAAAGATGGAGATATGAATAATTTACAGGGAAATCTTTTAAACATATTACCACATCTCTCACTCACAAAGATCTGCAAACACATGGATTCCAAAAGAACCTGAGTACAAAATCACCTAAAATAAACACTGCCAGAGAGACTTGCAATAACCTGTAGCTCAGGGAAAGTACATGATGTTATGGAAGGGATTCTGTTTCTTTTGTTAAAATATTTTTTGAAGAAGTCATAATCAAACTGAATAAGTGCAGGACCAGTTCTTTTTCAAGAGGGCACCAAAAGAACCAATTTGGCAACTATGTTTACTGGTTGTCACATGATTCAAGTTAAGTATAGAACAGAAACCCTGGTAACAGGGAGAAATGTGGACAGAGAAGTCAGTCATGCCCCTTGATTGGACAAGCTTGGCAGCAGCAGCGCAAACCTAAGACGGCAGAAAACTCACAACCTTTGGTTGTAGCAGTCAGTGTGTTTTACCTGCTGGAGTGAGCAGCTGATAAAGTTAGCCTGAAGAATCGTCAAGGAAGGAGAGAAGACCACAACCCAGTTTGTTTTCCAGAAAATCTTTAAAAGACCCTGAGAAGTCCACTGAGTTAATTCATCTTGTCGCATGTCTTTGAAGAAGGCCTGCTAAAATTAATTCTCAATGCCTTCTGAAAAGAACTGTTCTAAAATACCCTAGTGACCTGTCTACGTATACTCGGAAGTTAGACTGTATTCCAGTTTTGGAGCAACATATCTCATCTGATGATTTCTTCAAAAATGAGCAAATAAACAGCCCAAGAGGTTTTTTTTGTCTGAAACAGAGTGCTGAATTTTTTTAAAAATCCCTTTTATTTTTTCAGCTATTTTTCAGTGTGTGTGTGCATGTGGCTCGAAGATAAAAAAAAGGACTTTAAAAGTTGGTAAAGGTGAAAAAGGAACTTTTAAAATTTCCACCTGTGTGTTTATGCTTTACTTCATGACTAGTTAAAACTTGTTCGACAATAAATGGATAATTTTGTTGTTCATTAAAGAAACCTGGTCAGTGTCTTCTATTCTGGGAAAAATAGAGTACATGATTGACTGTATCAGTATATGGGAAAAGTTCACATAGATGTTGTGACCTGTGGAGAAGTGGGATGAGAATAAAGAGTGCCCTCCTCTGCCCTTAGTTGTCACAGCACTTGTGATCTGGCTCAGTAGCTTAATTGGTTCGAGTGTTTGTCTTATAATCAGAAAATCTTGGATTCATATCCTTGCTTCAAAAGTTTAGCTATCAATCATTTACATCCATTTTCTTGTGAACTTTAACTTTTCTTATGAATTTCATTCACAAAAGAAAACAGCTCAGTGGTTGCCTTTGTGAAGGATGTGAGTTTGAAATGGCTGTTCCTGCTCGTACAGATGTCCAGTGCTAATATTACAACGGCAACTCAATCCCCTACAATTTCTTTGAGAGCAATGTGTTTGCAGTTGCATTTAACCTGGAAAACAGCTCAACATTAATCTCACTGAAGGAAAGTGTGACCGTGTTGTATGTTTCAGAGTGTTTGTGCCGTTTTGTGTCTCTTTTAACCAAGACTATAACACGACGCAAAGGGGAGGGTTGATCCGAGGTTTAGAATATATTATCATTCAGGAGCAAGAAAAATCAAAAGGAACAAAATAAGAAAACCCCGTCTCCAGATTTGAGAATCTGTAGATCCGCTTTGGGAAAGTGAATCAGAGCAGAATGAAGGGTGAATGGTCCGACTGCCCAGAAGAGATGAAGACACAGCTCAGTCAGCACGTTCCCCTGGTTTATGATGCTGGAACATTCCTCACACAGAAATTATTCAATCAATATTCATCTGCCAAGTCGGTCTGAGGCTGTGCCTCTCTGATCACGTGGAGTTAAAGCAATTCTTCCAGTCAGTTAGTTCAGTTGTCATTTCATGAGAAATTCGAAGTCATCATGACTTCGTCAGTGACCTAATGGTTCAGGTGTCTGAGTGATGTTAATCATGATGTGATCAAATGATTGTATGTTCCAGTCTTTCCGTGGTGAGTTTTCACACTGAGTAGAAACGTGTTGGACATGGTCTGGAAATGTTTCACACCACTCCATTCCCAACAGGCCATGACCTGATGTGATGGAAATGTCATTTACTAAAAGAAGCTACATTTCCATCATTGCACATCTGGATGCACAGTCAGGATCTGAGCTGAAGGTGACCATCCTGCCCAAATTTCCATAGAGGCAAAAAAGACATGTGATGGGTTGCTGGCACAAAGCTGGGTGATGAAGTGTTTGAGAGGTTAAGATGATGGATTGTTAATTCCTTCTGTTTTACATGTATGAGTTTGAATCCCATCTGCATCAACAGTTTATAAAATGCTCAATACATTGTTTCTTTGTAATTCACCAGCTTTTGCAGAATGTAGGACTGAAGCTGTTGCAGTACCTGTTAGAAAGATAGTCTAAGTTATTCTGAAGCCATCTTCCAATGTCATCTACATGTGAGCCAGATTTTAAAGGATAAGATGTAGTTTTTAAAAATCATTTCAATCTTACTCGCGTCTTTACAAAGATGCCAGGTAAATCTCGATAAAAAGTCATATATATTTAGAGATCTTTTAAAAGCACTTCAATCTTGTTAATAAAAAGTCAGATGTAAATTTAAGAACTCTGATAAGGCCTTGCTAAAAAGTTACATACAATTAAGAAACAAAATACAACATTTAAAATGTCTGAACTCCCTCTGAAAGTTGACCCCTGCTGCTGCCGGTGTCTTCCTGGAATAGTGGAGCTGTTGTGTCAACAGAAAAGTCCTTCCCGAGCACCCCTGAGCCTGTTGGTACCGGCTCTAATCCAACCCAGGTAAAAATCAGGGTACATTGTGGGCAATGAGCCCAAATTGCTGAACTACAGGTCCCTGTCACTTTAAAGAGTGGGCTGGTGCGATTATGATCAGAGGCTCCTTCTAAGCACATTTCTCACCACCACAACTTCCAGATGCTGGTGTTAGTGTGTGCATGTACCAGCAGTTGCAGTGCTGTTCAGACCCTCAATAGCAGTGAAAGTCTCAGAGTTCACCACTATTGGGCTGCAAAATCCAGGCCAATATCTCACAGTCCTGTTAGATTTGCTCTCCCTCTGTACAAAATCAAACTCCACACATTGTCTTTCACTCACTCCTGTTTCCAGCCCTGAAGGTGCAGAAATCCCCTCTCAAAGGTACACAATCCAGTTGATTTCTGATCAAATACCTCCTTCCTCATTCAATAGAGGAAGCAGAGACATGAACAGGAGTCAGGTGCAAGAAAGTTTCACCAACAGAGCAAAGAAAGGCACCAACAAAAGTCACACCTACTTTCCAAATCATTTCACTGGAATATTCTTTCACTTGTTTTGTAAGTGACTGCAATAAATCTGAAAATGAGCACCATGAGGTTTGTGTTCACTCGTCACTTGTTCTCCTGTGTTTGTCTGTCAGGTTTGTAATTCAATTTGTATTGGATATTGAAGAGAATCTCTTTTCAAGATGATTGCACATCGCACTGTGTTTAAAGCAACCAACTTGTAAAATGGAAGATAATGAATGTTTCAATACCTGTGTGACCAGATTCTTCCAATGCTTTTCAACAGCTCGATTGATGATGCTTGTAATCTGTATCCTGTGGAGAATGGGAGAGGAGAATAAAAACATGGTGCATGAACAGGACAGACTGTGTAAAATGGGAGCACAGAAATACTGCCACCTCATTGAAAGTTAATGAGATTTATTCTAAGTCAGACACCTGTCCACAATGAACAAGTGAATACATTAATTGTCCACTTTCAATCTAAATGGGACTGAGGTTCCAACAGAGAAGTTTTCTGGAAAATACCTGCTGCAGTTTTAAAATTGATGAACTGGAACATCTTATACTAGCTTTCAAATAACTGTAGTGATTGTATAGTTCCCATAGTGGAGAGAAGGAGTTGTTTATAAATATAAGCAGAAAGACACATTTGTGGATTGGTGAATGAGCTTTATCTTTCTGAAATGTATTTGTCCATTGGTTGCAGGTCACTGGAAATTCTTTTTTTACATTTCAATTGTAGCAGCAGCAGTTAGCAGCAAAATGTCTGATTAATCAGAGTAGTGGGTCTGGGAAACACTTAAACAGCCGAGACCCTGTAAAACAGAACTCCAAGTAATAGTTTAAATAAGGCACTGAACTGACAGAGCGGTAAAGGCCTGCTCAGGTCAGGAAAAAATACCCGACCCGAACCCGACAGAACCACATTGGACCCAAGCCCGACCCGGCCCGAGTATCTCCATTTATTCCCATGCCCAAACTGACCCGAGCCTTACCCGACCACCGGAATGTTCACTTTACCTACCTCCCGATTTCGAATCTACAGGAAGCTGCAGCATGAGCGCAATGACGTCATAGAGATGCTCACTTGCTCACTGAGCAGACTCAGAGTTTCCCTCCTTAATGACCCGGACTCCCAGCTTTGGTTGGCTTTTCAACTTTTGACACTTATTAAACTCAACTTCCCAGCAGAGTTAAATGGAATACTTACTGTGTGTGTCACACCCGGATTCAGTCCAACCTGGACCCAGCCTGACCTGAACCTGGCCTGACCCTACCCGAGTCCAAAAGCCAGACCCGGAAGAGCGACCCGACATGACCCGAACCCGACACAGGTCGTCGGGTCCCGTCGGATTCAGGTCGGGTAGCAGGCCTTTACAGAGTGGAGGTCAGATGAGGATTGAATTAATTTCAATCACTGAATCTAAACAAGAAGTAAATCTGCCAGGAATGGAAGACTTTGCTTTGTCTGTGAGCTTGTGGCACAACGGTAGCACGTCTGACTCAAGATCAGACGGTTGTGTGTTCAAATCACGTCAGGCTCAGTTATATTTTACAGCAGCTCAAGTTCCTGGATTTTATATCAGGAGAGAATTCAATCTTTTGGAATGTTCAGTGAATGGTTGAATTTCAAGATCAACTTTAATAGATTAAAGTCCTGATTTCTGGTTCCGTTCCATTTCCATGCTCAGTTCTTATTTCACACTGTTTTATATCAGAACAATGTTTCAGGGATGTGATGTGTCCATTGTTTGTACAATCGCTCTGTCACCCAGTGTGAGAAATAAAACACAAACCGCCCAGCGTGCGGCTCAAACCCATACCTGGCTCTGTCTATAGGCCGCTTAGTTCAGTTGGTTAGGACGCAGTGTTGATAACAACAAGGCTGTGGATTTGATCCCCATGTGCGCTGTCACATGGTCAGTCAATAATTTGACACATTTTTGTTACACTTAAAATCCAACTTTTAGATACAAACAAGTTTACATAAAATGTCAGAGGAAACTTATTTTGAATAACATCCATTGTATCTTTGTCACTGGTCTGGAGTAACACAGAATTCTTTCCAATTATCTTCCGTTTGCTGATAAACGTTGAACTCGTGGCCTGTTCTCGTTAATGGTCACGAGCAGCAAAAACAGACAGAGCGAGTCTGACCGCCCAGAGATGTGGAAAAGGCTTCAGTTTGGGACAAATGCAGCAAATCAAATGTTCACCCGGCCCCGAGAGAGTCAAAAACTGAGGAAAAGGACACAAGGATATAGAGAATAAGCTAAAGCAGACAATGTAAATATTTCCCATCCTTGATATCTCACTCTTCCAATCCAACCTTCAGAGTTGGGGAAATAATTTCAGTGTAAATTGTGCAGCTCAAGAGTCAAAACCAAATGGCGATGCAGAATAAAGGAGAACTGCCAAAACCCCTGATTGAACCAGGGATCTTCAGTCCAACACACTCCCAACTGAGCTATTTCAGTCTCACAGGCTTGGGATGATAAGTGGCAAGTAACATTCGCACCACACAAGTGCCAGGCAATGAATATCTCCAACAAGAGAGAATCTAACCATCTCCCCTTGACATTCAATAGCATTACAATCACTGAATCCAGCACTATCAACATTATGGGGGTTACCATGGGGAGCCATACAAATAACGTAGCGACAAGAGCAGGTCAGAGGCTTGGAATCCTGAGGCGAGTAATTACAGTGCAGCTGTTGGCTCCACCCCAGGGGCTGAATTTGTTCTGTAAACCATGAAGCAGCTTCCTCTCAAATCCCAGGTTTATCAATAAATCCTCTTACAAAAGCCCCAAAGTGTGATATATTCCTCTCACTCATCCATGACTCTTGACTCCCCAAAGCCTGTCCACCATCCACAAGGCACAAGTCAAGAGTGTGATGGAATACTCTCCACTTGCCTGGATGGGTGCAATTCCAACTCAGGAATCTCAACATCGCCAGGCCAAAGCAGCCCGCATGATTGGCACCCCATCTGCAAACATTCACTCCCTCCACCATCGACGCACAGTTGCAGAGTGTGTACCGTCTACAAGATGCACTGCAGCAATGCACCACGACTCCTTAGACAGCACCTTCCAAACCAGTGACCTTTACCACCTAGAAGGGCAAGGGCAGCAAATGCAGGGGATACCACCACATGCAAGTTCCCCTCCAAGCCACACACCATCCTGACTTGGAACTATATCGCCGTTCCTTCACTGTCGCTGGGTCAAAATCCTGGAACTCCCTTTCTCACAGCACTGTGGGTGTACCTACCCCACATGGACTGTAATGGTTCAAGAAGGCAGCTCACCACCACTTTCTCATGGGCAATAAATGCTGGCCTAGCCAGCGATGCCCACATCGCATGAATGAATGAATGAAAACGTGAAGTATCCCTTGTGTCATTGTTTTGGTAGAAAATATAACCCTGGTGGAATTGTCCCTCCCAATCACACCTCACTTCATAGAACATAGAAAATGGAGAAAATTTATGGCACAGAATGAGACCATTTAGCAATCGTGTCTGTGCCAGCTGAAAAAGAGCGATCCAGCCCAATCCCACTTTCCAGGTCTTGGGAATGGGATCTGAACAGATCTCAGAGCTCACATTATGTGAATGTTCTGTTGAAGTATTGGTGAGCTGATATTCCAGGGGAGATTCACACTGTTAGACACAGTGTGAAATACATTCAAGTATTTATAAAACATTGTAACATGTGAGTAATATTCCCCATTGATTTCTCAGCACTGATGGATTGTGAAGTGGGAGACAGCCAGAAGTCTCACTGATTCACACTGACCATGAGCTGAAAATGAAATGAGATAAAGTTCAATCTTCAGCAGCGAGTTGCTGCAGAGAGGTAAGAGTCCTGAATCAAGGAGAGACTTTCTCATACTGCTGTTGAATTTCATTTCAAACACTCCTTGAACTCTCTGCCGAGGAATTCAGAGCTGGATAACGCCTGTAAAATCAGCCTAAAAAGGAAATAAAAAACACCCATCGTGGGGCTCAAACTCAAAAACTTGAGATTCAGAGTTTCATGCTTTCATCGACTGAGCTCACCAGGCCTGAGACAGTGTCCCCGTCCTGTCTGTTATTGGACGGTGCAGCTGTTGCCTCCACCCCAGGGACTGAATTTGTTCTGTAAACCATGAACCAGCTTCCTCTCAAATCCCAGGTTTATCAGTAAATCCTCTTAAAAAGCCCCAAAGTGTGATATATTCCTCTCACTCATCCAGAATAAAAGTTACATCTTTTGCTCTTTTTACCTTCCAAACATTGACTTCTATTTTTCTCAGCATTTATTTCTCTCTCTCTTTTATATTGTGCATTTCCTAATAAACATTTCATTTCAATTATTTATGAGGGATGAAATGAACAGAAGAGATTTTCTGCAATGGTACCAGGGGTGTGGGACAGAGTGAGTGGTTCGGATCTGGATTACACTGCCTGAGAGTGCTGGAGGCAGATTCAATCGTGGTTTTCAAAAGGGAATTGGATAAACACCTGAATAGAGAAAATTTGCAGGGTTACAATGAAAGGGCAGAGGAGTGGAATTAGCTGATTTGCTCTTGCAAAGAGCTGTCATGGACATGATGGACTGAATGGTCTCCTTCTGTACTGTAACCATTTGATTCCTTGATTCTAACTCTGTCAAAGTTGTTCTGAACTTGCTCTGCTCCAAGGAGAACAACCCCAGCTTTTCCAGTCTGAAGTTATGAGGAACCATGGGGAACCCACTGTAAACCTTCCTCCAGACAGAAATACAACTGTTCACCACTACACTGTGACCCAGCTGTTCACAAAATACATCAATGATTCAGATGTGGGGACCAAATGTAGTATTTCCAAGTTCGCAGATGACACAAAACTAGGTGGGAATGTGTGTTGTGAGGAAGATGCAAAGCGGCTTCAAGGGGATTTGGACAGACTTAGTGAGTGGACAAGAAAGTGGCACGTGGAATATAATGTGTAAAAATGTGAGGTTATCCACTTTGGTAGGAGGAACAGATGTGCAGATTATTTGTTAAATGGTAAGAGTGTGACTGTACAAAGGGGCCTGGGTGTCCTTGTCAATAAGTGACTGAAAGCTAACATGCAGGTGCAGCAAGCAATTAGGAAGGCTAATGATATGTTAGCCTCTATCACAAGAGGATTTGAGTACAGGAGTAGTGAAGTCTTGCTTCAATTGTATATAACCTTGGTTGGTCTGCAGTTTGGAATACTGTGTGCAATTTTGGTCCCCTTACCTTAGGAAGGATATCATTGCCATAGAGGGAGTGCAATGAAGGTTCACCAGACTTGTTCCCGGGATGGCAGGACTGTCCTATGAAGAGAGATTGGGGAAACTGGGCCTGTATTCTCTAGAGTTTCAAAGAATGAGAGGTGATCTCATTGAAACTTACAAAATATTTAAAGGGATAGACAGGGTAGATGAAGTTTTTCCTCCGGTTGAGGAGTCTAGAACCAGCGGACACAATTTCAACAGAAGGGGAAAGCCACTTTGGACAGAGACCAGGAGAAATTTCTTTACTCAGAGGGTTGTGAATCTTTGGAATTCTCTACCCCAGAGAGCTGTGGAAGCTCAGTCATTGAGTATGTTTAAAGCAGAGATTGACAGATTTCTAAATACAAATGACAGAGGGGATATGGAGATAGTGTGGGAAAAAAGCATTGAAGTGGATGATCAATCATCATCATATTGATTGGCGGGGTGGTCTCAATGGGCTGAATGGCCTACTCCTGCTTCTATGTTCCTATCAGTCTGCTAACTTCATATGCATGCTGTCATTGTCCCTTTTATTACATGGGCTTCAGTTTTACTGGCAGTCTAGTATGTGACATCATCAAGAAGGTTTTCAATAAGTTAAATAAGGAGAAATTGTTTCCAGTGGCAAAAGGGTCAGTAACCAGAGGATGTATTTATCAGGTGATTGAGAAAAGAACCAGAGGCGAAATGAGGAATGATTTTTTATACAGTGATGTGTTGTGATCTGAAATGCACTGTCTGATCAGGACTTGAAAGCAGATTCAGTAGTAACTTTGAAAAGCAATTGGGATAAATACTGGAAAGAAAAATGTACGGATTACAGGGAAAAGCTGAGCACCAGGACTAATTGGATAGCACAACCAAAGAGACAGCACTGACACAATGGACCAAATGGTCTCCTTCTTTGGGTATCATTCTATGGTTTTATGAACATAATGTTGATCCAATTCGCTGAGTTGGAAGGGAAGTGAACCCAGATTCCGGGTATTCTAAACACCAGACCCAAACCAACTGAACAAGCCTGTTGTTTAATCTCTGTTTTTCACACCAGCTTCTCCTCGCTCTTTGTGTTTCCAGCCTGGTCTGTTCCTCTGACCTTCATTCCTGACACTTTATTGAGAACGGCCAATTGGAATGGAATACATTGGAATGGATTTTTCTGTCGGCGGCTGACATGGAGGGCAGACTTCGCACATCCACATGGCAAGAAGGCATTTCAAGTATTTATGAGTCCAATTGTCAGCAATTTTATTCACTGGATCCAATTGAACTAATAGCACATGGGAACCACGGAGCTTCAGAGCCTCGCCTGGTTAAAGGAGGTGACTGGGAGGTGGGAGCTGAGTGTTGGCTTCACTGGGAAGCTGTCGGGTGAGGCAGCGTAACTTGGCAGCAAGGGTGGAGGGGGAAAGGGCATCCGGAATCACTGTCAGGAGTGGGGGCCAATGTGCCAGCTCTGAAGGGGGAGCTACACCAGGGTGCCATTGAGACAGTGCCACCTCAATGAGGGTAAATGTGAGTGGGTAAAGAGTGAGGTAAATGTGGCTGGGTGTTGTTTACTGTGAAGGCCTTGCACTCAGGGAGGGGCAACCTGTCATGGGCCTCATTCACCCTGGATTCGAGGCTCCCATTGAGGAGGAGTAGAGAGGGAGGGAGGGAAGGGCAGGCACCAGCAGGGACACCACAGCAGCTTGGGTGCCCACAGGAAGGCCAGCCTCGAACAGGAGGCTGGAGAAGGAGGCAGAGGAACACGTCAGCCAAGGTTCGACTACCTACAGATGTCCGAGTGACAGTGTCTCCACAGACTGCACCTCTCCACGGAGGTTGTCACTGACCTCTCTGCCATGATGCAGCTGTGCCCCATGGGACTTGGTGGGCACCTGATGCCGGTGTCACTGAAGGTCACCGTGCCACTGAACTTCTGGATGACCAGATCATTGCGGGGATCCACTGGAGATATGTGTGGAATCTCACAGTCTGTGGTGAATCAGTGCATCAAGGAGGTCAGCAATGTCCTGTTCAGGAGGGCCGGTGACTATGTGCACATCGATCCAAACAGTCACGCTAAGAGGGCTATAGGATTCAGGGCCATCGCTGGATTTCCCCAGGTGTAGGGTGTCATTGACTGCACCCATGTGACCATCAAGGCTCCTGCAGACCAGCCAGCAGCCTTCAACAGGAAGGGCTTCCATTTGCTCAGTGTGTAACTGGTCTGTGACCATCACAAATGGATCCTATAGGTGTGTGCACAAATCCCGGGAAGCAGCCACAACGCCTTCATACCAAGGCAGTCGCAGGTGCCAGAACTTTTCCGTGGCCTCATGCGCTTTCTGAGATGGATCCTTGGAGACAAGGGCAACCCAGTGAGGACATGAGTACTGACGCCTGTGAGGAATCCACACAAGGATGCAGCGGAGAGGTACAAAACCTGCTGCGGGTCAACCCGAGTGACCATCAATGAGGCCATTGGTCTCCTGAAGATGAGATTGAAGCGCCTGGATTGTTCCAGTGGAGTCCTTCAGTATGTCCCAGCGAGGGTCTCGTATATCGCGGTGGTTTGCTGTGCACAGCACAATCTGGCACTACAGAGGGGTGAGGTGTTGACTCGTGAGGAGATCATGGAGTGTGATGTCTCCTCTGATGGTGAGGATGTGGAGGAGGACGCTGCTCAGGCAGTGCCAGATGAAGGACCTCAGGCACAGCAGGAAAGCCACCATGAGATACACACAAGGGAGACATGAGACACCCTTATACATTCACGTTTCCTTTGAGCCTTACCACCTTCTGGAACCAAGTCAATAAAGTCTTAGCTTTGATCAGCCCTGTTGTCACCTCCTTCCTTCTGCACTACAGCGCCCAGGTACACATCGCACAGTGGCAAGGCCGAAGCTTTGTGAACTCAGGGCTTGGTCCCTCACTTCCAGCCCCTTGGGAGGAAGGGTTTAAATGAAGTCCCAAAGGGCATCAACAATTAGAAGGAGAAATAGTGAGAGAACATCATTTCTTTATTCTGTGTGACACCAAACACAACCCTATCCATCTGGAATGTACATTCACCCGTGAACCCCTCAGTGAATCTAGGTGCTCTTCTTAAATCTTTTCCGGGTGCTCCTACGTGGTGCTCCCCCTGCTCTGGCAGCTGAGGTGGAGACAGGCTGCTGACCTTGCTGCCCCATGGCTTGGGATGACATTGGTGGCCGTCCTCTGGCTGCCTGAGGCCTGGAGGCCCCCGGCACACTAAGGGCCTCCTGCACAGGTACAGGGACCCCCCTCTGTCATCGAGGATGATGGAGACACTGGCATCACTGGTGTCACTGGCAGAGGGACTTTCGAGCTACTGTCCACACCAGGAGCACCCTGAGAGGAGACCCCAGATGTAGCAGCCAGCTGCTCCTCCCCCTTATAAGACACACTTGTACCTCCCTGCTGACCTGAGAGGGATGTGGACCTGGTGGAGAATTCAGGTGCCTCGTCCCCCCTCTCACCTTGTCACCGCTGGATGGAGCTCATGGACAAAGTGATGGAGTGCAGGTCTGCGAACATCTCTGGCAGCCACTGATTAATCGGCTGGATCTGTCTCTCCATGAGAGTCACCAATCTCTCAATGGAGGAAGCCAGACACACCCCCATCAGAGACAGTGCAGCACCCAAGGCCTGGATGGACTCCTCCACCATCCTTGTTTGGGTACACATAGCCTCCGGCAACTCTGCCAGATGTTACCTGACCTCTCGCTGCAGCTGCGGTATTTCCCGTGTTGCTGGTGACACCCGAGGCATGTCATCAGCCTGAGGCTCAGTGTGGGCCTGGCCTCCCACAGACCACCAACTGTCAGTGGCCTCGGCTGTCACAGCCTCCGTCAGCTGCCCGGGCCTGTCTGTGATGTGCTCATCAGTTTGCGTGAGCGTTTCTGTTCTGGTGGAGGGTGCAGGGGAATGATGTGATGGTGCACCATCTGAGGCTCCCTCCTCCTCCTCAGACGTGTCCGGCTGTCTCCCAGTCTCTCCAGCGCTTTGCTTTTGTCGTTCATCCGGGCCTTCATGAGAAAACAGGGACATTGAAGGGTTACGGTCTGCCCATCGTGACATTCCAACCACCCCTACTGTGCAGCTCCATTGATGCAGTGGTGAACAGATGAGCAGTGTGGCTCCTTTGCAGCGGATGCTCCCTTGTGCCCCAGGAGATGTTCACTCACTCTCTTGGGTAGATGCCCCTGTCTCTCCATCAGCTATGGAGCTGCTGCTTTGCTGCCCTGCCTGTTCCATGGCCTCCTCCTCCATCGGGATGAGGACACGGAGATAAGGCACTCCACCGCCAGTCTTGACACGCTCTTTCCAATTGTGGGATGTCTTCTCCTGCAGACACAATGATGAACAAAGTTAGTCTCCCAGCGGGGACAAGCCCAACATCTCTGATGGTGATAGTCCAGCAGTCCATGATGTGGACACACATATGCCTCCTGCATGCGGCCCCTCTCGAGGGACTGTGTGAGGTTATATAATGACTGACGTGTGCCTCTCCTGCTGCCCTTCCCCAATACACATGACTGGGTGGTCACTCCCTTTCCACTAAACATTCCCTCTCACTCTGCCACATGCAATGTCCAAAGGGTCCAAAGTGTTTTGAGTTGTCGCCTGAGCAACCTGGATCAGGTCATTGACCCACTTCCTGCACTGGATCCATGTCCTGGGGGTGAACCCATGGCTGCTGACCTCCCCGACTATCTCCAGCCAGCTTTGCTTGGTCAGGTGGACAGGTCTCCACCTCCCATCCCTGGGGAAGAGGTTCTTGCACCTTTCTCTTGCCACCTGGAGGAGAACCTGCAGGGAGGCATCGCTAAACCGTGGCACCATGTTCACTGCAGGCTCACATTCAGCTCCTTACCCGTCAGGCAACAGAGGCAGCAGAACGGGTCCTGGGGCATCAGAGGCAGCAGAACTGGTCCTGGGACAGCAGAGGGCTCTCAGGAAGACACTCCTTTAAACCAGGCAGCAGTGAATGCAGGGCTGGCAGCCCTTTAAATATGGTGCCAGCACCTGCCGTTGTGTCAGATGTCAGTGCCATCGGCACCTCGTTCCCTGCCTCTGGTCCTTGTTTACATAGGCCCCACGCCTCCCCTTCATTAATTTGTCGGCTGCTCCGTGATCGGAGTCGGTCGGCCACATTTCACTCGTGTGGTGACGACACCCGCTTCCGGTGCCTCTGCCGAGAGCCGCACCGTTAGTTTAAAATTCAGCCCATGGGGTCAAGAGTGGAAAATCTCCCCTCTGATTCTCTCTACTTAAACTGATGGAGACACCAAATTAAAACTGATGAAACCAGGGATTGTATCCTGGTTCTTCAATCTAGTGTTCTCCCAACTGAGCTATTCCATCCTCACTGTGAACTCATCTTCATTGGAGACAAATATAACTCCAGGCGGAATTTCCCCACCCGTTCATTCCTCACTTCAGGGGAATGGGACCCGACCAGATCGCGGAACTCAGATTATGTTCATGTTCTGCTCTTGATATCTTCATATTATTTTGCGTTTGAGCCACTTTTAATCAGGTTCACGGACAAATTCTTCTATCATCCCTTCTCCCACATTCTCTCTCTCTCATTCATTCTTTATTCCTCACAATCCAGAAAGGGTTAGGAATCAGAGCTCACCCCCAAACCCTCTGCAAACAGACCTCTGTCTGTCACCCTGTTTGCTCCAAGATCCAAGAGACCAGTCAATAAATTACACTCTTTATAAACACAGTGTTGGACACAGAGTTAAATACACTGAAGTCTTTTGAAAAAAGTTCATCTTACGGGCTGTGTTACTGAGCCCACAGA
The DNA here is from genome assembly GCF_036365525.1 of Heterodontus francisci. Taxonomy (NCBI): domain Eukaryota; kingdom Metazoa; phylum Chordata; class Chondrichthyes; order Heterodontiformes; family Heterodontidae; genus Heterodontus; species Heterodontus francisci. Next base: position 21,899,744 of record NC_090405.1, read on the forward strand.
GCAGGACAGGCCCAGGCTCCAGCCCCAGCCCCACCTGGGCTGTGTTAGCTGACGTCACCTGGTGTGATACTGAGCCACATGGAGCAGGAAAGGGCCTGGTTGTATTCATGGCCTGTGTTGAGTTAACTGAACCCACCCAATGTTGTAGGAGCCACACAGAACAGAATGGGCCCAGGCTCCTTCCTCAGCCTGAGGGATGATAGTTCATCTCACACGGTGTTGTACAGAGCCCCACACAGAACAGGAAAATCCCAGGCTCCATCCCCGGCCTGTGGTATTTTACTTCATCACACCTGGTATGGTACGGAGCCCCCAGAGCAGGAAAGATCCAGCTTCCACCTCCAGCCTGTGCTGAATTAGCTGATCTGACCTGGTTGGCACTGAACCACAATCAGGGGAGGATGGGCCGAGGCTCCCTGGCCTGTGGTGTGTTAGTTATTCTCATTTGGTGAGGTACTGAGCACTATATAGAGCAGGAAGGGCCTGTGCTCAGTGAGCTGATCTCACCTTGTGCCTTCCTGAGACCCACACACAGAGCAGGACAGGCTTAGGCCTCATCCCCGGCCTGTGCTCAATTAGCGGATCGCAGCCAAAAGATTTTGATAAGGTTCCACACAAGAGGCTTCTCTATAAGATTAAAGTCCCTGGTATCAGTGGTAATATATTGATCTGGATTGGGAACTGACTGGCATGACGTAGGCAGAAAGTAGTTACAGATGGATCTGGATCTGTTTGGAGACCAGTTACCAGTGGTGTCCCACAGGGATCGGTGTTGGGTCTGTTGCTCTTTATTATTTTTATTAATGATCTGGATGTAGGTGTAGGGGGCACCATCTGTAAATTGACAGATGATTTGAAGATCTGTGCGAGTGTTCAGACTGTAGACGATGCTCGACTGTTTCAGGCTGATCTTAATGTGTTGGGAGATTGGGTTCATGACTGGTAAATGATGTTTAATTTGGGTAAGTGCAGTGTTATTCATGTGGACAGGGCGAATGCTCAACATTCATACACCCTTCAGGGAAAAACATTAAAGCAGGTGGAAAAAAGAAAATAATTTTGAGCAGAGATCTGGATGTTCTAGTGCACAGATCTCTAAAGTTACAGCAGCAATGCTGTGAAGTGATAGTTGGAGCAAATAGAGGGTTGGGCTGCATTCAGAGGATAATTGCATATAAGATGGGGCATATTCTTTCATGGGATGTGAGCGACACTGGCAAGGCCAGAATTTGTTACCCATCCCTAATTGTCCTTGACAAGATGGCGGTGAGCTGCCTTCTTGAATTGCTGCACTCCATGTGGTGTAGGTACACCCACAGTGCTGTTAGGAAGGGAGATCCAGGATTTTGACCCAACATCAGTGAATGAACAGCGATATTGTTGCAGATCAGATGGTGTGTGACTTGAAGGGGAACTTGCAGATGGTGGTGTTTCCATGCATCTGCAGCCCTTGTCCTTCAAGGTGGTGGAGGTCTTCGGTTTGGAAGGTGTTTTTGAAGGAGCCTTGGTGAGTTGCAGCAGTGCATCTGGTAGATGGTACACACTACTGCCACTGTGCATCAGTGATGAAGGGAGTGAATGTTTAAGGTGGTGAATGGGGTGACAATCAAGGCAGCTGCTTTGTCCTGAACAGTGTCGAGTTTCTAGAGTATTGTTGGAGCTGCACTCATCCTGGCTTGTGCCTTGTAGATGGTGGACAAGTTTTGGAGAGTCAAAAATCACAAAATTATTACAGTGCAGAAGGAGGCTATTCGGCCCATCGTGTCTGCATAGAATCATTGAACATAGAAAGTTTACAGCACAGGAAGGCCAAAAATCGGGCAACCCAGCGGAATCCCATTGTCCAGCATTTGGACCGTAGCCCTGCAGGTTCAGGCACTTGAGGTGCACATCCAGACTCCTCTTAAATGAGTTGAGGGTTTCTGCCTCAACTACCCTTATAGGCAGTGAGTTTCAGACCCCTCGCACCCTCTGGGTGAAAAAACGTTTCCTCATCTCCCCTCTAATCGTTCAACGAATCACTTTAAATCTATGCCCCTTAGTCATTGACCTCCCTGCTAAGGTAAATAGACCCTTCCCATCCACTCTATCCAGACCCCTCACAATTTTATACATTTCAATCAAATCTCCCCTCAGCCTCCTCTATTCAACCCCAGCTGATCCAATCTTTCCTCATCGCTGCATTTTTCCAGAGCTGGCAACATCCTCGTAAATCTCCTCTGTAACCTCTCTAGTGCAATTACATCCTTTCTGTAATGAGGTGACCAGAACTGCACACAGATCTGAAGTTGAGGCCTAACTAATGATTGATACAGTTCCAGCATAACCTCCCTGCTCTGATATTCTATCCCTCGGCTAATAAAGGAAAGGATTCCATAAGCCTTCTTAACCAAATTATCAACCTGTCCTGCTACTTTCAGGGATCTGTGGACATTCACTTCAAGGTCCCTCACTTCCTCTACACCTCTCAGTATTCACCCATTAATTGTGTATTCCTTTGCTGTGTTTGACCTCACCAAAGGCATCACCTCACACTTCTCCAAGTTGAATTCCATTTGCCACTTTTCTGCACACCTGACCAGTCCATTTTTCCAGCTCTCCTAATGAGCATTTCACCTCGTGCCTAGAGCTGAATTATTCATTGCAGAATTCTCACTGTCTGTTTTACCTTTGGTGCCACAGTATTTATATGAATGGTCCAGTTAAGCTTGTGTCTATGGTTACCCCCAGGATGTTGATGGTGGGGGGGATTCAGCGATGGTAATGCCGTTGAACGTCAAAGGGAGATGGTTACATTCTCTCTTGTTGGAGATGGTCATTGCCTGGTACTTATGTGGTGTGAATGTTACTTGCCACTTAGCAGCCCAAGCCTGAATGTTGTCCAGGTCTTGCTGCTTCTGGACACGGACTCCTTCAGTATCTGAGATGTCCCGAATTTGTCCTTTTATGAAACCTTGGTCAGGCCTCACTTGGAATATTTTATCCAGTCTTGGTCTCCTCACATGATGGGTGAAATTGAGGCTTTTGACAGGGTACAGAGGAGAGACATTAAACTAATTCCCAGTGTAAGAGATCTTCGTTATCAAGTTAGACTAAAAGAGTTGGGACCCTACACCTTCGAGAAACCTAGACTGAGGGGTGATCCGATTGAGGTTCATAAGTAATGAAGGATCCAATTTAGCATGGGAGAGGAGTCATAATTGTATATTGTAAAAGGCCAGATGTCACCCGGATCACATTAAATTTCATTTTCAGCAACGGGTTAATGAACCAGGAGGGCTGAGTGGTTAAGGTGCTGGACTTAAAATCCAATGAATATATGTCTGTGTGTGTTCAAACCCCACTCCTGGTATCTGTGCCGGCCAAATGTTACTTGTTGTTTCCCTGACTTTTGCCTTGCACCATCATCTCTTCTGTCATTTAATCACTCCTGCCTTCCAACCGATCACAGCTTCCTATAATTTGCCCCAGCACCGTTCCTTGTCTCTGCACTTGCTTATAAGCTGGTAAACCTTGAACTTAATCTCCTCTGTCCCCTCACAATGACCTTCTCATCTTTCCTGAACTGTGGTTCCTCACAGGATCCACTGCCTCTCCGACTCCCCTCCAGGGGTAACTGAAGGCCCTGAGCCTGGGTCTTGCTTTATACGCTTGCTGGTAGTTGAGTCCTTGCATGTCCAGACTCCTCCAGGAAGGGCTTGCCATACTATTCCAATCTTCCCTGGATAAGGGGATTGGAGAGTGGCAAATGACACCCTTATTCAAGAAAGGGTGTAAGGACAGTCCAAACAACTCCATGCCAGTTAATTTAACATCAATGCTGGGTAAGGTTTCAGAAATGATAATCAGGGAAAATATCAATGGACATTTATAGAGGTTTGAGTTAATTAAGGATATCCAGCATGGATTTGTAAAAGGCAGATCATGCTTCACTAATCTAATTGAATTTTTTGATGAAGGAGCAGAGAAGTTTGAGGAAGGAAATGCAGTGGATGTTGTTTCTATGGATTTTACGAAAGCATTTGATAAGGTATCACATAAAAGGCTGGTTAACAAAATTGAGGCTCATGGAATAGGAGGGTCAGTGTCCAATTGGTTAAAAAATTGGATTGAGGGCAGAAACAAGCAAGTTGTAGTAAATGGTTTCTTTTCAGACTAGGGGATGGTCGACAGTGGTGTTCCCCGAGGGTCAGTGCTGGGATCACTGCTTTTCTTGCTATGCATAAAATATGTGGATCTTGGAATACGGAACAGAATCTCAAAATTTGCTGACAATACCAAACCTGGAGGTGAGGCAAACAGTGAGGATGATATGAACCGCCTGCAATAGGACATAGATAGGCTAGCAGAATGAGCAGAGAGGTGACGGATGGAATTTAATACTGTTAAGTGTGAGGTGATGCATTTTGACAGAAGGAATAGGGAGAGGCAATGTATCCTTAATGGTACAGTTCTAAAGAGTGTTCAGGGACAGAGGGACCTGGGGATGCATGTGCATCGATCTTTGCAGGTAGCAGGGCATATTGAGAGAGTGGTAGTAAAATATATGGCATCTTGGGCTTTATACAAACATACAAGCATACGAACATATGAATTAGGAGCAGGAGTAGGCCACTCGGCCCTTCAAGCCTGCTCCGCCATTCAATAATTTCATAGCTGAACTGATGACCCACATTTCCAGCTACCCCTGACCACCCCCTTGCTTATCAAGAATCTATCTACATCTGCCTTAAAAATATTCAAAGACTCTGCTTCCACTGCGTTTTGAGGAAGAGAACTGCAAAGACTCACAATCCTCGAAGAGAAAAAAATTCTCCTCATCTCTGTCTTAAATGGGCGACCCCATATTTTTAAACAGTGACCCCTAATTTTAGATTCTCCCACAAGGGGAAACATCCTTTCTACATCCACCCTGTCAAGACCCTCAGGATCTTATGTGTTTCAATCAAGTTGCCTCTTACTCTTCTAAAATCTGGTGGATACAAGCCAAGCCTGTCCAATTTTTCCTTGTAAGACAGCCCACCATTCCAGGTATTTGTCCAGTAAACCTTCTCTGAACTGCCTCCAATGCATTCACATCCTTCCTTAAATAAGGAGACCAGTTCTGTAGACAGTACTCCAGATGTGGTCTTACCAATGCCCTGTATAGCTGAAGCATAACCTCCCTACTTTTGTATTCAATTCCCCTCGCGATAAACACGAGCATTCTATTAGCTTTCCTAATTACGTGCTGTACCTGCATACTAACCTTGTGCGATTCATACACGAGGACACCCAGATCCCTCTGCATCTCAGGGCTCTGCAATCTCTCACCATTTAGATAATATGCTTCTTTTTTATTCTTCCTGCCAAAGTGGACAATTTCACACTTTCCCACATTTTACTCCATTTGCCAGGTTGTTGCCCACTCACTTAACCGATCTACATCTCTTTGTAGCCCCCTTATAAGAACATAAGAAATAGGAGCAGGAGTAGGCCATTCAGTCCCCAAAGCCTGCCCCACCATTTAATAAGATCAGGGATGATTTGCCCCAGACCTCAACTCCTCTTTCGTGCCAGCTCCTCATAGCCCTCAACTCCCCAATATTTCAAAAATCTATCTACCTCCTCTTTAAATGCTTTCAGTGATTTAGCCTCCACAACTCTCTGGGTAGAGAATTCCAGACATTCACTACCCTCTGAGAGAAGAAATTCCTTTGCATCTCAGTTTTAAATGACTGTCCCCTTATACTGGAACTATGTCACCTAGTTTGAGATTCCCCCACTAGTGGAAACATCTACCCTGTCAAGCCCCCTCAGAATCTTATACATTTCAATAAGATCACTCTTATTCTTCTAAACTTTAATGTATAAAGGCCTAACTTGTTAGCCATTCTTGATAAGTCAACCCCTTTCTCCCAGGAATCAGCCGAGTGAATCTCTTTTGACTGTATCCAATGCCAATATATCCTTTCTTAAATACAGGGACCAAAACTGTACACAGTACTCCGGGTGTGGCCTCACCAACACCCTGTACAGCTTTAACAAGACTTCCCTATTTTTAAACTCCAACCCCCTAGCAATAAAGGCCAAAATTCCATTTGCCCTCTTAATTACTTGCTGCACCTGCATGCTAACTTTTTGTGTTTCAATCACAAGAACACCCAGATCCCTCTTTTTTGGAGTCCCTCTCTATTTAAATAATAGTCTGCATTTTGATTCTTCCTACCAAAGTGTATGACCTCACACTTTCCTACATTAAACTCCATCTGCCAAGTTTTTGCCCACTCACTCAACCTATCTCTATCCCCTTGCAGATTCCTTATGTCTTCATGACACCATGCCCTACCTATTTTTGTATCATCAGCAAATTTGGATATATTACACTCTGCCCCCTCCTCCATGTCATTAATATAGATAGTAAATAATTGAACCCCAAGCACTGATCCTTGTGGCACTCCACCAGTCACATCCTGCCAATGAGAAAATGGCCCATTTATGCCTACTCTTTGTTTCAAGGAATTGGTAACTCGTGTGTGCATCATCACTTCAGGAAGTGATGTCATACAGTATGTGACAGAGTGGGAGATGGGATGATCCCCGGTAAGATGTGCCTGTAATACTCTCCTGTAAATTGTATATAGTATTGTCAGTCTTCAATAAAAAAGTCATATTATTTGTTGACGTTGATCAGTGTGTGATTGGTAAGTCTGTGTGAAGAACAGGGGTTGGCAACATGTCTGTACATGGACACCAGTGTCCACGTTAAAACAGTTCGGTCCGTGACTGATAATTTCAGGGATGAGAAATTTCCCATTGGCTTCTTCTTCCAGACCAGTCTGACTTTCAATCAAATCGCAGCCGTCAGTTTCACAGCTGACAGGTCCTTCGAGCAGAGTCAACGTTTCAGAACCTCGGACAAGTTCGGAGCTTTCCGGCAGTTCTGATTTCATTTAAAAGCCCTCCAGAAAAACCCGAGCTTGTCCGAGTTTCGGAAGTGCTGTCTCTGCTCAAAGCACCTGTCAGCTGTGAAACTGACGGCTGCGATTTAAAAAAAAAGACTAACCATAAAGCTGAGAGTTCTCGCTCTCTGCAACTGTCAGAGAGAGGGAGAGAGAGAGAGGAGAGTAAGAGGGAGAGAGGAGACCGGGGGTGGGTGTCGGCAGAGAGAGAGGGGCAGAGAGAGAAAGGACAACCTGAAAGGTTTACCCCGTATCCTTAGATTATGACCCCTGGTTCTGGACTCACACCCAAATCCCATGAACGAATAAAAAAAGTCACAACTGTGATTGGCTCTTGTAGCGGACTCTGGTTCACAGACAATATTCGGAGCGCCGGCCCCAGACTGTTTAACACTGACTGAGCTGAGAAAATACAACTCACCCCCGAGAATCCGCAGCACAGACCGAGCGGAGGGGAAAACCTGTCCTGGGAACTCTACATTCAGGGAACAGTTTGTCCTGTGAATATGCAGATGTGAATATTGTGGAAGAGAGATTGTATTAAAGGGGAGGGCGGGTTAGTCTGAAGCCACTGTGTTTGTGGGTCCGCTCTCATCGCCGGATTTCAGAGTCATTCTTGTGTAAAATCAAATGATTTTCCAGTCAAAGAACCGCCCTGCTCCCTGCTCAGCCCCAAAGTGGGAATTCGGGATCATTTTTTTTTATTTCAAGATTTCAGTTGAAAAGTAGAGAACATGTCAGCGAGGGGTGAGAGAGGGCGGTCAGTGCAGCAATAAAACCAGGTGAAATGGAAAATAGAGTCCTCAATCCGAGTGAAAGCTTTTCAACAGCAAACATACTGGAGTGAGAGACAGGAAAGATCTAGTCTGGAAGTCTAGAGTCTCTGAATTTCAATGGAATTGGAGAGTTTGTGAGGAGAGAGAAACACAGAGAGACAGCAGGAGCCGGGAGCTGACAGCAGCTTGTCTCCGCCCCGTCCTCTCTCTGCCTTTAAGTTGCTCTGTGCCACCATCACCGGCTTCATTTCTGACCCAGTTCACATTGACAGAGAGAATTTGTGCAGAGTCCCGGACATGACCGATAGTGCAGCCGCCCAAACGGCTCCTCCAGCCGCCGCCGCCGCCCAAGTCAAGACCCCCAAGAAGAAGAAGGCGGCTCCCCGGAACAAGCCAGCCGGTCTCCCGTTGGGCGAACAGATCCTCAAGATTGTGCCGGCTTTCAGCGATCGCAAGGGGATGTCCCTGGCCGCCATAAAGAAGGCTCTGGGTAGCAGCGGTGTCGATGTGGAGAAGCTCAGGACCCAGATCAAGCAAAGTATCAAGAGGAATGTGAACAAAGGCTCCCTGGTGCAGAGCAAGGGACAGGGAGCCTCCGGCTCCTTCAAAATCAGCAAGAAGGAAAACCCAGGGAAAAGTGGGAAAGAAGGTGAAGAAACTAGCAGACAAGAAATCTTTAGTGAAGAAACCAGCAGCTAAGAAATCTTTAGTGAAGAAACCAGCAGACAAGAAATCTTTAGTGAAGAAACCAGCAACCAAGAAATCTTTAGCGAAGACACCAGCAGATAAGAAATCTATAGTGAAGAAACCAGCAGATAAGAAATCTTTAGTGAAGAAACCAGCAGACAAGATATCTTTAGTGAAGAAACCAGCAGCTAAGAAATCTTTAGTGAAGAAACCAGCAGACAAGATATCTTTAGTGAAGAAACCAGCAGACAAGAAATATTTAGTGAAGAAACCAGCAACCAAGAAATCTTTAGCGAAGACACCAGCAGATAAGAAATCTTTAGTGAAGAAACCAGCAGATAAGAAATCTTTAGTGAAGAAACCAGCAGACAAGAAATCATTCATGAAGAAACTAGCAGACAAGAAATCTTTCATGAAGAAACCAGCAGACAAGAAATATTTAGTGAAGAAACCAGCAGCCAAGAAATCTTTAGTGAAGACACCAGTAGACAAGAAATCTTTAGTGAAGAAATCAGCAGCCAAGAAATCTTTAGTGAAGACACCAGTAGACAAGAAATCTTTCATGAAGAAACCAGCAGACAAGAAATCTTTCATGAAGAAACCAGTAGACAAGAAATCTTTCACGAAGAAACCAGCAGACAAGAAATCTTTAGTGAAGAAATCAGCAGACAAGAAATCTATAGTGAAGAAATCAGCAGACAAGAAATCTTTCATGAAGAAACTAGCAGACAAGAAATCTTTCATGAAGAAACCAGCAGACAAGAAATCTTTAGTGAAGAAATCAGCAGCCAAGAAATCTTTAGTGAAGACACCAGTAGACAAGAAATCTTTCATGAAGAAACCAGCAGACAAGAAATCTTTCATGAAGAAACCAGTAGACAAGAAATCTTTCATGAAGAAACCAGCAGACAAGAAATCTTTAGTGAAGAAATCAGCAGACAAGAAATCTTTAGTGAAGAAATCAGCAGACAAGAAATCTTTCATGAAGAAACTAGCAGACAAGAAATCTTTCATGAAGAAACCAGCAGACAAGAAATCTTTAGTGAAGAAACCAGCAACCAAGAAATCTTTAGCGAAGACACCAGCAGATAAGAAATCTTTAGTGAAGAAACCAGCAGATAAGAAATCTTTAGTGAAGAAACCAGCAGACAAGAAATCATTCATGAAGAAACTAGCAGACAAGAAATCTTTCATGAAGAAACCAGCAGACAAGAAATATTTAGTGAAGAAACCAGCAGCCAAGAAATCTTTAGTGAAGACACCAGTAGACAAGAAATCTTTAGTGAAGAAACCAGCAGACAAGAAATCATTCATGAAGAAACTAGCAGACAAGAAATCTTTCATGAAGAAACCAGCAGACAAGAAATATTTAGTGAAGAAACCAGCAGCCAAGAAATCTTTAGTGAAGACACCAGTAGACAAGAAATCTTTAGTGAAGAAATCAGCAGCCAAGAAATCTTTAGTGAAGACACCAGTAGACAAGAAATCTTTCATGAAGAAACCAGCAGACAAGAAATCTTTCATGAAGAAACCAGTAGACAAGAAATCTTTCACGAAGAAACCAGCAGACAAGAAATCTTTAGTGAAGAAATCAGCAGACAAGAAATGTATAGTGAAGAAATCAGCAGACAAGAAATCTTTCATGAAGAAACTAGCAGACAAGAAATCTTTCATGAAGAAACCAGCAGACAAGAAATCTTTAGTGAAGAAATCAGCAGCCAAGAAATCTTTAGTGAAGACACCAGTAGACAAGAAATCTTTCATGAAGAAACCAGCAGACAAGAAATCTTTCATGAAGAAACCAGTAGACAAGAAATCTTTCATGAAGAAACCAGCAGACAAGAAATCTTTAGTGAAGAAATCAGCAGACAAGAAATCTTTAGTGAAGAAATCAGCAGACAAGAAATCTTTCATGAAGAAACTAGCAGACAAGAAATCTTTCATGAAGAAACCAGCAGACAAGAAATCTTTAGTGAAGAAATCAGCAGCTAAGAAATCTTTAGTGAAGAAATCAGCAGACAAGAAATCTTTCATGAAGAAACTAGCAGACAAGAAATCTTTCATGAAGAAACCAGCAGACAAGAAATCTTTAGTGAAGAAACCAGCAGACAAGAAATCTTTCATGAAGAAACCAGCAGCCAAGAAATCATTAGTGAAGACACCAGTAGACAAGAAATCTTTCATGAAGAAACCAGCAGACAAGAAATCTTTAGTGAAGAAACCAGCAGACAAGAAATCTTTCATGAAGAACCTGCAGACAAGAAATCTTTCATGAAGAAACTAGCAGACAAGAAATCTATAGTGAAGAAACCAGCAGACAAGAAATCTTTAGTGAAGAAATCAGCAGACAAGAAATCTTTCATGAAGAAACTAGCAGACAAGAAATCTTTCATGAAGAAACTAGCAGACAAGAAATCTTTCATGAAGAAACCAGCAGACAAGAAATCTTTCATGAAGAAACTAGCAGACAAGAAATCTTTCATGAAGAAACCAGCAGACAAGAAATCTTTAGTGAAGAAATCAGCAGACAAGAAATCTTTCATGAAGAAACTAGCAGACAAGAAATCTTTCATGAAGAAACCAGCAGACAAGAAATCTTTAGTGAAGAAACCAGCAGCTAAGAAATCTTTAGTGAAGACACCAGTAGACAAGAAATCTTTAGTGAAGAAATCAGCAGCCAAGAAATCTTTAGTGAAGAAACCAGCAGACAAGAAATCCTTCGTTAGAAACCAGCAGCCAAGAAAGTGACAACAAATAAAGTAACAGCCAAGAAAATGAGCAGCAAGGCGGCGGCAACGCCAAATAAGGCGGTGAAGAAAGCAGCGCTTCAGAAAAAGTCTGCTGCGAAGAAGGTCAAAAAAGGCAAGAGTGCGGCGGGCGGAAAGGCGCTGAAGAAAGTGCAGACATGGAAGAGCAAGGTCAAGCCGAAAGCAGCGAAGGCTCAGAAAGCAGGGTCTGGAAAGAAGTGAAAGAGCGCGGGAAACTTGTAAACATCTGAACACAAAGGCTCTTCTCAGAGCCACCCACATCTCTCAGGAAAGAGCTGATCCCCTGATCAAATGATCCCTGTCCCGGCCCCGCCTGCAGATTCCACATGGAAATGATTTGGAGTAAATCCAGGATCCCTGGTGACTCGCTGACATCCCCTCCACCCAGCCCTTTCCCCACTCTCTGTAATAAAACAGAAGGATGTCCGGCCCTCACTCTAACTGGAGATGTGTTCGGTGTAGTCTCAGTTCACAAATTCAGGGGGAGAGTCCTGTAAGGTAGCTCGGTCACTCTGACAGAAACCGCCAGTTCCCCGGGGCTGCAGACACTGACACTGCGGGGAGAGAATCCCCGACTCTACCCCGCCGCCGGGGGAACAAACAACTTTGTGTCCGGAGAAGAGGGAGGGCCGGGGAGAAGGTACATCTTAAAGCGCTGCAGTGGACTCAGCTCCTGTGTGTGCACAACTCTCACTGATTCCGTCCTCTGGGAACAGTGCGGTCTAAACAGATCAGGTTAGGAGAGAAACACACAGCCCGAGAATGGCTTCTTTCTTCCTGCATTTACTCTGTTCCGGGAGCAGATTCTCATTGAGAAGCGGCGCTCAGATCACCGGAGAAAAAAAAAACACAATTCAAACTGTCTAAATAAAAAACAGAGAATTAACCCGGACACTTCCATTATTAAATTAATTCATCAGCTCCGAACCAGTTCCCGTTAATGTACCGGGATAATCTCGGGATTTATCAAATCGAAGGCAGCGGGATTTATTAAATTGTTGATTCTACACCCTGCAGTGCAGTTCTTCACTTAACTGGAGGGGGAGATGTGTGAGCAGAGAAACAGAGCGAAATCCAGAGAGGGAACTGAAAACACACCTGGACAGATGTGAAACAGGTCAATCCACTGTGACAATAACTCCATCACTGACTCCCTCCTGACAGGAACCAGTCCTTTCACAGAGACTGTGGGTGGCTCTGAAAAGAGCCTTTGGGTTATTAGATGACATTTTGGCCGCTTTACTTTTTCTGGGAGCTCTGAGTGCTGGTTTTCTTGGGCAGCAGCAAGGCCTGGATATTCGGCAGCACCCCGCCCTGAGCGATGGTCACTCCTCCCAGCAGCTTGTTGAGCTCCTCGTCGTTGCGGACGGGCAGTTGCAGGTGTCTGGGGATGATGTGGGTCTTCTTGTTGTCCCGGGCCGCGTTGCCGGCCAGCTCGAGGATTTCAGCGGTCAGATACTCGAGCACAGCAGCCAGATAGACCGGGGCTCCGGCACCCACACGCTCAGCATAGTTGCCCTTTCTCAGGAGCCTATGAACACGGCCCACCGGGAACTGCAGTCCAGCCCGGGAGGAGTGAGACTTGGCCTTGGCCCGAGCTTTCCCGCTGGTCTTTCCTCTTCCAGACATTTCCACAATCTCACAAATACTTTCACAAAGAATGAATAATTTCCTTAGCATTGATAATACATCACCGGCAGTTAGGATGGCCGAGCGGTCTAAGGCGTTGCGTTTAGGTCGCAGTCTCCATTGGAGGCGTTGGTTCAAATCCCACTTCTGACACGTTGCGTTTTGACTGCACTGGAGGCGTTTGGGAGCAGCGGTGAAGAGCAAAGAGAGAACAGGAAAGAACATCGACAAACAAAATAACAATGGACCCAAAGATGTTGCATCAAAACATTAGAGGAAGAGGCAACGAAGCAAACAGCAGGGCACAGAAAAGATCAAAAATGTAACCTTTGCATCGGGGTGGAATATGTTGCCAATATCCTTAATGAATAGTTTACTGTCTTCTCAAATGAGAGGGTGATGCAGATATTGTTATGAAGGAGGAGGAGTGTGAAGTATTGGACGTGATAACTTAAGGAGAGAGGAAGTCTTAATGGGATGAGCATCCTTGAATGTGGATAAATCACCAGGAGCAGATGAAATGTACCCCAGGCTGTTGAAAGAAGCCAGGGAAGAAATAGTGGAAGGTCTGACCATCGTTTTCCAGAGGATTGGAGGTCTTGTAACGTTGCAATAAAAGCAAAATACCACGCAGATCAAGCATGGCTGAGCCTTTAGAGTAGAGAAACAGGGCTGAATTCCCTGAACCAGTGCTACAGCTTTCAGAATAGAAGGAGCCTATACAAACCTGATGGGTTCCACTTAAACAAAAGAGCTGGAGGTGTTGACAGTCAGAACAGATAAAATGTGCAGGAGTGTTTGAAGCAGATTCTGTGTGGTTACTGTCGTTGCACTATGGAGTTATTTCAAGGAGGTGATTCTGAATGTAATGGATCAACGTGGACCCATCCAAGGCAAAGGTCACTGAAAGTGGCAACGCAGGTGGATAAGGTAGTCAAGAAGGCATACGGCATGCTTGCCTTCATCGGTCGGGGCATAGAGTATAAAAATTGGCAAGTCATGTTGCAGCTGTACAGAACCTTAGTTAGGCCACACTTAGAATATTGCGTGCAATTCTGGGCGCCACACTGCCAGAAGGACATGGAGGCTTTGGAGAGGGTACAGAGGAGGTTTACCAGGATGTTGCCTGGTCTGGAGGGCATTAGCTATGAGGAGAGGTTTGAAAAACTCGGATTGTTTTCACTGGAACGACGGAGGTGAAGGGGCGACATGATAGAGGTTTACAAAGTTATGAACGGCATGGACAGAGGGGACATAGGTTTAAGGTGCGAGGGGCAAAGTTTAGAGGGGATGTGCGAGGCAAGTTTTTTACACAGAGGGTGGTGAGTGCCTGGAACTTGCTGCCAGGGGAGGTGGTGGAAGCAGATACGATAGCGACGTTTAAGAGACATCTTGACAAATACATGAATAGGAAGGGAATAGAGGGATATGGGCCCCGGAAGTGCAGAAGGTGTTAGTTTAGGCAGGCATCAAGATGGGCGCAGGCTTGGAGGGCCAAATGGCCTGTTCCTGTGCTGTACTGTTCTTTGTTCTTTGTTCTAAGCTTCCCTGTGGTCCAGCCTGGTTGAATGGAACTGAAGCAAACAAATCATTCGGAAGAGGAAAAGATATGTAAGGCCATGAAAGCACAGAATTCAGATGGATGCAATACCAGATGGTATGGCAAGAGTGTAAAACAGCAACAGACTGGTGAATAAAACATTCACATTGAATAAGACAAGAGAAGAGAAGGGTAATAATAGTGTCAAAGGTGAGTTGTGACACTATTCACATTCCACCTTGATCTGAATAGGACTGTTGAAGGGAGTGATTGAGAAGAATAGAGGAGAAATGAAAAGAAAGGAGAAATAAACAAAAGGTCTTTTGATTTTAGAATGCTTGTTTTTGGAAATGACAGACTGTAAAGTGTGTGTGTCAGAAGATATAGAGCGAAGTTGGGTGTGACAAGATCACAGGAAAGTTGTGCCCTGAGACAAGGTGCGTATTGACAGGAAAGCTGCTTTCTTTTGCACAATATGTAATTTATTCATAAAATTTGTGCAATTACATTGCAAAGCAGTTCAAATTTAATATTACATAAGGTACAATACAGATCAGTTTCTTTCAATAAAGTACATGATGTATCTCACTATCCCTGCCTGCACAGGTTATATTTACAGTATTTACATTACACATCAAACATTCTCTGGTGCAAACAGCCCGAGGGGTTTTACACAGGTTCCAGCCTCTCGCTGCACTAGGGCCTTAGACTGTCCCTTTTCTATTGAGACTCCATGGTGGCTTCCCCAAGCTTTAATGCCGTCCCACAGCACATAGTCTTGGATGTTGCAATGTGCCAGTCTGCAACACTCGGTCATGGACAGCTCTTTGCACTGGAATACCTGTCCCACGGCCGGGCTCGTTCTCAACAGAGATCATTTCAAATGAACATTTCCTAAATATGTGCTTTCTCTCTCGCAATAAGAGAACAGGATGTCTAGCAGATTCAGTGTGAGACAATAACACTGCCGGGTAAAGGCCGCTTTTCAACTCCAATCTTAACACAGGAGATTCCCCAAACAGCTGCAGTAAGGTGCTGTAAACTGCTGGAAGCGGATGTGTGTGGAAATGGTGATGTTACTGAGGAGGTTTCTTAGTATAGAATGGACTATGTTTAGGTGGGAATATTACTGAGTGTTAATTGTAGCGGGACCATATTTAAAAACTCTGGCTTTCTGGAAAGCCTTGACTATGAAGGTCGAGTCTGGAAGGGTTTGCGTGGAGAGCTGGGTTTCGGTTCTACTGTTAATAAAGGGTTTGAAATTGGCAACCCGGAGGAAACTGGAAGTGGAGCTGAAAGATGAGGGGCCGTTCTCTCTCTGTCTGTCACTCTGGGTGTCTCCTTCATTCTCGCTCTCTGTTTAATCTTCACTCTTGTCTCCTCCCCTCCTTGCTCTCACTCTGCCTTTCTCAGCCAGGTCCGGGCGGCCTGTAAAAAAAAGGAAGCTGACGGAATCAGTCTCTTTTATTGTGCACTGATTTGAGGCAAGAATTATCATGGTGGCTGTGGTGGGGAAGAGGCGGTCGCCCACCTCCTCCTGGAATGTGTCTTTGCAAAGCAGGTGTGGAAAGAGATGCAGTGGTTTTTGTCGAGGTTCATCCCAAGCAGCTCGATAACACAGGAGTCTGTGCTCCACGGGCTGTTCCCTGGGACGCACACCGAGATCAACATCAACTGCTGCTGGAGGACTATCAAATCGGTGAAAGACGCCCTTTAGTCTGCCCGAAACTTGCTGGTCTTCCAGCGCAAAGAGTTGTCCACCACCGAATGTCGCAGACTGGCACATTCCAAGGTACAGGACAACGTGGTCAGGGACGCACTTAAGCTTGGGGCAGCCGCAGCAAAGGCTCAATGGGGAAAGACCACTGTGTAAGGTCCCCCCACCAAGCTGAGCGGAGGGGCTGGATCCATGGGAAACCCCTCGAACCGTCTCGGGAAAATTTTGTGTGCTGTAAATGTAGAAATGTATATGGCATGACAATGAAATGGAAGAGTTGTGAGGCAACTCGTGATTGTATAGAAGGAAACTGATCACCTTTGCACTGTTTGTATTTTTTGACTTGATGCTGTTTTAAACTGTTTGGGAATGTAATTTCTACAGTTTTTTATGAATAAAGTAAATTTTGGAAATTTAAAAAAAAAGTCTGGCAGTATACCAGAGTATGGTCCATGAGGAAAGGCATCATCACCCTCATGTGCAAGCAGAAGGGGGAGGGGGCAGAAATCAGAAATTGGCGGCTCATCTCACTGCTTCACATCGACTACAAGATTCTGTCAAAAGTCATTGCCAGTCGAGTCAAATCTGCTCTGGAGTTGGTGATTGAACCTGATCAGACCTGTACTATACCAGGCAGGAAGATCTCTGATAGTCTTGCGCTACTCAGGGATACGATCACCTATGTATGGGACAGGAGGGCGGACACCTGCCTCATCAGCCTGGACCAGGAGAAGGCTTTTGACAGGATATCGCACACCTACATGATGGACGTACTTTCCAAAATGGGGTTTGGGGAGGGAATCTGCAATTGGATCAAACTGGTCTACACAAATATCAGGAGCGCAGTCTCAATCAATGGGTGGGAATCAGAAAGTTTCTCAATCCAATCTGGAGTCAGGCAGGGCTGTCCTCTCTCCCCTGTCTTCTTTGTTTGCTGTATTGAACCCTTTTCTGAGTCTATTAGGAAGAATGCGAGTATCAGAAGGGTAACAATCCCAGGCAGTGGAGGCACTCAGGTTAAAACCTCCCTGTACATGAATGACGTCGCCGTTTTCTGCTTGAACCCACTGCCTGTGCGCAGACTGATGAGCATCAGTGACCAGCTCGAACTGGCCTCGGGAGCCAATGTTAAACACAGCAAGAGCGAGGCCATGTTCTGTGGGAACTCAGCTGACCGATCCTTTGTCCCCTTCACCATTAGGTCAGACAACCTGAAGGTGCTGGGGTATGGTTTGGAAGGGCCGGGGCGTGCACCAAAACCTGGGAGGAACGAGTAGCCAGGGTGCAACATAAGCTGAACATGTGGGAGCAGCGATCTCTCTCCATTGTGTCAGGTTACTGTACGTGGTGCAGGTCTGGCCCATACTGCACTCCTGCACTGTGGTGATCACCTGAGCCATTTTCCGCTTCATCTGGGGATCCAAAATGGACCAGGTCCCGAGGGACACGATGTTCAAACCTCTGGGGAAAGGCGGGAAAAATGTACCCAACATCGCCCTCATCCTGATGGCTACCTTTGTGTGTGGCTGTATCAAGCTGTGTGTAGACCTCCAGTACGCAAACTCCAAGTGTCACTCCATGCTGAGGTTCTATCTGTCCCCGGTGTTGCGAAGGATGGGCCTGGTCATATGGCCGTGGAACGCTCCATCCAGTTGGACTGTGCTGTAACACCTATCCTTCATGGAAAAGTTTCTGTGGAAAAACACCTTTGACCACCAATCCATCAGGCACTGGTCTGCACGGAATGTTCTCAAGGCCCTACGGGAAAAGAAGATGGTGGATCCTGTCGGATGGTTCCCCGAGCAGACTTCCAAAGTCATTTGGCGGAATGCCCCATCACCAGAACTTTCAAACAAGCACCAAGATGTAGCTTGGCTGATGGTGAGAAGAGTCCTCCTCGTCAGATCCTTCCTGCACGCCCGAAGTCTCACCCCCTCTGCACAATGCCCTCGAGGTGGCTGTGATGGGGAAGAGACGGTTGCCCACCTCTTTCTGGAATGTGTCTTTGCAAAGCAGGTGTGGAAAGAGATGCAATGGTTTTTGTCGAGGTTCATCCCAAGCAGCTCTGTAGCACAGGGGTCTGTGCTCTACGGGCTGTTCCCAGGGACGCACACCGAGATAAACATCAACTGCTGCTGGAAGACTATCAATTCGTTGAAAGATGCTCTTTGCTCTGCCTGAAACTTGCTGGTCTTCCAGCGCAAAGAGTTGTCCACCACCGAATGTTGCAGACTGGCACATTCCAAGGTCCAGGACTACGTGCTGAGGGACGCACTAAAGCTTGGGGCAGCTGCAGCAAAGGCTCAATGGGGAAAGACCACTGTGTAAGGTCCCCCCACCATAGTGAACTGAGGGGCTGGATCCATGGGAAACCCCTCGAACTGTAGCCAGAAATTTTTGGTTGCTGTAAAATGTACATTGCATGAGAAATGAAATGGAAGGGTTGTGAGGCAACTCACTCCTGTATTGAAGGAAACTGATCTCCTTTCCACTCTTTGTATTGTTTGACTTGGTGCTTTTTGGAACTGTTTTGTAATGTATTTTTTTTTTTACAGATTTTTATGAATAAAGTATATTTTGGAAGTTAATAAAAGAAAGTCTGGCAGAGGTAAAGGAGGGAAAGGACTGGGCAAAGGCGGAGCAAAGCGGCACCGCAAAGTGCTTCCTGATAATATCCAGGTCATCACCAAACCAGCAATCCGCTGCCTGGCTCGCCGTGGCGGGGTCAAGCGGATCTCGGGTTTGATCTGTGAGGAGACTCGCGGGGTGTTGAAGGTTTTCCTGGAGAATGTGATCAGGGATGCGGTCACCGACACTGAACACGCCAAGCGCAAGACGGTCACTGCCATGGATGTGGTGTTCGCTCTGAAACGGCAGGGCCGCACAACTCGACCCTTTCCAGCAAACACACAACAAAGGCTCTTCGAAGAGCCACCCACCGTCTCACAGAGAGAGCAGTGAGCTGGAAACGGGAGATGGGATTGGCTGTTCAGAACTGACTGGAATAAATCTGTGCTATGTTCGGGTATAAAACTGGAATCCCCGAAATTGACATTTCAGTTGCAGCAAGGATGTGCAGTGGATTTGATTTTCTAAACGGGCTGTGCAAACAGTGCCCGAGGCTCTGCACTTAGTTATTTCCCCCGTCCACACATGCCCTCAGTGAAAAGCCACATCACTCCTCCAGAATCACTCATTGTTTTCATAGAATTTCAAAATGATTTCGCTGCAATGAGAGAATCCGGGAGTTTTGCAGCAGCCGTTGAATCGGTCACTGGAACCAGACCCACTTGTGATGTTATTTCCTCCGAGACGGTGTTTCCTGCAGTGAAACTGACAGGGTTTGTGAAACTGATCAGTTTCAGCTCAATCATTCAGGGACCTGGAATTCCCGCAGTTTGAGCCCGCGCTCACTTCTGATTGGTCACCCTCTTCCCATTCGCATTTCTTAACCAATCGCAGAGCCTCGAATTGGGGAAAATGCAGCAAATCATTGGCTTAAATTGTCGAAATTGGCAGAACGTTTGAATTCGAAAAAGGCGCCAATTTCAGTGTCGGCAAAAAGCGAATTACTGGAAAATCTATTTAAAGTTGTTCGTAAAATATTTTCCACCAACCTTTAAAAACCTTTCTTTATTCCGCTATTATCGCCACAAATTCCTGGCGCTATTTTACGCACTGCTTTAACCTGTCATTTTTCCCCCACTTCTTATCTGCAACCGGCGGTAAAAGACTCCATTCAGCAATCCTTAAGGGACCAATAACTCAAACTCGGTGTGGAAAGGAATAAATTAGACTCTTGGTAATTCCCCTTCACACAGGGATCAGGGGGACAGTGAGAAGCCACTGAAATAGTTGCTCATAAACATTTTAAATAGTTCCTATTCTGTTCTGTTACTGACATGCTGGAATCAGACAGTAATCAGCCCTTTCAGAGACTGTGGGTGGCTCTGAAAAGAGTCTTTGGTTTATTAGATGACATTTTGTCTGCTTTACTTTTTCTGGGAGCTCTGAGCGCTGGTTTTCTTGGGTAGCACCCCGCCCTGAGCGATGGTCACCCCTCCCAGCAGCTTGTTGAGTTCCTCCTCGTTGCGGACGGCCAGCTGCAGGTGTCTGGGGATGATGCGGGTCTTCTTGTTGTCCCGGCCGCGTTACCGGCCAGCTCGAGGATTTCAGCGGTCAGATACTCGAGCACAGCAGCCAGATCGACCGGGGCTCCAGCACCCACATGCTCAGCATAGTTGCCTTTTCTCAGGAGCCTATGAACACGGCCCACCGGGAACTGCAGTCCAGCCTGGGAGGAGCGAGACTTGGCCTTGGCCCGAGCTTTCCCGCCGGTCTTTCCTCCAGACATTTCCACAATCTCACAAATACTTTCACAAATGGATAATTTCCGCAGCATTTACTTTACTTAAAGACTGAGAACTCTCCTCAATGGTCGGTACTTAATTCCATTTGCCTATATTCTTCACCAGTCTGGTCACTGACCAACAGAAGAGGGCGGAATTTACCCGCCACGACATCAGAAGCAGAGAATTTGTCAATTTCAAAAAGCCCGCCAATTTCATTGCCGGAAAGGAGCAGATTAAAATAAATGTCATCCTTAGTCAAAGATTTAAAGTCCCATCTCTTGATTTTGTTTTATTCAACTTGTAAAATGTTATTTAAACTGTGACTCATTCTACAATCGCTTTCAAACTGTCCCGGGTGGGGACTGCATTGGCCTGAAGTGAAATACTCAGTTTAGTTTTCAATCAGAGCCCAGTGTCCTTCTCTGAAAAGAGGAAGCCGGATCAAGTCCTCAAACGGCCCTTAACTTGCTCTGTAATAATCCCATCCCAGGCTGTTACACTGCGGAGAGTTGCTGTTAATAAAATGATTAATCAGTGAAGGGATGAAGGTCTAATCCTTACCGCTGAAATCAGCTGTTAATGCGGTCATTCAGGGGCTGTGAAAAACCAGAATAAGAGCAGCTTTAAGCAAAAAAAGTGAAGGCGGGTGATCAGATTATGGGTTCGTGTTCGGTTAATAACGGGAGATACAAACACAGCAGTTGGATCGTTATTATATTATACATTGTCTTAAAGTGATTTCATAGAGATGTCGGATGCAGCTTTTTCAGAGAGATTGTGGGTGGCTCTTAAAAGAGCCGTTGTGTTTGGGATGTTATTCAGTCCATTGTGCAGTTTTACTTGGAGCTGGTGTACTTGGTCACCGCCTTTGTCCCTTGCTTGGCCAGCTCCCCGGGCAGCAGCAGGCGCACGGCGGTCTGGATCTCCCTGGAGCTGATGGTGCTGCGCTTGTTGTAATGGGCCAGGCGGGAAGCCTCACCCGCGATGCGCTCGAAAATATCGTTCACAAACGAGTTCATGATGCTCATGGCCTTGGAGGAGATGCCGGTGTCGGGATGAACCTGCTTTATCACTTTGTAGATGTAGATGGAGTAACTCTCCTTCCTCCGCTTCTTGCCGCCTTTGTTGACGGTTTATTTAAGGTTTTCTTGGCGCCTTTCTTAGGAGCTGCTTTCTTCTCTTTTTTTTATTTCCAAAATATACTTTATTCATAAAAATCTGTTAAAAATACATTGCCAAACAGTTTCAAACAGCACCAAAAAATACAAACATTGCAAGGGAGATCCGTTTCCTTCAATACAATCATGAGTTGCTTCACAACCCTTCCATTTCACATTTGTCATGCCAATTACTTTTTTACATTTACAGCAAATGAAAATTTTCCCGATACAGTTCGAGGCGTTTCCCAGGGGTCCAGCCCCTCAGTTCAGCTTGGTGGGGGGACCTTACCATTTTCAGTTTCGATTTCAGACACAGAAATAAACCAAACCCCTTCCGAGTGCGGATTAAATAGACAATCCCACAGCTCTATGCTAATGAGGGATGGGAGAAAGTAAAGATTGTGATTGGGTGATTGGCAGTGATGTCAGAATAGTTTTATATCTGCAACCAATCACAAACTCCCTCACTGCATTCAGGAATGACATTTCCCAAAGACTCTCTCCAGCCCCAGTTTCTATTGAAAAATCCACCGGGAAATGACGCCTGGCTGCGAGGGTCTCTTATTCTCAGCAGCTTCTCACATTCCGGCCTCTAAGTTGAGCGCTTTGTTGGGCGGAAATATTTGTTCAGGCAGTTTCAACAGCTCAGAGCCGACACTGGGTCAGAAACCAGAAATGGCAATATGGGTCACAAACAAGGAGTTTATGCTGAACCTTTATAAATCTCACTGGTTATCGGCCTCAGCTGGAGCATTGTGTCTAATTCTAGGTTCCACATTTTTGCAGGGATATCAAGGCCTGAGAGAGAGTGCAGAGGAGATTGACTAGAATGGTTCAAGAGATGCATGAAAGGATAGCAAAGCTAGGGTCGTTCTTCTTGGTGCAGAGATGTTAATGTAATATTTAATAGTTGTGTTCTACATTCTAATGGGTTGAAGAGGAACTGTTCCCACTGGCAGAAGGGTCTGTAACCAATAGACACAGAATTGTTAAAAGAATCAGGGGAAGATCAGGTGATATTTTAACACGCGTTCTGATGATCAGAAATGTACTGCTTGAAAAGGGAGGTGAAAACAGATTCAATAATAACTTTCCTGAGGGAATTGGATCATTACTTGATGGGGAAATTACAGGGCAATGTGAAAATGACAGGGAGGTGGGACTGATTGGATAGATCTTTCAAAGAGCAGCACAATTGTTCAAATGAACTCTTTCTGTGTTGCAAAAATTGTGATTATTGCTGTTCAGAAACATCCTGACACATCCTGAAACATCATGTCGCCTTTCAGTTCACCAGTTTTAAACACCTGGAACTGAGCTGAGTATTTTATTGGCTGTGATTATAGCATCAGAGACCAAAAGACAGCGGCCCAGTCCCAAAGTCCACAGAAAGACTCAATGTATTGCTCCATGTGAGCGATGCTGTTAGAGCAGTGAGCATAGCTGCCTTCCAAACAGCTGGAATAAAAACAGAAAATGCTGGAAATACTCAGCAGGTCAGGCAGCATCTGTGGAGAGAGAACAGAGTTAATGTTTCAGGTCAATGACCTTCCAAGCAGCTGTGCCCGGGTTTGATTCCCAGCCATTACAGTTTGGCGTTCCTTAAATTCCTCAGATGAGAAACTGAAAGACAGGAACTGAGTTGGGTGCTGTCTCAAAGGAATTTTGTTTCCCAAAGCAAGAAGTGTATAATTTGAATAAACATATTTCCAACGCTGATTTCCTTCAAATGAAAGTTCAATTGAACTCTGATTTTACTCCTTTTTATTGATAATTATTATTTGACCTGAATCATACAGTGGACTCAGAATAGAATTACTCAGATTCATTTTCCCACAGCTATTCCCGTTCCTTAGAAGAAACAATTCCTGGATTCTGGAAGCTGTGGATTAGAGGGTAACAAACATATCCACACTATTCAAGAAAGGAAGGAGAGAGAAAGCAAGGAACTAGAGGCCAGTTTGCCTGACATCAGCAATGGGGAATATGCTACAATCTATTATTACAGACATGGTAAATGGTGATGTGGAATATCAGAATATGGTTGGGCAGAGTCAACATGGATTTATTAAAAGGAAATTGTCAATGATAAATTATTAGAATATGTTGATGTTGTAACTGCCAGGGCAGATAAGGGGAACCAGTGGATGTAGTCTGTTTGGATTTTCAAAAAGCATTCAATAAGTTATCAAACAAGAGGTTATTACACCAATGTAGGTCCCATGCAATTTGGGGATAATATATTAGTATAGATTGAGTAGTAGTTAACAGACAAAAAACAGAGAGTAGGAATAACCGAGTCATTTTCGGCAGGAAAGCTGTAAGTAATTGGATACTGCAAGGATTGGTGCTCGGGACTCACTTATTTCCATTCTGTATCAATGACTTAGATGAGGTGACCGAATGTAATGTTATCCATGTTTGCCGATGATATAAAGTGAGGTGGCAAAGTAAACTGTGAGGAGGATGCAAAGGGGGAGAAAAGGGATTTAGACAGACTAAGTATGTGGGCAAGAATGTGAGAGATGGAATATAATGGGGAGAAGTGTAAAGTTACACACTTTGGCACGAAAACAGCAATACAGAACATTTTTGAAATTAGTGAGAGACTGGGAAATGTTTACATTCAGAGGGACCCGAGTGTCCTTGTCCAGGAATCACAGAAAGTTAACGTGCAGGTACTCAACCAATTAGGAAAGCAAATGATATGTTTGTCTTTATTGCAAAGAGATTAGAGTATGAGTATTTATTGCAATTATACAGCGTGAGATCACCCTTGGAGTGCTGTGCAGTTTTGGTCCCCTTATCAAAGGAAGGATATACTTTCCTTAGAGGGAGTACAGAGACGTGCCACTAGGCTGCTTCCTAGGATGAGGGGATTGTCCTATGAGAAGAGATTGAATAGACTAGGCCTCTATTCCCCAGAATTCAGAAGAGTGAGAGGTAATCTCACTGGCAGATAAAATGCTCAGTGGCTTGACATGGTAAATGCTGGGAGGATGTTTCCTCTAGCTGGGCAATCTAGAATGAAGGGTTACAGTCTCAGTATAAAGGGCTTGGTCATATTTGACAGAGAAGAGGAGATTTTTTTTTCAGTCAAAGGGTTAAGAATCTTTGGAATTCTCTATCCCAGAGAGCTCTGGATCCTCAATCATTGTGTATATTCAAGAGAGATCGATAGGTTTTTGGATACTAAGGGAATCAAGGGGGCTGTGCCAGTGTGGTAAAATGGAGTTGAGGTAGGAGATCAGCTGTTATCTTATTGAATGGTGGAACTATTTCGATGGGCAGAGTGGCCACTCCTGCTCTTATTTCTTATGTAAACTTTCATTCCCTCCCAGGGATTGTTTTATTCTTCAAAAAGAGAAATAGTGCAGCCGCTAGAAATCTGAATAACAGAAGATTCTGGAAACACTCAGCAGTTCCAGCAGTATCTGTGGAGAGAGGAAGGGAGGAGCAATGCTTCAGGTCTATAGAAGGGTCACAGAACTGGACCATTAACCCGAGCTTCTCTTCTCCACAGTTGTTTCCGGACTGGCTGAGTGTTTTCAGTATTTTAGCTTTTTTTCTTTCTATATGTTATCTCTTTCCCTTTTGACTGTTTGCTGTGAAACTTTCAGCATTGTGCTCAGTTCTTTGTGTCGTTATGTTTTCTTTATTTGAAGTAATGCAAATAGTATCCTGAAAAATCAGACAGAAATACTGCTCAATGTAGTGTAATATATAACAGGGCACATTTACAAATATCAGATCAATGTAGTAAACATTTTTATTAAGAATTGATTACTTTTATTTTCAGTATAAAAATGTGAAGCAATATGAGTTTATTACAAAGTTTATTACCTCACATTACCTGTTTATTAACCCTGACAGACTGTGCCAATTTCTGCTTCTATGTTGCAGTTCTCACTTTCAGCGAGCAAATGTCAGCAATCTGTGATCCAGTGCAGTTTACAGATCAGACAGTCAACACGACATGCAATAATTGTTCAGATTATGGAGGACAGGTGGGATTTAGAAATACTGGGAATGGAGACAAGTTGTTATTACACTGAGTTTGCCCAAAGATTAGAGACACCATTGTGGCAAATCAGTCTGTTGTCCTGCACATGAGAATGAGAATCATTCTGTATTTGTGGCTGTCAGTCTCTATTACTGAGTGGGAGTGTGGGATTCATGCTGCATTGGTCAGTCTCTGGTACAAAGTGTCATATTCACTCTGAATGTATAAGGCTCTGGAACTGTTTGTGTGTGTGGAATTCATTCTGTATCTGTCAATCTCTGGTACTAAATATGAATGTGGCATATATGTTATAGCTCTCAGTGTCACTGTATGTGTGTGTGGGTTTCATTTGATATCTGTCAGCCTCTGTTTCTGTACACGACTGTCAGATTCATACTGTGCCAAAATGTCCCTGTTGCTGTATGTGACTGTGTGATTCATTCTGTATCTGCCATTCCCTGGTACTATGTGTCAGTATAGACTCATTCTGTATCCCAGTCACATGCACTATATTTGAGAGTGCGATTAATTCTGTACCTTTAAGTCACTGATATTATATGTAAGTGTTGGATTTCTGTTGGATCTCTCAGTTATTGTTTCTGTTGTGAATTTGGGATGAACATAACATCTGTCAGTCTCTGGTACTGCCTGTGAGTGTGTGTTTTGTTCAATATCTGTCAGTCTCAGGTACTGTCCGCGTGTGTACTTTTTGTTCAATATTTTCAGTTTCTGGTACTGCCTGTGAGTGTGGGTTATGTTCAATGTCTGTCAGTCTCTGGCACTGCCTGTGAGTGTAGGTTATGTTCAGTATCTGTCAGTCTCTGGTACTGCCTGTGAGTGTGGGTTTTGTTCAGTATCTGTCAGTCTCTGGTACTTCCTGTGAGTGTGGGTTTTGTTCAGTATCTGTCAGTCTCTGGTACTGCCTGTGAGTGTGGGTTTTGTTCAGTATCTGTCAGTCTCTGGTACTGCCTGTGAGTGTGGGTTATGTTCAGTATCTGTCAGTCTCTGGTACTGCCTGTGAGTGTGGGTTTTGTTCAGTATCTGTCAGTCTCTGGTACTTCCTGTGAGTGTGAGTTTTGTTTAGCATCTGTCAGTCTCTGGTACTGCCTGTGAGTGTGGGTTTTGTTCAGTATCTGTCAGTCTCTGGTACTGCCTGTGAGTGTGGGTTTTGTTCAGTATCTGTCAGTCTCTGGTACTGCCTGTGAGTGTGGGTTTTGTTCAGTATCTGTCAGTCTCTGGTACTGCCTGTGAGTGTAGGTTATGTTCAGTATCTGTCAGTCTCTGGTACTGCCTGTGAGTGTGGGTTTTGTTCAGTATCTGTCAGTCTCTGGTACTGCCTGTGAGTGTGGGTTTTGTTCAGTATCTGTCAGTCTCTGGTACTGCCTGTGTGTGGGATGCATTCAGTAGCCATTAATCTCTGGGTTAGTTTGTCATTCTGGATTCACTCTACACAGAATTACATAGTATTTACAGCACAGTGACAGGCTTTTCTGCCCAAGTGCTGGTAGTTCCAATGAGGTTACTCCAACCCTACTTCATCTAATCCTATCAGCAAATCTCTCAAATTGTTTCTGCCTCATTTAATCATTTAGCTTGACGTTAAATGTAACAATGTTCAGCAGCTCAAGTGCTGTCAAAGCAGGGTAAAGAAGTTTCCCGAGTTATTTATTTAATTTATTATTGACTATTTCATATCGACAGCTTCGGACTCCACCACAAGTGGGAAACATCTCTACCTCTACCCGAACAAAACCCTTCATATTATTCAATGCTTCTATTAGGTGACCACTCAGAGAAAAGAGCCCAGGCTTGTTCAATAGTATGAACTCCTGTGGAACATATAGTTCGGTTTGCATTTATGGAATAAATACTGTATCTCAGTCTGAAACTGTATGTGATTTTAGATTGGCATATAATGTGTAGCTCAGGCTGCAATAAATAACTGAGACAATATCTGTCACTCTAACACTATAGTTTTGTGGAGTGCAATGTTATCTGTCATTCAGTCTGTTCTGATAGAATATATAATGTTACCTTTAAGTCTGAGGCAATGGGGGGGTCAGGTACAGGGTCCGGAGGTGCCCAATCGGGGTGGTTGGAGCTTTGAGGGTGGCTCTCCATGGGGAACAGGGTGCCTAATCAGGAGGACCCCCCCCACCCCCCGCAGCCCGCAAGAAAGACGCCTGGTTTTATCAGGCAGGGTTCTTGGTGCCTTTGCCACACTGCCTCCCCGCCCCCAACCCAACCGAGGATAAAATACCTGCAGCAGAGAGAGGAGGCCCATAAGTGGCTGTTAATTGGCCAGTTAAGGGCCTTGTTTGGCCTGGGGCAGACAGGCTGTTTCTCCCCACCGCCGTTCCGTGTAATATTGCAGTGAGTGTGGGAGGGGGTCAGATAATTTCCATCAGATTGGAAGTTGGCAAATGTTACTCTGCTTTTCAGGAAAGGAGGGAGAGAGAAAACTGTGAACTACAGGTCAGTTAGCCTAATATCAGTCCTTGGGAAAATGCAGGAAGTCTGAACAATGCACTGAGAAAAGCATTCAAACAAGTCAACATGATTTTCCTGGAGGGAAATCTTGTTTGACAAATTTATGAGAGTTTTTTGAGGATGTAACTAGCAGGGTAAAGGGAAACTAATCGTATTCCTGGATTTCCAAAAGGCATTCAATAAGGTGCTACATAAAAGGTTAATAGAGAAGATAAGGGACTCATGGAATTGTGGGTAATATATTAGCATGGATAGAGGATTGGTTAATGGACAGGAAGCAAAGAGTGGGTATAAACAGATTGGCAGGCAGTGAATAATGGAGTGTCGCAAGGATAAGTGCTGGGGTCTCAGCTATTTACAATCTAAATTAATGACTTAGATGAAGAGACAGAGAGTAATGTATCTAAGTTTGCTGATGTTACAAAGGTAGGTGGAAAGGGAAGCTGTGGGAGGACATAGAGAGGCTGCAAAGAGATATAGACAAGTTCAGTGAGTGGGCAAGAAGATGGTAGATGGAGTATAATGTAGGGAAGTGTGAAGTTCTTCACTTTGGTCATAAGAATAGAAAAGTAGAATATTTGATAAAAGGTGTGAAACTTGTAACTGTTGGTGTTCAAAGAGACTTGGGTGTTCTTGTACAAGGAATACAGAAAGTTAGCATGCAGGTACAACAAGCAATTAGGAAGGCAAATGGCATGTTGGCCTTTATTGCGAGGGGATTAGAATACAGGAATAAAGAAGTTTGCTACAATTGTACAGGATTTCGGTGAGACCACATCTGGAATACAGTGTGAAGTTTTGGTCTGCACACTTAAGAAAGGATATATGTGCATTGGAGGCGGTGCAGCAAATGTTCACTAAATTAGTCCCTGGGATGAGGGGATTGTCCTATGATGAGAGGCTGAGTAAATTGGGCCTATACTCTGGAGTTTAGAAGAATGAGAGGTGATCTCATTGAAACATACAAAATTCCGAAGGGGCTGGATAGGGGAGACACTGAGAGATTGTTTCTGCTGGTCAGAGAATCTAAAACATGGGGACACATTCTCACGATAAGGGGCTGATCATTTAGGACTGAGATGAGGAGCAATTACTTCACTCAAAGTGTTGTGAATCTTTGGAATTTTCTACTCCAGAGGATTGTGCATGCTCCATCATTGAATACATGTAAAGCTGCGATAGACAGATTTTTGATCTCTCAGAGAATCAGGGGATAAGGCGAGCAGGCGGGAAAGTGGAATTGAAGCCTAAGATCATCCATGATGGTACCGAATGGCGGAGCAGGCTCCACGGGCCACATGATCTACTCCTGCTCCTATTTTGTGTGTTTTTATGTTCCGACTACTTCTGCTGTCGGTGATTGTGGAATTGATGTCTCTACTCTCTGTGAGTGATACTGCACTTACTGTGTGTGAGGAGCTGGCTGCACTTCCCCTTGTGTCGAGGAATCACGACATTTATTCAGCTTCCTCAAGTATTGCCTGTAGAAAGAAAAAGTATTTATTATAATTCAGAAAGAGATGTGGTGGAAGTTACAAGAGAGACCAAAACAAATTTTCAATGAATAATCATTGTGAACAATCACAAAGGAAAGCCAGCAATACAAACAGAGTCAGTGTCTGATTCCACTGCAGTCCTGCAGCCCCCAGCTACTGCATACCAGGGGCTTTGGCCATTTTACAACAATTTAATGACATCCAGAAACAATCCACTGGGCCATGAATGGGACTGACCGACGGAACAGGGACTTTTACACAGGTCAGATTTCCAGTTCCCGCTCCCATGGTCGAACCGTTCAAATGAAACCAAACAGCCGCTGTTTAAAATGTGTCCTTCACACTTCTCACCTAGTGCCTATAATAGATTCTCTTTGTGTAACTCCCCACATCCTGACTGTCCGCTTCTGTTTCCACACTTCACTGTCCAAGAACAACAAACTGTGGGAACAGGCTATACCCCTCTCATTCCGCTGGCGCGGACATGATGGGCCGAATGGACTCATTCTGTGCCGGAAGTTTTCCACGTTTCTGGCTGAAGTGCTGCAGAAATCTGGGCCTGCGCTCCCCTCCCCCAGCACTGCCTGTGAGCGGAAGAAGATGGTTTAAAACAGCCGCGAATGGAGAGATCCCGGTCCTGGTGGAAGGGAGCAAACAGCAGCCTCCTTCCAGCAACACATCGCTTTGGGAGCATGTCCGCAGAAAGACTCAGAGATCAGCATCGAGTCCGGGGCAAGTTCAGGGGCAGGCGGGGGCTGTTTGTAAGAGGCGGAGTGGATCTGGAACTGGTCTCGGAACATCGAGTGAGTGGAGAGGCCATTCTCCGGTTGTGTGTGGACAAGGGGATGGAGACAGAATGGGAAGAAACTTATTGTAGTGGAGTGAAACAGTGACAATATTTGTGTTGCGGTGGTTCTTTTGCGGGTATCCATAATGATTATTATTTGAGAGATTAAATTCATTAAAACTCTATATCTTTGATCTCACCTGTATTTTAGTTACAAACATACTTTTGTTCAAACAGGGAAATGATTGAATGAACCAGAATAAATGGGCTATTTCCTCCACCCAAGTTACAAGGAAGAGTGTCACCAGCTCCTTCTCACACACAATACGTACATTATCACTCACAGAGCGCAGAGACACAGACAGGTCATCAGTTCCACAGTCTCAGATGGCAGAAATAGTTCCAGAGACACATTTTCAATCCATCAATCAAATAGAGCAGGAAAGACAGACGTTGTTTCCATGTCACCCCAACTCATTACCACTGACAGGTAGATACATAAATCCCAGTCCAACTTCTCACCCACTATCAAATTATCAGTGTGTCAATCCCACAATAGAGCAACCTCAGCTACAAATTAAACACACAGAGAACTGACACGTGGTTCCTGTTTCAAAGTTACAGAATTAACCTCAATAATGTACTCTGAGATTCAAGTTAAATACCAGCCCAATATTTACACAGGTTATGAGTTTATTATCAGTATTAATTCCCATCATGTTTCCAGACATATACATTAGACTCAAGTCCATAATCAGATTGAGAGATTCTGAAATATCATATAACCTGAGATCCAAACTCAGATTCCAGTTTAAAACTCATCTGGATTGTGAAACTAAAAGATACATTATAAATTTGATCAGTATAGTCTGAGCTATAAATTACATACCAGTCCTGAAACCTCGTACAGTGTCAGATGGAAGACACTGTACAATTCCAGACTGAGCTCATTTTACATGCAAATCCAAGATACTCACTCAGACTGAATGGCACTGATCAAATTGATTAGTACAGCCTGAATTACACTTGCACACCAATCCTGTATCAGATTGTAGGATACATTATCTTTCACTATTGTGTTCACAGTGACAGATATTTAATACTAAGCAAAACCTCAAATATATTGTCTGCTTAAAACCTACCACATCAGTGGCCTGTTGCTGTGCTGACATTTTATGGAGAATAAATCCAGACTTGCCATCAGTCCCAGGGACGGAAGATTATATAATGAATCCCACACTCACACAGAGTACCAGATACTGCCAGATAGAGAGTGATGCTGAAACACATGCTCAGTGCCAGATGCTGAAAGATAGAGGTTGATTACTGCACTCACTCACAGTACTTCAGCCTGAGTCATCTAAAGCAACCTAACACACAAAAAATAGCAGTGAGAGAGTAAGAAAGAGTCCAAAACTCACATAGAGTACCAGACACTGATAGATACAAACTGAAAACTACACACACATGGATATAGGATTGGCTAACTCACAGGAAACAGAGAGTGGGGACAAATGGGGCATTTTCAGATTGGCAAACTGTAACTAATGGAATGTCACAGGGATCAGTGCTGGTGCCTCAACTATTTATGGTCTATATTAATAATTGCATGAAGGGACTGAGTGTACTGTTGCCAAATTTATGGGTGGTACAAAGATAGGTAGGAAAGAAAGTTGTGAGGAGGACATAAAGTGTCTGCAAAGAGATATAGATAGGTTAAGTCAGTGGGCAAAAGTTTGGCAGATGGAGTATAATATAGGAAAATGTGAGATTGTCTACTTTGGCAGGAAGAATAGAAAAACAGAATATTATTTACATAGAGAGAGACTGCAGAATGCTGCTGTACCGAGGGATCTGGGTGCCAGGTACATGAATTACAGAAAAGTTAGCATGAAGGTATAGCAAGTAATTAGGAATGCAAATGGAATGTTGGAATTTCTAGCAAGGGGAATGGGGTATAAAAGTAGGGAAGTTTTGCTGTAACTGTACAGGGCATTAGTGGCATCCCAACTAAAGTACTCCATACAGTTTTGGTCTCCTTACTTAAGGAGGGATATACTTGTATTGGAATCAGTTCAAAGAATGTTCACTAGGCTGATTCCTGGGATGAAGGGTTGACTTGTGAGAAAAAGTTGAGCAGATTGGGCCTCTACTCACTGGAGTTTAGAAGATTGAGAGGTGATCTTATTGAAACCTATAAGATTCTCAGTGGGCTGGACAGGTAGATGCTGGGAAGATGTTTCTCCTTGTGGGGGAATGTAGAATTATGGGGCACAGTTTCAAGATAAGTGGTCTCCCATTCAAGAAAGAGATGAGGAGGAATTTCTTCGGTCAGAGGGTTGCTCATCTTTGCAATTCTGTTCTCCAGAGGACTGTGGAGGCTGGGTCATTGAATATATTCAAGGCTGTGACAGACAGATTTTTTGATGTACAAGGGAGTCATTGGTCAATGGGCACAGGCAGGAAAGTGGAATTAAGGCCTCAATCAGAACAGGCATGATCTTATTGAATGGCAGAGCAGGATTTATGGGCCACATGGCCTTCTGGAAGCAATCCTGAGTGTCATTGTCGATATCTGCCCTTGGTGACAGGAGGTTCCCAAAGTATGAGCAGTGATCCACATTGTCCAGTGATTCGCCGTGGATCTTAATAGTCGGGGGCAGTGTCGGGGAGCAGGCTGGCAGAGGACCTTAGCTTTCCGGATGTTTTGCTTCAAGCCAATTCTTTCATACGCCTCCATGAATGCATCGATGAGGGTTTGAAGCTTGGCCTCTGAGTGTGCGCATATGCAAGCATTGTCAGCATACTGCAGCCCGATGACAGATGTTGGAGTGGCCTTGCTTCAGGACTGCAGGCAATGTAGTTTCAATAGTTTCCCACTCGTCCTGTAGAGTAGATCTGCTTACACGAACTAAAGAACAGCTGATGGGCTGAAAGAGTGCAGGAAATACAGCAACTTGCTGACAGCCACGACATGTGTGGATTCTTCAGCACCATCAAGACCATTTATGGCCCAAATTACCAAGGACCTACCCTACTGAGAGTAAAGAATGGAGTGACACTGATCAAGGTCAGAGAGGCAGTCAGCACTCGTTGGAAGTAGCACTTTGAAGATCTCCTCAATCGCAACTCAGTCCTTGATGCAAGTGCCACATTCCACAGCTTGTTACCCACCATGACGTCAGCACAATCCCAGCCCAACAGAAATTGAAAAGGCAATCTAACAGGTAAAAGAAAATGAAGGCCACCGGCATCGATGGAATTCCCTCTGAAAATCTAAAATACGACAGAGAAGAACACTTAACACAAATACATGGTCTCATTTCCTTCAGCTGGAAGGACGAGAGCACGCCAGGGATCTCTGAGATGCTGTCATTGTGATCATCACCAAAAATGGTGACAAGACCGACTGTGGTAATGACAGAGGGGTATCCCAGCTGTTCACTACAGGGAAGGTCATCACAAGAGTCCTTCTCAACTGTCTCTTCCCCGTGGCTGAAGATCTCCTACTGGAATCACAATGTGGATTCTGTCCATCAAGAGACACAGTGGACATGATCTTCACAGCAAGACAACTCCAAGAAAATGTAGGGAGCAGCAGCAACCTTTCTACCTGGTCTTCTCTGACCTGACAAAGGCCTTCGACTCTACCAACCAGGAGGGATTATGGAATGTCTTCCTCAAATTTGGCTGCCGGAAAAATTCGTCACCAACCTCCAACGACTGCATGATGACATGCAAGCTGAAATCCTTCCCAACGGACCTACCACTGACCCAATCCCAATGCAAACTGGGGTCAACTAAGTCTGTGTCATCGCACCAACGCTCTTTTCCATCTTCCTCGCCGCAACACTCCACCTCAACTCCTCACACTCAAACACAGCAACAGAGACTGACAGATACAGAATGGATGTCATACTCAAACCCAGTACCAGAGTCTAACAGATACAGTGGTGCAGTGGTTAGCACTGCAGCCTCACAGCTCCAGGAACCCGGGTTCGATTCTGGGTACTGCCTGTGCGGAGTTTGCAAGTTCTCCCTGTGACCGCGTGGGTTTTCGCCGGGTGCTCCGGTTTCCTCCCACCGCCAAAGACTTGCAGGTTGATAAGTAAATTGGTCATTGTAAATTGCCCCTAGTGTAGATTGGGATTACTGCAGGGCTAGTATAAATGGGTGATTGTTGGTCGGCACAGACTCGGTGGGCCGAAGGGCCTGTTTCAGTGCTATATTCTCGAAATAAATAAATACGGAATAAATCCATACAGCACCAGAGACTGAGAACTGCTGAATGACAGAACACTCTCAAACACAGGAGCAGAGAATAAAAGAAATGGAATTAATTGCACACTCACATGCAATAGCAACGACACAGAATCATCAAAAAGCGTCCTTTCAACAACATGCAGAACATTTCCAGAGAGCTTGACACAGCGAGCGGCTCTTTCAATGTAAACTGCAGCTGGAGAGAGTCTTTGTGAAACATACTTCCTGATTGCAGTACGAATGTTTGTGATTGGCTGCAAAGTTTGAATGTGATTGGATGGTGAAGGACACCAATTATAGTATTACAATATAAACCCATTGTGACATCACTCCCAATCACCCAATCACAATCTTTACTTTCCCCCATCCCTCATTAGCATAGAGCTGTGGGATTGTCTATTTAATCCGCACTCGGAAGGGGATTTGGTTTATTTCTGAGTCCGAAATTGAAACTGAAGATGGTTGAGGAGAAGAAGAAAGCAGCTGCTAAGAAGGGCGCCAAGAAAACTGTGAGTAAACCATCAGCAAAGGGCGGTAAGAGGCGGAGAAAGTCGAGGAAGGAGAGTTACTCCATCTACATCTACAAAGTGATGAAGCAGGTTCACCCCGACACCGGCATCTCCTCCAAGGCCATGAGCATCATGAACTCGTTTGTGAACGATATTTTCGGGCGCATCGCGGGTGAGGCTTCCCGCCTGGCCCATTACAACAAGCGCAGAACCATCAGCTCCCGGGAGATACAGACCGCCGTGCGCCTGCTGCTGCCCGGGGAGCTGGCCAAGCACGCCGTGTCGGAAGGGACAAAGGCGGTGACCAAGTACACCAGCTCCAAGTAAAACTACACAATGGACTGAAAAACATCCCAAACACAACGGCTCTTTTAAGAGCCACCCACAATCTCTCTGAAAAAGCTACATCATCATCTCTCTGGTTTTAATTTGTTTTGTTTTTTTATACGGAGAGTCTGGAACTTTCTAATTGCCTTTCTGATCTCTTTTAGCCCCATGGATTCTGGGTGATTCAGTTTCACTGTCTGAGATCTTTGTGTCTCTACTTAATAATGCCGCGTAAATTAATTACTGATCACTGAGCCCATGTGCGCTTTGATCTCGGACTATTCTCCGTCCTTTTTGAAACAGTCTGTAAGCGGCGGCAGAAAGTCTCTCACAGCATTCTGGAAGCGGACACATTTCAGGTCAATCTTTGTCAAGATACCGCATCACTGATTCTAGATTGAACCTATTTGTGGGAGACAAAAGTGGAGAGAAGATTTTTACTGTCAGGAGTTGAAATGAGAGACTGAGGTTTCCTACAACAGCGGGGTTTCTAGTAAATGTACTTATTATTGAGGCCGAGCTTGAACAAGGGAAACAAGTGACTTGAGAACTGATCTGTCAGCTTATTGACGAAATAGTACAATAGCGAAAATGGACGCGCACATGGGGTCAGTGATCAGTAATTAATTTACACGGCATTATTAAGTAGACACAAAGATCTCAACAGTGAACCTGAATCACCCAGAATCCATGGGGTTAAAACAGATATCACAAAGGCAATTAGAAAGTTCCAGACCCTTTATATAAAAAAAAACAAATTGATACTGTCGGGATGATGGTGTAGCTTTTTCAGAGAGATTGTGGGTGGCTCTTAAAAGAGCCGTTGTGTTTGGGATGTTTTTCAGTCCATTGTGCAGTTTTACTTGGAGCTGGTGTACTTGGTCACCGCCTTTGTCCCTTCCGACACGGCGTGCTTGGCCAGCTCCCCGGGCAGCAGCAGGCGCACGGCGGTCTGGATCTCCCGGGAGCTGATGGTTCTGCGCTTGTTGTAATGGGCCAGGCGGGAAGCCTCACCCGCGATGCGCACGAAAATATCGTTCACAAACGAGTTCATGATGCTCATGGCCTTGGAGGAGATGCCGGTGTCGGGGTGAACCTGCTTCATCACTTTGTAGATGTAGATGGAGTAACTCTCCTTCCTCGACTTTCTCCGCCTCTTACCGCCCTTTGCTGATGGTTTACTCACAGTTTTCTTGGCGCCCTTCTTAGCAGCTGCTTTCTTTTTCTCCTCAACCATCTTCAGTTTCAAATTCAAACACAGAAATAAACCAAACCCCTTCCGAGTGCGGATTAAATAGACAATCCCACAGCTCTATGCTAATGAGGGATGGGGGAAAGTTAAGATTGTGATTGGGTGATTGGGAGTGATGTCCAAACGATTTTATATTGTAATTCTCTAATTGGTGTCTTCCGCCATCCAATCAGAATAAATATTTGCAACCAATCACAAACACCCTTACTGCAATCTGTAAGTATATTTCACAAAGACTCTCTCCAGTCCCAGTTTATAGTAAAACAGTCGCTCCCTGTGTAAAGCTCCCTGGAAATGTCCTGGCTGTTGTTGGGAGGACACTTTTTGACTGATTCTGTGTCGTTGTGTCTCTGCTATTGCATGTGAGTGTGCAATTAATTCCGTTTATTTTACTCTCTGCTACTGTGTTTGAGTGTTTTATGTAATTTGGTCGCTCTCAGTCTCTGGTTCCGTGTCAGTGCGCCATTTTCCCACACTCTCTTGGCCAGTCTGGACATAGCAGTGGAAGCCTTTCCCATGCACTTGTTGACTTCTGCATCGGGAGACAGGTTACTGGTGATAGTTGAGCCTGGATAGGTAAACTCTTGAACCACTTCCAGAGCGTGTTCGCCCATATTGATGGATGGAGTATTTATAATGACCTGTCCCATGATGTTCGTTTTCATGAGGCTGATGGTTAGGCCAAATTCGTTGCAGGCAGCCGCAATGCTGTCAATGAGTCTCTGCAGACACTCTTCAGTGTGGGATGTTAATGCAGCATCGTCAGCAAAGAGGAGTTCCCTGATGCGAACTTTCTGTACTTTGCTCTTCGCTCTTAGACGGGCAAGGTTGAACAAACTGCCATCTGATCTTGTGTGGAGGAAAATTCCTTCTTCTGAAGACTTGAACGCATGTGAGAGCAGCAGGGAGAAGAAGATCCCAAACAGTGTAGGTGCGAGAACACTGCTATGTCCAGACTGACCAAGTAAGTGTGGGGAAATGGCACACTGACACGGAACACAAAAGTCCAAGTATATCAAGCCTGTGTCCTCAGTACTTTGCTCTATGGCAGCGAGGCATGGACAACGTATGTCAGCCAAGAGTGACGTCTCAATACATTCCATCTTTGCTGCCTCTGGAGAATCCTTGGCATCAGGTGGCAGGACCGTATCTCCAACACAGAAGTCCTTGAGGCGGTCAACATCCCCAGCACATACACCCTACGGAGCCAGCGGCGCTTGAGATGGATTGGCCATGTGAGCCGCATGGAAGATGGCAGGATCCCCAAGGACACATTGTACAGCAACCTTGTCACTGGTATCAGAACCACCGACCATCCATGTCTCTGCTTTAAAGTCGTTTGCAAACACGACATGAAGTCCTGTGAGATTGATCACAGGTCGTGGGAGTCAGTTGCCAGTGATCGCCAGAGACGGCGGACAGCCATGAATGCGGAGCTAAAGTACGGTGAGTCGAAGAAACATAGCAGTTGGCAGGAAAAAAGACAGAAGCTCAAGGGGAGAGACAACTGTGTAACAGCCCCGACAACCAATTTTATCTGCAGCACCTGTGGAAGAGTCTGTCACTCTAGAATTTGCCTTTATAGCCATTCCAGACACTGCTTCACAAACCACTGACAAGCTCCAGGCGCTTACCCATTGTCTCTCGAGACAAGGAGGCCAAAGAAGAAGAAGAAGAAAAGAAGTCTCCGGTGCTGTGTGGATTCTTTCTGTATCTATCAGACTCTAGGACTGTGAGTGTGATATCCATTCTGTATCTGTCAGTCTCTGGTACTGTGAGTGTGACATCCATTCTGTATCTATCAGACTCTAGGACTGTGAGTGTGAGGAGATGAGGTGGAGTGTTGCGGCAAGGATGATGGGAAAGAGCATTGGTGCGATGACACAGCTTTGCTCGACCCCAGTTTGCATTGGGATTGGGTCAATGGTAGGTCCGTTGGGAAGGATTACAGCTTGCATGTCATCATGCAGTCGTCAGAGGATGATGATGAATTTCTCTGGGCAGCCAAATTTGAGGACGTTCCATAATCCCTCCTGGTTGGGAGAGTCGAAGGCCTTTGTCAGGTCAGAGAAGACCAGGTAGAAAGGTTGTTGCTGCTCCCTACATTTTCTTGGAGTTGTCTTGCTGTGAAGATCATGTCCATTGTGCTTCTTGATGGACAGAATCCACATTGTGATTCCAGGAGGAGCTCTTCAGCCACGGGGAGGAGGCAGTTGAGAAGGACTCTTGTGATGGCCTTCCCTGTGGCGGACAGCAGGGATACCCCTCTGTAGTTACCACAGTCAGTCTTGTCACCTTCTTGAAAGATGATCACTATTACAGTGTCTCGGAGATCCCCTGTCATGCTCTCCTCCTTCCAAATGAGGGAAATGAGACCATGTATTTGTGACAAGAGTGCTTCTCTGCCAGATTTTAGAATTTTGATGGGAATTCCATCTGTGCCAGCGGCCTTATTGTTTTTTAGCTGTCAGATGGCCTTTTCAATCTCTGTCAGCCTGGAATTGTGCTGACAGCACGGTGGGTAGCATGCTGTGGAATGCGGTCAAGGGCACTCGCATCAAGGACTGAGTCACGATTGAGGAGATCTTCAAAGTGCTCCTTGCAACGAGTGCAGACTGCCTATCCTTGATCAGTGTCACTCCATTCTTTTGCTCTCAGTAGGGTAGGTCCTTGGGTACGTGGGCCGTGAATGGTCTTGACTGTGCTGAAGAATCCACACATGTCGTGGCTGTCAGCAAGTTTTTGTTGTTCCAGTGTTCTTTCAGCCCATCAGCTGTTCTTTAGGTTGCATGTGTAGATCTACTCTACAGGACGAGTGGGAAACTATTTAACCTATGTTGCCTCCAGTCCAGATGTAAGGCCACTCCAACCTCTGTCATCAAGCTGCAGTATGCTGACGACGCCTGCGTATGCGCACACTCAGAGGCCAAGCGTCAAACCCTGATCAATGCATTCACGGAGGTGTATGAAATAATTGGCCTTAAGCAAAACATCCAGAAGACAAAGGTCCTCTACCAGCCTGCTCCCCGACACTGCCCCTCGACTATCAAGATCCACAGCGAACCACTGGGCAATGTGGATCACTGCTCAGACCTTGGGAACCTCCTGTCACCAAGGGCAGATATCGACAATGACACTCAGCATCACGTCTAGTGTGTCAGCGTAGCCTTCAGTCCTCTGAGGAAAAGAATGTTTGATGACAAAGAACTCAAATCAGACACCAAGCTCATGGTTGACATGGCTGCAGTGTTACCTGCCCTCCTGTATGTGTCAGAAACATGGATATTGTACAGCAGACATCTCAAAGCCCTGGAGATATATCACCGGTGGTGATTCCGCAAGATGCTGCAAATTCAGTTGCAGGACAGGCGCTGCAATATCAGTGTCCTCTCTCAGGCCAACATCCCCAGTATCCAGACACTGGTCATGGCTAGTCAGTTATGTTGGATGGGCCACATCATCCCCATGCCTGACGCCAGAGTCCCAAAACAAGCTTTCTACTCTGAACTCCATCAGGGCAAGAAGCTACCAGGAGGGCAGAGGAAACATTACAAGAATTTCCTTCAAGACATCCTGAAAAAACGTGACATCTGCACTGATTCATGGGCATCTCTTGCCTGAGACCACCCAAAATGGAGAAGAAGCATCCGCGAAGGTGCCAGCCAGTTTGAAATTCGTCGACATGCCCAGGAAGCAAACAGTGGAAGGAGTATTTGGAAATTGGAGAATCCCATTCACCCACTTCACCAAGCACCATCTGCCCCACCTGTGGCCGAGTGTGTGGATCAAGAATTGGACTATTCAGTTACCTAAGGACCCACAACCCTGGAGTGGAAGAAAGTCATCCTCATTCCCAAGGGAGTTCCGAAGAAGAAGTTTAGTGTGACATCCATTCTGCATCTGTCAGTCTCTGGTATTGAATATGAGTGTGGGATTCATTCAGTATCTGTCGGTCCCTTGTACTGTGTTTGAGTGCAGTTTTCAGGCTGTATCTATTAGTATCTTGTGTGTGAGTTTTGTATTCATCTGCATCTTTCAACCTTGAACACATTATTTGAGTTTTGTAGTCATTCTGAACAGACCCTTGGTAATGTATGTGTGTTTGAGGGTAATTGTTTACCTGTTAATCTGTTGTCCTGTACATGAGCGTGAGATTCATTCTGTATAACTCTATCTCTGTTCTTGTTGTGTGTGTGTGATTCATTCTATATGCTCCATCTCTGGTATCACATATATGTGTGGTATCAATTCCATTTCTGTCATTTCTGGTACTGTATGTGAGTGTTTACTTCATTCTGTAACTGTCAGTCTCTGGCACTGTCTGCATGTTCTGGATCCATTTTGTAACTATCAGTCTCTCGCGCAGTGTGAATGTGGAATTAATTTTGTATCTCTCCATCTCTAGTGTCATGTGTAAATTTGGAGTTCATTCTGAATTGGTCATTGGTACTGGATCTGCCATTCTCTAGTACAGTTTGTGAATGTGGGATTCATTCTGTACCTGTCACTCACTGGTACTTTGTGAAAGTTTGCAATACATTCTGTATCTGTCGGCCTCTGGTAGTGTGTGTGATTGTGGGATGAATTAATTAGCAGTCAGTGGTGCTCGATGTGAATGTGGAAATCATTCTGTAACTCAGTCTGATATTGTTCTGTGAGGGTGGGAATCACATATATCTTTCAATCCCTGGTGCTGTGTGTGAGCATGGGTTTCATTCTGTACCTGTCAGTCATACTGTACGTATCTGTGGGATTTATTCTGTACCTTTCAGTCTCTGGTATTTTGTACGAAAGTGGGATTAATTCTAGATCCACTGCCACACACTGGTTGAGTGTGTGTGTGTGTGTGTGTGTGTGTAAGAAGATAAAAAGATACAAAATAGGAGCAGGAGATGGCCATTTGGTTCATCGAGCCTGCTCTGCCATTCAATAAGATCGAGGTTGTTCTGATTGTGGCCTTAACTCCACTTTCTTGCCTGCGCCCATGACCATTGACTGCCTTTTAGATCAAAAATCTGTCTATCACAGCCTTGAATATATTCAATGACCCAGCCCCCACAGTCCTCTGGAGAACAGAATTCCAAAGATGAACAACCCTCTGAGCGAAGAAATTCCTCCTCATCTCCTTCTTGAATGGGAGGCCACTTATCTTGAAACTGTGGCCCCTAATTCTACATTCCCCCACAAGGAGAAACATCCTCTCAGCATCTACCTGTCCAGCCCACTGAGAATCTTATAGGTTTCAATAAGATCACCTCTCAATCTTCTAAACTCCAGTGAGTAGAGGCCCAATCTGCTCAACTTTTTCTCATAAGACAATCCAACTTCCCAAGTATCAGCCGAGTGAACCTTCCCTGAACTGATTCCAATGCAAGTATAGCCCTCCTTAAGTAAGGAGACCAAAACTGTGTGGAGTACTTTAGTTGGGATGTCACTAATGCCCTGTACAGTTACAGCAAATCTTCCCTACTTTTAAACTCAATTCCCCTCTCTAAAAATGCCAACATTCCAGTTGCCTTCCTAATTACTTGCTATAGCTGCATGCTAACTTTTTTGTAATTCATGTACCTGGACACACAGATTCCTTGGTACAGCAGCATTCTGCAGTCTCTCTCTATGTAAGTAATATTCTGTTTTTCTATTCTTCCTGCCAAAGTAGACAATCTTACATTTTCCCATATTATACTCCATCTGCCAAACTTTTTCCCACTGATTTAACCTAGCTATATCTCTTTGCAGACACTTTGTGTCCTTCTCACAACTTGCTTTCCTCCCTATCGTTGTACCATCCATAAATTTGGATTTACACTCGGTCCCTTCATGCAAGTTATTAATAAAGACCATAAAGATTGAGGCACCAGCACTGATCTCTGTGGCACTCCATTAGTTACAGTTTGCCAATTTGAAAATTCCCCAATTATCCCCACTCTGTTTCTTGTGAGTTAGCCAATACTGTATCCATGTGCGTGCAGTTTTCAGATTGTGTCTATCAGTGTCTGTTACTCTGAGTTTTGGACTCTTTCTCAATCTCTCAGTGCTACTATTTGTGTGTTAGGTTGCTTTAGATGACTCAGGCTGAGGTACTGTCAGTGAGTGCAGTAATCAACCTATACCTTTCAGCATCTGGCACCTAGCATGGGTTTCAAAATCACTCTCTAACTGTCAGTGTCTGGTACTCTGTGAGAGTGTGAGATTCATTATATAACCTTCCGTCACTGGGACTGGTGCAAGTCTGGATTTATTCTACATAAAAATTCAGCACAGCAACAGGCCACTGATGTGGTAGGTTTTAAGCAGATAGGTAGATACATAAATCCTGTTTGAGGTTTTGCCCAGTATTAAATAGTATCTGTCACTGTGAACACAATAGTGAA
This sequence comes from Heterodontus francisci, assembly GCF_036365525.1. NCBI lineage: Eukaryota > Metazoa > Chordata > Chondrichthyes > Heterodontiformes > Heterodontidae > Heterodontus > Heterodontus francisci. The sequence goes on from NC_090405.1 coordinate 21,942,815, forward strand.
ATATAATGTATCCTACAATCTGATACAGGATTGATGTGCAAGTGTAACTCAGGCTGTACTCATCAATTTGATCAGTGCCATTCAGTCTAACTCTGAGTGAGAATCTTGGACTTGCATGTAAAATGAGCTCAGTCTGGAATTGTACAGCATCTTCCATCTGACACTATATGAGGTTTGAGGACTGGTACGTAATTTATAGCTCAAACTATACGAATCAAATTTATAATGTATCTTTTTGTTTCACAATCCGGATGAGTTTTAAAGTGGAATCTGAGTTTGTACCTCTGCAATCTGATTATGCACTTGAGATTTGTATCTAATGTATATGTCTGGACACATTATGGGAATTAATACTGATAATAAAGTCAAAACCCGTGTAAATATTAGGCTGGTATTTAACTTGAATCTCGGAGCACTTCATTGAGATTATTTCTGTAAGTTTGAAACAGCAACCATGTGTCAGTTCTATGTGTATTTAATTTGGAGCTGAGGTTGCTCTATTGTGAGATTGACACACTGATAATTTGATAGTGGGTGAGAATTTGGACTGGGATTTGTGTATCTACCTGTCAGTGGTACTGAGTTGGGGTGACATGAAAACAACGTGCGTCTCTCCTGCTCCATTTGATTGATGGATTGAAAATGTGTCTCTGGATCTGTTTTTGCTGTCTGAGACTGTGGAACTGATGACCTGTCTGTGTCTCTGCGCTCTGTGAGTGATAACGTACGGACTGTGTGTGAGAAGGAGCTGGTGACACTCTTCCTTGTAACTTGGTGGAGGAAACCACATTTTTTTTTGGTTCATTCAATTATTTGCCTGTTTGAACAAAAGAATGTTTATAATTCAAATACTGGTGAGGTAGAAGATACAGGATTTTAATGAGTTTAATCTCTCATAATAATTATAAACGCCCACAAAGGAAGCCCAGCCATACAAATATTATCATTGTTTGACTGCACTGCAGTAACAGGTTCTTCCCATTCTGTCTCCATCCCCTTGTCCACACACAACCCGAGAATGGCCTCTCCCTTCCCCCACTCACTCCATGTTCCGGGACCAGTTCCTGCTCCACTCCGCCTCTTACAAACAGCCCCCGCCTGCCCCTGAACTTGCCCCGGACTCGATGCTGATCTCTGAGTCTATCTGCGGACACGCTCCAAAAGCGATGTGCTGCTGGAAGGAGGCTGCTGTTTGCTCCCTTCCACCGGGACTGGGATCTCTCCATTCGCGGCTGTTTTAAACCATCTCCTTCCGCTCACAGGCAGTGCTGGGGGAGGGGAGCGCAGGCGCAGATTTCTGCAACAATTCCGCAAACAGAAACATGGACAATTTCCGACACAGAATGAGGCCATTCGGCCCATCATGTCCGTGCCAGCGCAAAGAGAGCGATTCAGCCTCATCCCACAGTTTCTTGTTATTGGACAGTGAAGTGTGGAAACAGAAGCGGACAGTCAGGATGTGGGGATTTACACAAAGAGAATCTATTATAGGCACCAGGTGAAAAGTGTGAAGGACACATTTTAAACAGTGGCTGTTTGGTTTCGCTTGAACGGTTAGACCATGGGAGCGGGAACTGGAAATCTGACCTGTGTAAAAGTCCCTGCTCCGTCGGTCAGTCCCATTCATGGCCCAGTGGATTGTTTCTGGATGTCATTTAATTGTTGTAAAATGGCCAAAGCCCCTGGTATGCAGTAGCTGGGGGCTGCAGGACTGCAGTGGAATCAGACACTGACTCTGTTTGCATTGCTGGGTTTCCTTTGTGATTGTTCATAATGATTATTAATTGAAAAATTGTTTTGGTCACTTTTGTATCTTCTACCACATCTCTTCCTGAATTATAATAAATACATTTCCTTTCTACAGGCAAATACTTGATGGAAGCAGAATAAATGTCGTGATTCCTCGACACAAGAGGAAGTGCAGCCAGCTCCTCACACACAGTAAGTACAGTATCACTCACAGAGAGCAGAGACATCAGTTCCACAATCACCGCCAGCAGAAGTAGTCAGACCGGCACTGATCCCAAGTTCCAGAGACCAACAGTCAATCCAACAGTCACACAGAGCAGGAAAGATTGAACTTGTTTCCATTTCACCACAACTCAGTCCCACTGACAGGTAGTTACATCAATCCCAGTCCAAAATCACACCCACTATCAGATTGCAAGGCACTGTGTCACTGTCACAAGAGAGCAGCCTGAACTACAAATTCAATGTCAGATAGAACAGACAAACAGTACCTGATTGTAAAGTACAGAATTAATCTCAATAATGTACCCAGACTGCAGACTGAGCTCCATGTTACACACCACTCCACAAATCTCACAAATAGTCAGAGTGGAAGACACAGTATTAATTCCATTTCTGCAAACTGAATGAACCTGACCATTACATACCAGGACATAAAACATATTGTAAGATGAAAGGACACAGACCTGAAATGTTAATTCTGTTTCTCTCTCCACATACGCTGCCTGAACTGTTGAGTATTTTGAGCATTTTTGTTTTTTTAAATTTCATATTTCCAGAATCTGCAGAATTTTGCTTTTATTTTAGAGTTAAAGAAACATTGCATTGTGAGGTGAGAGTGACTGCCCTTGACATCAAGGCAACCTTTGACCATTAATGGCACCAAGGAGCCCGAGCAAAACTAGTGTAAATGGGAATCATGGCAAAACTCTCTGCTGGTTGGAGTCATACCTAGCACTAAGGAAGATGGCTGTGGTTGTTCAGGTCAATCATCTCAGTCTCAGAACATTACAGCTGGAATTCCTTAGGCTCGTGTTCTAGGCCCAACCATCTTCAGCTGCTTCATCAATGACCTTCCCTCCATCACAAGGCCGAAAGTCGGAATGTTCACTGATGATTGCGCAATGTTCAGCACCATTCATGACTCCTCAGCTACTGAAGCAGCCCGTGCCCAGATGCAGCAAGACCTGGACAACATCCAGGCTTGGGCTGATAAGTGGCAAGTAACATTCGCGTCAGATAAGTGCCAGGCAATGACCATCGCAAACAAGAGAGAATCTAATCATCTCCTCTTGATGTTCAGTGGCATTACCATAACTGAATCCCCCACCATCAACATTTGGGGGCGGGGGGAGGGGGTTACCATTGACCATGAACTGAACTGGACCAGCCACATAAATGCCGTGGTGACAAGAGCAGGTCACAAGCTAGGAACTCTGTGGTGAGTAACTTACCTCCTGTCTCCCCAAACCTATCCACCATTCACAAGACACAAGTCAGGAGTATGATGGAAAACTCCCAACTTGCCTGGATGAGTGCAGCTCCAACAACACTCAAGTAGCCTGCTTGATTGCTCCCAAGCACCACCTTCAACAATCACCCCATTCACCACTGATGCACAGAGGCAGCAGTGCGTACCATCTACAAGGTGCACTGCAGCAACACACGAAAGCTCCTTTGACAGTACCTTCCAAACCTGGAACTTCTACTACTGAGGAGGACAAGGGCAGCAGTTGCAAGGGAACACTACCACTTGCAAATTCCCCTCCAATTCACAGATCATCCTGACTTGGAACTATATCGCCATTCCTTCATTGTCGCTGGGTAAAAATCCTGGAACTCCCTTCCAAACAGCACTGTTGGTGTTCCTACATCTCAAGAACTGCAGTGGCTCAAGAAGGCAGCTCACCACCACTTTGTCAAGGGCAATTTGGATTGGGCAATAAATGCTAGCATAGCCAGTGATGCCTACATTCCACAAACAAATGAAAAAAGTGAGGAAATAGTGAAGGGCTTTTTTAGAATACATGGAGACATGCTTCCACTTGTGGTGGCGTCTGAAACAAGAGCCAAAATATAAAATCGTCATTCATAAAACCAATGAGGAATTCATGAAAAATGTATTTACGCAGTGAATGGTTCGAATCTGGAATTTGTTATCACAGGGAGAGGTTGGGGTGAATAGTATCAATGCACTGAAGGGGAGGTGGAACAAATGAACAATTGTATGTGGAGAAAGGAATCGAGGGATATACATCTCGAGCTTCATTTAAAAAAATTTTTTGCATGTGAAGCAGGATGGCTGGAAATATATGTCGAGCAGAGAGCAGTTGGGACGATCCCAGTGCAGTGTTTTGTCTGGATGGATCTGCCCAGAACACTTGCGATGCAGGAGCTGGGAGCTTCAGTACTTCAGTGGAGGCAGATAATGACACCGGTTTTTATTTGTGGATGTTCTTAATGATTATTGATTGAGAAATTAAATTGACCTCTTTGATATTATGCACCGCATCTGTTCTTGAGTTATCAGATATATTTTTTTCTTCATGCAGGCAAATACTTGAAGATATTGTGATGAATGTGATGGTTGCTGCACTCGAGGCACAAGGAACAGTGCAGCCAGCTCCTCTCACACACAGTAGGTACATTATCACTCAGAGTACAGATAGTTCATCAGTTCCCTGGTCTCAGACTGCAGAAGTAGTCAGGCTCACATTGATCCCAAGTTCCAGAGACACATTTTCAATCCAACAACCAAACAAAGCAGGAGAGAAAGAAGTTTTTTCCATTTCACCCCGATTGAGTCCCACTGACAGTCAGATACTTCAATCCCACGTCAAAATCACAGCCACTAGCAGATTGAAATGCAATGTGTCAATCTAACAAAGAACAAAGAACAGTACAGCACAGGAACAGGCCATTCGGCCCTCCAAGCCTGCGCCGATCTTGATGCCTGCCTAAACTAAAACCTTCTGCACTTCCGGGGTCCGTATCCCTCTATTCCCTTCCTATTCATGTATTTGTCAAGATGCCTCTTAAACGTCGCTATCGTACCTGCTTCCACCACTTCCCCCGGCTGCAAGTTCCAGGCACTCACCACCCTCTGTGTAAAGAACTTGCCTCGCACATCCCTCTAAACTTTGCCCCTCGCACTTTAAACCTATGTCCCCTAGTAACTGACTCTTCCACCCAGGGAGAAAGATTCTGACTATCCACTCTGTCCATGCCGCTCATAACTTTGTCAACCTCTATCATGTCGGCCCTCCACCTCCGTCGTTCCAGTGAAAACAATCCGAGTTTATCCAACCTCTCCTCATAGCTAATGCCCTCCAGACCAGGCAACATCCTGGTAAACCTCTTCTGTACCCTCTCCAAAGCCTCCACGTCCTTCTGGTTGTGTCGCGACCAGAATTGCATGCAATATTCTAAGTGTGGCCGAACTAAAATTCTGTACAGCTGCAGCATGACTTGCCTATTTTTATACTCTATGCCCCGACCGATGAAGGAAAGCATGCCATATGCGTTCTTGACTACCTTATCCACCTGCGTTGCCACTTTCAGTGACCTGTGGACCTGTACGCCCAGATCTCTCTGCCTGTCAAATATAATGCAGACTGAGCTAGCAATTAAATATCAGATAGAATTGGCACACGCTACTGATTGAATGGCACAGAATCTAACCTAGTGATGTACCCTGAGATTTAAATTAAATATCATACCCAAAGCTCACACCCATTCATTCTAAAGGATGTTTAAACATCCCCATAGTGTACCCTGAGGTACAAGTTACATACAAGTCCAACATTCATTGCAGTGAATGTTTCAAAGGTGCTGAAAGATATTGTAAGCTGAGACACAAATTAAATACCAGTTCAGACCTCGCCCACACTGTGAAATTGAAAGAGACAGAATCAATTCCATCAGTGTAGATTGATATAAACATTACATAGCATTCTAAAAAGTGATGCAATATCAAACTAAAATACAGTATCAATTCCACCAGACCCCCACCACCCTCTGGCTAAAAAGTATTTTCCTCATCTCCCCTGTGATCTTTCTGCCAATCACTTTGAATCTATTCCCCTAGTCACTGATCTCTTTGCTAAGGTAAACAGGCCCTTCACTTCAATTCTATCCAGACTCCACAAATTTTGTACATGCCAGTCAGATCTCCCCTCAGCCTTCTCTGTGCCAAGGAGAATAGCCCCAGCCTATCCAATCTTTCCTCAAAGCTGCATTTTTCCAGTCCCGGCAACATCCTCGTAAATCTCCTCTGTCCCCTCTCTAGTGCAATTACATCCTTTCTGTAATGAGGTGATCAGAACTGCACACAGTACTCAAGTTGTGGCCTGACTAATGATTTATACAGTTCCAGCATAACCTCCCTGCTCTTATATTCTATACCTCAGCTAATAAAGGAATGGATTCCATATTGTCTTCTTACCACCTTATCGACCTGTCCTGCTACCTTCAGGGATCTGTGGACATTTACTCCAAGGTACCTCACTTTCTCTACACCTCTCAACATTTTCCTCTTAATCGTGTATTCCTTTGCCTTGTTTGACCTCCCCAAATGCATCACCTCACACTTCTCTGGATTGAGTTCCATTTGTCATTTTTCTGTGCATCTGACCAGACCATGAAGATCTTCCTGCAGCCAACAGCTATCCTCCTTGCTATTTACCACACAGCCAATCAAAATTTCAATCAAGTTGGTCAGACAAGATCTTCCCTTAACAAATCCATGCTGACTATCCTTGATTAATCTGTGCATTTCTAAGTGACATTTTATCCTGTTACTCAGAATAGATTCCAATAATTTGCCCACTACTGAGGTTAGACTGACTGTCCTGTAATTATTCGGTCTATCCCTCACTCCTTTTTTAAACAGAGGTACAATGTTTGCAGTCTTCCAATCCTCCAGCATCACACCTGTATCCAGTGAGGTCTGGAAAACGATGGTCAAACCTTCCGCTGTTTCCTCTCTTGCTTCTTTTATCAGCGTGGGGTACATTTCATCCATCCCTAGTGATTTATCAACTTACAAATATGCTATTTGTATGTCCTGTCACTAATATGTCCTCTCTCCCTCTATTGATCACATCCAATACTTCATACCCTTCTTCCTTAACTCCAATATCTGCATCATCACCCTCTTTTGTGAAGACAGATGCAAAGTATTTATTAAGAACAGTGCCAACATCTTCTGCCCCTACACATAGGTTACCTTCATGATCTTTTATGGGCCCTACTCTTTCCATAGTTATCCTTTTTCTGTTAATGTATTGATAAAACATCTTTGTGCGAACCTTGATTTTGATTGCCAATATTCTTTCATGCCCTCTCTTAGCTTTCCTAATTTCAATGTTGATATCCCCCCTCCACATTCTATACACCTCTCGGCTTTCAGCAGTATTGAGTTCTCTGAGTCGGGCATAAGCTTTCCGTTACTGCCTTATAATACTACCTTATAAAATCCATGGGGCTCTAGATTTGGCCTTCCCACCCTTTTTCTTTGTGGGAACATATTGACTCTGAACCCCTGGAATCTCCCCTTTGAGTGCTTCCCACTGCTCTGACATTGATTTACCTTCAAGTAGTTGTTTCCAGTCCACTTTTGCTAATTCACTCCTCAGCTTAGTAAAGTTGTCCTTGCCCCAACTGAGAACTTTAACTCCTGTTCTATCCTTGTCCTTTACATAATTATGTTAAAACTGACTGAATTATGATCACTACCACCAAAATGCTCTCCCACTGCCACTCCTTCCACCTGCCTATCTTCATTTCCTAAAACTACATCTAAAACTGCACCCTCTCTTGTTGGACTTGCTACATATTGGCTAAATAAGTTCTCCTGAATGCACCTCAAGACTTCTGCTCCCTCAATTTCTTTCACACTAAAAGTATCCCAGTTCATGTTGGGGTGGTTAAAATCCCCTACTATTACTGCCCTATTGTTCTTGCACTTCTCAGAGATTTGCCTACATATCTGCTCTTCTATCTCCTGTTTGGGGGTCTAAAGCACACTCTCAGCAGTGTGATTGCCCCTTTTTTGTTCCTCAGCTCAATCTATACGGCCTCATTTGATAAACCTTCCAACATATCATCCGTCTTCACAGCTGTAATAGTTACTTTGAGCAAAACTGCCACCCCCCCTCCTTTCTTATCCCCCTCCCTATCACATCTGAAAACCCTTTAACCAGGAATGTTGAGCTGCTATTCCTGTCCCTCCTTAAGCCATGTTTCTGTAATAGCTGTGATATCATACTGCCACATGTCTATTTGTGCCCTCAGCTCATCTGCTTTATTTTCTATACTCCTTGCATTGAAATAGATATGCTTGAGCACTGCCAAACTCTTTTTAAATTTTCTAACCTTTGTTTCCTCTTTCTTCCAGACTCATCCATTAATTTTGTGACTTCCATTTTCATTTCTGATTTTGTCCCATCTGACTCTACCTTCCGGTTCCCATCCCCCTGCTAAATGAGTTTAAACCCTCGCCAACAGCACTAGCAAAATGTCCCGCAAGGAACTCTGTCCAGGCTCTGTTCAACTGCAATCCGTGGGACCTGTCCCAAGAATCTAAAGCCCTCCCTCCTGCACCATCTTTCCAGACACACGTTCATCTGTCTTATCCTTTTATTCCTGTACTCACTTGCGCATGGCACTGGGAATAATCCGGAGATTACTACTTTTGATGCCTTGCTTGCTAATTTCTTACCTAGCTTCATAAATTCTGACTGCAGGACAACATCCTTATTTCTACCTATGTTGTTGGTTCCGATGTGGACCACAAATGCTGGCTGTTCACCCTCACCCTTCAGGATGCTCTGTAACTGCTCAATGACATCCTTGACCCTGGCACCAGGGAGGCAACACACCATTCCTGGATTCACGTCTGTGGCCACAGAAACAGCTGATTGTTCCCTTCACTATTGAATCATCTATCACTATGGCTTTTCCAATCTTCCCTGTATCCACCTTTGCAGCTGAGTCACCCATGGTGCCATGGACTTGGATCTGGCTGCACTCCCCTGGTGAAGCATCATTGTCCTCCGTATTCAGAAGTGAATACCTGTTGGAGAGTGAGATGCACTCAGGATGTCCTGCACTTCCTGCCTGATTCTTTTTGACTGCCTTGTGGTCACCCATTCCCTCTCTCCCTGCGTACTCTTAAGCTGTGGGGTGACCACATCTAAGAACATGCTTTCCATGTAACTCTCCTCATGAATGCACAGCAGTGTCTCCAGCTGCTGCTCAAGTTCCAAACCCAGAGCTCAAGCAGCCGCAATTGACAACACTTACTTGCACAAATGTTTTTTTTATTTCCAAAATATACTTTATTCATAAAGATCTGTAAAAAATACATTCCAAAACAGTTCCAAACAGCACCAAGTCAAAAAATACAAACAGTGCAAAGGAGGTCAGTTTCCTTCAATACAGGAGTGAGTTGCCTCACAACCCTTCCATTTCATTTTTCATGCCATATACATTTTATGGCAAACGAAAATTTTCCCGCTGCAGTTTGAGGGGTTTTCCATGGATCCAGCCCCTCAGTTCAGCTTGGTGGGGGGAGCTTACATGGTGGTCTTTCCCCATTGAGCCTTTGCTGTGGCTACCCCAAGCTTTAGTGCGTCCCTCAACACGTAGTCCTGGACCTTGGAGTGTGCCAGTCTGCAACATTGGACAACTCTTTGCGCTGGAAGACCAGCAAGTTTTGGGCAGACCAAAGAGTGTCTTTCACCGAATTGATAGTCCTCCAGCAGCAGTTGTGGTTATCTCGGTGTGTGTCCCTGGGAACAGCCCGCAGAGCACAGACTCCTGTGTTACAGAGCTGCTTGGGATGAACCTCGACAAAAACCAATGCATCTCTTTCCACACCTGCTTTGCAAAGACACATTCCAGAAGAAGCTGGGCAACCATGTCATCCCCACCACAGCCACTTCGAGGGCATTGTGCGGAGGGGGTGAGACTTCGGGCGTGCAGGAAGGATCTGACGGGGAGGGCTCTTCTCACCACCAGCCAAGCTACACCTTGGTGCTTGTTTGAAAGTTCTGGTGATGAGGCATTCCGCCAAATGATTTGGCGGTCTGCTCTGGTAACCATCCGACAGGATCCACCATCTCCTTTTCCCGTAGGGCCTTGAGGACATTCCGTGCAGACCACTGCCTGATGGATTGGTGGTCAAAGGTGTTTTCCACAGAAACTGTTCCACGAAGGATTGGTGGTACGGCACAGTCCAACTAGATGGAGCGTTCCACGGCAATGCGACCAGGCCCTTCCTTCACAACACTGGGGACAGAGAGAATCTCAGCACGTAGTGACACTTGGTGTTGGCGTATTGGGGATCTGCACACCGCTTGATGCAGCCGCACACGAAGGTAGTCATCAGGATGAGGGTGATATTGGGTACATTATGCCCGCCCTTATCCAGAGGTTTGAACATCGTGTCCCTTTGGACCCGCTCCATTTTGGATCCAGAGATGCAGCTGAAAATGACTCGGGTGATCGCCACAGCGCAGGAATGGGGTATGGGCCAGACCTGTGCCACTTACAGCAACAACGTGAGCGCCTCGCACCTGATGACCAGGTTCTTACCCATAATGGAGAGAGTTGCTGCTCCCACATGCTCAGCTTGTGTTGTACCCTGGCTACTCGCTCCTTCCAGGTTTTGGTGCATGCCACGGCCCTTCAGAACCATATCCCCAGCACCTTCAGGTAGTCTGACCTGACGGTGAAGGGGACAAAGGATCGGTCAGCCCAGTTCCCAAAGAACATGGCCTCTCTCTTGCCGTGGTTAACGTTGGCTCCCAAGGCCAGTGCGAACTGGTCGCAGATGCTCATCTCTGCGCACAGACAGCGGGTTCGAGCAGAAGGCCGCGACGTCATCCATGTCCAGGGAGGTTTTAACCTGAGTGCCTCCACTGTCTGGGATTGTCACCCCTCTTATGCTCGCATCCTTCCTGATAGACTCAGCAAAGGGTTCAATACAGCAAATAAACAAGACAGGGGAGAGAGGACGACCCTGTCTGACTCCAGATTGGATCGGGAAACTTTCCGATTCCCACCCATTGATTGAGACTGTGCTACTGATGCTTGTGTAGAGCAGTTTGATCCAATTGCAGATTCCCTCCCCAAACCCCATTTTGGAAAGTACGTCCATCATGCAGGTGTGCGATATCCTGTCAAAAGCCTTCTCCTGGTCCAGGCTGATGAGGCAGGTGTCCACCCTCCTGTCCCGTATGTGGGTGATCGTGTCCCTGAGTGGGTAAAGTACAGGTCTGATCAGGGTGGATCACCAACTCCAGAGCAGACTTGACTCGACTGGCTATGACTTTTGACAGTATCTTGTAGTCTACATTCAGCAGTGAGATGGGCCGCCAATTTCTGATTTCTGCCCTCTCCCCCTTCCCCTTGTTGATGAGGGTGATGATGCCTTTCCTCATGGATTCTGACATGCTGCCGGCTAGGAGCATACTGTCGTATACTTCCAGCAGGTCCGGGCCGACCCAGTCCCACAGGACCAAATACAACTCAACCGGTAAGCCGTCGCTTCCAGGAGTTTTATTTATCTCGAAGGATTTGACAGCCTTAGTCAGCTCATCCAGAATTAGCGGTTTGTCCAGTCTCTCCCTCCTGCTGTCATCTAAGACCTCTGTGATAGATGACAGGAAGGACTGGGAGGCTCTGCTGTCTGTGGGCTTCGCGTCATACAGCCCAACATAAAAGGATTTGATGGTCCTTAGTATGTCGGACTGCAAAGACGTTACCGAGCCATCCTCTTCCTTCAGGCTGCTGATAACAGAGCTCTCTGTGTGTACCTTTTAGAAGAAGTAACACGAGCACATCTCATCCTGCTCAATGGAGCGGACTCTGGACTGGAAGATGATCTTGCAGGCCTCCGTGGCAAAGAGCGAGGCCTGCTGGCTCTTCACCTCATGAAGGTCCTCCTTGACCTTGACCCCCATCGACTGAAGCCAGAGCAGATTTTGCATACTTTTCTGGAGTCGTGACATTTCCATCTGTCTCTCTCTCTCACCCTCTGAACCCCTTTGAAGATAAAGAACCTCTTGATGTTCTCCTTGATCGCTTCCCACCAGTGAACTGGAGACTCAAAGGTGGGGTTTCACGGTCCTCCAACCTTTGTAATCTCTTTTGAGTTCCTCAACATTCTCTGGGGTTAGCAGTGCAGCATTGAGCTTCCATGTCCCCCTGCCAACCCGCTGGTCATCCTGTAAGTGAAAGTCAGCCAGTAAAAGGCAATGCTTGGAGAAGAACACCGGCTTGACGTCGGTGAATCTGACCGTGAAAACACGGGACACAAATAGGAAGTCAATCCTGGAATGGGCAGACCCGTCCGTTCTTGACCATGTGTATCTATGCTGCGCTCTGTCTGCAGGTTTGCTGAAGACGTCGTGCAGTTTGGCATCTTTTACTGTTTCTATTAAGAATCTGGACATAGCATCCAGTTTGCTGTCGTCTCTGCCGGATCATCCAGGTGCATCGATGATGCCGTTGAAGTCACTGCCTAGGATGACCGGCCTGGACGTCGCCAGCAGCAGTGGGAGATGCTGGAAGACGGTCAGCCGCTCGCTGCATTGAACCGGGGCGTAGACGTCAATCAACGAGAGCGGAGTATTGTTGTACATTACATCTGCTACGAGGTGATGACCGCCAAATGGTTCTCCAGGACACGGGAAGCATCCAGGAGCTCCCACATAGCACAGGAGGTGCACTCTCGAGGTTGAAGCCCCCCTGCCATTCCTTTACGTTCACTGTTTTTCGGCTGCCGCATACGATGATGGGCCAAGTGGTCTCTTTCTCTGCCTTAAACCTTCTATGATTCTATGATTCTATCATGCTTACTAACATTATTCCCTTTTCATATACAGCACCACAGAGAGAGAGAGAATCAGTCCGACCATTCGTAACAGTGTGTCCATATCACACTGTATTACACATTCTCATGTATCATCAGAGACAGTATTAGTAACACAATAAAGTGCATACATATCATCCTAAATAATGGTATCCCAAGCATATGTACAGCATTAGAGAGGGAGTGTCAATAGTGCATTTTCTATTCGTGTGTCCATATCACACCCAATAACTGGATCCCACGTTTTTATAGAGCACTAGAGACAGAGCTGAAAGTGAATAAGTGAGAGAGAGAGAGAGATCCCCATCAGCAGTTACAGGCTGACCTGGAAGCCTCATTTTATCTTGAAAGATCCGTGGGAGACAGACGGTGCAGTCTCATCTCTAACTGATATTGTATCAGAAACAGACACATTATTATTCCTAGACTCTGGGTAACAGTTAAAGAGTGAGGTGAACAATGTTCCAAATTTAACGCTCTTGGCCCTGTTGATCTCTGTAATCTCTCAGCTCACACCGTTCGATATGACTGTCAGTGAGGGACAGTTTCAATGTGATGACATTAATCTGGGACTGTTACTGTCAGATATTAACTCCTGCGCGATCGCAGCAAACACAGCGACTCCCTCGGAGGATTGCTTTGAGAAGACGGGTGAATGAAGAGCAAACACACTGCAGGGAATGATCTCAGACTGAGCTTCAGAAAGGGGGAATCCCCCAGCTTGAAACGTTCTCTGACCTTTCCCCACAGCCCCAGTTCCTTTGCTCAAACTCGGAGAAAACTGAACTGGGGAAAGTTCCAGTTTATTTTTGTCAGTTCCGATGAAGGGTCACTGACCCGAAACGTTAACTCTGCTTCACTTTTCACAGATACTGCCAGACCTGCTGAGTGGTTCCAGCATTTCTTGTTTTTATTTCAGATTTCCAGCATCCGCAGTATTTTGCTTTTATTCCAATTTATTTTTTTTTGTAAATGAGTGGGGAAAGAAGCGCATGCGCGATGCGCCTCCTCCAGCCGTGTCCTTCTGCGTCATTTAATTAGTGAGCGGAAGAAGTTTGTTTGAAACAGACGGGAATGGAGACTTAGAGCCCCGGGGTAAGTGAGTAAACAGCAGTCTCCTTCCAGCAGCACATTGCTTTGAGAGCCTGTCCGCAGAGGGGCTCAGAGATCAGCATTGACTGCGGAGCAAGTTCAGGGGGAGTTGGGGGCTGTTTGTAAAGAGGCGGAGTGGAGCAGGAACATGGAGTGAGCGCGGAAGGAGAAGCCTTTCTCTGGCTGTTTGTGGACAAGGTAACGGAGACAGAGCAGGAAGAAGCTGCTGTTGAAAATAATTGTTGTTTTCTCTCCTCAAACCTGTAATGCATGTTCATGGTTTAGCTCCAGTTTCACACTGTGTTGTTATTGAGCAGTGAATAGAGGGAACAGAGCCAGACAGTAGGGATGGGGACAGTTATGCAAACAACACCTATTGCTGGCGCCAGGTGAGTAGTGTCAAGGAAACATTTTAAACAGCAGCTGTCGGTTTCCGTTGAACGATTGATCCAAGAGAAACAAGGAAATGGCAGATACTCTGAACAAGAATTTTTCATCTGTCTTCACAGAAGTAGACACAAAAAACATCCCAAGAATAGTAGAAAATCAAGGGGAGTAAGGAGGGGGGACCTTAAAACATCACCATCGCGAGAAAAACATGTTTTTGGAAAACTAATGGGACTAAAGGTTGACAAGTCCCCTGGATCTGATGGCCTACATTCTAAGGTTTAAAAGAAGTGTCTGCATAGATAGTGGATGCATTGGTTGTAATCTTCTTAAATTCCCTAGATCCTGCAACAGTTCCAGTGGATATTAAACTGCAAATGTAATGTCCCTGTTCAAGAAAGCAGTAAAGAGAAAGCAGGCAACGATAGGCCTGTTAGCCTAATGTCTGCCATTGAGAAGATGCTGGAACCAATGATTAAGTCAGTCATCGCAGAAAACATAGAAATATTGGAGCAGGAGTAGGCCATTCGGCCCTGCTCTGCCATTCAAAAATGATCAAGTCTGATCATATAATTCAGTACCCTCTTCCCGCTTTCTCCCCATATCCCTTGATCCCTTTTGTATTAAGAAATATATCTATCTCCTTCTTGAATATATTTAATGACTTGGCCTCCACTGCCTTCTGCAGTACAAAATCATGAGAGGTATAGACAGGGTGGATAGCAAGAAGCTTTTTCCCAGAGTGGGGGATTCAATTATTAGGGGTCATGAGTTCAAAGTGAGAGGGGAAAAGTTTAGGGGGGATATGCGTGGAAAGTTCTTTACGCAGAGGGTGGTGGGTGCCTGGAACACGTTGCCAGCGGAGGTGGTAGACGTGGACACGATAGCGTCTTTTAAGATGTATCTAGACAGGTACATGAATGGGCAGGAAGCAAAGAAATACAGACCCTTAGAAAATAGGCGACATGTTTAGATAGAGGATCTGGATCGGCGCAGGCTTGGAGGGCCGAAGGGCCTGTTCCTGTGCTGTAATTTTCTTTGCAGAGAATTCCACAGGTTCATCACCCTCTGAGTGAAGAAATTTCTCCTCATCTCGGTTCTAAATGGCATACCCGTATCCTGAGACCGTGACCCCTGATTCTGGACTCCCCAGCCATCAGGAACATCCTCCCTGCATCTAGCCTGCCTAGTCCTGTTAGAATTTTATAGGTTTCTATGAGATTCCCTCTCATTATTCTAAACTCTAGTGAATATAGGCCTAGTCAACCCAATCTCTCCTCATTGTCAATCCTGCCATCCCAGGAATCAGCCTGGTAAATCTTCTTTGCACTCCCTCCATGGCAAGAACATCCTTCCTCAGATAAGGAGACCAAAACTGCACACAATACTCCAGATGTGCTCTCACCAAAGCCCTGTATAACTGTAGTAAGACTTCCTTGCTCCTGTACTCAAATCCGCTTGCAATGAAGGCCAACATACCATTTGCCTTCCTAACTGCTTGCTGCACCTGAATATTTGCTTTCAGCGACTGGTGTACAAGGACACCCAGGTCTCTTTGCACCTCCCCCTTTCCCAATCTGTCACCATTCAGATAATAATCTGCCTTTCTGTTTTTACAACCGAAGTGAATAACCTCACATTTATCCACGTTATACTGCATCTGCCATGCATTTGCCCACTCACCCAACTTGTCCAAATCACATTGGAGCCTCTTTGCATACTCCTCACAACTCAGTTTCCTCCCCAGCTTTGTGTCGTCTGCAAACCTGGAAATGTTCCCTCACCCAAGTCATTAATATATATTGTGAATAGCTGGGGCCCAGGCATTGATCCCTGTAGTACGCCACTTGTCACTGCCTGCCACCTGGCAAAAGGCCCGTTTATTCCTACTCTCTGTTTCCTGTTTGTCAACCAATTATCAATCAATGCCAGTATATTACCCCCAATTCCATCTGCTTTAATTTTGCACACGAACCTCTTATGCGGGACCTTATCAAAAGCCTTCTTAAAATCCAGCTACAACAGATCCCCTGGTTCTCCTTTATCTATTCTACTAGTTCCATCCTCAAAAACGCCAGTAGATTTGTTAAGCAAGATTTCCCTTTCATTAACCCATGCTGTCTTTGTCCAAACCCGTTTATGCTTTCCAGGTGTTCTGCTACCACATCCTTTATAATAGACTCTCGCACTTTCCCCACTACCGATGTAAGGCTAACTGGTCCGTAATTCCCTGTTTTTTCTCTCTCTCCTTTTTTAAATAGTGAGGTTACATTTGCCACCCTCCAATCTGTGGAACATTTAGAAAATTATAATACAATCATGCAGAGTCAACATGGATTTATGAAAAGGAAATCAAGTTTGCCAACATTATTAGCGTTCTTTGAGGATGTAAGAAGCAGGGTAACTGAAGGGGAACCAGTAGATGTAGTGTAGTTGTATTTTGAAAAGGCATTCGCTAAAGTGCCATGCAAAATGTTCTTACACAAGCTAAGCGCTTGTGGTGTTAACGGGTACTATATTATTTATTTTATTTATTTAGAGATACAGTACTGAAACAGTCCCTTCAGCCACCGAGTCTGTGCTGACCATCAACCACCCATTTATACTAATCCTACATTAATCCCATTACCCTCTCACATCCCCAACTTCCCTCAATTCCTCTACCACCTACCTATACTAGGGGCAATTTATAATGGCCAATTTACCTATCAACCTGCAAGTCTTTGGCTGTGGGAGGAAACCGGAGCACCCGGCGAAAACCCACGCTGTCACAGGGAGAACTTGCAAACTCTGCACAGGTAGTACCCAGAATCGAACCCAGGTCGCTGGTACATGCTAACTAACAAGAACCAGAGAATTAGGATAAATGTGTCATTTTCAGGTTTGCAAACTGGAACTCGTGGAGTGCCACAGGGATCAGTGCTGGGGCCTCAACTACTTCCAGTCTATATTAATGATTTGGATGAAGGGATCGAGTGTATTGTAACTAAATTTGCTGTTGATACAAAGAAAGGTGTGAAAGCAAGTTGTGCGGAGGACACAATGAGTCTGCAAAGAGATAAAGACAGGTTAAGTGTGTGGGAAAAATTTGGCATATTAAGTATAATGTGGGAAAATGTGAGGTTATCCACTTTGGTATGATGTAGAGAAAAGAAGAATATTAAATAGGGAGAGACTGCAGAATGCTGTGGTATAGAGGGATCTGAGTGTCCTCTTATATGAATCACAAAAAGTTAGCATGGAAGTACAGCAAGTAATTAGGAAGGCTATTGGAATTTTGGCCTTTATTGCAATGGGGATGGAGTAGAAAAGTAGGGAAGTCTTGCTACCACTGTACAGCGTGTTGGTGAGACCACACCTTGAGTGTGTATACAGTTTTGTTCTCCTTATTTAAGGAGGAAAATACTTGCATTGGAGGTAGTTCAGGCAAACATCACGAGGTTGATTCCAGGGATGAAGATGTTGTCTTATGAGGAACGTTTGACCTGGTTGTGCTACACTCATTGGAGTTTAGAAGAATGAGAGGTGATCTGATGAAACATATAAGATACTGAAGGGGCTTGACAGGGTATTTACTGAGATGATGTTTCCCCTCATGAGGGAATCAAGAACTAGGGGGAACAGTTTCAACATAAGGGGGCTCCCATTTTCGATGGAATTGAAGAGGAATTTCTTCTCTCAAAGGGTTGTTGTTCTTTAGAATTCTCTACCCAAGAGGATGGTGGAGGCTGGTCATTGAATATATTCAAGGCTGAGTTAGACTGAATTTTGATTTACAAGGGAGTGAAGTGTTATTGGGACACGCAGGACAGTGGAGTTGAGACTATGATCAGATCTGCCATGATCTTATTGAATGGTGGAACAGACTCGAGTGGCGGAATGGCCTAATCCTGCTCCTAGTTATTATGTTCTTGCATTATAATGCCAGGTGGAATTAAAAACTTGACTTGTGCAAATATCCCTGCTCCAGCAGGTATTCTCATTTATGGAGCAGTGCAGATGTTGGCTTGTTCCTGGATGTCACTAAATTGTTATAAAACTACCAAAGAAAACCTGATCAGCAGAAGCTGAGTGCTGCAGTGGAATCAGACACTGACACTCTTTGTATTACTGATCATCCTGTGTGGTTGGTCATAATGATTATTAATTGAAATATTACAATCATGTCTTTTCTAGTTTCTACCTCAATTGATCTTGAGTTACAAGAGATATTTTTCTTTCTTTCTGTCAGGAAATACTTGAAGGAACCAGAAGGATTGTGATGATTCCCCAGCACAAGGATATGTACAGTCCACTCCTTCTAACACAGAGTAGGTACATTATCACTCCCAGAGCTCAGAGACACAGACAGGCCATGAGTTCCACAGTCACAGAGAGCAGAAGCAGTCAGACTCACACTGATCCCAAGTTCCAGAGACACATTTTCAATCCAGCAGACAATCAAACAAAGCAGGAGAGGCAGAAGTTGTTTCCATTTCACCCCAACTCCGTACTGCTGAAAGGTAGATCCATCAATCTCAGTTCAAAATCACACCCACTATCAGATTGAAAGGCACCGGATCAATCCCACAAGAGTGCACCCTAAGCTACAAATTAAATATGAGGTAGAGCAGCTGATGGAAACGTGCAGAATGAATCCTAATAATGTAGCCCAGACTGCAGACTGAGTGACAGATTACAATGTAGTACAAACATCTGATACAGTATCAAAAGGAAAGTTACAGTATTATGTCAATTAGTGCACACTGCACTACACATTACATACCAATCCAATAATCTCTGTAAGAGCTGTATTGAATGATATCGTATCAATTGAATGATTCTGATTATACTGAGCATGCCATGTGTGAGTTTGAAATATATGTTGTCATTCACAAATGTGTTCATACAGTTGCAGACTAAATACTAGTCCAAAAAGCTCAGACCACAAATGAGTAAAACACACAGTTAAAATGTGCAGTGGTTTATATTTTAAAATACCAGTGAGACAAGAAAATAGTGATACATTATGGTGTCCAACAAATAGTTCTCAATAGCATCCCATAGATACATATTAAGTACAGGTACAGAAGAATTCCACACTCATACAGCACCAGCGTCACATAGATACAGAATGTATCACGTTTGCAGACAATACCAGTAGTTGGGAGATACAAAATTAATCCCACTGTAATGGACTGTCCTAGAGACAGACACATAAAAAATAAATTGTGACACACATTCAGTACCAGAGACTGCCAAATGCAAAATGAGCCCTGGATATGCACACGCAGACTGTACCAGAAACTGACTGATACAGAATGAGACCCACACTCATACGTAGTACCAGAGGCTAACAGGTAAAGAATAAATACAATATTCACTTCCAGTACCAGAAAATAATATATGCATAACAGACATCACTCACATCCACGAGCAGAGATTGACAGACAACAGAATGAATCCCACAATCTCATTCAGTACCAGATACTGACAGGTACAGATACATAAAAGATATCCACACTCACATAGAGTAACAGAGACTGACATGCAGAACTTGAACCACACATATGCATAGTAGCAAAGTCTGAAAGGTATTGAGTCAATCCCATAATCAGATACAGTGTCAAAGACTGATAGGCATATTTGAGTTCACTTCCATAGAATAACAGAGATTTTCATGTACAGAATGAACCTTATTTCACATTCAGTCTGGATACTGATAGATACACAATGAATCCTACAATCATGTTCAATACCAAGTTCAGACAGACACCATATATACCCCCCACTTATTCACAGTATCATAGACTGACAGACACAGAGTGAATCACAAAATCAATTAATTTCAGAGACCAGCAGATAGAGAATTAATCTCACTCTCACAGAAAGAACCAGAGATTGACATGTATACATTGATACCCAAGCTCACATAAAATGACAGACACATAATTAAAACCATGGCATATATAGTACTTTAGACTGACACATAGAGAATGAATCACACAGTCACATTCTGACTGTAAAGAGTGGTGCATACAGAATGAATCTCACACTCACATTTAGTTCCAGACACTGACAGATACAGAATGATATCCACATTCAGCCACAGTAGCAGATAGATACAGAAGCTGCCACGCATACAATACTCATGATTGACATACAGAATGAATCACACAATCACATTTAGTTTCATAGACTGATACTCAAATAATCTCACACTCAGACACAGTACCACAGACAGATAGATGTAGAATTAAACTCGCTGTCACAGAATGTACCAGAAAGTGTCAAAATTAATCTCATACAGTACAAAAGATGGATGGAAATTGTCTCACACTCAATGTAATCACCTACACTGAGCACGCCAAGCGCAAGACGGTCACTGCCATGGATGTGGCGTAAGCTCTGAAACGGCACGGCCGCACTCTCTACGGATTCGGCGGCTGAACAATTCGACCCTTTTCAGCAAACACACAACAAAGGCTCTTCTAAGAGCCACCCACCGCCTCACAGAGCGAGCAGTGACCGAGAAACGGGAGCTGGGAGAGGCTGTTTAGAACAGTTCAATCAATCTGAAATATTTCAGATTTCCAGCATTCGCAGTATTTTGCTTTTAATTCTTTGTTCAATCAATCTGCTGTGTTCGGGATGAAAAAAAATGGAATCCCCGAATTTGACATTTCATTTGCAGCAAGGATGTGCAGTGGATTTGATTTTCTAAACGGGCTGTGAAAACAGTGCCCGAGGCTCTACAGTTAGTTATTTCCCCAGTCGACACATGCCCTCAGTGAAAAGCCACATCACTCCTCCAGAATCACTCATTGTTTTCATAGAATTTCAAAATGATTCCGCTGCAATGAGAGAATCCGGGAGTTTTGCAGCAGCCGTTGAATCGGTCACTGGAACCAGACCCACTTGTGATGTTATTTCCCCCGAGACGGTGTTTCCTGCACTGAAACTGACAGGGTTTGTGAAACTGATCAGTTTCAGCTCAGTCATTCAGGGACCTGGAATTCCCACAGTTTGAGGCCGCGCATTCCCGAGCTCACTTCTGATTGGTCACCCTCTTCTCATTCACATGTCTTAACCAATCGCAGAGCTTCGAATTAGGAAATACAACAAATCACTGGCTTAAATTGGCAGACAGTTTGAATTCGAAAAAGCCGCCAATTTCAGTGTCGGAAAGAAGCGAATTGATGGAAAATCTGGCGTTAGTTTAAAGCTGTTCGTAAAATCGCGCCACGACTTTGTGCTGATGAAAGCGGAATAAAAAAAGTTTGTGATGGGTTATATATATTACGTAGTTTTAATCTGTGATTTTTTGTCTACTTATCTGTAACTGGCGGTAAAAGACTCTATTCAGCAATCTGCAACGGGACAAATAACTCAAAATTGGTGATGAAGTAATAAATTAGACAGGTTTGAGGGGACAGTGAGAAATCACTGAAACAAATGCTTAAACATTTAAAATAGTTCTCATTCGGTCCTGTTACTGACATTTTGGAATCAGACAGGAACCAGCCCTTTCACAGAGACTGTGGGTGGCTCTGAAAAGAGCCTTTGGTTTATTAGATGACATTTCGGCCGCTTTACTTTTTCTGGGAGCTCTGAGCGCTGGTTTTCTTGGGCAGCAGCACGGCCTGGATATTAGGCAGCACCCCACCCTGAGCGATAGTCACCCCTCCCAGCAGCTTGTTGAGCTCCTCGTCGTTGCGCACGGCCAGCTGCAGGTGTCTGGGAATGATGCGGGTCTTCTTGTTGTCCCGGGCCGCGTTGCCAGCCAGCTCGAGGATTTCAGCGGTCAGATACTCGAGCACAGCAGCCAGATAGACCGGGGCTCCGGCACCCACACGCTCAGCATAGTTGCCCTTTCTTAGGTGCCTGTGAACACGGCCCACCGGGAACTGCAGTCCAGCCCGGGAGGAGCGAGACTTGGCCTTGGCCCGAGCTTTGCCGCTGGTCTTTCCTCTTCCAGACATTTCTACAATCTCACAAAGACTTTCACAAAGAATGGATATTTTCCGCAGCATTTACTTTACTTATAGACTGCAAACTCTCCCCATTGGTCGCTACTAAATTCACCTCATTTGCCTATATTCTTCACCAATCAGGTCACTGACAAACAGAAGTGGGCGGGATTTACCGCCACAACATCAGAAGCAGAAAATTTGTCAATTTCAAAAAGCCCGCCAATTTCATTGTCGGAAAGGAGTGGATTAAAATAAATGTCATCCTTAGTCAAATATTTAAAATCCCTTCTCTTGATTTTGTTCTATTCAACTCTTTCCGTGACCAATTACAGACGCGGGTTTAAAATGTTGTTTAAATTGTGGATCTTTCTACAATTGCTTTCAGACTGTCCCGGGCGGTACTAAATCCCTGTTCACAGCACTTCCGTGAAGGGAAACATTCAGTTTATCTTCAATCAGAGCCCAGTGTCCTTCTCTGAAAAGAGGGAGTCGGATCGAGTCCTCAAACAGCCCTTAGTCTGCTGTGTAATAATCCCATTCCGGGCTGTAACACTGCGGAGAGTTGCTGTTCATAAAATGATGAATCAGTTCACATTTCAGGAATAGGGTGAAGAAACTGAGGTCTGACCCTTACCGCTGAAAGCAGCTGTTAATGCGGTCATTCAGGGGCTGTGCAAAACCACAATAACAGCTTTAAGCAAAAGAGTAAAGGCGGATGAGCGGATTATGGGTTTGAGTTCGGTTTATGGGACAGCAGACAAAAACACAGCAGTGAGACATTTATTATGTTACATTGTCTTAAAATGATTTCATAGAGATGTTCGGATGCAGCTTTTTCAGAGAGATTGTGGGTGGCTCTTAAAAGAGCCGTTGTGTTTGGGATGTTTTTCAGTCCATTGTGCAGTTTTACTTGGAGCTGGTGTACTTGGTCACCGCCTTTGTCCCTTCCGACACGGCGTGCTTGGCCAGCTCCCCGGGCAGCAGCAGGCGCACGGCGGTCTGGATCTCCCGGGAGCTGATGGTGCTGCGCTTGTTGTAATGGGCCAGGCGGGAAGCCTCACCCGCGATGCGCTCGAAAATATCGTTCACAAACGAGTTCATGATGCTCATGGCCTTGGAGGAGATGCCGGTGTCGGGGTGAACCTGCTTCATCACTTTGTAGATGTAGATGGAGTAACTCTCCTTCCTCGACTTTCTCCGCTTCTTGCTGCCCTTTGCTGACGGTTTACTCACAGTTTTCTTGGCGCCCTTCGCAGCTGCTTTCTTCTTCTCCTCAACCATCTTCAGTTTCAATTTCAGACTCAGAAATAAACCAAACCACTTCCGAGTGCGGATTAAATAGACAATCCCACAGCTCTATGCTAATGAGGGATGGGGGAAAGTAAAGATTGTGATTGCGTGATTGGGAGTGATGTCACAATGGTTTTTTATTGTAATTCTACAATTGGTCTCTTTCGCCATCCAATCAGATTAAATATTTGCAACCAATCACAAACACCCATACTGCAATCTGGAAGTATATTTCACAAAGACTCTCTCCAGCCCCAGTTTCTGTTGAAAGAGCCGCTCCCTGTGTGGAGCTTCCTGGAAATGTCCTGGCTGTTGTTGGGAGGACACGTATTGACTGATTCTGTGTCGTTGTGTCTCTGCTATTGCATATGAGTGTGCAATTAATTTCATTTTTCGTCTAGACTACTGTGTTTGAGTGTTTTATGTAATTTGGTAACTCAGTCTCTGGTGCTGTATGGATTCATTCTGTCTCTGTCAGGTACTGTGTTTGAGTGTGAGGAGATGAGGTGGAGTGTTGCAGCAAGGAAGATGGAAAAGAGCATTGGTGCCGATGACACAGCCTTACATGACGTAGGTTGCACTCGGATTGGGTCAGTGATAGATCCGTTGGCAAGGATTACAGCTTGCATGTCGTAGTGCAGTATGTTTGAGGAGGACATTCCATAATCCCTCTCGGTTGGTAGAGTCGAAGGCCTTTGTCAGGTCAGAGAAGGCTATGTATAAAGGTTGCTGCTTCTCCTTACATTTTCTTGAAGTTGTCTTGCTGTGAAGATTATGTTCACTGTGCCTGTTGATGGACAGAATCCACATTGTGATTCCAGTAGGAGTTCTTCAGCCACGGGGAGGAGGCAGTTGAGAAGGACTCTTGTGATGACCTTCCCTGTGGTGGACAGCAGGGATACCCCTCTATAGTTAACACAGTCGGTCGTGTCAACGTTTTTTAAAGATGATCACAATTACCGCATCACGGCGATCCCCTGACATGCTCTCCTCCTTCCAGATGAGGGAAATGAGACATGTATTTGTGTCGAGTGTTTCTCTGCCATATTTTAGAATTTTGATGTGAATTCTATCTATTCTGGCAGTCTTATTGTTTTTTAGCTGTCCATCTCTAGTATCATGTGTGAATGTGGGATTCATTCTGTACCTGTCACTCACTGGTACTTTGTGAAAGTGTGAGATACATTCTGTATCTGGCAGTCTTCGGTATTGTATGTGAGTGTGGAATACATTCTGTCAGTGGCACTGTGTATGAGTATTTGATTCATTCTGTCAGTCTCTGGAATGTTATGTGATTTTGGACTTAGTCTTAATCTGTCAGTGGTTCTGTATGTGTGGAATTCAAGGTATATCTGTCAGTATCTCAGTGTGTGTGTGAGTTCATTCTTTATCTGTCAGTCTGTGGTGATTTATGTGAGTTTGGCAGTCACTGAATCTGCCAGGTACTGTAGGAGTATTTGAGAATGATTTTGTATGTGTCAGTCTTTGCTACTACATAGGAGTGTGGGATTAATTCTGTATCTGTCAGCCTTTGGTAGTGTGTGTGATTGTGGGATGAATTAATTCGCAGTCATTGGTGCCCAGTATGAATGTGGAAATCATTCTGTAACTCAGCCTGATATTGTTATGTGAGGGTAGAAATCACGTGTATCTTTCGATCCTGGGTGCTGACTGTGAGCATGGGATTCATTCTGTACCTGTCGGTGGTACTGTATCTATCTGTGGGATTAATTCTGTACCTTTCAGTCACTGGTATTGTGTATGAAAGTGGGATTAATTCTAGATCCACCACACATTGGTTGTGTGTGTGTGTGTGTGTAAGAACATAAGAAGATACGAAATAGGACAGGAGTAGACCATTTGGCCCATCAAGCCTGCTCTGCCACTCAATAAGATCATGGCAGTTCTGATTGTGGCCTTAACTTCACTTTCCTGCCTGCCCCCATAACCATTGACTCTGTTGTAGATCAAAAATCTGTCTATTGCTGCGTTGAATATATTCAATGACACAGCCTCCACAGTCCTCTGGAGAGCAGAATTCCAAAGATTAACAACCCTCTCAGAGAAGAAATTCCTCCTCATCTCCTTCTTGAAAGAGCGACTGCTCATCTTTATCTCTGGCCCCTAATTCTACAATCCCCCACAAGGAGAAACATCCTCTCAGCATCTACCTGTCCAGCCCACTGAGAATCTTACAGGTTTCAATAAGATCACCTCTCAATCTTCTAAACTCCAGTGAGTATAGGCCCAGCCTGCTCAACTTTTTCTCATAAGACAATCAAACATCCCAGCAATCAGCCGAGTGAACCTTCTTTGAAGTGATTCCAATGCAAGTATATTCCTCCTTATTTAAGGAGACCAAAACTGTATGGGGATGGGATGTCACTATTGCCCTGTAAAGTTATGGCAAAACTTCCTTACTTTTATACTCCATTCCCCTTGCTAAAAATACCAATTACTTGCGATGCCTTCATGCTAACATTTTTGTAATTCATGTACCTGGACACCCAGATTCCTTGGTACAGCAGCATTCTGCAGTCTCTCTCTATATAAATAATATTCTGTTTTTCTATTCTACCTGCCAAAGTAGACAATCTCACATTTCCCCATATTATGCTCCATCTGCCAAATGTTTTCCCACTGACTTAACCTATCTATATCTCTTTGCAGACACATTTTGTCCTCCTCACAACTTTCTTTCCTACCTATCTTTGTACCATCGACAAATTTGGCAACAATATACTTGGTCCCTTCACTCAAGTTATTAATATAGACCATAAATAGTTGAGGCCCCAGCACTGTACCTGTGGCACTCCATTAGTTACAGTTTGCCAATCTGAATATGCTCCATTTATCCCCACTCTCTGTTTTCTGTGAGTTAGCCAATCCCATATCCATGTGTGGATAGTTTTCAGTTTGTATCTGTCAGTGCCTGGTACTCAATGTGAGTTTTGGACTCTTTCTCAATCTCTCAGTGCTACTATTTGTGTGTTAGGTTGCTTTAGATGACTCAGGCTGAGGTGCTGTGAGTGAGTGCAATAATCAACCTATAGTTTTCAGCATCTGGCACTGAGCATGTGTTTCAGCATCACTTTATCTGTCAATATCTGGTCAATATCTATATATCATTATATAACCTTCCATCCCTGGGACTGTTTGCAAGTCTGGATTCATTCTACATAAAATGTCAGCACAGCAACAGGCCACTGATGTGGTTGGTTTTAAGCAGACAATATGTTTGAAGTTTGGCCAAGTATTAAATATCTGTCACTGTGAACACAATAGTGAAAGATAATGTATCTTTCAATCTGATACAGGATTGATGTGCAAATGTAACTCAGGCTGTACTAATCAATTTGATCAGTGCCATTCAGTCTGAGGGAGAATCTTGGACTTGTGTGTAAAATGAGCTCAGTCTGGAATTGCACAGTATCTTCCATCTGACACTATGAGGTTTTAGGACTGGTATGTAATTTATAGCTCAGACTAAACTCATCAAATTTATAATGTATCTTTTAGTTTCACAATCCGGATGAGTTTTAAACTGGAATCTGAGTTTGTATCTCAGGTTATACTATATTTCAGAATCTCTCAATCTGATTATGCACTTGAGATTTTGACTTGTATCTAATGTATATGTCTGGACACATTATGGGAATTAATACTGATAATAAACTCATAATGACCTGTGTAAATATTGGATCTCAGAAGATGTTTTTTTTTAGAATTAGAATTAGAATTAGAACATTACAGCGCAGTACAGGCCTTCGGCCCTCGATGTTGCGCCGACCTGTGAAACCATCTGACCTACACTATTCCATTTTCATCCATATGTCTATCCAATGACCACTTAAATGCCCTTAAAGTTGGTGAATCTACTACTGCTGCAGGCAGGGCGTTCCATGCCCTTACTACTCTCTGAGTAAAGAAACTACCTCTTACATCTGTCCTATATCTATCACCCCTCAACTTGAAGCTATGTCCCCTCGTGTTTGCCATCACCATCCGAGGAAAAAGACGCTCACTTTCCACCCTATCTAACCCTCTGATTATCTTATATGTCTCTATTAAGTCACCTCTCCTCCTCCTTCTCTCCAACGAAAACAATCTCAAGTCCCTCAGCCTTTCCTCGTAAGATCTTCCCTCCATACCAGGCAATATCCTAGTAAATCTCGTCTGCACCCTTTCCATAGCTTCCACATCCTTCCTATAATGCGGTGACCAGAACTGCACGCAATACTCCAGGTGCGGTCTCACCAGAGTTTTGTACAGCTGCAGCATGACCTCGTGGCTCCGAAACTCGATCCCCCTACTAATAAAAGCTAACACACCATATGCCTTCTTAACAGCCCTATTAACCTGGGTAGCAACCTTCAGGGATTTATGCACCTGGACACCAAGATCTCTCTGTTCATCTACACTGCCAAGAATCTTCCCATTAGCCCAGTACTCTGCATTTCTGTTACTCCTTCCAAAGTGAATCACCTCGCACTTTTCCGCATTAAACTCCATTTGCCATCTCTCAGCCCAGCTCTGCAGCCTATCTATGTCCCTCTGTACCCTACAACATCCTTTGGCACTATCCACAACTCCACCGACCTTAGTGTCATCTGCAAATTTACTAACCCACCCTTCTACACCCTCTTCCAGGTCATTTATAAAAATGACAAACAGCAGTGGCCCCAAAACAGATCCTTGCAGTACACCACTAGTAATTAAACTCCAGGATGAACATTTGCCATCAACCACCACCCTCTGTCTTCTTTCAGCTAGCCAATTTCTGATCCAAAGCTCTAAATCACCTTCAACCCCATACTTCCGTATTTTCTGCAATAGCCTACCGTGGGGAACCTTATCAAACGCCTTACTGAAATCCATATACACCACATCCACTGCTTTACCCTCATCCACCTGTTTGGTCACCTTCTCAAAAAACTCAATAAGGTTTGTGAGGCACGACCTACCCGTCACAAAACCGTGCTGACTATCTCTAATGAACTTATTCTTTTCAAGATGATTATAAATCCTGTCTCTTATAACCCTTTCCAACATTTTACCCACAACCGAAGTAAGGCTCACAGGTCTATAATTACCAGGGCTGTCTCTACTCCCCTTCTTGAACAAGGGGACAACATTTGCTATCCTCCAGTCTTCCGGCACTATTCCTGTCGACAATGACGACATAAAGATCAAGGACAAAGGCTCTGCAATCTCCTCCCTAGCTTCCCAGAGAATCCTAGGGTAAATCCCATCTGGCCCAGGGGACTTATCTATTTTCACACTTTCCAAAATTGCTAACACCTCCTCCTTGTGAACCTCAATCCCATCTAGCCTAGTAGCCTGAATCTCAGTATTCTCCTCAACAACATTTTCTTTCTCTACTGTAAATACTGACACAAAATATTCATTTAGCACTTCCCTATCTCCTCTGATTCCACACACAACTTCCCACTACTATCCTTGATTGGCCCTAATCTAACTCTCATCATTCTTTTATTCCTGATATACCTATAGAAAGCCTTAGGGTTTTCCCTGATCCTATGCGCCAATGACTTCTCGTGTCCACTCCTTGCTGATCTTAGCTCTCCCTTTAGATCCTTCCTGGCTAGCTTGTAGCTCTCAAGCACCCTAACTGAGCCTTCACGTCTCATCCTAACATAAGCCTTCTTCTTCCTCTTGACAAGCGCTTCAACTTCTTTAGTAAACCACGGCTCCCTCGCTCGACAACTTCCTCCCTGCCTCACAGGTACATACTTATCAAGGACACGCAGTAGCTGCTCCTTGAATGTTATTGAGGTTAATTCTGTAACTTTGAAACAGGAACAATGTGTCAGTTCTATGTGTGTTTAATTTGTAGCTGAGGTTGCACTATTGTGGGATTGACACACTGATAATTTGATAGTGGGTGAGAATTTGGACTGGG
Source organism: Heterodontus francisci (assembly GCF_036365525.1). Taxonomy (NCBI): domain Eukaryota; kingdom Metazoa; phylum Chordata; class Chondrichthyes; order Heterodontiformes; family Heterodontidae; genus Heterodontus; species Heterodontus francisci. The sequence goes on from NC_090405.1 coordinate 21,972,087, forward strand.
ATTTGTGTATCTACCTGTCAGTGGTACTGAGTTGGGGTGACATGGAAACAACGTCTGTCTCTCCTGCTCTATTTGATTGATGGATTGAAAATGTGTCTCTGGAACTATTTCTGCCGTCTGAGACTGTGGAACTGATGACCTGTCTGTGTCTCTGCGCTCTGTGAGTGATAATGTACGGACTGTGTGTGAGAAGGAGCTGGTGACACTCTTCCTTGTAACTTGGTGGAGGAAACATCACATTTATTCTGGTTCATTCAATTATTTGTCTGTTTGAACAAAAGTATGTTTGTAACTAAAATACAGGTGAGATCAAAGATACAGAGTTTTAATGAATTTAATCTCTCAAATAATAATGAGCCCCCACAAAGGAAGCCCAGTCATACAAATGTTATCATTGTTTGACTGCATTGCAGTAACAGGTTCATCCCATTCTGTCTCCATCCCCCATCGACACACAACCCGAGAATGGCCTCTCCCTTCCCCCACTCACTCCATGTTCCGGGACCAGTTCCAGCTCCAATCCGCCTCTTACAAACAGCCCCCGCCTCCCCCTGAACTTGCCCCGGACTCGATGCTGATCTCTGAGTCAATCTGCGGACACGCTCCCAAAGCGATGTGCTGCTGGAAGGAGGCTGCTGTTTGCTCCCTTTCCCAGGGACCGGGATCTCTCCATTCGCGGCTGTTTTAAACCATCTTCTTCCGCTCACAGGCAGTGCTGGGGGAGGGGAGCGCTGGCGCAGATTTCTGCAACAATTCCGCAAACAGAAACATGGAAAATTTCCGGCGCAGAATGAGGCCATTCGGCCCATCGTGTCCGCGCCAGCTCAAAGAGAGCGATCCAGCCTGGTCCCGCAGTTTATTGTTATTGGACAGTGAAGTGTGGAAACAGAAACGGACAGTCAGAATGTGGGGAGTTACACAAAGAGAATCTATTATGGGCACCAGGTGAGAAGTGTGAAGGACACATTTTAAACAGCGGCTGTTTGGTTTCGCTTGAACGGTTAGACCATGGGAGCGAGAACTGGAAATCTGACCTGTGTAAAAGTCCCTGCTCCGTCGGTCAGTCCCATTCATGGCCCAGTGGATTGTTTCTGGATGTCATTTAATTGTTGTAAAACGGCCAAAGCCTCTGGTATGCAGTAGCTGGGGGCTGAAGGACTGCAGTGGAATCAGACACTGACTCTGTTTGTATTGCTGGGTTTCCTTTGTGATTGTTCACAATGATTATTCATTGAATAATTATTTTGGTCTCTCTTGTAACTTCCACCACACCTCTTCCTGAATTATAATAAATACTTTTTCTTTCTACAGGCAAATACTTGAAAGAAGCAGAATAAATATAATGATGCCTCAGCACAAGGGGAAGTGCAGCCGGCTTCTCACACACAGTAAGTACAGTATCATTCAGAGAAAAAAGAGACATCAGTTCCACAATCACTGCCAGCAGTACTAGTCAGACTGGTACTGATCCCAAGTTCCAGAGACTAACAGTCAATCCAACAGTCACACAGAGCATGACAGACTGAAGTTGTTTCCATTTCACCCCAACTCCGTCCCACTGACAGGTAGATGCATCAATCCCAGTCCAAAATCACATCCACTGTCAGATTGCAAGGCACTGTGTCACTCTCACAAGAGAGCAGCCTTAACTACAAATTCAATGTCAGATAGAACAGACAAACAGTACCCGATTGTAAAGTACAGAATTAATCTCAATAATGTAACCAGACTGCAGACTGAGCTCCATGTTACACACCACTCCACAAATCTCACAAATAGTCAGGCTGGAAGACACAGTATTAATTCCATTACTGCAAACTGAATGCACTGTTATCTGCCAGGACATAAAACATATTGTAAAATGAAAGGACACAGACCTGAAATGTTAATTGTGTTTCTCCCTCCACAAATGCTGCCTAAACTGCTGAGTATTTCCAGCATTTTTGTTTATTTCAGATTTCCAGCATCTGCAGACTTTTGCTTTTATTTTAGAGTTAAAGAAACATTGCATTTTTTTTATTTATTTAGAGATGCAGCACTGAAACAGGCTCTTCGGCCCACCGCGTCTGTGCCGACCAACAACCACCCATTTATACTAACCCGACAGTAATCCCTTATTCCCTATTACCTACCTACACTTGGGCAATTTACAATGGCCAATTTACTTATCACCTGCAAGTCTTTGGCTGTGGGAGGAAACCGGAGCACCCGGGGAAAACCCACACAGACAGAGGGAGAACTTGCAAACTCCACACAGGCAGTACCCAGAATCGAATCGGGGTCTCTGGAGCTGTGAGGCTGCGGTGCTAACCACTGCACCACTGTGTCTTCTCGAGACACCCCTTGAGAAGTGAGACTTTTTGCCCAGAGATGGGGCTCTGTGAGGTGAGAGTGACTGCCCTTGACATCAAGGCAGCCTTTGACGTGTATGGCAACAAGGCAGCCCTAGCAAAACCAGTGTAAATAGAAATCAGGGCAAAATGCTCTGCTGTTTGCAGTCATACCTGGCACTAAGGAAGATGGCTGTGGTTGTTCAGGTTGATCATCTCAGTCTCCGGCCATTACAGCTGGAATTCCTCAGAGAGGTGTTCTAGGCCCAACCATCTTCAGCAGCTTCATCAATGACCTTCCCTCCATCACAAGGCCAGAAGTGTGGATGTTTTCTGATGATTGCACAATGTTCAGCACCATTCATGACTCCTCAGATACTGAAGCAGCCCGTGTCCAGATGCAGCAAGACCTGGACAACGTCCAGGCTTGGGTTGATAAGTGGCAAGTAACATTGGCATCAGATAAGTGCCAGGCAATGACCATCTCAAACAAGAGAGAATCTAATCATCTCCCCTTGATGTTCAATGGCATTACCATCACTGAATCCCCCACCATTAACATTGACCATTGGTTACCATAGACCAGAAACTGAACTGGACCAGCCATATAAATGCTGTGACTGCAAGAGCATGTCAGAGGCTACGAATTCTGCGGCGAGTAACTGACCTCTTGTTTCCCCACATCCGTCCACCATTCACAAGACACAAGTCAGGATTGTGATGGAATACTGTCCACTTGCCTGGATGAAGGCAGCTCCAACAACACTCAAGTAGCCTGTTTGATTGCCCACATCCACCACCTTCAATATTCACTCCATTCACCACTGATGCACAGTGGCAGCAGTGCGTACCAGCTAAAAGATGCACTGCAGCATCACACCAAGGCTTCTTCGACAGTACCTTCCAAACCCAGAACCTCCACCACCAACAAGCCAACAAGGACAAGGGCAGCAGATGCATGGGAACACGACCACCTGCAAGTTCCCCTCCAAGCCACACACCATCCTGACTTGGAACTATATCACCATTCCTTCACTGTCGCTGGGTAAAAATCCTGGAACTCCCTTCCAAACAGCACTGCTGGAATTCCTGCAGCTCAAGGACTGCAGCGGCTTAAGAAGGCAGCTCACCACCACTTTGTCAAGGGCAATTTGGAATGGGCAATAAATGCTGGCATAGCCAGTGATGCCTACATCACACTAACAAATGAAAAAAGTGAGGAAATAGTGAAGGGCTTTTATAGAATACGCAGAGACACGTTTCCACTTGTGGTGTCTGAAACGAGCCAAAAATATAAAATCGACATTCATAAAACCAATGAGGAATTCATGAAAAATGTATTTACGTAGTGAGTGGTTAGAATCTGGAATTTGCAACCACAGGGAGAGGTCGAGGCAAATAGTATTGATGCATTTAAGGGGAGGTGGAACAACTGTATGGGAAGAAAGGAATTGAGGGATATACAGAATGGGCTTTATTTTTGTTTATTTGTGCATATGAAGCAGGGTGGCTGGAAATATGTGTAGAGCATAGAGAAGTTGGGACGATCCCAGTGCAGTGTTTTGTCTAGATGGATCTGCCCAGAATACTTGTGATGCAGGAGCTGGGAGCTTCAGTACTTCAGTGGAGACAGATACTGACACTGGTTTTCATTTGTGGGTGTTTTTAATGATTATTAATTGCGAAATTAAATTCACCTCTTTGATATTTTGCACCTCCCCTGTTCTTGAGTTAAGACATATTTTTTCTTCATGCAGGCAAATACTTGAAGGAATCGTGATGAATGTGATGGTTGCTGCACTCGAGGCACAAGGAACAGTGCAGCCAGCTCCTCTCACACACAGTAGGTACATTATCACTCAGAGTACAGAGGGATAGACAGTTCATCAGTTCCCTAGTCTCAGACTGCAGAAGTAGTCAGGCCCACATTGATCCCGAGTTCCAGAGACACATTTTCAATCCAACAATCAAACAAAGCAGGAGAAAAATAAGTTGTTTCCATTTCACCCCAATTCAGTCCCATTGACAGTCAGATACATCAATCCCAGGTCAAAGTCACCCTCATTAACAGATTGAAATACAATGTGTCAATCTAAATATAATGCAGACTTCGCGATCAATTAAATATCAGATAGAATTGGCACACGGTATTGATTGAATGGCACAGAATCTCTTGTAATGCTGTACCCTGAGATTTAAATTAAATACCATACTCAAAGCTCACATCCATTCATGATAAAGGATGTTTAAACATCCCCATAGTGTACCCTGAGATACAAGTTGCATACAAGTCCAACATTCATTACAGTGAAAGTTTCTAAGGTGCTGAAAGATATTGTAACCTGAGGCACAAATTAGATACCAGTTCAGAACTCACCCACACTGTGAAATGGAAAGATACAGAATCAATTCCATTAGTGTAGATTGATCTAAATATTATATACCATTCTAAAAACTCATACAATATCAAACTGAAATACAGTATCAATTCCATGAGTGTAGATTGATCTAAACATTGCCAGTCCAAAAATAAAACAGTATTAGATTAAGTAATGCTGATAGAAAGTGCAAACTGTGATGTAAATTAGATGCCTGAACTCACCCAGACTGCGGAATTTAAAAATACAGTCGACTGAGATACACATTATTTACCAGCCAAAAACATCTCAAACATTATCAGTGTGAAATAGATTATCAATTCCATTTGTGTAGATTGAAATCCACAGAACAAACCAGTAAAAAATCTCATACAGCGGTATGGTGGTTTTGTGGTGACATTGCAGGACGAGTAATCCTGAAGTCTCCACTAATGGTCCAGAGAAACAAGTTCAATTTCCATTACAACAGCTGGGTAATTATAGTATCATAGAATCAAAGAAAGTTTAAGGCACAGAAAGAGGCCACTTGGCCCATCGTGTCTGTGCCAGATGAAAAACTTTCCACCCATTCTAATTCCACTTTCCAGCATTTGGTCTGTAGCCCTGCAGATTACAGCACTTGAATGTATATCCAAACTTCTTTTGAATGAATTGAGGCAGTGAGTTCCAGACCCCCACCACCCTCTGGCTGAAAAAAACTTTTCCTCATCTCCCCCGTAATCTTTCTACCAATCACTTTAAATCTATTTCCCCTAGTCACTGACCTCTCTGCTAAGGTAAATAGGCCCTTCACTTCAACTCTATCCAGGCACCTCAAAATTTTGTATGTTTCAATGAGATTTCTCCTCAGCCTTCTCTGTGCCAAGGAGAACAGCCTCAGCCTATCCAGTCTTTCCTCATAGCTGCATTTTTCCAATCCCGGCAACATCCTCGTGAATCTCCTCTGTACCCTCTCGAGTGCAATTACATCCTTTCTGTAATGAGGTGATCAGAACTGCATACAGTATTCGTTGTGGCCTGACTAATGATTTATACAGTTCCAGCATAACCTCCCTGCTCTTAAATCTATACATCGGCTAATAAAGGAAAGGATTCCATATGCCTTCTTACCACCTTATCGACCTGTCCTGCTACCTTCAGGGATCTGTGGGCATTTACTCCAAGGTCCCTCACTTCCTCTACACCTCTCAGTACTCTCCCATTAATTGTGTATTCCTTTGCCTTGTTTGACCTCCCCAAATGCAGCAACTCACACTTCTGAATTGAATTCTATTTGCCATTTTTCTGCCCATCTGACCAGACCATGAAGATCTTCCTGCAGCCTACAGCTATCCTCCTTGCTATTTACCACACAGCCAATCTTTGTGCCATCTGCAAACTCATACCCCCTACATTTACATCCATGTAGACTACATCAACTGCACTACCCTCATCTATCTTCCTTCTTAATTCTTCAAAATTTCGATCAAGTTGGTTAGACAAGATCTTCCCTTAACAAATCCATGCTGACTATCCTTGATGAATCTGTGCCTTTCGAAGTAACATTTTATCCTGTCTCTCAGAATAGATTCCAATAATTTGCCCACGACTGATGTTAGACTGACTGGCCTGTAATTATTTGGTCTCCCTCACTCCCTTTTTAAACAAAGGTACAACGTTAGCAGTCCTCCAATCCTCCATCACCACACCTGTATCCAGTGAGGTCTGGAAAATGATGATCAGCTCTTCTGCTATTTCCTCTCTTGCTTCTTTTTAACAGCCTGAGGTGCATTCCATCCGGTGCTCGTGATTTATCAACTTTCATATACACTAATCCCATTAATATGTCCTCTCTCCCTCTGTTGATCACATCCATACTTCACACCCCTCTTCCGTATCTACAATATATGCATCTTCCCCCTCTTTTGTGAAGACAGATGCAAAGCATTTATTCAGAACAATGCCAGCATCTTCTGCTCGACACATAGGTTACCTTTTTTGTCTTTTCTGTGCCCTACTCTTTCCTTATTTATCCTTTTACTCTTAATGTATTGATAAAACATCTTTGGGTTCACCATAATTTTGATTGCCAATATTCTTTAATGCTGTCGCTTAACTTTCCTAATTTCAATGTTGATTTCCCCCCTCCACATTCTATACTCCTCTCGGCTTTCTGTAGTATTCAGTTCTCTGTGTTGGGCATAAACTTTCCTTTACTGCCTCATTATACCCATAAACCCTTTGGCATCCATGGGGCTCTAGATTTGGCCTTCCCACCCTTTTTCTTTGTGGGAACATGTTGACTCTGAACCCCTTGAATCTCCCCTTTGAATTCTTCCCACTGCTCTGACACTGATTTACCTTCAAGTACCTGTTTCCAGTCCACTTTCGGTAAATCACTCCTCAGCTTAGTAAAGTTGGCCTTGCCCCAACTGAGAACTCTAACTCCTGTTCTGTCCTTGTCCTTTCCAAAATTATATTAAAACTGACTGAATTATGATCACTACCACCAAAATGCTCTCCCACTGCCACTCCTTCCACCTGCCCTCTTCATTTCCTAAAACTAAGTCTAAAACTTCACCCTCTCTTGTTGGACTTGCTACATATTGGCTAAAAAAGTTCTCCTGAATGCACCTCAAGAATTCTGCTCCCTCAATTCCCTCTACACGAAAAGTATCCCAGTTAATGTTGGGGTGGTTCAAATCCCCTACTGTTACTGCCCTATTGTTCTTGCACTTCTCAGATATTTGCCTACATATCTGCTCTTCTATCTCCCTCTGACTGTTTAGGGGTCTATAGTACACTCCCAGCAGTGTGATTGCCTCTTTTTTGTTCCTCAGCTCAATCTATACGGTCTCATTTGATAAACCTTCCAACATATCATTTCTCCTCACAGCTTTAATAGTTTCTTTGACCAAAATTGCCACTCCCCCTCCTTTTTTATCCCCTTCTCTCTCACGTCTGAAAACCCTGTAACCAGGAAAATTGAGCTGCCATGCCTGTCCCTCCTTAAGCCATGTTTCTGTAATAGCAATGATATCATACTGCCATGTGTCTAACTGTGCCCTGAGCTCATCTGCTTCATTTGCTATACTCCTTGCATTGATTTAGATATCCTTGAGCAGTGCCAACATTTTTTGTTTTGAATTTCCGAATCAGTGTTTCCTCTCTCTTCCAAACTGCATTAATTTTCTGCCTTCCATTTTCATTTCTGATTTTGTCCCATCTGACTCTACCTTCCGGTCCCCATCTCCCTGCCAAACTAGTTTAAACCCTCCCCAACAGCACTAGCAAAACATCCTGCAAGAAACTCCGTCCCAGCTCTGTTCAGGTGCAACCCATCCAACCTGTCCCAAGAATCTAAAGTCCTCCCTCCTGCACCATCTTTCCAGCCATGCATTCATCTGTCTTATCCATCTATTCCTGTACTCACTTGCACGTGGCACTGGGAGTAATCCGGAGATTATTACTTTTGATGTCCTGCTTGCTAATTTCTTACCTTGCTCCCTATGTTCTGACTGCAGCACAACATCCTTATATCTACCTATGTTGTTGCTTCTGATGTGGACTACCCCTGCTGGCTGTTCACCCTCCCCCTTCAGAATGCTCTGTAGCTGCTCAATGGCATCCTTGACCCTGGCACCAGGGAGCCTACACTCCATTCCTGGATTCACGTCTGTGGCCACCGAAACACCTGATTGTTCCCTTGACGATTGAATCACCTATCACTATGGCTTTTCCAGTCTTCCCTGTACTCCCCTTTGCAGCTGAGTCACCCATGGTGCCATGGACTTGGCTCTGGCTGCACTCCCCAGGTGAAGCATCATTGTCCTCTGTATTCAGAACTGAATACCTGCTGGAGAGTGAGACGCACTCGGGGTGTCCAGCACGACCTGCCTGATTCCTTTTGACTGCCTGGTGGTCACCCATTCCCTCTCTCCCTGCATACTCTTAAGCTGTGGGGTGACCACATCTATAAACGTGTTATCGATGTAGAAAGAACAAAGAACAGTGCAGCACAGGAACAGGCCATTCGGCCCTCCAAGCCTGCGCCCATCTTGATGCCTGTCTAAACTAAAACCTTCTGCACTTCCAGGGACCATATCCCTCTATTCCCATCCTGTTCACGTATTTGTCAAGATGCCTCTGAAACGTTGCTATCGTACCTGCTTCCACCACCTCCCCAGGCAGCAAGTTCCAGGCACTCACAACCCTCTATGTAAAGAACTTGCCTTGCACATCCCCTCTAAACTTTGCCCTCGCACCTTAAACCTATGTCCCCTCGTAACTGACTCTGCCACCCTGTGAAAAAGCTTCTGACAATTCATTCTGTCCATGCCACTCATAACTTTGTAAGCCTCTACCATGTCGCCCCTCCACCTCCGTCGTTCCAGTGAAAACAATCCGAGTTTATCCAACCTCTGCTCATAGCTAATGCCCTCCAGACCAGGCAACATCCTGGTAAACCTCTTCTGTACCCTCTCCAAAGCCTCCATGTCCCTCTGGTAGTGTGGCGACCAGAATTGCACGCAATATTCTAAGTGTGGCCTAACTAAAGTTCTGTACAGCTGCAGCATGACTTGCCAATTTTTATACTCCATGCCCCGACCGATGAAGGCAAGCATGCCATATGCCTTCTTGACTACCTTATCCACCTGCGTTGCCACTTTCTGTGACCTGTGGATCTGTACGCCCAGATCTCTCTGCCTGTCAATACTCCTAAGGGTTTTGCCATTTATTGTATACTTCCCACCAGTATTAGATCTTCCAAAATGCATTACCTCACATTTGTCCGGATTAAGCTCCATCTGCCATTTCTTCGCCCAAGTCTCCAACCGATCTATATCCTGCTGTATCCTCTGACAATCCTCATCACTATCCGCAACTCCACCAACCTTTGTGTCGTCCGCAAACTTATTAATCAGACCAGCTACATTTTCCTCAAAATCATTTATATATACTACAAACAGCAAAGGTCCCAGCACTGATCCCTGCGGAACACCGCTAGTCACAGCCCTCCATTCAGAAAAGCACCCTTCCACTGCTGCCCTCTGTCTTCTATGACCGAGCCAGTTCTGTATCAATCTTGCCAGCTCACCTCTGATCCCGTGTGACTTCACTTTTTCTACTAGTCTGCCATGAGGGACCTTGTCAAAGGCTTTACTGAAGTCCATATAGACAACATCTACTGCCCTTCCTTCATCAATCATCTTCATCACTTCCTCAAAAAACTCGATCAAGTTAGGGAACACTATGCTGCCTCTCGCTAAGAAATCCATTTGTTTCCAAATGGGAGTAAATCCTATCCCGAAGAATCCTCTCCAATAATTTCCCTACCACTGAATTAAGGCTCACCGGCCTATAATTTCCTGGATTATCCTTGCTACCCTTTTTAAACAAAGGAACACCATTGGCTATTCTCCAGTCTTCTGGGACCTCACCTGTAGCCAATGAGGATACAAAGATTTCTGTCAAGGCCCCAGCTATTTCTTCCCTTGCCTCCCTCAGTATTCTGGGGGAGATCCCATCAGGCCCAGGGGACTTATCTACCTTAATGCTTTGCAAGATGCCCAACACCTCCTCCTTTTTGATAACGACATGACCCAGACTATCTACACTCCCTTCCCTAGACTCATCATCCACCAAGTCCTTCTCTTTGGTGAATACTGATGCAAAGTACTCATTTAGTACCTCGCCATTTCCTCTGGCTCCACACATAGATGTAGCTCTCATCCTCACCAATGCAGCACAGTGTCGCCAGTTACCGCTCAACTTCCAAAACCCAGAGCTCAAGCTGCCAAAGTTGACATCACTTCCTGGCACAAATGGTTCTCCAGGATACGGGAAGCATCTGGGAGCTCCCACATAGCACAGGAGGTGCACGCTCGAGATTGAAGCACCCCTGCCATTCCTTTATGTATTAGTTGACCCTTTGCTGCTGCTAAAAAAAAGCCTGACAAATTCTACAACACCTTAGAATTATGAATAAAACCTTACTAGTACTGATAAATCCTACTAAAAATCAATACAGTTCACTAGTTAAAATAAACCTTACTGAAAAAAACATACTCACCGACTACTCACTTGTTCCTTATTATTGATACTTTTTTTTTAAGTCTGCCAGTTGTTGAGCTGCGAGAACCCAGCTATTTACACATCCACCCCAACAGTGGTGTACTAACGATTTACTGATTCTCCTTAACAGCATTTGCTCACAACCAATCACCTTGCAGCTTTCCTGTGATGTCACTATTCACTTTGTTTTCACACTACGGCGGCCTGGACTCTTGTCCGCTCCACTCTCGCTGTTTCCCGCTCTTTGAGCGAACTTGAACCCGAACTCGATCTGTCTCTCGCTGTCACTCTCTGGGGTCTTTATGCTCCATTCCACTCTCGCTGCTCCCTACTCTCAATGTATCAATCTATGTTTGTCTTGTGTTTAATTTAAAATATGAATTAACTGTATTTTACAACTGTAGGTTTTATTTGGTAGTCCTGTGCAAGTTGTGGATTGGTATTCAATATTTAGCTCTGTGAAAACGATCATGAATGAAAATATAACTTCGATGGGCTGGTATGCAAGCTCCAAGTCCTTCAGTTTGTCATAATCGATTTGATACTGTATCATTCAGTCTTAAACTTTGTGGGATTTTTGGACTGTTATGTAATGTGTAGCTCGGTCTAACGTCTGATGTATATTATTGGGATTTATAGCATCATAGGAAATAGGGGCAGTAGGCCATTCGGCCCATCGGCCTGCTCTACCATTCAAATAGCTCGTGGCTGATCATCTACCTCTACGCCATTTTTCGCCACTATCTCCATATCCCTTGATCTCATTAGTATTCGGAAATCTATCAATTTCTGTCTTGAATATGTTCAATGATTGAGCCTCCACAGCCCTCTGGGGTAGAGAATTCCACGGATTTGCCACACCAAGTAAAGACATTCCTGCTCATCTAAGTCTCAAATGCCTGGCCCTTATTTTGAGACTGTGTCCTCTTGTTCTAAACTCACTAGCCAGAAGAAACCTTCTATCCATATCTACCCTGTCAGACTCTGGAAGAATTTTGTAAGTTTCAATTAGATCATCTGCCATTCTTTGAAACTCTAGAGAATACAGGGCCAGTTTCTGCAGTCTCTCATCATCTTCCATCCCAGGGGATTAGTCTGGTGAACATCTGTTGCACTCCCTCTATGACAAGTGTCAGGCAAACCCCCACCTGCCAAGACTGAGGGACACATTATTTCACCGCATGAACATTAAAACTTAAAAATTGCAAGCCCCAGACTGGAAAGACATTTGCATAGTAACAGACAGTGTTGAAACAATGGGGACCCAGTTGTTGCTTCCCCAATGCACAGAAGAAATGGTCAGACCAGTTTTAGTCACATGACTAACTGGCTATTGCAGAGGTTTGAACTGAGAGTTTTTAAATTGGAGAAAACAGTACTTGAAATCAGAAAGCACTTTTCTCCTGGACTGATAAGACCTCCCTCCTGCCTGCCTCCATCTCTTCCCCACGGAACTGAATCTTGTGAAAACAGATGAAGCTCAAAGAGAGAAAAGTCTCCTACGTGAACAAGGTTTAAGAAGAACACTAGGCCCCAACGAACAGCAAGACTAACTACAATCAAGTGAGCATGCAGCAGAGTAAAATAAAACGTTAGAGACTGCCTCAAACCTTTCACCTAACAATTTCTTCTCTTTTCTGTCCTTATTTGCATGTGTGTATCGCGTATGCATGCTGGCGTGGGCACGTCGTATATCCGTATGGGTGAACCGTATTAGAGTTTAAGTAAGTTTAATAAATATCAGTTTCCTTCTTTAAACCAAAGAAAGCCTGTTTTTGCTCATTACTTTGCCTTATAATTGGAAAGCTGTGAACAAGGATTCACAAAGGGGGAGCTCAAAACACAATGTGTTTAAAAATTAAGCCCTGTTACAATAAGACCAGGTGAAGAAATTAACAGACCCCTAGACACCTTTCTCACCTGGTCGTAACACAAGTATATACTTCCCGAGATAAAGAAACCACAATTGTACAGAATATTCTCGGTGTGGTCTCACCAAGTCATTATACAATTGAAGCAATACATCTTTACTCAGGTACTCAAATCCCCTTTCAATGAAGCCAACATACAATTTGCCTTCTTAATTGCTTGCTGCACCTGCATACTAGCTTCGAGCAGCTCATGAACAAGGACATCCATCTCCAACAAGAGAAAATCTAATCATCTCCCCATGAGATTCAATGGTAGTACGATCTCTGATTCCCCCACTATCAACATCCTAGGGGCTACCACTGGCCAGAAATTGAACTGGAGTAGCCATATAAATACCGTGGCTAAAAGAGCAGGTCAGAGGCTAGGAATCCTGTGGCGAGTAACTCATCTCCTGACTCCCAAAAGCCTGTCCACCATCTCTTAGGCACAAGTCAGGAGTGTGATGGAATATTCTCCATTTGCCTGGATGGGTGCAGCTCCAACAACACTCAAGAAGCTCGACACCATCCAGGACAAAGCAGCTCACTTGATTGGCACCCCATTCACAAACATTCACTCCCTCCACCACTGATGCACAGCAGCACCAGTGTGTACCATCTGCAAGATGCATGGCAGAAACACACCAAGGCTCCTTCGACAAAACCTTCCAAACCCACAACCTCTACCACCTTGAACGACAAGGGCAGCAAATGCATGGGAACACCGCCACCTGCAAGTTCTCCCCCAAGCCACACACCATCCTGACTTGGAAGTATATTGCCATTCCTTCACAGTTGCTGGGTCAAAATTCTGGAACTCCCTAACAGCACTGTGGGTGTACCTACCCCACATGGACTGCAGCGGTTCAAGAAGGCAGCTCATCATCAACTTCTCAAGGGCAGTTAGGGATGGGCAATACATGCTGGTCTCGCCAGTGACACCCACAACCCATGAATGAATAAAAAAGAAATCCAGGTCCCTTTGAACATCGACACTTCCCAACCTCTCACCATTTAACAAATACTCTGTCTTTCTGCTTTTTCTACCAAAGTGGATAACTTCACACTTACTCACATTATATTCCATCTGCCATGTTCTTGCCCATTCCCTTAGCCTGTCCAAATCCCCTTGAAGCCTCCTTGCATTCATTCTGTACCTTTCAATCATGTAAATTTTGTCTGTTCTATTTCAGATTTTATATTTAAAATGTGACCATGGTGACAGAGTTTATATAGATCTGATGGTGGGTTTGTTTTTGGACTGCGATTGATGTATCAACCTTTCAGCTGAACTGAATTGGAGTGAAATGGAAACAACTTCTGTATCTCCTGCTGTTGTTTGACTGTTGGATTGAAAATGTGTCTCTCGACTTTGGGATCAGTGTCTGTCTGACTACTTCTTTTGTTCGTTCCAGTGGAACTGATGAGCTGGCAGTATCTCTGTGCTTTGGGAGTGATCCTGTACCGACTGTGTGTTGGAACGAGCTCGCTGCAGTTTTTTCTTGTGGCCAGGAATCACCACATCGCCACATCCATTCAGGTTCCTTCATGTATTTGCCTGCAGGAATGAAAAGTAACTCTTAAACCTTAAGAACTGGTGAGATAGAAGATACAAAAGCGATCAATGTAATCGTCCCAATAATAATCATTATGAGCAATCACAAAATGAAAACCAGGAACACAAACAGTGTCAGTGTCTGACTCCACTGCAGTACTGCAGTATTCAGCTTCTGTTTACCAGGTGTTTGCAGTGGTTTTACAACAAGTTTGTGACATTCAGAAACAACACAAGCCCTGCACTACTCAATGACTGGGACTGTCCGATAGAGCAGTGACCTTTACACAGTCACATTTCTATTTCAACGGAAAACAAGCAGCCACTATTTAAAATGTGCCTTTCACACTTCTCACCTGGTGTCTGCAATAAATGCTCTTTGTCTAACTGTCCACATCGTTATTTTGCGGCTATTTTCCCCCCACTGTTCACGATCCAACGAACAGTGAGAGACTGGAACTAAAGCAGGAAAATTCCCTCTCCTTTGGGTGGTGAAATTGTCAGTGATTTTCAATAGTGATTTCTTCCCATTGTGTCTCCCTGAGCCTGTACAGACACTGTCCGAGAATGAACTCTCCCTTCCCCGTGTCCCCGGCTCACTCCATGTTCCGGGAGCAGCTCCTGCTCCACAGTGTCTGTTACAAACACTCCCCGACTCCCCCTCAACTTCCCACCACTCAATGCTAATCTCTGAGCACATCTGCGGACACGCTCCCAAAGCAGTGGCTGCTGGAAGCAGATGCTGTTTGTTCCCTTACCCCGGATCCGGGAAGTCTCCATTAGCAGCTGATTTAAAGCATCTTCCCCTCATTGAGTGAATGGCCTCACAGACTGGGTTGGGGAAAGGATGCGCATGCGCTCCAATCCTGATTGTGACGTCACATTGGGGGCGGGGTTATGCCGCGCGTGCGCAGATCTTTGCAGCAATTCCGCATTCAGACATGAATGCGAACTTTCCCCATTTCACCCTCATCAAAGTCCCAAAGAAAGAAAGTGAAGAGGGGCTTGGACTGGAGGGAGGGAGGGGCGGAGTAGGGGGAACCTAGAACCCAGAAAGCTGCCCACTTGCCCCATTTAGATGCTCAATTTGCGGTCATTCCCTGCAGGGGGTTTGTTATTATTGAGCCCCTCCTGGTAAAACAATCCGATAGAAAGGAGGGAGCCGGTGTGTTTGCTGGGACCTTGCAGAATTCATTTCAGCAGCAAAAGTCCCGGGTTATATTAACCCGAGTGAAACACGCTGTCAGTGAGAGGAAAACCGAACGGCCCTTTTCATCTTTTCATTGGAAACAAAGTAGAGCCGGAAGTGCGGCGAGCAGAGCAGACACACAAGCTCAATGACAGGAGAGCTCGGCCGTCCCTGAGTTTCAGCTCCCGGCTCTTACATTTCTTCATCCACACTGTCTTTACTGTGGATGTTCAGGGGTTCCTTGTCGGATCTGAGGACTGTATCCATTAAACATTCTGAGTCAGGAGATCCACACACTCTCTGTTATCAAGATTTATGGGCAGGAATGTTTCAAAACTTTGTCTATTAAATCATTGTATTATTCACAGAACTAATGAGGCAATCGGTTCATTATTCAGGCCTTGAACTTGGTTTGGGAAGACCGAAAACTGAGAGGTTCAGCACCTTTCCACTTCTTCACTAATATAACTGATTTTTTTGATGAAGAAACAGAAAAGGTTGATGAAGGGAAAGCAATGGATGTTGTCTATATGGATTTTAAGAAAGCGTTTGAGAAACTACCACATAAAAGGCTGGGTAACAAAACTGAGGCTCCTGGAATAGGAGCCTCAGTATCTGCTTGGATTAAAAAATGGCTGAAATAACAAAAAAAGTGAGTATTTGGTTGTTTTTCAGAATGGAAGATGGTGGACAGTGATGTCCACAAGGGTCAGTGCCAGGACCACCATATATACAAATGACTTGAATATTGGAATCACAGAATCACAGAATTGTTACTGCACAGAAGGAGGCCATTTGGCCCATCGTGTCTGCACTGACTCTCCAAATGAGCAATTCACCTCATGTCACTTCCCCGTCCTCTCCCCATAATCCTGCACGTTCTTCCTTTTCAGATAACAGTCTAATTCCCCTTTGAATGCTTCAATTGAACCTGCCTCCATCACATTCTCAGGCAGTTCATACTTTAACCACTCGCTGCATGAAAAAGTTTTTCCTCATCTCGCTTTTGCTTCTTTTAGCTTTAAATCTGTGCCCTCTTGTTCTCGATCCTTTCACAAGTGGGAATAGTTTCTCCCTATCCACTCTGTCCATTTTGAATACCACTATGAAATCTCCTCTTAGTCTTCGTTTCTCCAAGGAAAACAGTCCTAACTTCTCCAATCTATCTTCATAACTGAAGTTCCTCATCCCTGGAACCATTCTCATGAATCTTTTCCATAATCTCTCCAATGCCTTCACATCTTTCCTAAAGTGTGGCACCCAGAACTGGACGCAGTACTTCAGCTGAGTCTAGTGTCTTGTACAAGTTCAACATGACCTCCTTGTTCTTGTATTCTATGCCTCTATTACTAAAGCTGAGGCAACTGTATGCTTTATTAACAACTCTCTCAACCTATCCTGCCACCTTCAATGACTTATACCCTCAGGTCCTTCTGCTCCTGCACCCCATTTAGAATTGTACCCTTTATTTTATATTGTCTCTCCATGTTCTTCTGACCAAAATTTATCAATTGACATTTCTCGACATTGAACTTCACCTGCCATCTGTCTGCCCTTTCCACCAACTTGTCCATGTCCTTTTGAAGTTCTACACTATCCTCCTCAGAGTTCACAATGCTTCCAATTTTCATAACATCCACAAACTTTGAAATTCTGCCCTGTATACCAAGGTCTAGGTAATTAATATATATCAGGAAAAGCAGGAGTCCCAACACTGACCCTTGGTGACCTCCACTCCAAACCTTCCCCTAGCCCGAAAAACATCCATTGATCACTACACTTTGTTTCCCGTCACTCAGCCAATTCCATTTTTTTTTAGAGATACAGCACTGAAACAAGCCCTTCGACCCACCGAGTCTGTGCCAACCATCAACCACCCATATATACTAATCCTACACTAATCCCATATTCCTACCACATCCCCACCTGTCCCTCTATTTCCCTACCACCTACCTATGCTAGGGGCAATTTATAATGGCCAATTTACTTACCAACCTGCAAGTCTTTTGGCTTGTGGGAGGAAACTGGAACACCCGGCGAAAACCCACGCAGACACAGGGAGAACTTGCAAACTACACACTGGCAGTACCCAGAATTGAACCCGGGTCGCTGGAGCTGTGAGGCTGCAGTGCTGCACTGTGCCACTGTGCCATCCATATCCCTGTTACTACTGTCCCTTATACTCCATGAGTTATAAATTTGCTCACAAGTCTGTTGTGTTGCATTGTATCAAACACCTTTTGAAAGGCAATAAAAGCAAAATACTGCAGATGCTGGAAATCTGAAATAAGTTCACGTTTCAGGTCAGTGACGTTTCAGATGCTGCCAGACCTTTTGACAGTCCATGTCGACCACATCAACAGCATTGCCCTCATCAACCCTCTCTGTTACCTCATCAAAAAAACTCCAGCAGCACAGTTAAACGTGATTTTCCCTTAAGGAATCTATGCTGGCTTTCTTGAATTAACCCACATTTGTCCAAGGGACTATTAATGTTGTCTCGAATTATTCTTTCGATAAGTTTCCCCACCTTCGAAATTAAACTGACTGGGGAGTGGGACGAGGTGAGTTGCTCTGGCAGAGAGCCAGCACGGGTTCGACAGGCTGAATGGCCTGCTTCTGTGCTGTAGCCATTCTATGATTTTATGATTCTAGCAGCAACTGTTGGTGGAGAGGCAGTGATGCAAGAATGTGTTGACAGAAAGGGGAAAATCTCGGCTGGTGTGTGTTTGCAGCATTTGCAGCTTGTGTTCGGGTTTGTGAATAAAGGTGATTTGGAAGCTGTGTTCCAGATTGAAGTGTTGACTGGAAGCAAGAAGTTGATGTAAATAAAGAGTAAAATGTGTTAACACTAAGCGTGTTGTGATTGTGGGGAGCAGTAAATAATGTGTTGGTGAATTATTTGTGTTAATAAATTCCACTGCGCCCTCTGCTGTAGGCTGCTGTTTATATCCAGCTGTGTATTAGTGTTGTGTGTTTGCGAGATAAATGCTTGTTTCAACGCTGTTTATGAAGCAATAGCATTGTACTCAAACAGTCCCAGACATAGCAACACACGTACAAAAGCAAAATACTGCGGATACTGGAAATCTGAAACATAAACAGAAAATGCTTGAATTGCTCAGTAGGTCTGGCAGCATCTGTGCAGAGAGAACAGTTAACATTTCAGGTCTGTTTCGTTAACTCACGTTAACTTTGTTTCTCTCTCCACAGATGCCGCCAGACCTAATGAGCATTTCCAACATTTTCTGTTTTTATTACAGCAACACAGGTGTTGGGAGGCTCAGCCTGGCTACACAATGTTACAAGGACGCTGAGTAACACCATCGACAATGGGACACAGAGAGAAAAACACAGAAAACCAAGAATAGACTATTAGGAAGCAGAAAGTGAGGGACAGACAGAGCGAGAGAGAGACAATGAGACTGAGATAGAGAAACAGGGCACTTGTCTGAAATAAACACAAGAAATGCTGGAAATACCCAGCAGCTCTGGCAGCATCTGTGGAGAGAGAAACATAGTTAACTTTTCAGGGAGTGACCCTTCTTCAGAACTGACAAATATTAGAAATGTAAAAGATTTGAAGCAAATAAAGCAGGTGGGGGGGGGGGGGGGGGGGGGGGGGGAAGAGATAACAAAAGAGAAGGTGTTGATAGGACAAGGTCACAGAGAATAACTGACCAGAAGGTCATGGAACAAAGGCCAACCGTATGTTAATGGTAAAATAAAAGCAAAATACTGCGGATGCTGGAAATCTGAAACAAAAACAAGAAATGCTGGAATCACTCAGCAGAGTATGTTAATGGTGTGCTGAAAGACAAAGCATTACTACAGAGAGGGTGTAAATAGACTGTAAAGCACAGAGCACTCCAAGCACAAGCATTAAAAAAATTAAAAAGCAGAAACAGTGGGTAGGCACAGTAGAAACAAACTAAACACACTAAAAAACCTAAAATAAAATAAGCAAATTAAAAAGAAAAAAATGAAAAATAACTACACATAAAAAGGAGAGGGCGGGGGGAGTGTGTGGTGGGTGCTGTCATGCTCGGAAATTATTGAATTCAATGTTCAGTAAAGGTTTTGCGTGTTATTGTTTTACTTTCTGTTACTCACCATCTCCTGACTGTGACCATTTGCCGTCGTTTCACATCTGCTGGTGGAGAGGAGGCGCTGCAGGAATGGTTTAACAAAGAGGAGAGACTGGGGTGAAACGTGTTTGCAGCTGGTGCAGCTTGTGTTCCTGTGCGCAACAAATTGGTTTGTGAGACTTGTTGCTGATTGATGTGTTGAGTGGAAGAAAAAAGCTGATTGCAATAAAGCGTTTGAAGAAGCATGATGTGATTGTGGATAAACACTTGATGTTTCGAAAGTAAACAATTTGTGTTACTACAAAATATGAATAGCAGAGAATGGTTTCGATCCATCGACCTCTGGGTTATGGGCCCAGCACGCTTCCGCTGCGCCACTCTGCTACCGGAGGACTTCAATTTCAACTGCCTATTAGTGAAATATGTTCATTTCCCCAATTTTTTTTTTAACAAAATAGGATTGTTGTCAGATTGCTCAAGAACCCAGACTCAGCAACACACTCGCTGACAGACTCACCCTCGCTGCACAATGGCACAAGGACACTGAGTAACAGCACCGACAATCAGGCAGGCAGAGAAAGACACACAGAAAACCAGGAAGAGATTTCAGGACCCAGAAAGGAACAGACAGAGAAAGTTACTGAGCAAACCAGCAAGAGACAGCGAAAGACGGATGATTTATGGAAACGTGTTCTCTGTTAAGATGTCCCCTGTGTTCTTTTAAAGATATTTCCTGCTGTGTAATAGAATATTTTCAGTGTTTTCTGTTTTAAGCTCTCCCTCTTGTCCTGGCCAGTATTTATCCCTCAACGTCACTAAAACAAGTGATTATCTGCTCATTATCACATTGATCTTAGTGGCAAATTGGATGCAGCATTTCCTACAACAGTGACTATGTTTTAAACGTCCTTCACTGGCTGTCTGGGTCTTTCGGACAGCATGAGGCTGTGTGTGAGATCCCAGTCCAACCCACATTCCCTGTGTGAGAGCCCAGTCCACCCACATTCCCTGTGTGAGATCCCAGTCCATCCCACATTCCCTGTCTGAGATCACAATCCACCCCACATTCCCTGTGCACGATAATAATTTGCTTCTTTTCTTTCTTACTGTATTCGCTGTTGTGTAAAGATGCTCTCTGGTATTATGTAAAATGGTTCCCTGTTGGGTAAAGATCTTCTCAGTTGTGTAAATATGATCCGTCTTGTGTAAAAGTGTTCCCGGTTGTTTAAATATGTTCCCTGCTCTGTAATGTAGAGCTGAGTCTGCACTAATGGAATTGCGACAGTATCTTCCAGTCTGATACTGTATGAGGGCTGGAATATGATCCAAAGCTCAGTCTATACAAATTGAATTGCTATTGTATCTTTCAGATTCACAATCCGGGTGAGTTTTAAACTGAAATCTCAGTTTGTATCTCAGGTTATACTATCTTTCAGATTCTCTCAATCTAATAACGCACTTTAGACTTAGACTTATATAGAGTCATAGAGTTATACAGTACAGAAACAGGCCCTTCGGCCCATCGTGTCCGTGCTGGCCAGCAAGCACCAAAGTATTCTAATCCCATTTTCCTGCACTTGGCCCGCAGCCTTGTATGCTATGACGTTTCAAGTGCTCATCTAAATGCTTTTTAAATGTTGTGAGGGTTCCTACCTCTACGACCCCTTCAGGCAGTGTGTTCAGATTCCAACCACCCTCTGGGTGAAAAACAATTTCCTCAAATTCCCCTCTAAACCTCTTTCCCTTTACCTTAAATCTTTGCCCCCTGGTTATTGACCCCTCCGCTAAGGGAAGAAGTCTCTTCCTATATAACCTATCAATGCCCCTCATAATTTTGTATACTTCAATGATGTCCCCCCTCAGCCTTCTCTGCTCTAAGGAAAACAACCCTAGCCTTTTCAGTTTCTCTTCATAGCAGAAATGCTCCAGCCCAGGCAACATCCTGGTGAATCTCCTCTGCACCCTCTCCAGTGCAATCACATCCTTCCTATAGTATGGTGTCCAGAACTGTACACAGTACTCCAGCTGTGGCCTAACTAGTGTTTTATACAGCTCCATCATAACCTCCCTGCTCTTATATTCTATGCCTCCACTAATAAAGACAAGTACCCCATATGCTTTCCTAACCACCTTATCTACCTGTGCTGCTGCCTTCAGTGATCTATGGACAAGTACACCAAGGCCCCTCTGACCTTCTGTACTTCCTAGGGTGCTACCATCCATTGTCTATTCCCTTGCCTTGTTAATCCTCCCAAAGTTCATCTCCTCACACTTCTCAGGATGAAATTCCATTTGCCACTGCTCCGTCCATTTTACCAGCCCATCTATACTGTCCTGTAACCTAAGGCTTTCCTCCTCACTATTACAACATCACCAATTTTTGTGTCATCTGCGAACTTACTTATCATACCTGCTATATTCACGTCTAAAACATTAATAATTATGTATCTAATGTATATGTCAGGATGCACTATGGGAATTAATACTAAAACTTATAAAATCATAACGTGAGTAAATATTGGGCTGGTATTTAATTTGAATCTCAGATTATGTTATTGAGGTTAATTCTGTAACTTTGAAACAGGAACCATGTGTCAGTTCTATGTGTATTTAATTTGTAGCTGAGGTTGCACTATTGTGGGATTGACACACTGATAATTTGATAGTGGGTGAGAATTTGGACTGGGATTTATGTATCTACCTGTCAGTGGTACTGAGTTATGGTAACAGGGAAACAACGTCTGTCTCTCCTGCTCTGTTGGATAGATGGATTGAAAATGTGTCTCTGGAACTATTTCTGCTGTCTGAGACTGTGGAACTGATGACCTGTCTGTGTCTCTGCGCTCTGTGAGTGATAATGTACGGACTGTGTGTGAGAAGGAGCTGGTGACACTCTTCCTTGTAACTTGGTGGAGGAAACATCCCATTTACTCTGGCTTCTTCATTTATTTTCCTGTTGAAACAAAAGTATGTTTTACAACTCAAGTACAGGTGAGGTGGAAGATACAAAGACCATCAGCTTAATGTCTCGATTAATAATCATTATGAACGGCCACAAAGGAACCCCAGGGATACAAACATTATCAAATGTTTGACTCCACTGCAGTACTGCAGCACTCAGGGTCTGTATCCTTGGAGTATTGGGCGCTATGACAACAATGTAATGATATGTAGACAGAGCCCAAACCCTGCACTGCTCCATGAATGGAAATATCCGATGGAGCAGGGACATTTGCACTGGTCAGATTTCCATTTATTGCTCCCATGGCATTAACCTGTTTAAATTGAGCCTGTCTTAGTTCTCACCTGGCGACTTACAGATGCTCTTTGTATAACTCCCCACACTCTTCCTGTCTGGCTCTGTTTCCGCTCTTCACTGTCAAATAGCAACAAACCGGCTGAGACTGGAACTAAACCAGGAATATTCACTGCTGGTCTGGGGAGAGGAAGCAGCATTGAATTTCAATAACAAATTCTTCCCATTCTGTCGCCATCCCTTTGTCCACACAGCCCGAGAATGGTCTCTCCCTTCCCCCACTCACTCCATGTTCCGGGACCAGTTCCTGCTCCACTCCGCCTCTTACAAACAGCCCCCGCCTCCCCCTGAACTTGCCCCGGACTCGATGCTGATCTCTGAGTCCATCTGCGGACACGCTCCCAAAGCGATGTGCTGCTGGAAGGAGGCTGCTGTTTGCTCCCTTCCCCCAGGACCGGGATCTCTCCATTGGCGGCTGTTTTAAACCATCTTCTTCCGCTCACAGGCAGTGCTGGGGGAGGGGAGCGCAGGCGCAGATTTCTGCAACAAATCCGCAAACAGAAACATGGAAAAATTCCGGCACAGAATGAGGCCATTCGGCCCATCATGTCCGTGCCAGCGCAAAGAGAGCGATCCAGCCTCATCCCACAGTTCGTTGTTATTGGACAGTGAAGTGTGAAAACAGAAGCGGACAGTCAGGATGTGGGGAGTTACACAAAGAGAATCTATTATGGGCACCAGGTGAGAAGTGTGAAGGACACATTTTAAACAGCGGCTGTTTGGTTTCGCTTGAACGGTTAGACCATGGGAGCGGGAACTGGAAATCTGACCTGTGTAAAAGTCCCTGCTCCGTCGGTCAGTCCCATTCATGGCCCCAGTGGATTGTTTCTGGATGTCATTAAATTGTTGTAAAATGGCCAAAGCCCCTGGTATGCAGTAGCTGGGGGCTGCAGGACTGCAGTGGAATCAGACACTGACTCTGTTTGTATTGCTGGGTTTCCTTTGTGATTGTTCATAATGATTATTAATTGAAAAATTGTTTTGGTCACTTTTGTATCTTCTACCACATCTCTTCCTGAATTATAATAAATACATTTCCTTTCTACAGGCAAATACTTGATGGAAGCAGAATAAATGTCGTGATTCCTCGACACAAGGGGAAGTGCAGCCAGCTCCTCACACACAGTAAGTACAGTATCACTCACAGAGAGCAGAGACATCAGTTCCACAATCACCGCCAGCAGAAGTAGTCAGACCGGCACTGATCCCAAGTTCCAGAGACATTTACTCAATCCAACAGTCACTCAGAGCAGGAAAGACTGAAGTTGTTTCCATTTCACCCCAACTCAGTCCTACTCACAGGTAGATACATCAATCCCAGTCCAAAATCACACCCACTATCAGATAGCAAGGCACTGTGTCACTCTCACAAGAGAGCAGCCTTAACTACAAATTCAATGTCAGATGGAACAGACAAACAGTACCTGATTGTAAAGTACAGAATTAATCTCAATAATGTACCCAGACTGCAGACTGAGCTCCATGTTACACACCACTCCACAAATCTCACAAATGGTCAGAGTGGAAGACACAGTATTCATTCCATTACTGCAAACTGAATGAACCTGATCTTACATACAACAGATTATAAGATGAAAGGCCACAGACCTGAGAAATTAACTCTGCTTCTCTCTCAACATATGCTGCCTGACGTGCTGGGTATTTTCAGTATTTTATGTTTTTATTTCAGATTTCCAGCATCTGCAGAATTTTGCTTTTATTTTAGGGTTCAAGAAACATTGCATTGTGAGGTGAGAGTGACTGCCCTTGACATCAAGGCAGCTATTGACCTTGTGTAGCATCAAGGAGCCCTAGCAAAACTGGAGTCAATGGGAATTAGGGGGAAAACATTTTTTTTAAAAAAGGAAGTTAATACCAAGCATAAAGGAAGATGGCTTTGGTTGTTCAGGTCAATCATCTCACTCCCAGGACATCACTGCAGTAGTTCCTCAGGGTATTGTCCAAGGCCCAACCATCTTCAGCTGCTTCATGAATGACCTTCCCTCCATCAAAAGGCGAGAAGTGGGGATGTTCGCTGATGATTGCACAATGTTCAGCACCATTCATGACTCCTCAGATACTGAAGCAGCCCGTGTCCAGATGTAGCAAGACCTGGACAACATCCAGGCTTAGGCTGATACCTGGCAAGTAACATTCGTGCCACATAAATGCCAGGCAATGACCATCTCAAACAAGAGAGAATCCAATCATCTCCCCTTGATGTTCAATGACATTGCCATTGCTGAATCCCCCACTATTAACATCTTGGGGATACCATTGACCAGAAACTTAATTATACCAGCCACATAAATGCTGTGGCTGTAAGAGCAGGTCAGAGGCTAGGAATTCTTCAGCAAGTAACTCACCTCCTGTCTCCCCAATACCTGCCCACTATTTACAAGGCACAAGTCAGAAGTGTGATCAAATATTCTCCCCTTGCGTGGATGAATGCAGCTTTAACAACACTCAAGAAGCTCGACGCCATCCAGGACAAATTAGCCCGCTTGATTGGCATCGCATCCGCCACCTTAAATATTCACTCCCATTACCACTGATGCACAGTGACAGCAGTGTGTACCATCTACAAGCTGCACTGCAACAACTCACCAAGGCTTCTTGGACAGTACCTTCCAAACCCGCCACCTCTACCACCTAAAAGGACAAGGGCAGCAGACACATTGGAAAACCACCATCTGAAAGTTCCCCTCCAAGCCACACACCATCCTGACTTGGAACTAAATTGCCAATCCTTCACTGTCACTGGGTCAAAATCCTGGTACTCCCTTCCAAACAGCGCTTTGGTTGTACCTACACAGCAAAGACTGCAGTGGTTCAAGAAGGCAGCTCACCACCACTATATCAAGGACAATAAGGAACGGACAATAAATGCTGGCCTGGCCAATGATGCCCACAACCTATGAGCAAATGAAAGAAAGGTAAGGAAATGGTGAAGGGCTTTGATAGGGTACACGGAGATATGTTTCTACTTGTGTTGGTGTCCGAAACAAGAGCCAAAAATATAAAATCATCATTAATAAAACCATTGAGGAATTCTTGAAAACCCTATTTATGTAGTGAGTGGTGAGTGGAATCTGGAATTTGCTTTCACAAGGAGAGGGTGCGGCGGATAGTATTGACACATTTAAGGGGAGGTGGAACACGTGTATGGGGAGAAAGGAATTGTGGGATACACACATTGGGCTTTATTTTTCTTCATTCATTCATATGAAGCAGGATGGCTGGAAATATGTGTGGAGCATAGAGCAGTTGGGATGTTCCCAGTGCAGTGTTTTGTCTGGATGGATCTGCCCAGAACACTTGTGTTGCAGGAGCTGGGAGCTTCAGTACTTCAGTGGAGGCAGACACTGACACTGGTTTTCATTTGTGGCTATTATTAATGATTATTCGTTGAGAGATTAAATTGATCACTTTGATATTTTACACCTCACCTGTTCTTGAGTTATAAGATATACTTTTTCTTCTTCCAGGCAAATACTTGAAGGAATCATGATGAATGTGATGGTTGCTGCACTCGAGGCACAAGGAACAGTGCAGCCAGCTCCTCTCACACACAGTAGGTACATTATCACTCAGAATGCAGAGCCATAGTTGGTTCATCAGTTCCACAGTGTCAGACTGCAAAAGTAGTCAGGCCCACGTTGATCCCACGTTCCAGAGTCATCATTTCAATCCAAGAATCAAACAAAGCAGGAGAGAAAGAAGTTGTTTCCATTTCACCCCAATTGAGTCCCACTGACAGTCAGATACATCAATCCCAGGTCAAAATCACACCCACTAGCAGATGAAAATGTAATGTGTCAACCTAAATATAATGCAGACTTAGCTATCAATTAAATATCAGATAGAATTGGCACATGGTACTGATTGGATGACACAGAATCTAACCTAATGGAATAGCCTGACATTTAAATTAAATACCGTAGGCAAAGTTCACATCGATTGATTATAAAGGATGTTTAAACATCCCCATAGTGTACCTTAAGATACAAGTTACATACAAGTCCAACATTCATTACAGTGAAATATTTAAAGCTGCTGAAAGATATTGTAACCTGAGACACAAATTAGATACCAGTTCAGAACTCACCCACACTGTCAAATTGAAAGATACAGAATCAATTCCATTAGTGCAGATTGATCTAAACATTATATACCATTCTAAAAACTCAAACAATATCAAACTGAAATACAGTATTGATTCCATTCATATAGATTGATCTAAACAATACCAGTGCAAAAATCACATGCAGTATCAGATTGAGCAATGCTGATATGAAGTCTAAACTGTGATGTAAATTAGATGCCAGTGCAGAACTTACCCAGACTGCGGAATTGAAAAATACAGTAGACTGAGATACGGATTATTTACCAGCCAAAAACATCTCAAACATTATCAGAGTGAAATAGATTATCAATTCCATTTGTGTAGACTGAGCTCCACATTACAAAGCAGTATAAAAAAATCTCATATCAGGTTGTTTTAGTTATTATGCTCCAAGATTAATAATCCAGAAGTCTCGACTAATGATCCAGAGACATGAGTTCAAATTCCACGACAGAATCTGAGTAATTTAATTTCAGTTAATTAAAAAAATCTGGAATTAAAAAATCTAGTATCAATACTAGTGACCTTGGAACTACTAGATTGTTGCAAGAAAATCCATCAGATCCAGGAATGTCCTTAAGAGAAGGAAATCTGCCATTCTGACCCAGTCTGTCCAATAAGTGATTCCAGACCCACAGGAATGTGATTCAATCTTAACTGTCCTCTGAAATGGCCCAGTAAACCACTCAGCATAATTGTAAGAGTAATTACTGATGGGCAATAAATACTGACCTTGCCAGCGATGTCAACATCCTGTGAATGAATAAACAAGCAGTATCAGACTGAGAAATAACATTATATATTCCATTAGAACAGACTGAAGTACATATAACATCGCACGCCATAAATCTATAGTGTTCGAATGAAAGATACTGTCTCAATTATTTATTGCAGCCTGAGCTACACATTACATACCTATTTTTTTTTTTAGAATTAGAACATTACAGCGCAGTACAGGCCCTTCAGCCCTCGATGTTGCGCCGACCTGTGAAACCATCTGACCTACACTATTCCATTTTCATCCATATGTCTATCCAATGACCACTTAAATTTCCTTAAAGTTGGTGAGTCTACTACTGCTGCAGGCAGGGCGTTCCATGCCCCTACCACTCTCTGAGTAAAGAAACTACCTCTAACATCTGTCCTCCATCTATCATCCCTCAACTTAAAGCTATGTCCCCTCGTGTTTGCCATCACCATCCGAGGAAAAAGACTCTCACTATCCACCCTATCTAACCCACTGATTATCTTGTATGTCTCTATTAAGTCACCTCTCCTCCTCCTTCTCTCTAACGAAAACAACCTCAAGTCCCTCAACCTTTCCTCGTAAGACCTTCCCTCCATACTAGGCAACATCCTAGTAAATCTCCTCTGCACCCTTTCCAAAGCTTCCACATCCTTCCTATAATGCGGTGACCAGAACTGCATGCAATACTCCAGGTGCAGTCTCACCAGAGTTTTGTACAGCTGCAGCATGACCTCGTGGCTCCGAAACTCGATCCCCCTACTAATAAAAGCTAACACGCCATATGCCTTCTTAACAGCCCTATTAACCTGGGTAGTAATTTTCTGGGATTTATGCACCTGGACACCAAGATCTCTCTGTTCATCTACACTACCAAGAATCTTCCCATTAGCCCAGTACTCTGCATTCCTGTTACTCCTTCCAAAGTGAATCACCTCACACTTTTCTGCATTACACTCCATTTGCCATCTCTCAGCCCAGCTCTGCAGCCTATCTATGTCCCTCTGTACCCCACAACATCCTTCGGCACTATCCACAACTCCACCGACCTTCGTGTCATCTGCAAATTTACTAACCCACCCTTCTACACCCTCTTCCAGGTCATTTATAAAAATGACAAACAGCAGTGGCCCCAAAACAGATCCTTGCGGTACACCACTAGTAACTAAACTCCAGGATGAACATTTGCCATCAACCACCACCCTCTGTCTTCTTTCAGCTAGCCAATTTCTGATCCAAAGCTCTAAATCACCTTCAAACCCATACTTCCGTATTTTCTGCAATAGCCTTCCGTGGGGAACCTTATCAAACACCTTACTGGAATCCATATACACCACATCCACTGCTTTACCCTCATCCACCTGTTTGGTCACCTTCTCGAAAAACTCAATAAGGTTTGTGAGGCACGACCTACCCTTCACAAAACCGTGCTGACTATCGCTAATGAACTTATTCTTTTCAAGATGATTATAAATCCTGTCTCTTATAACCTTTTCCAACATTTTACCCACAACCGAGGTAAGGCTCACCGGTCTATAATTACCAGGGCTGTCTCTACTCCCCTTCTTGAACAAGGGGACAACATTTGCTATCCTCCAGTCTTCCGGCACTATTCCTGTCGACAATAACGACATAAAGATCAAGGACAAAGGCTCTGCAATCTCCTCCCTTGCTTCCCAGAGAATCCGAGGATAAATCCCATCTGGCCCAGGGGACTTATCCATTTTCACACTCTCCAAAATTGCTAACACCTTCTCCTTGTGAACCTCAATCCCATCTAGCCTAGTAGCCTGAATCTCAGTATTCTCCTTGACAACATTTTCTTTCTCTACTGTAAATACTGACGCAAAATATTCATTTAACACTTCCCCTATCTCCTCTGATTCCACACACAACTTCCCACTACTATCCTTGATTGGCCCTAATCTAACTCTCGTCATTCTTTTCTTCCTGATATACCTATAGAAAGCCTTAGGGTTTTCCCTGATCCTATCCGCAAATGACTTCTCGTGTCCTCTCCTTGCTCTTCTTAGCTCTCCCTTTCGATCCTTCCTGGCTAGCTTGTAACTCTCAAGCGCCCTAACTGAGCCTTCACGTCTCATCCTAACATAAGCCTTCTTCTTCCTCTTGACAAGCGCTTCAACTTCTTTAGGAAACCACGGCTCCCTCGCTCGACAACTTCCTCCCTGCCTGACAGGTACATACTTATCAAGGACACGCAGTAGCTGCTCCTTGAATAAGCTCCACATTTCGATTGTTCCCATCCCCTGCAGTTTCCTTCCCCATCCTACGCATCCTAAATCTTGCCTAATCGCATCATAATTTCCTTTCCCCCAGCTATAATTCTTGCCCTGCGGTATATACCTGTCCCTGCCCATCGCTAAGGTAAACCTAACCGAATTGTGATCACTATCACCAAAGTGCTCACCTACATCTAAATCTAACACCTGGCCGGGTTCATTACCTAGTACCAAATCCAATGTGGCATCGCCCCTGGTTGGCCTGTCTACATACTGTGTCAGAAAACCCTCCTGCACACACTGGACAAAAACTGACCCATCTAAAGTACTCGAACTATAGTATTTCCAGTCAATATTTGGAAAGTTAAAGTCCCCCATAACAACTACCCTGTTACTCTCGCCCCTGTCGAGAATCATCTTCGCTATCCTTTCCTCTACATCTCTGGAACTATTCGGAGGTCTATAAAAGACTCCCAACAGGGTGACCTCACCTCTCCTGTTTCTAACCTCGGCCCATACTACCTCAGTAGACGAGTCCTCAAACGTCCTTTCTGTCGCTGTAATACTCTCCTTGATTAACAATGCCACACCCCGCCCCCCCCCCACCCCTTTTACCATCTTCTCTGTTCTTACTGAAACATCTAAATCCCGGAACCTGCAACATCCATTCCTGCCCCTGCTCTGCCCATGTCTCCGAAATGGCCACTACATCGAGATCCCAGGTACCAACCCATGCTGCAAGCTCACCCACCTTATTCCGGATGCTCCTGGCGTTGAAGTAGACACACTTTAAACCAGGTTCTTGCTTGCCAGTGCCCTCTTGCGTCCTTGTAACCTTATCCCTGACCTCACTACTCTCAACATCCTGTACACTGGAACTACAATTTAGGTTCCCATTCCCCTGCTGAATTAGTTTAAACCCCCCCGAAGAGCACTAGCAAATCTCCCCCCCAGGATATTGGTACCCCTCTGGTTCAGGTGAAGACCATCCTGTTTGTAGAGGTCCCACCTACCCCAGAAAGAGCCCCAATTATCCAGGAAACCAAAACCCTCCCTCCTACACCATCCCTGCAGCCACGTGTTCAACTCCTCTCTCTCCCTATTCCTCGCTTCGCTATCACGTGGCACGGGCAACAACCCAGAGATAACAACTCTGTTTGTTCTCGCTCTAAGCTTCCACCCTAGCTCCCTGAATTTCTGCCTTAAATCCCCATCTCTCTTCCTACCTATGTCGTTGGTGCCTATGTGGACCACGACCTGGGGCTGCTCCCCCTCCCCCCTAAGGATCCCAAAAACATGATCCGAGACATCACTATCTAAAATCGCATACAGTTTCAGACTGAGATACAGTATTTATTCCATTACTGCAAACTGAGCTACTTGTTTCGCAGGAGTTCTAAATACTGAACAAGTCTGGTCTCTTTTGTTTGGAAAAGAGGAAGCTGAATGATCACCTAATAGAAGCACTGAATTATATGAAAGGATTTGATAGGGTAGAGGTAGAGATATTTCCCATTTGTGGTGGAGTCAAAAGCTGTAAATATGAAATAGTCAGGAATAAATCAAATAATTAATTCAGGAGAAACTTCTTTACCCCGCTTTGGACCTGGTTAGAATCTGGAACATGCAGCACTTGGGTTGATGAGAATTGTTACATTTAACATCAAATTAAATGATTGATAAATTAAATATGAGGCAGAAAAGATTTGAGGGATTTGCAGATACAATTAGAGGAGGTAAGGTGGGAGGAGGCTCATGTGGAACCAGCAGCACTTGGGCAGAATAGCTTGTCTCTGTGTTGTAAATTCTATGTAATTGTGTGTAGGATGAATTCTGAACTACAAACTATCCCAGAGATTAATGATTTCTGAATGCATCCCACACAGAGAGTACCAGAGACTGACAGACACTGAACAAATCTCACACTCATAGGCAGTACCAGAAACTGGCACATACTGAATAAAACCCACACTCATCGGCAGTACCAGAGACTGACGGATGTTAAATGAGCCCAGATTCAAAGATTTACAGTGGCAGAGAGGTACAACAGCAATCCTACTCTCACACACAGTACCAGAGGCTGACTGATACAGAATGAATCACACAGTTACATACTGCAACAGAGACTTATTGGCAGTGTCTGAATCCTAAGCTCACATACAGAATTAGAGACTGACTGACGGCAGCATGAATTCCACATTCTCTTTCAGTAACGGAAACTGACAGATTGCCACAGATAAAGAATGATTCTTACTCTAAGGTACGGGACAACAGGCTCACTTATTTGGCACAGGGTCATCACTAACGTTTGGGCTAACTAAATGCAATAACAGCTCGTCTTGTTTCTTAGTATTTCTAAATCCCATCTGTCCAACAAAAGCTGAACAATTATTGCAGGTTGTGTCTGACTGTCTGATCTGTAAACTGCACTATATCACAAATTGCTGACGTTTTCTAGCTAAAAGTGAGAAATGCAACATGGGGCAGAAATTGACATGGTCTGTCAGGGTTAAAGAAGCAGGTAATGTGAGGTAATAGATTTTTGTCTGTAAGTGCTACACTGATATTGCTTCATATATTTATATTGAAAATAAAGATAATTGATTCGTAATAAAGGTTGTCTTCATTGATCCGATGATTGTAAATGTGCCCTGTTATATTTTACCAGTATTTACCATTGACCAGTATTTCTGTCTGTTTTTTCAGGATAGTATTTGCATTACTTCAAATAAAGAAAACATGACTACACAAAGAACTGAGCAGAATGCTGAAAGTTTCACAGCAAACAGTTAAAATAGAAAGCGATGAAATACAGAAAGATAAAAGCTAAAATACTGAAAACACTCAGCCAGTCCGGAAACAACTGTGGAGAAGTGAAGCTCGGGTTAATGGTCCAGTTCTGCGACCCTTCAATAAACCTGAAACGTTGCTCCTACCTTCCTCTCTCCACAGATGCTGCGGGAAGTGCTGAGTGTTTCCAGAATCTTCTGTTATTATCCAGATTTCCAGTGTGTGCAAAAAGTCTCTTTTTGAATAAAATATTCCCTGGGAAGGAATTGTAAGATTTAGGTTCTGTGTTCACAGATACACAAAGAAGCGGGTCGAGCTCATAATGTCAAGCTCATAATAGTTTATTAAGAAGCAACAGTTTAAATGTAATATTAAGAAGTAGCAGTTTATATATGAACAGTTTAATTATGGTAATGCATAAGCTAAACAGACAGAAAAGACAAACGACCCGTAACAGATTGAATGGATGACCGGTCCCGGATCATACAGTGGGGAAGAACAGTGTTGACAGTCTCCCCGACGATGAGGCAGGTGAGGTGTTGGTGTCCTCAGTCTTCTTGAGCCAACCAAAGTGTCAATCTGAAGGCGACTCTTTCCCTCCCGAGCACCCAAAAAAGTGGCTCAACTTAGAGAGGCCGGAATGTGAGAAACTGCTGAGAATAAGGGACCCTCGCAGCCAGGACACATTTCCCGGTGGATTTTCCAATAGAAACTGGGACTGGAGAGAGTCTTTGGGAAATGGAATTCCTGAATGTAGTGAAGGAGTTAGTGATTGGTTTGTAGATGTTAAATCTGATTGGATGGCTGAAGAGACCAATTGTAGTATTACAATATAAAACCGTTGTGACATCATTGCCAATCGCCCAATCACAATCCTAACTTTCTCCCATCCCTCATTAGCATAGAGCTGTGGGATTGTCTATTTAATCCGCACTCGGAAGGGGTTTGGTTTATTTCTGTATCTGAAATTGAATCTGAAAATGCCTGAAGAGAAGGCATCATCACCCTCATTTACAAGCAGAAGGGGGAGAGGGCAGAAATCAGAAATTGGCGGCCCATCTCACTGCTTAATGTTGATTACAAGATTCTGTCCAAAGTCATAGCCAGTCGAGTCAAGTCTGTTCTGGAGTTGGTGATTCACCCCGATCAGACCTGTACTGTACCCGGCAGGAAGATCTCTGATAGTCTCGCGCTACTCAGGGATACGATTGCCTACGTACGGGACAGGAGGGTGGACACCTGCCTCATCAGCCTGGACCAGGAGAAGGCTTTTGACAGGATATCGCACACCTACATGATGGACGTGCTTTCCAAAATGGGGTTTGGGGAGGGAATCTGCAATTGGATCCAACTGCTCTCCACAAACATCAGGAGCGCAGTCTCAATCAACGGGTGGGAATTGGAAAGTTTCCCGATCAAATCTGGAGTCAGACAGGGCTGCCCTCTGTCCCCGGTCTTGTTTGTTTGCTGTATTGAACCCTTTGCTGAGTCTATTAGGAAGGTTGCGAGCATAAGAGGGGTGACAATCCCAGGCAGCGGAGGCACTCAGGTCAAAACCTCCCTGTACATGGATGACGTCGCCGTTTTCTGCTCGGATCCGCTGTCCGTGCGCAGACTGATGAACATCTGCAACCAGTTCGAACTGGCCTCGGGAGCCAAAGTTAACCACGGCAAGAGCGAGGCCATGTTCTTTGGCAACTGGGCTGACCGATCCTTTGTCCCCTTCACCGTCAGGTCAGACTACCTGAAGGTGCTGGGGATATGGTTCGGAAGGGCCGGGGCGTGAACCAAAATATGGGAGGAGCGAGTAGCCAAGGTACGACAAAAGTTGGGCATGTGGGGGCAGCGATCTCTCTCCATTGTGGGTAAGAACCTGGTCATCAGGTGCGAGGCGCTCACGTTGTTGCTCTACTTGGCGCAGGTCTGGCCCATACCCCACTCCTGCGCCGTGGCAGTCACCCGAGCCATTTTCCGCTTCGTCTGGGGATCCAAAATGGACCGGGTCCGGAGGGACACGATGTTCAAATCTCTGGACATGGGCGGGAAAAATGTACCCAATGTGGCCCTCATCCTGATGACCACCTTCGTGTGTGGCTGCATCAAGCTGTGTGTAGATCCCCAGTACGCAAACTCCAAGTGTCACTACGTGCTGAGGTTCTATCTGTCCCCGGTGTTGCGAAGGATGGGCCTGGTCACATTGCCGCGGAACGCTCCATGCAGTTGGGCGGTGCCGTACCACCTATCCTTCGTGGAGCAGTTTCTGCGGGAAAACACCTTTGACCACCGGTCCATCAGGCAGTGGTCTGCACGGAATGTCCTCAAGGCCCGACGGGAAAAGGAAACGGTGGATCATGTCGGATGGTTCCCCAAGCAGACTGTCAAAGTCATTTGGCGGAATGCCTCATCACCAGAACTTTCAAACAAGCACCAAGACGTAGCTTGGCTGGTGGTGAGAAGGGCCCTCCCCGTCAGATCCTTCCTGCACACCCGAAGTCTCGCCCCCTCCGCACAGTGCCCCCGCGTTGGCTGTGGTGGGGAAGAGATGGTCGCCCACCTCCTCCTGGAATGTGCCTTTGCAAAGCAGGTGTGGAAAGAGATGCAGTGGTTTTTGTCAAGGTTCATCCCAAGCAGCTCTGTCACACAGGAGTCTGTGCTCTACGGGCTGTTCCCAGGGACGCACACCGAGACAAACATCAACTGCTGCTGGAGGACTATCAATTCGGTGAAAGACGCCCTTTGGTCTGCCCGAAACTTGCTGGTCTTCCAGTGCAAAGAGTTGTCCACCACCGAATGTTGCAGACTGGCACATTCCAAGGTCCAGGACTGCATGCTGAGGGACGCACTAAAGCTTGGGGCAGCCGCAGCAAAGGCTCAATGGGGAAAGACCACAGTGTAAGGTTCCCCCACCAAGCTGGACTGAGGGGCTGGATCCATGGGAAACCCCTCGAACTGTATCGTTAATATTCTCAATTGCTGTAAATGTAAAACTGTAATTGATATGACAATTGTGAAACAGAAGGGTTGGGAAGAAACTCATGACAGTATTGAAGGAAACTGATCTCCCTTGCAATGTTTGTATTTTTTGGTGCTGTTTGGAAACTGTTTGGCAATGTAATTTTTACAGATGTTTATGAATAAAGTATATTTTGGAAATAAAAAAAAAAGAGAAGAAAACAGCTGCTAAGAAGGGCGCCAAGAAAGCCTTAAATAAACCGTCAGCAAAGGGCGGCAAGAGGCGCAGAAAGTCGAGGAAGGAGAGTTACTCCATCTACATCTTCTTTTCTTTTGGGCCTCCTTATCTCGAGAGACAATGGATACGCGCCTGGAGGTGGTCAGTGGTTTGTGAAGCAGCGCCTGGAGTGGCTATAAAGGCCAATTCTGGAGTGACAGGCTCTTCCACAGGTGCTGCAGAGAAATTTGTTTGTTGGGGCTGTTGCACAGTTGGCTCTCCCCTTGCGCCTCTGTCTTTTTTCCTGCCAACTACTAAGTCTCTTCGACTCGCCACAATTTAGCCCTGTCTTTATGGCTGCCCGCCAGCTCTGGCGAATGCTGGCAACTGACTCCCACGACTTGTGATCAATGTCACACGATTTCATGTCGCGTTTGCAGACGTCTTTATAACGGAGACATGGACGGCCGGTGGGTCTGATACCAGTGGCGAGCTCGCTGTACAATGTGTCTTTGGGGATCCTGCCATCTTCCATGCGGCTCACATGGCCAAGCCATCTCAAGCGCCGCTGACTCAGTAGTGTGTATAAGCTGGGGATGTTGGCCGCTTCAAGGACTTCTGTGTTGGAGATATAGTCCTGCCACCTGATGCATCTCCATCTACATCTACAAAGTGATGAAGCAGGTTCACCCCGACACCGGCATCTCCTCCAAGGCCATGAGCATCATGAACTCGTTTGTGAACGATATTTTCGGGCGCATCGCGGGTGAGGCTTCCCGCCTGGCCCATTACAACAAGCGCAGCACCATCAGCTCCCGGGAGATCCAGACCGCCGTGCGCCTGCTGCTGCCCGGGGAGCTGGCCAAGCACGCCGTGTCGGAAGGGACAAAGGCGGTGACCAAGTACACCAGCTCCAAGTAAAACTGCACAATGGACTGAAAAACATCCCAAACACAACGGCTCTTTTAAGAGCCACCCACAATCTCTCTGAAAAAGCTACAACATCATCTCAATGGTATCGATTTGTTTTTTTTTATGAAGAGTCTGGAACTTTCTAATTGCCTTTCTGATCTCTGTTTTAACCCCATGGATTCTGGGTGATTCACTTTCACTGTTGAGATCTTTGTGTCTCTACTTAATAATGCCGTGTAAATTAATTACTCATCACTGACCGCAAGTGTGCTTGGATCTCGGACGCGTTCATATTCGACCCCTTTCCTGTATCTCGTTAATAAAAGCTGACAGATCAGTTCTCAGTCACTTGTTTCCCTTGTTGAAGCTCGGCCTCAATAATTAATAAGTACATTATCTGGAAACCCCGCTGTTGTAGGAACCCTCAGTATCACATTTCAACACCTGACAGTAAAAATCTTCTCTCCGCTTTTGTCTCCCACAAATAGGTTCAATCTGGAATCAGTGATGCGGTATCTTGACAAAGATTGATCTGAAATGTGTCAGCTTGCAGAATGCTGTGAATGAGACTTTCTGCCTCCGCTAACAGACTGTTTCAAAAAGGACTGAGAATAAACCCGAATAGATACCGGATTGTAAAAGTGTATCTGGAACTTGTGACAAAATGTAGAATAATACAAGAGGAGAAAGATTTTAAATTTTTTTGCTGTAAAATGAAATTGCCTGTTAATGCGATATTCTATATTGAAGCTGCTCCTTGTTTTACAGATATATTAGCGGGCTTTTCAAATTAAAAAAATCGGTTGGAGTCTGACAATTTAGCGCCGTTATTTTCCGCCGTTATTCAGCGTGGAATCTCCGGATTGGTGAATTAAGCAGCTCTGGGATTGGAAACATGAACCACATCATGAGATGCAGTAACAGAGTGACCAATCAGCAGCCTCCACCACTACCATCCCAGCCCAGAGGGACCAATGTCAGCGGATTTCAGCATTCTTTGTGAAAGTATTTGTGAGATTGTGGCCTGAGCAGACTGCCAAAGTCATTTGGCGGAATGCCTCATCACCAGAACTTTCAAACAAGCACCAAGATGTAGCTTGGCTGGTGGTGAGAAGAGCCCTCCCCGTCAGATCCTTCCTGCACGCCCGGAGTCACACCCCCTCTGCACGATGCCCTCGAAGTGGCTGTGGTGGGGAAGAGACAGTTGCCCATCCTCGTTCTGGAATGTGTCTTTGCAAAGCAGGTGTGGAAAGAGATGCAGTGGTTTTTGTCGAGGTTCATCCCAAGCACCTCTGTAACACAGGACTCTGTGCTCTGCGGGCTGTTCCCAGGGACGAACTCCGAGACAAACATCAACTGCTGCTGGAGAACTATCAATTCGGTGAAAGACACCCTTTGGTCTGCCCGAAACGTTCTGGAATTCCAGCACAAAGAGTTGTCCAGGACCGAATGTTGCAGACTGGCATATTCCAACGTCCAGGACTACGTGCTGAGGGACGCACTAAAGCTTGGGGCAGCCGCAGCAAAGGCTCAATGTGGAAAGATCACAGTGTAAGGTCCCCCCAGCAAAGTGAACGGAGGGGCTGGACCAATGGGAAACCCCTCAACTGTATCCAGAAAATATTTGGTTTGCTGTAAAATGTACGTAGCATGTAAAATGAAATGGAAGGGTTGTGAGGCAACTCACTCCTGTATTGAAAGAAACTGATCTCATTTGCACTCCTTGTATTTTTCGACTTTGTGCTTTTTGGAACTGTTTGGTAATCTATTTTTTTAATAGTTTTTTATGAATAAAGTATACTTTGGAAATTTAAAAAAAGTGTCTGGAAGAGGGGCAGCTGCTGCAAAGTCTCAATGAGGAAAAAACATTGTGTAAGGTTCTCCCACCAAAGTGAACTGAGGGATGGACCCATGGGAAACCCCTCGGGCTGTATACACTGAATATGGGTTTGCTGTAAAATGGAAGGGTTGTGAGGAAACTCACTCCTGCATCAAAGAAAACTGATTTCCTTTGCACTTTTTGGGATGTCAACTTGGTGTTATTTTGAACTGTTTTGTACTGTATTTTTTTACAGACTTTTATGAATAAAGTATATTTTGGGGGAAAAGAGGAAGAGGAAAAGACCAGCGGGAAAGCTCGGGCCAGGGCCAAGGCCAAGTCTCACTCCTCCCGGGCTGGACTGCAGTTCCCGGTGGGCCGTGTTCACAGGCTCCTGAGAAAGGGCAACTATGCTGAGCGTGTGGGTGCCGGAGCCCCGGTCTATCTGGCTGCTGTGCTCGAGTATCTGACCACTGAAATCCTCGAGCTGGCCGGTAACTGGGCCCGGGACAACAAGAAGACCCGCATCATCCCCAGACACCTGCAACTGGCCGTCCGCAACGACGAGGAGCTCAACAAGCTGCTGGGAAGGGAGGCCATCGCTCAGGGTGAGGTGCTTCCTAATATCCAGGCCGTGCTGCTACCCAAGAAAACCAGCGCTCAGAGCTCCCAGAAAAATTAAAGCGGCCAAAATGTCATCTAATAAACCAAAGGCTCTTTTCAGAGCCACCCACAGTCTCTGTGAAAGGGTTGGTTACTGTCAGGAGGGAGTCAGAGATGGAGTTATTGTAATGGTGCATTGACCAGTTTCACATCTGTCCAGGTGTGTTTTCCGTTCCCTCTCTGGATTTCGCTCTGCTCCTCTGCTCACACATCCCCCTGCACCCTTCCCCCGCCCTACCCCCCACCCCCAATTAAATGAAGAACTGAACTATATGATGTCAATCAACAATTTAATAAATGCCGCCACCTTCAATTTCATAAATTTGGAGACCCTCTCGGTGCATTAATGATAAGTGGTTTGGTGCTGATGAATTAATTTAATAATGGAAGTTTCTGGGTCAATTCTGGTCTGTTTTTCATTGAGACAGTTTGAATTCTTTTTTTTCTCTCCGGTGATCTGAGCGCCGCTTCTCAATGAGAATTTGCTCCCGGAACAAAGTGCAGGAAGGAAGAGGCCATTCTCGAGCTGTGTGTGGACAAGGTAAGGGAGACAGAACGGGAAGATTCTGCTATTGAAAATCATTGTTGTTTTCTGTCCTCAAACCTGTAATGCACGTTCCTGGTTTGGCTTTAGTTTCACACTGTTTGTTGTTCTTGAACAGTGAATAGAGGAAATAGAGCCGGGCAGTAGGGATGTGGGCAGTTATGCGAACAACAACTATTGCTGTCACTCGGTGAGAAGTATCGAGGAAATATTTTAAACAGCGGCTGTCGATTTCGGTTGAATGGTTGGTCCAATGAGAAACAAGGAAATGGCAGAGACTTTGAACAAGTATTTTAACTCAGTCTTCATGGTAGAAAACACTAAAAGCATCAAAAGAATAGTATAAAATCAAGGGGAAAAGGAGGGAAGGAACTTGAAACGATCATTGTCGCTGGAAAAAATGTATGAGGAAAACTAATGGGACTAAAATCTGACAGATCCCCTAGACCTGATGGCCTGCATCCCAGAGTTTAAAAGAAATGGCTCCAGCCATAGTGGATGCGTTGGTTGTAATCTTCGTCAATTCACGAGATTCTGGAACAGTGCCAGTGGATATTAAAACCACAAATGTAAAACCCCTATTCAAAAAGCAGGTAATGATAGGCCTGCTAGCCTAATGTCTGTCATTGGGAAAATGCTGGAATCCATGATTAAGTAAGTGGTAGCAGAACATTCAGAAAATTAAAGTACAATCATGCAGAGTCAACATGGATTTATTAAAGGGAAACCATGTTTGACAAAATTATTAGAGTTCTTTGAGGATGTAACAAGCAGGGTATATGGAGGGGAACCAGTCGATGGAGTGTATTTGGATTTTAAAGGCGTTCGATAAAGTGCCATGTAAAAGGTTACAACACAAGATAAGAGCTCATGGTGTTCAGGTGTAATATATTAGCACGGATAGAGGATTGGCTAACTAACAAGAAACAGAGAATTGGGTTAAATGGGTCATTTTTCAGGTTGGCAAACTAATTAGTGGGGTGCCACAGGGATTGGTGTTGGGGCCTCAACTACTTACAATCTATATTAATAACTTGGATGAAGGGATCGAGTGTATTGTAATCAAATTTGCTGGGGATACAAAGATAGGTGGGAAAGCAAGTTGTGAGGAGGACACAATGAGTTTGCAAAGGGATAAAGACAGGTTAAGTATGTGGACAAAAATTTGGCAATGAAGTATAATGTGGGAAAATGTGAGGTTATCCACTTTGGTATGACGTATAGAAAAGCAGAATATTATTTAATTAGAGAGAGAATGCAGAATGCTGTGGTACAGAGGGATCTGGGTGTCCTCATATATGAATCACAAAATGTTAGCATGAAAACACAGCAAGTAATTAGGAAGGCAAATGGAATGTTGGTGTTTATTGCAAGGGGGATGGGGTATAAATGTGCAGGTTGTTGGTTCGACCACACCTTGAGTGTTGCATGCAGTTTTGGTCTCCTTATTTAAGGAGAGATATATTTGCATTGGAGGTAGTTCAGGCAAGTACCACTAGGTTGATTTCTGGGATAAAGGTGTTGTGTTATGTGGAAAGGTTGACCTGGTTGTGGTGCACTCATTGGAGTTTAGAAGAATGAGAGTCAATCTTATTGAAATACATAAGATTCTGAGGGGGCTTGACAAGGTATTTGCTGAAATGATGTTTCCCCTCATGAGGGAATCGAGAACTATGGGGGAACAGTTTCAAAATAAGGAGTCTCTCATTTTAGATGGAGTTGAGGAGGAATTTCTTCTCACAAAGGGCTGCTATTCTTTGGAATTATCTACCCAAGAGGATGGTGGAGGTTGGTCATTGAATATATTCAAGGTTGAGTTAGACTGACTTTTGATCTACAAGGGAATAATTGGTTATAGGGGCAGGCAGGATAGTGGAGTTGAGGCCATGATTTGATCTGCCATGATCTTATTGAATGGTGGAACAGGCTCGAGTGGCAGAATAGCCTAATCCTGCTCCTAGTTATTATGTTCTTATGCTATAATGCCAGATGGAAATAAAAATATGACAGAGACTGCAATCTGAAGACAACAGAAGGCAGGTCCCTCCCTCTCTCACACACACACATGCAGAGTCCCAGAGACCCATGGGAGTAGCTCAACCCTCAAGACAGAAGACCAGCGAAACAAGTTTGAAAGTGTGCACTGGTCCCCAACAAGAACTGCAAGCCATAACAGCAATCAAAGACTTTACATCAAACCCAAAGCCAGCAACTGAACTCCAGCTATTGCTTCAAATCTTTTCTCCTTTTCCGTTTCTATTTGTGTGTCTGTTTATCACATATGCACGCTAGCGTGGTTGTGCTGCGTATCTTTATTCATTTTAACTGAATTAGATTTTTAAGGTTAATAAACTTACACTGTTCTTTTTTAAATCTGAGAAAACATGCCTGGTTGATTTCTTTGCCATTAGAATTAGGGAGTAGTGAAGCTAAAACATGGTGTTTTAAAAAGTGAAACCCTGTTACAGGTAAGGAAGAGGCTGAGAGGGGGAGCCTTTCTCACCTGGTCGTAACAATGACTTTTCTAGCTTCTACCTCAATTGATCTTGAGTTACAGAGATATTTTTCTTTCTCCCTGTAGGCAAAAACTTGAAGGAACCTGAAGGAAGGTGGTGATTCCCCAGCACAAGGAAAAGTGCAGTCCACTCCTTCTAACACAGAGTAGGTACATTATCACACCCAGAGCACAGAGACACAGACAGGCCATGAGTTCCACAGGCACAGAGAGCAGAAGTAGTCAGACTCGCACTGATCCCAAGTTCCAGAGACACATTTTCAATCCAGCAGACAATCAAACAATGCAGGAGAGGCAGAAGTTGTTTCCAATTCACCCCAACTCAGTACTGCTGAAAGGTAGGTCTATCAATCTCAGTTCAAAATCACACCCACCATCAGATTGAAAGGCACCGGATTAATCCCA
Organism: Heterodontus francisci; assembly: GCF_036365525.1. Taxonomy (NCBI): domain Eukaryota; kingdom Metazoa; phylum Chordata; class Chondrichthyes; order Heterodontiformes; family Heterodontidae; genus Heterodontus; species Heterodontus francisci. Next base: position 22,014,835 of record NC_090405.1, read on the forward strand.
CAAAAGTGCAGCCTAAGCTACAAATTAAATATCAGGTAGAGCAGCTGATGGAAAGGTACAGAATGAATCCTTAGATTCCTTAGAGGCGGCACAGTGGCGCAGTGGTTAGCACCGCAGCCTCACAGCTCCAGCGACCCGGGTTCAATTCTTGGTACTGCCTGTGTAGAGTTTGCAAGTTCTCCCTGTGTCTGCGTGGGTTTCCTCCGGGTGCTCCGGTTTCCTCCCACATGCCAAAGACTTGCAGGTTGATAGGTAAATTGGCCATTATAAAATTGCCCCTAGTGCAGGTAGGTGGTAGGGAAATGTTGGGATGTGGTAGGAATATGGAATTAGTGCAGGATTAGTATAAATGGGTGGTTGATGGTTGGCACAGACTCGGTGGGCCGAAGGGCCTGTTTCAGTGCTGTATCTCTAAATAAATAAATAAAATAAATGTAGCCCAGACTGCAGACTCAGTGACAGATTACAATGTAGTACAAACATCTCATACAGTATCAAAAATAAAGTTATAGTATTATGTCAATTAGTGCACACTGCACTACTCATTTCATACCAGTCCAATAATCTCTGTAAGAGCTGTAACGAAAGATAGAGTATCAATTCAATGATTCTAATTGTACTGAGCACACCATTTGTGAGTTTGAAACATATGCCATCATTCACAAATGTGTTTAGAGTTACAGACTAAATATTAGTCCAAAACAGATAGCAATGAGGAAAAACCTCTTTACTCAGAGCGTTGTTAAACATTTGGAATTCTGTACCCCAGAGGGCTGTGGAAGCTCAGTCATTGAGTATGTTTAAAGCAGAGAGTGACAGATTTCTAAATACAAATGACATAAGGGGATATGAGGATAGTGTGTGAAAAAGGCATTGAAGTGGATGATCAGCCATGATCATCTTGAATGGCAGAGCATGCTCAATCGGCTGAATGTCCTGCTCCTATGATCCTATGTTCCTAAAACTCTCACACCACAACTCAATAAAACACACAGTTAAAATGTGATCCATATTTTGAAATACAAATGAGGCAAGCAAATCGTGACACATCATGGCATTAAACAAATAGTTCTCAATACCATCACTGAGATACATATTAAGTGCAGGTACAGAGGAATCCTGTAACAGAATTTCATAGATACACAATGTATCACATTTGCAGACAATGGCAGTAGCTGAGAGATACAAAATTAATCCCACTGTAGCTGACTGTCCCAGAAACAGACACATAAAAAATGAATTGTAACACACATTCAGTACCAGAGACTGCCAAATGCAGAATGAGCCCTGGATGTGCACATGCAGAGAGTGTACCAGAAATTGACTGACACTGAATGAGACCCAGACTCATATGCAGTACCAGAGACTAACAGCTGAAGAATAAAACCAACATTCACTTCCAGTACCAGAAAATAACATATGCATAACAGATATCACTCATGTACAGTAGCAGAGATTGACAAACAACAGAATGCAGCTTGACAGTAGCGAAGGTGCGAGAGCGAGCTTACAGCTGGGAAGTCAATTTCAGTGGAAGTTTAAAGGTTAATTCCCTTTTGTTTTCGGAGGACCAGGGGACTGCTGGGTCAGTAAAAACTATATATTTGGGTGGTTTATAATCTCTTTCTTTTAGTTTTGGTGACTGCAGCTTGACAGTAGCGAAGGTGCGAGAGCGGGCTTACAGCTGGGAAGTCAATTTCAGTGGGAGTTTAAAAGTTAATTCCCTTTTGTTTTCGGAGGACCAGGGGACTGCTGGGTAAGTAAAAACTATATATTTGGGTGGTGGCTGTACCCGATACACTACACGTGTCGTGTCTCCCACCCACCCTCCTCCTCTAACAAAAAAAAAAGGACTTCTCGGCCTTTTGGCTAAGATCAAGTGTAGTATCTGTTCTTATCAGTGCTTATTTGATTGAGAAGAGACCATGATCATTGCCTTTTGATCCTGGGGAAGCTTTGAGTAAAATGGCTATAACCAATTTTCGAGCTTCGGGCCAGGGAGTGCGGAACACCGTTCGGGTGGTCGTGAAGGACAAGGAAGGAGATGCACCGGTTGATCGCACCTTCTTCATCAAGAAAATTCTCTTCGATTGCTGCGGATTTCAAGCGACGGATGTCTTCTGCCTGCAGGATTTCCCCAGCAGTGGATACTTTGACGTGACGTTCCGGAACGTGGCGGGATGCATCAAGTTCCTGAAGGCGTTCAAGGAGAAAGGGGACCGGGCGCCACTGTCGATCCTCACAGCGGAGCCGCTCTTCACACTTCCGTCACAACGGGACCGGGTGGTGACAATTCACCTCTACAACCCCCATGTTCCGGTGGTGGATGTACTCACCTTTCTCGCCAGGTATGTCGAGGTGGCCAGCACTGATGTCAAGGACCCCTTTGGGATCTGGACCAGCAAGCGGCAGGTCAAGGTGACCTTGAAGGTAGATCCCAGTGGAGCCATCATCCACCCTCCCTCCAGCTTCGCTATCGGGGGAAGTCGAGGCTTCTTGGTCTACGCTGGGCAGCCCAGAGTTTGCCGCACCTGTGGCAAATCTGGTCACATGGCAGCCAACTGCAGCACGGTTGTTTGCAAGAACTGCAAGGAGGAAGGCCATCAGACCAAGGACTGTAAGCAGACTAAGTGTTGCAACTTGTGCGGTGCGGCAGGCCATCTCTACAAGACCTGCCCCAAACGTTGCCTCAGCTATGCTCAGGCAGCAAGGTCCAAGGAAAGGCCGCGAGAAGGTTCGACGAAGGCGTCCGCTGTTCGAAAGGAGACCAGCAACCTTCTCCGCAGTGAGGAACTTCAACCTGAGAAGGAAGGGGAGGCAGCTGAAACCAACGACCCAGCACCTACCCAGCGCCTGGAAACCCCTCCTCCACAGACAGAATCAATGGAGGAGGAGGCAGCAGATGGACAAACAGGTCAGTGGCAAGTGGTCCAGAGGAAAACCACAAGGAAAAAACATCCCAAAGCCACCACCCAAACCAGTGGCAAGAGGAGGCTCTCTTCTGAATCAGACTGCAACAACTCCTCTTCACTGGACGGGGAAATGCTGGAACGACAGCCCCTTCAAAAGAGGTGGCAGAACTCCGAGATGGATGATAAAGCATCCCAGCCCCCGGGCACTGGAAGCTGTGATGGGCCCGGCGTGCCCCAACCCCAATGCCCCACATGTAACGACGTGGCCAACGCATCTCAGCTCCGGGACACCGGGAGCAAAGACACGTCTGGCGCACCTGAGCTCCGGGAGACCGGGAGCTGTGATGTTTTCGAGGAGGAACAGATGGAAGCAGCTGAGGACAACCCAATCCTCTCTGCCTACAAGACCCCCCCGATGTCACCCGAGCGGCACAAACCCTGCATGAAAAATCAGGAGGGGTTTCTGAGCCCAACCAACGTGAAACTGCTTGCGCACACGATGGGTATGCAGGAACATCCCGAAGGACTGGGACTAGCGAGGACAAATGGTATGCAAAGCAACAACTAATTTTTAGTAAAAAATGGGTGGAACAATTGCTTCCATTAATGTGCGTAGCATTAAATCTACTACGCGATGTGTTTCAACCTTGGATTACCTTGCCAAGGTCAAAGCTGACCTACTGTTTCTGCAGGAGTGTGCAATACCACACCTCAGCACCTACAGGCAGTGGTCGCGATGGTGGTCCCACGGGCCATCGATCTGGTCGGGGGGTAATGACTGCCGTTCCTCCGGCCTGGGTATTCTGCTGCGGGGAGGTAACTTCACCATCTCCGAAGTTAAGGAGGTGGTGGGCGGCCGCCTCCTCGTAGCAGACGTGATGTACAACAACGCTCCGCTCCGGTTGATCAACGTGTACGCCCCGGTACAACGCAGCGAGCGGCTGACCGTCTTCCAGCAGCTCCCACTGCTGCTGGCGACATCCAGGCCATCATCCTAGGTGGTGACTTCAACTGCATCATCGATGCCGCTGGACGATCCGGCAGTGACGACAGCAAACTGGACGCCACGTCCAGATTCCTAATAGAAACAGTTAAAGATGCCAAACTGCACGACGTCTTCAGCAAACCTGCAGACGGAGCGCAGCGCAGATACACATGGTCAAGATCGGACGGGTCTGCCCGTTCCAGGATTGACTTCCTGTTTGTGTCCCGTGCTGTCACGGTTGGATCCACCGACGTCAAGCCGGTGTTCTTCTCCGACCACTGCCTCTTACTGGCCGACTGTCACTTACAGGACGACCAGCGGGTTGGCAGAGGGACGTGGAAGCTCAATGCGACACTGCTGACCCCAGAGAACGTTGAGGAACTCAAAAGGGATTACAAAGGTTGGAGGACCGTGAAACCCCTCTTTGAGTCTCCAGTTCACTGGTGGGAAGCGATTAAGGAGAACATCAAGAGGTTCTTCATCCACAAAGGTGTTCAGAAGGCGAGAGAGAGACAGAGGGAACTGTCCCGACTCCAGAAAATTATGCAAAATCTACTCCGGTTGCAGTCAATGGGGGTCGAGGTCAAGGAGGACCTCCAAGAGGTGAAGAGCCAGCAGGCCTCGCTCTTAGCCAAGGAGGCCTCCAAGATCATCTTCCGGTCCAGAGTCCGCTCCATCGAGCAGGATGAGACGTGCTCGCGTTACTTCTTCCAAAAGGTACACAGAGAGAGCTCTTTTATCAGCAGCCTGAAGGAAGAAGATGGCTCGGTAACGTCTTCGCAGTCCGACATATTAAGGATCAGCAAATCCTTTTATGCTGGGCTGTATGACGCGAAGCCCACAGACAGCAGAGCCTCCCAGTCCTTCCTGTCATCTATTACAGAGGTCTTAGATGACAGCAGGAGGGAGAGACTGGACAAGCCGCTAATTCTGGACGAGCTGACAAAGGCCGTCGAGTCTTTCGAGACGAGTAAAACTCCCGGGAGCGACGGCTTACCGGTCGAGTTGTACTCGGCCCTGTGGGACTGGGTCGGCCCGGACCTGCTGGAAGTATACGAGAGTATGCTCCTGGCCGGCAGCATGTCAGAATCCATGAGAAAAGGCATCATCACCCTCATTTACAAGCAGAAGGGGGAGAGGGCAGAAATCAGAAATTGGCGGCCCATCTCACTGCTTAATGTTGATTACAAGATTCTGTCCAAAGTCATAGCCAGTCGAGTCAAGTCTGCTCTGGAGTTGGTGATTCACCCTGATCAGACCTATACTATACCAGGCAGGACAATCTCTGATAGCATTGCGCTACTCAGGGATATGATCACCTATGTACGGGACAGGAGGGTGGACACCTGCCTCATCAGCCTGGATCAGGAGAAGGCTTTTGACAGGATATCGCACACCTACATGATGGACGTGCTTTCCAAAATGGGGTTTGGGGAGGGAATCTGCAATTGGATCCAACTGCTCTCCACAAACATCAGGAGCGCAGTCTCAATCAACGGGTGGGAATCGGAAAGTTTCCCGATCAAATCTGGAGTCAGACAGGGCTGCCCTCTGTCCCCGGTCTTGTTTGTTTGCTGTATTGAACGCTTTGCTGAGTCTATTAGGAAGGATGCGAGCATAAGAGGGGTGACAATCCCAGGCAGCGGAGGCACTCAGGTCAAAACCTCCCTGTACATGGATGACGTCGCCGTTTTCTGCTCGGATCCGCTGTCCGTGCGCAGACTGATGAGCATCTGCGACCAGTTCGAACTGGCCTCGGGAGCCAAAGTTAACCACGGCAAGAGTGAGGCCATGTTCTTTGGCAACTGGGCTGACCGATCCTTTGTCCCCTTCACCGTCAGGTCAGACTACCTGAAGGTGCTGGGGATATGGTTCGGAAGGGCCGGGGCGTGCACCAAAACATGGGAGGAGCGAGTAGCCAAGGTACGACAAAAGTTGGGCATGTGGGGGCAGTGATCTCTCTCCATTGTGGGTAAGAACCTGGTCATCAGGTGCGAGGCCCTCACGTTGTTGCTCTACGTGGCGCAGGTCTGGCCCATACCCCACTCCTGCGCCGTGGCAGTCACCCGAGCCATTTTCCGGTTCGTCTGGGGATCTAAAATGGACCGGGTCCGGAGGGACACGATGTTCAAATCTCTGGACAAGGGCGGGAAAAATGTACCCAACGCGGCCCTCATCCTGATGACCACCTTCGTGTGCGGCTGCATCAAGCTGTGTGTCGATCCCCAGTACGCAAACTCCAAGTCTCACTACGTGCTGAGGTTCTATCTGTCCCCGGTGTTGCGAAGGATGGGCCTGGTCACATTGCCGCGGAACGCTCCGTGCAGTTGGGCCGTGCCGTACCACCTATCCTTCGTGGAGCAGTTTCTGCGGGAAAACACCTTTGACCACCGGTCCATCAGGCAGTGGTCTGCACGGAATGTCCTCAAGGCCCTACGGGAAAAGGAAACAGTGGATCATGTTGGATGGTTCCCCGAGCAGACCGTCAAAGTCATTTGGCGGAATGCCTCATCACCAGAACTTTCAAACAAGCACCAAGACGTAGCTTGGCTGGTGGTGAGAAGGGCCCTCCCCGTCAGATCCTACATGCACACCCGAAGTCTCGCCCCCTCCGCACAGTGCCCCCGCGTTGGCTGTGGTGGGGAAGAGACGGTCGCCCACCTCCTCCTGGAATGTGCCTTTGCAAAGAAGGTGTGGAAAGAGATGCAGTGGTTTTTGTCAAGGTTCATCCCAAGCAGCTCTGTAACACAGGAGTCTGTGCTCTCTGGGCTGTTCCCAGGGACGCACACCGAGACAAACATCAACTGCTACTGGAGGACTATCAATTCGGTGAAAGACGCCCTTTGGTCTGCCCGAAACTTGCTGGTCTTCCAGCGCAAAGAGTTGTCCACCACCGAATGTTGCAGACTGGCACATTCCAAGGTCCAGGACGACGTGCTGAGGGACGCACTAAAGCTTGGGGCAGCCGCAGCAAAGGCTCAATGGGGAAAGAGCACAGTGTAAGGGTCCCCCACCAAGCTTGACTGAGGGGCTGGATCCAAGGGAAACCCCTCGAACTGTATCGTTAAAATTCTCAATTGCTGTAAATGTAAAACTGTAATTGACATGACAATTGTGAAACGGAATGGTTGGGAAGAAACTCATGACAGTATTGAAGGAAACTGATCTCCCTTGCAATGTTTGTATTTTTTGGTACTGTTTGGCAATGTAATTTTTACAGATTTTTATGAATAAAGTATATTTTGGAAATTAAAAAAAAGGACTTTGTTGTGTTGATAAGGTAAGCTTTTTATTTAAGAAGTTCTGTCCGTTGGATTGCTAACCTAACAAGTTTTGACAGTTTTTTGGTTTTTCAGTAGATTTGTTGGGAATTTAGAATAGAGGGAATGGAAGTGAAGGCAGTTGTCTGTTCCTCCTGCGGAATGTGGGAGGTCAGGGTCGCCAAGAGTGTCCCTGCTGACTGCATCTGCGGGAAGTGCACCCAACTCCAGCTCCTCGAGAACCGCGTTAGGGAACAGGAGCTGGAGCTGGATGAACTTCGGATCATTCGGGAGGCGGAGGGGGTTATTGAGAGGAGTTATGGGGAGGTAGTCACACCTCAGGTAAAAGTAGGTAGATGGGTTACCGTCAGGGGAAGGAGAGGGAACCAGCAGACAGTGCAGGGATCCCCTCTGGCCGTTTCCCTCAACAACAGGTATACCGTTTTGGATACTGTTGCGGGGGACGACTTACCAGGGGTAAGCAATGGGGTACGGGTATCTGGCACAGAGTCTGTCCCTGTTGCTCAGAAGGGAAGGGGGAAGAGGAGCAGAGCTTTAATCATTGGGGACTCCATAGTTAGGGGAACAGATAGGAGGTTCTGTGGGAATGAGAGAGAAGCACGGTTGGTATGTTGCCTCCCAGGTGCCAGGGTTCGTGATGTCTCGGATCGTGTTTTTGGGATTCTTAAGGGGGAGGGGGAGCAGCCCCAAGTCGTGGTCCACATAGGCACCAACGACATAGGTAGGAAGAGAGATGGGGATTTAAGGCAGAAATTCAGGGAGCTAGGGTGGAAGCTTAGAGCGAGAACAAACAGAGTTTTTATCTCTGGGTTGTTGCCCGTGCCACGTGATAGCGAAGCGAGGAATAGGGAGAGAGAGGAGTTGAACACGTGGCTGCAGGGATGGTGTAGGAGGGAGGGTTTTGGTTTCCTGGATAATTGGGGCTCTTTCTGGGGTAGGTGGGACCTCTACAAACAGCATGGTCTTCACCTGAACCAGAGGGGTACCAATATCCTGGGGGGGAGATTTGCTAGTGCTCTTCGGGGGGGTTTAAACTAATTCAGCAGGGGAATGGGAACCTAAAATGTAGTGCCAGTGTACAGGATGTTGAGTAGTGAGGTCAGGGATAAGGTTACAAGGACGCAAGAGGGCACTGGCAAGCAAGAACCTGGTTTAAAGTGTGCCTACTTCAACGCCAGGAGCATCCGGAACAAGGTGGGTGAGCTTGCAGCATGGGTTGGTACCTGGGATCTCGATGCAGTGGCCATTTCGGAGACATGGGCAGAGCAGGGGCAGGAATGGATGTTGCAGGTTCCGGGATTTAGATGTTTCAGTAAGAACAGAGAAGATGGTAAAAGAGGGGGGGGTGTGGCATTGTTAATCAAGGAGAGTATTACAGCGACAGAAAGGACGTTTGAGGACTCGTCTACTGAGGTAGTATGGGCCGAGGTTAGAAACAGGAGAGGTGAGGTCACCCTGTTGGGAGTCTTTTATAGACCTCCAAATAGTTCCAGAGATGTAGAGGAAAGGATAGCGAAGATGATTCTCGACAGGGGCGAGAGTAACAGGGTAGTTGTTATGGGGGACTTTAACTTTCCAAATATCGACTGGAAATACTATAGTTCGAGTACTTTAAATGGGTCAGTTTTTGTCCAGTCTGTGCAGGAGGGTTTTCTGACACAGTATGTAGACAGACCAACCAGGGCCGATGCCACATTGGATTTGGTACTGGGTAATGAACCCGGCCAGCTGTTAGATTTAGATGTAGGTGAGCACTTTGGTGATAGTGATCACAATTCGGTTAGGTTTACCTTAGCGATGGGCAGGGACAGGTATATACTGCAGGGCAAAAATTATAGCTGGGGGAAAGGAAATTATGATGCGATTAGGCAAGATTTAGAATGCGTAGGATGGGGAAGGAAACTGCAGGGGATGGGAACAATCGAAATGTGGAGCTTATTCAATGTGCAGCTACTGCGTGTCCTTGATAAGTATGTACCTGTCAGGCAGGGAGGAAGTTGTCGAGCGAGGGAGCCGTGGTTTACTAAAGAAGTTGAAGCGCTTGTCAAGAGGAAGAAGAAGGCTTATGTTAGGATGAGACGTGAAGGCTCAGTTAGGGCGCTTGAGAGTTACAAGCTAGCCAGGAAGGATCTAAAGGGAGAGCTAAGAAGAGCAAGGAGAGGACACGAGAAGTCATTGGCGGATAGGATCAGGGAAAACCCTAAGGCTTTCTATAGGTATATCAGGAATAAAAGAATGACTAGAGTTAGATTAGGGCCAATCAAGGATCGTAGTGGGAAGTTGTGTGTGGAATCAGAGGAGGTAGGGGAAGTGTTAAATGAATATTTTGCGTCAGTATTTACAGTAGAGAAACAAAATGTTGTTGAGGAGAATACTGAGATTCAGGCTACTAGGCTAGATGGGGTTGAGGTTCACAAGGAGGAGGTGTTATCAATTTTGGAAAGTGTGAAAATAGATAAGTCCCCTGGGCCAGATGGGATTTATCCTAGGATTCTCTGGGAAGCTAGGGAGGAGATTGCAGAGCCTTTGTCCTTGATCTTTGTCGTCATTGTCGACAGGAATAGTGCCGGAAGACTGGAGGATAGCAAATGTTGTCCCCTTGTTCAAGAAGGGGAGTAGAGACAGCTCTGGTTATTATAGACCTGTGAGCCTTACTTCGGTTGTGGGTAAAATGTTGGAAAAGGTTATAAGAGACAGGATTTATAATCATCTTGAAAAGAATAAGTTCATTAGCGATAGTCAGCACGGTTTTGTGAAGGGTAGGTCGTGCCTCACAAACCTTATTGAGTTTTTCGAGAAGGTGACCAAACAGGTGGATGAGGGTAAAGCAGTGGATGTGGTGTATATGGATTTCAGTAAGGCATTTGATAAGGTTCCCCACGGTAGGCTATTGCAGAAAATACGGAAGTATGGGGTTGAAGGTGATTTAGAGCTTTGGATCAGAAATTGGCTAGCTGAAAGAAGACAGAGGGTGGTGGTTGATGGCAAATGTTCATCCTGGAGTTTAGTTACTAGTGGTGTACCGGAAGGATCTGTTTTGGGGCCACTGCTGTTTGTCATTTTTATAAATGACCTGGAAGAGGGTGTAGAAGGGTGGGTTAGTAAATTTGCGGATGACACGAAGGTCGGTGGAGTTGTGGATAGTGCCGAAGGATGTTGTAGGGTTCAGAGGGACATAGATAGGCTGCAGAGCTGGGCTGAGAGATGGCAAATGGAGTTTAATGCTGAAAAGTGTGAGGTGATTCACTTTGGAAGGATTAACAGGAATGCAGAGTACTGGGCTAATGGGAAGATTCTTGGTAGTGTAGATGAACAGAGAGATCTTGGTGTCCAGGTGCATAAATCCCTGAAGGTTGCTACCCAGGTTAATAGGGCTGTTAAGAAGGCATATGGTGTGTTAGCTTTTATTAGTAGGGGGATCGAGTTTCGGAGCCACGAGGTCATGCTGCAGCTGTACAAAACTCTGGTGAGACCGCACCTGGAGTATTGCGTGCAGTTCTGGTCACTGCATTATAGGAAGGATGTGGAAGCTATGGAAAGGGTGCAGAGGAGATTTACTAGGATGTTGCCTGGTATGGAGGGAAGGTCTTACGAGGAAAGACTGAGGGACTTGAGGTTGTTTTCGTTGGAGAGATGGAGGAGGAGAGGTGACTTAATAGAGACATATAAGATAATCAGAGGGTTGGATAGGGTGGATAGTGAGAGTCTTTTTCCTCGGATGGTGATGGCAAACACGAGGGGACATTGCTTTAAGTTGAGGGGTGATAGATATAGGACAGATGTCAGAGGTAGTTTCTTTACTCAGAGTAGTAGGGGCGTGGAATGCCCTGCCTGCAACAGTAGTAGACTCACCAACTGTAAGGGCATTTAAGTGGTCATTGGATAGACATATGGATGAAAATGGAATAGTGTAGGTCAGATGGTTTCACAGGTCGGCGCAACATCGAGGGCTGAAGGGCCTGTACTGCGCTGTAATGTTCTAATTCTAATTCTAAGAATGAATCCCACAATCTCATTCAGTGCCAGATACTGACAGGTACGGAATTAATCCCACCCATACACACTGTACTAGGCACTGAAAGACATAGGAAGCATTGCACATTCACATACAAGAGCAAACATTGACAGATATTGGAGGAGTCACATGCTCACAGTCAGTACCAGATACTGTTGAAAAGAGAATTAATCCCACACTTGCATTCATTGCAAGAGACTGACAGTTACATAAAGGTTTTCCCACACTCACATAGAGTAACAGAGACTGACATGCAGAACTTGATCCACACCCATATATAGTACCAAAACCTGAAAGATATTGAGTCAATACCACAATCAGATACAGTGTCAAAGACTGACAGGCATATTATAGATAAAAGCAAAATACTGCGGATGCTGGAAATCTGAAACAAAAACAAGAAATGCTGGATTCACTCAGCAGGTCTGGCAGCATCTGTGGAAAGAGAAGCAGAGTTAACGTTTCGGGTCAGTGACCCTTCTTCGGAACTGAGTTCACTTCCATAGAATACCAGTTATTTACATGTGCAGAATGCATCTTGTTTCACATTCAGTCTGGATACTGACAGATACACAATGAATCACTACAATCATACTCAATACCAAGTTCAGACAAACACCATATATATCCCCCAATTATTCACAGTATCATAGACTGACAGACACAGAGTGAATCACAAAATCAATTAATTTCAGAGACCAGCAGATAGAGAATTAATCTCACTGTCACGGAAAGAACCAGAGAGTGACAGATATACAATGAGACCCAAGCTCACATAAAGTGACACACATAATTAAAACCACGCACATACATAGTACCTTAGACTGACACATTGAGAATGAATCAAACTCATTCTGACAATAAGACTGATGTATACACAATGAAGCTCACACTCACATTTAGTTCCAGACATTGACAGATACAGAATGATATCCACATTCAGCCACAGTAGCAGATAGATACAGAAGCTGCCCCACATTCCCATACAACACTCATGAATGACATACAGAATGAATCAAACAATCACATTTAGTTCCATAGACTGACACTCAAATAATCTCACACTCAGACACAGTACCACAGATATATTTAGAATTAAATTCACTGTCATATAATGTACCAGAAAGTGTGGCAAAATTAATCTCATACAGTACAAAGGATGGATGGAATTTGTCCCACACTCAATGTAATAGGTTTTAAGTAAGTGAAGTGGGGTTGTCGGAGGGATGGGGGTGGAGGTGGGGAAGAGAACAAAATGGAAGGTATGTGTTAGGGCAGAGGGCAGGAGAGATTAACTGACAAATAGGTCATGCGGTAAAGGGAGAGTGCTAAGGTTGCAGTGAAAGGCAAAACATTAGTATAGAGAGAGTGTTAATGACAGAATAATGAACAGTTCTGTCCAAAAGCACAAACTTGAAAAATCAAGATTAAGGCAGACACATGGCGACAAAAAATGATAAAATAAAATAAAATAATCTAAAAGAGCCAGTCATGCTCTGAAATTATTGTACTCAATGTTCAGTCCGGAAGGCTGTTGAGTGTCTAATCAGAAAATGAGGTTCTGTTCCTGGAGCTTGCTTCACTGGAACACTGCAGCAGGCCGAGGACAGAAATGTGGGCATGAGAGCAGGGTGGTGAATTGAAATGGCAAGCAACCGGAAGCTTGGGTTTATGCTTGCGGACTGAGCAGAGATGTTCCGCAAAGCAGTCACCCAATCTATGTTTGATCTCCCCAATGTAGAGGTGGCTGCATTGTGAGCAGCGAATACAATGTATTAAATTGAAAGAAGTACAGGTAAATCGCTGCTTCACCTGGAAGGAGTGTTTGGGACCTTGAATGGTGAAGAGAGGGGAGGTAAAAGGACAGGATCTATGCCTCCTGCAATTACATGTAAAGATGTCATGGGAAGGGGACAAGGTGTCAGGGGTAATGCAGGAGTGGACTAGGGTGTCACGGAGGGAACGGTCCTTTGGATTGCTGACAGGGGAGGGAAGATGGGTTTGGTAATGGCATCACGCTGGAGGTGGCAGAAATGGTGGATAATGATCCTTTGGATGTGCAGGCAGGTCGGGTGGAACTTGATTGCAGTTCTGGGAGGGAGGAGAAGGGATGAGGGTGGAAGTGCAGGAAATTTGTCAGACATGTTTGAGAGCCCTGTCAACCACAGCTGGGGGGAAATCCTCGGTTGAGGAAAAATGAAAACACATCAGAAGTGCTGTTGTCGAAGGTTGCATCATCAGAAATGATGTGTCTGAGATGGAAAAACTGAGAGAATGGAATGGAGTCCTTACAAGAAGAAGGGTGTGAGGAAGTGTAGTCAAGGTAACTGTGGGAGTCAGTGGGCTTAGAATGAATATTAGTGGACAGCCTTATCCTCAGAGATGGAGACAGAGAAGTCACAAAGGGAAGGGAAGTGTCGGAGATAGATCATGTGAAGGTGAGGGAAGGGTGGAAATTGGAAACAAAGTTGATGAAGTTTTCCAGTTCGGGGCAGGAGCAGGAAATGACACTGAGACAGTCATCATTCTACCGGAAAAAGAGCTGGCGGGTGGGGCCCTGAGTAGGACTGGAGAAAGGAATGTTTGACATACACCACAAAAAGACAGGCATAACTAGGACCTATGCGGGTATCCATAGCAAAGCCTTTTATGTTATTCTCTGAGTAACACACCTCCTGACTCACCAAACCGTGTCCACCATCTGCAAGGCACAAGTTAGGTGTGTAATGGAATACTCTCCACTTGCCTGGATGAATGCAGCTCCAACAACACTCTGGAAGCTCGACTCCATCCAGGACAAAGTAGTTCACTTGATCAACACCCCGTCCACCACCTTAAATATTCACTCCCTCCACCACTGGTGGACAGTGGCAGCAGCGTTTAACATCCTAGACAGCACCTTCCAAACACCCGACCTCTACCACCATTTTTTTTACAAGATGCACTGCAGCAACGCACCAAGGGTCCTTCGACAGCACCTTCCAAACCCGCAACCTATACCAACTAGAAGACAAGGGCAGCAAATGCATGGAAACGCCACCAACTGCAAGTTCCCCCCAAGTCACACACTATCCTGACTTGGAACTATATCGCGGTTCCTTCACTGTCACTGGGTCAAAATCCTGGAACTCCCCTCCGAACAGCACTGTGAGTGTACCTACCTCACATGGACTGTAGTGGTTCAAGACAGCTCACCACCACCTTCTCAAGGGCAGTTAGAGATGGGCAATAAATACTGGCCTAGCCAGCGATGCCTACATCCCATGAATGAATTTTAAAAATGTGCACACTGCTGCCACTGTGCATCAGTGGCGGAGGGAGTGAATGTTTGTGGATAGGGTGCCAATCAAGTGGGCTGTTTTGTCCTGGATGGTATCGAGCTTCTTGAGTGTTGTTGGAGCTGCACCTATCCAGCAAGTGGACAGTATTCCATCACACTCCTGACTTGTGCCTTGTCGATGGTGGACAGGCTTTGTGGAGTCAGGAGGTGAGTTAATTGCCGCAGGATTCCTAGCCTCTGACCTGCTCTTGTAGCCACAGTATTTTTTTGGCTACTCCAGTTCAATTTCTGGTCAATGGTCGCCCCTGGGATGTTGATAGTGGGGGATTCGGCGATGGTAATGCCATTGAATGTCAAGGGGAGATGGTTAGATTCTCTCTTGTTGGAGATGGTCATTGCCTGGCACTTGTGTGGCATGAATGTTACTTGCCACTTATCAGCCCAAGCCTGGATATAGTCCAGGTCTTGCTGCATTTCTACACAGACTGCTTCAGTGTCTGAGCAGTCATGAATGCTGCTGAACATTGTGCAATTATCAGCGAAAATCCCCACTTCTGACCTTCTGATTGAAGGAAGGTCATTGATGAAGCAGCTGAAGATGGTTGGACCTTGGACACGACCCTGAGGAACTCCTGCAGTGATGTCCTGTAGCTCAGATGATTGACCTCCAACAACCACAACCATCTTCCTTTGTGCTAGGTATGACTCCAACCAGCGGAGAGATTTCCCCCTGATTCCCTGGAAGGACAATAGCAGCAGATACATGGGAACACTGCAACCAGCAACCTCCCCTCCAAGCCACACAACATCGTGACTTGGATCTATTTTGCCGAGGGCATATCAAAATCCCGGAACTCCCTCCCTAATAGCACTGTGTGTGTACCTATAACATGTGGACTGCAGTGGTTCAAGTAGGCAGCTCACCAAAACCAGGGCAATTAGGGATGGGCAATAAATGATGGTCTTGCCAGCGATGCTTACATCCCATGAAAAAAATAACAAAAATGAAATGGAGTTAAAATCTCTATGAAAGAAATCTTTATAAAATTCTGCAATCAGTCCATGTGACCAGGAGATCCCCACCCCCTTCATTCCAGTTCCCGCTAATTTTACTTGCATTGATTCCACTTCATTTTCACACACGATTCTCTCATCCTCCTTTAAACCCTCTTCAATAAAACCACTCACTTTCAATAATTTGCAAATGGATTCATTTGCACATAACCCCTAATAAATAGGAGATACTGGAACGGCTGGCTGTACTTCATGTTGATAAGTCATTAGGACTGGTTGGGATGCAACCAAGGCTGCTGAGAGCTGTAAGGGTGGAAATTGCTAGAATCTTCTGATTTTTATTTTTTGGATTGACAGCTGCCAGCCATTTGTTTGTCCCAGGACACAATAACGAACTAAAATGAATCTGCACCGAGCAAATATTAACGTCCCACATCTGCAGGTTTCTTCCAAAACATCAGGAATTTCAGCCTCAATCCTCGGACTTTTTATGCTCTCTTCCATTGATATTTTGTCCCCTGATTAAAATTGATCCTGGGAAGTCTGTCCTCTGAGCGGCCTGGCACTCCGAGTTCCTCAGCAGACATCCGGTTGCTGTTGGTGGACCAAAAGAGCCCGAAAACCCGAGAAGAAACGTCTCCCAGGGCCCTCCGAGTGTGTCTCCATTAGACCATGCAGCCACGACCTGTATAATGGATAGCAATGGTGAGGAGTATGAGTTATTTCAGTGCCTGCGTTCTGTGGAAATTGAGGATTAAAGATTAAAAATAATTAAAATCACTGAATAAATCTTCTGTGAGCAGGACTTAAACCAAACTGGGATAAGTCCAGTGGATTTCAATGTTGAAATCTTTAACCACTGGACCTTGGCAGCTGAAATCACACCCCTTTTATACAGACCGAGAATCATCCGACACTGATCCACTTTTGCTCATTTTTGTGTCCGGGGACAAAAAAGTTCTTTGTAGCTGTCAATCAAAAAATGGTTGGAAGGAACTTCATTTATTCAAACACCAGCAGCCGCCAGTTGTCAATCAACTCAATCCCATCAGCAATAGAGAGGGAGAAGAGAGAGACTGTTAGAGAACTTCCTGCATTCAGTCCTGACCCTGTCACACTCAGCAGTTTCTCACCCAGACCCCACTCTCATCAACACTGAACATTGTTACCGAGACCCTTCAAATACTGTTTATAAAATGAATAAAGGTTCAAAGTTTATGACAGCTGGACTGAATGGAACCAAGTTTAATAAACTTTTCACTCTGACTTGAGAACCACATTAGACAGTCCTTCAATTGGTAGCAAAGTTATCAGCTGTAAGAATATTTTTACTGAGTTGAATAATTTCTGTGTGAGGAATGTTCCAGCATCATAAACCAGGGGAACATGCTGATTGAGCTGTGTCTTCATCACTTCTGGGCAATCAGACAGTTCATCCTTCATTCTGTTCTGATTCACTTTCCCAAAGTGGATCTCCAGATTCTCAAATCTGGGGACAAGGATTTCTTATTTGCTTCCTTTCAGTTTTTATCATTCTCAACTGACAATATAATCCAAAACTCGGACAAATCCTCCACCTTGCATCGTGTCCCAGACTCGGTGGAAAGCAGCACATAGTGACATGAACACACTGACAGATACAATCCGTCACACTCTGATTCAGTGAGATTAATGTCAAGAGTGGTTTTCAGATCAAATGCAATGATGAACAAATTTCTATCAAAGGAGGTGTGGTTGACTGAGGTACCTTTATAGTATTTGCAGTGAATTTTTGTACAAGAAGGGACAATCTTCAAACATCCATTCCGAAATCCTTCGCTCAGCAAAGACAGATAGAGTTCTGTTTTAAATAAAAACAGAAAGTGCTGGAAATATTCCGCAGGTCTGGAAGCATCTGTGCAGAGAGGAGCAGAGTTAACATTTCAGCAGTTCTGATAAAATGTCACAGACCTGAAATGTTAACTCTGCTTCTCTGTCCACAGATGCCACCAGACCCGCTGAATATTTCCAGCACTTTCTGTTTTCGTTTCAGATTTCCAGCATCTGCAGTATTTTGCTTTTGTTACTGTCCTGTCTTATTGTGCTGCTCAATAAAGTAGTTGGAAAACCAAGTGAAAGTCAGGCTTTGAGGGGATTTGAACCGAGAATTGACCTTTTCATTAAAGAGGTACTTCGACCAACTAAGTCACAGGGTCAAAATGCAGTGTTCAAGTGTTTTTTGAGCTATGCATTAGTGCAGATCTCTCTAGCTGTGCTGAACATTAATTTCTATCTCTGGGTTCTTTCTGAATCTGTGAGTTTGCAGTTCTTTGCGAGTGAGTGGGAGACATGGAGATATGTTTAGACGATTTCCTGGCAAATCATTTGCAACTCCATATTTTTCTGAAATTTGTACGAACACATTAATGACATACGTCACGCCGTGAAATTTCTCCACAAAACACTGAAAGGTAACATTGTTAATTGTGAGGGGGGTTTTTCACTTATTCAGACACACATCTGGAAGGAGTGATCAGAACGTGATTCACACATGACGTGATGACGTAATGGCGTGAATAAACACTTCCTTGAACTGGCCATATTTGGTATCCATTTTCTCTGCTCGACCCACCTGAATATTATAGAGAAAATGGCAACAAGGGGAAGATAAAGTCTGTAAATATAGGCAGAAAACAGCAGCAGGGACTGCAGTAAACAAGATCAGCCAGTTCCTGGTGACTTAGTTTCTCGGATAGTGGAGAATTTAGCTGGGTTGTGGACAGCCTGAGCCTCAGACTGTCTCCTGAGGTGAATAGGATACCGCACGGTCTTCGTGCTCATTGAGGAAATTTGGCTGTACTCATGGGATACAGCTGAAAGATGGCAACGTATGAGAGGGTTTGAGCACCATTCAGTTCCTATATGGAAAGAATGGGCATGTTTTTAGAGTTAAGAATATTTTGGGACTGGAAGGTGAGGAGGTCAAGACTCAGAATAAGGCAATTCCTGAGCAAAAGAAAACAATTTTGCTTGTGGAAATTGGCCTGGAAGTGTATGGCATGCTGACAAAGCTTCCTGCTCTGAACAAAGCAAAATATGTGCCAGTCAAAACAATATCACCAAGTTGGAGGAACATTTCAATCCTAAGCCACTAGAGATAGCAGAATGCTATAAATTTGGAACCAGAAATCAGAAAAGTAGTGAAGCAGTTGGTGAGTATATTGTGGCACTGAAGAATTTTTATTACATTGCAACTTTGGCACATTCTTAGACCATGCATTATGAGACATATTTGTGTGTGGATTTGGTGAACAAAAGAATCCAATCGAAGTTACTAAACACACAAAATCTTACATTTGAGATTGTGTGTAAGATTGCTGTTTCCATGGAGATGGCATCAAAGAATGTTAGGGAATTTTGTCCTATGCAGGTAACTAGTACAGGCTTCTGTCCACTGTTAAAGTGCTTCAGCCAAGTCTAAAGTGGACAGACATAGCCAGAAGAGTGCCAATGATAGCAGTTTAGTGTCGTTATCACCATAAGGGCAACCACACAGCCCAATCATGTCAGTACAGAAATGCAAAATGTTTTAATTGTCAAGCAGAGGCCAAAGAAGGAAAGGGAACTAATTCCAGTGGTAATGGAAAACAGTGATGTTATAAGGGTGGAGTTCACAATCTTGAAGTGAATCCAGAGTGCCTAACCAAAGAGGAGCAAGGGCTGTACAGCATTTATGCCACTAGCAATCACTCAAATGATGGAGACTTTTGTATAATGCTGTTGGTAAATAAACAGTACATTGCTACGACCATGGATTGCTCCATCATGAGTAGAGAAATGTATGGGAGCAAAGTCAGTGATGTCCGTCAAACTGAGAGCACCAGTCAATTGAAAACCTACTCTGGTGAGGTGTGAGAAATGTGTGGGCAAATGGAGTGCAATATCCAACATAAGGGCAGGCCCCTCAAGTTACCCATTGTTTAAAAAATTAGGTCAGTGGAAGTAGGCATCACTGGCAAGGCCAGCATTTAATGCCCATTCCTAATTGCCCTTGACAACTGAATTGCTTGCTAGGTCATTTCAGAGGACAGGTGAGAGTAAACCAAATTGTTGTGTGCCAGCATCACATACAGGCCAGACCAGGTAAGCACAGCAGATTGCCTTCTGTAAAGGGTATGAGTGAACCAGATGGTTTTTAATGAAAATCAATCATAGTTGCATGGCACCACTGCTCAGATTTTATATTATTCATTAATGAATTGAATCTGAATTCCACCAGCTGCCATGGTGGGATTTAAACTCATATCCCCAGGGCATTAGTCTGAGTCCTGAGATTATCAGTTCAGTGACATTACTGCTATGCCAGCCTCTCCCCTACAAGGTAGTGAGATATGTCAACAAACCAATAATAATGGGGAAAGACTGGCTTTGAAAGCTGAAGTTAGACTGGAAGCATGTTTTTTCAAGTTGAAACAACCAAGGAGCTTGATCAGGCATTGAATTGTTACAGGAACACTTTCGAGGACAGCTATAAAGGCATAATCAGTGTGAAAGCTCACATCTGAATCAGGCCTGATACCAAACCAGTATATTGCAAAGTTTGGCTGCTTCCTTATGCTTCCAAAACCCAGGTTGAAGAGGAGCAAAAGAATCTGGAGAGATATGGTGTGCTGGTGAAAACTGATCACTGTGATTGGGCAAACCCAATTGTCATTGTGCCCAAGTCAGACAAAACCATCAGTCTATGTGGGGACGACAATGTCACAATGAACCAGGCAGTGGATTATGAGAAGTATCCACTACTGATCTCGAGATTTGTATGCGGATTTAGCAGGATCCAAGCTATTCACAAAGTTGGATTTATTCCATGCTTATGCACAGCTCAATGTGAATCAAGTGAATCTGCAGTATCTCACAATAAACACACACATGGGGTTATACTCCTACATAAAGCTGCCGTACGGTGTGAAGCCTTCTCCAAACTTCTTCCAAGTTACAATGGGTAAGATTTTACAAGGAGTGCTACATTGCTTGTGCAATCAGGATGATGTGTTGATCATGACTGTAACAAATGAAGAGAATTATCAAGTGTTGGATGAAGTGTTAAAAAGGCTCAATGATCACAATGTGTCACTTGAAAAAGAACAAGTGTGCCTTTGTACAATCTGAGGTGGTGTACCTTGGCCTGATAATCAATGAAAAGTACTACAGCCAGTGAAAGAGAAGATAGAGGCTATGGTCAAAGCCCCTAAGACAAAAAGATGTGTCTGAGCTTGGATCTTTTCTATGCATGGTCCAATACTACTTGCAATTTCTGCCTGAGCATGCAATGGTGTTAGCTCCACTACATGAGTTGTTGAAGAAAGATGTGAAATGGAAATGGTCTAAAGCACAACAAGGCCACATAGCTGACCAAAATGTCACGGAGCAAAGGCAAACAATATGTTAATGGTGTGTTGAAAGACAAAGCATTAGTACAGATTAGGTGTGAATACACTGAATATTGAACAGCAGCATGTGCAAACCTGAAAAAAAACCTGAAAAAAACAGTGGGTAAGCAAACTGAACATACAGAATGAATCACACAATCACATTTAGTTTCATAGACTGACACTGAAATAATCTCACACTCAGACACAGTACCACAGACAGATAGATGTAGAATTAAACTCGCTGTCACATAATGTACCAGAAAGTGTGTCAAAATTAATCTCATACAGTACAAAAGATGGATTGAATTTGTCTCACACTCAATGTAATAGGTTTTAAGCAAGTGAAGCGGGGGTGGGGGGAGGTGGGGAAGAGAACAAAAGGGAAGGTGTGTAATAGGGCAGAGGGCAGGAGAGATTAACTGACAAGGAGGTCATGGGGCAAAGGCAAAGGGAGTGTGCTAATGGTGTAGTGAAAGACAAAATATTAGTGCTGAGAGAGTGTTAATGACAGAATAATCAATAGTTTTGTCCAAAAGCACATACTTGAAAAACCAAGTTTAAGGCAGGCACATGGTTAAACAAAAAGATAAAATAAAATAATAAAAAGGGTTGAGAGCCCTGTCAACCACAGTGAGGGGGAAATCGGAAACGAATTTGATGTAATTTTCCAGTTCGGAGCGGGAGCAGGAAATGACACTGATCCAGTCATCATTGTACCGGAAAAAGAGCTGGGGGTGGGGTCCTGAGTAGGACTGGAAAAAAGAATGTTTGACATACCCCACAAAAAGACAGGCATAACCATTTACAGAGATAGGGCACAAAGAATCATCATGGAAAGAGGCTTGAGCTTCAAATCCAAAGCTGAAGTGACAGGATCAGAGGAACAGCTGTTTGTTCTGCAGTGTGGACTTCGGTCTGAGGTGTAAACAAGCAGTTCCACAACAAAGGGAGAGAACTCAAAAATTAGAGTTCTGCCTTTCAG
This sequence comes from Heterodontus francisci, assembly GCF_036365525.1. Lineage (NCBI taxonomy): Eukaryota > Metazoa > Chordata > Chondrichthyes > Heterodontiformes > Heterodontidae > Heterodontus > Heterodontus francisci. The sequence goes on from NC_090405.1 coordinate 22,036,715, forward strand.
GAATATTGCCGGGAAGCACTTTTTCACACAAAGGGGAGCGGGAACCTGGAATTCTCTCCGAAAAATCAGATAAACCTGAGGGTCAATTGACAATTTCCAACCTGAGATTGAGAGATGTTTATCCAGTGACGGTCTGAGGGTTTATGAAATCACAGCAGGTAGCTGGAGTTAAGATACAGGTGAGCCAGGATCTAATTGAAAGGTGCAGCAGGCTCGAGGGGCTGAATGGCCTACCCCCATTTCTATGTTCCTATGGCTGCAACAGGGCAGAAACAGCTGCGAACATATGTTGCATTTCACATTTAACAGCAAAAATACCAGCAGTCAGGAGCTGAAAAGGGAAAGATGACCCCTCGATGACCGGAGAATAAGTACAGAATGGCCTCCTTCAGAACTGGTGATTTTATCAGGATAAGATGCCGAACATTAGAAATTAATCCAACGGGAATCGCCATCCTCCGCCTCCAGGAATTGGACAATATAATGCTGGGATGTGGGAGTTTGGTTTGGGCAGGGGGTTGGCTGTGACACCACGAACACTCCCTCTCCACCTCCTCACTCCATCACCCCACCCCCTTCCCCTCTCCATGGGCCCCCGGCATCATCCGATCCACAGATTACTTCCAGCAGACATTGCTGGGGAGTGACCGGAGTCCTGGTTCTCTGACTCCATTTTCCCTGTCCCACCCATGGCCACTGAGGCTCCTCTCCCCCCACCCACCCTGAGAGCAACTAACCCACCTTGTCCATAAATTTAAACTGGAAAAGTGTCTCGGAAAGAGTAGGAGCAGAGGGGAGGCTGTAACCCATCAAAGAGGATTGTGTTCCTGAATCCACAACTCTTTTTGCCATGTTTCCATTCAATGTCCACACTCTCTCCTTGGTCTGTCCCTGGAGACCTGTCATATCACGATTCTCTCCAGGGAATTTCTAAAGATATTTTCCCCATCCCTCCAGGATTGGCCTGGAGTCCCCAGCACTCCCTCCATTGCAGTACTTTCTGAAATACTACCCGTGCCATGTAATAGTCAAGAGAGACAGTGGGGAACTAGGCAGATCAACAGGATGTCTGGCAGATTCAGTGTGAGACGGTAACACTGCCGGGTAAAGGCCGCTTTCCAACTCCAATCTTAACACAGGAGATTCCCCAAACGGCTGAAATAAGGTGTTTGTAAACTGCTGGAAGAGGATGTGTGTGGAAATGGTGACGTTACTGAGTAAGTTATTTGTTATAGAATGGACTGTGTTTAGGTGGGAATATTACTGAGTGTTAATTGTAGCGGAACCATATTTAAAAGCTCCGGCTTTCTGGAAAGCCTTGACTATGAAGGCCGAGTCTGGAAGGGTTTGTGTGGAGAGCTGGGTTTCAGTTCCACTGTTAATAAAGGGTTTGAAATTGGCGAACCAGAGGAAACTGGAGGTGGAGCTGAAAGATGAGGGGCCGTTCTCTCTCTGTCTGTCACTCTGGGTGCCTCCTCCCCATCTGCTCTCTGTTCAATCTTCACTCTGTCTCCTCCCCTTCCTGCTCTCTCTCTGCCATTCTCAGGCAGGTCCGGGCGGTCTGTATAAAGTAGAGCCTGCAAGAGTCTGCTTCTTATATTGTGTAGTGATCTGAGTGAAGAATCATCATGTCTGGCAGAGGTAAAGGAGGCAAAGGACTGGGCAAAGGCGGAGCAAAGCGGCACCGCAAAGTGCTTCGTGATAATATCCAGGGCATCACCAAACCAGCAATCCGCCGCCTGGCTCGCCGTGGCGGGGTCAAGCGGATCTCGGGTTTGATCTATGAGGAGACTCGCGGGGTGTTGAAGGTTTTCCTGGAGAATGTGATCAGGGATGCGGTCACCTACACTGAGCACGCCAAGCGCAAGACGGTCACTGCCATGGATGTGGTGTACGCTCTGAAACGGCAGGGCCGCACTCTCTACGGATTCGGCGGTTGAACAATTTGACCCTTTCCAGCAAACACAAAACAAAGGCTCTTCTCAGAGCCACCCACCGCCTCACAGAGAGAGCATTGACCGAGAAATGGGAGCTGGGATAGGCTGTTCAGAACAGTTCAATCAATCTGAAATATTTCAGATTTCCAGCATTCGCAGTATTTTACTTTTAATTCTTTGTTCAATCAATCTGCTGTGTTCGGGATGAAAAAAAATGGAATCCCCGAATTTGACATTTCATTTGTTGCAAGGATGTGCAGTGGATTTGATTTTCTAAACGGGCTGTGTAAACAGCGCCCGAGGCTCTACAGTTAGTTATTTCCCCAGTCGACACATGCCCTCAGTGAAAAGCCACATCACTCCTCCAGAATCACTCATTGTTTTCATAGAATTTCAAAATGATTTCGCTGCAATGAGGGAATCCGGGAGTTTTGCAGCAGCCGTTGAATCGGTCACTGGAACCAGACCCACTTGTGATGTTATTTCCCCCGAGACGGTGTTTCCTGCACTGAAACTGACAGGGTTTGTGAAACTGATCAGTTTCAGCTCAATCATTCAGGGACCTGGAATTCCCGCAGTTTGAGCCCGCGCTATCCAGAGCCCACTTCTGATTGGTCACCCACTTGTCATTCACATGTCTTAACCAATCGCAGAGCCTCGAATTAGAAAATACAACAAATCACTGGCTGAAATTGGCAGAAAGTTTGAATTCGAAAAAGCCGTCAATTTCAGTGTCGGAAAGAAGCGAATTAATGGTAAATCTGGCGTTAGTTGAAAGCTGTTCTTAAAATCGGGCCAGGACTTTGTGCTGATAAAAGCGGAATAAAAAAAGCTTTTGATGGATTATATATATTACGAAGTTTTAATCTGTAATTTTTTTGTCTACTTGTCTGTACATGGCGGTAAGACTCTATTCAGCAATCTGTAACGGGACAAATAACTCACTCAGTGTGGAAGTAATAAATTAGACAGGTTTTGGGGTGAGTGAGAAATCACTGAAACAGATGCTTAAACATTTGAAATAGTTCTCATTCGGTCCTGTTACTGGCATTCTGGAATCAGACAGTAACCAGCCCTTTCACAGAGACTGTGGGTGGCTCTGAAAAGAGCCTTTGGTTTATTTGATGACATTTCGGCCGCTTTACTTTTTCTGGGAGCTCTGAGCACTGGTTTTCTTGGGCAGCAGCACGGCCTGGATATTAGGCAGCACCCCGCCCTGAGCAATAGTCACTCCCCCCAGCAACTTGTTGAGCTCCTCATCGTTGCGGACGGCCAACTGCAGGTGTCTGGGGATGATGCGGCTCTTCTTGTTGTCCCGGGCTGCGTTCCCGGCCAGCTCGAGGATTTCAGCAGTCAGATACTCGAGCACAGCAGCCAAATAGACCGGGGCTCCGGCACCCACACGCTCAGCATAGTTGCCCTTTCTCAAGAGCCTGTGAACACGGCCCACCGGGAACTGCAGTCCGGCCCGGGAAGACCGAGACTTGGCCTTGGCCCGAGCTTTGCCGCCGGTCTTTCCTCTTCCAGACATTTCCACAATCTCGCATACTTTCACAAAGAATGGATAATTTCCGCCGCATTTACTTTACTTCTCGACTGAAAACTCTCCCCATTGGCCGGTACTTAATTCACCTCATTTGCCTATATTCTTCACCAATCAGGTCACTGACAACAGAAGAGGGCGGGGTTTACCGCCAAAACATCAGAAGCAGAAAATTTGTCAATTTCAAAAAGACCGCCAATTTCATTGTCAGAAAGGAGTGGATTAAAATAAATGTCATCCTTCGTCAAATATTTAAAATCCCTTCTCTTTATTTTGTTTTATTCAACTTTTTCCGTCACGAATTACAGACGCGGGTTTAAAATGTTATTTAAATTGTGGATCTTTCTCCAATTGCTTTCAAACTGTCCCGGGAGGTACTAAATCCCTGTTCACAGCATTTCCCTGAAGGGAAACATTCAGTTTATCTTCAATCAGTGTCCTTCTCTGAAAAGAGGAAGCAGGATCGAGTCCTCAAACTGCCCTTAGTCTGCTGTGTAATAATCCCATTCCGGGCAGTAACACTGCGGAGAGTTACTGTTAATAAAATGATGAATCAGTTCACATTTCAGGAATAGAGTGAAGGGACTGAGGTCTGACTCTTACCGCTGAAAGCAGCTGTTAATGCGGTCATTCAGGGGCTGTGCAAAACCACAATAACAGCTTTAAGCGAAAAAGTAAAGGCGGATGAGCGGATTATGGGTTTGAGTTCGGTTTATGGGACAGCAGACAAAAACACAGCAGTGGGACATTTATTATGTTACACATTGTCTTAAAATGATTTCATAGAGATGTTCGGATGCAGCTTTTTCAGAGAGATTGTGGGTGGCTCTTAAAAGAGCCGTTGTGTTTGGGATGTTATTCAGTCCATTGTGCAGTTTTACTTGGAGCTGGTGTACTTGGTCACCGCCTTTGTCCCTTCCGACACGGCGTGCTTGGCCAGCTCCCCGGGCAGCAGCAGGCGCACGGCGGTCTGGATCTCCCGGGAGCTGATGGTGCTGCGCTTGTTGTAATGGGCCAGGCGGGAAGCCTCACCCGCGATGCGCTCGAAAATATCGTTCACAAACGAGTTCATGATACTCATGGCCTTGGAGGAGATGCCGGTGTCGGGGTGAACCTGCTTCATCACTTTGTAGATGTAGATGGAGTAACTCTCCTTCCTCGACTTTCTCCGCTTCTTGCCGCCCTTTGCTGACGGTTTATTTAAGGTTTTCTTGGCGCCCTTCTTAGCAGCTGCTTTCTTCTTCTCCTCAACCATCTTCAGTTTCAATTTCAGACTCAGAAATAAACCAAACCTCTTCCGAGTGCGGATTAAATAGACAATCCCACAGCACTATGCTAATGAGGGATGGGGGAAAGTAAAGATTGTGATTGGGTGATTGGGAATGATGTCCCAACGATTTAATATTGTAATTCGACATTTGGTCTCTTTCGCCATCCAATCAGATTAAATATTTGCAACCAATCACAAATCCCCGGACTGCAATCAGGAAGTATATTGCACAAAGACTCTCTCCAGCCCCAGTTTATATTGAAAGAGCTGCTCCCTGTGTGGAGCTTCCTGGAAATGTCCTGGCTGTTGTTAGGAGGACACTTATTGACTGATTCTGTGTCGTTGTGTCTCTGCTATTGCATGTGAGTGTGCAATTAATTTCATTTTTAGTCTAGACTACTGTGTTTGAGTGTTTTATGTAATTTGGTAACTCAGTCTCTGGTGCTGTATGGATTCATTCTGTCTCTGTCAGGTACTGTGTTTGAGTGTGAGGAGATGAGGTGGAGTGTTGCAGCAAGGAAGATGGAAAAGAGCATTGGTGCCGATGACACAGCCTTACTTGACCCCAGTTTGCACTCGGATTGGGTCAGTGATAGATCCGTTGGCAAGGATTACAGCTTGCATGTCGTAGTGCAGTATGTTAGAGGAGGACATTCCATAATCCCTCTCGGTTGGTAGAGTCGAAGGCCTTTGTCAGGTCAGAGAAGGCCATGTATAAAAGTTGCTGCTGCTCCCTACATTTTCTTGAAGTTGTCTTGCTGTGAAGATTATGTTCACTGTGCCTGTTGATGGACAGAATCCACATTGTGATTCCAGTAGGAGCTCTTCAGCCACGGGGAGGAGGCAGTTGAGAAGGACTCTTGTGATGACCTTCCCTGTGGTGGACAGCAGGGATACCCCTCTATAGTTAACACAGTCGGTCGTGTCAACTTTTTTTAAAGATGATCACAATTACCGCATCACGGCGATCCCCTCTCCTCCTTCCAGATGAGGGAAATGAGACATGTATTTGTGTCGAGTGTTTCTCTGCCATATTTTAGAATTTTGATGTGAATTCTATCTATTCTGGCAGTCTTATTGTTTTTTGGCTGTCCATCTCTAACGTCATGTGTGAATGTGGGATTCATTCTGTACCTGTCACTCACTGGTACTTTGTGTAAGTGTGAGATACATTCTGTATCTGGCAGTCTTCGGTATTGTATGTGAGTGTGGAATACATTCTGTCAGTGGCACTGTGTGTGAGTATTTGATTCATTCTGTCAGTCTCTGGAATGTTATGTGATTTGGGACTTAGTCTGAATCTGTCAGTGGTTCTGTATGTGTGGAATTCAAGGTATATCTGTCAGTATCTCAGTGTGTGTGTGAGTTCATTCTTTATCTGTCAGTCTCTGGTGATTTATGTGAGTTTGGCAGTCACTGAATCTGCCAGGTACTGTAGGAGTATTTGAGAATGATTTTGTATGTGTCAGTCTTTGCTACTACATAGGAGTGTGGGATTAATTCTGTATCTGTCAGCCTTTGGTAGTGTGTGTGATTGTGGGATGAATTAATTCGCAGTCATTGGTGCCCAGTATGAATGTGTAAATCATTCTGTAACTCAGTCTGATATTGTTATGTGAGGGTAGGAATCACGTGTATCTTTCGATCCCGGGTGCTGACTGTGAGCATGGGATTCATTCTGTACCTGTCGGTGGTACTGTATCTATCTGTGGGATTAATTCTGTACCTTTCAGTCACTGGTATTGTGTATGAAAGTGGGATTAATTCTAGATCCGCCACACATTGGTTGTGTGTGTGTGTGTGTGTGTGTAAGAACATAAGAAGATACGAAATAGGACAGGAGTAGACCATTTGGCCCATCAAGCCTGCTCTGCCACTCAATAAGATCATGGCTGTTCTGATTGTGGCCATAACTTCACTTTCCTGCCTGCCCCCATAACCATTGACTCTGTTGTTGATCAAAAACCTGTCTATCGCTGCGTTGAATATATTCAATGACACAGCCTCCACAGTCCTCTGGAGAGCAGAATTCCAAAGATTAACAACCCTCTCAGAGAAGAAATTCCTCCTCATCTCCTTCTTGAAAGAGAGACTGCTTATCTTAAACTCTGGCCCCTAATTCTATAATCCCCCACAAGGAGAAACATCCTCTCAGCATCTACCTGTCCAGCCCACTGAGAATCTTACAGGTTTCAATAAGATCACCACTCAATCTTCTAAACTCCAGTGAGTATAGGCCCAACCTGCTCAACTTTTTCTCAGAAGACAATCCAACATCCCAGCAATCAGTCGAGTGAACCTTCTTTGAACTGATTCCAATGCAAGTATATTCCTCCTTATGTAAGGAGACCAAAACTGTATGGAATTGGGATGTCACTAATCCCCTGTAAAGTTATAGCAAAACTTCCTTACTTTTAAACTCCATTCCCCTTGCTAAAAATGCCAACATTCCATTTGCCTTCCTAATTACTTGCTATACCTTCATGCTAACATTTTTGTAATTCATGTACCTGGACACCCAGATTCCTTGGTACAGCAGCATTCTGCAGTCTCTCTCTATGTAAATAATATTCTGTTTTTCTATTCTACCTACCAAAGTAGACAATCTCACATTTCCCCATATTATACTCCATCTGCCAAATGTTTTCCCACTGACTTAACCTATCTATATCTCTTTGCAGACACATTGTGTCCTCCTCACAACTTGCTTTCCTACCTATCTTTGTACCATCTACAAATTTGGCAACAATATACTTGGTCCCTTCATGCAAGTTATTAATATAGACCATAAATAGTTGAGGCCCCAGCACTGTACCTGTGGCACTCCATTAGTTACAGTTTGCCAATCTGAATATGCTCCATTTATCCCCACTCTCTGTTTTCTGTGAGTTAGCCAATCCTATATCCATGTGTGTGTAGTTTTCAGTTTGTATCTGTCAGTGCCTGGTACTCTATGTGAGTTTTGGACTCTTTCTCAATCTCTCAGTGCTACTATTTGTGTGTTAGGTTGCTTTAGATGACTCAGGCTGAGGTACTGTGAGTGAGTGCAATAATCAACCTATACTTTTCAGCATCTGGCACTGAGCATGTGTATCAGCATCACTTTATCTGTCAGTATCTGGTACTCTGTGTGAGTGGGGGATTCATTATATAACCTTCGGTCCCTGGGACTGTTTGCAAGCCTGGATTCATTCTGCATAAAATGTCAGCAGAGCAACAGGCCACAGATGTGGTCGGTTTTAAGCAGACAATATGTTTGAAGTTTTGCCAAGTATTAAATATCTGTCACTGTGAACATAATAGTGAAAGATAATGTATCTTTCAATCTGATACAGGATTGATGTGCAAGTGTAACTCAGGCTGTACTAATCAATTTGATCAATGCCATTCAGTCTGACTCTGAGGGAGAATCTTGGACTTGTGTGGAAAATGAGCTCAGTCTGGAATTGTACAGTATCTTCCATCTGACACTATGAGGTTTTAGGACTGGTATGTAATTTTTAGCTCAGACTAAACTCATCAAATTTATAATGTATCTTTTAGTTTCACAATCCGGATGAGTTTTAAACTGGAATCTGAGTTTGTATCTCAGGTTATACGATATTTCAGAATCTCTCAATCTGATTATGCACTTCAGATTTGGACTAGTATCTAATGTATATGTCTGGACACATTATGGGAATTAATACTGATAATAAACTGATAACGTGTAAATCTTGGGCTGGTATTTAACTTGAATCTCAGATTATATTAGTTTAGTTTAGAGATACAGCACTGAAACAGGCCCTTCGGCCCACCGAGTCTGTGCCGACCATCAACCACCCATTTATACTAATCCTACACTAATTCCATATTCCTACCACATCCCCACCTGTCCCTATATTTCCCTACCACCTACCTATACTAGGGGCAATTTATAATGGCCAATTTACCTATCAACCTGTAAATCTTTTGGTCATGTGGGAGGAAACCGGAGCACCTGGAGGAAACCCACGCAGACACAGGGAGAACTTGCAAACTCCACACAGGCGGTACCCAGAATTGAACCCGGGTCGCTGGAGCTGTGAGGCTGCGGTGCCAACCACTGCACCGCCCTTAATTCTATAACTTTGAAAAGGGAACCATGTGTCAGTTCTATGTGTATTTAATTTGTAGCTGAGGTTGCACTATTGTGGGATTGACACACTGATAATTTGATAGTGGGTGAGAATTTGGACTGGGATTTATGAATCTACCTGTCAGTGGTACTGAGTTGGGGTGACATGGAAACAACGTCCGTCTCTCCTGTTCTGTTTGATTGATGGATTGAAAATGTGTCTCTGGAACTATTTCTGCTGTCTGAGACTGTGGAACTGATGACCTGTCTGTGTCTCTGCGCTCTGTGAGTGATAATGTACGGACTGTGTGTGAGAAGGAGCTGGTGACACTCTTCCTTGTAACTTGGGTGGAGGAAACATCACATTTATTCTGGTTCATTCAATTATTTGTCTGTTTGAACAAAAGTATGTTTATAACTAAAATACAGGTGAGATAGAAAATACAGGATTTTAATGAATTTAATCTCTCGAATAATAATGAGCCCCCACAAAGGAAGCCCAGTCATACAAATATTATCATTGTTTGACTGCACTGCAGTAACAGGTTCTTCCCATTCTGTCTCCTTTCCCCGTCGACACACAGCCTGAGAATGGCCTCTCCCTTCCCCCACTCACCCCATGTTCCGGGACCAGTTGATTCTCCATTCCGCCTCTTACAAACAGCCCCCGTCTGCCCCTGAACTTGCCCCGGACTCGATGCTGATCTCTGAGTCTATCTGCGGACACGCTCCCAAAGCGATGTGCTGCTGGAAGGAGGCTGCTGTTTGCTTCCTTCCCCCGGGAACGGGATCTCTCCATTCGCGACTGTTTCAAACCATCTTCTTCCGCTCACAGGCAGTGCTGGGGGAGGGGAGCGCAGGCGCAGATTCAGGCAACAATTCAGCAAACAGAAACATAGAAAATTTCCGGCGCAGAATGAGGCCATTCGGCCCAACATGTCCGTGCCAGCTCAAAGAGAGCGATCCAGCCTGGTCCCGCAGTTTATTGTTATTGGACAGTGAAGTGTGGAAATAGAAGCGGACAGTCAGAATGTGGGGAGTTACACAAAGAGAATCTATTATTGGCACCAGGTGAGAAGTGTGAAGGACACATTTTAAACAGCGGCTGTTTGGTTTCGCTTGAACGGTTAGACCATGGGAGCGGGAACTGGAAATCTGACCTGTGTAAAAGTCCCTGTTCCGTCGGTCAGTCCCATTCATGGCCCAGTGGATTGTTTCTGGATGTCATTTAATTGTTGTAAAACGGCCAAAGCCCCTGGTATGCAGTAGCTGGGGGCTGAAGGACTGCAGTGGAATCAGACACTGACTCTGTTTGTATTGCTGGGTTTCCTTTGTGATTGTTCACAATGATTATTCATTCAAAGATTGTTTTGGTCTCTCTTGTAACTTCCACCACACCTCTTCCTGAATTATAATAAATACTTTTTCTTTCTACAGGCAAATACTTGAAGGAAGCAGAATAAATAGAATGATGCCTCAGCACAAGGGGAAGTGCAGCCGGCTTCTCACACACAGTAAGGACAGTATCACTCAGAGAGAAAAGAGACATCAGTTCCACAATCACTGCCAGCAGTACTAGTCAGACGGGCACTGATCCCAAGTTCCAGAGACTAACAGTCAATCCAACAGTCACACAGAGCATGACAGACTGAAGTTGTTTCCATTTCCCCCCAACTCCGTCCCACTGACAGGTAGATACATCAATCCCAGTCCAAAATCACACCCACTATCAGATTGCAAGGCACTGTGTCACTCTCACAAGAGAGCATCCTTTACTACAAATTCAATGTCAGATAGAACAGACAAACAGTCCCTGATTGTAAAGTACAGAATTAATCTCAATAATGTAACCAGACTGCAGACTGAGCTACATGTTACACACCACTCCACAAATCTCACAAGTGGTCAGACTGGAGGATACAGTATTAATTCCATTTCTGCAGACTGAATGCACTGTTATCTACCAGGACATAAAGCATATTGTAAAATGAAAGGACACAGACCTGAAATGTTAATTGTGTTTCTCCCTCCACAAATGCTGCCTGAACTGCTGAGTATTTCCAGCATTTTTGTTTATTTCATATTTCCAGCATCTACAGACTTTTGCTTTTATTTTAGAGTTAAATAAACATTGCATTGTGAGGTGGGAGTGACTGCCCTTGACATGAAGGCAGCCTTTGACATGTATGGCAACAAGGCAGCCCTAGCAAAACCAATGTAAATAGAAATCGGGGCAAAATGCTCTGCTGTTTGCAGTCATACCTAGCACTAAGGAAGATGGCTGTGGTTGTTCAGGTCAATAATCTCAGTCTCCGGCCATTACAGCTGGAATTCCTTATGCTCGTGTTCTAGGCCCAACCATCTTCAGCAGCTTCATCAACAACCTTCCCTCCATCACAAGGCCAGAAGTGTGGATGTTTTCTGATGATTGCCCAATGTTCAGCACCATTCATGACTCCTCAGATACTGAAGCAGCCCATGTCCAGATGCAGCAAGACCTGCACAACATCCAGGATTGGGCTGATAAGTGGCAAGTAACATTGGCATCAGGTAAGTGCCAGGCAATGACCATCTCAAACAAGAGAGAATCTAATCATCTCCCCTTGATGTTCAATGGCATTACCATCACTGAATCCCCCACCATTAACATTGACCATTGGTTACCATTGACCAGAAACTGAACTGGACCAGCCATATAAGTGCTGTGACTGCAAGAGCAAGGTCAGAGGCTAGGAATTCTGCGGCGAGTAACTGACTTCCTGTTTCCCCACATCCGTCCACCATTCACAAGGCACAAGTCAGGAGTGTGATGGAATACTGCCCACTTGCCTGGATGAGTGCAGCTCCAACAACACTCAAGTAGCCTGTTTGATTGCCCACATCCACCACCTTCAATATTCACTCCATTCACCACTGATGCACAGTGGCAGCAGTGCGTACCAGCTAAAAGATGCACTGCAGCAACACACCAAGGCTTCTTCGACAGTACCTTCCAAACCTGGAACCTCTACCACCAACAAGGACAAGGGCAGCAGATGCATGGGAACACTACCACCTGCAAGTTCCCCTCCAAGCCACACACCATCCTGACTTGGAACTATATCACCATTCCTGCACTGTCACTGGGTCAAAATCCTGGAACTCCCTTCCAAACAGCACTATTGGAATTCCTACATCTCAAGGACTGCAGCAGCTCAAGAAGGCAGCTCACCACCATTTTGTCAAGGGCAATTTGGAATGGGCAATAAATGCTGGCATAGCCAGTGATGCCTACATCACACTAACAAATGAAAAAAGTGAGGAAATAGTGAAGGGCTTCTATAGAATACATGCAGATATGTTTCCTCTTGTGGTGTTGTCTGAAACAAGAGCCAAAAATATAAAATCGACATTCATAAAACCAATGAGAAATTCATGAAAAAGGTATTTATGTAGTGAGTGGTTAGAATCTGGAATTTGCAACCACAGGGAGAGGTCGAGGCGATAATATCGATGCATTTAAGGGGAGGTGGAACAACTGTATGGGAAGAAAGGAATTGAGGGATATACATATGGGGCTTTATTTTTCTTTATTTGTGCATATGAAGCAGGGTGGCTGGAAATATGTGTAGAGCATCGAGCAGTTGGGACGATCCCAGTGCAGTGTTTTGTCTGGATGGATCTGCCCAGAACACTTGTGATGCAGGAGCTGGGAGCTTCAGTACTTCAGTGGAGACAGATACTGACACTGGTTTTCATTTGTGGGTGTTTTTAATGATTATTAATTGCAAAATTAAATTCACCTCTTTGATATTTTGCACCTCCCCTGTTCTTGAGTTATTACATATTTTTTCTTCATACAGGCAAATACTTGAAGGAATCGTGATGAATGTGATGGTTGCTGCACTCGAGGCACAAGGAACAGTGCAGCCAGCTCCTCTCACACACAGTAGGTACATTATCACTCAGAGTACAGAGGGATAGACAGTTCATCAGTTCCCTGGTCTCAGACTGCAGAGGTAGTCAGGCCCACATTGATCCCGAGTTCCAGAGACACACTTTCAATCCAACAATCAAACAAAGCAGGAGAGAAATAAGTTGTTTCCATTTCACCCCAATTCAGTCCCATTGACAGTCAGATACCTCAATCCCAGGTCAAAGTCACACTCATTAACAGATTGAAATACAATGTGTCAATCTAAATATAATGCAGACTTAGCTATCAATTAAATATCAGATAGAATTGGCACACAGTATTGATTGAATGGCACAGAATCTAACGTAATGCTGTACCCTGAGATTTAAATTAAATACCATACTCAAAGCTCACATCCATTCATGATAAAGGATGTTTAAACATCCCCATAGTGTACCCTGAGATACAAGTTACATACAAGTTCAACATTCATTACAGAGAAAGTTTCTAAGGTGCTGAAAGATATTGTAACCTGAGACACAAATTAGATACCAGTTCAGAACTCACCCACACTGTGAAATGGAAAGATACAGAATCAATTCCATTAGTGTAGATCACTTTAAATCTGTTTCCCCCAGTCACTGACCTCTCTGCTAAGGTAAATAGGCCCTTCACTTCAACTCTATCCAGGCACCTCAAAATTTTGTATGTTTCAATGAGATTTCCCCTCAGCCTTCTCTGTGCCAAGGAGAACAGCCCCAGCCTATCCAGTCTTTCCTCATAGCTGCATTTTTCCAATCCCGGCAACATCCTCGTGAATCTCCTCTGCCCCCTCTCTAGTGCAATTACATCCTTTCTGTAATAAGGTGATCAGAACTGCATACAGTATTCGTTGTGGCCTGACTAATGATTTATACAGTTCCAGCATAACCTCCCTGCTCTTAAATCTATACCTCGGCTAATAAAGGAAAGAATTCCATATGCCTTCTTACCACCTTAACGACCTGTCCTGCTACCTTCAGGGATCTGTGGACATTTACTCCAAGGTCCCTCACTTCCTCTACACCTCTCAGTCTTCTCCAATTAATTGTGTATTCCTTTGCCTTGTTTAACCTCCCCAAGTGCATCAACTCACACTTCTGAATTGAATTCCATTTGCCATTTTTCTGTCCATCTGACCAGACCATGAAGATCTTCCTGCAGTCTACAGCTATCCTCCTTGCTATTTACCACACAGCCAATCTTTGTGCCATCTGCAAACTCATACCCCCTACATTTACATCCGTGAAGACTACATCAACTGCACTACCCTCATCTATCTTCCTTCTTAATTCTTCAAAATTTCGATCAAGTTGGTTAGACAAGATCTTCCCTTAACAAATCCATGCTGACTATCCTTGATTAATCTGTGCCTTTCGAAGTAACATTTTATCCTGTCTCTCAGAATAGATTCCAATAATTTGCCCACTACTGATGTTAGACTGACTGGCCTGTAATTATTTGGTCTCCCTCACTCCCTTTTTAAACAAAGGTACAACGTTAGCAGTCCTCCAATCCTCCATCACCACACCTGTATCCAGTGAGGTCTGGAAAATGATGATCAGCTCTTCTGCTATTTCCTCTCTTGCTTCTTTTTAACAGCCTGAGGTGCATTCCATCCGGCGCTCGTGATTTATCAACTTTCATATACACTAATCCCATTAATATGTCCTCTCTCCCTCTGTATGGATCACATCCATACTTCACACCCCTCTTCCTTATCTACAATATATGCATCTTCCCCCTCTTTTGTGAAGATAGATGCAAAGTATTTATTCAGAACAATGCCAGCATCTTCTGCTCTACACATAGGTTACCTTTTTGGTCTTTTCTGTGCCCTATTCTTTCCTTATTTATCCTTTTACTCTCAATGTATTGATAAAACATCTTTGGGTTCACCATAATTTTGATTGCCAATATTCTTTTATGCTCTCGCTTAACTTTCCTAATTTCAATGTTGATTTCCCCCCTCCACATTCTATACTCCTCTTGGCTTTCTGTAGTATTCAGTTCTCTGTGTTGGGCATAAACTTTCCTTTACTGCCTTATTATACCTGTAAACTCCTTGACATCCATGGGGCTCTAGATCTGGCCTTCCCACCCTTTTTCTTTGTGGGAACATGTTGACTCTGAACCCCTGGAATCTCCCCTTTGAATTCTTCCCACTGCTCTGACACTGATTTACCTTCAACTACCTGTTTTCAGTCCACTTTCGGTAAATCAATCTTCACCTTAGTAAAGTTGGTCTTACCCCAATTGAGAACTCTAACTCCTGTTCTGTCCTTGTCCTTTCCATAATTATATTAAAACTGACTGAATTATGATCACTACCACCAAATTGCTGTCCCACTGCCGCTCCTTCCACCTGCCCCTCTTCATTTCCTAAAACTAAGTCTAAAACTTCACCCTCTCTTGTTGGACTTGCTACATATTGGCTAAAAAAGTACTCCTGAATGCACCTCAAGAATTCTGCTCCCTCAATTCCCTCTACACAAAAAGTATCCCAGTTAATGTTTGGGTGGTACAAATCCCCCACTGTTACTGCCCTATTGTTCTTGCACTTCTCAGATATTTGCCTACATATCTGCTCTTCCATCTCCCTCTGACTGTTTAGGGGTCTATAGTACACTCCCAGCAGTGTGATTGCCTCTTTTTTGTTCCTCAGCTCAATCTATACGGTCTCATTTGATAAACCTTCCAACATATCATCCCTCCTCACAGCTGTAATAGTTTCTTTGACCAAAATTGCCACTCCCCCTCCTTTTTTATCCCCTTCCCTCTCACGTCTGAAAACCCTGTAACCAGGAAGATTGAGCTGCCACGCCTGTCCCTCCTTTAGCCATGTTTGTGTAATAGCTATGATATCATACTGCCATGTGTCTAACTGTGCCCTGAGCTCATCTGCTTCATTTGCTATACTCCTTGCATTGATTTAGATATCCTTGAGCACTGCCAACATTTTTTGTTTTGAAGTTTCTAATCAGTGTTTCCTCTCTCTTCCAGACTCCATGAATTTTCTGCCTTCCATTTTCATTTCTGATCTGACTCTACCTTCCAGTCCACATCTCCCTGCCAAACTAGTTTAAACCCTCCCCAACAGCACTAGCAAAACATCCTGCAAGGAACTCCGTCCTGGCTCGGTTCAGGTGCAACCCGTCCAACCTGTCCCAAAAATCTAAAGTCCTCCCTCCTGCACCATCTTTCCAGCCACACGTTCATCTGTCTTATCCATCTATTCCTGTACATTCATCTGTCTTATCCATCTATTCCTGTACTCACTTGCACGTGGCACTGGGAGTAATCCGGAGATTATTACTTTTGATGTCCTGCTTGCTAATTTCTTACCTCACTCCCTAAGTTCTGACTGCAGCACAACATCCTTATATCTACCTATGTTGTTGGTTCTGATGTGGACTACCACTGCTGGCTGTTCACCCTCCCGCTTCAGGGTGCTCTGCAACTGCTCAATGACATCCTTGACCCTGGCACCAGGGAGCCAACACTACATTCCTGGATTCACGTCTGTGGCCATAGAAACACCTGATTGTTCCCTTGATGATTGAATCACCTATCACTATGGCTTTTCCAGTCTTCCCTGTACTCCCCTTTGCTGCTGAGTCACCCATGGTGTCATGGACTTGGCTCCGGCTGCACTCCCCAGGTGAAGCCTCATTGTCCTCTGTATTCAGAACTGAATACCTGCTGGAGAGTGAGACGCACTCGGGGTGTCCTGCACTACCTGCCTGATTCTTTTTGACTGCCTGGTGGTCACCCATTCCCTCTCTCCCTGCATACTCTTAAGCTGTGGGGTGACCACATCTATAAACGTGTTATCCATGTGCAAAGAACAAACAACAGTACAGCACAGGAACAGGCCATTCGGCCCTCCAAGCCCGCGCCGATCTTGATGCCTGTCTAAACTAAAACCTTCTGCACTTCAGGGGACCGTATCCCTCTCTTCCCATCCTATTCATGTATTTGTCAAGATGCCTCTTAAACGTCGCTATCTTCCCTGCTTCCACCACCTTCCCCGGCAGCAAGTTCCAGGCACTCACCACCCTCTGTGTAAAGAACTTGCCTCGCACATCCCCTCTAAACTTTGCCCCTCTTGCCTTAAACCTATGTCCCCTCGTAACTGACTCTGCCACCCTGTGAAAAAGCTTCTGACTATCCACTCTGTCTCTGCCACTCATAACTTTGTCAACCTCTATCATGTCGCCCCTCCACCTCCATTCTCAGTTTTGGGAAAAATAGAGTATATGACTGTATCAGTAAGTAGGAAAAGTTAAAATATGTTGTGACCAGTGGAGACGTGTGATGAGAATAAACAGATCCTCCTCTGATTTCAACTACACAAGCAATTGTGGTTTGGCTCTGTAGCTTAGTTGGTTAAAGCACCTGTCTAGTAAACAGAAGAGCCTGGGTTCAACTCCCAGCAGAGCCTTATTTCACATTTGTGATATGCTTTAGAAGTTTCCTTGTCAATCATTTATATCTCTGTTTTGTGAACTTGAACTTGGAATTCAAATTCCATGATGAATTTCAGTCACTGGAGAAAACAGCCTTTGTGAAGGATGTGAGTTGGGAATGGCTGTTCCTCCTTGTCCAGAAATTCAGTGCTGATACGCCAAAGGCAACTTCTTTGATACAAATTTGTTCACGGTTACATTCAATCTGGAAAACAGCTCGACATTAATCTCACTGAAGGAAAGTGTGACTGCGTTGTATGTTTCAGAGTGTTTGTGTCGTTATGTGTTGCTTTTAACCGAGACTGGGGACATGACGCGAGTGGGAAGGTTGATCCGAGGTTTGGAATATTTGTCAATCAGGAACAAGAAAAATCAAAGAAACCAAATAAGAAAACCTATGTCTCGTGGGTATTGAGAGACGGTGAGAAGATATTAAACTTTGTTCCATTCAATCCGGCTGCGATGAACTTTGAATTTTTCCGCCTTTTATAAACATTATTTGAAGGGTCTCTGTAACAATGTTCAGTGTTGAGGAGAGTGGGGTCTGGGTGAGCAGCTGCTGAGTGTGACAGGGTCAGGACTGGATGCAGGAAGTTCTCTGACACTCTCTCTCTCTCTCTCTCTCTGATGGCTTTGAGTTGATTTTCAAGTGTTTGAATAAATGAAGGAAGTTCCCTCCACCCATTTGTTTGGACAGACAGTGTAGTATAAGGATGTAAAGGGTTAATGCTGAAGATAGTGGGATCAACTCCTCCCACTGTCAGAGTGATGATGTAACAGTCACATGAGATGAAGTTTGTGAGAAGAGAAAGCAGCACCAAAGATGCTAGCTTAGCAGGCTTGATGAGTGTGTATAGAGTATTGTGTAAATTAGAAAAGAGTTCTTAGTTCTTTCAGCAGGAACTGTGTCCAGAAAATATTCAGGAGTCGGAATGCAGATATTATCTCCAAGTGACAGTTCTGGGTTCATTTAACAAAAAAAAGGTAGCGAATAATATTGCTCACTGATTGAAATCCCCCAGTGAGGAGACAGTTAAACAGGTGATCTGTTGGGGCATCCTTCGATCCAAGGTTTCGGCAGCATTTAATCTCCCTTTTTGGTGAAATTCTCTGTTATTTGCATCTTTTTTTAATCAGCTTTCATGGGTGAGTGAAAAACTCAAAAAAACTTAACAGTTCCATTCTTCCTTCTTCCCATCAGTTTCTCTTTTCTGTCTCAGATCAATATAATGATGAGAATCCCAATTTAATCTGCTGTTTCTGGTGTTTTATCCATTCCAATCAAAATTCAACATTCCAATCAAATCTATTTGTTATTCCACAGTGTCTCTCCATGTGTTTTATTCTGTTGTATTCTCTCACAGTCTGTTTGATGATCAATGTTACATCTCAGTCTCTGTTCTGGTGAAGATCAGAAGCAGTGTTATCTGTTTGCACCACCCGACAAGTCGGCCTGAGGCTGTGTCTCATCGATAATGTGGAGTTAGGAACATCGAAACATAGGAGCAGGAGTCGGCCATTCAGCCCATCGAGACTGCCCCGCCATTCAATATGATCTTGGCTGAACATCCACTTCAATGCCCTTTTTCCCACACTTTCCTCATATTCCCTTATGTCATTTGTATTTACAAATCTGTCAATCTCTGCTTTAAACATACTCAACGACTGAGCTTCCACAGCCCTCTGGGGTAGAGAATTCCAAAGATTCACAACCCTCTGAGTAACAACATTTCTCCTCATCTCTGTCCTAAGTGGCTTCCCCCTTATTTTGAAATTGTGTCCCCTGATTTTCGACTCCCCAACCAGGAGAAACATCTTAGCTGCATCTACCCTGACTGTCCTTTAAGTATTTTGTGGGTTTCAATGGGATCACCTCTCATTCTTCAAAACTCTAGAGAAGACAGCCCCAGTTTCCCCAATCTCTCTTCATAGGACAATCCCACCATCCCAGGAACAAGTCTGATGAACCTTCGTTGAACTCCCTCCATGGCAATAATATCCTGCCTAAGGTAAGGAGACCAAAACTGTACACAGTACTCCAAGTGCGGTCTAACCAGGGTTCTATACAATTGAAGCAAGAATTCACTACTCCTGTACTCAAATCCTCTTGTGATAAAGGCTAACATACTATTAGCCTTCCTAATTGCTTGCTGCACCTGCATGTTAGCTGTCAGTGACTTATTGACATGGACACCCAGATCACCCTTATATTCTATAACTCAGTTAATAAAGGAAAGGATTCCATATACCTGCTGAACCACCTTATTGACCTGTACTGCTACTTCAGGAATCTGTGGACATTCACTCCAACGTCCCTCACTTCCTCTACACCATTCAGTGTTTTCCCATTAATTGTGGATTCCTTTGCCTTTTTTGACGCGTGCTCTCGCTGTTCCCTGCTCTCCGAGTGAACTCTTGCTCCCTCTCTCTCCTGGGCTCTTGATGCTCCACTCTGCTCTCACTGTTTCCCACTCTCTTAATGTATCAATATTTGTTTGCCTTGTGTTTAATTTAAAATATGGATTAACTGTATTTTACAGTTGTAGGTTTTATTTGGTAGTCCTGTACAAGTTGTGGATTGGTATTTAATATTTAGCTCTGTGAAAACGATTGTGAATGAAAATATAACTTTCAATCTTATACATGGGCTGGTCTGCAAGCTCCAAGTCCTTCATTTTGTAGTAATGGAATTGATACTGTATCTTTCAGTCTTAATCTCTGTGGGATTTTTGAACTGGTATGTAATGCATAACTTGGTCTAACGTTCCGATGTACATTATTGGGATTCAAAGGATGATAGGAAATAGGGGCATTAGGCCATTCAGCCCATCGAGCCTGCTCCAACATTCAAACAGATCGTGACTGATCATCTACCTCTACGCCATTTTTCCTGCTATCTCCATATCCCTTGATCTTGTTAGTATTTAGAAATCTATCGATTTCTGTCTTGAATATGTTCAATGATTGATCTTCCACAGCCCACTGGGATAAAGAATTCCACAGATTTCCCACCCTCTGAGTAAAGAAATTCCTGCTCATCTCAGTCTCAAATGGCCTGCCCTTATTCTGAGTCTGTGTCCCCTTGTTCTAGACTCACCAGACAGAGGAAACATCCTATCCATATCTACCCTGTCACACCCTGTAAGAATTTTGTAAGTTTCAATGAGATCACCTTTCATTCTTCGAAACTCCAGAGAATTTCGGCCCAGTTTCTGCAGTCTCTCATCATAAGACAATCCCACCATCCCAGGGGATTAGTCCGGTGAATCTCTGTTGCACTCCCTCTGTGACAAGTCTATCCTTCCTTCAATAAGGAAACCAAAATTGTACAGAATACTCCAGGTGCAGTCTCAGCTAGACTTTATACAATTGAAGCAATACATTTTTAACCATGTACTCAAATCCCCTTTCAATGAAGCCAACATACCATTTGCCTTCCTAATTGCTTTCTGCACCTGCACACTAGCTTTTAGTGTCTCATGAACAAGGACACCCAGGTACCTTTGGACATCGACACTTCTCAACCTCTCACCATTTAAGAAATACTCTGTCTTTCTGTTTATTCTCCCAAAGTGGAGAAATTCACACTTATTCACATTATATTCCATCTGCCATGTTCTTGCCCATTCACTTACCCTGTCCAAATCCCCTTGAAGCCTCCTTGCATTCATTCTGTACCTTTCAATCATGCAAATTTTGTCTGTTCTGTTTCAAGGTTTATATTTAAAATGTAACCATGGTGACAGAGTTTATTTAGATCTGATGATGGGTTTGTTTTTGGACTGTGATTGATGTATCAACCTGTCAGCTGTATTGAATTGGAGTGAAATGGAAACAACTTCTGTCTCTCCTGCTGTTGTTTGACTGTTGGATTGAAAATGTGTCTCTCGACTTTGGGATCAGTGTCTGTCTGACTACTTCTTTTGTTTGTTCCAGTGGAACTGATGAGCTGGCAGTATCTCTGTGCTTTGGGAGTGATCCTGTACCGACTGTGTGTTGGAACGAGCTCGCTGCACTTTTCCTTGTGTCCAAGAATCACCACATCCAGTCAGGTTCCTTCATGTATTTTCCTGCAGGAATGAAAGAACTGGTGAGATAGAAGATACAAAAGCGATCAATGTAATCGTCCCAATAATAATCATTATGAACAATCGCGAAATGAAAACCAGGAACACAAACAGTGTCAGTGTCTGACTCCACTGCAGTACTGCAGTATTCAGCTTCTGTTTACCAGGTGTTTGCAGTGGTTTTACAACAAGTTTGTGACATTCAGAAATAACACAAGCCCTGCACTGCTCAATGACTGGGACTGTCCGATAGAGCAGTGACCTTTACACAGTCACATTTCTATTTCAACGGAAAACAAGCAGCCACTATTTAAAATGTGCCTTTCACACTTCTCACCTGGTGTCTGCAATAAACGCTCGTTATTTTGCGGCTATTTTTCCGCCACTGTTCACGATCCAACAAACAGTGAGAGACTGGAACTAAAGCAGGAAAATTCCTTCTCCTTTGGGTGGTGAAATTGTCACTGATTTTCAATAGTGATTTCTTGCCATTGTGTCTCCCTGAGCCTGGACAGACACTGTCCGAGAATGAACTCTCCCTTCCCCGTGTCCCCGGCTCACTCCATGTTCCGGGAGCAGCTCCTGCTCCACAGTGTCTGTTCCAAACACTCCCCGACTCCCCCTCAACTTCCCACCACTCAATGCTAATCTCTGAGCACATCTGCGGACACGCTCCCAAAGCAGTGGCTGCTGGAAGCAGATGCTGTTTGTTCCCTTCCCCCGGGCCCGGGAAGTCTCCATTAGCAGCTGATTTAAAGCATCTTCCCCTGATCGAGTGAATGGCCTCACAGACTGGGATGGGGTAAGACTGCGCATGTGCTCCACTCCTCATAGTGACGTCCCACAGGGGGCGGAGCAACACCGCGCGTGCGCAGATCTTTGCAGCAATTCAGCATTCAAACATCAATGGGAACTTTCCCCACTTCACCCTCATCAAAGTCCCAAAGAAAGTGAAGAGGGGCTTGGACTGGAGGGAGGGAGGGGCGGGGTAGGGGGAACCTAGAACCCAGAAAGCTGCCCACTTGCCCCATTTAGATGCTCAATTTGCGGTCATTCCCTGCAGGGGGTTTGTTATTATTGAGCCCCTCCTGGTAAAACAATCCGATAGAAAGAGGGGAGAAAGGAGGGAGCCGGTGTGTTTGCTGGGACCTTGCAGAATTCATTTCAGCAGCAAAAGTCCCGGGTTATATTAACCCGAGTGAAACACGCTGTCAGTGAGAGGAAAACCGAACGGCCCTTTTCATCTTTTCATTGGAAACAAAGTAGAGCCGGAAGTGCGGCGAGCAGAGCAGACACACAAGCTCAATGACAGGAGAGCTCGGCCGTCCCTGAGTTTCAGCTCCCGGCTCTTACATTTCCTCATCCACACTGTCTTTACTGTGGATGTTCAGGGGTTCCTTGTCGGATCTGAGGACTGTATCCATTAAACATTCTGAGCCAGGAGATCCACACACTCTCTGTTATCAAGATTTATGGGCAGGAATGTTTCAAAACTTTGTCTATTAAATCATTGTATTATTCACAGAACTAATGAGGCAATCGGTTCATTATTCAGGTCTTGAACTTGGTTTGGGTAGACCGAAAACTGAGAGATTCAGCACCTCTCCAATCATTTGCTATTGGCCGTGTGGCCTAATGGATAAGGCGTCTGACTTCAGTGTATTTAATGAAGTTATCAGAAGATTATAGGTTCGAGTCCTGCGACGGTCATTTTGGGCGATCAGTGTTTAGCACCGCAGCCTCACAGCTCCAGCGACCCGTGTTCAGTTCTGGCTAATGTCTGTGCGCAGTTTGAGTTCTCCCTGTAACTGCGTGTGTTTCCTCGCACAGCCAAAGACTTGCAGATTGATTGGTAAATTGACTATTGTGAATTGCCCCCTGTGGAGGTAGGTGGTGGGGGATGTGGTCGGGAATATGGGAATAATGTTGGATTAGTATAAATGGGTGGTTGTTGGTTGGCAGAGACTTGGTGGGCCGAAGGGCCTGTTTCAGTGCTGCATCTATTAATAAATAACTGATTTTTTTGATGAAATAACAGAAAAGGTTGATGAAGGGAAAGCAATGGATGTTGTCTATATGGATTTTCAGAAAGCGTTTGACAAACTACCACATAAAAGGCTGGGTAACAAAACTGAGGCTCCTGGAATAGGAGGGTCAGTATCTGCTTAGATTAAAAAATGTATGAAATATCAAGAAAAGCGAGTTGTGGTATTTGGTTGTTTTTCAGAATGGAAGATGGTGGACAGTGATGTCCACAAGGGTCAGTGTCAGGACCACCATATATATAAATGACTTGAATATTGGAAACACAGAATTGTTACTGCACAGAAGGAGGCCATTTGGCCCATCGTGTCTGCACTGACTCTCCAAATGAGCAATTCACCTCATGTCACTTCCCCGTCTTCTCCCCATAATCCTGCACATTCTTCCTTTTCATTTAACAGTCTAATTCCCCTATGAATGCTTCAAATAAACCTGCCTCCATCACATTCTCAGGCAGTTCATACTTTAACCACTCGCTGCGTGAAAAAGTTTTTCCTCATGTCGCTTTTGCTTCTTTTACCAATTACTTTAAATCTGTGCCCTCCCGTTCTCGATCCTTTCACAAGTGGGAACAGTTTCTCCCTATCCACTCTGTCCACACCCCTCATCATTTTGAATACCACTATGAAATCTCCTCTTAGCCTTCTTTTCTCCAAGGAAAACAGTCCTAACTTCTCCAATCTATCTTCATAACTGAAGTTCCTCATCCCTGGAACCATTCTCATGAATCTTTTCCATAATCTCTCCAATGCCTTCACATCTTTCCTAAAGTGTGGCACCCAGAACTGGACGCAGTACTTCAGCTGAGGCTAGTGTCTTATACAAGTTCAACATGACCTCCTTGTTCTTGTATTCTATGCCTCTATTACTAAAGCCGAGGATACTGTATGCTTTATTAACCGCTCTCTCAACCAATGACTTATACCCCCAGGTCCCTCTGCTCCTGCACCCCCTTTAGAATTGTACCCTTTATTCTATATTGTCACTCCATGTTCTTCTGACCAAAATGAATCAATTCACATTTCTCTGCATTGAACTTCACCTGTCATCTGTCCTCCCATTCCACCAACTTGTCTATGTCCTTTTGAAGTTCTACACTATCATCCTTACAGTTCACAATGCTTCCAATTTTCGTATCATCCATAAACTTTGAAATTCTGCCCTGTACACCAAGGTCTCGGTCATTAATATATATCAGGAAAGGCAAGGGTCCCAACACTGACTCCTGGGGAACTCCACTACAAACCTTCCTCCAGCCCGAAGAACATCCATTGCTCACTACTCTTTGTTTCCTGTCACTCAGCCAATTCCATATCCATGTTACTACTGTCCCTTTTATTCCATGAGTTATAACTTTGCTCACAAGTCTGTTGTGTTGCACTGTATCAAACTCCTTTTGAAAGTCAATAAAAGCAAAATACTGCAGATGCTAGAAATCTGAAATATAAACAAAAAGTGCTGGAAATACTCAGCAGGTCTGGCAGCATCTGTGGAGAGAGAAACAGAGTTAATGTTTCAGGTCAGTGACCTTTCAGATGCTGTCAGACCTTTTGAAAGTCCATGTACACCACATCAACAGCATTGCCCTCATCATCCCTCTCTGTTACCTCATCAAAAAACTCCAGCAGGACAGTTAAACATGATTTTCCCTTAAGAAATCCATGCTGTCTTTCCGGAATTAACCCACATTTGTCCATGGGACTATTAATTTTGTCCCGAATTATTCTTTCGAGAAGTTTTCCCACCACCGAAATTGAACTGACTGGGGAGTGAGACGAGGTGAGTTGCTTTAGCAGAGAGCCAGCATGGGTTCGTCAGGCCGAATGGCCTCCTTCTGTGCTTTAGCCATTCTATGATTGTATGATTCTAGCAGCAACTGTTGGTGGAGAGGCAGTGATGCAGGAATGGGTTGACAGAAAGGGGAAAGTCTGGGCTGGTGTGTGTTTGCAGCATTTGCAGCTTGTGTTCGGGTTTGTGAATAAAGGTGATTTGGAAGCTGTGTTCCAAATTGAAGTGTTTATTGGAAGCAAGAAGTTGATGTCAATGAAGAATAAAACGTGTTAAGATGAAGGGTGGTGTGATTGTGGATAGCAGTAAATATAGTGTTGGTGAATTATTTGTGTTAATAAACTTCCACTGCACCCTCTGCTGCAGGCTGCTGTTTATATCCAGCTGTGTATTTGTGCTGTGTGTTAGCGAGATAAATGTTTGTTTCAACGCTGTTTATAAAGCAATAGCATTGCACTCAAACAGTCCCAGACATAGCAACACACGTACAAAAGCAAAATACTGCAGATGCTGGAAATCTGAAACATAAACAGAAAATGCTTGAAATAGTCGGCAGGTCTGGCAGCATCTGTGGAGAGAGAAACAAAGTTAATGTGAGCTGAGGAAACAGACCTGAACTGTTAACTGTTTCTCTCTGCACAGATGCTGCCAGACCTACTGTGCATTTCCAGCATTTTCTGTTTTTATTGCAGCAACACAGGTGTTGGGAGGCTCAGCCTGGCTACACAATGTTACAAGGATGCTGAGTAACACCATTGACAACGGGACAGAGAGAAAAACACACAGAAAACCAATAGACTGTGAGGAAGCAAAAGTGAGGGACAGAGAGAGAGACAACGAGACTGAGATGGAGAAACAAGGCATTTGTATGATTGTGATCAGCAGTAGCGGTGATCGTGCGAGCCAGGGGGCAGCCAGGAAGGTACGTTTCACTATAAGGTACTTACCTGGCGATTCGGCGGACGCGGACACGGGGACTGCTGGGTAAGTGAACTTATATATTCGGGCAGTGGCTAAACCCGAAACACTACACGTGTAGTGTCTCCCACCCATCCTCCTCCTCCAACCAAAAAAAAGGACTCTTGTGTGGAGGGTTTGGTAAGGTAAGGTTTTCCTTTATATTTTTTTATTCTCTGTTGTCAATTTCGAGCAGAGGGGATGGAAGCTAGGGCAGTTGCATGCTCCTCTTGCAGGATGTGGGAGGTAAGGGTCACCACTTGTGTCCCTGCTGACTTCACCTGTGAGAAGTGCACCCAACTCCAGCTCCTCACAGAGCGCGTTAGGGAACTGGAGCTGGAGCTGGATGAACTTCGGATCATGCGGGAGGCAGAGGGGATGATAGAGAGCAGTTATAGGGAAGTACTGACACCTAAGTCACAGGATAAAGGTAGCTGGGTGACCGTCAGGGGAGGGAAAGGGAATAGGCGCACAGTGCAGGGATCCCCTGTGGCCGTTCCCCTCAATAATAAGTATACCGTTTTGGATACGGTTGGGGGGGGGGACCTACCAGGGGAAAGCCACAGCGGCCAGGTCTCTCCCACTGAGCCTGGCTCTGCGGCTCAGAAGGGAAGGGTGGAGAATAGGAGAGCGATAGTGATAGGAGATTCAATGGTTAGAGGAACAGACAGGAGATACTGTGGTCGCGAACGAGACTCCCGGATGGTATGTTGCCTCCTGGGTGCCAGGGTCAGGGATGTCTCAGATCGAGTCTACAGGATTCTTAAGGGGGAGGGGGAGCAGCCAGAAGTCGTGGTACATATCGGTACCAATTACATAGCTGGGAAAAGGGATGAGGACCTGAAAAGCGAATATAGGAGTTAGGTTGGAAGCTAAAAGGCAGGACGAGCAGAGTAGTAATCTCAGGATTGATACCGGTGCCACGTGCTAGTGAGGCTAGAAACAGAGAGCGAGTGCAGCTGAACACGTGGCTACAGAGCTGGTGTAGCAGGGAGGGCTTCAGTTATGTGGATCATTGGGATACCTTCTGGGGAAGGTGGGACCTGTACAAGAAGGACGGGTTACATCTGAACTGGAGGGGCACCAATATCCTGGGCGGGAGGTTTGCTAGAGCTCTTCGGGAGGGTTTAAACTAGTTTGGCAGGGGGATGGGAACCGGAGCTATGGATCAGTGGATGGGGTAGCTGTTGATCAGGCAGATACTGAGTGCAGAGAGTCTGTGAGGAAGGTTAGACAGTTGACAGGGCAAAGTTTCAGCCAGTATGATGGGTTGAAGTGTGTCTATTTTAATGCAAGAAGTGTCAGGAATAAGGGTGATGAACTTAGAGCATGGATCAGTACTTCGAGCTACGATGTTGTGGCCATTACGGACACTTGGAGATCACAGGGGCAGGAATGGATGTTGGATGTTCTGGGGTTTAGATGTTTCAAAAGGAATAGGGAGGGAGGTAAAAGAAGTGGGGGAGTGGCATTGTTAATCAGGGATAGTATCACAGCTGCAGAAAGGGAGGTCATCGAGGAGGGTTTGTCCACTGAGTCATTATGGGTGGAAGTCAGAAACAGGAAAGGAGCAGTCACTTTATTGGGAGTTTTCTATAGACCCCCCAATAGCAACAGAGACACGGAGGAACAGATTGGGAGGCAGATTTTGGAAAGGTGCAGAAGTAACAGGGTTGTTGTCATGGGTGACTTCAACTTCCCTAATATTGATTGGAACCTCCTTAGTGCAAATAGTTTGGATGGAGCAGTTTTTGTCAGGTGTGTCCAGGAAGGTTTCCTGACTCAATATGTAGATAGGCTGACTAGAGGGGAAGCTATGTTGGATTTGGTGATTGGCAACGAACAAGGCCAGGTGGCAGATCTCTCGGTGGGAGAGCATTTCGGTGATAGTGATCACAACTCCCTGACCTTTACTATCGTCATGGAGAGGGACAGGAGCAGATGGGATGGGAAAATATTTAATTGGGGGAGGGGGAATTACAATGCTATTAGGCAGGAACTGGGGTGCATAAATTGGGAACAGATGTTCTCAGGGAAATGCACGACAGAAATGTGGAGGTTGTTCAGGGAGCACTTGCTGCGACAGCTGGATAGGTTTGTCCCGATGAGGCAAGGAAGGGATGGTAGGGTGAAGGAACCTTGGATGACAAGAAATGTGGAACAGCTAGTCAAGAGGAAGAAGGAAGCTTACTTAAGGTTGAGGAAGCAAGGATCAGACAGGGCTCTAGAGGGTTACAAGGTAGCCAGGAAGGAACTGAAGAATTGACTTAGGAGAGCTAGAAGGGGACATGAAAAAGTCTTGGCGGGTAGGATTAAGGAAAATCCCAATGCATTCTACACTTATGTGAGGAACAAGAGGATGGCCAGAGTGAGGGTAGGGCCGATCAAGGATAGTGGAGGGAACTTGTGCCTGGAGTCGGAGGAGGTAGGGGAGGTCCTAAATGAATACTTTGCTTCAGTATTCACTAGTGAGAGGGACCTGGTCGTTTGTGAGGACAGCGTGAAACAGGCTGATATGCTCGAACAGGTTGATGTTAAGAGGGAGGATGTGCTGGAAATTTTGAAAGACATGAGGACAGATAAGTCCCTGGGGCCAGACGGGATATACCCAAGGATATTAAGGGAAGTGAGGGAAGAGATTGCCGCGCCTTTGGCGATGATCTTTGCGTCCTCACTGTCCACTGGAGTAGTACCAGATGATTGGAGGGTGGCAAATGTTATTCCCTTGTTCAAGAAAGGGAATAGGGATAACCCTGGGAATTATAGACCAGTCAGTCTTACGTAGGTAGTGGGCAAATTATTGGAGAGGATTCTGAGAGACAGGATTTATGATTAGTTGGAAAAGCATAGTTTGATTAGAGACAGTCAGCATGGCTTTGTGAGGGGCAGGTCATGCCTCACAAGCCTTATTACATTCTTTGAAGATGTGACAAAACACATTGATGAAGGAAGAGCAGTGGATGTGGTGTATATGGATTTCAGCAAGGCGTTTGATAAGGTTCCCCATGGTAGGCTCATTCAGAAAGTAAGGAGGCATGGGATACAGGGAAAGTTGGCTGTCTGGATACAGAATTGGCTGGCCCACAGAAGACAGAGGGTGGTAGTAGATGGAAAGTATTCAGCCTGGAGCTCGGTGACCAGTGGTGTTCCGCAGGGATCTGTTCTGGGACCTCTGCTCTTTGTGATTTTTATAAATGACTTGGATGAGGAAGTGGAAGTCTGGGTTAGCAAGTTTGCCGATGACACGAAGGTTGCTGGAGTTGTGGATAGTGTGGAAGGCTGTTGTAGGTTGCAACAGGACATTGACAGGATGCAGAGCTGGGCTGAGAAGTGGCAGATGGAGTTCAACCTGGAAAAGTGTGAAGTGATTCATTTTGGAGGGTTGAATTTGAATGCAGAATACAGGCGAAAAGACAGGATTCTTGGTAGTGTGGAGGAACAGAGGGATCTTGGGGCCCATGTCCATAGATCGCTCAAAGTTGCCACCCAAGTTGATAGGGTTGTTAAGAAGGCGTATGGTGTGTTGGCTTTCATTAACAGGGGGATTGAGTTTAAGAGCCGCGAGGTTATGCTGCAGCTCTATAAAGCCCTGGTTAGACCACACTTGGAATATTGTGTTCAGTTCTGGTCGTCTCATTATAGGAAGGATGTGGAAGCTTTAGAGAGGGTGCAGAGGAGATTTATCAGGATGCTGCCTGGACTGGAGGGCATGTCTTACAAAGAAAGATTGAGGGAGCTGGGACTTTTCTCATTGGAACGAAGAAGGATGAGAGGTGACTTGATAGAGGGGTACAAGATGATGAGAGGCATAGATAGAGTGGATAGCCAGAGACTTTTTCCCAGGGTGGAAAGGGCTATCACCAGGGGGCATAATTTTAAGGTGATGGAGGAAGGTTTCGGGGAGATGTCAGAGGTAGGTTCTTCACACAAGAGAGTGGTGGGTGCATGGAATGCACTGCCAGCGGTGGTAGTAGAAGCAGATACATTAGGGACATTTAAGCGTCTCTTGGATAGGTACATGGATGATAGTAGAATGAAGGGTATGTAGGTAGTTTTGATCTTAGAGTAGGTTAAAGGTTCGGCACATCATCATGGGCCGAAGGGCCTGTACTGTGCTGTACTGTTCTATGTTCTATGTTCTGTAACACAGGTGTTGGGAGGCTCAGCCTGGCTACGCAATGTTACAAGGACGCTGAGTGACACCATCGACAACGGGACAGAGAGAAAAACACACAGAAAACGAATAGACTGTGAGGAAGCAAAAGTGAGGAACGGAGAGAGAGAGACAGACAACGAAACTGAGATGGAGAAACAAGGCATTTGTATGATTGTACTCTCCCTGTTGTCTAAAGGTATTTCCTGTTGTGTAAATATGTTTTCTGTTGTGTAAAGATGTACCCTGTTGTTGTGTAAAGGTTTTCCCTGTTATTGTTTTATTTTCTGTTACTGACCGTCTCCTCACTGTGACCATTTGCCCTGGTTTTATTGTGGCCAACATCACCATCTGGTGGTGGACAGGAGACTCTGCAGGAAGGGGTTGACAAAGTGGGAGAGACTCGGCTGGTCCGTGTTTGCAGTTTGTGTTCGTGTGAGCAAAAGTGATCTGTTACTGATTGATGTGTTCACTCGAAGGAAAAAGCTGATTGCAATCGAGCGCGTCTTGCTTTTATGGGGAAACACTTGATATTTTGAAAGTGAACTGTTTGTCTTCCCACCAAACATAAATAGCAGAGAATGGTTTCGATCCATCGACCTCTGGGTTATGGGCCCAGCACGCTTCCGCTGCGCCACTCTGCTAACTGCTGTTTTAAATTTTAGCTGCCTGTTAGTGAAATATGTTCATTTCCCCAATGTTTTTATCAAAATAGGATTGTGGTCGGATTTCTCAAGAATCCCGGACTCAGCAACACACGTGCTGACAGACTCACCCTCACTGCACAACGACACAAGGACACTGAGTAACAGCACCGACAATGAGGCAGGCAGAGAAAGACACACAGAAAACCAGGAAGATATTATCAGGACCCAGAAAGGAACAGACAGAGAAAGACACACAGAAAACCAGGAAGAGATTATCAGGACCCAGAAAGGAACAGACAGAGAAAGACACACAGAAAACCAGGAAGAGATTATCAGGACCCATAAGGGAACAGACAGAGAAAGACACACAGAAAACCAGGAAGAGATTATCAGGACCCAGAAGGGAACAGACAAAGGTCCTGAGCAAACCAGCAAGAGACAGCGAAAGACTCATGATTTATGTAATTGTGTTCTCTGTTGTGTAAAGATGTTCCCTGTGTTCTTTTAAAGATATTTCCTGCTGTGTAATATGTTCTCTGTTGTGTTACTGTATTCGCTGTTGTGTAAAGATGTTCTCTGTTATTGTGTAAAATGGTTCCCTGTTGGGTAAAGATCTTCTCAGTTGTGTAAATATGATCCGTCTTGTGTAAAAGTGTTCCGGGTTGTTTAAATATGTTCCCTGCTCTGTAATGTAGAGCTGAGTCTGCACGAATGGAATTGCTACAGTATCATCCAGTCTGATACTGTATGAGGGCTGGAATATGATCCAACGCACAGTCTATACAAATTAAATTGCTATTGTATCTTTTAGTTTCACAATCCGGGGGAGTTTTAAACTGAATTCTCAGTTTGTATCTCAGGTTATACTATCTTTCAGATTCTCTCAATCTGATATCACACTTGAGATTTAGACTTAAGAAAGGATGTACTGGCATTGGAGGAGTTCAAAAGAGATTCACTCAGCTGATTCCTGAGATGAAGGGGTTGACTTATCAAGAACGGCTAAACAGGTTATTCATTCGTGTTTAGAAGAATGAGGGGTGATCTTTTTGAAACGTACAAGATTCTGAGGGGGCTTAACAGGGTGAAGAAGGGTCTCTGACCTGAAACATTAACTCTGCTTCTCTCTTTACAGATGCTGCCAGACCTGCTGAGTATTTCCAGCATTTCTTGTTTTTATTAACAGGGTAGGTGTTGAGAAAATGTTTCCACTAGTGGGGGAATCTCAAACTAGGCGACATAGTTACAGAATAAGGGGACACTCATTTAAAACTGAGATGCAAAGGAATTTCTTCTCTCAGAGGGGAGTGAATGTCTGGAATTCTCTACCCCAGACAGTATTGGAGGCTAAATCACTGAAAGTATTTAAAGAGGATGTAAATAGATTTTTGAAATATTGGAGAGTTGAGGG
Organism: Heterodontus francisci; assembly: GCF_036365525.1. NCBI lineage: Eukaryota > Metazoa > Chordata > Chondrichthyes > Heterodontiformes > Heterodontidae > Heterodontus > Heterodontus francisci. Next base: position 22,069,030 of record NC_090405.1, read on the forward strand.
CTATGAAGAGCTGGCATGAAAGAGGAGTTGAGGTCTGGGGCAGATCAGCCATGATCTTACTGAATGGCAGGGCAGGCTTGAGGGGCCGAATGGCCTACTCCTGCACCTATTTCTTCTGTTCTTATGTTATGTTATATCTAATGTATATGTCAGGATGCACTATGGGAATTAATACTGAAACTTATAAACTCATAATGTGTGTAAATATTGGGCTGATATTTAACTTGAATCTCAGAGTACATTATTGTGGTTAATTCTGTCAGTTTGAAAAGGGAACTCTGTGCCATAATGAAAACAAGAAATGCTGGAAATAATCAGCAGGTCTGGCAGCATCTGTGGAGAGAGAACAAAGTTAATGTGAGCTAAGGAAACAGACCTGAACTGTTAACTGTTTCTCTCTGCAGAGATGCTGCCAGACCAACTGAGCATTTCCAGCATTTTCTGTTTTTATTGCAGCAACACAGGTGTTGGGAGGCTCAGCCTGGCTACACAATGTTACAAGGATGCTGAGTAACACCATTGACAACGGGACAGAGAGAAAAACACACAGAAAACCAATAGACTGTGAGGAAGCAAAAGTGAGGGACAGAGAGAGAGACAACGAGACTGAGATGGAGAAACAAGGCATTTGTATGATTGTGTTCTCCCTGTTATCTAAAGGTATTTCCTGTTGTGTAAATATGTTTTCTGTTGTGTAAAGATGTACCCTGTTGTTGTGTAAAGGTTTTCCCTGTTATTGTTTTATTTTCTGTTACTGACCGTCTCCTCACTGTGACCATTTGTCCTGGTTTTATTGTGGCCAACATCACCATCTGGTGGTGGAGAGGTGGCTCTGCAGGAAGGGGTTGACAAAGTGGGAGAGACTCGGCTGGTCCGTGTTTGCAGCTTGTGTTCGTGTGAGCAAAAGTGATTTGTTGCTGATTGATGTGTTCACTGGAAGGAAAAAGCTGATTGCAATAAAGTGCCTTTGGAAGCATCTTGTTATTATGGGGAAATACTTGATGTTTTGAAAGTGAACTGTTTGCATTATTACGAAGCATAAATAGCAGAGAATGGTTTCGATCCATCTACCTCTGGGTTATGGGCCCAGCACGCTTCCGCTGCGCCACTCTGCTAACTGCTGTTTACAATTTCAGCTGCCCGTTAGTGAAATATGTTCATTTCCCCAATGTTTTTATCAAAATAGGATTGGAGTCGGATTTCTCAAGAATCCCAGACTCAGCAACACACGTGCTGACGGACTCACCCTCACCGCACAATGACACAAGGACACTGAGTAACAGCACCGACAATGAGGCAGGCAGAGAAAGACACACAGAAAACCAGGAAGATATTATCAGGACTCAGAAAGGAACAGACAGAGAAAGGTACTGAGCAAACCAGCAAGAGACAGCGAGATAAAAGCAAAATACTGCGGATGCTGGAAATCTGAAATAAAAACAAGAAATGCTGGAACCACTCAGCAGGTCTGGCAGCATCTGTGGAAAGAGAAGCAGAGTTAACGTTTCGGGTCAGTGACCCTTCATCGGAACGGAGAGTTAACGTTTCGGGTCAGTGACCCTTCATCGGAACGAAGAGTTAACGTTTCGGGTCAGTGACCCTTCATCGGAACGAAGAGTTAACGTTTCGGGTCAGTGACCCTTCATCAGAACGATGAAGGGTCACTGACCCGAAACGTTAACTCTGTTTCTCTTTCCACAGATGCTGCCAGACCTGCTGAGTGGTTCCAGCATTTCTTGTTTTTATTATAAGAGACAGCGAGAGACTGATGAACACCACTTGGAGGGAGCACTGAGGGTGGCAAGGGTCCAGAATGCAGTCTGGCTGGGGGGTTTCAATGTCCATCACCATGAGTGGCTCGGTAGCACCACTACTGACCATGCTGGCCGAGTCCAAACGGACATAGCTGCTCGAATGGGTCTGCAGTAGGTGGTGAGGGAACTAACAAGAGGGAAAAACATACTTGACCTCATCCTCACCAATCTGCCTGCCGCAGATGCATCAGTCCATGACAGTATTGGTAGGAGTGACCACTGCACAGTCCTTGTGGAGATGATGTCCCGTCTTCACATTGAGGATACCCTCTATCGTGTTGTGTGCCACTACCACTGTGCTAAATGGGATAGATTTTGAACAGATCTAGCAATGTATAACTGGGCATCCATGAGGTGCTGTGGACCATTAGCAGCAAAAGAATTGTAGTCAACCACATTCTATAACCTCATGGCCCGGCATATTCCCCCACTCTAACATTACCAACAAGCTGGGGGATCAACCCTAATTCAATGAAGAGTGCAGGAGGGCATGCCAGGAGCAGCACCAGGCATACCTTGAAATGAAGCGTCAGCCTGATGAAGCTACAGCCCAGGACTACTTTCATGCCAAACAGCAGAAGCAGCATGTAATAGACAGGGTTAAGTGATCCCACAACCAACGGATCAGATCTACACCCTGACACATCCAATGATGAATGGTGGTGGACAATTAAACAACCAACAGGAGGAGGTGGCTCCACAAATATCCCCAACCTCAATGATGGGGGAGCCCAGCACATCAGTGCAAAAGACAAGGATGAAGAATTTGAAACAATCTGCAGCCAGAAGTGCCGGGTTGATGATCCATCTCGGCCTCCTTCTGAAGTCCCCAGCATCACAGATGCCAGTCTTCAGCCAATTCGATTCACTCAACGTGATATCAAGAAACGACTGAAGGCACTGGATACAGCAAAGGCTACGGGCCCTGACAATATTCCGGCAATAGTACTGAAGACCTGTGCTCCAGAACTAGCCGCGCCCCGAGCCAAGCTGTTCCAGTACAGGTACAACACTGGCATCTACCCGGCAATGTGGAAAATTGCCCAGTTATGTCCTGTACACAAATAGCAGGACAATTCCAACCCAGCCAATTACTGCCTCATCAGTCTACTCTCAATCATCAGTATAGTGATGGAAGATGTCATCGACGGGGCACTTGCTTCACAATAACCTGTTCAGTGATGCTCAGTTGGGTTCCGCCAGGGCCATTCAGCTCCTGACCTCATTACAGCCTTGGTTCAAACAAGGACAAAAGAGCTGAACTCAAGAGGTGAGGTGAGAGTGTCTGCCCTTGACATCAAGGTAGCATTTGACTGAGTATGGCATCAAGGAGCCAGAGTAAAACTGGAGTCAATGGGAATCAAGAGGAAAACTCTCCACTGGTTGGAATTGCACAGCACAAAGGAAAATGGTTGTGATTGTTGGAGGTCAATCATCTCAGCTCCAGGACATCACTGCTGGAGTTCCTCAGGGTAGTATCCTCGGCCCAACCTTCTTCACTACTTCATCAGTGACCTTCCTTCAATCATAAGGTCAGAAATGGGGATGTTCACTGATGATTGCAAAATTTAGCACCATTCGCGACTCCTCAGATACTGAAGCAGTCCATGTAGAAATGCAGCAAGACCTGGACAATATCCAGGCTTGGGCTGATAAGTGGCAAGTAACATTCGCGCCACACAAGTGCCAGGCAATGACCATCTCGAACAAGAGAGAATCTAACGATCTCCCATTGACATTCAACGGCATTACGATCGCTGAATCCCCCACTATCAACTTCCTGGGGGGTTCCCATTGACCAGAAACTGAACTGGAGTAGCCTTATAAATAGTGTGACTACATGAGCTGGTCAGAGGGTAGGAAGCATCCGGTGAGTAACTCACCTCCTGACTCCCCAAGCCTGTCCACCATTTACAAGGCACAAGTCTGGAGTGTGATGGAATACTATCCACTTGCCTGGATGGGTGCAGCTCCAACAACACTCAAGAAGCACGACACCATCCAGGACAAAGCAACACGCTTGATTGGCACCCCGTCCACAACATTCACTCCCTTCACCACTGACGTACAGTGGCATCAGTGTGTACCATCTACAAGATGCACAGCAACAATGCACCAAGGCTACTCAGGCAGCACCTTCCAAACCTGCATCCTCTACTGCCTAGAAGGACAAGGGCAGCAGATGCATGGGAATACAACCACCTGAAAGTTCTCCTCCAAGCGACACATCATCCTGACTTGGAACTATATCGACATTCCTTCCTTCACTGTCGCTGGGTAAAAATCCTGGAACTCCCTTCCTAATAGCACTGTGGGTGTACCTACCCCACATGGACTGCAGTGGTTCAAGAAGGAAGCTCACCACCACCTTCTCATGGGCAATTAGGGATGGACAATAAATGCTGGCCTGGCTGGCGACGTCCACATCCCATGAAACAAATAATTAAATGCAATAACAGCTCATCTCAATTCCTAGTATTTCGAAATCCCACCAGTCCAACATAAGCTGAACAATTATTGCATGTTGTGATTGACGGTCTGGTCTGTAAACTGCACTGTATCACAGATTGCTGACATTTGCTAACTGGAAGTGGGAACTGCAAAATCGGGACAGTAGTTCACACAGTCTGTCAGTGTGAAAGAATCAGGCAATGTGAGGTAATAGAATTTGTCTGTAAATGTTACACTCATATTGCTTTATATTTTTATATTGGAAATAAAAGTAATTATTTCGTGAAAATAGTGACACATTGTCCAAACTTTGGTAGCCAGTTGTTTTCGTCTTGCACTCAGCAGGGCAATCCACAAGAATACCAATTTAAGGGAAAACAACAACTTTCTTCTGTATGAGAAGAGAATGCTGATTGGTTGGCAAGTGAACTCTGATTGGGCGAGGCATTGCCATTCAGAATGCATCAGTTTATGGTAACTGACAGATAACTGCCCAGCTTTGTTTGAAATTTAAACCAGGCAGCTTGACTCTGATTGGTCAAGGCATTGCCCTGTGGAATGAGCCAGTGAATGGCTGTCACTTATTTTGTTTAGCTGAAACTGGCACAATGTGTGTGCATGTTCTTTCTGTCTGCAAAGAACAGGGCCCTGTGTATTAATATATGTAGCTTACAGTACACACCAATGCACCACACTGCGAGCCCTACTGACAGTCTTAAATCGGTTGTCAGTGTAATTCTTAGCACACTGAGAATTATTTAGCAAATGTTGTCCTATTGTTGAATCACATCTCATGTTGGATACTGTGTTTTGAGTTTTGCAAGCACGGGTTGGTTGGGTAGGGCCCATTGCGAACAGCGGAAGGGACATGTTATTTGATACAATCCGCCAGTTTTGGGATGTACGGTCTAGAAAATTAGCATCACACTGGTATTGAAATTCATATATCACGTTACTTATTTGTGTGATAGGCAGGATGTCTCTTTTGCTTGACAGCAGCATCCTGTTAGTGGCGAACACCACACTTGTTGCTCCTGCATAGTAACAGCAGGAAACAGCGAGCATCACCTGTTACTCAAATACTGGGGATATATTACCTTTCCAGGGTAATTTGAGGGAGACTGGGCACTTTTCAGGGCTCAAAATGACGTCCTTCAGCCCGTTTCTAAGTTTGTGTGATATACAGATAGAAATGATCTGATCAGTGTAGCCATTGTAATGCAGGATGTCTTTGATCCGCCCTATTTCAGCATCAAGCTTGCATGGTGAGCAAATGGCTCAGCCCTATTTATGAGGTTGTCGATAAGACCAATCTTATAGCGCGTGGAACTGTAATAATCCCAACGCGTGTATTGACCAGTGAAGGTAGGTTTGCGGTAGACCGTGGTAGAAAACCCCTTAGCAGATTTCTCAACTAGTACATCAAGGAAAGGGAGCTCATTTGACTGCTCCATTCTAAAGGTGAATTTGAGTGTAGGATGGAGCCCATGAAGACGTGCAAGGAAATTATTTCATGCAGCTGCGGATTCAAATATAGCAAACGTATCATCTACATATTGGAAATATGCAAGAGGACGGAGGTTAGGTGTCATTCCCTTAAAAACAGGTTTGTCATGGAATCCAACAAAGATGTTTGTGAGAGCTGGGCTGAGAGGGGATCCCATGGCAACACCAGCGATACATGGTGTCAATAAAACTGAACTCAACTGTGCAAGTTGCCGAGTTCATAAGTTCAATGAATACTGATTCACACAATGGTGACGGGTCTAGATCACCATGATATAGCACTGCAGTGCAAATATCTATGGCTTCCTGAAGTGGTACATTGGTGAATAGGCTAGCAATGTCAAATGACACATGGACACGGCATTGCTATCGATATGCAAGTCCTGTATGGTCTTCGCAAATGTGAAGGAATCCTTCACTGTGCATGTGGAGAACTTGCTCAAAAACTGGTTGTAACAATTTGCCCAACCATTTGGCAAATTCATTTCAGGATACTATTTACATTACTTCAAATAAAGGAAACACAACGACACAAGAATTGAGCACAACGCTGAAAGTTTCACAGCAAATAGTCAAATGGGAAAAGGATGAAATACAGAAAGAAAAAGCCTAAAATACTGAAAACACTCAGCCAGTCCGGAAACAACTGTGGAGAAGAGAAGCTCGGGTTAGTGGTCCAGTTCTGTGACCCTTCTGTAGACCTGAAACATTGCTCCTACCTTCCTCTCTCCACAGATACTGCTGGAACTGCTGAGTGTTTCCAGAATCTTCTGTTATTATTCAGATTTCCAGTGTGTGCAGTATTTCTCTTTCTGAAAATAAAATATTCCCTGAGAGGAATGGAACGTTACATAAAAAATAGGAGTGGGCCATTCGGCCCATCGAAATAGCTCTGCCATTCAATAAGATCACAGCTGATTTCCTACATCAACTCCATCTGACCACACTAGCACAGATCCCTTGATTCCCTTAGTATCCAAAAACCTATCGATCTCTCTCTTGGATATACCCAATGATAGAGCATCCACATCTCTAGAGTCACAGAGAGATACAGCACTGAAAAAGGCCCTTCGGCCCACCGAGTCTGTGCCAACCAACAACCACCCATTTATACTAATCCTACACTAATCCCATATTCCTACCACATCCCCACCGACCCTATATTTCCCTCCCACCTACCTAAACCAGGGACAATTTATCATGGCCAATTTACCTACCAACAAGTCTTTTGGCTTGTGGGAAGAAACCAGAGCACCTGGAGAAAACCCACACAGACACAGGGAGAACTTGCAAACTCCACCTAGGCAGTACCCAGAATTGAACCCGGGTTGCTGGAGCTGTGAGGCTGCGGTGCTAACCACTGCGTCACTGTGCCGCCCATAATGTGTGATCTCACCAAGGCTCTGTCTAATTGCAGTCAAACTTCTTTATTCTTATAAAAACTCTTCACAATGTTGAACACAACTATTAACTGCCATTCTGCTCTAAGAAGAAGGACCCCAGCTTCACACACCCCAGACCCCTATACTTTCCACATTAGCTGAATTCCTGCATTTCTGATACCATTCCAGTAAATCTCCTCTGCACCCTCTCTAAGGCCTTGACATTCCTGCTAAAGTGTAGAGCATGGAATTAGACACAACGCTCTAACTGAGGCCTATAACCAGTGAGATTTATAAAGGTCCAGCGTAAATTCCTTGTCTGTGTCCCGTACTCCCATTTCTGGTTTCTGACTCAATGTCGGCTCTGAGCTGTTGAAACTGCCTGAATAAATATTTCCACCCAACAAAGCGCTCGGAATGTGAGAAGGGACAAAGTGAGTGACCAAGTACATCAACTCCAAGTAAAACTCCACCATGTAGTGAAAACACTCGAAACACAACGGCTCTTTTAAGAGCCACCCACAATCGCTCTGAAAAAACTGCACCAACATCTCTCTAGAATTGGTTTATTTCATTGGTTTTAATGCTCAGTAACTCTCTGGAACTTTCTCACTGTCTTTGTGTTTTCTGTTTCAATCTGGTATGGAGATTCTGGGAAGATGAGTTTCACTGCCTGGGAGGATCTTTGTGGTTTTCCTGCAGAAACACAAAACAAAGTCTCTTTTCAGAGTCACCCACCGCCTCATAGGGACAGCAGTGACATGGGAACGGGAGCTGGGGTGTGTTTTATGCCGGAAATATCAGTTAATGATTTATGTTGTGCTCTCGTTATATTCCAATCTCTGAATTGAGCCTTTCCACCGCACCAGGGTTTTGGGGAGAGTTTTCATCGTTTCTTTTCCAAACGTACAGACGATGTTATAAAGTTGCTGATTTACCCAGATGGCGGATTCTCCCCTCACAGTGAAAAGTAACATCGCACCTTCACATCTGCCCATTGTTTTATAATTGAATAATGAGTCAAATGGAATTATTTGTGATGTTATTTCCCCCGAGACGGTGTTTCCTGCAGTGAAACTGATCAGTTTCAGCTCAGTCATTCAGGGACCTGGAATTCCTGCAGTTCGAGCCCGCTGCAACCCCAGCCCACTTCTGATTGGTCACCCTCTTCTCATAAAGTCAGTGACAGCACATGAGGAGGCCATGCGCCCCATTAAGTCCATGTCGGGTTTCCAATCTGTTCAGTCCCCGACTCAATCCCCAAATCCCTGCATAATCCCTTTGGGTCAAAATGACCGTGGCAGGACTCGAACCTGCAATCTTCTGATAACATCATAGAATATACCGAAATCAGACACCTTATCCATTAGGCCACACAGCCATTAGCTTACATGAATGATTCAATCAGAGAATCTCGAAGCACAAAATACAAAAAAATCATTGGTTGAACCTGTCAACCTGGCAGAATATTTGAATTTGTGAAAGCCGCCAATTTCACTTTGGAAAAGAAGTGATCGACTGGAAAAGTACATAAAAATCTATTTTCCCGTAGCGGTTTAAATAAACTTTGAAAACACAATTTTGCTTTTACCGACTCAAATTGCTGGTGCTATTTTATGAACAGCTTTATTTTGCCAATTTTTGTCAACTTCTCATCCGTAACTGACAGTAAAAGACTCCGTTCAGCAATCTTTCAGACGACAAATAACTCAAACTCGGTGTGGAAGTAATAAATTACAGACTATTGGTAATTCCCCTTCACACAGGCTTCAGGGGGACAGTGAGAAGCCACTGAAATAGTTGCTTCATCCTTTTAAAAGGTTCCCATTCTGTCCTGTTACTGACATGTTGGAATCAGATTTGTATTTAACAAGATATTTCTGTGAAAACAAAATCCTCAACAGACCAGCTGGGAATCTGGGAATCACTGTAGTAAAATAAAAGGCTTTTGATTGAGAAGACGGGACCGTCTCACCAGCAGCCGGGTTACATTCCCCTCACATCCTTAAACAGTGAGCAGCTCTTTCCCTCGAGAAATAGACAGCAGCAGTTGGAAGTTCAGTAAAAGGATCGGTTCATTGAGACAAGTTTCTGACTGACAGGTGGTGCTGAATATTAATACAAAAAGGTCCTGGAATGGGAAACAAGTGTCCAGAGTGGGGTCTGAAATCAGGACAGGGAAATGGCCAGCACTGACACAGATCATTTCATTATTACATTGATATCTGACTGTCTATAAGGAGAAGCGAGTTAAACACATGATGGTGAAAGGAATGGAAGATGACGCTGGTTGTTCTCGATGAAGAGGGATAGACAGAGGTGTGGGTACAGCAGACTTCAGACAGTAATCAGCCCTTTCAGATACTGTGGGTGGATCTGAAAAGAGCCTTTGGGATAGGGAAAAAAGCTCTTTGTTTCAAAACCCTCAAATAGCTACCTTGTAATCGGTCAGGTTACTAATGTTTTAGTTCGTGTAATTTATGAATAATTACTAATTAGAAAGTGCTGTTTGGACAGAGTGTAAAGCTGTGAGTTGATGTGTGAGGGACTTCACTGACTAGGGGAAGGAGGTGCTCTTTGGTCTCTCTTTTCTTTTCTGCCTTTTCAGCCTCCATGATACAGGGGAAGAAGCTGATCGGTGAGTAACTGGTAAATTATTCTACTTATTACACTTATTACACGAGCAATAATGAGTTTGTAAAGCTAAGTAATGGCAGGGCAGCTCGAAAAGTAAAAGTTCGAAATTGGGGGAAGGCAAATTTTACAAAATTGAGAGGTGATTTGGTGGATGTGGACTGGATACAACTACTTGAAGGAAACCCAAAGATGTTTTATCAGTCCATTAAGAGCAAGAGGATAACTAAGGAAAGGGTATGGCCTATCAGAGATGGACAAGGGAACTTCTGTGTGGATCCAGAAGATGTGGGCGGGGTTCTTAATGAGTTTTTTGTCTCTGCCTTCACAAAGGAGAGGGATGATGCAGACATTGTAGTAAAAGAAGAGGAGTGTGAAATATTAGATACGATAAGCATAATGAGAGTGGAAGTACTAGAGAGTCTGACATCCTTGAAAATGAATAAATCACCAGGGCCAGATGGTTTGCATCTGAGGTTGTTAAAGGAAGCCAGGGAGTAAATAGTGGATGCGCTGAGGATCATCTTCAAATCCTCACTGGATATGGGGGAGGTGCCGGAGGATTGGAGCTCTGCGAACGTTGTACTATTATTTTAAAAGGATGTGGTAAGTCTGACCTCAGTGGTGGGTAAATTATTCGAATCAATTCTGAGGGACAGGATAAACTACCACTTGGAAAGGCATGGATTAATCAGGGATAGTCAGCATGGATTTGTTTAGGGAAGGTCATGTCTCACTAACTTTATTGAGCTTTTTGAGGAAGTAACAAGGAACATTGATGAGGATAGTGCGGTGGATGTGGTTTACATGGATTTTAGTAAGGCATTTGATAAGGTCCCACATGGCAGTCTGGTCAATAAAATGAAAGCCCATGGGATACAGGGGAATGTGGCAGGTTGGATCCAACATTGACTCAGTGGCAGGAAACAAAGGATAGTAGTCAACGGATGTTTTTGCAAATGGAAAGCGGTTTTCAATGGCGTTCCACAGGGCTCAGTGTTGGGTCCCTTGCTGTTTGTGGTGTATATTACCACACGAGCAGCACAGTGGCGCAGCGGTTAGCACCGCAGCCTCACAGCTCCAGCGACCCGGGTTCAATTCTGGGTACTGCCTGTGTGGAGTATGCAAGTTCTCCCTGTGTCTGTGTGGGTTTCCTCTGGGTGCTCCAGTTTCCTCCCACATGCCAAAGACTTGCTGGTTGATAGGTTAATTGGCCATTATAAATTGTCCCTACGTAGGTGGTAGGGAAATATAGGGACAGGTGGGGATGTGGTAGGAATATGGAATTAATGTAGGATTAGTATAACATGGATGGTTGATGGTCGGCACAGACTCGGTGGGCCGAAGGGCCTGTTTCAGTGCTGTAACTCTTCAAAAAAAAAATTAATTATTTGGAATTAAATGTGGGAGCTATGATTGGGAAATTTGCTGATGACACAAAAATTGGCCGTGTAATTGATAGTAAGGAGGATGGTTGCAGACTTAAGAATGATATGAATGGATTAATTGAGTGGGCGGAAAAGTGGCAAATGGAATTCAATCTGGAGAAGTGTGAGGTAATGCATTTGGGGAGGGCAAACAAAGCAAGGGAATACACAATAAACGGGAAGATATTGAGATGGGTAGAAGAAGTGAGAGACTTTGGAGTGCATGTCCACAGGTCCCTGAAAGTGACAGGATAGGTAGATAGAGTGGTGAAGAAGGCAGATGGAATGCTTTCCTTTCTTGGTCGACAAAAGCAGGGATGTAATGCGAGAACTGTTTAAAACGGTGGTTTGGCCACAGCTGGAGTATTGCGTACAGTTCTGGTCATCACATTACAGAAAGGACATAATTGCTTTGGAGACAGTACAGAGGAGATTTACAAGAATGATACTGTGGGTGGCTCTGAAAAGAACCTTTGGGTATTTGATAAAATCCTGGCAGATTGCCTTGGTTTTGGTGCCCGGAACGCTGGTTTTCTTGGGCAGCAGCATGGCCTAGATATTAGGCAGCACCCAGCCCTGAGTGATGGTCACCCCTCCCAGCAGCTTGGTGAGCTCCTCGTCATTCTGGACAGCCAGCTGTAGGTGTCTGAGGATGTTGCGGGTCTTCCTGTTGTCCTGGGCCGTGTTACTGGCCAACTCGAGGATTTCAGCGGTCAGATACTCGAGCACAGCAGCCAGATAGACCGGGGCTCCGGCACCCACACGCTCAGCATAGTTGCCCTTTGTCAGGAGCCTGTGAACACGGCCCACCGGGAACTGCAGTCCAGCCCGGGAGGAGCGAGACTTGGCCTTGGACCGCGCTTTCCCGCCGGTCTTTCCTCTTCCAGACTTTTCTTTTCCAAAAATATACTTGAGGACATTCCGTGCAGACCACTGACTGATGGATTGGTGGTCAAAGGTGTTTTTCCACACAAACATTTCCACGAACGCACAGTCCAACTGGATGGAGCGTTCCGTGGCAATGTCACCAGATCCATCCTTCGCAACACCGGGGTCAGATAGAACCTCAGCACGTAGTGACACTTGGTGTTTGCATACTGGGGCTCTACGCACAGCTTGATGCAGCCACATACTAAGGTGGCCATCAGGTTGAGGGCGATGTTGAGTACATTTTTTCGCCTTTATCCAGAGGTTTGAACATCGTGTCCCTCCGGACCCTGTCCATTTTGCGTCTTCAGATAAAGCGGGAAATGGCTCGGGTGATCGCCACAGCACAGGAGTGGGGTATGGGCCAGACCTGTGCCACTTACAGCAACAATGTGAGCACCTTGCACCTGATGACCAGGTTCTTACCCAAAATAGAGAGAGATCGCTGCTCCCACTTGCTCAGTTTATGTTGTACCCTGGCTACTCGCTCCTCCCAGGTTTTGGTGCACGTCCCGGCCCTTACAAACCATATCCCCAGCACCTTCAGGTAGTCTGACCTGACGGTGAAGGGGACAAAGGATCGGTCAGCCCAGTTTCCAAGGAACATGGCCTCGCTTTTGCCATGGTTAACATTGGCTCCCGAATCCAGTTGGAACTGGTCGCAGATGCTCATCAGTCTGCGAATGGACAGCGGATCCGATCAGAATACAGCAACATCATCCATGTACAGGGAGGCTTTGACCTGAGTGACTCCACTGCCTGGCATTGTCACCCCTCTTATGCCCGCATCCTTCCAAATAGCCTCAGCAAAGGGTTCGATACAGCAAACACACAAGGCAGGGGAAAGAGGACAGCCCTGTCTGACTCCAGATTTGATTGGAAACTTTCTGATTCCCATCCAATTTTTTGGACTGTACTACTGATGTTTGTGTAGAGCAGTTTGATCCAATTGCAGATTCCCTCCCCAAACCCCATTTTGGAGAGCATATCCATCATGTATGTGTGCGATATCCTGTCAAAAGCCTTCTCCTGGTCCAGGCTGATGAGGCAGGTGTCCACCCTCCTGTCCCGTACATAGGCGATCGTATCCCTGAGTAGCACAACACTATCAGAGATCTTCCTGCTGGGTACAGTACAGGTCTGGTCAGGGTGAATCACCAACTCCAGAGCAGTCTTGACTCGACTGGCGATGACTTTGGACAGAATTTTGTAGTCTACATTAAGCAGTGAGATGGGCCGCCAATTTCTGATTTCTGCCCTCTCCCCCTTCTACTTGTAGATGAGGGTGATGATGCCTTTCCTCATGGATTCTGACATGCTGCCGGCCAGGAGCGTACTCTCGTACACTTCCAGCAGGTCTGGGCTGACCCAGTCCCACAGGGCCGAATACAACTCAACTGGTAAGCCGTCGCTTCCGGGAGTTTTCTTCGTCTCAAAAGCTTGTCCAGAGTTAGCGGTTTGTCCAGATTCTCCTGCATTCTGTCATCTAAGACCTCTGTGATAGATGACAGGAAGGACTGGGAGGCCATGCTGTCCATAGACTTCACGTCTTGCAGCCCAGCATTCAAGGATTTGCTAATCCTTAGTATGTCGGAGTGTGAAGTTGTGACCGAGCCATCCTCTTCCTTCAGGCTGCTGATCACAGAGCTCTCTCTGTGTACCTTTTGGAAGAAGAAACGCGAGCACGTCTCATCCTGCTCAATGGAGCAGACTCTGGACCGGAAGATGATCTTGGAGGCCTCCGTGGCAAAGAGCGAGGCCTGCTGGCTCTTCACCTCTTGGAGCACCTCCTTGACCTCGACACCCATCGACTGCAGCCGGAGCAGATTTTGCATTCTTTTCTGGAGTGCAGACATTTCCCTCTGTCTCTCTCACCCTCTGAACACCTTTGGAGATAAAGAACCTCTTGATGTTCTCCTTGATCGCTTCCCACCAGTGCACCGGATACTCAAAGAGGGTCTCACTGTTCTCCAACTTTTTCAATCTCTTTTGAGTTCCACAATGTTCTCTGGGGTTAGCAGTGTAGCATTGAGCTTCCATGTCCCCCTGCTAACCCGCTGGTCATCCTGTAAGTGACAGTCAACCAGTAAGAGGCAGTGGTCGGAGAAGAACACCGGCTTGACGTCGGTGGATCTGACCGTGAAAGCAGGGGACACATACAGGAAGTCAATCCTGGAACGGGCAGACCCGTCCAATCTTGACCATGTGTATCTACGCTGCTCTCTGTCTGCAGGTTTGCTGAAGACATTGTGCAGTTTGGCATTTTTTACTGTTTCATTTAAGAATCTGGGCGGAGCGTCCAGTTTTCTGTCGTCACTGCCAGATCGTCCAGCTGCATCAATGATGCAGTTGAAGTCACCTTCAAGAATGACCGGCCTGGATGTCGCCAGCAGCAGTGTGAGTTGCTGGAGGATGGTCAGCCACTCGCTGCATTGGACCGGGGCATATACGTTGCTTAACTGGAGCGGAGCATTGTTGTACATTACATCTGCTACGAGAAGGCGACCGCCCACCAGCATCTTAACTTCAGAGATGGTTAAGTTGCCTTCCCGCAGCAGAATCTCCAGGCCGGAGGAACAGGAATCATTTCCCCTGGACCAGATCGATGGCCCGTGAGACCATTGCCTGTAAGTGCTGCGGTGCAGGATTCCACACTCCTGACAAAACAGTACGCCGGCTTTGACCTTTGCGAAGTCATCCAAGGTTGAAACACATCACGTGGTGGATTTAACACAATGCATGTTAATCGAAGCATTCATTATATCCACTATAAAGTTGGGTGTTGCTTACCACACCAGGTGTCCTTGCTAGTCCCGGTCCTTGAGTATGTTCCTGCATACCCATAGTGTACGCAAGCTGTTTCACATTCGTTGAGCCCAGAAACCCCTCATGGTTATTCATGAGGGTTTTGTTCCACTGGGGTGACATCGGCAGGTGGGGGACTGGTCTTGTAGGCAGCAAGGCTTGGGTTGTCCTCTGCTGTTGGTGTCTTTCCCCTCGGTCCCTCCTCAAAGACTTCACTGTTCCTGACTTCCGGAGCTGGAGCTGGAGTGCGCAGGACACTTCGCTGCTCTCGGTCTCCCGGAGCTGGGGTGCACTGAGCATCTCCTTGGGTTCCATGCTTTTGGTTTGGGGTGCGCTGGGCGTGTCACAGCTTCCACTGCCCCGGAGCTGGGGGGCTTTATCTTCCAGCTCCTTTGAGTTCTGCTGCTTCTTTTGGAGGTGCCATCGTTCCGGCCCTTCCTCGTGCAGTGAGGAGGAGCTGCTGTAGTCTGTCTCAGACGGTAGCCTCCTCTTGCCATTGGTTTGGGTGGTGACCTGTTCTTTTTTTGGAGCTTTTTTCTTTGTGTTCTTCCTTTGTACCACCTGCCACTGACCTGTTTGTCCATCTGCTGCCTCCCCCTCCATTAATTCTGTCTGTGGAGGAGGAGTTTCCAGGCACGGAGGAGGTGTTGGGTCACTGGTTGCAGCTGCCTCCCCTTTCTTCTCTTTCTCAGATAGACTTTCATCGCTGTGGGGAGGATTGCTTGTTTCCCTCCCAGCACCAGACGTGTTCACCGTTCCTTAACCCGGTCTTTCCTTGGTCCTTGCTGCCTGAGCATAACTGAGGCAGCGTTTGGGCAGGTTTTGTAGAGGTGGCCTGCCCCACCTCACAGGTTGCAGCACTTACTCTGTTTACAGTCCTTGGTGTGATGGCCTTCCTTCTTGCAGTTCTTGCAGACGACTGTGCTGCAGTTAGCTGCCACAAGACCAGATTTGCCGCAGGTACGACAAACTCTGGGCTGCTCCGCATAGACCATGAAGCCTCGACTTCCCCCGAAAGCGAAGCTGGAGGGAGGATGGATGATGGCTCCGTTGGCATCGACCTTCAAGGTCACCTTGACCTGCCGCTAGCTGGTCCAATTCCAAATGGGTCCTTGACATCAGTGCTGCTGCCGGCCACCTCGACATACCTGGTGAGGAAGGTGAGTACATCCACGACAGGAACATGGAGGTTGTAGAGGTGGCTTCTCACCACACGGTCACGTTGCGATGGCAGTGTGAAGAGCGGCTCCACTGTGAGGATTGACAGCGGCGCCTGGTTTCCCTTCTCCTTGAACACCTTCAGGAACTTGATGCATCCGCCATGTTCTTGGACGTCACGTCAAAATATCCACAGCTGGGGATGTCCTGCAGGCAGAAGATGTTCGCAGCTTGGAATCCACAGAAATTAATAAGGATTTTCTTAATGAAGAAGGTGCGATCAACCGGTGCATCTCCATCATTATCCTTCACTACCACCCGAACGGTGTTACACACTCCCTGCCCTGAAGTTACAGAATTGGTTACAGCCATTTTACTCAAAAACCTACCTGAGACAGGATCATGGTCTCTCCCCTGCTCCTCTTCCAGACATTTCCACAATCTCACAAATACTTTCACAAAGAGTGAGGAATTCCTCCCGCACTTCCCTGCTTTACCTTCTGGAGGAATGCAGTCCGGCTACTTCTGATTGGTTACTGTCTACTGAATCTCATTGGCTGGTTCATGTCACCAATCAGGTAGCTGCTATTTCGCCGATCATCAAAGGGCAATGAGAAAATGGGGTGGAGATTGACAGTGGCAAATTGTCAGAGCTGAAACCCATTCACAAATTTGAAAAGCCCGCCAAAATATTTGTGAAACAAGGAACAGCTGAAATATAATAAATAATATCGTCTGAAGAGTAAAATGTATTTCACTCTCTCCTGATATTGTGTTTCTCCTCATTGTCCGTCACAGTTACCAGACTTACTTTCCTTCCAGGAGCGGAGCGGAGAGGAGTGGACCTGTGGGGAGAGCGCCGATAGCAGAACCAATAAATTGAGCCCAAGGATCGCGGACCAGTCACTCACCTTCCGGGAGAGGACTGGACCTGTGGGGAAAACACCGAGAGTGGAGCCAATAAATTGAGCCCGAGGATCGTGGCCCAGTCACTCACCCTCCGGGAGAGGAGCAGACCTGTGGGGAGAACACCGACAGTGGAGCCAATACATTGAGCCTGAGGATCGCGGCCCAGTCACTCACCTTCCGGGAGAGGAGCGGACCTGTGGGGAGAACACCGAGAGTGGAGCCGATAAATTGAGCCCAAGGATTGCGGCCCAGTCACTCACCTTCCGGGAGAGGAGCGGACCTGTGGGGAGAACACCGAGAGTGGAGCCGATAAATTGAGCCTGAGGATCGCGGCCCAGTCACTCACCTTCCGGGAGAGGAGCGGAGAGCAGTCCAGGCACGCCGGAGTTTGAAAACAAAGTGAGCAGTGATGTCACAGGAAGGCTGCTAGGTGATTGGTTGGTGAGTGTCTGCTGTTAGGGAGTTACTCTAAATAGCTGGGTAAGTAACTAAAAGTAAAGGGAAAGGTCTACAGTATTTTCAATAAAGGAGGTCGTGTTTTTTGGGGGAGAATCAAGGTCCCTAGTGTAAATAATTTAATTTTTGGGTAATTTAAGGGGATAAATTAAGGGTAAGTCATGGCAGGGCAGTTCGGCAATGTGGAGTGATCCTCCTGTGCAATGTGGGAAGTCAGGGAGACTTCAAGTATCCAGGGCGAACACGTGTGCAGGATGTGTCTCCAGCTGCAGCTACTCGAAATCCACGTTTCGGATCTGGAGCGGCGGCTGGAGATACTGTGGAGCATCTGCGAGGCTGAGATCATCATGGATAGCACGTATAGGGAGGTGGTCACACCGCAGGTAAAGACTGCTCAGGTAGAAAGGGAATGGGTCACCACCAGGCAGAGTAGAAGAACTAGGCAGGTAGTGAAGGAGTCCCCTGGATCCATCTCCCTTTCTAACAGATTTTCCACTTTGAATACTGTTGGGGGAGATAGCTTCTCAGGGGAATGCATCAAGAACCAAGTCTGTGGCACCACAGGTGGATCAGCTGCACAGGAGGGGCGGAAAAGGAGTAGAAGAGCTATAGTGATAGGGGATTCTATCGTAAGAGGTACAGATAGGCATTTCTGTGGCTGCAAACATGACTCCAGGATGATATGTTGCCTCCCTGGTGCTAGGGTCAAGGATGTCACAAAGAGTGGCTGCAGGACAAGGGGGAGGGTGAACAGTCAGAGGTCATGGTACACATTGGCACCAATGACATAGGTAGAAAGAGGGATGAGGTCCTGCAACCAGAATTTAGGGAGCTAGATAGCAGATTAAAAAGCAGGACCTCAAAGGTTGTAATCTCTGGATTACTCCCAATGCCACATGCTAATGAGTATAGGAATAAGAGGGTAGAGCAGATGAATGCTTGGCTGAGGATATGGTGCAGGAGGGAGGGCCTTAATTTCCTCGACCACTGGGTCTGTTTCTTATTCCTATCACAGAGACATGGTTGAGAGAGGGGCTGGACTGGCAGCTCAGTATTCCAGGGTACAGAATCTACAGGCAAGACAGGTGAAGGGGTAAAAGAGGAGGTGGCATTGCACTGTTGATCAAGGAGTCAATTACTGCAGTAAGGAAGGATGATATCTTAGAAATTCCTCAAATGAGGCCATATGGGTAGAACTTAAAAACAAAAAGGGGACAATCACTTGGCTAGGAGTGTACTACAGGCCTCTAAACAGACAGGAAGAGATAGAGGAGAAAATATGTCGGCAAATCTCAGAGAGGTGTAAGAATCTTCTTCTTCTTTGGCCTCCTTGTCTCGAGAAACAATGGGTAAGCACCTGGAGGTGGTCAGTGGTTTGTGAAGCAGCGCCCGGAGTGGCTATAAAGGCCAATTCTAGAGTGATAGACTCTTCCACAGGTGCTGCAGATAAAATTGGTTGTCAGGGCTGTTACACAGTTGGCTCTACCCTTGCGCTTCTGTCTTTTTTCCTGCCAACTGCGAAGTCTCTTCGACTCGCCACACTTTAGCCCCACCTTTATGGCTGCCCGCCAGCTCTGGCGATCACTGGCAACTGACTCCCACGACTTGTGATCAATGTCACAGGACTTCATATTGCGTTTGCAGACGTCTTTTAAGCGGCCGGTGGGTCTGATACCAGTGATGAGCTCGCTGTACAATGTGTCCTTGGGGATCCTGCCATCTTCCATGCGGCTCACATGGCCAAGCCATCTCAAGTGCCACTGGCACAGTAGGGTGTATATGCTGGGGATGTGTTGGAGATATGGTTCTGCCACCTGATGCCAAGGATTCTCCGGAGGCTGCGAAGATGGAACGAATTGAGACGTCGCTCTTGGCTGACATACGTTGTCCAGGCCTCGCTGCCGTAGAGCAAGGTACTGAGGACACAGGCTTGATACACTTGGACTTTTGTGTTCTGTGTCAGTGTGCCATTTTCCCACACTATCTTGGCCAGTCTGGACATAGCAGTGGAAGCCTTTCCCATGCACTTGTTGATTTCTGCATCGAGAGACAGGTTACTGGTGATAGTTGAGCCTAGGTAGGTGAACTCTTGAACCAATTCCAGAGCGTGGTCACCGATATTAATGGATGGAGCATTTCTGACATCCTGTCCCATGATGTTCTTTTTCTTGAGGCTGATGGTTAGGCCATATTCGTTGCAGGCAGCCGCAAACCTGTCGATGAGACTCTGCAGCCACTCTTCAGTGTGAGATATTAATGCAGCATCGTCAGCAAAGAGGAGTTCCCTGATGAGGACTTTCCGTACTTTGGTCTTCGCTCTTAGACGGGCAAGGTTGAACAACCTGCCACCTGATCTTGTGTGGAGGAAAATTCCTTCTTCTGAAGGGTTGAATGTATGTGAGAGCAGCAGGGAGAAGAAGATCCCAAACAATGTAGGTGCGAGAACACAGCCCTGTTTCATGCCACTCAGGATAGGAAAGGGGTCTGATGAGGTGCCGTTATGCTAAATTGTGCCTTTCATATTGTCATGGAATGAGGTGATGATACTGAGTAGCTTTGGTGGACATCCAATCTTTTCTAGTAGTCTGAAGAGACCATGTCTGCTGACGAGGTCAAAGGCTTTGGTGAGATCTATGAAAGCAACGTAGAGGGGCATCTGTTGTTCACGGCATTTCTCCTGTAGCTGGTGAAGGGAGAACAGCATGTCAATGTTGGATCTCTCTGCTCGAAAGCTACACTGTGCCTCAGGGTAGACACGCTCAGCCAGCTTCTGGAGCCTGTTTAAAGCGACTCGAGTGAAGACTTTCCCCACTATCCTGAACAGGGAGATTCCACGGTAATTGTTGCAGTCACCACGGTCACCCTTGTTCTTATAAAGGGTGATGATATTGCCATCGCGCATGTCCTGTGGTACTGCTCCCTCGTCCCAGCACAGGCAAAGCAGTTCGTAGAGTGCTGGAAGTATAGCAGGCTTGGTACTCTTGATTATTTCAGGGTAATGCTGTGCTTCCCAGGTGCTTTTCTGCTGGCTAGAGAATGAATGGCATCACTGAGTTCCGATTTTGTTGGCTGTACGTCCAGCTCATCCATGACTGGCAGAGACTGGGCTGCATTGAGGGCGGTCTCAGTGACAACATTTTCCCTGGAGTACAGTTCTAGGTAGTGCTCCACCCAGCAGTCCATTTACTTCCGTTGGTCAGTGATTATGTCCCCTGATTTAGATTTGAGGGGGGCGATCTTCTTGATGTTTGGCCCAAAAGCTCTCTTAATGCCATCATACATTCCTCTGATGTTTCCAGTGTCAGAGGCCAGCTGAATATGACTGCATAGGTGTTGCCAGTAGTCATTTGCACAGTGCCTGGCTGTTCTTTGTGCAGCGCTTCTGGCTGCTTTAAGAGCTACAGATGTTAACTCGCTGGGGGCTTTCTTGTAGTTCAACAGTGCAATGCGCTTAGCGGCTATGAGAGGTTCCAGCTCTTCAAAGTGTGATTGAAACCAGTCTGCATTCTGCTTCACACGTTTGCCATAGGTGATCATAGCTGAGTCATAGATGGCATCTCTGATGTGGGCCCACTTGGTCTCTGCATCCCCTGTAGGAGTGTTTTGAAGGACTTTATCAAGTGAATTTAGAAACTTACGTAACAGCTGTGGATAAGAAATTCTGCTAGTGTTGATGCGCAGGCGGCCCTTCCGCTTGGAGTGATGCAGCTTCTTTGGTTTGAGTCTAACCTTGCTGCATACCACACACTGCACACCACATACATCCTTGTCCACTCAACACAGTATTAGACTGGCAGTAAAGTAAGCTTGCATGCAGCTTGCTGTGAAATGGCATGAGACTGACATCTCTTGGTGTGAAATAGAACTGCAAGAGGGAAATTGATTGATAATAAAAAGCAAGGTGGGAGGGTAAGCTGTGAGGGGGATACAAAGGACCGGATCTTATTTGGTTCACTCCCCCCGAGATTCCGGCCCTGCTCCAATTCTGGTCTTTTGAGCATCGCTGATTTTTATCGCTCGACTGCTGGCAGCTGTGACATCAGCTGTCCAGGCCCGAAGCCTGAGATTTCCCTCCCTGAACTCTCTGCCTCTCGACCTCTCTTCCCTCCTTTAAAACACTCATGGAAGCCTACTTCTGTGACCAAGCTTTTGGCCATCTGCTCTAATACGGTCTTGTGTGGCTTGGGGTCCAAATTTGCTTTCCGACACTCCTGTGAAGTGCCATGGGACGCTGTATTACGTTAAAGGTGCTCTATAAATTTACACACAAGTTGTTGTTGTTTTTGGTCTGGAATGTATTGCCTGAGAGAATGGTGGAAGGAGACTCAATCGTAAGGTTGAAAAGGGAATTTTGATAAATAGTTGAAAGGAAATGAAAGAGCTGCCACAGGCACGATGGGCCGCCCTGGTTGTAGATGTCGTCGTCGTCATCCTTCCTTCTCCGTGAGATGATGGACTTGCAGCAAATCCATTGGTGATGGGATAGTTTCCCATGGTGCACTTTGTCCGATAGCTGAAGAGGTCAATCTGTGAGAGGCAGGTTCTTCCACAAGTGACACATATGAGGTGGGATTATCAGGTGTTGCTGTTTTCCATGTCGGCACCTGCTGTCGAACTGCTGTAGTCACTGATCGTCATGGTGATGCACACACCAGTCCAGGGGTAATATCACCATTTCCCTCTGTTGTTGGCCAGTGTCTCCCATGTGTGAAAATCGATGTTTCGGGCCTTCATGTCCTGCTTGCAGGCATCCTTGAAGTGGGGCTTTGAGCATCCAACTGGTCTTCTGTCTCCGGCTACCTCCCCATACAGAATACCCTTGGGAATGTGTCATCTTCCATCCTGCAAACGTGCCTGAGCCAGCAAAGTCACCTCTGCTTGACGATTGTGAGCATACTCGGGAGATTTGCTTTTGAAAGCATTGTTACATTTGTGATTTTGTCCAGTGTTTATTTGCGCAGTGTCTCACTGTCTTTTGCACAACTGCCTTGGCTAATTTCAAGTCATATAATGTTCTGGCTGCTGGTTTCATGTTGTGCGTCAGGTCGGTTCTGCTTTTTGCTTCAATAACAGATGTCATCTCTGCTGAGTAGGTGGGGAAGAGACAGTTGCCCACCTCCTTCTGGAATGTGTCTTTGCAAAGCAGGTGTGGAAAGAGATGCAGTGGTTTTTGTCGAGGTTCATCCCAAGCAGCTCTGTAACACAGGAGTCTGTGCTCTACGGGCTGTTCCCAGGGACGCACACCGAGATAAACATCAACTGCTGCTGGAGGACTATCAATTTGGTGATAGACACTTTTTGGTCTGCCCGAAACTTGCTGGTCTTCCAGTGCAAAACGTTGTCCACGACCAAGTGTTGCAGACTGGCACATTCCAAGGTCCAGGACTACGTGCTGAGGGACACACTAAAGCTTGGGGTAGCCGCTGCAAAGGCTCAATGTGGAAAGACCATTGTGTAAGGTCCTCCCGCCATAGTGAACTAAGGAACTGGACCCATGGGAAACCCATCGGGCTGTATACACCAAATATGGTTTTGCTGTAAAATGTACATGGCAGGTAAAGTGGAATGGAAGGGTTGTGAGGCAACTCACTCCTGTATTGAAGAAAACTGATTTCTTTCACACTTTTTGGAATGTCATAGAGTCATGGAGAGATACAGCACTAAAACAGGCCCTTCAGCCCACCGAGTCTCACCCATTTACAGTAATCCTACATTAATCCCATATTCCCTACCACATCCCCACCTTCCCTCAATTCTCCTACCACCTACCTACACTCGGGCAATGTACAATGGCCAATTTACCTATCAACCTGCAAGTCTTTGGCTGTGGGAGGAAACCAGAGCACCTGTCGGAAACCCACGCGGTCACAGGGAGAACTTGCAAACTCCACACAGGCAGTACCCAGAACCGAACCCGGGTCGCTGGAGCTGTGAGGCTGCAGTGTTTTTTTCCAGATTTTTATGAATAAAGTATATTTTGGAAAAACAAAATTCTTAATGAAGGAGGCGCAGTCGATGGGTGCAACTCCTTCACTATCTTTCACCGCCACCCTAACGGTGTTACACACCCCCTGGCCTGGAGCTCTGGTGTTGGTTGCAGCTATTTTTACTTGACGCTTTCCTGGGACAAGTACTAAATCCTCAACTGACAGGGAAACCACCACCACGGTAGATCTCCAATCCCAAAGGGCGGAATGCCCTAAATACGGTGCTGAAACCACCTCCCACCCCCAAAAAAACACAAAAACAGCACCTGCATTATCAAATGCCACTGATCACGGTCTCTCCCCTGCCAGCTAAGTCCAAGCATTGAGGTGGAGAAGTGCGTACTTGGAGCTGCGAAGAAACGAGCACGAGTGTTTATAGTAAAAAATATTTGGGAGCTGAAACACTGTCCAGCAACAGCTAGTAAATTCTATTTTTGATTCATATAATCAGGGGTGAGCGCAAAAGCAGACCCCCAACTATCACAAATTCTGCAGTTGAGTATCCCACATTTGAAGACATCGCAGGCATCAGCAAATCCACAGTACAATAGGTTAGCCTCATCCTGGGAGAACTTTTTTCTTTATTTCCAAAATATACTTTATTCATAAAAATCTGCAAAAATTACATTCCCAAACAGTTTAAAACAGCATCAAGTCAAAAAATACAAACAGTGCAAAGGTGATCAGTTTCCTTCTATACAATCATGAGTTGCCTCACAACTCTTCCATTTCATTGTCATTTTACATTTACAGCACACAGAATTTTCCCGATACAGTTCGAGGGGTTTCCCATGGATCCATCCCCTCAGTTCAGCTTGGTGGGGGGACCTTACACTGTGGCCTTTCCCCATTGAGGCTTTGCTGCGGCTGCCCCAAGCTTAAGTGCGCCCCTCAGCATGTAGTCCTGGACCTTGAAACGTGCCAGTCTGCAACATTCCGTCACAGACAACTCTTTGCACTGGAAGAGCAGCAAGTTTCTGGCAAACCAAAAGGCATCTCCCGCTGAATTGATAGTCCTCCAAGCAGTTGATGTTTGTATCAGCGTGCGTCCCTGGGAACAGTCTATAGAGCACAGACTCCTGTGTTATCAAGCTGCTTGGAATAAACCATGACAAAAACCACTGTATTGCTTTGAACATTTTTTTTTATTTCCAAAATATACTTTATTCATAAAAAACTGCAAAAATTACATTGCCAAACAGTTTCAAACAGCACCAAAAAATACAAACATTGCAAGGGAGATCAGTTTCCTTCAATACTGTCATGAGTTTCTTCACAACTCTTCCATTTCACGATTGTCATGCCAATTATAGTTTCACATTTACAGCAAAAGTAAATATCAACAAAACAGTTCGAGGGGTTTCCCATGGATCCAGCCCCTCAGTTCAGCTTGATGGGGGGACCTTACTTTTTTTTTTAATTTCCAAAATATACTTTATTCATAAAAATCTGTAAAAATTACATTGCCAAACAGTTTCCAAACAGCACCAAAAAATACAAACATTGCAAGGGAGATCAGTTTCCTTCAATACTGTCATGAGTTTCTTCACAACCCTTCCGTTTCACAATTGTCATGTCAATTACACTTTTACATTTACAGCAATTGAGAATATTAACGATACAGTTCGAGGGGTTTCCCATTGATCCAGCCCATCAGTCCAGCTTGGTGGGGGAACCTTACACTGTGGTCTTTCCCCATTGAGCCTTTGCTGCGGCTGCCCCAAGCTTTTGTGCGTCCCTCAGCACGTAGTCCTGGACCTTGGAATGTGCCAGTCTGCAACATTCGGTGGTGGACAACTCTTTGCGCTGGAAGACCAGCAAGTTTCGGGCAGACCAAAGGGCGTCTTTCACCGAATTGATAGTCCTCCAGCAGCAGTTGATGTTTGTCTCGGTGTGCGTCCCTGGGAACAGCCCGTAGAGCACAGACTCCTGTGTTACAGTGCTGCTTGGGATGAACCTTGACAAAAACCACTGCATCTCTTTCCACACCTGCTTTGCAAAGGCACATTCCAGGAGGAGGTGGGCGACCGTCTCTTCCCCACCACAGCCAACACGGGGGCACTGTGCGGAGGGGGCAAGACTTCAGGTGTGCATGAAGGATCTGACGAGGAGGGCCCTTCTCACCACCAGCCAAGCTACGCCTTGGTGCTTGTTTGAAAGTTCTGGTGATGAGGCATTCCGCCAAATGACTTTGACGGTCTGCTTGGGGAACCATCCGACAGGATCCACCGTTTCCTTTTCCCGTAGGGCCTTGAGGACATTTCGTGCAGACCACTGCCTGATGGACCGGTGGTCAAAGGTGTTTTCCCGCAGAAACTGCTCCACGAAGGATAGATGGTACGGCACGTCCCAACTGCACGGAGCGTTCCGCGGCAATGTGACCAGGCCCATCCTTCGCAACACCGGGGACAGATAGAACCTCAGCACGTAGTGACACTTGGAGTTTGCGTACTGGGGATCTACACACAGCTTGATGCAGCCGCACACGAAGGTGGTCATCAGGATGAGGGCCACGTTGGGTACATTTTTCCCGCCCTTGTCCAGAGATTTGAACATCGTGTCCCTCCGGACCCGGTCCATTTTAGATCCCCAGACGAAGCGGAAAATGGCTCGGGTGACTGCCACGGCGCAGGAGTGGGGTATGGGCCAGACCTGCGCCACGTACAGCAACAACGTGAGGGCCTCGCACCTGATGACCAGGTTCTTACCCACAATGGAGAGAGATCGCTGCCCCCACATGCCCAACTTTTGTCGTACCTTGGCTACTCGCTCCTCCCATGTTTTGGTGCACGCCCCGGCCCTTCGGAACCATATCCCCAGCACCTTCAGGTAATCTGACGTGACGGTGAAGGGGACAAAGGATCGGTCAGCCCAGTTCCCAAAGAACATGGCCTCGCTCTTGCCATGGTTAACTTTGGCTCCCGAGGCCAGTTCGAACTGGTCGCAGATGCTCATCAGTCTGCGCACGGACAGCGGATCCGAGCAGAAAACGGCGACGTCATCCATGTACAGGGAGGTTTTGACCTGAGTGCCTCCGCTGCCTGGGATTGTCACCCCTCTTATGCTCGCATCCTTCCTAATAGACTCAGCAAAGGGTTCAATACAGCAAACAAACAAGACCGGGGACAGAGGACAGCCCTGTCTGACTCCAGATTTGATCGGGAAACTTTCAGATTCCCACCCGTTGATTGAGACTGCGCTACTGATGTTTGTGTAGAGCAGTTTGATCCAATTGCAGATTCCCTCCCCAAACCCCATTTTGGAAAGCACGTCCATCATGTAGGTGTGCGATATCCTGTCAAAAGCCTTCTCCTGGTCCAGGCTGATGAGGCAGGTGTCCACCCTCCTGTCCCGTACGTAGGCGATCGTATCCCTGAGTAGCGCGAGACTATCAGAGATCTTCCTGCCGGGTACAGTACAGGTCTGATCGGGGTGAATCACCAACTCCAGAGCAGACTTGACTCGACTGGCTATGACTTTGGACAGAATCTTGTAATCAACATTAAGCAGTGAGATGGGCCGCCAATTTCTGATTTCTGCCCTCTCCCCCTTCTGCTTGTAAATGAGCGTGATGATGCCTTTTCTCATGGATTCTGACATGCTGCCGGCCAGGAGCATACTCTCGTATACTTCCAGCAGGTCCGGGCCAACCCAGTCCCACAGGGCCGAGTACAACTCGACCGGTAAGCCGTCGCTCCCGGGAGTTTTACTCGTCTCGAAAGGCTCGACGGCATTTGTCAGCTCGTCCAGAGTTAGCGGCTTGTCCAGTCTCTCCCTCCTGCTGTCATCTAAGACCTCTGTGATAGATGACAGGAAGGACTGGGAGGCTCTGCTGTCTGTGGGCTTCGCGTCATACAGCCCAGCACAAAAGGATTTGCTGATCCTTAGTATGTCGGACTGCGAAGACGTTACCGAGCCATCTTCTTCCTTCAGGCTGCTGATAACAGAGCTCTCTCTGTGTACCTTTTGGAAGAAGTAACGCGAGCACGTCTCATCCTGCTCGATGGAGCGGACTCTGGACCGGAAGATGATCTTGGAGGCCTCCTTGGCAAAGAACGAGGCCTGCTGGCTCTTCATCTCTTGGAGGTCCTCCTTGACCTTGACCCCCATTGACTGCAACCGGAGTAGATTTTGCATAATTTTCTGGAGTCGGGACAGTTCCCTCTGTCTCTCTCTCGCCTTCTGAACACCTTTGTGGATGAAGAACCTCTTGATGTTCTCCTTAATCGCTTCCCACCAGTGAACTGGAGACTCAAAGAGGGGTTTCACGGTCCTCCAACCTTTGTAATCCCTTTTGAGTTCCTCAACGTTCTCTGGGGTCAGCAGTGTAGCATTGAGCTTCCACATCCCTCTGCCAACCCGCTGGTCGTCCTGTAAGTGACAGTCGGCCAGTAAGAGGCAGTGGTCGGAGAAGAACACCGGCTTGACGTCGGTGGATCCGACCGTGACAGCACGAGACACAAACAGGAAGTCAATCCTGGAACGGGCAGACCCGTCCGATCTTGACCATGTGTATCTGCGCTGCGCTCTGTCTGCAGGTTTGCTGAAGACGTCGTGCAGTTTGGCATCTTTAACTGTTTCTATTAGGAATCTGGACGTAGCGTCCAGTTTGCTGTCGTCACTGCCGGATCGTCCAGCCGCATCGATGATGCAGTTGAAGTCACCACCTAGGATGACCGGCCTGGACGTCGCCAGCAGCAGTGGGAGCTGCTGGAAGACGGTCAGCCGCTCGCTGCGTTGTACCGGGGCGTACACGTTGATCAACCGGAGCGGAGCGTTGTTGTACATCACGTCTGCTATGAGGAGGCGGCCGCCCACCACCTCCTTAACTTCGGAGATGGTGAAGTTACCTCCCCGCAGCAGAATACCCAGGCTGGAGGAACGGCAGTCATTACCCCCCGACCAGATCGATGGCCCGTGGGACCACCATCGCGACCACTGCCTGTAGGTGCTGAGGTGTGGTATTCCACACTCCTGCAGAAACAGTAGGTCAGCTTTGACCTTGGCAAGGTAATCCAAGGTTGAAACACATCGCGTAGTAGATTTAATGCTACGCACATTAATGGAAGCAATTCTTACACCCATTTTTTACTAAAAATTAGTTGTTGCTTCCCATACCATTTGTCCTCGCTAGTCCCAGTCCTTCGGGATGTTCCTGCATCCCCATCGTGTGCGCAAGCAGTTTCACGTTGGTTGGGCTCAGAAACCCCTCCTGATTTTTCATGCAGGGTTTGTGCCGCTCGGGTGACATCGGGGGGGTCTTGTAGGCAGAGAGGATTGGGTTGTCCTCAGCTGCTTCCATCTGTTCCTCCTCGAAAACATCACAGCTCCCGGTCTCCCGGAGTTCAGGTGCGCCAGACGTGTCTTTGCTCCCGGTGTCCCGGAGCTGAGATGCGTTGGCCACGTCGTTACGTGTGGGGCATTGGGGTTGGGCCACGCCGGGCCCATCACAGCTTCCAGTGCCCGGGGGCTGGGATGCTTTACCATCCATCTCGGAGTTCTGCCGCCTCTTTTGAAGGGGCTGTCGCTCCAGCATTTCCCCGTCCAGTGAAGAGGAGTTGTTGCAGTCTGATTCAGAAGAGAGCCTCCTCTTGCCACTGGTTTGGGTGGTGGCTTTGGGATGTTTTTTCTTTATGGTTTTCCTCTGGACCACTTGCCACTGACCTGTTTGTGTAGATAGGCTGACTGGAGGGGAAGCTATGTTGGATTTGGTGCTTGGCAACGAACAAGGCCAGGTGGCAGATCTCTCGGTGGGAGAGCATTTCGGTGATAGTGATCACAACTCCCTGACCTTTACTATCGTCATGGAGAGGGACAGGAGCAGACGGGATGGGAAAATATTTAATTGGGGGAGGGGGAATTACAATGCTATTAGGCAGGAACTGGGGTGCATAAATTGGGAACAGATGTTCTCAGGGAAATGCACGACAGAAATGTGGAGGTTGTTTAGGGAGCACTTGCTGCGACTGCTGGATAGGTTTGTCCCGATGAGGCAAGGAAGGGATGGTAGGGTGAAGGAACCTTGGATGACAAGAAATGTGGAACAGCTAGTCAAGAGGAAGAAGGAAGCTTACTTAAGGTTGAGGAAGCAAGGATCAGACAGGGCTCTAGAGGGTTACAAGGGAGCCAGGAAGGAACTGAAGAATGGACTTAGGAGAGCTAGAAGGGGACATGAAAAAGTCTTGGCGGGTAGGATTAAGGAAAATCCCAATGCGTTCTACACTCATGTGAGGAACAAGAGGATGGTCAGAGTGAGGGTAGGGCCGATCAAGGATAGTGGAGGGAACTTGTGCCTGGAGTCGGAGGAGGTAGGGGAGGTCCTAAATGAATACTTTGCTTCAGTATTCACTAGTGAGAGGGACCTGGTCGTTTGTGAGGACAGCGTGAAACAGGCTGATATGCTCGAACAGGTTGATGTTAAGAGGGAGGATGTGCTGGAAATTTTGAAAGACATGAGGACAGATAAGTCCCTGGGGCCAGACGGGATATACCCAAGGATATTAAGGGAAGCGAGGGAAGAGATTGCCGCGCCTTTGGCGATGATCTTTGCGTCCTCACTGTCCATTGGAGTAGTACCAGATGATTGGAGGGTGGCAAATGTTATTCCCTTGTTCAAGAAAGGGAATAGGGATAACCCTGGGAATTATAGACCAGTCAGTCTTATGTAGGTAGTGGGAAAATTATTGGAGAGGATTCTGAGAGACAGGATTTATGATTAGTTGGAAAAGCATAGTTTGATTAGAGACAGTCAGCATGGCTTTGTGAGGGGCAGGTCATGCCTCACAAGCCTTATTACATTCTTTGAAGATGTGACAAAACACATTGATGAAGGAAGAGCAGTGGATGTGGTGTATATGGATTTCAGCAAGGCGTTTGATAAGGTTCCCCATGGTAGGCTCATTCAGAAAGTAAGGAGGCATGGGATACAGGGAAAGTTGGCTGTCTGGATACAGAATTGGCTGGCCCATAGAAGACAGAGGGTGGTAGTAGATGGAAAGTATTCAGCCTGGAGCTCGGTGACCAGTGGTGTTCCGCAGGGATCTGTTCTGGGACCTCTGCTCTTTGTGATTTTTATAAATGACTTGGATGAGGAAGTGGAAGTCTGGGTTAGCAAGTTTGCCGATGACACGAAGGTTGCTGGAGTTGTGGATAGTGTGGAAGGCTGTTGTAGGTTGCAACAGGACATTGACAGGATGCAGAGCTGGGCTGAGAAGTGGCAGATGGAGTTCAACCTGGAAAAGTGTGAAGTGATTCATTTTGGAGGGTTGAATTTGAATGCAGAATACAGGCGAAAAGACAGAATTCTTGGTAGTGTGGAGGAACAGAGGGATCTTGGGGCCCATGTCCATAGATCGCTCAAAGTTGCCACCCAAGTTGATAGGGTTGTTAAGAAGGCGTATGGTGTGTTGGCTTTCATTAACAGGGGGATTGAGTTTAAGAGCCGCGAGGTTATGCTGCAGCTCTATAAAGCCCTGGTTAGACCACACTTGGAATATTGTGTTCAGTTCTGGCCGTCTCATTATAGGAAGGATGTGGAAGCTTTAGAGAGGGTGCAGAGGAGATTTATCAGGATGCTGCCTGGACTGGAGGGCATGTCTTACGAAGAAAGATTGAGGGAGCTGGGACTTTTCTCATTGGAACGAAGAAGGATGAGAGGTGACTTGATAGAGGGGTACAAGATGATGAGAGGCATAGATAGAGTGGATAGCCAGAGACTTTTTCCCAGGGTGGAAAGGGCTATCACCAGGGGGCATAATTTTAAGGTGATGGAGGAAGGTTTCGGGGAGATGTCAGAGGTAGGTTCTTCACACAAGAGAGTGGTGGGTGCATGGAATGCACTGCCAGCGGTGGTAGTAGAAGCAGATACATTAGGGACATTTAAGCGTCTCTTGGATAGGTACATGGATGATAGTAGAATGAAGGGTATGTAGGTAGTTTTGATCTTAGAGTAGGTTAAAGGTTCGGCACATCATCGTGGGCCGAAGGGCCTGTACTGTGCTGTACTGTTCTATGTTCTATAACACAGGTGTTGGGAGGCTCAGCCTGGCTACGCAATGTTACAAGGACGCTGAGTGACACCATCGACAACGGGACAGAGAGAAAAACACACAGAAAACTAATAGACTGTGAGGAAGCAAAAGTGAGGAACGGAGAGAGAGAGACAGACAACGAAACTGAGATGGAGAAACAAGGCATTTGTATGATTGTGCTCTCCCTGTTGTGTAACGGTATTTCCTGTTGTGTAAATATATTTTCTGTTGTGTAAAGATGTACCCTGTTGTTGTGTAAAGGTTTTCCCTGTTATTGTTTTATTTTCTGTTGCTGACCGTCTCCTCACTGTGACCATTTGTCCTGGTTTTATTGTGGCCAAAATCACCATCTGGTGGTGGAGAGGAGGCTCTGCAGGAAGGGGTTGACAAAGTGGGAGAGACTCGGCTGGTCCGTGTTTGCAGTTTGTGTTCGTGTGAGCAAAAGTGATTTGTTACTGATTGATGTGTTCACTAGAAGGAAAAAGCTGATTGCAATCGAGCGCGTCTTGCTTTTATGGGGAAACACTTGATGTTTTGAAAGTGAACTGTTTGTGTTACTACCGAACATAAATAGCAGAGAATGGTTTCGATCCATCAACCTCTGGGTTATGGGCCCAGCACGCTTCCGCTGCGCCACTCTGCTAACTACTATTTTAAATTTTAGCTGCCTGTTAGTGAAATATGTTCATTTCCCCAATGTTTTTATAAAAATAGGATTGTCGTCTGAATGCTCAAGAATCCCAGACTCAGCAACACACGTGCTGACGGACTCACCCTCATTGCACAATGACACAAGGACAGTGAGTCACAGCACCGACAATGAGGCAGGCAGAGAAAGACACACAGAAAACCAGGAAGAGATTATCAGGACCCAGAAAGGAACAGACAGAGAAAGACACACAGAAAACCAGGCAGAGACAGCGAGAGACCAATGATTTATGTAATTGTGTTCTCTTTTGTGTAAAGATGTCCCCTGTGTTTTTTAAATATTTTTCCTGCTGTGTAATATGTTCTCTGTTGTGTAACTATATTCACTGTTGTGTAAAGATGTTCTCTGTTATTATGTAAAATGGTTCCCTGTTGGGTAAAGATCTTCTCAGTTGTGTAAATATGATCCATCTTGTGTAAAAGTGTTCCGGGTTGTTTAAATATGTTCCCTGCTCTGTAATGTAGAGCTGAGTCTGCACTAATGGAATTGCTACAGTATCTTCCAGTCTGATACTGTATGAGGGCTGGAATGTGATCCAACGCACAGTCTATACAAATTAAATTGCTATTGTATCTTTTATTTTCACAATCCGGGGGAGTTTTAAACTGAATTCTCAGTTTGTATCTCAGGTTATACTATCTTTCAGATTCTCTCAATCTGATGACGCACTTGAGATTTAGACTTAAGAAAGGATGTACTGGCATTGGACGAGTTCAAAAGAGATTCACTCAGCTGATTCCTGAGATGAAGAGGTTGACTTATCAAGAACGGCTAAACAGGTTATTCATTCGAGTTCAGAAGAATGAGGGGTGATCTTTTTGAAACGAACAAGATTCTGAGGGTGCTTAACAGGGTGAAGAAGGGTCTCTGCCCTGAAACATTAACTCTGCTTCTCTCTTCACAGATGCTGCCAGACCTGCTGAGTATTTCCAGCATTTCTTGTTTTTATTAACAGGGTCGATGTTGAGAAGATGTTTCCACTAGTGGGGGAATCTCAAACTAGGCGACATAGTTACAGAATAAGGGGACACTCATTTAAAACTGAGATGTAAAGGAATTTCTTCTCTCAGAGGGTAGTGAATGTCTGGAATTCTCTACCCCAGACAGTATTGGAGGCTAAATCACTGAAAGTATTTAAAGAGGAAGTAGATAGATTTTTGAAATATTGGAGAGTTGAGGTCCATGAAGAGCTGGCATGAAAGAGGAATTGAGGTCTGGGGCAGATCAGCCCTGATCTTACTGAATGGCAGGGCAGGCTTGAGGGGCTGAATGGCCTACTCCTGCTCCTATTTCTTATGTTATGTTATATCTAATGTATATGTCAGGATGCACTATGGGAATTAATACTGAAACTTATAAACTCATAACGTGTGTAAATATTGGGCTGGTATTTAACTTGAATCTCAGAGTACATTATTGTGGTTAATTCTGTAACTTTGAAAAGGGAACTCTGTGCTATAATGAAAACAAGAAATGCTGGAAATACTCAGCAGGTCAGGCAGCATCTGTATAGAGAGAAGCAGAGTTAACGTTTCAGGTCAGTGACCTTTCATCAGATGTGAAACTGATCAATCCACTGTTACAATAACTCCATCTCTGACTCCCTCCTGACAGTAACTAATCCTTTCACAGAGACTGTGGGTGGTTCTGAAAAGTGCCTTTGGGTTATGAAATGACATTTTTCCACTTTACTTTTTCTGGGAGTTCTGAGCGCTGAGAATGATTCTCACTGACATGTACAGGGCAACAGACCGACTGATTTGGCATAACGGTGTAACTAATGTTTGGGCTAACTCATGGCATCAGGTCAAACATGGGCAAGGAAACCTCCTGCTGATTATCACCTACCACCCCCTCCCAACCACCCCCTCTCCCCGCCCCTCAGCTGATGAGTCAGTACTCCTCTATGTTGATCACCACTTGGAGGGAGCACTGAGGTGGAACAGCGCGCAGAATGTAGTCTGGCTGGGGGATGTCAATGTCCATCACTATGAGTGGCTCGGTAGCACCACTACTGACCATGCTGGCCGAGTCCTAAAGGACATAGCTGCTCGATTGGGTCTGCAGTAGGTGATGAGGGAACTAACAAGAGGGAAAAACATACTTGACCTCATCCTCACCAATCTGCCTGCCGCAGATGCATCTGTCCATGACAGTATTGGTAGGAGTGACCACTGCACAATCCTTGTGGAGATGATGTCCCGTCTTCACATTGAGGATACCCTGCATTGTGTTGTGTGCCACTACCACTGTGCTAAATGGGATAGATTTTGAACAGATCTAGCAATGTATAACTGGGCATCCATGAGGTGCTGTGGACCATTAGCAGCAGCAGAATTGTACTCAACCACAATCTGTCACCTCATGGCCCGGCATATTCCCCCACTCTAACATTACCAACAAGCTGGGGATCAACCCTAATTCAATGAAGAGTGCAGGAGGGCATGCCAGGAGCAGCATCAGGCATACCTTGAAATGAGGCGTCAGCCTGATGAAGCTACAGCCCAGGACTACTTTCATGCCAAACAGCAGAAGCAGCATGTAATAGACAGGGCTAAGTGATCCCACAACCAACGGATCAGATCTACACCCTGCCACATCCAATGATGAATGGTGGTGGACAATTAAACAACCAACAGGAGGAGGTGGCTCCACAAATATCCCCAGCCTCAATGATGGGGGAGCCCAGCACATCAGTGCAAAAGACAAGGATGAAGAATTTGCAACAATCTTCAACCAGAAGTGCCAAGTGGATTATCCATCTCGGCCTCCTTCTGAAAACCCCAGCATCACAGATGCCAGTCTTCAGCCAATTCAGTTCACTCCGGGTGATATCAAGAAACGAATGAAGGCACTGGATACAGCAAAGGCTACGGGCCCTGGCAATATTCCAGCAATAGTACTGAAGACCTGTGCTCCAGAACTTGCTGCACCTCTAGCCAAGCTGTTCCAGTACAGCTACAACACTGGCATCTACTCGGCAATGTGGAAAATTGCCCAGGTATGTCCTGTACACAAATAGCAGGACAAATCCAACCCAGCCAATTGATGCCTCATCAGTCTACTCTCAATCATCAGTATAGTGATGGAAGGTGTCATCGACAGTGCTATCAAGTGGCACTTGCTTTGCAATAACCTGTTCAGTGACACTCAGTTGGGTTCCACCAGGGCCATTCAGCTCCTGATGTCATTACAGCCTTGGTTCAAACAAGGACAAAAGAGCTGAACTCAAGAGGTGAGGTGAGAGTGTCTGCCCTTGACATCAAGGTAGCATTTGACTGAGTATGGCATCAAGGAGCCAGAGCAAAACTGGAGTCAATGGGAATCAAGAGGAAAACACTCCACTGGTTGGAATCGTACCTAGCACAAAGGAAAATGGTTGTGATTGTTGGAGGTCAATCATCTCAGCTCCAGGACATTACTGCTGGAGTTCCTCAGGGTAGTATCCTCGGCTCACCCTTCTTCACTACTTCATCAGTGACCTTCCTTCAATCATAAGGTCAGAAGTGGGGATGTTTGCTGATGATTGCAAAATTCAGCACCATTCGCGACTCCTCAGATACTGAAGCAGTCCATGTAGAAATGCAGCAAGACCTGGACAATATCCAGGCTTGGGCTGATAAGTGGCAAGTAACATTCATGCCACACAAGTACCAGGCAATGACCATCTCCAACAAGAGAGAATCTAACCATCTCCCATTGACATTCAACAGCATTACGATCGCTGAATCCCCCATTATCAACTTCCTAGGGGTTCCCATTGACCAGAAACTGAACTGGAGTAGCCTTATAAATAGTGTGACTACATGAGCTGGTCAGAGGGTAGGAATCATGCGGTGAGTAACTCACCTCCTGACTCCCCAAGCCTGTCCACCATTTACAAGGCACAAGTCTGGAGTGTGATGGAATACTCTCCACTTGCCTGGGTGGGTGCAGCTCCAACAACACTCAAGAAGCTCGACACCATCCAGGACAAAACAACATGCTTGATTGGCACCCCATCCACAACATTCACTCCCTCCACCACTGACGTACAGCGGCAGCAGTGTGTACCATCTACAAGATGCACTGCAACAATGCACCAAGGCTACTCAGGCAGCACCTTCCAAACCTGCATCCTCTATTGCCTAGAAGGACAAGGGCAGCAGATGCATGGGAACACCACCACCTGAAAGTTCTCCTCCAAGCTACACATCATCCTGACTTGGAACTATATCGCCATTCCTTCACTGTCGCTGGGTAAAAATCCTGGAACTCCCTTCCTAATAGCACTGTGGGTGTACCTACCCCACATGGACTGCAGTGGTTCAAGAAGGAAGCTCACCACCACCTTCTCATGGGCAATTAGGGATGGACAATAAAAGCTGGCCTGGCTGGCGACGTCCACATCCCATGAAACAAATAATTAAATACAATAACAGCTCATCTCACTTCCTGGCATTTCTAAATCCCACCAGTCCAACATAAGCTGAACAATTATTGCATGTTGTGATTGACGGTCTGGTCTGTAAACTGCACTGTGTCACAGATTGCTGACATTTGCTAACTGGAAGTGAGAACTGCAAAATCGGGACAGTAGTTCACATAGTCTGTCAGTGTGAAAGAATCAGGCAATGTGAGGTAATAGAATTTGTCTGTAAATGTTACACTCATATTGCTTTATATTTTTATATTGAAAATAAAAGTAATCATTTCGTGAAAATAGTGACATGTTGTCCAAACTTTGGTAGCCAGTTGTTTTTGTCTTGCACTCAGCAGGGCAATCCACAAGAATACCAATTTAAAGGAAAACAACAACTTTCTTCTGTATGAGAATAGAGTGCTGATTGGTTGGCAAGTGAACTCTGATTGGGCGAGGCATTGCCATTCAGAATGCACCAGTTTATGGTAACTGACAGATAACTGCCCAGCTTTGTTTGAAATTTAAACCAGGCAGCTTGACTCTGATTGGTCAGGGCATTGCCCTGAGGAATGAGCCAGTGAATGGCTGTCACTTATTTTGTTTAGCTGAAACTGGCACAATGTGTGTGCATGTTCTTTCTATCTGCAAAGAACAGGGCCCTGTGTATTAATATATGTAGTTTACAGTACACACCAATGCACCACACTGCGAGCCCTACTGACAGTCTTAAATCGGTTGTCAGTGTAATTCTTAGCACACTGAGAATTATTTAGCAAATGTTGTCCTATTGTGGAATCACATCTCATGTTTGATACTGTGTTTTGAGTTTTGCAAGCACGGGTTGGTTGGGTAGGGCCCATTGCGAACAGCGGAAGGGACATGTTATTTGATACAATCCGCCAGTTTTGGGATGTACGGTCTAGAAACCTAGCATCACACTGGGATTGAATTTCATATATCACGTTACTTATTTGTGTGATAGGCAGGACGTCTCTTTTGCTTGACAGCAGCATCCTGTTAGTGGCGAACACCACACTTGTTGCTCCTGCATAGTAACAGCAGGAAACAGCGAGCTTCACCTGTTACTCAAATACTGGGGATAAATTACCCTTCCAGGGTAATTTGAGGAGACTGGGCACTTTTCAGGGCTCAAAATGACGTCCTTCAGCCCATTTATAAGTTTGTGTGATATACAGTGAGAAATGATCTGATCAGTGTAGCCATTGTAATGCAGGATGTCTTTGATTCGCCCTATTTCAGCATCAAGCTTGCATGGTGAGCAAATGGCTCAGCCCTATTTATGAGGTTGTCGATAAGACCAACCTTTTAGCGCGTGGAACTGTAATAATCCCAACGCGTGTATTGACCAGTGATGGTAGGTTTGTGGTAAACCGTGGTAGAGAACCACTTAGCAGATTTCTCAACTCGTACATCAAGGAAAGGGAACTCATTTGACAGCTCCATTCCAAAGGTGAATTTGATTGTAGGATGGAGCCCATGAAGACGTGCAAGGAAGTTATTTCATGCAGCTGCGGATTCAAATATAGCAAACATATCATCTACATATTGGAAATATGCAAGAGGTCGGAGGTTAGGTGTCATTCCCTTAAAAACAGGTTTGTCATGGAATCCAACAAAGATGTTTGTGAGAGCTGGGCCCAGAGGGGATCCCATGGCAACACCAGCGATAAATGGTGTCAATAAAACTGAACTCAACTGTGCAAGTTGCCGAGTTCATAAGTTCAATGAATACGGATTCACACAATGGTGACGGGTCTAGATCACCATGATATAGCACTGCAGTGCAAATATCTATGGCTTCCTGAAGTGGTACATTGGTGAATAGGCTAGCAATGTCAAATGACACATGGACACGGCATTGCTATCGATATGCAAGTCCTGTATGGTCTTCACAAATGTGAAGGAATCCTTCACCGTGTTTGTGGAGAACTTGCTCAAAAACTGGTTGTGACAATTTGCCCAACCATTTGGCAAATTCATTTCAGGATACTATTTACATTACTTCAAATAAAGAAAACACAACAACACAAAGAACTGAGCACAACGCTGAAAGTTTCACAGCAAATAGTCAAATGGGAAAAGGATGAAATACAGGAAGAAAAAGCCTAAAATACTGAAAACACTCAGCTAGTCCGGAAACAACTGTGGAGAAGAGAAGCTCGGGTTAATGGTCCAGTTCTGTGACGCTTCTATAGACCTGAAACATTGCTCCTCCTTTCCTCTCTCCACAGATACTGCTGGAACTGCTGAGCGTTTCCAGAATCTTCTGTTATTATTCAGATAAGATCACAGCTGATCTCCTACATCAACTCCATCTTACCACACTAGCACAGATCCCTTGATTCCCTTAGTATCCAAAAGC
Source organism: Heterodontus francisci (assembly GCF_036365525.1). Taxonomy (NCBI): domain Eukaryota; kingdom Metazoa; phylum Chordata; class Chondrichthyes; order Heterodontiformes; family Heterodontidae; genus Heterodontus; species Heterodontus francisci. The sequence continues at coordinate 22,108,010 of NC_090405.1, forward strand.
CTATCGATCTCTCTCTTGGATATACCCAATAATTGAGCATCCACATCTCTAGAGTCACAGAGAGATACAGCACTGAAAAAGGCCCTTCGGCCCACCGAGTCTGTGCCAACCAACAATCACCCATTTATACTAATGCTACATTCATCCCATATTCCCTACCACATCCCCACCATTCTCCTGCCACCTATCTACACTCGGGGCAATTTACAATGGCCAATTTACCTATCAACCTGCAAGTCTTTGGCTGTGGGAGGAAACCGGAGCACCCGGCGGAAACCCACGGGGTCACAGACAGAACTTGCAAACTCCGCACAGGCAATACCCAGAACGGAACCGAGGTCATTGGAGCTGTGAGGCTGCGGTGCTAACCACTGTGTGCAGAGAATTCCAAAGATTCACAATACTTTGAGTGAAAAGAAATTCTCCTCTTCTCAGTCCTAAATGATTGAGCCATTTATACTGAGACTGGGATCCCGAGTTCTAGATTCCCCAGCCAGAGGAATCATCCTCCCAGCATTTACCCTGTTAAATCCCTTAAGATTTTTAGGTGCCAGTAAGATTACCTCTCACTCTTCTAAATTCTGAGGAATATCTTTTTTTTTATTTCCAAAATATACTTTATTCATAAAAATCTGTAAAAATTACATTGCCAAACAGTTTCAAAACAGCACCAAAAAATACAAACATTGCAAGGGAGATCAGTTTCCTTCAATACTGTCATGAGTTTCTTCACAACCCTTCCATTTCACAATTGTCATGCCAATTACAGTTTTACATTTACAGCAATTGAAAATATCAACGATACAGTTCGAGGGGCTTCCCATGGATCCAGCCCCTCAGTTCAGCTTGGTGGGGGGAGCTTACACAGTGGTCTTTCCTCATTGAGCCTTTGCTGCGGCTGCCCCAAGCTTTCGTGCGTCCCTCAGCACGTAGTCCTGGACATTGGAATGTGCCAGTCTGCAACATTCGGTGGTGGACAACTCTTTGCGCTGGAAGACCAGCAAGTTTCGGGCAGACCAAAGGGCGTCTTTCACCGAATTGATAGTCCTCCAGCAGCAGTTGATGTTTGTCTCGGTGTGCGTCCCTGGGAACAGCCCATAGAGCGCAGACTCCTGTGTTACAGAGCTGCTTGGGATGAACCTCGAAAAAAACCACTGGATCTCTTTCCACACCTGCTTTGCGAAGACACATTCCAGGAGGAGGTGGGTGACCCTCTCTTCCCCACCACAGCCACCACGGGGGCATTGTGCGGAGGGGGCGAGACGTCGGGTGTGCATGAAGGATCTGATGGGGAGGGCCCTTCTCACCACCAGCCAAGCTACATCTTGGTGCTTGTTTAAAAGTTCTGGTGATGAGGCATTCCGCCAAATGACTTTGACAGTCTGCTCGGGGAACCATCCGAGAGGATCCACTGTCTCCTTTTCCCGTAGGGCCTTGAGGACATTCCATGCAGACCACTGCCTGATGGACCGGTGGTCAAAGGTGTTTTCCTGCAGAAACTGCTCCACGAATGATAGGTGGTACGGCACCGCCCAACTGCATGGAGCGTTCCGCGGCAATGTGACCAGGCCCATCCTTCACAACACCGGGGACAGATAGAACCTCAGCACATAGTGACAGTTGGAGTTTGCGTACTGGAGGTCTACACACAGCTTGATGCAGCCGCACACGAAGGTGGTCATCAGGATGAGGGCCACGTTGGGTACATTTTTCCCGCCCTTGTCCAGAGATTTGAACATCGTGTCCCTCCGGACCCGGTCCATTTTAGATCTCCAGATGAAGCGGAAAATGACTCGGGTGACTGCCACAGCGCAGGAGTGGGGTATGGGCCAGACCTGCGCCATGTACAGCAACAACGTGAGTGCCTCGCACCTGATGACCAGGTTCTTACCCACAATGGAGAGAGATCGCTGCCCCTCCCTTCCGAACCATATCCCCAGCACCTTCAGGTAGTCTGACCTGACGGTGAAGGGGACAAAGGATCGGTCAGCCCAGTTCCCAAAGAACATGGCCTCGCTCTTGCCGTGGTTAACTTTGGCTCCCGAGGCCAGTTCGAACTGGTCGCAGATGCTCATCAGTCTGCGCACGGACAGCGGATCCGAGCAGAAGATGGCGACATCATCCATGTACAGGGAGGTTTTGACCTGAGTGCCTCCGCTGCCTGGGATTGTCAACCCTCTTATGCTCGCATCCTTCCAAATAGACTCAGCAAAGGGTTCAATACAGCAAACAAACAAGACCGGGGAGAGAGGACAGCCCTGTCTGACTCCAGATTTGATCGGGAAACTTTCCGATTCCCACCCGTTGATTGAGACTGCGCTACTGATGTTTGTGTTGAGCAGTTTGATCCAATTGCAGATTCCCTCCCCAAACCCCATTTTGGAAAGCACATCCATCATGTAGGTGTGCGATATCCTGTCAAAAGCCTTCTCCTGGTCCAGGCTGATGAGGCAGGTGTCCACCCTCCTGTCCCGTATGTAGGCGATCGTATCCCTGAGTAGCACGAGACTATCAGAGATCTTCCTGCCGGGTACAGTACAGGTCTGATCGGGGTGAATCACCAACTCCAGAGCAGACTTGACTTGACTGGCTATGACTTTGGACAGAATCTTGTAATCAACATTAAGCAGTGAGATGGGCCGCCAATTGCTGATTTCTGCCCTCTCCCCCTTCCGCTTGTAAATGAGGGTGATGATGCCTTTCCTCATGGATTCTGACATGCTGCCGGCCAGGAGCATACTCTCGTATACTTCCAGCAGGTCCGGGCCGACCCAGTCCCACAGGGCCGAGTACGAGGAATATCGGCCTTGTCGACTCAATTTCTTCTCATCGGACAATTCCCTCATCCCAGGAAGCAATCGAGTGACACTTTGTTACACTTCAAGGCAAGAATGTCCTTCGTTAGGTGAGGGGAACCAAAACTGTAACAGTGCTCCAGGTGTGATCTCACCAAGGCTCTGTCTAATTGTAGTCAAACTTCTTTGTTCTTATAAAAACTCTTCACAATGTTGAACACAACTATTAACTGCCCCATTTACATCTCTGCTCTAAGAAGAAGGACCCCAGCTTCACACACCCCAGTCCCCTATTCTTTCCACATTAGCTGAATTCCTGCATCTCTGATACCATTCTAGTAAATCTCCTCTGCACCCTCTCTGAGGCCTTGACATTCCTGCTAAAGTGTGGAACATGGAATTAGACACAATGCTCGAGCTGAGGCCTATAACCAGTGAGATTTATAAAGGTTCAGCCTCAATTCCTTGTCTGTGTCCCGTACTCCCATTTCTGGTTTCTAACTCAATGTCGGCTCTGAGCTGTTGAAACTGCCTGAAGAAACATTTCCACCCAACAAAGCGCTCGGAATGTGAGAAGGGACAAAGTGAGTGACCAAGTACATCAACTCCAAGTAAAACTCCACCATGTAGTGAAAACACTCGAAACACAACGGCTCTTTTAAGAGCCACCCACAATCTCTCTAAAAAAGCTGCACCAACATCTCTCTAGAATTGGTTTATTTAATTGGTTTTAATTTTAAGTAACTCTCTGGAACTTTCTCACTGTCTATGTTTTCTGTTTCAATCTGGTATGGAGATTCTGGGAAGATGAGTTTCACTGCCTGGGAGGATCTTTGTGGTTTTCCTGCAGAATGCAGCATCAGTGAAGTGGTCACCTGCACTGAGCAGGTCAAGCGCAAGATGTAACCATGTGGTGTCTGCTCTGAAACGGCAGGGCCGCACTCCCTGTGGATTCGGCAGTCAAAAAACTCGACCATTTCTCTCAAAAACAAAACAAAGTCTCTTTTCAGAGTCACCCACCGCCTCATAGGGACAGCAGTGACCTGGGAACGGGAGCTGGGGTGTGTTTTATGCCGGAAATAACAGTTAATGATTTATGTTGTGCTCTCGTTATATTCCAATCTCTGAATTGAGCCTTTCCACTGCACCAGGGTTATGGGGAGAGTTTTCATCGTTTCTTTTCTAAACGTACAGACGATGTTATAAAGTTGCTGATTTACCCAGATGGTGGATTCTCCCCTCACAGTGAAAAGTAACATCACACCTTCACATCTGCCCATTGTTTTATAATTGAATAATTAGTCAAATGGAATTATTTGTGATGTTATTTCCCCCGAGACGGTGTTTCCTGCAGTGAAACTGATCAGTTTCAGCTCAGTCATTCAGGGACCTGGAATTCCTGCAGTTTGAACCCGCTGTAACCCCAGCCCACTTCTGATTGGTCACCCTCTTCTCATTAAGTCAGTGACAGCACATGAGGAGGCCATTCACCCCATCAAGTCCATGTCGGGTTTCCAATCTGTTCAGTCCCCGACTCGATCCCCAAAGCCCTGCATAATCCCTTTGGGTCAAAATGACTGTGGCAGGACTCGAACCTGCAATCTTCTGATAGCATCATGAAATACACTGAAGTCAAACGCCTTATCCATTAGGCCAACGGCCATTGGATAAAATGAACGATCCAATCGGAGAACCTCGAAGCACAAAATACAGCAAATCATTGGCTGAACCTGTCAACCTGGCAGAATATTTGAATTCGTGAAAGCCGCCAATTTCACTGTGGAAAAGAAGTGATCAACTGGAAAAGTACATAAAAATCTATTTTCCCATCATGATTTAAAAAAAAGCTTTTAAAACACAATTCTGCTTTTACCGACTCAAATTGCTGGCGCTATTTTATGAACAGCTTTATTTTGCCAATTTTTGTCAACTTCTTATCCGTAACTGACAGTAAAAGACTCCGTTCAGCAATCTTTCACACGACAAATAACTCAAACTCGGTGTGGAAGTAATAAATTACAGACTATTGGTAATTCCCCTTCACACAGGCTTCAGGGGGACAGTGAGAAGCCACTGAAATAGTTGCTTCATCCTTTTAAAAGGTTCCCATTCTGTCCTGTTACTGACATGTTGGAATCAGATTTGTATTTAACAAGTTATTTCTGTGAAAACAAAATCCTCAACGGACCAGCTGGGAATCTGGGAATCACTGTAGTAAAATAAAAGGCTTTTGATTGAGAAGACGGGACCTTCTCACCAGCAGCCGGGTTACATTCCCCTCACATCCTTACACAGTGAGCTGCTCTCTCCCTCGAGAAATAGACAGCAGCAGTTGGAAGTTCAGTAAAAGGATCGGTTCATTGAGACAAGTTTCTGACTGACAGGTGGTGCTGAATATTAATACAAGAAGGTCCTGGAATGGGAAACAAGTGTCCAGAGTGGGGTCTGAAATCAGGACAGGGAAATGGCCAGCACTGACACAGATCATTTCATTATTACATTGATATCTGACTGTCTATAAGGAGAAGCGAGTTAAACGCATGATGGTGAAAGGAATGGAAGATGACGCTGGTTGTTCTAAGATGAAGAGGGATAGACAGAGGTGTGGGTACAGCAGACTTCAGACAGTAATCAGCCCTTTCTGATACTGTGGGTGGATCTGAAAAGAGCCTTTGGGTATTTGATAAGATCCTGGCAGATTTACTTGGTTTTGGTGCCCGGAGCGCTGGTTTTCTTGGGCAGCAGCACGGCCTGGATATTCGGCAGCACCCCGCCCTCAGTGTCCTGGAATCAAAAGCAAGTGTCCAGAGTGGGACCTGAAATCAGGATAGGGAAAAAAGCTCTTTGTTTAAAAACCCTCAAATAGCTACCTTGTAATCGGTCAGGTTACTAATGTTTTAGTTAGTGTAATTTATAATAATTACTAATTCGAAAGTGCTGTTTGGACAGAGTGGAAAGCTGTGAGTTGATGTGTGAGGGACTTCACTGACTAGGGGAAGGAGGTGCTGTTTGGTCTTTTCTTTTCTGCCTTTTCAACCTCCATGGTACAGGGGAAGAAGCTGATTGGTGAGTAACTGGTAAATAATTCTACTTATTACATTTATTACACGAGCAACAATTAGTTTGTAAAGCTAAGTAATGACAGGGCAGCTCGGCCAAGTGGAATGTGCCTCCTGTGGTATGTGGGAAGTCATGGATGCACCATGTGTCCTTGACAAACACATCTGCAGGAAGTGTCACCAGCTGCAGAAGCTTGAGCTCCAGGTTTCAGAACTCGAGCAGCAACTGGAGTCAGTGTTGTGCATCCGCAAGGCAGAGAACTACGTGGATAGGACTTTTCAGCAGGTTGTCACCTCGGAGTTGAAGAGAGCACAGGCTGAGAGGGATTGGGAGTTTGCCAGACAGACAAGAAGGTCAAGGCAGGTAGTGCAGGAGTCCCTGGAGGGCATCCCACTTTCTAACTGGTATTCAGTTCTGAGTACTGATGGGAGAGAGGGTTCCTCTGGAGAGTGCAGTGAGAGTCATGACCAGAACTCCATGCGTGGCTCAGCTGTGCAGGGAGGGAGTAGAAAATACAAGAGAGCAATACTGGTAGGGGATTGTATAGTTAGGGGAACAGATAGGTATTTCAGTGCTCGCAAACCAGGTTTCCTCCTTGGTGCAAGGATCATGGATATCACTGGCTACAGAGCATTCTGGAGGGCAAGGATGCACAGCCAGAGGTCGTGGTCCACATTGGTACCAACGATATAGGAAGAAAGAGGGACGAGATCCTTCAGGCTGAGTTTAGGGAGTTAGGAAAGAGATTAACAAACAGGACCTCAAAGGTAGTAATCTCCAAATTCCTCCCAAGGCCACATGCTAGTGAGTATAGAAATAGGAGAATACACCAGATGAATGCATGGCTGGAGAGATGGTGCAGGAGGGAGGGCTTCCGATTTCTGGGGCATTGGGACCAGTTCTGGGGAAGGTAGGACCTATATAAGTCGAACGGTCTACACCTGAACAGGACCAGGATGAATATCCTTGCAGGTGCTGTTGGGGATTGTTTAAACTAATTTGGCAGCTTGTTGGGAACCTGAGGGCAGTTTCAGACAGGGCAATTTCAGGGCAGGGAACGGGAGGCAGAAAATTAGCGAATGACTCTGAAAGGCAGAAGAAGCAAAGTTTAAAAAGTGTGCAGCAGAGGAATTTGGCAGTGTTAAAGGATATTTATTTATTTAAAGAGGCAACTTGATTGAAACATATCAGATCCTGAGGAGTCTTGACAGGGTGGATGTGGAAAGGATGTTTCCCCTTGTGGGAGAATCTGGAATTAGGAGTCACTGTTAAAAAATAAGGGGTCACCCATTTAAGACAGAGATGAGGAGAATTTTTTTCCCTCAGAGGGTGGTGAGTTTTTGGAACTCTCTTCCTCAATAGGCGGTGGAAGCAGAGACTTTGAATATTTTTAAGGCAGAGGGACATCGATTCTTGATAAGCAAAGGGGTGAAAGGTTATCGGGGGTAGGCGGGAATGTGGAGTAATCAGTTCAGCCGTGAACTTATTGAATGGGGAAGCAGGGTCTAGGGGTCGAATGGCCTACTCCTGCTCCTAATTTTTATACTTGTATGTATATTCATATAGTAAATAAAGCTGATGAGCTGAGGGCACAGATAGACACATAGAACAATACAGCACAGGAACAGGCCATTCGGCCCTCCAAGCCTGTGCTGATAAAGTAACATCACACTTTTTATTTTTATTTAGAGATACAGCACTGAAACAGGCCCTTTGGCCCACTGAGTCTGTGCTGACCAACAACCACCCATTTATACTAAGCCTACAGTAATCCCATATTCCCTACCACCTACTTACACTAGGTGCAATTTACAATGGCCAATTTACCTATCAACCTGCAAGTCTTTGGCTGTGGGAGGAAACCGGAGCACCCGACGAAAACCCACAGGGAGAACTTGCAAACTCCACACAGGCAGTACCCAGAATCGAACCCGGGTTCCTCGAGCTGTGGTGCTAACCACTGCGCCATTGTGCCCACACATGGTAACACAATATCATTGCAATAAGGGAAACTTGGCTTCAAGAGGGCAAGAATGGCAGCTCAACATCTCTGGATATAGAGTTTTCATGTGGCATAGGGATAAAAAAGGTGGGAGTGTAGCATTATTAGTTAAGGAAGGCATACAGCTTTGAGGAGGGATTATATGCTGAATGAATCATCAAATGAGGCCATATGGGTGGAGCTCAGAAATAAAAAAGGGGCAGCCACACTACTAGGAGTGTACTGTAGACCCCCAAATAGTGAGAGAGAGATAGAAGAAGAAATATGTAGGCAAATTTCTGAGTGCAAAACTATAGGGAAATAATAGTTAGGGATTTCAACTATCCCAATATCAAGTGGGATACAAACAGTGTGAAGGGCACAGAGGGCACAAAATTCCTGAACTGCATTCAAGAGAACTTTAATAGCCAGCACATCACAAGTCCAATGAGAGGGGGCACAATTCTAGAGCGAGTCTTCAGTAATGAAGCTGGGCAAGTAGCAGTGGGTGACCATTTTGGAGATAGCATTTTTTTATTCATTCATGGGATTTTGGGCGTCGCCGGCCAGGTCAGCATTTATTACTCATCCCTAATTGCCCTTGGGAAGGTGGTGGTGAGCTGCCTTCTTGAACCGCTGCAGTCCATTTGGGGTAGGTGCACCCACAGTGCTATTCAGAATGGAGTTCCAGGATTTTGACCCAGTGACAGTGAAGGATCAGCGATATAGTTCCAAGTCAGGATGGTGTGTGTCCTGGTGGGGAACTTGCAGGTGGTGGCGTTCCCATGCATTTTCTGCCCTTGTACTTCTAGTTGGCAGAGGTCACAGGTTTGGAAGGTGCTGTTCAAGGAGCCTTGGTGCATTGCTGCAGTGCATCTTGTAGATGGTACACACTGCTGCCACTGTGCGTCGGTGGTGGAGGGAGTGAATGTTTGTAGATGGGGTGCCAATCAAGTGGGCTGCTTTGTCCTGGATGGTGTTGAGCTTCTTGAGTGTTGTTGGAGCTGCACCTATCCAGGCAAGTGGAGACTATTCCAACACACTCCTGACTTGTGCCTTGTAGATGGTGGACAGGCTTTGGGGAGTCAGGAGGTGAGTTACTCGCCTCAGGATTCCTAGCCTCTGACCTGCTCTTGTAGCCACGGTATTTATATGGCTACTCCAGTTCAGCTTCTGGTCAATGGTGCCCCTAGGATGTTGATAGTGGGGGATTCAGCAATGGTAATGCAATTGAATGTCAAGGGGAGTTAGTTCGATTCTCTCTTGTTGGTGATGGTCAATGCCTGGCACTTGTGCGGCCCGAATGTTACTTGCCGCTTATCAGCCCAATCCTGGATATTGTCCATGTCTTGCTGCATTTCTACACAGAAATGCTTCAGTATCTGAGGAGTCATGAATGGTGCTGAACATTGTGCAATCATCAGCGAACATCCCCACTTCTGACCTTCTGATTGAAGGAAGGTCATTGATGAAGCAGCTGAAGATGGTTGGGCTGAGGACATTACCCTGAGGAGCGCCTGCAGTGATGTCCTGGAGCTCAGATGATTGACCTCCAACAACCACAACCATCTTCCTTTGCGCTAGGTATGACTTCAGCCAGTGGAGGGTTTTCCCATTGACCTCAGTTTTGCTCGGGCTCCTTGATGCCATACTCGGTCAAATACTGCCTTGATGTCAAAGGCAATCACTCACACCTCACCTCTTTTGTCCATGTTTGAACCAAGGCTGTCATGAGGTCAGGAGCTGAGTGGCCCTGGCAGAACCCAAACTGAGTGTCACTGAGGCAGGTTATTGCTAAGCAAGTGCCGCTTGATGGCACCTTCCATCATTTTACTGATGATTGAGAGTAGACTTATGGGGCCTAAAGTGATGGAAGGTGTCATCAACATTGCCATCAAGCAGCACTAGCAGATATGTCCTTTAGGATTCGGCCAGTAGAGATGCTCCCGAGCCACTCTTGGTGATGGACATTGAAGTCCCCCACCCAGAGTACATTCTGTGCTCTTGCCACCCTCAGTGCTTCCTCCAAGTGCTGTTCAACATGGAGGAGTACTGACTCATCAGCTGAGGGAGGGCAGTAGGTGATAATCAGCAGGAGGTTTCCTTGTCCATTGTTTGATCTGATGCCATGAGACCTCATGGGGTCCAGAGTCGATGTTGAGGACTTCCAGGGCAATTCCCTCTCTACTGTACCGACACCTCTGGTGAGTCTGTCCTGCCCGTGGGACAGGACATACCTAGGGATGGTGATGGCAGTGTCTGCGACATTGCCTGTAAGGTATGATTCTGTGAGTATGACTACGTCAGGCTGTTGCTCTCCCAACTTAACACAAGCCACCAGATGTTACGAAGGAGGACTTTGCAGGGTCGACAGCGCTGGGTTTGCCATTGTCATTTCTGGTGCCCAGGTCGACGCCGGGTGGTCCGTCTGCTTTCATTCCTTTTTATTGACTTCATAGACCTCATTTCCCGGCGGAGCAGCAGGAGAAGGTAGCGACTCTTCGGTGGGTAAGTGAAGGCACCAGGAGCTGTGTTTTAAAAGTTGTACTTACTGTTTTCCTTGTGTTCAAGTTACTTTTGGCGCGGGAGGAACCGGAAGCTGGACGGCAGCAAGGACTCCTGGGTAGGTATTTTCTTTAAAGGTGCGGAGCTCCGTGGACTCGGCCTCATTTCCCGGCGGAGCAGCAGGAGAAGGTAGCGACTCTTCGGTGGGTAAGTGAAGGCACCAGGAGCTGTGTTTTAAAAGTTGTACTTACTGTTTTCCTTGTGTTCAAGTTACTTTTGGCGCGGGAGGAACCGGAAGCTGGACGGCAGCAAGGACTCCTGGGTAGGTATTTTCTTTAAAGGTGCGGAGCTCCGTGGACTCGGCCTCATTTCCCGGCGGAGCAGCAGGAGAAGGTAGCGACTCTTCGGTGGGTAAGTGAAGGCACCAGGAGCTGTGTTTTAAAAGTTGTACTTACTGTTTTCCTTGTGTTCAAGTTACTTTTGGCGCGGGAGGAACCGGAAGCTGGACGGCAGCAAGGACTCCTGGGTAGGTATTTTCTTTAAAGGTGCGGAGCTCCGTGGACTCGGCCTCATTTCCCGGCGGAGCAGCAGGAGAAGGTAGCGACTCTTCGGTGGGTAAGTGAAGGCACCAGGAGCTGTGTTTTAAAAGTTGTACTTACTGTTTTCCTTGTGTTCAAGTTACTTTTGGCGCGGGAGGAACCGGAAGCTGGACGGCAGCAAGGACTCCTGGGTAGGTATTTTCTTTAAAGGTGCGGAGCTCCGTGGACTCGGCCTCATTTCCCGGCGGAGCAGCAGGAGAAGGTAGCGACTCTTCGGTGGGTAAGTGAAGGCACCAGGAGCTGTGTTTTAAAAGTTGTACTTACTGTTTTCCTTGTGTTCAAGTTACTTTTGGCGCGGGAGGAACCGGAAGCTGGACGGCAGCAAGGACTCCTGGGTAGGTATTTTCTTTAAAGGTGCGGAGCTCCGTGGACTCGGCCTCATTTCCCGGCGGAGCAGCAGGAGAAGGTAGCGACTCTTCGGTGGGTAAGTGAAGGCACCAGGAGCTGTGTTTTAAAAGTTGTACTTACTGTTTTCCTTGTGTTCAAGTTACTTTTGGCGCGGGAGGAACCGGAAGCTGGACGGCAGCAAGGACTCCTGGGTAGGTATTTTCTTTAAAGGTGCGGAGCTCCGTGGACTCGGCCTCATTTCCCGGCGGAGCAGCAGGAGAAGGTAGCGACTCTTCGGTGGGTAAGTGAAGGCACCAGGAGCTGTGTTTTAAAAGTTGTACTTACTGTTTTCCTTGTGTTCAAGTTACTTTTGGCGCGGGAGGAACCGGAAGCTGGACGGCAGCAAGGACTCCTGGGTAGGTATTTTCTTTAAAGGTGCGGAGCTCCGGGGGAAGATGGGACCTGTTCAAACAGGACGGGCTGCATCTGAACCAGAGGGGCACCAATATCCTGGGAGGGAGGTTTGCTAGTACTGTTCGGGAGGGTTTAAACTAGTTTGGGAGGGGGATGGGAACCGGACTTGTAGTCCAGGGACCAGTGGGTCCACTCAGAAAGACAAAGAGTGTAGTGAGGTATTGGGGAAGGTAGCACTGTCGCAGAGGACAGATGGGCACGGAGAAGGGTTGAAGTGCGTATACTTCAACGCAAGAAGCATCAGGAATAAGGTGAGTGAATTGAAGGCGTGGATGGGCACTTGGGACTACGATGTTGTGGCCATCACTGAAACGTGGATAGGTGAGGGGGAGGAATGGTTCTTGGAGGTACCTGGTTATAGATGTTTTCATAAGATTAGGAATGGTGGTAAAAGAGGTGGGGGGGTGGCATTGTTAGTTAGAAATAGTGTAACAACTGCTGAAAGAATTTTCGAGGAGGATCTGCCGACTGAGGCACTGTGGGTTGAGGTCAGGAACAGGAAAGGAGCAGTCACCTTGATGGGAGTTTTCTATCGGCCCCCCAATAGCAGCAGGGAGGTGGAAGAGCAGATTGGGAAACAGATTTTGGAAAGGAGCAGAAGTCACAGGGTAGTAATTATGGGGGATTTCAACTTCCCAAATATTGATTGGCAACTCTTTAGATCGAATAGTTTGGATGGGGTAGTGTTTGTGCAGTATGTCCAGGAAGCTTTTCTGACTCAGTATGTAGACTGCCCGACCAGAGGGGAGGCAATATTGGATTTGGTACTAGGTAATGAACCAGGGCAAGTGATAGAGCTGTTGGTGGGCGAGCACTTTGGAGATAGTGATCACAATTCTGTAGCATTCACTGTGGTAATGGAGAGGGATAGGTATGTGCAACAGGGCAAGGTTTACAATTGGGGGAAGGGTAGATATGATGCTGTCAGGCAGGAACTGAGGAGCATAAGTTGGGAGCATATGCTGGCAGGGAAGGGCACGGTCGAAATGTGGAACTTTTTCAAGGAGCAGATAGTAGGGGCCATTGATAAGCATGTCCCTGTCAGACAGGGAAGGGATGGTCATGTGAGGGAACCGTGGTTGACAAGAGAGGTTGAGAGTCTTGTTAGGAAGAAGAAGGATGCGTATATAAGGTTGAGGAAAAAGGGCACAGGCATAGCTCTGGAGGGATACAAGATGGCCAGGAAGGATCTGAAGAAAGGGATTAGGAGAGCTAAGAGAGGGCATGAAAAATGCTTGGCGGGTAGGATAAAAGAAAACCCCAAGGCCTTTTACGCGTATGTCAGAAATATGAGGATGACTAGGGGGACCGTAGGTCCGGTCAAGGACAATAGCGGGAGACTGTGTGTTGAGCCGGAAGAGATAAGTGAGGTTTTGAATGAGTACTTCTCTTCGGTATTTACGAATGAGAAGGGGTGTATTACTGAAGAGGACGGTGTGAAACAGACTGGTAAGCTCGAGGAAGTGCTCGTTAGGAGGGAAGATGTGTTGGGGTTTTTGAATAACTTGAAGATAGACAAGTCTCCCGGGCCTGACGGGGTATATCCAAGGATGTTATGGGAAGCAAGGGATGAAATTGCAGAGCCGCTGGCAATGATCTTTTCATCTTCTCTGTTGACGGGGGTGGTACCAGGTGATTGGAGGGTGGCAAATGTTGTGCACCTGTTCAAGAAAGGGAATAGGAACAACCCTGGGAATTACAGGCCAGTTAGTCTTACTTCGGTGGTAGGCAAGTTGATGGAAAAGGTGCTGAGGGATAGGATTTCTGAGCATCTGGAAAGACACTGCTTGATTCGGGACAGTCAGCACAGTTTTGTGAGGGGTAGGTCTTGCCTCACAAGCCTGATTGAATTCTTTGAGCAGGTGACCAAGCAAGTGGATGAGGGTAAACCAGTGGATGTGGTGTACATGGATTTTAGTAAGGCATTTGATAAGGTCCCCCATGGTAGACTTATGGAGAAAGTCAGGAGGCATGGGATAGTGGGGAATGTGGCCAGTTGGATTAAGAATTGGCTAACTGATAGAAGGCAGAGAGTGGTCTTAGATGGTAAATACTCAGCCTGGAGCCCAGTTACCAGTGGCGTGCCACAGGGATCAGTTCTGGGTCCTCTCCTGTTTGTGATTTTTATTAACGACTTGGATGAGGAAGTCGAAGGGTGGGTCAGTAAATTTGCAGATGATACAAAGGTTGGTGGAGTTGTGGATACCGAGGAGGGCTATTGTCGTCTGCAAAGGGACTTGGATAGGTTGCAGTGCTGGGCTGAAAAGTGGCAGATGGAGTTTAACCCTGAAAAGTGTGAGGTCGTCCATTTTGGAAGGACAAACACGAATGCAAAATACTGGGTTAACGGTAGGGTTCTTGGGCATGTGGAGGAGCAGAGAGACCTTGGGGTCTATGTGCATAGATCGTTGAAAGTTGCAACTCAAGTGGATAGGGCTGTGAAGAAGGCATATGGGGTGTTAGCGTTCATTAGCAGAGGGATTGAATTTAAGAGCCGTGAGGTGATGATGCAGCTGTACAGGACCTTGGTAAGGCCTCATTTGGAGTACTGTGTGCAGTTCTGGTCGCCTCATTTTAGGAAGGATGTGGAAGCCTTGGAGAGGGTGCAGAGGAGATTTACCAGGATGTTGCCTGGAATGGAGAATAAGTCTTACGAGGAAAGGCTGAACATTCTAGGCCTCTTCTCATTAGAACGGAGAAGGATGAGGGGTGACATGATAGAGGTTTATAAGATGATCAGGGGAATAGATAGGGTAGACAGTCAGAAACTTTTTCCCCGGGTGGAGCAAAGCGTTACAAGGGGTCATAAATTTAAGGTGAAGGGTGGGAGATATAAGGGGGATGTCAGGGGAAGGTTCTTTACCCAGAGAGTGGTCGGGGCATGGAATGCCTTGCCTGGGGAAGTTGTTGAGTCAGAAACTTTAGGGACTTTCAAACGGCTTTTAGATAGGTATATGGATAAAGGAGAATGATGGGGTATAGATTAAATTGTCCTTGACAGAGGACAAAGGATCGGCACAACATCGTGGGCCGAAGGGCCTGTTCTGTGCTGTATTTTCTATGTTCTATGTTCTATAGTGTTTAGTTTCAACTGAGTGGCTCGCTCGGCCATTTCAGAGGGCATGTAAGAGTCAACCACATTGCTGTGGGTCTGCAGTCGCATGCAGGCCAGACAAGAACAACAGATTTCCTTCCCTAAAGGGCATTAGTAAACCAGATGGGTTTTTACAACCATCGACAATGGTTTCATGGCCATCATTAGACTTGCTTTTTAATTGCAGATTTATTATTTGGATTTAAATTTCAATGGTGGGATTTGAACCCACGTCCCCTGAGCAATACCCTAGGTGTCTGGGTTACTAATCCACTGACAAGTCCACTGACAAGACCACTACGCCACCACCACCCCTAGTGACCATACTGCAATTAGTTTTGGCATAATCATGTAAAAGGACAAAGATACAACAGAAGTAAAAGTTCTAAATTGGGGGAAGGCAAATTTTACAAAACTGAGAGGTGACTTGGTGGATGTGGACTGGATACAACTACTTGAAGGAAACCCCAAAGATGTTCTATCAGTACATTAAGAGCAAGAGGATAACTAAGGAAAGGGTACGGCCGATCAGAGATGTACAAGGGAACGTATGAGTGGATGCAGAAGATGTGTGTGGGGTTCTTAATGAGTTTTTGTCTCTGCCTTCACAAAGGAGAGGGATGATGCAGACAAAGAAGAGGAGTGTGAAATATTAGATAAGATAAGCATAATGAGAGTGGAAGTACTAGAGAGTCTGACATCCTTCAAAATGAATAAATCACCAGGGCCGGATGATTTGCATCTGAGGTTGTTACAGGAAGCCAGGGAGGAAATAGTGGATGCGCTGAGGATCATCTTCAAATCCTCACTGGATATGGGGGAGGTGCCGGAGGATTGGAGGTCTGCGAACGTTGTACTATTATTTAAAAAGGATGTGAGGGATAGGCCAAATAATTATAGGCCGGTCAGTCTGGCCTCGGTGGTGGGTAAATTATTAGAATCAATTCTGAGGGACAGGATAAACTGCCACTTAGAAAGGCACGGATTAATCAGGGATAGTCAGCATGGATTTGTTAAGGGAAGGTCATGTCTCACTAACTTGATTGAGTTTTTTGAGGAAGTAACAAGAAACATTGATGAGGATAGTGTGGTGGATGTGGTCTACATGGATTTTAGTAAGGTCCCACATGGCAGACTGGTCAGTAAAATGAAAGCCCATGGAATACAGAGGAATGTGGCAGGTTGGATCCAAAATTGACTCAGTGACAGGAAACAAAGGATAGTTATCGACGGATGTTTTTGCGAATGGAAAGCAGTTTTCAGTGGCATTCCACAGGGCTCAGTGTTGGGTCCCTTGCTGTTTGTGGTATATATTAATGATTTGGAATTAAATGTGGGAGGTATGATTGGGAAATTTGCTGATGACACAAAAATTGGCCGTGTAATTGATAGTGAGGAGGATAGCTGTAGACTTCAGAATGATATGAATGGATCGGTTGAGTGGGCGGAAAAATGGCAAATGGAATTCAATCTGGAGAAGTGTGAGGGAATGCATTTGGGGAGGGCAAACAAAGCAAGGGAATACACAATAAACGGGAAGATATTGAGAGGGGTAGAAGAAGTGAGAGACTTTGGAGTGCATGTCCACAGGTCCTTGAAAGTGGCAGGACAGGTAGATAGAGTGGTGAAGAAGGCATATAGAATGCTTTCCTTTATTGGCCAAGGTATAGAATAGAAAAGCAGGGATGTAGTGCTAGAACTGTATAAAATGGCGGTTGGGCCACAGCTGGAGTATTGCGTACAGTTCTGGTCATCACATTACAGAAAGGACATAATTGCTCTGGAGAGAGTACAGAGGAGATTTACAAGAACGTTGCCAGGGCTTGAAAGTTGCAGCTATGAGCAAATATTGGAGCGGCTCGGGTTGTTTTCCTTAGAACAGAGGAGTCTGAGGGGTGACTTGAATGAGGTGTACAAAATTATGAGGCGCCCAGACAGAGTGGACAGTAAGGACCTGTTTCCCCTGGTGGGGAGGTCAGTTACCAGGGGGCACAGATTTAAGGTGATTGGTAGAAGGATTAGAGGGGACATGAGGGGAAACGTTTTTACCCAGAGGGTGGTGGGTGCCTGGAATTCGCTGACAGGAATGGTGGTGGAGGCAGAAGCCCTCAACTCATTTAAAAATACCTGGACATGCACCTGAAGTGCTGTAACCTGCAAGTCTACGGATCAGGTGCTGGAAGGTGGGAATAGATTGGGTGGCTAGTTTTTTCGGCCAGAGCAAACGCGATGGGCTGAATGGGCTCCTTCTGTGCCCTAATTTTTCTATGATTCTATGGAAATTGCCAGCACTGACACAGATCATTTCATTAGTACATTGATATTGGACTGACTAGAAAAGATCGGATGTCCACCAAAGCTACTAAGTATCATCACCTCATTCCATGACAATATGAAAGGCACAATTCAACATGGTGGCTCCTCATCAGAGCCCTTTCCTATCCTGAGTGGTGTGAAACAGGGCTGTGTTCTCGCACCCACACTTTTTGGGATTTTCTTCTCCCTGCTGCTTTCACATGCGTTCAAATCCTCTGAAGAAGGAATTTTCCTCCACACAAGATCAGGGGGCAGGTTGTTCAACCTTGCCCGTCTAAGAGCGAAGTCCAAAGTACGGAAAGTCCTCATCAGAGAACTCCTCTTTGCTGACGATGCTGCTTTAACATCTCACACTGAAGAATGCCTGCAGAGTCTCATCGACAGGTTTGCGTCTGCCTGCAATGAATTTGGCCTAACCATCAGCCTCAAGAAAACGAACATCATGGGGCAGGATGTCAGAAATGCTCCATCCATCAATATTGGCGACCACGCTCTGGAAGTGGTTCAAGAGTTCACCTACCTAGGCTCAACTATCACCAGTAACCTGTCTCTAGATGCAGAAATCAACAAGCGCCTGGGTAAGGCTTCCACTGCTATGTCCAGACTGGCCAAGAGAGTGTGGGAAAATGGCGCACTGACACGGAACACAAAAGTCCGAGTGTATCAGGCCTGTGTCCTCAGTACCTTGCTCTACGGCAGCGAGGCCTGGACAACGTATGCCAGCCAAGAGCGACGTCTCAATTCATTCCATCTTCGCTGCCTTCGGAGAATACTTGGCATCAGGTGGCAGGACTATATCTCCAACACAGAAGTCCTTGAAGCGGCCAACACCCCCAGCTTATACACACTACTGAGTCAGCGGCGCTTGAGATGGCTTGGCCATGTGAGCCGCATGGAAGATGGCAGGATCCCCAAAGACACATTGTACAGCGAGCTCGCCACTGGTATCAGACCCACCGGCCGTCCATGTCTCCGTTATAAAGACGTCTGCAAACGTGACATGAAATCGTGTGACATTGATCACAAGTCGTGGGAGTCAGTTGCCAGCATTCGCCAGAGCTGGCGGGCAGCCATAAAGACAGGGCTAAATTGTGGCGAGTCGAAGAGACTTAGTAGTTGGCAGGAAAAAAGACAGAGGCGCAAGGGGAGAGCCAACTGTGCAACAGCCCCAACAAACAAATTTCTCTGCAGCACCTGTGGAAGAGCCTGTCACTCCAGAATTGGCCTTTATAGCCACTCCAGGCGCTGCTTCACAAACCACTGACCACCTCCAGGCGCGTATCCATTGTCTCTCGAGATAAGGAGGCCCAAAAGAAGTGTAAATGGGTGGTTGGTGGTCAGCACAGACTCGGTGGGCCAAAGGGCCTGTTTTAGTGCTGTATCTCTCCATGACTCTATGACATTCCAAAAAGTGTGAAAGAAAATCAGTTTTCTTTAATAGAGGAGTGAGTTGCCTCACAACCCTTCCATTCCATTTTACCTGCCATGTACATTTTACAGCAAAACCATATTTGGTGTATACAGCCCGATGGGTTTCCCATGGGTCCAGTTCCTTAGTTCACTATGGCGGGAGGACCTTACACAATGGTCTTTCCCCATTGAGCCTTTGCAGCGGCTACCCCAAGCTTTAGTGCATCCCTCAGCACGTAGTCCTGGACCTTGGAATGTGCCAGTCTGCAACACTCGGTCGTGGACAACTTTTTGCGCTGGAAGACCAGCAAGTTTAGGGCAGACCAAAGAGTGTCTTTCACCGAATTGATGGTCCTCCAGCAGCAGTTGATGTTTGTCTCGGTGTGCGTCCCTGGGAACAGCCCGTAGAGCACAGACTCCTGTGTTACAGAGCTGCTTGGGATGAACCTCGACAAAAACCACTGCATCTCTTTCCACACCTGCTTTGCAAAGACACATTCCAGAAGGAGGTGGGCAACTGTCTCTTCCCCACCTACTCAGCAGAGATGACATCTGTTATTGAAGCAAAAAGCAGAACCGACCTGATGCACAACATCAAACCAGCAGCCAGAACATTATATGACTTGAAATTAGCCAAGGCAGTTGTGCAAAAGACAGTCAGACACTGCGCAAATAAACACTGGACAAAATCACAAATGTAACAATGCTTTCAAAAGCAAATCTCCCGAGTATGCTCACACTCGTCAAGCAGGGGTGACTTTGCTGGCTCAGGCACGTTTGCAGGATGGAAGATGACACATTCCCAAGGGTATTCTGTATGGGGAGGTCGCCAGAGACAGACGACCAGTTGGATGCCCAAAGCCCCACTTCAAGGATGCCTGCAAGCAGGACATGAAGGCCCGAAACATCGATTTTCACACATGGGAGACACTGGCCAACAACAGAGGGAAATGGTGATATTACCCCTGGACTGGTGTGTGCGTCACCATGACGATCAGTGACTACAGCAGCTTGACAGCAGGTGCCAACATGGAAAACAGCGACACCTGATAATCCCACCTCACATGTGCCACTTGTGGAAGAACCTGCCTCTCACAGATTGACCTCTTCAGCTATCGGACAAAGTGCACCATGGGAAACTATCCCATCACCAATGGATTTGCTGCAAGTCCATCATCTCACGTAGAAGGAAGGATGACGACGACGACATCTCCAACCAGGGCGGCCCATCGTGCCTGTGGCAGCTCTTTCATTTCCTTTCAACTATTTATCGAAATTCCCTTTTCAACCTTACGATTGAGTCTCCTTCCACCATCCTCTCAGGCAATACATTCCAGACCAAAAACAACAACAACTTGTGTGTAAATTTATAGAGCACCTTTAACGTAATACAGCGTCCCATGGCACTTCACAGGAGTGTCGGAAAGCAAATTTGGACCCCAAGCCACACAAGGCCGTATTAGAGCAGATGGCCAAAAGCTTGGTCACAGAAGTAGGCTTCCATGAGTGTTTTAAAGGAGGGAAGAGAGGTCGAGAGGCAGTGAGTTCAGGGAGGGAAATCTCAGGCTTCGGGCCTGGACAGCTGATGTCACAGCTGCCAGCGGTGGAGCGATAAAAATCAGCGATGCTCAAAAGACCAGAATTGGAGCAGCGCAGGAATCTCGGGGGGAGTGAACCAAATAAAATCCGGCCCTTTGTATCCCCCTCACAGTTTACATTCCCACCGAGCTTTTTATTATCAATCAATTTCCCTCTTGCAGTTCTATTTCACACCAAGAGATGTCAGTCTCATGCCATTTCACAGCAAGCTGCATACAAGCTACTTTACTGCCAGTCTAATACTGTGTTGAGTGGACAAGGATGTGTGTGGTGTGCAGTGTGTGGTAGGCAGCAAGCTTGGACTCAAACCAAAGAAGCTGCATCACTCCAAGCGGAAGGGCCGCCTGCACATCAACACTAGCAGAATCTGGAACACAGGAGTCTGTGCTCTACGGGCTGTTCCCAGGGACGCACACCGAGACAAACATCAACTGCTGCTGGAGGACTATCAATTCGGTGAAAGACGCCCTTTGGTCTGCCCGAAACTTGCTGGTCTTCCAGCGCAAAGAGTTGTCCACCACTGAATGTTGCAGACTGGCATATTCCAAGGTCCAGGACTACGTGCTGAGGGACGCACTAAAGTTTGGGGCAGCTGCAGCAAAGGCTCAATGGGGAAAGACCACAGTGTAAGATTCCCCCACCAAGCTGGACTGAGGGGCTGGATCCATGGGAAACCCCTCGAACTGTATCGTTAATATTCTGAATTGTTGTAAATGTAAAACTGTAATTGACATGACAATTGAGAAACGGAAGGGTTGGGAAGAAACTCATGACAGTATTGAAGGAAACTGATCTCCCTTGCAATGTTTGTATTTTTTGGTGCTGTTTGGAAACTGTTTGGCAATGTAATTTTTACAGATTTTTATGAATAAAGTATATTTTGGAAATAAAATAAAAAAAACACTAGCAGAATTTCTTATCCACAGCTGTTACGTAAGTTTCTAAATTCACTTGATAAAGTCCTTCAAAACACTCCTACAGGGGATGCAGAGACCAAGTGGGCCCACATCAGAGATGCCATCTTTGACTCAGCTATGATCACCTATGGCAAACGTGTGAAGCAGAATGCAGACTGGTTTCAATCACACTTTGAAGAGCTGGAACCTGTCATAGCCGCTAAGCGCATTGCACTGTTGAACTACAAGAAAGCCCCCAGCGAGTTAACATCCGTAGCTCTTAAAGCAGCCAGAAGCGCTGCACAAAGAACAGCCAGGCACTGTGTAAATGACTACTGGCAACACCTATGCAGTCATATTCAGCTGGCCTCTGACACCGGAAACATCCGAGGAATGTATGATGGCATTAAGAGAGCTTTTGGGCCAACCATCAAGAAGATCGCCCCCCTCAAATCTAAATCAGGGGACATAATCACTGACCAACGGAAGTCAATGGACTGCTGGGTGGAGCACTACTTAGAACTGTACTCCAGGGAAAATATTGTCACTGAGACCGCCCTCAATGCAGCCCAGTCTCTGACAGTCATGGATGAGCTGGACGTACAGCCAACAAAATCGGAACTCAGTGATGCCATTCATTCTCTAGCCAGCAGAAAAGCACCTGGGAAGCACAGCATTACCCTGAAATAATCAAGAGTACCAAGCCTGCTATACTTCCAGCACTCTACGAACTGCTTTGCCTGTGCTGGGACGAGGGAGCAGTACCACAGGACATGCGCGATGGCAATATCATCACCCTCTATCAGAACAAGGGTGACCGTGGTGACTGCAACAATTCCCGTGGAATCTCCCTGTTCAGGATAGTGGGGAAAGTCTTCACTCGAGTCGCTTTAAACAGGCTCCAGAAGCTGGCTGAGTGTGTCTACCCTGAGGCACAGTGTAGCTTTCGAGCAGAGAGATCCAACATTGACATGCTGTTCTCCCTTTCCCAGCTACAGGAGAAATGCCGTGAACAACAGATGCCCCTCAATGTTGCTTTCATAGATCTCACCAAAGCCTTTGACCTCGTCAGCAGACATGGTCTCTTCAGACTACTAGAAAAGATTGGATGTCCACCAAAGCTACTAAGTATCATCACCTCATTCCATGACAATATGAAAGGCACAATTTAGCATAAGGGCACCTCATCAGACCCCTTTCCTATCCTGAGTGGCATGAAACAGGGCTGTGTTCTCACACCTACATTGTTTGGGATCTTCTTCTCCCTGCTGCTCTCACATACGTTCAACCCTTCAGAAGAAGGAATTTTCCTCCACACAAGATCAGGGGGCAGGTTGCCCGTCTAAAAGCGAAGACCAAAGTACGGAAAGTCCTCATCAGGGAACTCCTCTTTGCTGACGATGCTGCTTTAACATCTCACACTGAAGAGTGGCTGCAGAGTCTCATCGACAGGTTTGCGGCTGCCTGCAACGAATATGGCCCAACCATCAGCCTCAAGAAAAAGAACATCATGGGACAGGACGTCAGAAATGCTCCATCCATCAATATCGGTGACCACGCTCTGGAAGTGGTTCAAGAGTTCACCTACCTAGGCTCAACTATCACCAGTAACCTGTCTCTCGATGCAGAAATCAACAAGTGCATGGGAAAGGCTTCCACTGCTATGTCCAGACTGGCCAAGAGAGTGTGGGAAAATGGCGCACTGACACGGAACACAAAAGTCCAAGTGTATCAAGCCTGTGACTAAGTACCTTGCTCTACGGCAGCGAGGCCTGGACAACGTATGTCAGCCAAGAGCGACGTCTCAATTCATTCCATCTTCGCAGCCTCCGGAGAATCCTTGGCATCAGGTGGCAGGACCGTATCTCCAACACATCCCCAGCATATACACCCTACTGAGCCAGTGGCACTTGAGATGGCTTGGCCATGTGAGCCACATGGAAGATGGCAGGATCCCCAAGGACACATTGTACAGCGAGCTCATCACTGGTATCAGACCCACCGGCCGTCCATGTCTCCGCTTAAAAGACGTCTGCAAACGCGATATGAAGTCCTGTGACATTGATCACAAGTCGTGGGAGTCAGTTGCCAGTGATCGCCAGAGCTGGCGGGCAGCCATAAAGGTGGGGCTAAAGTGTGGCGAGTCGAAGAGACTTCGCAGTTGGCAGATAAAAAGACAGAAGCGCAAGGGGAGAGCCAACTGTGTAACAGCCCTGACAACCAATTTTATCTGCAGCACCTGTGGAAGAGTCTATCACTCTAGAATTGGCCTTTATAGCCACTCCAGGCGCTGCTTCACAAACCACTGACCACCTCCAGGTGCTTACCCATTGTCTCTCGAGACAAGGAGGCCAAAGAAGAAGATTCTTCCACCTCTCTGAGATTTGCCTACATATTTTCTCCTCTATCTCTTCCTGTCTGTTTAGAGGCCTGTAGGACACTCCCAGCCAAGTGATTGTCCCCTTTTTGTTTTTAAGTTCTACCCATATGGCCTCATTTGAGGAATTTCTAAGATATCATCCTTCCTTACTGCAGTAATTGACTCCTTGATCAACAGTGCAATGCCACCTCCTCTTTTACCCCCTCACCTGTCTTGCCTGTAGATTCTGTACCCTGGAATACTGAGCTGCCAGTCCAGCCCCTCCCTCAATCATGTCTCTGTGATAGGAATAAGATCATAATCCCATGTGCTAATCATCGCCCTCAATTCATCTGCCTTATTAGTAAGACTCCTTGCATTAAAATAGATGCAATCCAGCCTTGTATTTTTCACTTGTGCTGAAACAGGTCTATATTTGCTCTGCCTTCCAGACTGACTCAGTTTCTCTTTTAAATTTGACTGTGTTTAACCCCCTACTGTACCTCCACTCTGTATCCGACCCCCCTGCCAAATTAGTTTAAACCCCCCCTACCACCCAAAACAACACTAGCAAACCTCTCAGCAAGTATGTTGGTCCCGTTCCAGTTCAGGTGCAACCCGTCCAACTTGTACAGGTAGGTCCCACCTTTGCCAGAAACAGACCCAGTGGTCGAGGAAACTAAGGCCCTCCCTCCTGCACCATATCCTCAGCCATGCATTCATCTGCTCTACCCTCTTATTCCAATACTCATTAGCATGTGGCATTGGGAGTAATCCAGAGATTACAACCTTTGAGGTCCTGCTTTTTAATCTGCTATCTAGCTCCCTAAATTCTGGTTGCAGGACCTCATCCCTCTTTCTACCTATGTCATTGGTGCCAATGTGTACCATGACCTCTGACTGTTCACCCTCCCCCTTGTCCTGCAGACACTCTGTGACATCCTTGACCCTCGCACCAGGGAGGCAACATACCATCCTGGAGTCACGTTTGCAGCCACAGAAATGCATGTGGCATTGGGAGTAATCCAGAGATTACAACCTTTGAGGTCCTGCTTTTTAATCTGCTATCTAGCTCCCTAAATTCTGGTTGCAGGACCTCATCCCTCTTTCTACCTATGTCATTGGTGCCAATGTGTACCATGACCTCTGACTGTTCACCCTCCCCCTTGTCCTGCAGCCACTCTGTGACATCCTTGACCCTAGCACCAGGGAGGCAACATACCATCCTGGAGTCACGTTTGCAGCCACAGAAATGCCTATCTGTACCTCTTACGATAGAATCCCCTATCACTATAGATCTTCTACTCCTTTTCCGCCCCTCCTGTGCAGCTGATCCACCTGTGGTGCCACAGACTTGGTTCTTGCTGCATTCCCCTGAGAAGCTATCTCCTCCAACTGTATTCAAAGTAGAAAATCTGTTAGAAAGGGAGATGGATCCAAGGGACTCCTTCACTACCTGCCTAGTTCTTCTACTCTGCCTGGTGGTCACCCATTCCCTTTCTACTTGAGCAGTCTTTACCTGCGGTGTGACCACCTCCCTATACGTGCTATCCATGATGATCTCAGCCTCGCGGATGCTCCACAGTATCTCCAGCCGCCGCTCCAGATCTCAAACGTGGATTTCGAGTAGCTGCAGCTGGAGACACTTCCTGCACACGTGTTCGCCCTGGACACTGGAAGTGTCCCTGACTTCCCACATTGCACAGGAGGATCACTCCACATTGCTGAGCTGCCCTGCCATGACTTACCCTTAATTTATCCCCTTAAATTACTCAAAAATTAAATTATTTACACTAGGGACCTTGATTCTCCCCCAAAAAACACGACCTCCTTTATTGGAAAAACTGTAGACCTTTCCCTTTACTTTTAGTTACTGACCCAGCTATTTAGAGTAACTCCCGAACAGCAGATACTAACAAACCAATCACCTTGCAGCCTTCCTGTGACATCACTGCTCACTTTGTTTTCAAACTCCGGCGTGCCTGGACTGCTCTCCGCTCCTCTCCCGGAAGGTGAGTGACTAGGCCGCGATCCTCAGGCTCAATTTATCGGCTCCACTGTCGGTGTTCTCCCCACAGGTCCGCTCCTCTCCCGGAAGGTGAGTGACTGGGCCACGATCCTCGGGCTCAATTTATCGGCTCCGCTCTCGGTGTTCTCCCCTCAGGTCCAGTCCTCTCCCGGAAGGTGAGTGACTGGGCCGCGATCCTTGTGCTCAATTTATTGGTTCTGCACTTGGCGTTCTCCCCACAGGTCCACTCCTCTCTGCTCCACTCCCGGAAGGAAAGTAAGTCTGGTATCTGTGACGGACAATGAGGAGAAACACAATATAAGGAGAGAGTGAAATACATTTTACTCTTTAGACGATATTATTTATTATATTTCAGCTGTTTCTTGTTTTACAAATATTTTGGCGGGCTTTTCAAATTTGTGAATGGGTTTCAGCTCTGACAATTTGCTGCTGTCAATCTCCA
The DNA here is from genome assembly GCF_036365525.1 of Heterodontus francisci. NCBI lineage: Eukaryota > Metazoa > Chordata > Chondrichthyes > Heterodontiformes > Heterodontidae > Heterodontus > Heterodontus francisci. Next base: position 22,133,896 of record NC_090405.1, read on the forward strand.
CCCCATTTTCTCATTGCTCTTTGATGATCGGCGAAATAGCAACTACCTGATTGGTGACAGGAACCAGCCAATGAGATTCAGCAGACAGTAACCAATCAGAAGTAGCCGGACTGTATTCCTCCAGAAGGTAAAGCAGGGAAGTGCGGGAGGAATTCCTCACTCTTTGTGAAAGTATTTGTGAGATTGTGGAAATGTCTGGAAGAGGAGCAGGGGAGAGACCATGATCCTGTCTCAGGTAGGTTTTTGAGTAAAATGGCTGTAACCAATTCTGTAACTTCAGGCCAGGGAGTGTGTAACATCGTTCGGGTGGTAGTGAAGGATAAGGAAGGAGATGCACCGGTTGATCGTACCTTCTTCATTGAGAAAATCCTTATTGATTGCTGTGGATTCCAAGCTGTAAACATCTTCTGCCTGCAGGACTTCCCCAGCTGTGGATATTTTGACGTGACGTCCAAGAACATGGCGGATGCATCAAGTTCCTGAAGGTGTTCAAGGAGAAGGGAAACCAGGCGCCGCTGTCGATCCTCACAGTGGAGCCGCTCTTCACACTGCCATCGCAATGTGACTGGGTGGTGAGAAGCCACCTCTACAACCCCCATGTTCCTGTCGTGGATGAACTCACCTTCCTCACCAGGTATGTTGAGGTGGCCGGCGGCAGCACTGATGTCAAGGACCCATTTGGGAATTGGACCAGCTAGCGGCAGGTCAAGGTGACCTTGAAGGTCGATGCCAACGGAGCCATCATCCATCCTCTCTCCAGCTTCGCTTTCGGGGGAAGTCGAGGCTTCATGGTCGATGCGGAGCAGCCCAGTGTTTGTCGTACCTGCGGCAAATCTGGTCACGTGGCAGCTAACTGCAGCACAGTCGTCTGCAAGAACTGCAAGAAGGAAGGCCATCACACCAAGGACAGTAAACAGAGTAAGTACTGCAACCTGTGAGGTGGGGCAGGCCACCTCTACAAAACCTGCCCAAACGCTGCCTCAGTTATGCACAGGCAGCAAGGACCAAGGAAAGGCTGGGTTAAGGAATGGTGAACACGTCTGGTGCTGGGAGGGAAACAAGCAATCCTCCCCACAGCGATGAAAGTCTATCTGAGAAAGAGAAGAAAGAGGAGGCAGCTGTAACCAGCGACCCAACACCTACTCCGTGCCTGGAAACTCCTCCTCGACAGACAGAATTAATGGAGGAGGAGGCAGCAGATGGACAAACAGGTCAGTGGCAGGTGGTACAAAGGAAGAACACAAAGAAAAAAGCTCCAAAAAAAGAACAGGTCACCACCCAAACCAGTGGCAAGAGGAGGCTACTGTCTGAGACAGACTACAGCAGCTCCTCCTCACTGGACGAGGAAGGGCCGGAACGATGGCACCTCCAAAAGAAGCAGCAGAACTCAAAGGAGCTGGAAGATAAAGCCCCCCAGCTCCGGGGCACTGGAAGCTGTGACGAGCCCAGCGCACCCCTAACCAAAAGCATGGAACCCAAGGAGATGCTCAGTGCACCCCAGCTCCGGGAGACCGAGAGCAGCGAAGTATCCTGCGCACTCCAGCTCCAGCTCCGGGAAGTCAGGAACAGTGATGTCTTCGAGGAGGGACCGAGGGGAAAGACACCAACAGCAGAGGACAACCCAACCCTTGCTGCCTACAAGACCCGCCCCTCACCCGTCGATGTCACCCCAGTGGAACAAAACCCTCATGAATAACCATGAGGGGTTTCTGGGCTCAACGAATGTGAAACAGCTTGCGTACACTATGGGTATGCAGGAACATACTCAAGGACTGGGACTAGCAAGGACACCTGGTGTGGGAAGCAACACCCAACTTTATAGTGGATATAAAGATTGCTTCAATTAACATGCATTGTGTTAAATCCACCACGTGATGTGTTTCAACCTTGGATGACTTTGCAAAGGTCAAAGCCGGCGTACTGTTTCGTCAGGAGTGTGGAATCCTGCACCGCAGCACTTACAGGCAATGGTCACGATGGTGATCCCATGGGTCATCGATCTGGTCCAGGGGAAATGATTCCTGTTCCTCCGGCCTGGGTATTCTGCTGCGGGAAGGCAACTTAACCATCTCTGAAGTTAAGATGCTGGTGGGCGGTCGCCTTCTCGTAGCAGATGTAATGTCCAACAATGCTCTGCTCCAGTTAAGCAACGTATATGCCCCGGTTCAATACAGTGAGCGGCTGACCATCCTCCAGCAACTCACACTGCTGCTGGCGACATCCAGGCTGGTCATTCTTGGAGGTGACTTCAACTGCATCATTGATGCAGCTGGACGATCTGGCAGTGACGACAGAACACTGGACGCTCCGCACAGATTCTTAAATGAAACAGTAAAAAATGCCAAACTGCACAATGTCTTTAGCAAACCTGCAGACAGAGAGCAGCGTAGATACACCTGGTCAAGATCGGACGGGTCTGCCCGTTCCAGGATTGACTTCCTGTATGTGTCCCCTGCTTTCACGGTCAGATCCACCGACGTCAAGCCGGTGTTCTTCTCCGACCACTGCCTCTTACTGGTTGACTGTCACTTACAGGATGACCAGCGGGTTAGCAAGGGGACATGGAAGCTCAATGCTACACTGTTAACCTCAGAGAACATTGTGGAACTCAAAAGAGATTGAAAAAGTTGGAGAACAGTGAGACCCTCTTTGAGTATCCGGTGAACTGGTGGGAAGTGATCAAGGAGAACATCAAGAGGTTCTTTATCTCCAAAGGTGTTCAGAGGGTGAGAGAGACAGAGGGAAATGTCCCGACTCCAGAAAAGAATGCAAAATCTGCTCTGGCTGCAGTCGATGGGGGTCGAGGTCAAGGAGGATCGCCAAGAGGTGAAGAGCCAGCAGGCCTCGCTCTTTGCCACAGAGGCCTCCAAGATCGTCTTCCAGTCCAGAGTCCGCTCCATTGAGCAGGATGAGACGTGCTCGCGTTTCTTCTTCCAAAAGGTACACAGAGAGAGCTCTGTGATCAGCAGCCTGAAGGAAGAGGATGGCTCGGTCACAACTTCGCAGTCCGACATACTAAGGATCAGCAAATCCTTGAATGCTGGGCTGTAAGACGTGAAGTCTATGGACAGCACGTCCTCCCAGTCCTTCCTGTCATCTATCACAGAGGTCTTAGATGACAGCATGCAGGAGAATCTGGACAAACCGCTAACTCTGGACAAGCTGACAAAGGCCATCAAGTCTTTTGAGACGAAGAAAACTTCCGGAAGCGACGGCTTACCAGTTGAGTTGTATTCGGCCCTGTGGTACTGGGTCAGCCCAGACCTGCTGGAAGTATACGAGAGTATGCTCCTGGCCGGCAGCATGTCAGAATCCATGAGGAAAGGCATCATCACCCTCATCTACAAGCAGAAGGGGGAGAGGGCAGAAAACAGAAATTGGCGGCCCATCTCACTGCTTAATGTAGACTACAAGGTTCTGTCCAAAGTCATCACCAGTCGAGTCAAGTCTGCTCTGGAGTTGGTGATTCACCCTGATCAGACCTGTACTGTACCCAGCAGGAAGATCTCTGATAGTGTCGTGCTACTCAGGGATACGATCACCAATGTACGGGTCAGGAGGGTGGACACCTGCCTCATCAGCCTGGACCAGGAGAAGGCTTTTGACAGGATATCGCACACATACATGATGGACGTGCTTTCCATAATGGGGTTTGGGGAGGGAATCTGCAATTGGATCAAACTGCTCTACACAAACATCAGTAGTACAGTCCAAAAAATTGGGTGGGAATCAGAAAGTTTCCAATCAAATCTGGAGTCAGACAGGGCTGTCATCTTTCCCCTGCCTTGTGTGTTTGCTGTATCGAACCCTTTGCTGAGTCTATTTGGAAGGATGCGGGCATAAGAGGGGTGACAATCCCAGGCAGTGGAGTCACTCAGGTCAAAGCCTCCCTGTACATGGATGATGTTGCTGTCGTCTGATCGGATCCGCTGTCCATTCACAGACTGATGAGCATCTGCGACCAGTTCGAACTGGATTCGGGAGCCAATGTTAACCATGGCAAGAGCGAGGCCATGTTCCTTGGAAACTGGGCTGACCGATCCTTTGTCCCCTTCACCGTCAGGTCAGACTACCTGAAGGTGCTGGGGATATGGTTTGTAAGGGCCGGGACGTGCACCAAAACCTGGGAGGAGCGAGTAGCCAGGGTACAACATAAACTGAGCAAGTGGGAGCAGCGATCTCTCTCTATTATGGGTAAGAACCTGGTCATCCGGTGCAAGGTGCTCACGTTGTTGCTGTAAGTGGCACAGGTCTGGCCCATACCCCACTCCTGTGCTGTGGCGATCACCCGAGACATTTCCCGCTTTATCTGAAGACGCAAAATGGACAGGGTCCGGAGGGACACGATGTTCAAACCTCTGGATAAAGGCGAAAAAAATGTACTCAACATCGCCCTCAACCTGATGGCCGCCTTAGTATGTGGCTGCATCAAGCTGTGCGTAGAGCCCCAGTATGCAAACACCAAGTGTCACTACGTGTTGAGGTTCTATCTGACCCCGGTGTTGTGAAGGATGGATCTGTCCAGTTGGACTGTGCGTTCGTGGAAATGTTTGTGTGGAAAAACACATTTAACCACCAATCCATCAGGCAGTGGTCTGCACGGAATGTCCTCAAGTATATTTTTGGAAAAGAAAAGTCTGGAAGAGGAAAGACCGGCGGGAAAGCTCGGTCCAAGGCCAAGTCTTGCTCCTCCCGGGCTGGACTGCTGTTCCCGGTGGGCCGTGTTCACAGGCTCCTGAGAAAGGGCAACTATGCTGAGCGTGTGGGTGCCGGAGTCCCGGTCTATCTGGCTGCTGTGCTCGAGTATCTGACCGCTGAAATCCTCGAGTTGGCCAGTAACGCAGCCCAGGACAACAAGAAGACCCGCAACATCCTCAGACACCTACAGCTGGCTGTCCAGAATGACGAGGAGCTCACCAAGCTGCTGGGTGGGGTGACCATCACTCCGGGCTGGGTGCTGCCTAATATCTAGGGCATTCTGCTGCCCAAGAAAACCAGCGCTCCGGGCACCAAAACCAAGGCAATCTGCCAGGATTTTATCAAATACCCAAAGGTTCTTTTCAGAGCTACCCACAGTATCATTCTTGTAAATCTCCTCTGTACTCTCTACACAACAATTATGTCCTTTCTGTAATGTGATGACCAGAACTGTACGCAATACTCCAGCTGTGGCCAAACCACCGTTTTAAACAGTTCTCGCATTACATCCCTGCTTTTGTTGACCAAGAAAGGAAAGCATTCCATATGCCTTCTTCACCACTCTATCTACCTATCCTGTCACTTTCAGGGACCTGTGGACATGCACTCCAAAGTCTCTCACTTCTTCTACCCATCTCAATATCTTCCCGTTTATTGTGTATTCCCTTGCTTTGTTTGCCCTCCCCAAATGCATTACCTCACACTTCTCCAGATTGAATTCCATTTGCCACTTTTCCGCCCACTCAATTAATCCATTCATATAATTCTTAAGTCTACAGCCATCCTCCTCACTATCAATTACACGGCCAATTTTTGTGTCATCAGCAAATTTCCCAATCATACCTCCCACATTTAATTCCAAATAATTAATTTTTTTTTAAAGAGATACAGCACTGAAACAGGCCCTTCGGCCCACCGAGTCTGTGCCGACCATCAACCATCCATGTTATACTAATCCTACACTAATTCCATATCCCTACCACATCCCCACCTGTCCCTATATTTCTCTACCACCTACCTATACCAGGGACAATTTATAATGGCCAATTAACCTATCAACCAGCAAGTCTTTGGCATGTGGGAGGAAACTGGAGCACCCAGAGGAAACCCATGCAGACACAGGGAGAACTTGCATACTCCACACAGGCAGTACCCAGAATTGAACCCGGGTCGCTGGAGCTATATTTCACACTCCTCTTCTTTTGCTACAATGTCTGCATCATCCCTCTCCTTTGTGAAGGCAGAGACAAAAAACTCATTCAGAACCCCGCCCACATCTTCTGGATACACACAGAAGTTCCCTTGTACATCTCTGATAGGTCATACCCTTTCCTTAGTTATCCTCTTGCTCTTAATGGACTGAGAAAACATCCTTGGGGTTTCCTTCAAGTAGTTGTATCCTGTCCACATCCACCAAATCACCTCTCAGTTTTGTAAAATTTGCCTTCCCCCAATTTCGAACTTTTACTTTTCGAGCTGCCCTGCCATTACTTAGCTTTACAAACTCATTATTGCTCGTGTAATAAGTGTAATAAGTAGAATAATTTACCAGTTACTCACCGATCAGCTTCTTCCCCTGTATCATGGAGGCTGAAAAGGCAGAAGAGAAGAGACCAAAGAGCACCTCCTTCCCCGAGTCAGTGAAGTCCCTCACACATCAACTCACAGCTTTACACTCTGTCCAAACAGCACTTTCTAATTAGTAATTATTCATAAATTACACTAACTAAAACATTAGTAACCTGACCAATTACAAGGTAGCTATTTGAGGGTTTTTAAACAAAGAGCTTTTTTCCCTCTCCCAAAGGCTCTTTTCAGATCCACCCACAATATCTGAAAGGGCTGATTACTGTCTGAAGTCTGCTGTACCCACACCTCTGTCTATCCCTCTTCATCTAGAACAACCAGCGTCATCTTCCATTCCTTTCACCATCATGTGTTTAACTCGCTTCTCCTTATAGACAGTCAGATATCAATGTAATAATGAAATGATCTGTGTCAGTGCTGGCCATTTCCCTGTCCTGATTTCGGACCCCACTCTGGACACTTGTTTCCCATTCCAGAACCTTCTTGTATTAATATTCAGCACCACCTGTCACTCAGAAACTTGTCTCAATGAACCAATCCTTTTACTGAACTTCCAACTGCTGCTGTCTATTTCTCGAGGGAAAGAGCTGCTCACTGTGTAAGGATGTGAGGGGAATGTAACCCGGCTGCTGGTGAGAAGGTCCCGTCTTCTCAATCAAAAGCCTTTTATTTTGCTTCAGTGATTCCCAGATTCCCAGCTGGTCCATTGAGGATTTTGTTTTCACAGAAATATCTTGTTAAATACAAATCTGATTCCAACATGTCAGTAACAGGACAGAATGGGAACCTTTTAAAAGGATTTCAGTGGCTTCTCACTGTCCCCCTGAAGCCTGTGTGAAGGGGAATTACCAATAGTCTGTAATTTATTACTTCCACACCGAGTTTGAGTTATTTGTCGTGTGAAAGATTGCTGAACGGAGTCTTTTACTGTCAGTTACAGATAAGAAGTTGACAAAAATTGGCAAAATAAAGATTTAGATATACAGCACTGAAACAGGCCCTTTGAGTCTGTGCCGACTATTAACCACCCATTTATACTAATCCTACACTAATCCCATATTCCTACCACATCCTCATCTGTCCCTATATATTTCCCTACCACCTACCTATACTAGGGACAATTTATAATGGCCAATTTACCTATCAACCTGCAAGTCTTTTGGCTGTGGGAGGAAACCAGAGCACCCGGAGGAAACCCATGCAGACACAGGGAGAACTAGCAAACTCCACACAGGCAGTACCCAGAATTGAACCCAGGTCACTGGAGCTGTGAGGCTGCAGTGCTAACCACTGCGCCACTGTGCCGCCCCCATATAAAGCTGTTCATAAAATAGCACCAGCAATTTGAGTCGGTAAAAGCAAAATTGTGTTTTAAAAGTTTATTTAAACCGCTACGGGAAAATAGATTTTTATGTACTTTTCCAGTCGATCACTTCTTTTCCATAGTGAAATTGGCGGCTTTCACAAATTCAAATATTGTGCCATTTTGACAGGTTCAACCAATGATTTTTTGTATTTTGTGCTTCGAGGTTCTCTGATTGGATCATTCTTATGAGCTAATGGCCGTGTGGCCTAATGGATAAGGCGTCTGACTTTAGTATATTTCGTGATGTTATTAGAAGATTGCAGGTTCGAGTCCTGCCACGGTCATTTTGACCCAAAGGGATTATGCAGGGATTTGGGGATCAAGTCGGGGACTGAACAGATTGGAAACCCGACATGGATTTAATGGGGCGAATGGCCTCCTCATGTGCAGTCACTGACTTTATGAGAAGAGGGTGACCAATCAGAAGTGGGCTGGGGTTACAGCGGGTTCAAACTGCAGGAATTCCAGGTCCCTGAATGACTGAGCTGAAACTGATCAGTTTCACTGCAGGAAACACCGTCTCGGGGGAAATAACATCACAAATAATTCCATTTGACTAATTATTCAATTATAAAACAATGGGCAGATGTGAAGGTGTGATGTTACTTTTCACTGTGAGGGGAGAATCCGCCATCTGGGTAAATCAGCAACTTTATAACATCGTCTGTACGTTTAGAAAAGAAACGATGAAAACTCTCCCCATAACCCTGGTGCAGTGGAAAGGCTCAATTCAGAGATTGGAATATAACGAGAGCACAACATAAATCATTAATTGATATTTCCGGCATAAAACACACCCCAGCTCCCGTTCCCAGGTCACTGCTGTCCCTATGAGGCGGTGGGTGACTCTGAAAAGAGACTTTGTTTTGTGTTTCTGCAGGAAAACCACAAAGATCCTCCCAGGCAGTGAAACTCATCTTCCCAGAATCTCCATACCAGATTGAAACAGAAAATACAAAGACAGTGAGAAAGTTCCAGAGAGTTACTGAGCATTAAAACCAATGAAATAAACCAATTCTAGAGAGATGTTGGTGCAGCTTTTTCAGAGAGATTGTGGGTGGCTCTTAAAAGAGCCGTTGTGTTTCGAGTGTTTTCACTACATGGTGGAGCTTTACTTGGAGTTGATGTACTTAGTCACTCACTCTGTCCCTTTTCACATTCCGAGCGCTTTGTTGGGTGGAAATGTTTCTTCAGGCAGTTTCAACAGCTCAGAGCCGACATTGAGTCAGAAACCAGAAATGGGAGTACGGGACACAGACAAGGAATTGAGGCTGAACCTTTATAAATCTCACTGGTTATAGGCCTCAGTTAGAGCATTGTGTCTAATTCCATGCTCCACACTTTAGCAGGAATGTCAAGGCCTTAGAGAGGGTGCAGAGGAGATTTACTGGAATGGTATCAGAAATGCAGGAATTCAGCTAATGTGGAAAGAATAGGGGTCTGGGGTGTGTGAAGCTGGGGTCCTTCTTCTTCGAGCAGAATGGCAGTTAATAGTTGTGTTCAACATTGTGAAGAGTTTTTATAAGAATAAAGAAGTTTGACTGCAATTAGACAGAGCCTTGGTGAGATCACACATTATGGGCGGCACAGTGGCGCAGTGGTTAGCACCGCAGCCTCACAGCTCCAGCAACCCGGGTTCAATTTTGGGTACTGCCTAGGTGGAGTTTGCAAGTTCTCCCTGTGTCTGTGTGGGTTTTCTCCAGGTGCTCTGGTTTCCTCCCACAAGCCAAAAGACTTGTTGGTAGTTAAATTGGCCATGATAAATTGTCCCTAATATCGGTAGGTGGGAGGGAAATATAGGGTCGGTGGGGATGTGGTAGGAATATGGGATTAGTGTAGGATTAGTATAAATGGGTGGTTGTTGGTTGGCATAGACTCGGTGGGCCGAAGGGCCTTTTTCAGTGCTGTATCTCTCTGTGACTCGAGAGATGTGGATGCTCAATCATTGGGTATATCCAAGAGAGAGATCGATAGGTTTTTGGATACTAAGGGGATCAAGGGATCTGTGCTAGTGTGGTAAGATGGAGTTGATGTAGGAAATCAGCTGTGATCTTATTGAATGGCAGAGCTATTTCGATGGGCCGAATGGCCTACTCCTATTTTTTATGTAAAGTTCCATTCCTCAGGGAATATTTTATTTTCAAAAAGAGAAATACTGCACACACTGGAAATCTGAATAATAACAGAAGATTCTGGAAACACTCAGCAGTTCCAGCAGTATCTGTGGAGAGAGGAAGGTAGGAGCAATGTTTCAGGCCTATAGAAGGGTCACAGAACTGGACCATTAACCCGAGCTTCTCTTCTCCACAGTTGTTTCCGGACTGGCTGAGTGTTTTCAGTATTTTAGGCTTTTTCTTTCTGTATTTCATCCATTTCCCATTTGACTATTTGCTGTGAAACTTTCAGCGTTGTGCTCAATTCTTTGTGTCGTTGTGTTTTCTTTATTTGAAGTAATGTAAATAGTATCCTGAAATGAATTTGCCAAATGGTTGGGCAAATTGTTACAACCAGTTTTTGAGCAAGTTCTCCACATACACAGTGAAGGATTCCTTCACATTTGTGAAGACCATACAGGACTTGCATATCGATAGCAATGCCGTGTCCATGTGTTCATTTGACATTGCTAGCCTATTCACCAATGTACCACTTCAGGAAGCCATAGATATTTGCACTGCAGTGCTATATCATGGCGATATAGACCCGTCACCATTGTGTGAATCCGTATTCATTGAACTTATGAACTCGGCAACTTGCACAGTTGAGTTCAGTTTTATTGACACCATGTATCGCTGGTGTTGCCATGGGATCCCCTCTAGGCCCAGCTCTCACAAACATCTTTGTTGGATTCCATGACAAACCTGTTTATAAGGGAATGACACCTAACCTCCGACCTCTTGCATATTTCCAATATGTAGATGATACGTTTGCTATATTTGAATCCGCAGCTGCATGAAATAATTTCCTTGCACGTCTTCATGGGCTCCATCCTACACTCAAATTCACCTTTGGAATGGAGCAGTCAAATGAGTTCCCTTTCCTTGATGTACTAGTTGAGAAATCTGCTAAGTGGTTTTCTACCACGGTCTACCGCAAACCTACCTTCACTGGTCAATACACGCGTTGGGATTCTTACAGTTCCACGCGCTATAAGATTGGTCTTATCGACAACCTCATAAATAGGGCTGAGCCATTTGCTCACCATGCAAGCTTGATGCTGAAATAGGGCGAATCAAAGACATCCTGCATTACAATGGCTACACTGATCAGATCATTTCTATCTGTATATCACACAAACTTAGAAACGGGCTGAAGGACGTCATTTTGAGCCCTGAAAAGTGCCCAGTCTCCCTCAAATTACCCTGGAAGGGTAATATATCCCCAGTATTTGAGTAACAGGTGAAGCTCGCTGTTTCCTGCTGTTACTATGCAGGAGCAACAAGTGTGGTGTTCGCCACTAACAGGATGCTGCTGTCAAGCAAAAGAGACATCCTGCCTATCACACAAATAAGTAACGTGATATATGAATTTCAATACCAGTGTGATGCTAATTTTCTAGACCGTACATCCCAAAACTGGCGGATTGTATCAAATAACATGTCCCTTCCGCTGTTTGCAATGGGCCCTACCCAACCAACCCGTGCTTGCAAAACTCAAAACACAGTATCCAACATGAGATGTGATTCCACAATAGGACAACATTTGCTAAATAATTCTCAGTGTGCTAAGAATTACGTTGACAACCAATTTAAGACTGTCAGTAGGGCTCGCAGTGTGGTGCATTGGTGTGTACTGTAAGCTACATATATTAATACACAGGGCCCTGTTCTTTGCAGACAGAAAGAACATGCACACATATTGTGCCAGTTTCAGCTAAACAAAATAAGTGACAGCCATTCACTGGCTCATTCCACAGGGCAATGCCTTGACCAATCAGAGTCAAGCTGCCTGGTTTAAATTTCAAACAAAGCTGGGCAGTTATCTGTCAGTTACCATAAACTGATGCATTCTGAATGGCAATGCCTCGCCCAATCAGAGTTCACTTGCCAACCAATCAGCATTCTCTTCTCATACAGAAGAAAGTTGTTGTTTTCCCTTAAATTGGTATTCTTGTGGATTGCCCTGCTGAGTGCAAGACGAAAACAACTGGCTACCAAAGTTTGGACAATATGTCACTATTTTCACGAAATAATTACTTTTATTTCCAATATAAAAATATAAAGCAATATGAGTGTAACATTTACAGACAAATTCTATTACCTCACATTGCCTGATTCTTTCACACTGACAGACTGTGTGAACTACTGTCCCGATTTTGCAGTTCTCACTTCCAGTTAGCAAATGTCAGCAATCTGTGATACAGTGCAGTTTACAGACCAGACCGTCAATCACAACATGCAATAATTGTTCAGCTTATGTTGGACTGGTGGGATTTAGAAATACTAGGAATTGAGATGAGCTGTTATTGCATTTAATTATTTGTTTCATGGGATGTGGACGTCGCCAGCCAGGCCAGCATTTATTGTCCATCCCTAATTGCCCATGAGAAGGTGGTGGTGAGCTTCCTTCTTGAACCACTGCAGTCCATGTGGGGTAGGTACACCCACAGTGCTATTAGGAAGGGAGTTCCAGGATTTTTACCCAGCGACAGTGAAGGAAGGAATGTTGATATAGTTCCAAGTCAGGATGATGTGTAGCTTGGAGGAGAACTTTCAGGTGGTGGTGTTCCCATGCATCTGCTGCCCTTGTCCTTCTAGGCAGTAGAGGATGTAGGTTTGGAAGGTGCTGCCTGAGTAGCCTTGGTTCATTGTTGCAGTGCATCTTGTAGATGGTACACACTGCTGCCACTGTACGTCAGTGGTGAAGGGAGTGAATGTTGTGGATGGGGTGCCAATCAAGCGTGTTGCTTTGTCCTGGATGGTGTCGAGCTTCTTGAGTGTTGTTGGAGCTGCACCCATCCGGGCAAGTGGATAGTATTCCTTCACACTCCAGACTTGTGCCTTGTAAATGGTGGACAGGCTTGGGGAGTCAGGAGGTGAGTTACTCACCGCATGCTTCCTACCCTCTGACCAGCTCATGTAGTCACACTATTTATAAGGCTACTCCAGTTCAGTTTCTGGTCAATGGGAACCCCCCAGGAAGTTGATAATGGGGGATTCAGCGATCGTAATGCCGTTGAATGTCAATGGGAGATGGTTAGATTCTCTCTTGTTCGAGATGGTCATTGCCTGGCACTTGTGTGGCGCGAATGTTACTTGCCACTTATCAGCCCAAGCCTGGATATTGTCCAGGTCTTGCTGGATTTCTACATGGACTGCTTCAGTATCTGAGGAGTCGTGAATGGTGCTAAATTTTGCAATCATCAGTGAACATCCCCACTTCTGACCTTATGATTGAAGGAAGGTCACTGATGAAGTAGTGAAGAAGGTTGGGCCGAGGATACTACCCTGAGGAACTCCAGCAGTAATGTCCTGGAGCTGAGATGATTGACCTCCAACAATCACAACCATTTTCCTTTGTGCTAGGTACGATTCCAACCAGTGGAGAGTTTTCCTCTTGATTCCCATTGACTCCAGTTTTAGTCTGGCTCCTTGATGCCATACTCAGTCAAATGCTACCTTGATGTCAAGGGCAGACACTCTCACCTCACCTCTTGAGTTCAGCTCTTTTGTCCTTGTTTGAACCAAGGCTGTAATGAGGTCAGGAGCTGAATGGCCCTGGCGGAACCCAACTGAGCGTCACTGAACAGGTTATTGCAAAGCAAGTGCCCCGTCGATGACATCTTCCATCACTATACTGATGATTGAGAGTAGACTGATGAGGCAGTAATTGGCTGGGTTGGAATTGTCCTGCTATTTGTGTACAGGACATACCTGGGCAATTTTCCACATTGCCGGGTGGATGCCAGTGTTGTAGCTGTACTGGAACAGCTTGGCTAGGGGCGCGGCAAGTTCTGGAGCACAGGTCTTCAGTACTATTGCTGGAATATTGTCAGGGCCCGTAGCCTTTGCTGTATCCAGTGCCTTCAGTCGTTTCTTGATATCACGTTGAGTGAATCGAATTGGCTGAAGACTGGCATCTGTGATGCTGGGGACTTCAGAAGGAGGCCGAGATGGATCATCAACCCGGCACTTCTGGCTGCAGATTGTTTCAAATTCTTCATCCTTGTCTTTTGCACTGATGTGCTGGGCTCCCCCATCATTGAGGTTGGGGATATTTGTGGAGCCACCTCCTCCTGTTGATTGTTTAATTGTCCACCACCATTCATCATTGGATGTGTCAGGGTGTAGATCTGATCCGTTGGTTGTGGGATCACTTAGCCCTGTCTATTACATGCTGCTTCTGCTGTTTGGCATGAAAGTAGTCCTGGGCTGTAGCTTCATCAGGCTGATGCCTCATTTCAAGGTATGCCTGGTGCTGCTCCTGGCATGCCCTCCTGCACTCTTCATTGAATTAGGGTTGATCCCCAGCTTGTTGGTAATGTTAGAGTGGGGGAATATGCCGGGCCATGAGGTTATAGAATGTGGTTGACTACAATTCTGCTGCTGCTAATGGTCCACAGCACCTCATGGATGCCCAGTTATACATTGCTAGATCTGTTCAAAATCTATCCCATTTAGCACAGTGGTAGTGGCACACAACACGATAGAGGGTATCCTCAATGTGAAGACGGGACATCATCTCAACAAGGACTGTGCAGTGGTCACTCCTACCAATACTGTCATGGACTGATGCATCTGCGGCAGGCAGATTGGTGAGGATGAGGTCAAGTATATTTTTCCCTCTTGTTAGTTCCCTCACCACCTACCGCAGACCCAATCGAGCAGCTATGTCCGTTAGGACTCGGCCAGCATGGTCAGTAGTGGTGCTACCGAGCCACTCATGGTGATGGACATTGAAACCTCCCAGCCAGACTACATTCTGGACCCTTGCCACCCTCAGTGCTCCCTCCAAGTGGTGTTCATCAGTCTCTTGCTGTCTCTTATAATAAAAACAAGAAATGCTGGAACCACTGAGCAGGTCTGGCAGCATCTGTGGAAAGAGAAACAGAGTTAACGTTTCGGGTCAGTGACCCTTCATCGGAACGATGAAGGGTCACTGACCCGAAACGTTAACTCTCCGTTCCGATGAAGGGTCACTGACCCGAAACGTTAACTCTGCTTCTCTTTCCACAGATGCTGCCAGACCTGCTGAGTGGTTCCAGCATTTCTTGTTTTTATTTCAGATTTCCAGCATCCGCAGTATTTTGCTTTTATTTCGCTGTCTCTTGCTGGTTTGCTCAGTACCTTTCTCTATCTGTTCCTTTCTGGGTCCTGATAATATCTTCCTGGTTTTCTGTGTGTCTTTCTCTGCCTGCCTCATTGTCGGTGCTGTTACTCTGTGTCCTTGTGTCATTGTGCAGTGAGGGTGAGTCTGTCAGCACGTGTGTTGCTGAGTCTGGGATTCTTGAGAAATCCGACTCCAATCCTATTTTGATAAAAACATTGGGGAAATGAACATATTTCACTAACGGGCAGCTGAAATTGAAAACAGCAGTTAGCAGAGTGGTGCAGCGGAAGCGTGCTGGGCCCATAACCCAGAGGTCGATGGATTGAAACCATTCTCTGCTATTTATGCTTTGTAATAATACAAACAGTTCACTTTCAAAACATCAAGTATTTCCCCATAATAATATGATGCTTCCAAAGGCACTTTATTGCAATCAGCTTTTTCCTTCCAGTGAACACATCAATCAGCAACAAATCACTTTTGCTCACACGAACACAAGCTGCAAACACGGACCAGCCGAGTCTCTCCCACTTTGTCAACCCCTTCCTGCAGAGCCACGTCTCCACCACCAGATGGTGATGTTGGCCACAATAAAACCAGGACAAATGGTCACAGTGAGGAGACGGTCAGCAACAGAAAATAAAACAATAACAGGGAAAACCTTTACACAACAACAGGGTACATCTTTACACAACAGAAAACATATTTACACAACAGGAAATACCTTTAGATAACTTCTTCTTCTTTCTTTTGGGCCTCCTTATCTCGAGAGACAATGGATACGCGCCTGGAGGTGGTCAGTGGTTTGTGAAGCAGCGCCTGGAGTGGCTATAAAGGCCAATTCTGGAGTGACAGGCTCTTCCACAGGTGCTGCAGAGAAATTTGTTTGTTGGGGCTGTTGCACAGTTGGCTCTCCCCTTGCGCCTCTGTCTTTTTTCCTGCCAACTACTAAGTCTCTTCGACTAGATAACAGGGAGAACACAATCATACAAATGCCTTGTTTCTCCATCTCAGTCTCGTTGTCTCTCTCTCTGTCCCTCACTTTTGCTTCCTCACAGTCTATTGGTTTTCTGTGTGTTTTTCTCTCTGTCCCGTTGTCAATGGTGTTACTCAGCATCCTTGTAACATTGTGTAGCCAGGCTGAGCCTCCCAACACCTGTGTTGCTGTAATAAAAACAGAAAATGCTGGAAATGCTCAGTTGGTCTGGCAGCATCTGTGCAGAGAGAAACAGTTAACAGTTCAGGTCTGTTTCCTTAGCTCACATTAACTTTGTTCTCTCTCCACAGATGCTGCCAGACCTGCTGAGTATTTCCAGCATTTCTTGTTTTCATTATGGCACAGAGTTCCCTTTTCAAACTGACAGAATTAACCACAATAATGTACTCTGAGATTCAAGTGAAATATCAGCCCAATATTTACACACATTATGAGTTTATAAGTTTCAGTATTAATTCCCATAGTGCATCCTGACATATACATTAGATATAACATAACATAAGAACAGAAGAAATAGGAGCAGGAGTAGGCCATTCGGCCCCTCAAGCCTGCCCTGCCATTCAGTAAGATCATGGCTGATCTGCCCCAGACCTCAACTCCTCTTTCATGCCAGCTCTTCATTGCCCTCAATTCTCCAATATTTCAAAAATCTATTTACATCCTCTTTAAATACTTTCAGTGATTTAGCCTCCAATACTGTCTGGGGTCGAGAATTCCAGACATTCACTCCCCTCTGAGAGAAGAAATTCCTTTGCATCTCAGTTTTAAATGAGTGTCCCCTTATTCTGTAACTATGTCGCCTAGTTTGAGATTCCCCCACTCGTGGAAACATTTTCTCAACATCTACCCTGTTAATAAAACAAGAAATGCTGGAAATACTCAGCAGGTCTGGCAGCATCTGTAAAGAGAGAAGCAGAGTTAATGTTTCAGGTCAGAGACCCTTCTTCACCCTGTTAAGCCCCCTCAGAATCTTGTACGTTTCAAAAAGATCACCCCTCATTCTTCTAAACACGAATGAATAACCTGTTTAGCCGTTCTTGATAAGTCAACCCCTTCATCTCAGGAATCAGCTGAGTGAATCTCTTTTGAACTCCTCCAATGCCAGTACATCCTTTCTTAAGTCTAAATCTCAAGTGTGATATCAGATTGAGAGAATCTGAAAGATAGTATAACCTGAGATACAAACTGAGATTTCAGTTTAAAACTCCCCCGGATTGTGAAACTAAAAGATACAATAGCAATTCAATTTGTATAGACTGTGCTTTGGATCACATTCCAGCCCTCATACAGTATCAGACTGGAAGATACTGTAGCAATTCCATTAGTGCAGACTCAGCTCTACATTACAGAGCAGGGAACATATTTAAACAACCGGGAACACTTTTACACAAGATGGATCATATTTACACAACTGAGAAGATCTTTACCCAACAGGGAACCATTTTACACAATAACAGAGAACATCTTTGCACAACAGCGAATACAGTAACACAACAGAGAACATATTACACAGCAGGAAATATCTTTAAAAGAACACAGGGAACATCTTTACACAACAGAGAACACAATTACATAAATCATGAGTCTTTCGCTGTCTCTTGCTGGTTTGCTCAGTACCTTTCTCTGTCTGTTCCCTTCTGGGTCCTGATAATCTCTTCCTGGTTTTCTGTGTGTCTTTCTCTGTCTGTTCCCTTCTGGGTCCTGATAATCTCTTCCTGGTTTTCTGTGTGTCTTTCTCTGTCTGTTCCTTTCTGGGTCCTGATAATATCTTCCTGGTTTTCTGTGTGTCTTTCTCTGCCTGCCTCATTGTCGGTGCTGTTACTCAGTGTCCTTGTGTCATTGTGCAGTGAGGGTGAGTCTGTCAGCACGTGTGTTGCTGAGTCCGGGATTCTTGAGAAATCCGACCACAGTCCTATTTTGATAAAAACATTGGGGAAATGAACATATTTCACTAACAGGCAGCTAAAATTGAAAACAGCAGTTAGCAGAGTGGCGCAGCGGAAGCGTGCTGGGCCCATAACCCAGAGGTCGATGGATCGAAACCATTCTCTGCTATTTATGTTTGGTAGGAAGACAAACAGTTCACTTTCAAAACATCAAGTGTTTCCCCATAAAAGCAAGACGCGCTCGATTGCAATCAGCTTTTTCCTTCTAGTGAACACATCAATCAGTAACAAATCACTTTTGCTCACACGAACACAAACTGCAAACACGGACCAGCCGAGTCTCTCCCACTTTGTCAACCCCTTCCTGCAGAGTCTCCTGTCCACCACCAGATGGTGATGTTGGCCACAATAAAACCAGGACAAATGGTCACAGTGAGGAGACGGTCAGCAACAGAAAATAAAACAATAACAGGGAAAACCTTTACACAACAACAGGGTACATCTTTACACAACAGAAAACATATTTACACAACAGGAAATACCTTTAGACAACAGGGAGAGCACAATCATACAAATGCCTTGTTTCTCCATCTCAGTTTCGTTGTCTGTCTCTCTCTCTCCGTTCCTCACTTTTGCTTCCTCACAGTCTGTTAGTTTTCTGTGTGTTTTTCTCTCTGTCCCGTTGTCGATGGTGTCACTCAGCGTCCTTGTAACATTGCGTAGCCAGGCTGAGCCTCCCAACACCTGTGTTACAGAACATAGAACATAGAACAGTGCAGCACAGTACAGGCCCTTCGGCCCACGATGATGTGCCGAACCTTTAACCTACTCTAAGATCAAAACTACCTACATACCCTTCATTCTACTATCATCCATGTCCCTATCCAAGAGACGCTTAAATGTCCCTAATGTATCTGCTTCTACTACCACCGCTGGCAGTGCATTCCATGCACCCACCACTCTCTTGTGTGAAGAACCTACCTCTGACATCTCCCCGAAACCTTCCTCCATCACCTTAAAATTATGCCCCCTGGTGATAGCCCTTTCCACCCTGGGAAAAAGTCTCTGGCTATCCACTCTATCTATTCCTCTCATCATCTTGTACCCCTCTATCAAGTCACCTCTCATCCTTCTTCGTTCCAATGAGAAAAGTCCCAGCTCCCTCAATCTTTCTTTGTAAGACATGCCCTCCAGTCCAGGCAGCATCCTGATAAATCTCCTCTGCACCCTCTCTAAAGCTTCCACATCCTTCCTATAATGAGACGACCAGAACTGAACACAATATTCCAAGTGCGGTCTAACCAGGGCTTTATAGAGCTGCAGCATAACCTCGCGGCTCTTAAACTCAATCCCCCTGTTAATGAAAGCCAACACACCATACGCCTTCTTAACAACCCTATCAACTTGGGTGGCAACTTTGAGCGATCTATGGACATGGGCCCCAAGATCCCTCTGTTCCTCCACACTACCAAGAATCCTGTCTTTTCGCCTGTATTCTGCATTCAAATTCAACCCTCCAAAATGAATCACTTCACACTTTTCCAGGTTGAACTCCATCTGCCACTTCTCAGCCCAGCTCTGCATCCTGTCAATGTCCTGTTGCAACCTACAACAGCCTTCCACACTATCCACAACTCCAGCAACCTTCGTGTCATCGGCAAACTTGCTAACCCAGACTTCCACTTCCTCATCCAAGTCATTTATAAAAATCACAAAGAGCAGAGGTCCCAGAACAGATCCCTGCGGAACACCACTGGTCACCGAGCTCCAGGCTGAATACTTTCCATCTACTACCACCCTCTGTCTTCTATGGGCCAGCCAATTCTGTATCCAGACAGCCAACTTTCCCTGTATCCCATGCCTCCTTACTTTCTGAATGAGCCTACCATGGGGAACCTTATCAAACGCCTTGCTGAAATCCATATACACCACATCCACTGCTCTTCCTTCATCAATGTGTTTTGTCACATCTTCAAAGAATGTAATCAGGCTTGTGAGGCATGACCTGCCCCTCACAAAGCCATGCTGACTGTCTCTAATCAAACTATGCTTTTCCAACTAATCATAAATCCTGTCTCTCAGAATCCTCTCCAATAATTTGCCCACTACCTACGTAAGACTGACTGGTCTATAATTCCCAGGGTTATCCCTATTCCCTTTCTTGAACAAGGGAATAACATTTGCCACCCTCCAATCATCTGGTACTACTCCAGTGGACAGTGAGGACGCAAAGATCATCGCCAAAGGCGCGGCAATCTCTTCCCTCGCTTCCCTTAATATCCTTGGGTATATCCCGTCTGGCCCCAGGGACTTATCTGTCCTCATGTCTTTCAAAATTTCCAGCACATCCTCCCTCTTAACATCAACCTGGTTGAGCATATCAGCCTGTTTCACGCTGTCCTCACAAACGACCAGGTCCCTCTCACTAGTGAATACTGAAGCAAAGTATTCATTTAGGACCTCCCCTACCTCCTCCGACTCCAGGCACAAGTTCCCTCCACTATCCTTGATCGGCCCTACCCTCACTCTGGCCATCCTCTTGTTCCTCACATAAGTGTAGAACGCATTGGGATTTTCCTTAATCCTACCCGCCAAGACTTTTTCATGTCCCCTTCTAGCTCTCCTAAGTCCATTCTTCAGTTCCTTCCTGGCTACCTTGTAACCCTCTAGAGCCCTGTCTGATCCTTGCTTCCTCAACCTTAAGTAAGCTTCCTTCTTCCTCTTGACTAGCTGTTCCACATTTCTTGTCATCCAAGGTTCCTTCACCCTACCATCCCTTCCTTGCCTCATCGGGACAAACCTATCCAGCAGTCGCAGCAAGTTCTCCCTAAACAACCTCCACATTTCTGTCGTGCATTTCCCTGAGAACATCTGTTCCCAATTTATGCACCCCAGTTCCTGCCTAATAGCATTGTAATTCCCCCTCCCCCAATTAAATATTTTCCCATCCCGTCTGCTCCTGTCCCTCTCCATGACGATAGTAAAGGTCAGGGAGTTGTGATCACTATCACCGAAATGCTCTCCCACCGAGAGATCTGCCACCTGGCCTTGTTCGTTGCCAATCACCAAATCCAACATAGCTTCCCCTCTAGTCAGCCTATCTACATATTGAGTGAGGAAACCTTCCTGGACACACCTGACAAAAACTGCTCCATCCAAACTATTTGCACTAAGGAGGTTCCAATCAATATTAGGGAAGTTGAAGTCACCCATGACAACAACCCTGTTACTTCTGCACCTTTCCAAAATCTGCCTCCCAATCTGTTCCTCCGTGTCTCTGTTGCTATTGAGGGGTCTATAGAAAATCCCAATAAAGTGACTGCTCCTTTCCTGTTTCTGACTTCCACCCATAATGACTCAGTAGACAAACCCTCCTCGATGACCTCCCTTTCTGCAGCTGTGATACTATCCCTGATTAACAATGCCACTCCCCCACTTCTTTTACCTCCCTCCCTATTCCTTTTAAAACATCCAAACCCGGGAACATCCAACATCCATTCCTGCCCCTGTGATCTCCAAGTGTCCGTAATGGCCACAACATCGTAGCTCGAAGTACTGATCCATGCTCTAAGTTCATCACCCTTATTCCTGACACTTCTTGCATTAAAATAGACACACTTCAACCCATCATACTGGCTGAAACTTTGCCCTGTCAACTGTCTAACCTTCCTCACAGACTCTCTGCACTCGGTATCTGCCTGTTCAACAGCTACCCCATCCACTGATCCATAGCTCCGGTTCCCATCCCCCTGCCAAACTAGTTTAAACCCTCCCGAAGAGCTCTAGCAAACCTCCCGCCCAGGATATTGGTGCCCCTCCAGTTCAGATGCAACCCGTCCTTCTTGTACAGGTCCCACCTTCCCCAGAAGGTATCCCAATGATCCACATAACTGAAGCCCTCCCTGCTACACCAGCTCTGTAGCCACGTGTTCAGCTGCACTCGCTCTCTGTTTCTAGCCTCACTAGCACGTGGCACCGGTATCAATCCTGAGATTACTACTCTGCTCGTCCTGCCTTTTAGCTTCCAACCTAACTCCTATATTTGTTTTTCATGTCCTCATCCCTTTTCCTAGCTATGTCATTGGTACCGATATGTACCACGACTTCTGGCTGCTCCCCCTCCCCCTTAAGAATCCTGTAGACTCGATCTGAGACATCCCTGACCCTGGCACCCAGGAGGCAACATGCCATCCGGGAGTCTCGTTCGCGACCACAGTATCTCCTGTCTGTTCCTCTAACCATTGAATCTCCTATCACTATCGCTCTCCTATTCTCCACCCTTCCCTTCTGAGCCGCAGAGCCAGGCTCAGTGGGAGAGACCTGGCCGCTGTGGCTTTCCCCTGGTAGGTCCCCCCCCCCAACCGTATCCAAAACGGTATACTTATTATTGAGGGGAACGGCCACAGGGGATCCCTGCACTGTGCGCCTATTCCCTTTCCCTCCCCTGATGGTCACCCAGCTACCTTTATCCTGTGACTTAGGTGTCAGTACTTCCCTATAACTGCTCTCTATCATCCCCTCTGCCTCCCGCATGATCCGAAGTTCATCCAGCTCCAGCTCCAGTTCCCTAACGCGCTCTGTGAGGAGCTGGAGTTGGGTGCACTTCTCACAGGTGAAGTCAGCAGGGACACAAGTGGTGACCCTTACCTCCCACATCCTGCAAGAGGAGCATGCAACTGCCCTAGCTTCCATCCCCTCTGCTCTAAATTGACAACAGAGAATAAAAAAATATAAAGGGAAACCTTACCTTACCAAACCCTCCACACAAGAGTCCTTTTTTTTGGTTGGAGGAGGAGGATGGGTGGGAGACACTACACGTGTAGTGTTTCGGGTTTAGCCACTGCCCGAATATATAAGTTCACTTACCCAGCACTCCCCGTGTCCGCGTCCGCCGAATCGCCAGGTAAGTACTTTATAGTGAAACGTACCTTCCCGGCTGCCCCCTGGCTCGCACTATCACCGCTACTGCTGATCAAAGGTGTTGCTATAATAAAAACAGAAAATGCTGGAAATGCTCAGTAGGTCTGGCAGCATCTGTGCAGAGAGAAACAGTTAACAGTTCAGGTCTGTTTCCTTAGCTCACATTAACTTTGTTTCTTTCTCCACAGATGCTGCCAGACCTGCTGACTATTTCAAGCATTTTCTGTTTATGTTTCAGATTTCCAGCATCTGCAGTATTTTGCTTTTGTACGTGTGTTGCTATGTCTGGGACTGTTTGAGTGCAATGCTATTGCTTTATAAACAGCGTTGAAACAAACATTTATCTCGCTAACACACAGCACTAATACACAGCTGGATCTAAACAGCAGCCTGCAGCAGAGGGTGCAGTGGAAGTTTATTAACACAAATAATTCACCAACACTATATTTACTGCTGTCCACAATCACACCACGCTTCATCTTAACATGTTTTATTCTTCATTGACATCAACTTCTTCCTTCCAGTAAACACTTCAATTTGGAACACAGCTTCCAAATCACCTTTATTCACAAACCCGAACACAAGCTGCAAATGCTGCAAACACACACCAGCCCAGACTTTCCCCTTTCTGTCAACCCATTCCTGCATCACTGCCTCTCCACCAACAGTTGCCGCTAGAATCATACAATCAGAGAATGGCTACAGCACAGAAGGAGGTCGTTCGGCCTGACGAACCCATGTTGGCTCTCTGCTAAAGCAACTCACCACGTCTCACTCCCCAGTCAGTTCAATTTCGGTGGTGGGAAAACTTCTCGAAAGAATAATTCGGGACAAAATTAATAGTCCCATGGACAAATGTGGGTTAATTCAGGAAAGACAGCATGGATTTCTTAAGGGAAAGTCATGTTTAACTGTCCTGCTGGAGTTTTTTGATGAGGTAACAGAGAGGGATGATGAGGGCAATGCTGTTGATGTGGTGTACATGGACTTTCAAAAGGTCTGACAGCATCTGAAAGGTCACTGACCTGAAACGTTAAATCTGCTTCTCTCTCCACAGATGCTGCCAGACCTGCTGAGTATTTCCAGCACTTTTTGTTTACATTTCAGATTTCTAGCATCTGCAGTATTTTGCTTTTATTGACTTTCAAAAGGAGTTTGATACAATGCAACACAACAGACTTGTGAGCAAAGTTATAACTCATGGAATAAAACGGACAGTAGTAACATGGATATGGAATTGGCTGAGTGACAGGAAACAAAGAGTAGTGAGCAATGGATGTTCTTCGGGCTAGAGGAAGGTTTGTAGTGGAGTTCCCCAGGAGTCAGTGTTGGGACCCTTGCCTTTCCTGATATATATTAATGACCTAGACCTTGGTGTACAGGGCAGAA
The DNA here is from genome assembly GCF_036365525.1 of Heterodontus francisci. Classification (NCBI taxonomy): domain Eukaryota; kingdom Metazoa; phylum Chordata; class Chondrichthyes; order Heterodontiformes; family Heterodontidae; genus Heterodontus; species Heterodontus francisci. The sequence goes on from NC_090405.1 coordinate 22,158,005, forward strand.
TTTCAAAGTTTATGGATGATACGAAAATTGGAAGCATTGTGAACTGTAAGGATGATAGTGTAGAACTTCAAAAGGATATAGACAAGTTGGTGGAATGGGAGGACAGATGACAGGTGAAGTTCAATGCAGAGAAATGTGAATTGATTCATTTTGGTGGGAAGAACATGGAGTGACAATGTAGAATAAAGGGTACAATTCTAAAGGGGGTGCAGGAGCAGTGGGACCTGGGGGTATATGTCATTGGTTGAGAGAGTGGTTAATAAAGCATACAGTATCCTCGGCTTTAGTAATAGAGGCATAGAGTACAAGAACAAGGAGGTCATGTTGAACTTGTATAAGACACTAGCCTCAGCTGAAGTACTGAGTCCAGTTCTGGGTGCCACACTTTAGGAAAGATGTGAAGGCATTGGAGAGATTATGGAAAAGATTCATGAGAATGGTTCCAGGGATGAGGAACTTCAGTTCTGAAGATAGATTGGAGAAGTTAGGACTGTTATCCTTGGAGAAAAGAAGGCTAAGAGGAGATTTCATAGTGGTATTCAAAATGATGAGGGGTGTGGACAGAGTGGATAGGGAGAAACTGTTACCACTTGTGAAAGGATCGAGAACGAGAGGGCACAGATTTAAAGTAATTGGTAAAAGAAGCAAAAGCGACATGGGGTAAAACTTTTTCACACAGCGAGTGGTTAAAGTATGAACTGCCTGAGAATGTGATGGAGGCAGGTTCAATTGAAGCATTCAAAGGGGAATTAGACTGTTATCTGAAAAGGAAGAATGTGCAGGATTATGGGGAGAAGACGGGGAAGTGACATCAGGTGAATTGCTCATTTGGAGAGTCAGTGCAGACACGATGGGCCAAATGGCCTCCTTCTGGGCAGTAACAATTCTGTGATTCTGTGATTCCAATATTCAAGTCATTTCTATATATGGTGGTCCTGACACTGACCCTTGTGGACATCACTGTTCACCATCTTCCATTCTGAAAAACAACCAAATACCACAACTCGCTTTTCTTGATATTTCATCCATTTTTTAATCCAAGCAGATACTGACCCTCCTATTCCAGGAGCCTCAGTTTTGTTACCCAGCCTTTTATGTGGTAGTCTGTCAAACGCTTTCTTAAAATCCATATAGACAACATCCATTGCTTTCCCTTCATCAACCTTTTCTGTTACTTCATCAAAAAAATCAGTTATATTAGTGAAGAAGTGGAAAGGTGCTGAACCTCTCAGTTTTCGGTCTTCCCAAACCAAGTTCAAGGCCTGAATAATGAACCGATTGCCTCATTAGTTCTGTGAATAATACAATGATTTAATAGACAAAGTTTTGAAACATTCCTGCCCATAAATCTTGATAACAGAGAGTGTGTGGATCTCCTGACTCAGAATGTTTAATGGATCCTCAGATCCGACAAGGAACCCCTGAGCATCCACAGTAAAGACAGTGTGGATGAGGCAATGTAAGAGCCGGGAGCTGAAACTCAGGGACGGCCGAGCTCTCCTGTCATTGAGCTTGTGTGTCTGCTCTGCTCGCCGCACTTCTGGCTCTACTTTGTTTCCAATGAAAAGATGAAAAGGGCCGTTCGGTTTCCCTCTCACTGAGAGCGTGTTTCACTCGGGTTAATATAACCCGGGACTTTTGCTGCTGAAATGAATTCTGCAAGGTCCCAGCAAACACACCGGCTCCCTCCTTTCTCCCCTCTTTCTATCGGATTGTTTTACCAGGAGGGGCTCAATAATAACAAACCCCCTGCAGGGAATGACAACAAATTGAGCATCTAAATGGGGCAAGTGGGCAGCTTTCTGGGTTCTAGGTTCCCCCTACCCCGCCCCTCCCTCCCTCCAGTCCAAGCCCCTTTTCACTTTCTTTGGGACTTTGATGAGGGTGAAATGGGGAAAGTTCCCATAGATGTTTGAATGCTGAATTGCTGCAGGGATCTGCGCACGCGCGATGCAGCCCCGCCCCAGTGGGACGTCACAATGAGGAGTGGAGCACATGCGCAGTCTTTCCCCAACCCAGTCTGTGAGGCCATTCACTCAATCAGGGGAAGATGCTTTAAATCAGCTGCTAATGGAGACTTCCCGGGCCCGGGGGAAGGGAACAAACAGCATCTGCTTCCAGCAGCCACTGCTTTGGGAGCGTGTCTGCAGATGTGCTCAGAGGTTAGCATTGAGTGGTGGGAAGTTGAGGGGGAGTCGGGGAGTGTTTGTAAAACCACTGCAAACACCTGGTAAACAGAAGCTGAATGCTGCAGTACTGCAGTGGAGTCAGACACTGACACTGTTTGTGTTCCTGGTTTTCATTTCGCGATTGTTCATAATGATTATTATTGGGACGATTACATTGATCGCTTTTGTATCTTCTATCTCACCAGTTCTTTCATTCCTGCAGAAAAATACACGAAGGAACCTGAATGGATGTGGTGATTCTTGGACACAAGGAAAGTGATCTCGTTCCAACACACAGTCGGCACAGGATCACTCCCAAAGCACAGAGATACTGCCAGCTCATCAGTTCCACTGGAGCAAACAAAATAAGTAGTCAGACACTGATCCCAAAGTCAAGAGACACATTTTCAATCCAACAGTCAAACAACAGCAGGAGAGACAGAAGTTGTTTCCATTTCACTCCAATTCAATACAGCTGACAGGTTGATACATCAATCACAGTCCAAAAACAAACTCACTAACAGATCTAAATAAACTCTGTCACCATGGTTACATTTTAAATATAAAATCTGAAATAGAACAGACAAAATTTACCTGGTTGAAAGGTACAGAATGAATGCAAGGAGGCTTCAAGGGGATTTGGACAGGTTAAATGAATGGGCAAGAACATGGCAGATGGAATATAATGTAAATAAGTGTGAATTTCTCCACTTTGGTAGAATAAACAGAAAGACAGAGTATTTCTTAAATGGTGAGAGACTGGGAAGTGTCGATGTCCAAAGGCACCTGGGTGTCCTTGTTCATGAGACACTAAAAGCTCGTATGCAGGTGCAGCAAGCAATCAGGAAGGCAAATGGTATGTTGGCTTCATTGAAAGCGTATTTGAGTACATGAGTAAAGATGTATGAAGTCTGGATGAGACCGCACCTGGAGTATTCTGTACAATTTTGGTTTCCTTATCTAAGGAAGGATAGACTTGTCACAGAGGGAGTGCAACAGAGATTCACCGGTCTCATCCCCTCGGATGGTGGGATTGTCTTATGATGAGAGACTGCAGAAACTGGGCCGAAATTCTCTAGAGTTTTGAAGAGTGAGAAGTGATCTCATTGAAACAGGCAAAGTTCTTACAGGGTGTCACAGGGTAGATATGGATAGGATGTTTCCTCTGTCTAGTGAGTCCAGAACAAGGGGACACAGTCTCAGAATAAGGGCAGACTGAGATGAGCAGGAATTTCTTTCCTCAGAGGGTGAGAAATCTGTGGAATTCTTTATCCCAGAGGGCTGTGGAAGATCAATCATTGAACATATTCAAGACATAAATCGATAGATTTCTAAATACTAACAAGATCAAGGGATATGGAGATGGCAGAGAAAAATGGCGTAGAGGTAGATGATCAGTCACGATCTGTTTGAATGTTGGAGCAGGCTCGATGGGCTGAATGGCCTTAATGCCCCTATTTCCTAAGATCCTATGAATCCCAATAATATACATCAGAACGTTAGACCAAGTTATGCATTACATACCAGTTCAAAAATCCCACAGAGATTAAGACTGAAAGATACAGTATCAAGCCATTACTACAAAATGAAGGACTTGGAGCTTGCAGACCAGCCCATGTATAAGATTGAAAGTTATATTTTCATTCGCAATCGTTTTCACAGAGCTTAATATTGAATACCAATCCACAACTTGCACAGGATTACCAAATAAAACCTACAACTGTAAAATACAGTTAATCCATATTTTAAATTAAACACAAGGCAAATAAATATTGATACATTAAGAGAGCGGGAAACAGTGAGAGCAGAGTGGAGCATAAAGAGCCCAGGAGAGAGAGGGAGCAAGAGTTCACTCGGAGAGCAGGGAACAGCGAGAGCAGGCGTCAAAAAAGGCAAAGGAATACACAATTAATGGGAGAACACTGAATGGTGTAGAGGAAGTGAGGGACGTTGGAGTGAATGTCCACAGATCCCTGAAGTAGCAGTACAGGTCAATAAGGTGGTTCAGCAGGTCCTTTCCTTTATTAACTGAGGTATAGAGTATAAGGGAGACCTGGGTGTCCATGTCAATAAGTCACTGACAGCTAACATGCAGGTGCAGCAAGCAATTAGGAAGGCTAATAGTATGTTAGCCTTTATCGCAAGACGATTTGAGTACAGGAGTAGTGAATTCTTGCTTCAATTGTATAGAACCTTGGTTAGACTGCACTTGGAGTACTGTGTGCAGTTTTGGTCCCCTTGCCTTAGGAAGGATATTATTGCCATAGATAGAGTGCAAAGAAGGTTCATCAGACTTGTTCCTGGGATGTTGGGACTGTCCTATGTAGAGAGATTGGGGAAACTGGGGCTCTATTCTGTAGAGTTTTGAAGAATGAGAGGTGATCTCATTGAAACCTACAAAATATTTAAAGGACAGTCAGGGTAGATGCAGCTAAGATGTTTCCTCTGGTTGGGGAGTCGAGAACCATGGGACGCAATTTCAAAGTAAGGGGCAAGCCACTTAGGACAGAGATGAGGAGAAATGTTGTTACTCAGAGGGTTGTGAATCTTTGGAATTCTGTACCCCAGAGGGCTGTGGAAGCTCAGTCATTGAGTATGTTTAAAGCAGAGATTGATAGATTTCTAAATACAAATGACATAAGGGAATATGAGGAAGGTGTGGGGAAAAGGGCATTGAAGTGGATGATCAGCCATGATCATATTGAATGGTGGGGCAGGCTCGATGGGCTGAATGGCCGACTCCTGCTCCTATGTTCCTATGTTCCTAACTCCACATTATCGATGAGACACAGCCTCAGGCCGACTTGTCGGGTGGAGTAAACAGATATCACTGCTGCTGATCTTCACCAGAACAGAGAGTGAGATGTAACATTGATCATCAAACAGACTGTGAGAGAATACAACAGAATAAAACACATGGAGAGACACTGTGGAATAACAAATAGATTTGATTGGAATGTTGAATTATGATTGGAATGGATAAAACATCAGATTAAATTGGGACAGAAAAGAGAAACTGATGGGAAGAAGGAAGAAAAGAAAGGATGGATCTGTTCACTTTTTTCAGTTTTTTCACTGGTCCATCAAAGCTGGATTAAAAAAAGATGCAAAAAACAGAGAGTTTCACCAAAAAGGGAGATTAAATGCTGCCGAAACCTTGGATCGAAGGATGCCCCAACAGATCACCTGTTTAACTGTCTCCTCACTGGGGGATTTCAATCAATGAGCAATATTATTCTCTCCTTTTCTTTTGTTAAATGAAACCACTACTGTCACTTGGAGTTAATATCCCTGTGTTCCAACTCCTGAATAATAAAATTGTGAGTTTCGTGATATTTTCTGGACACATTTCCTGCTGAAAGAACTAAGAACTCTTTTCTAATTTACACAATACTATATACACACTCATCAAGCCTCCGAAACTGGCATCCTTGGTGCTGCTCTCTCCTCCCAAACCTCATCTCATGTGACTGTTACATCATCACTCTGATTGTGGGAGGGGTTAATCCCACTGTCTTCAGCATTAACCCTTTACATCCTCATACTGCACTGTCTGTCCAAAAAAATCAGTGGAGGGAACTTGAATTATCAAAACAGCAACAGCTGCCAGTTGAAAATCAACTCAACCCATCAGAGAGAGACTGTCAGAGAACTTCCTGCATCCAGTCCTGACCCTGTCACATGAAGCAGCTGCTCACCCAGACCCCACTCTCATCAACACTGAACATTTTTACTGAGACCCTTCAAATACTGTTTATAAAAGGCCGCAAAGATCAAAGTTCACACAGTTGTATTAAATACAACAAAGTTTAATATCTTCTCACCGTTTCTCGGTAACCACATGAGACATAGGTTTTCTTATTTGGTTCCTTTGATTTTTCTTGTTCCTGACTGACAAATATTCCAAACCTCAGATAAACCCTCCCACTTGCGTCATGTCCCAGTCTCGGTTAAAAGCAACACATAATGACACAAACACTCTCACACTTTCCTTCAGTGAGATTAACATCAAGCTGTTTTCCAGGTTGAATGGAACTGTGAACAAATTTATGTCAAAGAAGTTCCCTTTGATGTATCAGCACTGAAATTCTGTACAAGGAGGAACAGCCATTCCAAACTCATATCCTTCACAAAGGCTGTTTTTTTATGTGATTGAAATTCATCAAGTATTTTGAATTAAAGTTCACAAGACACAAATGTCAATGTTGATAATGAAACTTTTCAAGCATGTTGCTACTGTGAAATAAGGTTCTGCTGGGAGTTGAACCCAGGATCTCCTGTTTACTAGACAGGTGCTTTAATCAACTAAGCTACAGAGACAGATCACAAATATGCGTGCAATTGAAATCAGAGGAAGGCTTTGTAGATAGTGGGCAGGCTTTGGCGAGTCAAGAGCTGAGTTCGTCACGGCAGTGTTCCCAGCCTCTGACTCGCTCTTGTAGTTGTAGCTGTAGTTGTAATTGTAATAGGCAACCGTCCGTCTCGGAAGACGATGGGCTACACCCGGGGTGTACGTCACTTCTGTATGAAACATCGTTTGTTGTGGCTGTAGAGGACGACTCGTGAGTGACGATCCCTTCCGCAGCTGGTACAGATGAATGTCATTGGCCCGAGGTCGACTGATAATTTTTCCTTCCTCTGAGCTCTCTTTCCCACCGTCTGGTCATTTCTTTTGTCCTCTGCCTTTCCCATGGTCTTCCTGAATGCCTTTCTCCAGGAATTCCAGTCAGCAGGAAGGACGTCCCATGCATCGACTCCAATCCCAGTCTGCTTGAGATCTCGCTTTGCAGATGTCCTTGTATCACAGACGTGGGTGACCTGTTGGTCTCGTGCTGATAGCAAGCTCACCAAAGAGCATGTCTTTGGCAAAGCGACCATCATCCATTCAGCACACATGACCCAGTCAACAGAGTCACCGCTGACTCAAGAGGGCAAACATGCTGCAGATCCCTGCACACTGGTGTACTTCTGCATTCGGCACTCTGTCCTGCCAGGAGATGCCCAATATCCATCTGTACTTTCCCTGAGCTACAGGTTATTGCACGTTTCTCTGGCTGTGTTTATTTTAGGTGATTTTGTACTCAGGTTCTTTTGGAATCCATGTGTTTGCAGATCTTTGTGAGTGAGAGATGTGGTAATATGTTTAAAAGATTTCCCTATAAATTATTCATATCTCCATCTTTCCCCGAACTTTGCACAAACACATTAATATGGGAATCACACACATCAAGCCGTCAAACCTGTCTGCTAAACATTGAAAGGTGACAGTGTTTATTGTGACGGGGTTCCATTTCGAAAGACACATCTTGATGATTCACACATGTAAAAATTTGTATATTATGTTCATGACATAATGACATAAATAAACATTTCCTTGCACTTGCCACGCTTGGTGAACATTTTCTCTGCTGATGCCCCCTGAATATATTAGAGAACATGGTGACGAGGTTGAGATAAAAGTCTGTAAATATAGGCAGCAAACAGCAGCAGGGACTGCAGTGAACAAGATTTACGTGACATATTTGTGCTTATATTGGTGGGTGAAATAAGATACTAAACACACAAAATCCTACATTTGAGCTCGCGTATAAGATTGCTCTGTCTATGGAGATAGCATCAAAGAATGCTCAGGAATTTTGTCCCATGCCAGTGATAGTAACACACTTCAGGGGAACTTAAAAAAAAAAGGTAAAATGGGCTTTCACATAACAGATGAAATTTTACACAGAGAAGTGTGAAGTGATACAATTTGGAAGGAAGAATGCCATATAAATGAACCGTTACAATTCTAAACTGGGTGCAGGAGCAGAGAGATAATGTACACCAATGTTAGAAGGATTGAAAAGGTAGCTAAGAGCAAACAGGACACTTGGCTTTATTAACAGAGGCATAGAGTAAAAGCATATAAGTTATGCTAAACCTTTATAAAATACTGGGAATGAATGGCCTCTTCCTGTACCTCCACAGAAAGCTTCCATTCCAGGTTTACACACACTCATCAGGATCACTCTCCACAGATCCTGCCACTCCAGGCTCGGACACCCACTTCAGGATCACTCTCCATACATCCCAGCACTATGGGCTCGGAGACCCTCTTCAGAATTCCTAAATCTCCAGACATGGACATCCTTTGGGGACCACTCTCCACAGATTCTGCCCTCCATGTTCAGACACCCTCTTCAGAATCACTCTCCATACATCCCGCCACTCCACGCACGGATATCTCCCTCAGGATCAGATCAAAGAATGTTGCTTGTCACATATCAGCTCAAGCCTGAATGTTGTTCAGGTCTTGCTGCTTGCAGGCACAGATTGCTTTAGTATCTGAGGAGTTGTGAATCATCAGCGAACATTCCCACTTCTCACTTATGTTGAAGAGAAAGCCATCAATGAAACAGCTGAGGATGGTTGGGCCTAGGACACTGCCCTGAGAAACTAAGTAACCAGTCATGAATGGTGGTGGACAATTAAATAACGAACCAGATGAGGAGGCTCCAAAAACATCCCTATCCTCAATGTTGGTGGAGCCGAGCACGTCAGTGCAAAAGGTGAAGCTGGAGCATTTGAAACCATCTTCAGTCAGAAATTGCTCAGTGGATGATTTCATCTCGGCCTCTTGAGGTCCCCAGCATCACAGCTTCCAGTTTTCAGCCAATTCGCTTCACTCCACATAATGGCAAGGAACAGCTGAAGACACTCGATACTGCAAAGACTATAGGCCCTAACAAGATTTCCGGCTCTAGTCCTGAAGACTTGTGCTCCAGAACTAGCTGCGCTCTCAGCCACACTGTTCCAGTAGAGCTACAACACAGGCATCTACTTGACAATGTGGAAAATTGCCCAAGTGTGCCCACTCCATAAAAAAAATGCAGGACAAATCCAATCTGACCAATTGCCGCCCCATCAGTCTACTATCAATCATCAGCAAAGTGATGGAAGATGTCACCAACAGTGCGATCAAGCACCACACACTTAGCAATAATCTGATCATCGATGCTCAATTTAGGTTCTGCCAGGGTCTCTCAGCTCCAGGAAATAATTTGGCAGATCGAGGAGAATGTGGGAAAATGTGAGGTTATCCACTTTGGTAGGAAGAATAGAACAGGAAAATATTATTTAAATTGTGAGAGATCACAGAATGCTGCGGTGTAGAAGGATCTGGGTGTCCTTGTACATGAATCACAAAAAGGTACCATGCAGGTACAGCAAATAATTAGGAAGGCAAATGGAATGTTACCCTTTATTGCAAGGGGGATGGAGTATAAAAGTAGAGAAGTCTTGCTACAAATGTACATGGTGCTGGTGAAACCACACCGAGAGTACTGTGTACAGTTTTGGTCTCCTTATTTAAGGAGGGATATACTTGCATTGGAGGCAGTTCAGAGAAGGTTCATTGGATTGATTCCTGTGATGAAGGTGTTGTCTTATGAGGAAAGTTGAGCAGGTTGGACTGATACTCATTGGAGTTGAGAAAAATGAAAGGTGAACGTATTGAGACATATAAGATTCTGAGGGGGCTTGACAGGGTAGATGCTGAGAGGATGTTTCCTCTCGTGGTGGAATCTAGAACTAGGGGACACAGTTTCAGATTTAGGGCTTTTTCATTTAAGAAGGAATTTCTTCTCTCAGAGGGTCATTAATCTTTGGAATTCTCTACTTCAGAGAGCAGTGGAGGCTGGGCCATTGAATGTCTTCAAGATTTTTATTTACAAGAGAGCCAAGGGTTATGTGGGCAGGCAAGAAAGTGGGGTTGAGGTCATGATCAGGTCAGCCATGATCCTATTGAATGGCGTAGCAAGCTCGAGTGGCCAAATGGCCTACTCCTGCTACTAGTTCTTCTGATATTATGTTTGTATGATCTCATTGCAGCTTGGTCCAAACAGAGACAAAAGAGTGGAATTCCAGAGGAGAGGTGAGAGTGATTTCCCTTGAGTGAGTGTGGCATCAAGGATCCCCAGCAAAATTGAAGTCACTGGGAATCAGGGGGAAAACTCTCCACTTGCTGGAGTTGTACCTCGCACAAAACAAGATGGTTGTGGTTCGTGGAGGCCAATCATCTCAGTCCAGGACATTGCCTCAGGAGTTTCTCAGGGTAGTGTCCAAGACCCAAACATCCCAGCTGTTTCATTGACGACTTTCTCTTCAACATCAGTCAGAAGTGGGAATGTTAGATGATGACTCACAACTCTTCAGATACTGAAGCAGTCTGTGCCTGCAAGCAGCAAGACATGAACAACATTCAGGCTTGAGCTGATAAGTGACAAGCAACCTTCTGGCCACACAAGTGCCAAGCAGTGAACATCTCCAATGAGAGAGAAAAAAAATCTACCTTTTGATATTCAGAAGCATTATCATCGTTAAATCCCCCACCATCAACATCTTGACCAGAAACATAACTAGACCAGTCACATCTATGCTGTGTTTATAAGCGCAGGTCAGAGATTACGAATTCTGCAGCAAGTATCTCACCTCCTTACACCCCAAATCCTGTCCACCATCTACAAGGCACAAGTCAGGAGTGTGATGGAATACATCCCACTCAACAGCACTCAAGAAGCTCAACACCATCCAGGTCAAAGCAGCGCACTTGATCGGCACCTCACCCGCCACCTTAAACATTCAATCCCTCCACAACCAGTAAACAGTGGCTGCAGTGTGTTCTTTTCTTTTCTTTTCTTTTTCTTTTTCTTTTTCTTTTGGGCCTCCTTATCTCGAGAGACAATGGATACGCGCCTGGAGGTGGTCAGTGGTTTGTGAAGCAGCGCCTGGAGTGGCTGCAGTGTGTACCATCTCCATATGCACTGCAGCAACTCGCCAAGTATCCTTCAACAGCACCTTCCAAACTCGTGACCACTACCACCTCGAAGGACAAGGGCAGCAGATGCATGGGAACTCACTACCTGCAGGTTCCCCTCCAAGACACTCACCATCCTGACTTGGAACGATATCGCCATTTCTTCACTGTTGTTGGGTCACAATCCTGGAACTCCCTCCCCAATAGCACTGTGGGTGTTCCTGCACCATATGGACTGCATCAGTTCAAGAAGGCAGCTCTCCACCACCTTCTCAACGGCAATAGGAATGGGTAATAAATGCTCGCCTTATCAGCGATACTCACACCCAAGAATGAATAAAAACCAAATCACTCTCCACAGATTCCCCACAATCTGGGCTTGGACATTTACTTCAGGAGCACAGAGCTTTATATCACTGCAACATGAGTTCCAATCTTCATATTCTGTTCACTTTTCACATTATTTTCTGCCAGGCCACGAGCTTTTATTAATTCAGTATTCGGGTCTCTGCTCCTCCGCCGTTTCTAACATCTCACCTCTTACAAAAAAACACTCTGATCTATCGTAGGTAGTAGATGACCCCTCATTTTAAACTCCATCTGTCAAAGCATTGCTCACTCACTTAATCTATCAAGAAGATTTGAAAATAAATTTCTTGCCAAAGGATAATTTTCTGCATCTGCTCCCTCGCCATTTGCTTTTCCCATTTGTCTTTCACTTGGTGCAAATCGAGAGAAAGTAAAGATGGAAGGAAGGAGGGGAGGAAAAATCCTGCTCCGTTTCGTGATCCCTATTTGATCTTCATTCCAGTGCAGTTTGGGTGAAGAATTCCAATTGTCTGTCTCAATTTTAATAAAGTGTAACAAATTCTGGAATCACTGTCTGGACACAGACAAAAACAGGTTTTGAGGCTGACTTCACACATAGACTCCCCCAACATAAACAATACACTAAGCACTTCATAAACGAGCGAGAAGGATGAGATTCGAACCCACGTGTGCAGAGCACAATGGATTAGCAGTCCATCGCCTTAACCTCTCAAACACCTTGTCAGTTACATAGGCATAGCTGTCACCTTCAGCACAGCTTCTGGCTGTGCAACCAGCTGTGCAATGATGGAAATATATCTTCTGTCAGTAAATGAAGTTGGGAATGGAGCGGTGTGAAACATTTCCAAACCATGTCCAACACGTTTCTACTCAATGTGAAAACCCACCACGGAAAGACTGGAACATACAATCATTTCATCACATCATAATTAACATCACTCAGACACCTGAACCATTAGGTCACTGACGAAGTCATGATGACCGAATTTCTCATGAAATTACAACTGAACTAACTGACTGGAAGAATTGCTTTAACTCCACATGATCAGCGAGGCACAGCATCAGGCCGACTTGTCGGGTGGTGTAAACAGATATCACTGCTTCTGATCTTCACCAGAACAGAGAGTGAGATGTAACATTGATCATCAAACAGACTGTGAGAGAATACAACAGAATAAAACACATGGAGAGACACTGTGGAATAACAAATCGATTTGATTGGAATGTTGAAATTTTGATTGGAATGGATAAAACACCAGAAACAGCAGATTAAAGTGGGATTCTCATCATTATATTGATCTGGGACAGAAAAGAGAAACTGATGGAAAGAAGGGAAGAAGGAAGAAAAGAAAGGATGGAACTGTTCCATTTTTTCAGTTTTTTCACTCGCCCATCAAAGCTGATAAAAAAAGTTGCAAATAACAGAGAATTTCACCAAAAAGGGAGATTAAATGTTGCTGAAACCTTGGATCGAAGGATGCCCCAACAGATCACCTGTTTAACTGTCTCCTCACTGGGGGATTTCAATCAGTGAGCAATATTATTCTCTACTTTTTTTGTTAATTGGTCCCAGAACGGTCACTTGGAATTAATATCTGTGTTCCGACTCCTGAATAATAAAATTGTGAGTTTCTCGATATTTTCTGGACACAGTTCCTGCTGTAAGAACTAAGAACTCTTTTCTAATTTACACAATACTCCAGACACACTCATCAAGCCTGCTAAGCTAGCATCCTTGGTGCTGCTCTCTCTTCTCCCAAACTTCATCTCATGTGACTGTTCCATCATCACTCTGACAGTGGGAGGGGTTGATCCCACTATCTTCAGCATTAACCCTTTACATCCTTATACCACACTGTCTGTCCAAAAAAAAATGGGTGGAGGGAACTTCCTTCATTTATCAAAACAACAACAGCAGCACAGTGGCGCAATGGTTAGCACCGCAGCCTCACAGCTCCAGCGACCAGGATTCAGTTCTGGGTACTGCCTGTGTGGAGTTTGCAAGTTCTCCTTGTGTCTGTGTGGGTTTCCGCCGGGTGCTCTGGTTTCCTCCCACCTCCAAAAGATTTGCAGGTTGATAGGTAAATTGGCCATTGTAAATTGTCCCTCGTGTAGGTACGTGGTAGGAGAATGGTGGGGATGAGGTAGAGAATATGGGATTAATGTAGGATTAGTATAAATGGGTGGTTGCTGGTTGGCACAGACTCGGTGGGCCGAAGGGGCTGTATCTCTAAATAAGAAAAGTAAAATAAAAGCTACCAGTCGTAAATCAACTCAAACCCATTAGAGAGATCGAGGGAGACTGTCAGAGAACTTCCTGCATCCAGTCCTGACCCTGTCACACTCAGCAGCTTCTCACCCAGACCCCACTCTCATCAACACTGAACATTGTTGCCGAGACCCTTCAAATACTGTTTATAAAAGGTAGAAAAATTCTAACTTCATCATAACTAGATTGAATAGAACAAAGTTTAATATCTTCTCGTCGTCACTCGGTAACCACATGAGACAGTCCTTAAATCAGTAGCATCAATTATCAGCTGTAAGAATGTTTGTCATTGGGTTGAATCATTTCTGTGTGAGGAATGTTCCAGCATCATAAACCAGGGGAACGTGTTGACTGAGCTGTGTCTTCATCTCTTCTGGACAGTTCACCCTTCATTCTGCTCTGATTCACTTTCCCAAAGCAGATCGACAGATTCTCAAATCTGGAGACTGGGTTTTCTTATTTTGTTCTTTTTGATTTTTCTTGCTCCTGAATGATAATATATTCCAACCTCGGATCAAACTTGCCCTGTGTCCCAGTCTCGGTTAAAAGCGACAAATAACAGCACCAACATTCTGAAACATACAACACGGTCACATTCTGCTTCAGTGAGATTAATGCTGAGGCAGTTTCCGTGTCGAATGCGATTGTGAACAAATTTCTCTCGAGGAAATTGTGAGTGATCGAGTATTTGCACTGAATTTCTGTGCAAGAAGGGACAGTTTCAAACAGCCATTCCCAAATCACTTCCTTCACAAAGACAAAGATTGTGCTGTTTTAACGTGTGACTCAACTTCACAAACAAATTTGAACTCGAAGTTCAGGAGAAGACAGAGATGTGAATGAATGACAGTGTAATCTTTAAATCATAATTTTCCGTTTCTTCGTTGAAGTGAGGCTCAACCCTAAGCCACTAGAGATCGCGGAAAGCTACAAACTTGGATCCAGAAATCAGAAAAGTAGTGAAACAGTTGGTGAGTACATTGTGACACTGAAGAATTTATCACCACATTGCAACATTGGCACATTCTTAGACCGTACATTATGAGACAGATTTGTGCTTATATTGGTGGATGAGGAAAGATACTAAACACACAAAATCCCAATTTGGGCTAGTGTGTAAGATTGCTCTTTCCACAGAGATAGCATCAAAGAATGCTCGTGAATTTCGTCCTATGCCAGTGACAGTAACACACTTCAGAGGAACTTAATCACACTGGTAAAATGGGCTTTCACACAACAGATAAAATTTTACACAGAAAATTGTGAAGTGATACAGTTTGGGAGGAAGAATGAGACCATGTACACCAATCTTTTTTGATCAAGGTTTGAAAAGGTTGCTAAGAGCAAACAGGACACTTGGCTTTATTAATAGAGGCATAGAGTAAAAGCAAATAAGTTATGATAAACCTTTATAAAACACTGGGGCTGAATGACCTACTCCTGCACCTCCACGGATAGCTTCCACTCCAGGCTCGGACACCCTCTTCAGGATCACTTTCCATACATCCCGCCACTCCACACACGGATATCTCCCTCAGGATCAGATCACAGCTCCACAGTCCTGCCACATCCAGTCGTGAATGGTGGTGGATAATTAAATAACTAACAAGATGAGGAGGCTCCAAAAACATTCACATCCTCAATGATGGTGGTGCTGAGCACGTCAGTGCAAAAGATGAAGCTGAAGCATTTGCAACCATCTTCAGTCAGAAATATTAAGTGGATTTGATCTGTGCTAATTTCAGCTCCTCATGCTCGCTGGTGCCTTGGTTCTCTGGTGCTAATTTCAGAGTAAATCATGCAGCTTGACAATTGGAGCCAAAGAAAAAGACACAGGAGAGGTTGAAAGTGCCAAAACCTGGGATTGAACCAAGAACTGTTTAACTGTTAGTACAGCACGAACTCAACAAAGCTATTTCAACAACACACTAAAGCCACCATTCTGTCACTGCTTTGGAAGACAATATGTGTCATTAAAGTGAATTAAAGACAATTAAAGTGTTTGTAAAAAGTTACAGAACACAACATGTGAGTAATATTCCCCATTGCTTTCTCAGTACTGATGGATTGTGAAGTGGGAGACAGCCAGAAGTCCCTCTGTGCCACACTGACCCTGAGCTGTGAGTGAAATGAGATAAAGTTCAATCTTTAGCAGAGAGATTCTGGAGAGAGGTAAGAGTCCTGAATCAAGGAAAGACTTTCTGACACAATAAAAGCAAAATACTGCTGATGCTGGAAATCTGAAATAAAAACAAAAAGGGCTGGAAATACTCAATAGCTCTGGCAGCATCTGTGGTGAGAGAAACAGAGTTAATGTTTCTGGTCTGTGACCTTTCATCAGAACTGACACAGGTTAGAAGAGAATTCGGTTTTAAACAAGTGAAGGGGAGGGGCATGTGGGAGAGAACAAAGGAGAAAGTGTTTGAGCGGGCAGAGGGCAGGAGAGATTAAATAACAAAGCTGTCCTGGGACAAAGGCAAAGAGTGTGTTAATGCTTGCGGTTGCCTGACACCAGTCATGCTCTGATGTTATTGAACAGAATGTTCAATCCACAAGGCTGTAGAGTGCCGAATCAAAAGGTCGGGTGCTGCTCCTCGAGCTTGGGTTGATTTTCACTGGAACACTGGAGCAGACCAAAGACAGAAATGTTGACATGAGAGCAGGGGGGGGGAGTGTTGAAATGGCAAGCAACCAGAAGCTCAGGGTCATGCTTTCGACCTGAGCAGAGGTGTTCCACCTAATCTGCGTTTGGTCTCCCCAGTTTAGAGGAGACTGCATTGTGAGCAGTGAATACAGTATACATAATTGAAAGAAGTACAAGTAAATCGCTGCTTCACCTAAAAGGAGTGTTTGGGGCTTTAGATAATGAGCAGAGAGGAGGGAAAAGGGCAGGTATTATATCTCCTGCGATTGCATGGGAAGGTGCCTTGGGAAGGGGACGAGGTGTCAGGGTAATGGAGGAGTGGACCAGGGTGTCGCGGAGGGAACAATCCCTTCAGAATGTTGACAGGGGAGGGGAGGATGCGTTTGGTGGTGGCATCACGCTGGAGGTGGCGGAAATGGTGGAGGATGATCCTTTGGATGTGGAGGCAGGTGGGGTGGAAAGTGAGGACAAGGGGAACCCTGTCGCAGTTCTGGGAGGGAGGGGAAGGGGGAAGGCAGAGGTTGAGAGTCCTGTCAACTACACTGGGAGGGGGCGGGGTGGGAGTAGTTGAAATCTGGTGATGTTGTTGAATTTAATTTCAAACAATCCTTGAACTCTCTGCTGATGAAGACTGAAAAAGGGAAGAACACCCACACAACAAGGCTCTCAAATCCAAGACCCTGAGATTAAAAGTCTCATGCTGTACCAACTGAGCTAACAAGGCCTGATACAGTACTTCTACTCTGTTTATTATTGGACGGATGCAGCTGTTGGCTCCACCCCAAGGGCGGGAATTTGTTCCACCAACTATGAAGCAGTTTCCTATCAATTCCCCAGATTATCAGTAAATCCACTTCCAGAAGCCCCAAAGTGTGATATATTCCTCTCACTCATCAATAATAAAACTGAAATCTTTTTACCTTCCAAATGCTGCCATCTATTTTGTCAGTATTTATTTCTCTCTCCTTTATACTTAGTTGATGCATTTCTTCAGAATTGTTTTCTCAATTATATCTGAGGGAAGAAATGAACAGATCTGGCAGCTCAAAACTGGGCATCCATGAGACACTGTGGGTCATCAGCAGCAGCAGAATTGTATTTAAACACAATATGTTACCGCATGGCCTGACATATCCCTCACTCCACCATTACCATCAAGCCAAGGGAGCAATAGTGGTTCAATGAAGTGTGCAGGAGGGCATGTCAGGAACAGCACCAAGCAGACCTAAAAATGAGTGAAGCTACAACACAGGATCACTTGCATGTCATATAGCGGAAGCAGCATGCAATAGACAGAGCTGAGTGATCTCACAACCAACAGATCAGATCAAAGCTCTGCAGTCCTGCCACATCCAGTCCTGAATGGTGGTGGATAATTAAACAATTAACAAGAGGACGAGGCTCCACAAATATCCCCATCCTTAATGATAGGGGAGACCAGTATATCAGTGCAAAATACAAGGTTGAATCATTTGCAACCATCTTCAGCCAAAAGTGCCAAGCAGATGATCAATCTCGGCCTCCTCCTGAGGTCCCCAGCATCACAGGTGCCAATCTTCAGCTAAATCCACTTCACTCCACATGATATCAAGAAATGGCTGAAGGCTCTGGATACTGACAACATCCTGGCTGCAGTGCTGAAGACTTGTGCTCCAGAACTAGCCACGCTGCCCGCCAAGCTACAACACTGGCATCTACCCAGCAATGTGGAAAATTGCCCAGGTATGTTCTGTATACAAAAGGCAGGACAAATCCAACCTGGTCAATTCCTGCCCCATCAGCCTCCTCTTGATCATCAGTAAAGTGATGGAAGGTGTCGTTGACAGTGCTATCAAGCAGCACTTACACAGCAATAACCTACTCACCAATGCTCATTTTGGGTTCCGCCAGCGCCACTTAATTCCTGACCTCATTCTGGCCTTGGCCCAAATATGGACAGAAGAGCTGAATTCAGGAGGTGAGGTGAGGTGACAGTGACTGCTCTTGCCTAGGGCATCAAGGAGCCCTTTCAAAATTGAAGTCAATGGCAATCAAGGAGAAAAATCTCCACTGGTTGGAGTCATACCTTGCGCAAAGGAATATGGTGCTGGTTGTTGGTGGCCAATCATCTCAGTACCAGACATCGCTCAGGAGTTCTTCAGGGTAGTGTCCTAGGCCCCAACCATCTTCAGTTGCTTCATCAATAAACCTCCTTCCATCATAAGGTCAGAAGTGGAAATGTTCACTGATGATTGCAAAATGTTCAGTTGCATTAGTAACTCCTCAGATACTGAAGCAGTCTGTGTCCACATGTAGAGAGACCTGGGCAAGATTGGGCTTGGACTGATAAGTGGCAAGTAACATGCACGCCACAAAAATGCCAGGCAATGACCATTTCCAACAAGAGTGAATCTAACCATCTCCCCTTGACAGTCAATGACATTACCATTGCTGAATCCTTCACAATCAACATCCGGGGGGTTACCAATGAGCAGAAACTGAATTGGATCAGTCATATAAATACCGTAGCTACAAGAGCAGGTCAGAGGCTGGGAATTCTGCTGCAAGTAACTCACCTCCTGTCCACCATCTACAAGGCACAAGTCAGGAGTGTGATGCAATACTCCCCACTTGCCTGGATGAGTGGAGCTCCAACAACACCAAAGAAACTCAACACCATCCAGGACAAAGCAGATCACTTGATCAGCACTCCATCCACTACTTTAAATATTCACTTCCTGCACCACCAGTGAACAGTGGCAGCAGTGTGTACCATCGACAAGATGCACTGCAGCAACTCACCAAGCCTCCTTCGACAGCACCTTCCAAACCCCCAATCTCGACCACCTAGAAGGACATTGGATGAATGGGAACACCACCATCTGCAAGCTCCCCTCCAAGTTACACACTGTCCTGACTGGGAACTATATCACCATTCCTTCACTGTCACTGGATCAAAATCTTGGAACTCCCTTCCTAACAGCACTGTGGGTTTACGTACAACACATGGACTGCAGCAGCTCCAAAAAGGCAGCTCACCACCACCTTCTCAAGGGCAATTAAGGATGGACAATAAAGGCTGCGTTTGCTGACAACGCAACCACTAGGTGGCACAACTCGCTTTCTCCCCCTCCTTCGCACCGGCCGCTTCCACCCTCCACAGTCGCTCACTATAGACCTCGCTGCTCCCACCCCCTACTTCCCTGGCCGATTGTCTCCCAATCACGTCACCCCATTCTCTGGTCGTTCGCTCACTCCCCACCCCCCCTCCCCTCCAGCCGACAGCTCTATGCTGCGCTGCTTCCCTTCTCTCGGCCACTTGCTCCCACGTTTGTCCAGTCTCCACGCGCCGCCCGAAGAAGCAAGGTGGGCTGCAAAGTGTGACATAGGAGCGAGTAGTGAGTGGCCTACAGAAGGGAAGTGGCATGGCTTGGAGCTAACGGCAAGAGCGGGGTTTCGGGGTCAGAGAGCAAGCAGCCGGAGAGCTGGATGACGCGAGCGGGGAACAATTGTCCAGGGGAGCATTGAGGTGTGGAGCGAGCGGCTGAGGGGAGGAAGCGTCGAGGCCTGGAGCGAGTTGCCGAGGGGGGAGAGCTCCAGCCTCAAAGTCTCCTATTCAGCTGCTTCCTCCAGCTGAGTGAGGGGCTGGAGACCCGATGATGCTTTCGCGCACATGTGCGAAGATGGACTATGCGCGGATATGTGATGATGTTGGCGCTGCGCAATGACATCATCATGTGCATGTGCCACTTAATCCTGGCAAGATGTAGCTGTGCCGATGCACAGCTTGGCGCTCTCCGATGATGTCAGCGGGCCGCTCCATTGACAGGAATCACATTGTGTCAGCAGTGCCTACATCCCATGAAAGAATAAAAAAGAGATTTACCACAATGGTAGCAGGGTGAGGGATTTCAGTTGTGTGGAGAGATTGGAGAAGCTGGGGTTGTTCTCCTTGCAGCAGAGAAAATTCAGAAAAGATTTGACACATTTGTTCAAAGTCATGAAGTTCTTCAATAGTTTAAATCAGGAGAAACTGTTTCCAGTGGTAAAAGGGTCAGTAAGCAGAGGACACAGATATCAGGTGATTGGCAGAAGAACCAGAGGTGACATGAAGAACCATTTTTTACACAGCAATGTGTTGTGATAAAGAAAGAAAAGACTTGCATTCATATAGCACCTTTCCTGACCACTGGACATATCAAAGCACTTTGTAGACAATGAAATACTTTTGAACTGTAATCACTCTTGTAATGTCAGAAATGCAGCAGCCAATACCCACAAACAGCAATGTGATAATGACCAACTGATCTGATTGAGGGGCAAATATTGATCACAACACCAGGGAGAATTGCTCTTCACTTCTTTGAAATTGCAGCATGGGATCTTTTACATTCACCCAAACATGCAGACCAGGTCTTGGTTTAACATCACACCTGAAAGGCAGCATCTTCAGCACCCTCAGTGCTGCACTGGAGTGTCAGCTGTGAAATCTGAACCCAGAAGCTTGTGATTTTGAGGTGAGTGTGACCAACTGAGCCACAGCTTTTACCTGAGTCTCAATCCTTCAACCAACAGTTTCTCTCTATCAGGTCTGTCACGACCCCTCATGATTGTGAACACCTCTATCAAATCTCCTCTCGAAGGAGAACAACCCTAGCTTCTCCAATCTATCCACATAACTGAAATCCTAACCACATGTTGCAGAAAGGAATTTTTCCTCATGTTCCTTCTGGTTTTGTGAGTCACCTTAAATCTATAACCTTCGGTTATTGACCGTTCAGCAGTTAGAAACAGTTCCTCAGTATTTACTCTACCTCAAACCTTCAAGGAAGCTCTGCAAAGTAACTGAAAATCAAGTTGTCAGAAGTGGGATTTAAACACATGCCTCCAGTGAAAGCTGCAACCTGAACAGAGAAGCTGAATCCGCTCAGTCACCTCAACTGTTCAGACCTTTTTGACCTCGTCATCACTTCTGTACTTTGAAAGGTTCACTCAGTTCAGGAACTTGTTCAATGTTACTGGAATGCTGAGTGATTGGGATATTAACTCCCCTGGGATTTCCTGAAATGTTGCTGCTTGTCCCGGCCTCACTCACTCTGGGAAAGAGTGAATAATTGATGCGTCTGTTTCTGTATCTGAAATGTGACTTAGATCTGCTGTTATTAACCGAGGCAGCGCTGCAGAAGGATACGTTAATGTTAAAAAGTATAATGTTGATGTAATGAATACAGGCTCCGAGCACAGAGCTTCCTGTGGGGAATTGGGGATATGAAAAACAACAGACTCTGCAGGAATTTCCACTGGGAGCACAAATTCACAAAATCTACCTTTTATATTTCGATTCATTTTGATTGTCCTTCTGGAAAATTATTTTGAAACAATTTAAACATCAACCCACATCTCCATGACTGGGTCAATTATGAGGTCATCCTCTGACAGGTCATGTGACAGCTGGAGCCACAAGACATCAGAACCAGATTTGTGACTGGATTAAAACCCGGAATCCTGTCCCAATGGCTTTTCAAATAAAGCTGTTGCTGTTTGAAAACACAGCAGTTAAACTTTCTGCCTGACCATGAGGGGAGCGAGGGAGAAATTTACAAAACTAAATCCTTTTACAAAATAGTTCTAAAACCATTCACTGAGAAATCATGTGAGGATTCATCTGCAGTAGAGAAACAAGCAGAATACAGAAAGTACAGAGGAGAGCTGAAAAAGGAAATGAGATCAGCAAGAGAGTGTATGAGAAAAGATTAGCGGGTCACATAACTGGGAACACTGAAGTCTTTTACCAACATATGGACAGTCAATGAAAGGGTGGGTCAATTAGGAGATCCTGTGGAGGCAGAGGGTGCGGCTGAGGTACTAATTAAGTACATTTCATCTGTCATCACAAAACAAACGGATGCTGCAAATGTCACAGTAAAGAAGGAAGAAGTGGAGAATTTGGAGGGGAAGAAAATAGATAAAGAGGAGACAATTACAAGGTTAGCAGTGTTCACAGTAGAAAAGTCACCCGGTCTGGATGGGCTGCATCCTGGGTTGCTGAGGGAAGTCAGGGTGGAAATAGCAGAGACTCGAACCACAATCTTTCAATCCTCCTTGAATATGGGAATGATGCCAGAGGACTGGAGGATGGAGGTAAGCTTGGGTAGTTCGATCTTAGTTTAACTTGACCATTTTTATGATGTATCCATTGTCATAACTAACAAGGTTAAGAAAGCCATTTTATAATGAACACATGACCAAAGGAGCCATTTTGTGTTCAGTACTAACGTTTATATCCTGTATAATTAATGAGTAGCTACCCATCCTGAAACAGATGATTGTAAAAGTAATGAACCTTGATTGAGTTATAATTAATGAATCAATAAACATTTTAGAGAGAATGGGTTTTCATTTAAAGTTTGTTCAATCTAATTACTGTGAGTTTCTGTGTCTGTGTGGGAAAGGACAGTTTCAGCTAAATGTATTCAAACAATGGACCTTTCTCGGACCCCTGATAAAACCCATGGTATGGTACATCGTGACCTTCAAGAGTCTAGATTTAATGAACAGGAAACTTGTTTCAGATCAGATTGGGAGACAGTGTGAAACCACTCCATTGTACTCATGTCTGAGATTCTGAGGACAGGTGACTGTTAGTGGAAGACATTATTAAGAGCTAATTAAATGTATCTAGCAACAGCTCGGGCCAATTATTATTTTACAAGGTGGTGTGATGGCCATCCAGGGGTTAAAAGTAGGGAGCTTGTAAGGTTTCAGTGTGCAGAAACACTAGAAGATCTCAGGGGTAAAGGCTCAGATCATCAACCAAGTTCTCCACCTGATGAGGGATCTAGACTGGACAAAGAGGACCGTGACACTCTGAGACCAAGCTCGACCAGTCCCCAGAGCTGTAAAGTGATATTCCCCAAGTTTGTTAAGTATAATTTTACTTTCAATTATTAAGTACTATTTTACTCTCAATAAAAGTTCTGGACTTATTAATCAAGTATCCTGTTGCTTTAATTGGTTAAAGTCATTCCCAAAGTGATTGTCTACAATAGACTTTCCAGAATTAAAAGATAAGTCTGCAAGGGTTGTGAATATTACAGCCCTGTTTAAAAAGAGAGATAAACCCAGGAACTACAGACCAATTAGTCTAATGTCGGTGGTGGGGAAACTTTTAGAGACAATTATCCAGGAGAAAATTAACTGTCACTTGGTAGAACATGGGCTAATAAATGACAGCCAGAACAGATTGGTTAACAGAAGATTGTGTCTGAAATAATTAATGAATTAATTTCTTTGATGAAGTTTCAGAGAGAGTTGACGAGGGTGGTGAGGTTGATGGTACGTGTCTGGACATCAAAATTGTGTTTGAAAAGCTACCATAAACTAGACTTGGGGCAGCACAATGGCACAGTGGTTGGCACTGCAACCTCACAGCTCTCGCAACCCAGGTTCAGTTCTGGGTACTGCCTGTGCAGAATTTGCAAGTTTTCCCTGTGACTGTGTGTGTTTCTGCTGGGTGCTCCGGTTTCCTCCCACAAGCAAAGACTGCAGGTTGATAGGTAAATTGGCTGTTGTAAATTGTCCCGAGTGTAGGTAAGAGAATGGTGGGGATGTGGTAGGGAATATGGGATTGGTGTAGGATTACTATAAATGGGTGGTGGTTGGTCAGCACAGACTCAGTGGGCCGGATGGCCTGTTTCAGTTTTGCATCTCTCTTTGACTTGTTAACAAAATTCAAGCAGATGGGATTAAAGGGGCAGTGGCAGTGTGGATCCAAAATTGGCTGCAGGGTAAAAAGTAGGGTGAATGCTTGTTTTTCAGAATGGAGGGAGTAATACAGTAATGTCCTTGTTGTTGCAATATGTTCAATGTCAGACCCCGAGCTGTCCGAGGGATGGGGCTATTTGTGATGTTCCTGTGGTTGCAATATTTGTCTGACCTTGATCTGTCACAGGGACGTGGCATTTATGAGGTCCCTGTGGGGTGCTGTTTGTTTGGTGTATCACACTGACCTGTCCCAGAGAGTGGGAAGGTTGTGATGTCCTTGTGGGTTGCAATCTGTTCTGTGTCTGACTCTGAGATGTCCCAGGGATGGGGCAGGGTGTGATATCCTTGTGCATGTCATACAGGCCCACTGGTGTGTGGTTCCATCCTGATGCCAAGAAAGAGAGCCCCATCTCTGGGCAAAAAGTCTCACTTCTCAATGGGTGTCTCGAGAAGACACAGTGGCGCAGTGGTTAGCACCGCAGCCTCACACCTCCAGTGACTCGCGTTCGATTCTGGGTACTGCCTGTGCAGAGTTTACAAGTTCTCTCTGTGACCACGTGGGTTTCTGCCGGGTGCTCCGGTTTCCTCCCACAGCCAAAGACTAGCAGGTTGATAGGTAAATTGGCCATTGTAAATTGCCCCTAGTGTAGATAGGTGATGGGGGAATTGAGGGGATGTGGTAGGAATATGGGATTAATGTAGGATTAGTATAAATGGGGTGGTTGATGGTCGGCACAGACTCGGTGGGCTGGAAGGGCCTGTTTCAGTACTGTATCTCTAAATAAATAAATAAGAAGGCTGAGGGAGTAAACCTGGACAGTAAATCCGGAGTGGAGTCCTGGAGGCGGTTACCTGTGACTTATCAGGCAGTTTTCCAGCAACTCCAACAGCAGAGCTGGTAACAAACAGTACTGGTTTTTCCTTTCCTTTGGACAATACCAGCAATGCTGAGAGGGGGTCCTGATGCTCAGGGTCTCCATACTATTTGCCCAGGCTTGTGCCCCAGAGAGGACACTCCAGCTTCGTGGTTCAACATGAGCACAACCCGGGAATAAACAGTTACTGATTATAAGCTCTCATTCATTTGGTGTAGAGTATGAGTGCCAGGGCTTACTTCGGACAGTGGGAGAGCTCTTAGTGTCTCATTGGATAGCTACCATTCACTCCAAGCTGGGCAGCCCCCAGTCAGTTAGGTGCTGTGAAGCCACGACCTGCTTGCTTCAATGGGTGCTTGGAGCTCAGAGAGTCATCTCTCAACAGACGGATTGATAATCTATGCACCAAGAAAAACAAACTCAACAAAGAAGACACCAGTCCTTCGCATCACAAGCTGGAATGTGAGGACCATGTGTCCTGGCCTTACCGACAACCTTCTGCAGGTTGATGACACACACAAGACAGCTGTGATTGACAAGGAACTCACAAGGCTCAATGTGGACGTTGCTGTGCTGCAAGAAACTAGACTCGTTCAAAGTGGATCCCTCAAAGAGAAACACTACACCTTCTTCTGGCAGGGGAAAGCCCAAGAGGCAAGTCGTGAGCATGGAGTGGGTTTCACAGTAAAATACACGCTACTTGAGATGAGTGAACCACCCACAGTAGG
Source organism: Heterodontus francisci (assembly GCF_036365525.1). Classification (NCBI taxonomy): domain Eukaryota; kingdom Metazoa; phylum Chordata; class Chondrichthyes; order Heterodontiformes; family Heterodontidae; genus Heterodontus; species Heterodontus francisci. The sequence goes on from NC_090405.1 coordinate 22,183,556, forward strand.
CTCAGAGAGACTTCTTACTCTTCACTTGTCAACAAGTGTGGGCCCAGTTAATCTCATGTGCATCTATGTCCCGACACTCACCTCCACCCCAGATGTCAAGGATCAATTCTATGTGACACTTGACACTGCCATCAGTAGAATTCCCAGCACTGAGGGACTGTACCTTCTAGGAGACTTCAACACAAGCTTGGGTACTGACTACACAGCTTTGCCAATGTGCATTGGGCACCAGGGGATTGGCAAGATGAATGAAAATGGACAGAGGTTGCTGGAGCTATGCTGTCACCATGGATTCTGTGTGATGAACAGCTACTTCCAGGTCAAGCTGTGCTACAAGGTGTCCTGGAGACATCTGAGATCATGCCATTGGCACCAGCTAGACCTTATCATCACCAGACATATCACCCTCAGCAGGGTCCTCATCACTCGCAGTTATCACAGCACTGACTGTGACACTGATCACTCCCTGGTGTGTAACAAGGTCAGGCTTCAGCTAAGGAAGCTTCATCCATCCATGAAGAAAGCTCGTCCTCTGATCAACACTTGCCGAACCACTGACCCAGAAAGGACCCAGGAGTTCCTCAACATCCTCGATCAGGCTCTTTCAGACAACAATGCTCAAGGCCTCAGTGCAGTGTCAAAGTGGAATCATCTGCACACCACCATCTAGAACTCTGCACTCACTGTGTATAGGAAAAGAGATGGGAGGAATGCTGACTGGTTTGAGGCTTATTGGACTGAAATGGAGTCAGTTACTGTAACTAAGAGGAGAGCCCTCATGAACTACAAACAAGTCCCCAGCAAACAACATCTAGATGCTCTCAGAGCTGCCAGAAACAAGTCTCTGCAGACTGCTCGGCACTGCACCAATCAATACTGGTTAAAACTCTGCTGATGAATCCGGGGATGCTCGAGGGATGTATGAAGGAATTAAGAAAGCAATGGGCCCAGTAGTAACTAAATCAGCACCTTTTGAAGACAAAGAGAGGGGTGATCATCACTGAACCTAACAAGCAGATGGAAAGGTGACTGGAGCATTATCTTGAACTCTACATAACGGAGAACATTGTCATTGAAGTAGCTCTCAGTGCCATTCCAGACTTCCCTGTCATGGAGGAACTGGACAGTGAGCCCTCCATAGTCGAGCTCAACAAGGGCTCAAAACATGCGTGATGCAAACATTGTCACCTTGTACAAAATTAAGGGGGATCGCAGTGACTGCAGCAATTATCGGAGCCAGCTACTCAGTTCCACTCACCTGCTCGATCCCTTTCCTCCTGCAAGTTCCTTTGCTTCAGGTATCCATCCAATTTCCTTTTCAAATCATTGATTGTCTCTACTTCCACCACACTCGTGGGTCAGGACATTACCACTCACAGCATAAAAAAATTCCACCTCACCCAAGGATGGGAAATATTTATATCTTCTATATTTAGCTTATTCCCTATCTCTACGAGAATAGAATGGCAGTCAACATGAAAGGGAACCCAAAAATCTTCGAGCAGTATATAAATAATAAGCAGGTAGTCAGCGGTGAAGTGGGCCCCATTAGGGACAAAGAGGGTAATATATACTTAGAGCTGCAGGGCAATGTTAATCTAGTTAATAAGTACCTTGTATCAATGATCACTCAGGAAGTGGAATTTGACAAAATATCAGTAGAAGTGGAGAGTGTAGAGGCAATGGAGAGGGTACAAATTGAGAGAGGGAGGTACTGAAAAGGCTGGTTATGCTTCAGGAAGATAAATTACCTGATCCGGATGGCTTTCATCCCAGATTGCGAAAGGAAATGTGGATGCAGATAACAGAAAGGCTTTCTATAATCTTCCAATCTTCCCTGGATACGGGGGAGGTGTCAGAGGATTAAACAGTGGCAAATGTGACACCCTTATTCAAGAAAGGGTGTAAGGACAGTCCGGCTAACTACAGGCCAGTTAGATTAACAGCAGTGGTGGGTAAGGTTTCAGAAAGAACAATCAGGGAAAAAATCAACAGTCACTTGTAGAGGTTTGAGTTAATTAAGGAGAGTGAGCATGGATTTATACATGGGAGTTCATGCTTGACTAATCTAACTGCATTTTTTGATGAACTAACAGAGAAGGTTTATGAAGGGAATGCAGTGGATGTTGTTTATATGGATTTTAAGAAACGACACATAAAAGGGTGATTAACAACATTGAGGTTCATGGAATAGGAGGGTCAGTGTCCAATTGGATAGAAAATTGGCTTAAGGACAGAAAACAGCAAGTCGTAATAAATGATTCATTCTCAGACTGGAAGGTTGTCGACAGTGCTGTTCCCCAAGGGTCACTGCTGGAACCACTGCTTTTTACTTGCGACAGATAAATGACTTGGATCTTGGAATATAGAGTAGAATCTCAAAATATGCCGATAACACCAAACTTGGAGAAGTGGCAAACAGTGAGGATGAAATGAACCACCTGCAACAAGACAGTGATAGGCTAGCAGAATGGGCAGACAGGTGCAGATCGATTTTAATAGTGACTAGTGTGAGGTGATGCATTTTAGCAGAAGGAATAGGGAGAGGCAATATATACTTAATGGCACAGTTCTAAAGAGTGTGCAGGAATAGAGGGACCTGTTCACTGAACAATGAACAACGTGAACAATTACTTCTTGTTGTGTGCTGTCAGATTTGTCACCTTCACTGTACTGGAGTGAGGTGACATCTACTGGCAGGAAGCAAGAACTGCAATCAAGCAGCAGAAATTCCATCGTCTGTCAGGGTGAAAGAAACATTGCAATGTGAGGAAATAGTGAATGGGTTTGATTGGGTTGATGGAGACATGATTCCACTTGTGGTGGAGTCCAAAGCAAAGGCCAGAAATATAAAATTGTCATTATTAAAAGATATGAGGAATTCATGATAAATGTATTTAGGTAGTGAGTGGGTGGAATCTAGACAGAATAGAAAGTGAGATTGGGTGGACAGAAGCAGTGTGAAAGGATGGCTCAAACAAAAGGTAAACGCCCTGAAAGGTGAACTCTGTTTCTCTCTCCACAGATGCTGCCAGAGTTTCTGAACATTTCCAACACCTTCTGTTTTTATTTCAGAATTTGCAAGATGTTGCTTTGCTCTGAAAAAAAATTGGATGATCGGCTTTGGCTGCCAGTGAAATTCCACAGGAGCTAAAAGGAAGTTCTGATATCAGTGGCATGTTGATCTAGGGGTATGATTCTTGCTTAGGGTGAGTGATTAATTAATGTGTGAGAGATCCTGGGTTCAAATCCTGGACAAGCCCTTCTTCTTTGGCATTTTTAGATTAAGGTCATTGATTGGTTTCAGCCTTGCAGAAGGCAGAATTGATTTCCATATGGAGCCTGCTTGAGGACCAGAGAGCTGGATTCAAAGAGCTTGATTAACTAAATGTACAGATAGCCAAGTGAGAATATAAAGTTGTTGCAGTAATTGTGACCTGACTCCAAAAACAACAGGACTGGGTTCTGGACTGGAATGGAATGGAATTCTTCAGTGTTTCTGCTGTTTGGCTTGCATTGACTCATCGATTTTCTTGTTTTTCACTTTGTCGATGCCTTTGAATAATTGTGGATCCTTCTTCAGATTGTCTTCTTTCACCAGGTCGTTCTGACCTCTGATGATGATGATCGTAATGAGCTTCAACTCACTGATAGTTTTGGAACTGAACAGATTTCCTTTGCTTGAGTCTACAACATGGAACTCAGTCTGACATGTGGACCCATGGGAGGATTTGAATGCCACCCCTGCGTTGGAGAATACAGTTGCATCCATCCAATAAGAGACCGAGTAGAAGTGACAGTTCAGTCAGTCAAACATTAAACTTTTAATTTCAGGGTGGTGAGTTTGAGTGCCATTTTGTTTTTCCCTTTTTTAAGGCTTCATTGGCAGAGAGTACAAGGAGTGTTTGAAATGAAATTCAGCAAAAGTATGAGAAAGTCTCACTTTGATTCGGGACTTATCTCTCTGCAGCATCTCGCTGTGAAAGATTGAACTTCATCTCATTTCATTCCCAGCTCGGGTTCAGTGCGGCTCAGTGGGACTTCTGGCTGTCTCCTGCTTCACAATCCATCAGTGCTGTGAAAGCAATGGGGAATATTATTCACGGCTCTGTAACCTGAGGACACCGATTTAAGGTGAATGGCAAAAGAACCAAAGGCAACATGAGGAAAAACTTCTTTTGCACAGCGAGTGGTTAAGATATGATATGCACTGCTTGAGAGTGTGATGGAGGCTGATTCAACCATGGCTTTCAAAATGGTATAAAATAATTATCTGAAGTGGAAAAATTGCATGTTTTCATGGAATACATGAGTCTGTGGCATGAGCTGAGTTGCTCGTGCATAGAAGCAGCACAAGCACAATGAGCTGAATGGCTTCCTTTTGTTCTGTAACTATTCTATGATCTATGATTCTTTTCAGAGTGAAATCAACACTCACATACAAGAAACTGACAGGTACAATGTAAACCCCACACTAACATACCAGCGAATGCTAGGGACAGAGTAAAACCAATCAGTCCTGGACTAGAAACTGACAGGTACACTGTAAACTTCGCATTACCAGACAAGAAATTGACAGATACAGTGTGAAACCCACAGTCACGTAGCAGCAGTTGGCAGGTAACGTGTAAAAATCTTTCTTTCATATCCCAACTGCAAGGTACAAAGGAAATTAGGTACAAACCCAGGCTCACACTTCAAAGACTGAGAGATACAAAGCAAAACACATATTCACCTCCAAGTACAGAGACGAAGACACACTCAGAGGAGGTGCAGATTAAAGACACATGCATGTAACAGAAACTGATAGGGATAGAATCAAACCCTTTCTCACTTCTCAGAAACTGATAGATATAGACAAAAGCTGATGCTCACATACAAGTTGCTGAAAGATATGTGGTGAAACTCACAGAGCAATAGCAGAAACAAACAGGTACTGAATAATACCCACAGTCACAGACCAAAAACTGAAATATACTGAGTTAAACATCACTTTCTCACACAAGAAACTCATGGCTACAAAGTGAAGCTGACTCTATCCTCCCAGGCATTGACAGGTGCAAAAGAAAACACTCACGACGATACCAGGTCATGAAATGTACGTAATAAAACCTTTCAGCTGAAAGAATAGCATTAATGACAGGTGTGGTACCCAGAATGCTCAGCGGCCTAGAATCCGCCCTATCTGTGACAGGAGCAGGGCGCGCAGGCGCAGTAGAGAGCTTTGTCAGCAGCTCGAGCTGCGGGTTCGGAGTTGGAGCGGGATATTCACAAAGTGCGAGAAGACTTTGCGGGCTCACACAGCTGGAGCAGGGCCTCAGGGCCACAATAAGATGGAACAATCCCATCTGTATCCCTGCGGATGGCGGTGGTGAAGCTTTTCCCGGTGAGGCTTCCCGAAACGGCGTCTATAAATGGATAAGAATTGGGGACTGGGCAGGGAGCGTCTCTAAATGAATAAAATTTGGGTACTGGTCAGGGAGCGTCTGTAAATGGATAAGAATTGGGGACTGGGCAGGGAGCGTCTGCAAATGGATAAGAATTGGGGGACTGGGCAGGGAGCGTTTCTAAATGAATAACATTTGGGTACTGGTCAGGGAGCGTCTGTAAATGGATAAGAATTGGGGACTGGGCAGGGAGCGTCTGCAAATGGATAAGAATTGGGGGACTGGGCAGGGAGCGTCTCTAAATGAATAAAATTTGGGTACTGGTCAGGGAGCGTCTGTAAATGGATAAGAACTGGGGACTGGGCAGGGAGTGTCTATAATTGAATAAGAGTTGGAGACTGGGCAGGAAGCGTTTCTAAATGAATAAGATTTGGGGACTGGGCAGGGAGCGTCTATAAATGCTTAAGAATTGGGGACTGGTTAGGGAGCGTTTTTTTATTCGTTCGTGGGATGTGGGCGTCGCTGGCTCGATCTCAGCTCGAGTAATGTGTCCAGTTCTGGGCACCAGGCTTTAGAAAGGACATCAAAGCTTCTGAGACAGTTCAGAGGACATTTACTAGAATGATCCCAGAGATGCGGGGTGTCAGTTCTCTGGACAGGCTGGTGAAGCTGGGATTGTTCTCCTCAGAGTAGAGAAGGTTAAGGGAAGATTTAATAGAGATGTTCAGAATCATGAAGGATTTTCATAGGGTAGAGAGGGAGAAACTGTTTCCACTGTCCTGGGGGGTCAGTAACCAGAGGACACAGATTTAAAATAATTGGCCAAAAATGTCAAGGGGAGGTGAGGAAAGATCTTTTTACCCAGTAACTGATTCGGATTTGGAATGAATTGTCTGACAGGGTGGTGGAAACAGATTCAATTATAACTTTCATAAGGGAATTGGACAAATATTTCAAAGTGAAATTCTCCAGGATTATGGGGAAATAGGCAGGGGGTTGGACTAATTGCATCTTTTTGTTAGAGAGTCAGCAGAGGCACAATGGGGCCGAATGGCCTCCATCTGTGCTGTATGATTCTATGAACATAAGAACGAGGAGCCGGAGTCGGCAATTCAGCCACTCGAGCCTGCTCTGCCATTCAATACAATCATGGCTGATCTCATCACGGCAGTTCTTGTTTCTTGCCAGTAGATGTCACTTCACTCCAATACAGTGAAGTTTACAAATCTGAGAGAGACACAACAGGAAAGAATTGTTCACATTATAGTGAATGTGTGGGATTTAGAAATACTAGGAGTGGAGACGAGTTATTACTTGTCTGCTCGATCCCCATAGCCCTGTAAAATTATTTCCTTCAAGTGCCCATTCAAATTCCTTTTGTAATCCTCGATTGTCTCCATTTCCACCGCCCTCGTGGGCAGCGAGTTACAGATCATCACCAATCAGTGTAAAAAAGTTCTTGCGCACATTCCCCCTGTACCTCCTGTCCAAAACCTTCAATCTGTGTCCCCTAGTCCTTGTACCAATAGTTAACGGGAACAATGTTTCCTTGCCAACTTATTTAAAACTGTCATAGCCGAAAACACATCGATCAATTCTCCCCTCACTCTCCTTTGACACAGGCAGAACAACCCTAGCTTTTCCAACCTAACCTTGTAACTAAAATCCTCCATCCCTGGATCCATTCTGGTGAATTTCCTCTGCATCCTCTCAAGGACCCTCACATTCTTTCTTAAGTGTGGGAATCAAAACTGGAAGCAACACGCCAACTGGGGCCTAACCAGAGCTTTATAATGGTTCAGCATAACTTCCCTGCTTTGTACTCAATGCCTCTATTTATAAAGCCCAAGATCCCATATGCTTTGCAAACCACTCTCGCAATATTTCTTGCCACCTTCAAAGATTGATGCACATGAACCCCAAGTCCCTCTATTCCAACACACACTTTAGAACTGTGCCATTAAGTAAATATTGCCTCTCCCTATTCCTTATGCCAAAATACATCACCTCACACTTGTCACTATTAAATTCCATCTGCCACCTGTCTGCCCATTCTGCTAGCCTATCATTGTCCTGTTGCAGGCAGTTCATATCATCCTCACTGTTTGCCACTCCTCCAAGTTTGTTGTCATCGGGATATTTTGATATTCTACTCAATATTCCAAGATCCAAGTCATTTATCTTTAGCAAAAAAAGCAGTGGTTCTAGCACTGACCCTTGGGGAACACCTCTGTCGACTATCCTCCAGGCTGACAATGAATCATTTAATAAGACTCGCTGTTTTCTGTCCTTAAACCAATTTTCTATCCAATTGGACACTGACCCTCCTATACCACGAACCTCAATTTTGTCAACCGTCCTTTTATGTGGTACCTTGTCAAATGCTTCCTTAAAATCCATATAAACAACATCCACGACATTCCCTTCATCAACCTGCTCTGTTAGTTCATCAAAAAATGCAGTTAGATTAGTCAAGCATGAACTCCCATTTATAAATCCATGCTCACTCTCCTTAATTAACTCGAACCTCTCCAAGTGACTGTTGATTTTTTACCCAGATTATTCTTTCTAAAACCTTACCCACCACTGCTGTTAATCTAACTAGCCTGTAGTTAGCCGGACTGTCCTTACACCCTTTCTTGAATAAGGGCGTCACATTTGCCACTGTTTACTCCTGGCACCTCCACCGTATCCAGGGAAGATTGGAATATTATAGCAAACTCTTCCATTATCTGCATCCGCATTTCCTTTCGCAACCTGGGATGTGAGCCATCCAGACCAGGTGATTTATCTACCCTAAGCACAGCCAGCCTTTTTAGTACCTCCCTCTCTCAATTTGTACCCTCTCCATTGCCTCTACTCTCTTCACATCGACTGATATTTTGTCAAATTCCACTTCCTTAGTGATCACTGATACAAAGTACTCATTAAGTAGATTAACATTGCCCTGCACCTCTAAGCATATATTATGCTCTTTGTCCCTAATAGGCCCGACTCAACTTCTTACTACCCACTTATCATTTACATGCTGCTCGAAGATTTTTGGGTTTCCTTTCATGTTGACTGCCAGTCTATTCTCATAGAAATAGAGAATAAGCAAATATAGAAGATGTAAGTATTTCCCATCCTTGATGAGGTGGAACTTTTTTATGTTGTGGGTAGTAATGTCTTAGCCCACGAGTGTGGTGGAAGCAGAGACAATCAATGATTGAAAAGGAAATTAGATGGATACTTGAAGGAAAGAAACTTGCAGGAGGAAAGGGATCGAGCTGGTGAGTGGAACTGACTAGATTGCTCCGGGGAGAGCCAGCATGGACGTGATAGGCCAAACGACCACCTTCTGTGCTGTAAATGACTCTGTGTTGTTTCTCAAATTCAATCCACTGGTGCTTGGTAAATAATTTCAAAGTAAATTGTGCAACCGGAAAGTCAGAACCAAGGCAAGGGACGCCTAAGGAAGCAAAATTGCTGAAACCCGGGATTGAACCAGGGACCTTCAGTCCAACGCTCTCCCAACTGAGCTATTTCAGCCCGACATTAACAGTGGTTTGGTGTCCTTGTTTTGGAAGAAAATACATACATTCAAGTTTTCCAAAAAATTAAAGAACCCAACATGTGAGTAATATTCCCCATTGCTTTCTCAGTACTGATGGATTGTGAAGCGGGAGACAGCCAGAAGTGCCACTGAGCCGCACAGACCCCGAGCTGAGAATGAAATGAGATCAAATTCAATCTTTCATAGTGAGATGCTGCTGAGAGGTAAGAGTCCTGAATCAAAGCGAGACTTGCTCATTTCAAACACTCCCTGTACTCTCAGCTCATGAAGCCTTAAAAAAGGGAAAAACAGAATGGCACTCAAAGTCACAACCCTGCCATTAAAAGTCTCATGTTCGACTGACAGAACTGTCACTTCTACTCGGTCTCTTATTGGATGGATGCAACTCCAACGCAGGGATGGCATTCAAATCCTCCCATGGGTCCACATGTCAGACTGAGTTCCATGTTGTAGACTCAAGCAAAGGAAATCTGCTCACTTCCAAAACTATCAGCGAATTGAAGCTGATTACAATCAACATCATCGGAGGTCAGAACTACCTGGTGAAAGAAGACACCCTGAAGAAGTTATCCACAATTATTCAAAGGCATCGACAAAGTGAAAAACAAGAAAATCGATGAGTCAATGCAAGCCAAACAACAGAAACACTGAAGAATTCCATTCCATTTCAGTCCAGAACCCAGTCCTGTTGTTTTTGGAGTCAGGTCACAATTACAGCAACAACTTTATATTCCCACTTGGCTATCTGTACATTTAGTGAATTGCAATTTTGTCGACAAGCTCTTTGAATCCAGTTGTCTGGTCCTCAAGCCAGCTCCGTATGGAAGTCAATTCCACCTTCTGCAAGGCTGAAACCAATAGATAACCTTAATCTAAAAATGCCAGCAGACCAGGGCTCGTCCGGGACTTGAACCCGGGATCTCTCGCATGTTAATTTTTCATACTCCCAAAGAGAGAATCATACCCCTAGACCAAAGAGCCACTGACAAGTCAGGCTTTATTAGCTGCTGTGGAATTTCACTGGAACCCCCCAGCCAATCATCCATTTTTTTTCAGATCAAAGCAACATCCTGCAAATGCTGAAATAAAAACAGAAAGTGCTGGAAATGCTCAGCAGCTCTGGCAGCATTTGTGCTGAGAGAAACACAGTTAACGTTTCAGGGCACTGACTTTTGTTTCAGCCATCCTTTCAGACTGCTTCTGTCCATCCAATCTCACTTTCTATTCTATCCACATTTTAACCATTCACTACGTTACTACATTTTTCATGAATTCCTCATTTCTTTTATTAATGACAATTTTGTATTTCTGGCCTTTGCTTCAGACACCACCACAAGTGGAATCATGTCTCCATCTACCCAATCAAACCACTTCGCTGTATCCTCACATTGCAATGTTTCTTTAACCCTGACAGACTGTGGAGTTTCTGCTGCTTGATTGCAGTTCTTGCTTCCTGCCAGTAGATGTCACCTCACTCCAATACAGTGAAGTTTACAAATCTGAGAGAGACACAACAGGAAATAATTGTTCACATTATAGTGAATGTGTGGGATTTAGAAATACTAGGAGTGGAGACGAGTTATTATTGCACTCTGCTATTACATCTTTTATAATGGACTCCAGCATTTTCCCCACGACTGATGTCAGGCTAACCGGTATATAATTCGCTGTTTTCTTTCTGCCTCTTTTTTAAAATAATGGAGTTACATTAACTACCGTCCAATCCATTGGAACTGTTCCAGAGTCGATAGAATTTTGAAAAAAGACCAGAAATGCATCTGCTATTTCAAGGGCCACTTCCTTAAGTACTCTGGGATGTAGATTATCAGGCCCTGGGGATTTATCGGCCTTCAATCCCATCAATTTCCCAAACATTCCCTACTAATACTGATTTCATACAGTTCCTCCTTCTCACTAGACCCTATGTTCCCCAACATTTCTGGGAGATAATTTGTATCCTCCTTTGTGAAGACAGATCCAAAGTATGTATTTAATTGGTCTGCCATTTCTTTGTTCCCCATTATAAATTCCCCCGTTTCTGACTGTAAGGGGCCAGATTTGTCTTCACTAATCTTTTTCTCTACACATATCTATAGAAGCTTTTACAGTCAGTTTTTATGTTCTCTGCTTGCTTACTCTCATACTCTATTTCCCCCTTCTTAATCAATCGTTTTGTCCTCCTCTGCTAAATTCCAAACTGCTCACAATCTTCAGGTTTGCTGCTTGTTCTGACCATTTTATATTTCTCCTCCTTGGATCTAATACTTTCCTTAATTTCTTTTGTAAGCCACAGTTGAGCCACCCTTCCTGTTTTACTTTTGCACAGACAGGAATGAACAATTGTTGTAATTCATCCATGCACTCTTTAAATGCTAGCCATTGCCTATCCACTGTCAACCCTTTAAGTAACGTTCCCCAATCTATCATAGCCAACTCCCGCCTCATACCTTCATAGTTTCCTTTGTTTAGATTCAGGACCCGAGTCTCGGAATCAACTCTCTCACTCTCCATCTTAATGAAGAATTTTATCATATTATGGGCGCACTTCCCCAAGGGACCCCACACAACAAGATTGTTAACTAATCCTTTCTCATTACACAATACCCAGTCCAGGATGGCCTCTTCTCTAGAGGTGTTATACACCTCTATTAATTCTCCACTCAATCTCCTTTGATATCGGCAGAATAATCTTAGCTTTTCCAACCTAACCTTGTAACTAAAATCCCCCATCCCTGGATCCATTCTGGTAAATCACCTCTGCGTCCTCTCAAGGACCCTCACATTCTTTCTAAAGTCTGCTGAGCAGAACTGGAAGCAACACTCCAATTGGGGCCTAACCAGAGTTTTATAATGGTTCAGCATAACTTCCCTGCTTTTGTACTCAATGCCTCTATTTATAAAGCCCAAGATCCCATATGCTTTGCTAACCACTCTCGCAATATGTCTTGCCACCTTCAAAGATTGATGCACATGAACCCCAAGTCCCTCTATTCCAGCACACTCTTTAGAACTGTGCCATTAAGTTTTTATATTATGGAAAGCTGTAGGAGCAACAGGGTGGTGGTGATGGGAGATTTTAATTTTCCCAACATTGACTGGGATTCACTTAGTGTTAGAGGTCTAGATGGAGCAGAATTTGTCGGGAGCATCCAGGAGAGTTTTCTAGAGCAGTATGTAAATAGTCCAACTCGGGAAGGGGCCATACTGGACCTGGTGTTGGGGAATGAGCCTGGCCAGGTGGTTGATGTTTCAGTGGGGGACTACTTTGGGAATAGTGATCACAATTCCGTAAGTTTTAGAATACTCATGGACAAAGACGAGAGTGGTCCTAAAGGAAGAGTGCTAAATTGGGGGAAGGCCAACTGTACCAAAATTCGGCATGAGCTGGGGAATGTAGATTGGGAGCAGCTGTTTGAAGGTAAATCCACATTTGATATGTGGGAGGCTTTTAAAGAGAGGTTGATTAGCGTGCAGGAGAGACATGTTCCTGTGAAAATGAGGGGTAGAAATGGCAAGATTAGGGAACCATGGATGACAGGTGAAATTGTGAGACTAGCTCAGAGGAAAAAGGAAGCATACATAAGGTCTAGGCGGCTGAAGAAAGACGAAGCTTTGAAAGAATATCGGGATTGTAGGCGCAATCTGAAATGAAGAATTAAGAGGGCTAAAAGGGGTCATGAAATATCTTGAGCAAACAGGGTTAAGGAAAATCCCAAAGCCTTTTATTCATATATAAGGAGCAAGAGGGTAACTAGAGAAAGGATTGGCCCGCTCAAGGACAAAGGAGGAAAGTTATGCGTGGAGTCAGAGAAAATGGGTGAGATTCTAAATGAGTACTTTGCACCGGTATTCACCGAGGAGAGGGACATGACGGATGTTGAGGTTAGGGACAGATGTTTGATTACTCTAGGTCAAGTCGGCATAAGGAGGGAGGAAGTGTTGGGTATTCTAAAAGGCATTAAGGTGGACAAGTCCCCAGGTCCGGATGGGATCTATCCCAGGTTACTGAGGGAAGCGAGAGAGGAAATAGTTGGGGCCTTAACAGATATCTTTGCAACATCCTTAAACACGGGTGAGGTCCCGGAGGACTGGAGAATTGCTAATGTTGTCCCCTTGTTTAAGAAGGGTAGCAGGGATAATCCAGGTAATTATAGACCAGTGAGCCTGACGTAAGTGGTAGGGAAGCTGCTGGAGAAGATACTGAGGGATAGGATCTATTCCCATCTGGAAGAAAATGGGCTTATCAGTGATAGGCAACATGGTTTTGTGCAGGGAAGGTCATGTCTTACCAACTTAATAGAATTCTTTGAGGAAGTGACAAAGTCGATTGATGAGGGAAGGGCTGTAGATGTCATATACATGGACTTCAGTAAGGCGTTTGATAAGGTTCCCCATGGTAGGCTGATGGAGAAAGTGAAGGCGCATGGGGTCCAAGGTGTACTAGCTAGATGGATAAAGAACTGGCTGGGCAACAGGAGACAGAGGGTAGCAGTGGAAGGGAGTGTCTCAAAATAGAGACGTGTGACCAGTGGTGTTCCACAGGGATCCGTGCTGGGACCACTGTTGTTTGTGATATACATAAATGATTTGGAGGAAAGTATAGGTGGTCTGATTAGCAAGTTTGCAGCCGACACTAAGATTGGTGGAGTAGCAGATAGTGAAGGGGACTGTCAGAGAATACAGCAGAATATAGATAGACTGGAGAGTTGGGCAGAGAAATGGCAGATGGAGTTCAATCAGGGCAAATGCGAGGTGATGCATTTTGGAAGATCCAATTCAAGAGTGAACTATGCAGTAAATGGAAAAGTCCTGGGGAAAATTGATGTACAGAGAGATTTGGGTGTTCAGGTCCATTGTTCCCTGAAGGTGGCAACGCAGGTCAATAGAGTGGTCAAGAAGGCATACGGCATGCTTTCCTTCATCGGACGGGGTATTGAGTACAAGAGTTGGCAGGTCATGTTACAGTTGTATAGGACTTTGGTTCGGCCACATTTGGAATACTGCGTGCAGTTCTGGTCGCCACATTACCAAAAGGATGTGGATGCTTTGGAGAGGGTGCAGTGGAGGTTCACCAGGATGTTGCCTGGTATGGAGGGCGCTAGCTATGAAGAGAGGTTGAGTAGGTTAGGATTATTTTCATTAGAAAGACGGAGGTTGAGGGGGGACCTGATTGAGGTGTACAAAATCATGAGAGGTATAGACAGGGTGGATAGCAAGAAGCTTTTTCCCAGAGTGGGGGATTCAATTACAAGGGGACACGAGTTCAAAGTGAAAGGGGAAAAGTTTAGGGGGGATATGCGTGGAAAGTTCTTTACGCAGAGGGTGGTGGGTGCATGGAATGCATTGCCAGCGGAGGTGGTAGACGCGGGCACGATAGCGTCTTTTAAGATGTATCTAGACAGATACATGAATGGGCAGGAAGTAAAGAGATACAGACCCTTAGAAAATAGGCGACAGGTTTAGATAGAGGATTTGGATCGGCGTAGGCTTGGAGGGCCGAAGGGCCTGTTCCTGTGCTGTAATTTTCTTTGTTCTTTGTTCTTTGCCTCTCCCTATTCCTTCTGCCAACATACATCATATCACACTTGTCACTATTAAATTCCATCTGCCACCTGTCTGCCCATTCTGCTAGCCTATCACTGTCCTGTTGCAGGCAGTTCATATCATCCTCACTGTTTGCCACTCCTCCAAGTTTGGTGTCATCGGCATATTTTGAGATTCTACTCTGTATTCCAAGATCCAAGTCACTTACCTTTAGCTAAAAAAGCAGTGGTTCTGGCACTGACCCTTGGGGAACACCACTGTCCACTATCCTCCAGTCTGACAAAGAACCATTTAATAAGACTCGCTGTTTTCTGTCCTTAAACCAATTTTCTATCCAATTGGACACTGACCCTCCTATACCACGAACCTCAATTTTGTTAACCGCCCTTTTATGTGGTACCTTGTCAAACGCTTCCTTAAAATCCATATAAACAACATCCACAGCATTCCCTTCATCAACCTGCTCTGTTAGTTCATCAAAAAATGCAGTTAGATTAGTCAAGCATGAACTCCCATTTATAAATCCATGCTCACTCTCCTTAATTAACTCAAACCTCTCCAAGTGACTGTTGATTTTTTCCCCTGATTATTCTTTCTAAAACCTTACCCACCACTGCTGTTAATCTAACTGGCCTGTAGTTACCCAGACTGTCCTTACACCCTTTCTTGAATGAGGGCATCGCATTTGCCACTGTTTAATCCTCTGGCACCTCCCCGTATCCAGGGAAGATTGGAAGATTATAGCAAGCCCTTCCGTTATCTGCATCCGCATTTCCTTTCGCAACCTGGGATGTAAGCCATCCGGACCAGGTGATTTATCTACCCTAAGCACAGCCAGCCTTTTTAGTACCTCCCTCTCCTAATTTGTACTCTCTCCATTGCCTCCACTCTCTTCACTTCTACTGATATTTTGTCAAATTCCACTTCCAAAGTGATCACTGATACAAAGTACTCATTAAGTAGATTAACATTGCCCTGCACCTCTAAGCTTATATTATCCTTTTTGTCCCTAATAGGCCCTAATCAACCTCTTACTACCCACTTATCATTTACATGCTGCTCGAAGATTTTTGCGTTCCCTTTCATGTTGACTGCCAGTCTATTCTCATAGAAATAGAGAATAAGCAAATATAGAAGATATAAGTATTTACCATCCTTGATGAGGTGGAACTTTTTTATGTTATGGGTGGTAATGACTTGGCCCACGAGTGTGGTGGAAGCAGAGACAATCAATGATTTGAAAAGGAAATTGGATGGATACTTGAAGGAAAGAAACTTGCAGGAGGAAAGGGATCGAGCTGGTGAGTGGAACTGACTCTATTGCTCCGGGGAGAGCCAGCATGGACGTGATAGGCCAAACAACCACCTTCTGTGCTGTAAATGACTCTGTGTTGTTTCTCAAATTCAATCCACTGGTGCTTGGTAAATAATTTCAAAGTAAATTGTGCAACTGGAAAATCAGAACCAAGGCAAGGGACGCATAAGGAAGCAAAATTGCTGAAACTCAGGATTGAACCAGGGACCTTTAGACCTTCAGTCTAACGCTCTCCCAACTGAGCTATTTCAGCCCTACATTAACAGTGGCTTGGTGTCCTTGTTTTGGAAGAAAATACATACATTCAAGTTTTCCAAAAAATTAAAGAACACAACATGTGAGTAATATTCCCCATTGCTTTCTCAGTACTGATGGATTGTGAAGCGGGAGACAGCCAGAAGTGCCACTGAGCCGCACAGACCCCGAGCTGAGAATGAAATGAGATCAAATTCAATCTTTCATAGTGAGATGCTGCTGAGAGGTAAGAGTCCTGAATCAAAGCGAGACTTGCTCATTTTCAAACACTCCCTGTACTCTCTGCTCATGAAGCCTTAAAAAAGGGAAAAACAGAATGGCACTCAAAGTCACAACCCTGCCATTAAAAGTCTCATGTTCGACTGACAGAACTGTCACTTCTACTCGGTCTCTTATTGGATGGATGCAACTCCAACGCAGGGGTGGCATTCAAATCCTCCCATGGGTCCACATGTCAGACTGAGTTCCATGTTGTAGACTCAAGCAAAGGAAATCTGCTCAGTTCCAGAACTATCAGCGAATTGAAGCTGATTACGATCAACATCATCAGAGGTCAGAACTACCTGGTGAAAGAAGACACTCTGAAGAAGGATCCACAATTATTCAAAGGCATCAACAAAGTGAAAAACAAGAAAAACAAGAAAATCAATAAGCAAGATGCTGGAGAGAGTTAAGAATCACAGAATCATAGAAAGTGTAGCGCACAGAAAGAGGCCACTTGGCCCATCATGTCTGTGGCGGCTGAAAAACGATCCACCTGTTCTAATCCCACCTTCCAGCATTTGGTGCGTAGCCCTGCAGATTACGGCACTTGAGGTGATTATCCAGAGTCCTTTTGGATGAGTTGAGGGTTTCTGTCTCAACCACCCTTTCAGGCAGTGAGTTCCACACCCACACCATCCTCTGGGTGAAAAGGTTTTTCCTCGTCTCCCCTCTAATTTTTCTACCAATCACTTTAAATCTATGCCTCCTCGTCACTGACCTCTCTGCCAAGGTGAATAGACCTTGCACTTCCACTCTATTTAGACCGCTCAAAATGTTGTACATTTCAATCAGATCTCCTCTCAGCCTTCTCTGTTCCAAGGAGAACAGCCCCAGCCTATCCAGTCTTTCCTCATAGCTGCATTTTTCCAGTCCTGGCAACATCCTTGTAAATCTCCTCTGTACCTTCTCTCGTGCAATTGCATCCTTTCTGTAATGAGGTGTCCAGAACTGCACACAGAACTCAAGTTGTAGCCTAACCAATGAGTTATACAGTTGCAGCATAAGCTCGCTGCTCTTGTATTCTATACCTCGGCTAACAAAGGAAAGGATTCCATCTGCCTTCTTAACCACCTTATCGACCTGTCCTGCCATCTTCAGGGATCTGTGGACATTCAATCCAAGGTCTCTCACTTCCTCTATACTTCTCAGTATCGTGTATTCTGTTGCCTTGTTTGACCTCCCCAAATGCATCACTTCACACTTCTCCAGGTTGAATTCCATTTGCCACTTTTCTGCCCACCTGACCAAACCATCAATATCTTCCTGCAGCCTACAGCTATCCTCCTCATTATCTACCTCATGGCCAATCTTTGTGTCGTCTGCAAAGGTCTTGATCATGCCCCCTACATTGACTTCCAAATCGCTAATATGTACCACAAAAAGCAGGGGACCTGGTATTGAGCCCTGCAGAACACCACTGGAAACAGCCCTCCAGTCGCTAAAACACCCGTCAACAATTACCCTTTGTTTCCTGCCACTGAGCTAATTTTGTATCCACCTTACTGCATTTCCCTGGATCCCATGGGTTTTTATTTTTTTAACCAGTCTGCCATGTGGGACCTTGCCAAATGCCTTGCTAACATCCATGTAGGACACGTCAGCTGCACTACCCTCATTTATCTTCCTTGTTACTTCTTCAAAAAATTCCATCAAGTTGGTCAAACAAGATCTTCGCTTAAAAATCCATGCTGACTATCCTTGATTAACCTGTGCTTTTCGAACTGACAGTTTATTCTGTCTCTCAGAATAGGTTCCAGTTATTGGGCCATGACTGAGGTTAGTCTGACTGGCCTGTAATTACTCGGTCTTTCCTTCGCTCCCTTTTTCAACAGAGGTTCAACCTCTTTTGTAGCAGACTATTGTAAATTTCACAATTCGCATGGGAAAAAGTATTATATACTTCACTTACAAGTTCTAATGTTACTGGCGAAATGAGGGCTTATGTATGATTTGAACCCAGGACCTCACACAAATACACAGCAGGAATTCTGCTCCTTTACCAAAAAGCCATCTCCTTTATAGAGATGTAAATATGCAATATTGGAAGAGTGGAGGACTTGGGACCAGGACAGTGACTTTGACTTTTCTGCCTGTCTTCCAAATTCTGCAAGGTTCCATACAGACAATTAATGAACTGTCAGGGTGTTACTTTATTCCATTCTTCTTCTTCTTCTTCTTCTGAGGCAGTCCCTCGAGAACGAGAATGATTTTCTTCCACTTCAGGGTTCTGGGTCCAGTGACTAGATGTCTACTTAAATCGCAGAGAAATTAAACACTTTTCAATTTGTCTCACGACATAAATAGCAACATTTGCAGATATTTCACAGCTGTATGATTGGATGCTGCTAACGTTGTTACACTCAGTACACATGGTACCTTAATGTTGCAATAAATATTATAATATCTATTCAGGTAACTGTCATCCCACAGCTGCAAAATTTCACTGGTTCAACATTCTCATCAAACACTAAAGCATTCCACAAAACAAGCCTCACAAATTCAACACCAGTTTCTCTTTTGGAGTCTCTCTGGTGTAATCTGATCTCTGATAGATTACTGGTGATCATCCTCCACATGAGCAGTCGTCCTAATCCCATGTGCCTGTCCTGTTCCCACCTCCCTTTCCTGTATACACAACAGAATTCCATACTGCTGATATATGCTGGTAAACACTTTCCTTGTTCTATGAAACTGTGATTACAGTGGAAATCCGCAAGAGAGGAAGCTATTGTTGGCACCTTTAACTCTGCAGCCAGTGACCAGAAGAATTCTCACTCCTGAACGAGGACTGTTTCAATTTCCTTTTGGAAGATCACATCATCACATGAAGGAAGTAAAGTGTTTTTGTATCACAGTGACCACAGAGGAGTTTTAAAACAAACTATTAAATTATGAATTCATATTTTATTTTGAATGCTACATTGGAGGTTAATTTGACAGACAGTCCTGCAGTTTATGATTTGTGTGAAATCAGTGAGATTGTGAGTTGGGTCGACCCCTCCCTATCAGAGTCACCAGGACAAAGGGAGTGTTTAGTCATCGACATCTTGCTCAGTACAGCATTTTGGTGGCTGGCTCTTGAACTCACACCGTCTCCTGACAGTGACAGGAGTAAACAAGTCATCGCTGAGGATTTCAAGTGCTATTTAAAGATTAATCACTTTTTACTGTTCACTTACTGCTGGAGGTTTGAAGAGGACATTTGAAACACGTTGGGAGACTTTCTGGGAAACTTTGTCAAGACTTCACCAACACTCTGTCAGCATTTACTCGGGAAAAACTCTGAGGATTTCACCTATAAAGAGTAAGTGCTGTGTTACTCCACCTTATTGGAAACTTTATAGGAATCAGCAGGAGAAAGGGAGCGTTTGGTCATTGACATCTTGCTCGGTCTGCGGGAGAAATGGGAGGAGGACACGAGGCCAGGCTGAGCAGCACCAGCCGCGGCAGGAGAGAAGGACAGGAGAGACAGGAGAGGGAGGTGGACTCCTTCTCCTCTAAGTACAGGACATTCCTCCTCCTTTGGACCTCCTCCATCAAGACCTCCAGTACTGTATCTGTGAACCTGTGCCTTCGTTCCCTCAGTCCCTGAGTGATCCTGAAACATGCTGCTGTGTGTCAGACAGCACACTTCACACCTTCAGTGGAAATGTGTGTGTAGAATCCACTTATACTGCACCAAGAACATTGCTTCGAATCAGCACTCGAGTGATGAACTGCAGCTTTCTGTTTTCATGCCTCCAGGCAATTTCAAATTATGCTCATCAGAATGTTATGTGAAAACCAGATTTCAAACAGGCGAGTCTTATTATCACAGCACCCGTATCCCAAAATCACCAGCTGGAATTTCCTTCTGAAAACCACCCACTTCTGGGAGCTGGTCTGGCAAGTGAAGTGGGACACGGCCCCACAGCAAAACTCCACACCAGAAGTGACCACTGGGATTTCTGCCATGATTTCCCTCTCTGAGCCTCTGTAACTCTGATCATTTTGTGACAGTGCACTCACCAGAATCAAATGACTGGGGCGACGGGGGAGAAATGGCTAAATGTGAACAAACAGTGGGCTAATTCTGGATCAGGGATTTACCAGGAGTTATGGCAATGATGATGAAACAGCAGTTTCTGAGCAGTCAAGGCTACGTTGTCAGAATGCCAGCTATGGAAGCAGTAACTGTTGTCATTGTAGAAGTGACCAGAGCTCTTCTACCCTCCTCCTAATGTCTGGTTGGCAGCTACATTGATCTCCCGGACGGCCAGTGCCCAGGGTCTTCCACACTTCATGTGTTGCCTCCCTCATTGTGTTGTCGGTGTGAGTTCTGGACTCCTCCAATTGTCCCGTCATCTGCACCAGGAGAGAAGAGACTGTCTCCACAG
This sequence comes from Heterodontus francisci, assembly GCF_036365525.1. Lineage (NCBI taxonomy): Eukaryota > Metazoa > Chordata > Chondrichthyes > Heterodontiformes > Heterodontidae > Heterodontus > Heterodontus francisci. Next base: position 22,204,253 of record NC_090405.1, read on the forward strand.
CCTGTGTGTGAGACCAATGCTCATCAATCATTGATCTTTACCAGCCGAGGCCTCGGAGATCTTGCTCTTGGAATCCTCAGCTGAGACCTCCTGCTTCTGTCACCCCCGGGGGAGAGACAGATTTCTCCTCAATGTTATCCACAGTTCCTCCTGCTCACTGCTGCTCTGTGTCAGGAATACTGCCTCCCTGAATGGGTTTGAAGATTCACCAATAGTTACAATAACACAACAGAATATTTATTTAATTACAATCCATACATTTACAAATGTGTAGGTCATGTTGAAAGAATGATCAGTTTGTTGTTCTGAAGAGGAGGAGGTGGAGGAGGATCGAGGTCTGTGTCTTTAGGTTTCATTCTGGTGGGGGACAGCAGCAGTTCATTACACAGCTCGTCCACCAGGTAACCCACCGGGCGGATCAGACACGTTCCAGCTGCTGCAGGAGTAAAGTTGAAAAGGTCACTGCGTGTTCTCGGAGCTGCTCCTGCTCATTATTGAGAATAACTCACAATCCATGGTATAGGAATTGATCTTTCTCTGATCAATGGTTTTGTTTCTGAGAGTGAATCACAGCAGAGAGAATTCACAGCTCAATTTCAAACATCTATAAGTAGGGATTTGTGTGTCAATAGTGTGGAGACACTAAAGATCCCTTTGAATCAGACAATTATAGAGACGGAGCTGAATACATGGAAAGAAATGGAGGATGGGAACAGATGATGAACCTCTGCAAATTCAACAAGGGGGTTGTTCTGCTGCCAGAGCAATGGTGGAATATGTTGGTCCCAGTCTGCCTGGTATTGTGGAGCAGCTGGCTTCTCACATCCTTAAGATCCAACACTGTCAGGCAGTCACTGTGACTGTCTTCCTTGGAGAACTGATAAAAGCTCCACAGGTTTCGAAGCATCTTAAACTAACTGCTGTGATAGGTATCTGAGGAAGTCCATGTAACTCCCATTGGGCTCCTCTAGATATCTATGAGGAAGCCTCGGCAGATCCAGTAAGTGGCAAGATCATCCACAGTGTTGACCTACAAGATCTGATGATCTCCTCACTCTTTCCATCCAAGTGCAACAATAAGTGAACCAGTTTGGAATGGACCTGTTGGTAGAAGAAAGATCTTCACCCTCAGATTCCACTTGGTCAAGTTTCCCAACACATTGGAACATTTCCACCAGTACTTTCTCACACCTTCCCTCAAAGAGTGACTGAATTCTGCTGAGAATTGTGTCGACAAAGGGTGGATTAGTGTTTGCTCTCAACTGAATCATGTTCTTCGACAGGTATGACAGCACCTCAAGCGTTAGCATCTCTTTGTTCTGCTTATTCCTCAACAGGATAATGATTGAGTCCAGCACCCTCCAAAACCATCCAGCATCTCCAAAGGTCATGTTCTCCAGGCCCCTGCCACACTGCAATGAGAGAAGCAAACAGCAAATACCTCAACAATCTGCTCACCAGAGTGATTGTGAGTGGTTGCGAAGAGGATGGAAGGACAGCAAGTGACAATATTAGCTTGCCCAGCGGAGACAGAAATTGATGAAACCTGGTGGTGTTTGGAGGATCCCCCAGCTCCAAAACTTGAACAGAGACAGGGAATGAGGCCACCGTTCCCTTTCTCACCCCCTTTATCATCTCCGACTTCGGAGCACCAAACCTACATGGTTCAAGTGGTGACTGAGGTAACTGCAGCAGCCCCGACAGTGTCTCTAGTTGAAATTAGCTAACTCAGCCAAGAGTGGGAATCAAACCTGAGATCCTCTGGTTCATATGGTTGAATGTCAGGTGAACGGCAGTACCTTTACCACTAGACCATTGGGGAACTCGAGAAACTGCGTTTCTAAATTAAAAAGTGCAATTTGTTTCCAGCAGCTTAAAAAACACAGATTTAGTATATTTTCACAATTCCCTGTCTGGTTTTTACACAAATGCACTGAGTTCCCATTGAGCCTTGAGGATAGAGTGTAATTAGTCTACAAAAGCAGACAGGTCAAATGGCTCCTGATTGGGACAATCCTATTAATGTCATTTGAGAATTATAATAACTTAAATCTCTGGGAAGGAGAGGAACTTATTACACTGGGTTTTAAAAAATCCACAATATAAGTGATTATGTTTGTAAACAGTTTCAAAGCAGCTGTTTACAGAAGTTAAAGGAACTCGGTTATGAATTATAGTCATCTTTTTGATGAGGCATTATTAGAGGTCATGCAAGATTAACGCTGGTCTTTTGTAGAACCACGGTTTCTCTGGCCTCAAAATTCCTCGCGTTCTACCACAATGTTGCTCATCAACACACTTAGCCTTTAGATCCTTAACTATTTACAAACATCTCCCACCCCCCAAAAAGTTATATTCCCTGTGCTTGAATGGATCAGATTGTCGGACGGCTCTAATCTTGATTACCTCATGTTTTTTCATGCTTGTAGAGAAAGGGAATACATTTACAAAAGGTCAGGGATGAGTTTTGTTTGACCTGTGGGTTCTGGATTTCTTCGGTAAGTTGTATGGTCTGTTTAGTAGTGCAGTCTTCGGAAGGCAAGCCTGCTTTTGCTGCAGAGCCTCTGCTGGAAGCACAGCAGCTCAGTGAAGTGCTTGAAGACTCAATATCATCTGTCAAGCTGCTGTCTTCTAGATCTGGGGAGTAAAAAACACAATCACATGAATAAAAAGTTACTGTGCTGAGAATGTTTCAGGTTATTGAAGTGTTGTGGCTCAGTCTGGGTTCAACAAACTCCATAAGAGAAACAAGCAGTTTGCAAGAACCAGTTTCTCAATTGTATAAAAACCGTCATTCTTCAACTCAACCGAAAGCGAAACAAATGTTACATTCTGTAGAAAAAAATTATTCCCTTATTGCTCGGGCTGTCAACACAGGCCAAACCCATGCATACGAGGGAGTCAGTGTGACTGCATGGTGTCACAAGTGTTTCCACCCGGACCATTGAGGCCAGACTCCTTTTCTTAAAGATGGTCTTTTTGCATCTTCCCCATGCCCTGCACCATAATTCACTCCTCGCCAAGTGCACAAGTGACCTTACACACTACAAATTAGCAGCACTAGAACAGAACCGTGTGGGGCACTGCTACCCACTTCCATCCCCTCGGAGAAACTGCCCTTAACTCCTACTCTCCCCTCTCTCAGAACCAGTTTTTAATCCCATTTCATCCCATTCCCCTAATTCCAAAAGTGTTAATCTTCTCCAATGGTCTCCTCTCTACTAACTTTTCCAAGGCATTCCGAATGTCCCTGTACACACGGCCACCATTATCTGTCACTTCAAAAGAACTCTATTGGGTTTTGTCGAGCACGATTTTCCTTTATGAAACCAGTGTTTCTACTTCTAATAATTTTCTCACTTGGATATTTAGTAATTTTATCTTTAAAGATTCTAAACATTGACCTAGAAAATAAGAAATAGGAGCGGGTGTAGATTGTACGGCCCCTCGAGCCTCTCCACCATCCAATAAGATCATGGTTGATCTTCTACCTCAATCCATTTCCCACCCTATCCCCATTTCCCTTGTTTCCATTCATGTCCAACACTCTACCAATCTCAGTCTTGAACATACTCACTCAACTAACATAGATGTTAAATTAACTGGGCTGCAATTATTCGGCTTAGTTCTGTCACCCTTTTCGAAGATGGATCTTACATTACCTCTGAATGAACATAATAAAAGTGTCAGTGCAAAGTTGAAACCACTTCACACTGATCGAAAATGCAGTCTAAATACACCCAAAATGCAAGAGGGAACTTCAGGATTTTGACCACAAAGACTTAATAATGGATCCAGTTGATGTGAGGATTAGTGAAATAGATTCAGAAACACATTTGTGAATAAGATCTTGGGTTTTACAAAGAGGTGATGTAAAATACATACAGGTTTTCCAAATCTATTTTGAAGATCTGTTAGCTGTACCTTGAGCTCGCAGTTCTGTGTCCTCACCATGCTTATCATAACCTTGTCACTGCATGAGAGGGAGTCTCATGTAGGTGAGTTACCTCTTTTCCATTGGTTGTTTTGCCCATGCGAGACACTTCACTCAGACTACGAAGCAAACAGATAACCTATCCCCAGATATATAGCAATTCAGCCTTACAGGTTATAAACATTGGGATTCTGAGGAATGCCATCTGGCCTATTCAAGCTCATTGATGCAGAAAGAACTGCATCCCTCACTCCCACACTCTCCAACTGTTTCTTCAGTGTTGACAAGCTTTTTTATCTTCACTGCCCTATCTGGAAGTCTTTTCCACACGGCGATCACTATTTGTGTACGGAACTTCCTGACATCAGTCCTAATTTTGCTTTCTACCAGTTGAACCTGTGTGTCTTAGTTTGCTAAAATAACTGGCACTAGCTTTCATGTCCTAGGCTGACACTCCAATTTCACTTTCACTGAGGAGCCTCCTAGTCTGTAGATGGAGAATATTACTGCTGGGCACTTACGGGTTCAAACCCACATCATGTTGTTTTGTTGCAGCATGAACTGTTGCATTATATATAACTTTACAAACAGCATTTCAATTATTTTATCCAATCATTGTTTTTCTCCTCCTCTGGTTGTTGAGTCCTCACTGGGATTATGATCCATGGGTTTGGTCAGCCTTCTAGAACATTCTTCATGTGTGAGCTGAGAGAGCCATTGTTGACAGGCTGCTTGGAGCACATCACAAGTTGAGCTTAATCTCTCCCTTGCCTCAGGTCCATCCCTGTGTAATTGACATCAAGTCACTGAATTGCTATTAGGAGGAGGAATCCTGGCTACGTTTTCCCATTCTTAAACTAAGGACACTGAGACTAAATGTGGTACGTCAGCTCAGCACAAATCTGGGCAAATCTACCTTGGGGTTTCCGAGTTTCCATCATTCCATTGCCACGCCACATACACCCATTAAATCTTTAGGGGAGGTGGAACAACAAACAGCGGCAAAGAATTTTGATCCCGTTTCTCCAGTTGAATGTGTCCAGTGCATTTCTTTCTTTGTTTTAAAGAACATTTTTTCCTCAAGCCCCAAGAGAGTGGGAAAAGGAACTGGATTGTTATCTCACAACATTCTGTGCAGTTCAGTTCAGTCAAAACTCTGAATGGATGTGTTCTTTGAGATTTATGTCTTCTGGGAAAGCCATTCCCCCTCCCCCCTACCCTAAATGAAGAGGGAGCCCCTCTTATCTGTGCAGGGATAGGCACTGACATGTTGATGTTGCACCATGGACATTTGACAAAATTATTGACTCAGCCACAGACATGGGGGCAATTAATCTGTATATAAATTGTATAGCCAATCTGATGCCTTCAAAACACAGTCTGATTTAAAACATATTTCTCCCTGTAAATAAAGTAGCATACAAACATCAATGGAGAGCAGCACAAATGCATTAGCTAGCAAGCAAGCAATATAGTATGTAATGCCAATACGAATTACTTTCATTGATAGAATAAAGCTAGCTACACCATGTCACGGGGCAGTAGATGGACCTTATCGATGACTTCTGTGGATTCACACTGTGTCAGGACTGCAAATACATTCAATAAACCAAGAAACCCAAGGAGATGATTGTTATTGTGGTTATTGAGGTGAGGCAATAGAAAAATCAGCAGGAAAATGGACCATTTCTCATACTACTGATGTTCTTGTGTTCTTGTGTCTGGACAGAGTAGATAGGGAGAAACTGTTCCCATTGCTGGAAGGATCTACAACCAGAGGACACGAATTTAAGATGATTGGCTAAAGAATCAATGGCAACATGAGGAAAAACTATTTTAAGCAGCGAGTGGTTAGGATCTGGAATGCACTGCCTGAGAGTGCGGCGGAGGCAGGTTCAATCGAGGCCTTCAAAAGAGAATTGGATAATTATCTGAGGAGAAAAACTTGCAGGGCAATGGAGAAAAGGCAGTGGAGTGGGACTGGGTGAGTTGCTGTTGCAGAGAGCTAGCATTGACACGATAGGCTGAATGGCCTCCTTCTGTGCTGTAACCAGTCACTGATTCTATGAGTTTATCACCTTAAAGCCCTGTTACATTTGCTCTTCCTTTCATCCATGTTAAACTCGAACATTTTTGATTTCTTGTGTTAAATACTGCTTACATGCTTATTTGCACAAATCTATTATGTATTCAGGTTGAATTGTCTTATTCAAAAAAAATTATCTGTTTATTTATTTCTGTTTTATTTATTAATAACACCTAAGTACATTTATACACAAAGATACACACAAATATATTCCAAAACCACACACACAGACATACACATTTATTCATAATGAGCCCATTGATGCACCCCTGGCTACAGTAAAATAGTGGTAATATTTACTGCACTAGTAATCCAGAGGCCTGGACTAATAATCTGGTGACAGTGATTTCAAATCCCAGCAATAATCTGGTGACAGTGATTTCAAATCCCATCGCTAATCTGGTGACAGTGATTTCAAATCCCAGCAATAATCTGCTGACAGTGATTTCAAATCCCATCAGTAACCTGGTGACAGTGATTTCAAATCCCATCAGTAATCTGGTGACAGCGATTTCAAATCCCAGCAATAATCTGGTGACAGTGATTTCAAATCGCATCAGTAATCTGGTGACAGTGATTTCAAATCCCAGCAATAACCTGGTGACAGTGATTTCAAATCCCATCAGTAATCTGGTGACAGTGATTTCAAATCCCAGCAATAATCTGTTGACAGTGATTTCAAATCCCATCAGTACTCTGGTGACAGTGATTTCAAATCCCAGCAATAATCTGGTGACAGTGATTTCAAATCCCATCAGTACTCTGGTGACAGTGATTTCAAATCCCAGCAATAATCTGGTGACAGTGATTTCAAATCCCATCAGTAATCTGGTGACAGTGATTTCAAATCCCATCAATAATCTGGTGACAGTGATTTCAAATCCCATCAGTAATCTGGTGACAGTGATTTCAAATCCCATCAATAATCTGGTGACAGTGATTTCAAATCCCATCACCACAGTTGCAGAATTTAAGTTCAGTTAATGAAATAAATCAACAATAAATAGCTTGTATCAGTAATGGTGACAATGAAACAACTGGAGTATTGGTTCACTAATGTTCTTAGGACAGGAAATCTGTTCTCCTCACCTGGTCTGGCCCATGTGTGACTTCAAACTCACAGCAATGTAGTTAACTCTTTACTGCTCTCTGAAATGCCCGAGCATTCCGTTCATCTGTTTCAAATGAATAACTACAAGAAAAACTGCAAATCCACACGGGCTGCAGCTGTTCAGGAAGCCGGTTCAGCACCAGCATCTCAAGGGCAAGTCAGGATGGGCAGTAAATGTTGGCCTTGTAAACGATGTCCACATCCAATGAATGATTAATAAAACTCACCATTTACAGGAGCACAGTTTCAATCATAGATATGTATAACATATTACAGATTAGAAACATAATGAAAATACATTTACAACTGACACCGTCATAACTTCAGCTCTCATTTTGTATATAAATGTGACACCCACATTCACACACTGACAGTTTATATTGTCACAAGGTACTATTTGCAGCTCTGGGAAAAGTCTACACACCAGACCTTTACAAAGCCAAATGCTGCAGTTGTAGAAAATGTGAAATTAGGATGGGAAATGTTCATCGAGTCATAGAATAGTGAACAAAGACCATTTGGCCCATCATGCCAGTGCTGTATCTTTGGCTGTGTTCTCCAATTAGTCCAACTGCTCTGCTTCTTCCTAAAAAATCTCAAGGTGATCCTCCCCTGTCCTGGCAATATATCCACGTTACATTCATTTTACAGAAACTTTGCATGTAAGTCAGCCAATGACCAGAAGAGGGCAGCATGAACCGCCATTGCAGCTGAACATATTGGGCTGAATTTTACCAGGCTCTCGATGTCATGGGTCACGGCAGGAGGGGGCCATAAAATTCTGCGGGAAGAGGCCCGCCTCGACCCCCGACTTCGGGAAAGGCCCGCCGCATATTACCAGCAGTGGGGGGACCTCGCTGCAGCTTCCCCCCCCCGCCCCCCACTCACCTCCCCACCGCCCTCACCGGCCGCTTGGCAGTGGGACCAAGTGTGAGATTCTGAAACCAGTTTTCAGTCTTCAAAATATGTTCAATGGGGAAGAAGAACAGTCAGAAGTCGTGGTCTATTTTGGAACCAATGACATGGGTATGAAAAGGGTTGAGATCCTACAATCAGAGTTTTAGGAGCTGGGAAGGAAGTTAAAGAGCAAGACCACAAAGGTTATAATATTTTGATTACTCCCATGTGTATTAGTGAGTATAGGAATAGTAGGATAATACAGGTTAATGCATGGCTGGAGAAATGGTGGATGAGGCAGGGCGACAGCTTCCAGGAACATTGTCACCACTTCTGGTGTTGATGTGACCTGCACAAGATGGACAGGACAAATGTCCTCGCTGTCACTTTAACTAATGCTTTGTGAAAGGATTTATACTAATTTGGCTGGGGGAGGGGCACAAGAATGAAGCATTAGAGAATAGATACAAGGTGCACCGAGGACTGAGAGAAACAAATAGCATTAGAATAAAGAATAGTTCAGAAACACAAGACTCAAACAAGAGACAAATGCAAGGCAGACTGAGATAGGTTTAGAGTGCATGTTTGTAAATACTTGCAGCATGGTAAATAGGATTGGTGAGCTGCAGGCACAAGTAGCCACATGGGATTGTGATCCAGTGGCAATAACGGAGACATGGATCAAACAAGGGGAGGAATGGGAACTTAATATTCCTCACTGCGATGTATTCAAGAAAGATAGAGAAGAAAAGGGCGGCACAGTGGCGCAGTGGTTAGCACCGCAGCCTCACAGCTCCAGGAACCCGGGTTCGATTCCAGGTACTGCCTGTGTGGAGTTTGCAAGTTCTCCCTGTGTCTGCGTGGGTTTTCTCCGGGTGCTCCGGTTTCCTCCCACAAGCCAAAAGACTTGCAGGTTGATAGGTAAATTGGCCATTATAAATTGTCACTAGTGTAGGTAGGTGCTAGGGAAATATAGGGACAGGTGGGGATGTTTGGTAGGAATATGGGATTAGTGTAGGATTAGTATAAATGGGTGGTTGATGTTCGGCACAGACTCGGTGGGCCGAAGGGCCTGTTTCAGTGCTGTATCTCTAATCTAATCTAATCTAAAAATAGGCAGAGGATTGTGTGGGTGCAGCTGTATTGATCAAAGATACTGTTACAGCACTAGGAAGAGAAAATGTACTTGAGGGTTGAAAGGTAGAATCGATTTGTTTAGAATAATGCATCAACAGAGGAAATATTCCACTGCTCAGTGTATATCCAGGCCACTAAATAGTAGGAAGTGGATAGAGGAGCAAATTTGCAGGCAAATTGTCGAAAGATGCAAGAACCTCTGAGTAATGCTAATGGGGATTTCAATTATCTGAATACAGGCTGGGAAAATAACTGTGTGAAGGGCAAAGAGGGAGAAGAATTCCTGGAATGTGTGTAAGAGAACTTTCTGAATCAGTATATTTCCATCCAATGGGGAAGGAGATGGTACTGGATCTAGATTTGGAGAATGAAGTCAGGTGAATGAAGTATGTTTCAGTCGGAGAGGATTGTGTGCAAGAGTCATTAAAATATCATTCGTTTTAGAGTAGCTGTGAAAAAGGACTGTCTGTGTGGGTATAAGAACATAAGAAGTAGGAACAGCAGTAGGCCATTCAGCCCCTTGATCCTACTCCGCCATTCAATAAAATCATGGCTGATCTGATCGTGGTCTTAACTTCACTTTCCTGCCCCCTCATAACCCTTGGCTCCCTTGTCAATCAAAAATCTGTCTAACTCAGCCTTGAATATATTTATTGACCCAGCCTCCACTGCTCGCTGGGAAAGAGAATTCCAAATGCTAATGACCTACTGAGAGAAGAAATTCCTCCTCATCATCATCTTCAATTGGAATCACCTTAATTTGAAACTGTGTGCCCTATTTCTACATTCCCCCATAAGAGGAAACATCCTCTCAGCATCTAGCCTGTCGAGCCCCCTCAGGATCTGATATGTTTCAATAAGATTCTTCTGAACTCCAATGAGTACAGGCCCAACCTGCTCAACCTTTCCTCAAAAGACAAACCCCTCATCCGAGGAATCAGCCTAGTGAACCTTTTCTGAACTTTTTCTCCCCCCAAAAATATGCTTTATTCATAAAAATCTGTTAAAAAGAATGCATGACAAAACAGTTCAAAACAGCACCAAGTTGACATTCCAGAGATGTAGAGGAAAGGATAGCGTAGATGATTCTCGACAGGGGCGAGAGTAACAGGGTAGTTGTTATGGGGGACTTTAACTTTCCAAATATTGACTGGAAATACTATAGTTCGAGTACTTTAGATGGGTCAGTTTTTGTCCAGTGTGTGCAGGAGGGTTTTCTGACACAGTATGTAGACAGGCCAAACAGGGGCGATGCCACATTGGATTTGGTACTGGGTAAAGAACCCGGCCAGGTGTTAGATTTAGATGTAGGTGAGCACTTTGGTGATAGTGATCACAATTCGGTTAGGTTTACCTTAGCGATGGGCAGGGACAGGTATATTCCGCAGGGCAAGAATTATAGCTGGGGGAAAGGAAATTATGATGCGATTAGGCAAGATTTAGGATGCGTAGGATGGGGAAGGAAACTGCAGGGGATGGGAACAATCGAAATGTGGAGCTTATTCAAGGAGCAGCTACTGCGTGTCCTTGATAAGTATGTACCTGTCAGGGAAGGAAGAAGTTGTCGAGCGAGGGAGCCGTGGTTTACTAAAGAAGTTGAAGCGCTTGTCAAAAGGAAGAAGAAGGCTTATGTTAGGATGAGACGTGAAGGCTCAGTTAGGGCGCTTGAGAGTTACAAGCTAGCCAGGAAGGATCTAAAGGGAGAGCTAAGAAGAGCAAGGAGAGGACACGAGAAGTCATTGGCGGATAGGATCAAGGAAAACCCTAAGGCTTTCTATAGGTATATCAGGAATAAAAGAATGACTAGAGTTAGTTTAGTTTAGAAATACAGCACTGAAACAGGCCCTTCAGCCCACCGAGTCTGTGCCGACCATCAACCGCCCATTTATACTAATCCTACACTAATCCCATATTCCTACCACATCCCCACCTGTCCCAATATTTTCCCTACCACCTACCTATACTAGGGGCAATTTCTAATGGCCAATTTACCTATCAACCTGCAAGTCTTTGGCATGTGGGAGGAAAACGGAGCACCCGGAGAAAACCCACACAGACACAGGGAAAACTTGCAAACTCCACACAGGCAGTACCCAGCATTGAACCCGGGTCGCTGGAGCTGTGAGGCTGCGGTGCTAACCACTGCGCCACTGTTCCGCCCTAGATTAGGGACAATCAAGGATAGTAGTGGGAAGTTGTGTGTGGAATCAGAGGAGATAGGGGAAGCGTTAAATGAATATTTTTCGTCAGTATTTACAGTAGAGAAAGAAAATGTTGTCGAGGAGAATACTGAGATTCAGACGACTCGGCTAGATGGGATTGAGGTTCACAAGGAGGAGGTGTTAGCAATTTTGGAAAGTGTGAAAATAGATAAGTCCCCTGGGCCAGATGGGATTTATCCTAGGATTCTCTGGGAAGCTAGGGAGGAGATTGCAGAGCCTTTGTCCTTGATCTTTATGTCGTCATTGTCGACAGGAATAGTGCTGGAAGACTGGAGGATAGCAAATGTTGTCCCCTTGTTCAAGAAGGGGAGTAGAGACAGCCCTGGTAATTATAGACCTGTGAGCCTTACTTCGGTTGTGGGTAAAATGTTGGAAAAGGTTATAAGAGACAGGATTTATAATCATCTTGAAAAGAATAAGTTCATTAGCGATAGTCAGCACGGTTTTGTGAAGGTTAGGTCGTGCCTCACAAACCTTATTGAGTTTTTCGAGAAGGTGACCAAACAGGTGGATGAGGGTAAAGCAGTGGATGTGGTGTATATGGATTTCAGTAAGGCGTTTGATAAGGTTCCCCACGGTAGGCTATTGCAGAAAATATGGAAGTATGGGGTTGAAGGTGATTTAGAGCTTTGGATCAGAAATTGGCTAGCTGAAAGAAGACAGAGGGTGGTGGTTGATGGCAAATGTTCATCCTGGAGTTTAGTTACTAGTGGTGTACCGCAAGGATCTGTTTTGGGGCCACTGCTGTTTGTCATTTTTATAAATGACCTGGAAGAGGGTGTAGAAGGGTGGGTTAGTAAATTTGCGAGTGACACGAAGGTCGGTGGAGTTGTGGATAGTGCCGAAGGATGTTGTAGGGTACAGAGGGACATAGATAGGCTGCAGAGCTGGGCTGAGAGATGGCAAATGGAGTTTAATGTGGAAAAGTGTGAGGTGATTCACTTTGGAAGGAGTAACAGGAATGCAGAGGACTGGGCTAATGGGAAGATTCTTGGTAGTGTAGATGAACAGTGAGATCTTGGTGTCCAGGTACATAAATCCCTGAAAATTGCTACCCAGGTTAATAGGGCTGTTAAGAAGGCATATGGCGTGTTAGCTTTTATTAGTCGGGGGATCGGGTTTCGGAGCCACGAGGTCATGCTGCAGCTGTACAAAACTCTGGTGAGACCGCACCTGGAGTATTGCGTGCAGTTCTGGTCACCGCATTATAGGAAGAATGTGGAAGCTTTGGAAAGGGTGCAGAGGAGATTTACTAGGATGTTGCCTGGGATGGAGGGAAGGTCTTACGAGGAAAGGCTGAGGGACTTGAGGTTGTTTTCGTTGGAGAGAAGGAGGAGGAGAGGTGACTTAATAGAGACATATAAGATAATCAGAGGGTTAGATAGGGTGGATAGTGAGAGTCTTTTTCCTCGGATGGTGATGGCAAACACGAGGGGACATAGCTTTAAGTTGAGGGGTGATAGATAGAGGACAGATGTTAGAGGTAGTTTCTTTACTCAGAGAGTAGTAGGGGCGTGGAACGCCCTGCCTGCAACAGTAGTAGACTCGCCAACTTTAAGGGCATTTAAGTGGTCATTGGATAGACATATGGATGAAAATGGAATAGTGTAGGTCAGATGGTTTCACAGGTCGGCGCAACATCGAGGGCCGAAGGGCCTGTACTGTGCTGTAATGTTCTAATTCTAATTCTAAAAAAAAGGTGCAAAAGAAATCAGTTTTCTTCAAAGCAGGAGTGAGTTGCCACACAACCCTTCCATTCCTTTTTTCATGTCGTGTACATTTTACAGCAAACCCACATTTGGTGTATACAGCCCGAGGGGTTTCCCATGGGTCCAGCCCCTCAGTTCACTATGGTGGGGCGACTTTACACTGTGGTCTTTCCCCATTGAGCCTTTGTGACGGCAGCTCCAAGCTTGAGTGCATCCCTCAGCCTGTCGTCCTGGACCTTGGAATGTGCCAGTTTGCAACACTCGGTGGTGGACAACTCTTTGCGCTGGAAGACCAGCCAATTTCGTACAGACCAAAGAGCGTCTTTCACCAAATTGATAGTCCTCCAGCAGCAGTTGATGTTTATCTCAGTGTGTGTCCCTGGGATCAGTCCACAGAGCACAGACTCCTGTGTTACAGAGCTGCTTGGGATGAACCTCGACAAATGCTTTTCCACACATGCTTTGCAAAGACACATTCCAGAAGGAGTCTCTTCCCCACTGCAGCCACCTCAAGGGCAGCGTGTAGAGGGGCATAGACTCCGGGTGAGCAAGAGGGATCTGACGGGGAGGGCCCTTCTCACCAGCAGCCAAGCTACATCCTGGTGCTTGTTTGATAGTTCTGGTGATGAGGCATTCCGCCAAATGACTTTGACGGTCTGCTTGGGGAACCATCCGACCGGATCCACCATCTCCTTTTCCCATAGGGCCTTGAGGACATTCTGTGCAGACCACTGCCTGATGGATTGGTGGTCAAAGGTGTTTTCCCGCAGAAACATTCCCACATAGGATAGTTGGTACGACACGGTCCAACTGGATGGAGCGTTCCGCGGCAATGTGACCAGGCCCATCCTTCACAACAACGGGGACAGATAGAACCTCAGCACGTAGTGACACTTGGAGTTTGCGTACTGAGGGTCTACACACAGCTTGATGCAGCCGCACAAGAAGGTGGTCATCAGGATGAGGGCGATGTTGGGTACATTCTTCCCGCCCTTATCCAGAGGTTAGAACATCGTGTCCCTCCGGACCTGGTCCATTTTAGACCTCCAGATAAAGCGGAAAATGGCTCGGGTGACCACCACAGCGCAGGAGTGGAGAATGGGCGACTTGCGCCACGTACAGCAACAACGTGAGCACCTCGCACTTGATGACCAAGTTCTTACCCACAATGGAGAGATTGTTGCTCCCACATGCTCAGTTTATGGTGGACCCTGGCTTCCCTGAACTTTTTTTTAATTTCCAAAATATACTTTATTCATAAAAATCTGTAAAAAATTACGACAAAACAGTTCGAAACAGCACCAAGTCAAAAATTACAAATAGTGCAAAGGAGGTCAGTTTCCTTCAATACAGGAGTGAGTTGTCTCACAACCCTTCCATTTCATTTTTCATGCCATGTACATTTTACAGCAAACGGAAATTTCCCAAAACAGTTCGAGGGGTTTTCCATGGAGCCAGCCCCTCAGTTCAGCTTGGTGGGGGGACCTTACACTGTGGTCTTTCTCCATTGAGCCTTTGCTGCAGCTGCCCCAAGCTTTAATGCGTCCCTCAGCATGTAGTGCTGGACCTTGGAATGTACCAGTCTGCAACATTCGGTCGTGGACAACTCTTTGCGCTGCAAGACCAGCAGGTTTCGGGCAGACCAAAGGGCGTCTTTCACCGAATTGATAGTCCTCCAGCAGCAGTTGATGTTTGTCTCGGTGTGCGTCCCTGGGAACAGCCCGCAGAGCACAGACTCCTGTGTTACGGAGCTGCTAGGGATGAACCTCAACAAAAACCACTTCATCTCTTCCACACCTGCTTTGCAAAGACACATTCCAGGAGGAGGTGGGCAATCATCTCTTCCCCACCACAGCCACCGCGGGGGGAATTGCGCGGAGGGGACGAGACTTCGGGCGTGCAGGAAGGATCTGACGGGGAGGGCCCTTCTCACCACCAGCCAAGCTACATCTTGGTGATTGCTTGAAAGTTCTGGTGATGAGGCATTCCACCAAATGACTTTGGCGGTCTGCTCAGGGAACCATCCGACAGGATCCCCTGTCTCCTTTTCCCGTAGGGCCTTGGGGACATTCCGTGCAGACCACTGCCTGATGGATCGGCGGTCAAAGGTGTTTTCCCGCAGAAACTGCTCCACGAAGGATAGGCAGTACGGCACGGTCCAACTGCATGGAGCGTTCCGCGGCAATGTGACCAGGCCCATCCTTTGCAACACCGGGGACAGATAGAACCTCAGCACGTAGTGACACTTGGAGTTTGCGTACTGGAGATCTACACACAGCTTGATGCAGCCGCACACGAAGGTGGTCATCAGGATGAGGGCCACGTTGGGTACATTTTTCCCACCGTTGTCCAGAGATTTGAACATCATGTTCCTCCGGATCCGGTCCATTTTAGATCTCCAGATGAAGCGGAAAATGGCTCGGGTGACCGCCACAGCGCAGGAGTGGGGTATGGGCCAGACCTGCACCACATACAGCAACAAAGTGAGCACCTCGCACCTGATGACCAGGTTCTTACCCACAATGGAGAGAGATCGCTGCCCCTCCCTTCCGAATCATATCCCCAGCACCTTCAGGTAGTCTGACCTGACGGTGAAGGGGACAAAGGATCGGTCAGCCCAGTTCCCAAAGAACATGGCCTTGCTCTTGCCATGGTTAACTTTGGCTCCCGAGGCCAGTTCGAACTGGTCGCAGATGCTCATCAGTCTGCGCACGGACAGCGGATCCGAGCAGAAGACGGCGACGTCATCCATGTACAGGGAGGTTTTCACCTGAGTGCCTCCACTGCCTGGGATTGTCACCCCTCTTACGCTCGCATCCTTCCTAATAGACTCAGCAAAGGGTTCAATACAACAAACAAACAAGACCGGGGAGAGAGGACAGCCCTGTCTGACTCCAGATTTGATCGGGAAACTTTCCGATTCCCACCCGTTGATTGAGACTGCGCTACTGATGTTTGTGTAGAGCAGTTGGATCCAATTGCAGATTCCCTCCCCAAACCCCATTTTGGAAAGCACGTCCATCATGTCGGTGTGCGATATCCTGTCAAAAGCCTTCTCCTGGTCCAGGCTGATGAGGCAGGTGTCCACCCTCCTGTCCATACATAGGCGATCGTATCCCTGGGTAGTGCGAGACTATCAGAGATCTTCCTGTCGGGTACAGTACAGGTCTGATCAGGGTGAATCACCAACTCCAGAGCAGACTTGACTCGACTGGTGATGACTTTGGACAGAATCTTGTAATCAACATTAAGCAGTGAGATGGGCCGCCAATTTCTGATTTTTGCCCTCTCCCCCTTCCGCTTGTAAATGAGGGTGATGATGCCTTTCCTCATGGATTCTGACATGCTGCCGGCCAGGAGCATACTCTCGTATACTTCCAGCAGGTCCGGGCCGACCCAGTCCCACAGGGCCGAGTACAACTCAACCGGTAAGCCGTCGCTCCTGGGAGTTTTACTCGTCTCGAAGGACTCAACGGCCTTTGTCAGCTCGTCCAGAGTTAGCGGCTTGTCCAGTCTCTCCCTCCTGCTGTTATCTAAGACCTCTGTGATAGATGACAGGAAGGACTGGGAGGCTCTGCTGTCTGTGGGCTTCACGTCATACAGCCCAGCATTAAAGTATTTGCTAATCCTTAGTATGTCAGACTGTGAAGACGTGACTGAGCCATCCTCTTCCTTCAGGCTGCTGATAACAGAGCTGTCTGTGTGTACCTTTTGGAAGAAGTAATGCGAGCACATCTCATCCTGCTCAATGGAGCGAAATCTGGACCGGAAGATGATCTTGGAGGCCTCCGTGGCAAAGAACGAGGCCTGCTGGCTCTTCACCTCTTGGAGGTCCTCCTTGACCTCGACCCCCATTGATTGCAGCCGGAGCAGATTTTGCATACTTTTCTGGAGTCGGGACATTCCCCTCTGTCTCTCTCTCGCCCTCTGAACACCTTTGTGGATGAAGAACCTCTTGATGTTCTCCTTGATCGCTTCCCACCACTGAACTGGAGACTCAAAGAGAGGTTTCACGGTCCTCCAACCTTTGTTATCCCTTTTGAGTTCCTCAACGTTCTCTGGGGTCAGCAGTGTAGCATTGAGCTTCTACCTCCCTCTGCCAACCCGCTGGACGTCCTGTAAGTGACAGTCGGCCAGTAAGAGGCAGTGGTCGGAGAAGAACACCGGCTTGACATCGGTGGATCTGACCGTGACAGCACGGGACACAAACAGGAAGTCAATCCTGGAACGGGCAGACCCGTTCGATCTTGACCATGTGTATCTGCGCTGCGCTCCGTCTGCAGGTTTGCTGAAGACGTCGTGCAGTTTGGCATCTTTAACTGTTTCTATTAGGAATCTGGACGTAGTGTCCAGTTTGCTGTCGTCACTGCTGGATCGTCCAGCCGCATTGATGATGCAGTTGAAGTCACCGCCTAGGATGACTGGCCTGGACGTCGCCAGCAGCATTGGGAGCTGCTGGAAGACGGTCAGCCGCTCGCTGCGTTGTACCGGGGCGTACACGTTGATCAACCGGAGCGGAGCGTTGTTGTCCATTACGTCTGCTACGAGGAGGCGACCGCCCACCACCTCCTTAACTTCGGAGATGGTGAAGTTACCTCCCCGCAGCAGAATACCCAGGCCGGAGGAACGGCAGTCATTACCCCCCGACCAGATCGATGGCCCATGGGACCACCATCGTGACCACTGCCTGTAGGTGCTGAGATGTGGTATTCCACACTCCTGCAGAAACAGGAGGTCGGCTTTGACCTTGGCAAGGTAATCCAAGGTTGAAACATATCGCTTTAATGCTACGCACATTTGTGGAAGCAATCCTTATACCCATTTTTTAAAAGTTGGTTGTTGCTTCCCATACCATTTGTCCTTGCTAGTCCCAGTCCTTCGGGATGTTCCTGCATACCCATAGTGTACGCAAGCTGTTTCACATTCGTTGGGCTCAGAAACCCCTCCTGGTTTTTCATGCAGGGTTTGTTCCGCTGGGTTGACATCGGGGGGGTCTTGTAGGCAGTAAGGATAGGGTTGTCCTCTGCTGTTCCCCTCTGTTCCTCCTCGAAAACATCACTGCTCCCTGCTTCCCGGAGCTGAGGTGCGCCAGACATGTCTTTGCTCTCAGTGTCCCGGAGCTGGGATGCGCTGGCCATGTTGTTAGGTGTGGCGCTTTGGGGTTGGGGCTCGCCAGGCCCATCACATCTTCCTGTGTCCGGGGGCTGGGGGGCGTTATCTTCCAGCTCCTTGGAGTTCTGCCGCTTCTTTTGAAGGGGCCGTCGTTCCAGCACTTCCTCATCCAGTGAAGAGGAGCTGTTGTAGTCTGTCTCAGAAGGTAGTCTCCTCTTGCCACTGGTTTGGGTGGTGACCTGTTCTGCTTTTGGAGGTCTTTTCTTTGTGTTTTTCCTTTGTACCACTTTCCACTGACCGGTTTGTCCATCTGCTGCCTCCTCCTCCATTGATTCTGTCTGTGGAGGAGGGGTTTCCGGGTGCAGGGGAGGTGCTGGGTCGCTGGTTTCAGCTGCCTCCCCTTTGTTCTCCTTCTCAGGTAGAAGTTCCTCACTGCGGAGAAGGTTGCTTGTCTTCTTTCCAGCACCTGACGCCTTCGTCGAACCTTCTCCCGGCCTTTCCTTGGACCTTGCTGCCTGAGCATAACTGAGGCAGCGTTTGGGGCAGGTTTTGTAGAGATGGCCTGCCGCACCGCACAAGTTGCAACACTTAGTCTGCTTACAGTCCTTGGTCTGATGGCCTTCCTCCTTGCAGTTCTTGCAAACAACCATGCTGCAGCTAGCTGCCGCGTGACCAGATTTGCCACAGGTGCAGCAAAATCTGGGCTGCCCAGCGTAGACCAAGAAGCCTCGACTTCCCCCGATAGCGAAGCTGGAGGGAGGGTGGATAATGGTTCCACTGGCATCGACCTTCAAGGTCACCTTGACCTGCCGCTTGCTGGTCCAAATCTCAAAGGGGTTCTTGACATCAGTGCTGCTGCCGGCCACCTCGACGTACTTGGCGAGAAAGGTGAGTACATCCACCACCGGAACATGGGGGTTGTAGAGGTGAATCGTCACCACCTGGTCACGTTGTGAAGAGTGCCTTCACTGTGAGGATCGACAACGGCGCCTGGTCCCCTTTCTCCTTGAACGCCTACAGGAACTTGATGCATCCTGCCACATTCTTGAACATCATGTCGAAATACCCACTGTTGGGGAAATCCTGCAGGCAGAAGATGTCCGAAGCTCGAAATCCACAGCAATTGATGAGGATTTTCTTGATGAAGAAGGTGCGATCGACCAGTGCATCTCCTTCCTTGTCCTTCACCACCACCCGAACGGTGTTCCGCACTCCCTGGCCTGAAGCGCGAAGATTGGTTATAGCCATTTTACTCAAAGCCTACCCAGGATCAAAAGCCAATGATCATGCTTTCTTCTCTTCCAAATAAGCACCGATAAGAACAGATACTACACTTGATCTTAGCCAAAAGGCCCTTATTTATGTTTAAAATACTAGTCTGGGACCCACTCTTCTCTCCCTCAAACTGAATGTAAAATTCAATCATATTATGATTGCTACTACCTAGGGGCACCTGAACTATGAGGTAATTAATTAATCCTATCTCGTTGCACAATGCCAGGTCTAGTATAGCCTGCTCTCTGGTTGGCTCCAGAATGTATTGTTCCAAGAAGTTATCCCAAAAACATTCTATGTATTCCTCATCTAGGCAACCTCTGCCCATCTGAATTTTCCAGTCTATATGTAGATTAAAACCCCCCATAATTATCGCTGTACCTTTCTGACAAGCTGCCATTATTTCTTCCTTTATACCCCATCCTACAGTGTGGTTAATGTTAGGTGGCCTATACACTGCTCCCACAAGTGACTTCTTGCCTTCATGATTTCTCATCTCTACCCAAACTGCTTCTACATCCTGATCTCCTAAACTTAGGTCATCCCTCTCTATTGTGCTAATACCATCATTAATTAACAGAGCTACCCCATCACCTTTTCCAAGCTTCCTGTCCTTCCTAAATGCCATGTCACCTCCAATATTCACATTCCAATCTATGTCGCCCTGCAGCCATGTCTCTGTAATGACTATCAGATCGAGATCGTACTTATTTATGCTATTTGTGCTCTCAGTTCATTTGTTTTGTTTCGAATGCTCCATGCATTCAGATACAGAGCATTTAGTTTTGTCCTTTTATTATTTTTGTCACCTCTAGCCTTATCTGTTGATTTACTCTTTGATTTGTATGCTTTGTCTCTTCCTGTCTCGGTCTCTTTATCATTTCCCCTATTTATACCTTTCTCTCTTGCCTTGTCTCTCCTCCTTGATTCACCATATCTTCCCAAATTTGATCCCTTGCCCCCACTATTCAGTTTAAAACCGTCTCTACTTCCCTAGTTATGTGGCTCGCTAGAACACCGGCCCCAGCATGGTTCAGGTGCAGACTGTCCCAACGGTACAGCCACCTCTTTCCCCAGTACTGGTGCCAATGCCCCACGAACCAGAACCCACTACTACCACACCAGACTTTGAGCTGTGCATATGTTTCTCTAATCTTATTTGTCCTATGCCAATTTGCACGTGGCTCAGGTAATAATCCAGAGATGATTACCTTTGAGGTTCTGCTTCTTAATTTGCTGCCTAGTTCCTCATTCTGACGATGCAGAACCTCTATCCTTGTCCTGCCTATGTCGTTGGTACCGACATGTACCACGACAACTGGATCCTCCCCCTCCCATTGTATGTTTCACTCCAGCCCTGAGCAGATGTCCTTAATCCGAACACCGGCAGGCAACACAGCCGTCTGGACTCTTGCTCTTTGCTGCAGAGAACAGAGTCAATCCACCTTACTATACTGTCTCCTACTACCACTACATTCCTTTTTTCTCACTCTTTGAGCCGCAAACACTTACTACAGATGTGTTTGCCCTGGATCACACTGGCATCCAGGAGCTCCCACATGCTGCAGCTGTGACACATCACCTGTCCTGTCATCCTTAAAGTGTTCTAATTAACTACTTAATTATTTTATTCAATTATTTATTTTATTGTATATTTTATTAAGCTTACCACTAGTTTGTTTACTATTTTAAACGTTAGGACTAAAATGGACCTTAATCACTTACCAGATAGTCATCAAACATGCAGCTTCTTCCAAATCAATGAACTACCTGCTTGCCTGTGATGTCACAGCTTACCAGATCCTCACCAAACAGCTCCTTCCACTGCACCGAAGCAAGAACCAAATCCTGCAAACTCACCCCAGCGGCTCTCTGTTTCCCTGCTCTCACTCTCCATTGTGATGTCACTCCTGCCTTGCTCTGTCTCCAAGTCTGTGCTTTTGACGCACTTCTTATCTCTCTGTTCCGTCGTGCTCCTGTGTCTCTGGTCCAAAATTAGACTTTGATGAGACTCGAACCCACACCTTTGAACATTTTCTCTATCATTATTTATCAGGTCCAACACGCTATCCATTGCACCACAGAGCCACATATGTTTTAAGAAACATCACCAGGGCCTTTGATCTTGTCAGCAGAGATGGTCTCTTCTTCTTTCCACAAGAACATGCACAGTTCCATCAGTTACAATGGAGCAACATCAGACACTTTCAAGATCAGCAGTGGGGTAAAGCAGGGCTGCGCGCTGGCGCCAACTCTCTTAGGAACAGAGGAACATAGGACTAGGCCATTCAGCCCGTCGAGCCTGCTCGACCATTCAATTTGATCATGGCTGATTATCTACCTCAAAGCCCCTTTCCCCTGCTATCCCCATATCCCTTGATATCATGAGTATCAAGATTTCTATCAATTTCTGTCTTGAACATGCTCAATGATTGAGCTGCCACAGCCCTCTGGGGTACAGAATTCCAATGATTCACCACCATCTGAGTGAAGAAATTCAACCTTTTCTCAGTTTTAAATGGCCTGCTCCTTATTCTGAGACTATGTCCCCTGGTTTTAGACTCACCAACCAGGGCAAACATCCTGTCGACACCCACACTATCACGCCCTGTAAGAATTTTGTCAGTTTCAATGAGATCACCTCTCATTCTTCGAAACTTTAAGGAATACAGGCCCAGTTTCCTCATCAGACAATCCCACCATCCCAGGGATTAGTCTGGTGACCCTCTGTTTCACTCCCTCTATGGCAAGTATATCCGTCCTTAGATGAGGAGACTAAACTGTACACAATACTCCAGTGCGGATTCACCAAGGCTCTATACAATTGCAGCAAGACATCTTTACTCCTGTACTCATGACCCCTCGTGTGAAGGCCAACATACCATTTGCCTTCCTAATTGATTGCTGCACCTGCACAAGAGCTTTTAGTGTCTCAGGAACAAGGACACCCAGGTCCCTTTGGACATCAACACTTCCCAGCCTCTCACCATTTAAGAAATACTCTGTCTTTCTGTTTATTCTACCAAAGTGAATAACTTCACACTTACTCACATTATATTCCATGTTCTTGCCCATTCACTTAGCCTCTCCAGGTCCCCTGGAAGCCTCTCTGCATCCTCCTCACAACTCACACTTCACCGAGCTTTGTGTCATCTGCAAACTTGGAAATATTACATTTAATCCCCACATCCAAATCATTTATATAGGTTGTTAACAGCTGTGGCTCCAACACTGATCCTTGCAGTACCCCAATAGTAACAGCCTGCCATCCTGAGGAGGACCCGTTATTCCTGCTCTCTGTTTTCGGTCTGTTAACCAATTCTCAATCCATATCAGTATATTATCCCCAATCCTATGTGCTCTAATATTGTTTACTCACCTCCTGTGTGGGATCTTACCAAAGGAAAATGCAAATACCACACATCCACTGGTTCTCCTTTATCTGTTCTATATGTAACAACCTCAAAAATCTCAACGGGTTTTTTCAAACCTGTTTTCCTTTTCATAAATCTATGTTGACTCTGCCCAATCATATCATTATTTTCTAACTGTCTAGTTATCACATCCTTTATAATTGGTGTATTCTTCTCCATGCTGCTATTGTACGCTTTCAGTGACTCAGATGGGGGTGTTCACCTGCACATCAGAGCTGACGACAAGCTGTTCAACTTGGCAAGACTGTGCGCCAAGACCAAAGTGGGTAAATTCCTAGTCTGTGAGTTGCTGTTTGCTGATGATGCTGCGCTGACATCCCATAATGAAGTTCACTGACAGCAGCTTGTAGATCGGTTCTCCCTGGCCTGCAAGGAATTTGGACTGACGATCAGCCTCAGGAAGATCAAAGTTATGGGCCAGGACGTAGAGACTCCACCTTCCATCAACATCGACAACCTCACTTTGGAGGTTGTCAACAGCTTCACATACCTTGGATCAACAATCACCAGCAATCTGTCCCTTGATACTGAAATCAGCACCAGGATTGTCAATGCTGCAGCTGTCATGTCAAAGTTGAGAAGATGAGTGTGAACCGACAGCAAACTGAACGATACAAAGCTCCACGTGTAACAGGCTTGTGATCTCAGCACCCTCCTTTGTAGTAGAGAAGCATCAACAACTTATATAAGCCAAGGAAAGCAGCTGAACAGCTTCCACCTCCGCTGTCTCAGATGGATATTGGACATCTCCTGGCAGGACAGAGTGCCGAATGCGGAAGTACACCAGCGTGCAGTGATCCGCAGCATGTTTGCCCTCTTGAGTCAGCGGTGACTCTGTTGACTGGGCCAAATGAATGACGGTCACATTGCCAAATACATGCTCTATGGTGAGCTTGCTATCAGCATGAGACCAACAGGTCAGGAAGAAAATTGAAGTCATTTGGGTGGCACAGTGGCGCAGTGGTTAGCACTGTAGCCTCACAGCTCCAGGGACCCAGGTTCGATTCCGGGTACTGCTTGTGTGGAGTTTGCAAGTTCTCCCTGTGTCTATGTGGGTTTCCTCCCACAAGCCAAAAGACTTGCAGGTTGATAGGTAAATTGGCCATTATAAATTGTCACTAGTATAGGTAGGTGGTCGGGAAATATAGGGACAGGTGGGGATGTTTGGTCGGAATATGGGATTAGTGTAAATGGGTGGTTGATGTTCGGCACAGACTCGGTGGGTCGAAGGGCCTGTTTCAGTGCTGTATCTCTAATCTAATCAAATTTGGAGAGGTTTGAGTGAACGGAGGTGAGTGGGCATGGATTTATAAATGGGAGTTCATGCTTGACAAATCTAACTGCATTTTTTGATAAACTATCTGAGAAAGTTGATGAAGGGAATGCAGTGGGTGTTGTTTATTTGATAAAGTACCACTTGCAAATTCCACACAAGCAGTACTCAGAACTAAACCTGGGTCATTGGAGTTGTGAGATTGCAGTGCTCACCACTGCACCACCTTCAGAATGTGGATAGAATAAAAAGTGAGATTGGATGGACAGAAGCAGTCTGAAAAGATGGTTCAAACAAAAGGTGAAAACCCTGAAATGTTAATTCTGATTCTCTCTCCACAGATGCTGCCCGAGGTGCTGAGTATTTCCAGCACTTTCTGTTTTTATTTCAGCTTTGCAGGATGTTGCTTTGATCAGAAAAAAATGGATGATCGGCTGTGGGCGCCAGTGAAATTCCACAGGAGCAAATAAAAAGTTCACCAATAGTGGCTCGTTGGTCTAGGGGTATGATTCTCGCTTTGGGTATGTAAGTGATTAATATGTGAGAGGTCCTGGGTTCAAATCCCAGATGAGCCCTTCTCTGTTGCTATTTTTAGTTTCAGGTCATCGATTGGTTTCAGCCTTCCAGAAAGCGGAATCGATTTCCAAACTGAGCCTGCTTGAGGACCGGGGAACTGGATTCAAAGAGCTTGTCGACAAAATTGAAATGAACAAAATATACAGATTGTCAAGTGGGAATATAAGGTTGCAACAGTAACTAAAGGCCTGCTCGGGTCAGCAAATGTAACCCGACCCAAGCCTGACAGCACCACATCCGACCTGGTCCGAGTCCTTTCATTTTTTCCCGTGCCCGAACTGACCACCAGAATGTTCAGTTAAACTTGCTTCCGTTTTTCACTTTTTAAGCTTGTGCAGGTAAGCAACAAAAACTGTAACTGGACTTGAAAGGTTGTTTAAATGTACATTAAGATTAGAGCTACGTACCGGAGGTGATGAGCTGAAGATTGTTATCATAGAAGTTAGTGATTGTTAGGTCACTAGTTAAAGAGAAAGTCATGGAGTTGTGCCCAGACAGGTTGTCCCACACTGTATTGATTAAAATATTGCCCGAAGGCTAGAAAATATCATTATACATTCCCTAGACTCCTGCTTTACAGGTTGAAATACTTGCTGCAAGTTTATCAAGAGAGCAGCTGAGATGCAGAGACCAGGAAGGTCTTGAGTGATTAATTATTATAAAATATACATTCTTATATTAAAGAGATTGTGCTCTACCTTCGATGGAATCGCTCACTGCAGACTAGTGCAGAGTGTTTCCCGCCTTAACGTCCTGGCTGTCACTGGATCTTGAGTCTAGGCCTCTGGATTACTGGTTCAGTAATCTTTGAAATGTCTCCCGTGATTTAATATTTTAATCTGGTAATCAGATTTTACAAAAAAAAAAATTAACTTATTTAAGACTGCTTCGTATTTAGCCGTGTCAAATGAATAAAGAAATTAAAATATATTCAAAATTATATATCAACTATTAAATACTAATGCCCAGCTTTGTATATAAAAAATGCCTCTTAATTTCATTAATTATCCATAAACACTGAGGCCACATTAAACTAAAAGCAGCGATTTATCAAGTCTGACACTTAATTAATTAAATATATTCCAAATTTAGAGCATAATTCATTGTCTTTCCCCTTTCAATCTCTTAATTTGCATTACAAGCCTCCTTTACTTTACAATCTTTATTCAATACAATATGTTTTGAGGCAGGCACAAGAAGTCTTGCCAACCCCTAACGGGATGCAGTCAATTCATTTGCAAACTGTGCAATTAAAGAAAAGGGTGAAGTTGCTATTCATGCAGATTGTAGCTGTTCAACTGCTTTTGTCACCAAGAATACAAAGCACGAAGGAAAACCAAGAGAGAAACCAAAACACAAAAAGGTTAAATTTGTGTCAATGAAAAATAGAACTCATTAAAAACATCATATTACACAACAGTGCAGCAACTGATTACATTGTAAATATTTCATTAAGATTAAAATGGCAAAGACCTTCAACACCCCTAGAATCAGGAAAGGGCAAGAAAGAGCTAACCGGATAATTATGTGCCTGGGGCTGAGTTCTGCTACAATGTACACAAAAACTGTTTATTGATTAGTACACAGCAAGTTGAAATACCAAGCAGAGTAGGCAGTACACTTCAAAAGATCTGCGGTTTCCAGTGTTTCACTAACACAATTATAACACAAGGTATTTAGAGTATTCGAGTGTGTCTGACCCAGCCCGCCCTGACCTGAGCCCGAATGCTGAACCCAAATGCTGAACCCGGAGGAGCGACCCAAACCCGACACATGTCATCGGGACCCGTCGGGTTAGGGTCAGGCAGGTAGCCATGTTCTAGCATTAACTGAGACCTGGCTCCAAAAGCAACAAAATTGTGTTCTGGTCTGGAATGGAATTCTTCAATTGTTTCTGTTTGGCTTGGATTGACTCATCGATTTTCTTGTTTTTCACTTTGTCAATGCCTTTGAATAATTGTGGCTCCTTCTTCAGGGTGTCTTCTTTCACCAGGTAGTTCTGACCTCTGATGATGTTGATCGTAATCAGCTTCAATTTGCTGATAATTTTGGAAGTGAGCAGATTTCCTTTGCTTGAGTCTACAACATGGAACTCAGTCTGACATGTGGACCCATGGGAGGATTTGAAAGCTGCCCTTGCATTGGAGCATACAGTTGCATCCATCCAAACAGAGGTAGAGTAGAAGTGACAGTTCAGTCTGTCAATCATGGGACGTTTAATCTCAGGGTTGTGAGTTTGAGCGCCATTTAGATTTTCCCTATTTTTCGGCTTCAGTAGCAGAGATGACAAGGAGTGTTTGAAATGAAATTCAACAACAGTATGAGAAAGTCTCACTTTCATTCGGGAATCTTAACTCTCTGCAGCATCTCGCTGTGAAAGATTGAACTTTATCTCATTTCTTTTTCAGCTGGGAGTCAGTGCAGCTCAGTGGGACTTCTGGCTGTCTCCCACCTCACAATCCATCAGTACTGAGAAAGCAATGGGAAATATTACGCATGGCTGAGTAAGCAGAGGACACCGATTTAAGGTGAATGGGAAAAGAACCAAAGGCAACATGAGGAAAAACCTTTTTTTACGCAGCGAGTGGTTAAGATCTGATATGTTCTGCCTGAGAGTGTGACGGAGGAAGGTTCAACCATAGCTTTCAAAAGGATATATGATAATTATCTGAAGAGAAAAAAAAATCAGGTTTTCATGGAATACATGAGGATGTGGCATGAGCTGAGTTGCTTGTGCAGAGAGGCAGCACAAGCACGATGAGCTGAAACCTCCTTTTGTGCTGTAAGTATTCTGTGATCTATGATTCTATACAAAGTGAAACCAACACTCACATCTGAGAAACTGACAGGTACAGTGTAAACCCCACACTAACAAACCAGCAAATGCCAGGGACAGATTAAAACAACAGGCCTAGACAGGAAACTGACAGATACTGTGTGAAACCCAAAAATCATTTCGCAGGATTTGGCAGGTAATGTGTAAAAACCTCTCTTCCATATCCATACTGCAAGGTACAAAGAAAATTAGGTACAAAACCAGGCTCATACTTGGAAGACTGAGAGATAAAAAGCAAAACACAGACTCACCTACAAGAGACTGACCATTACAGAGAATAAAACACACTCACCTAGAGGAGGTGCAGATTAAAAACACATGCATGTAACAGAAATTGATAGGGATAGAATCAAACCCTTTCTCACACATGACACGAAAATTGGTGGCGTCGTAAATATTAGATTACAGGACGATATAGATCATCTGAGGCATAGAATATAAGAGCAGGGCGTTATGATGGAGCTGTATAAAATGCTAGTTAGGCCACAGATGGAGTACTGTGTACTGTTTGGGCACCACATGATAGGAAGGATGTGATTGCCCTGGAGAGGGTGCAGAGGAGATTCACCAGGATGTTGCCTGGACTGGGGAATTTCAGCTATGAAGAGAGACTGAAAAGGCGAGGGTTGTTTTCCTTAGAGCAGAGAAGGCTGAGGGGAGAGCTATACAGAATTATGAAGGGCATTGATAGTTTAGATAGGAAGAAAGTATTTCCAATAGCAAAGGGGTTAATAACCAGGGGGCGTAGATTTAAGGTAAGGGGCAGGAGGTTTAGAGGGGATTTGAGGAAAAAATTTTACCCAGAGGGTGGTTGGAATCTGGAACGCACTGCCTGAAGGGGTGGTAGAGGCAGGAACCCTCACAACATTTCAGAAGTATTTAGATGAGCAATTGAAATGCCATAGCATACAAGGCTACAGGCCAAGTACTGGAAAATGGGAAATGGAATAGTTAGGTGCTTGATGGCCGGCACAGACACGATGGGCCGAAGGGCCTGTTTCTGTGCTGTATAACTCTATGACTCTATATCAGAAACTGATAGATCTGGACAAAAGCTGATGCTCACATACAAGTTGTTGAAAGATAGGTGGTGAAACTCACATCGCAATAGCAGAAACAAACAGTCACAGACCAAAAATTGAAACATACAGAGTAAAAACCCACATTCTCACACCCGAAATTCACGGTTACGAAGTGAAGCTGACTCTCTCCTCCCAGGCACTGACGGGTACAAAAGAAAACACGCACGAACATACCAGGAAATGAAAGGCTGCATTTGCTGACAACGCCACCACTAGGTGGCGCTGCATCAGCACATGTGCAAAAGCAGCCTGTTCAAATAAAACCTCCCAGTCAGCGACGTTCTGGCAGCTGCCAGGGCTAAAGATGGCGCTGCTCAAATAATCACACAAAGGCAATGTAAAGCAAAACAAAGGCCATGTGTTTACATGGCAGCAGGGAATGGCCGGAGAGATCAGGCGGGGGAGAATGTCCGGAGAGAGCGGGGAGGAGGAGGAGAGCACACCCACCGCCACCAAGGTCTTCGGCCGCTCCCTCCCCACTTCCCCCACGCTCTCTACTTGCTTCCCCCACACTCTCTCCCCGCTTCCCCCACGCTCTCTACTCGCTTCCCACCCCTCTCCCCGCCCTCTCCCCTCACTTCCCCCGCTATGTCCCCCCACCCTCTCCATCCCCCACTTCCCCCGCCCTCTCCTTCTGTTAAGCTATTCCGTGACCTTGTCCTATCAATACCTTCTCCTTTGTTATCTCTTGCCCCACCCCCACTTTACTTGCTTAAAATCTTTTACATTTCTTATATCTGCCAGTTCTGAAGAAGGGTCACTGACCTGAAATGTTAACTCTGTTTCTCTCTCCACAGATGCTGCCAGATCCGCTCTGTTTTTCCAGCACTTTCTGTTTTTATCATCGATTTTCTTCTTTTTTACTTTGCTGATGTCTTTGAATATATTGTGGATCCTTCTTCAGGGTGTATTCTTTCACCACGTCGTTCTGACCTCTGATGATGTTGATCGTAATCAGCTTCAATTTGCTGATAGTTTTGGAACTGAGCAGATTTCCTTTGCTTGAGTCTACAACATGGAACTCAGTCTGACATGTGGACCCATGGGAGGATTTAAAAGTAACTTGGATGATCCCTAGTGGATCCCTAGTGGAGGAGTATCTGATCCATGGGAACCCAGGTTCAATCCTGGGTTTCAGCAATTCTGCTTCCTTATGCGTCCCTTGCCTTGGTTCTGATTTTCCAGTTGCACAATTTACTTTGAAATTATTTACCAAGCACCAGTAGATTGAATTTGAGAAACAACACAGAGTCATTTACAGCATAGAAGGTGGTCGTTTGGCCCATCATGTCCATGCTGGCTCTCCCCGTAGCAGTAGAGTCAGTTCCACTCACCAGCTCGATCCCTTTCCTCCTGCAAGTTTCTTTCC
The DNA here is from genome assembly GCF_036365525.1 of Heterodontus francisci. NCBI lineage: Eukaryota > Metazoa > Chordata > Chondrichthyes > Heterodontiformes > Heterodontidae > Heterodontus > Heterodontus francisci. The sequence continues at coordinate 22,234,306 of NC_090405.1, forward strand.
TTCAAGTATCCATCCAATTTCCTTTTCAAATCATTGATTGTCTCTGCTTCCACCTCACTCGTGGGCCGAGACATTACCACCCACAACATAAAAAAGTTCCACCTCATCAAGGATGGGAAATACTTACATCTTCTATATTTGCTTATTCTATATTTCTATGAGAATAGACTGACAGTCAACATGAAAGGGAACCCAAAAATCTTTGAGCAGCATGTAAATGATAAGTGGGTAGTAAGAGGTAGAGTGCGGCCTATTAGGGACAAAGAGGGTAATATATGCTTGGAAGTGCAGGGCAATGTTAATCTACTTAATGAGTACTTTGTATCAGTGATCACTAAGGAAGTGGAATTGGACAAAATATCAGTGGAAGTGAAGAGAGTAGAGTCAATGGAGAGGGTACAAATTGAGAGAGGGAGGTACTAAAAAGGCGGAGCAAAGCGGCACCGTAAAGTGCTTCGTGATAATATCCAGGGCATCACTAAACCAGCAATCCGCCGACAGGCTCGCCATGGCGGGGTCAAGCGGTTCTCGGATTTGATCTATGAGGGGACTCGCGGGGTGTTGAAGGTTTTCCTGGAGAATGTGATCAGGGATGCGGTCACCTACACTGAGCACGCCAAGCGCAAGACGGTCATTGCCGTGGATGTGGTGTACGTTCTGAAACGGCAGGGCCGCACTCCACGGATTTGGCGGCTGAACAACTCGACCCTTTCCAGCAAACACACAACAAAGGCTCTTCTAAGAGCCACCCACCGCCTCACACAGAGAGAGCAGTGACCTGGAAACGGGAGCTGGGATTGGCTGTTCAGAACTGACTGGAATAAATCTGTGCTGCATTCGGGAATAAAACTGGAATCCCCAAATTTGACATTTCACTTGCAGCAAGGATGTGCAGTGGATTTGATTTTCTAAACGGGCTGTGTAAACAGTGCCCGAGGTTCTACAGTTAGTTATTTCCCCAGTCGACACATGCCCTCAGTGAAAAGCCACACCTTCTTCTTTGGCCTCCTTGTCTCGAGAGACAATGGGTAAGCGCCTGGAGCTGGTCAGTGGTTTGTGGAGCTGTGCCTGGAGTGGCTATAAAGACCAATTCGAGAGTGACAGACTCTTCCACAGGTGCTGCAGATAAAATTGGTTGTCAGGGCTGTTACGCAGTTGGCTCTCCCCTTGCGCTTCTGTCTTTTTTCCTGCCAACTGCTAAGTCTCTTCGACTCGCCGCACTATAGCCCCGCCTTTATGGCTGCCCGCCAGCTCTGGCGATCACTGGCAACTGACTCCCATGACTTGTGATCAATGTCACAGAACTTCATGTCGCATTTGCAGACGTCTTTAAAGTGGAGACATGGATGGCCGGTGGGTCTGATACCAGTGGCGAGCTCACTGTACAATGTGTCCTTGGGGATCCTGCCATCTTCCATGCGGCTCACATGGCCAAGCCATCTCAGGCGCCGCTGGCTCAGTAGGGTCTATAAGCTGGGGATGTTGGTCACCTCGAGGACTTCTGTGTTAGAGATACGGTCCTGCCACCTGATGCCAAGGATTCTCCGGAAGCAGCGAAAATGGAATGAATTGAGGCGTCGCTCTTGGCTGACGTATGTTGTCCAGGCCTCGCTGCTGTAGAGCAAGATACTGAGGACACAGGCTTGATACACTCGGACCTTTGTGTTCTGTGTCAGTGTGCCATTTTCCCACACTCACTTGGCCAGTCTGGACATAGCAGTGGAAGTCTTTCCCATGCGCTTGTTGATTTCTGCATCGAGAGACAGGTTACTGGTGATAGTTGAGCCTAGGTAGGTGAACTCTTGAACCACTTCCAGAGTGTGGTTGCTGATATTGATGGATGGAGCATTTCTGACGTCCTGTCCCATGATGTTCGTTTTCTTGAGGCTGATGGTTAGGCCACATTCGTTGCAGGCAGTCGCAAACCTGTCGATGAGACTCTGCAGACACTCTTCAGTGTGAGATGTTAATGCAGCATTGTCAGCAAAGAGGAGTTCCCTGATGAGGACTTTCCGTACTTTGGTCTTCGCTCTTAGACAGGCAAGGTTGATCAACCTGCCACCTGATCATGTGTGGAGGAAAATTCCTTCTTCTGAAGACTTGAATGCATATGAGAGCAGCAGGGAAAAGATGATCCCAAACAGTGTGGGTGCGAACAGTTCCGGATCCAAAACGTTAACTCTGCTTCTCGTTCCACAGATGCTGCCAGACCTGCTGAGTGGTTCCAGCATTTCTTGTTTTTATTACATTGGTTTAAATTGTCGACCTGGCAGAAAGTTTGAATTTGCAAAAGGCGCCAACTTCAGTGTCGGAACGAAGCGATTACTGGAAAATCTATTTAAAGTTGTTCGTAAAATATTTTCCACCAACCTTTAAAAACCTTTGTTTATTCCGCTATTTTCGCCACAAATTCCTGGCGCTATTTTACGCACAATTTTAACCTGTCATTTTTTTCCCACTTCTTATCTGTAACTGGCGGTAAAAGACTCCATTCAGCAATCCTTAAGGGACCAATAACTCAAACTTGGTGTGGAAAGGAATAAATTAGACTATTGGTAATTCCCCTTCACACAGGGATCAGGGGGACAGTGAGAAGCCACTGAAATAGTTGCTTAAACATTTTAAATAGTTCCTATTCTGTCCTGTTACTGACATGCTGGAATTAGACAGTAATCAGCCCTTTCACAGAGACTGTGGGTGGCTCTGAAAAGAGCCTTTGGGTTATTAGATGACATTTTGGCCGCTTTCCTTTTTCTGGAAGCTCTGAGCGCTGGTTTTCTTGGGCAGCAGCACGGCCTGGATATTAGGCAGCACCCCGCCCTGTGTGATGATCACTCCTCCCAGCAGCTTGTTGAGCTCCTCGTCGTTGCGGACGGCCAGCTGCAGGTGTCTGGGGATGATGCGGGTCTTCTTGTTGTCCCGGGCCGCGTTACCGGCCAGCTCGAGGATTTCAGCGGTCAGATACTCGAGCACAGCAGCCAGATAGACCGGGGCTCCCGCACCCACACGCTCTTCATAGTTACCCTTTCTCAGGAGCCTGTGAACACGGCCCACCGGGAACTGCAGTCCAGCCCGGGAGGAGTGAGACTTGGCCTTGGACCGAGCTTTTCCGCTGGTCTTTCCTCTTCCAGACATTTCCACAATCTCACAAATATTTTCACAAAGAATGGATAACTACCTCAGCATTAAGCATCCACATGGGGTAGACAGGATGGTCAAGCAGTCTGAAATGGTGCATTCAGATCACAACGCTCTCTGGAGGGGTGGGTTTAAATCCCACTTCTGACAAGTTGTGCTTTGACATGACTACAGGCATTTGGGAGCAGTGGTGAAAAACACAGAGCATGAAAGAATTTTGACAAGCAAAATCAAAACGAATTCAAAGATATTTCTTCAATACATGGGAGTAAGAGGCAACAGAGGAAAAAGTAAGGCCCATCAAAGAACTAAAAAGTAACCTATGTGTCAGGGTTGAAGATGTTGGTATGTTTGTTAATGAATACTTTACTGTCTTCACAAATGAGGGGGTGATGCAGACATTATAATTAAGGAGAAGGAGTGTGAAGCATTGGACATGATAAACTGAGGGGGAGAAGAAGTATAAATGGGATGAGCATCCTTGAAAGTGGATAAATCATCAGGGCCGGATGAAATGTACCCCAGGCTGTTAAAAGAAGCCAGTGAGGAAATAGTGGAAGGTCTGACCATCAGTTTCCAATCCCTCACTGGATACAGGTGTGATGTCAGAGGATTGGAGGTCTCTGCAATAAAAGCAAAATTCTGCAGATGCTGGAAATCTGAAATAAAAACTATTAGTGCTGGAAATACACAGCAGGTCTGGCAGCATCTGTGGAGAGAGAAGCAAAGTTAACATATCTGTTCTGATGAAAAGTCACTGACCTGAAATGTTAACTTTGCTTCTCTCTCCACAGATGCTGCCAGATCTGCTGTGTATTTGCAGTACATTTTGTTTTTATTGCTAACATTGCACCATTGTTGAAAAAGGAAGCAAGAGATAGACCGAATAATTAAAGACCAGTCAGCCTAACCTCAATAGTGGGTGAATTATTGGAATTAATTCTGAGAGACAGGATAAACTGTCACTTAGAAAGGCACAGATTAATCAAGTATCATCAGCATGGATTTGTTCAGGGAAGCTCCTGTCTGACTAACTTGATTGAATTTTTTGAAGAAGTAACAATGAGGATAGTGCAGTTGATCTGATCTACATGGATTTTAGCAAGGCTTTTGACAAGGTCCCACATGGCAAACTGGTTAAAAAAAATAAAAGCACATGGGATCCAGGGGAATGTAGCAAGCTGGACATAAAATAGACTCAGTGGCAGGAAGCAAAAAGGAATTGGGTACGGATGTTTGTGCAACTCGAGGTCTGTTTCAAGTGGTGTTCCACAGGGCTCAGAACTAGGTTCCCTGCTTTTTGTGGTATATATTAATGATTTGGACATGAATGTAGAGGGCACAATCAAGACGATTGCAGATGACATGAAAATTGTCCGTGTTGCTGATAGCGAGGAGGATAGCTGTACACTGCAGGAAGATATCAATAGACTGGTCAGGTGGGCAGAGTAGTGGTAAATGGAATTCAAATTGGACAAGGGTGAGGTGATGCATTTGGGAGGTCAAAAAAGGCAAAGGAATACACAATTAATGGGAGAACACTGAACGGTGTAGAGGAAGTGAGGGACGTTGGAGCGAATGTCCACAGATCCCTGAAGGTAGCAGGACAGGTCAATAAGGTGGTTCAGCAGGTATGTGGAATCCTTTCCTTTATTAGCTGAGGTATAGAATATAAGGGTGACCTGGGTGTCCATGTCAATAAGTCACTGACAGCTAACATGCAGGTGCAGCAAGCAATTAGGAAAGCTAATAGTATGTTAGCCTTTATCACAAGAGGATTTGAGTACGAGAGTCGTGAATTCTTGCTTCAATTGTATAGAAACTTGGTTAGACCGCACTTGGAATGCAGTTTTGGTCTCCTTACCTTAGGAAGGATATTATTGCCACAGAGGGAGTTCAACGAAGGTTCATCAGACTTGTTCCAGGGATGGTGGGACTGTTCTATGAAGAAAGGTTGGAGAAACTGGGGCAGTATTCTCTAGAGTTTCGAAGAATGGGAGGTGATCTCATTGAAACCTACAAAATACTTAAATGACAGTCAGGGTAGATGCAGCTAAGATGTTTCCCCTGATTGGGGAGTCAAGAACCAAGGGAAGGAATTTCAAAATAAGGGAGTAGCCGCTTAGGACAGAGATGAGGAGAAATGCTGTTCCTCAGAGGGTTGTGAATCTTTGGAATTCTCTACCCCAGAGGGCTGTGGAAGCTCAGTCATTGAGTATGTTTAAAGCAGAGATTGACAGATTTCTAAATACAAATGACAGAAGGGAATATGAGGAAAGTGTGGGGAAAAGGGCATTGAAGTGGATGATCAGCCATGATCATATTGAATGACGGGGCAGGCTCGATGGGCTGAATGGTCGACTCCTGTTCTTATGTTCCTAACTCCACATGATCGGCGAGGCACAGCCTCAGGCCGACTTGATGGGTGGTGCAAAAAGATATCACTGCTTCTGATCTTCACCAGAAAAGAGAGTGAGATGTAACATTGATCATCAAACAGAATGTGAGCAAATAGAACAGAATAAAACACATGGAGAGACACTGTGGAATAACAAATAGATTTGATTGGAATGTTGAATTTTAATTGGAATGGATAAAACACCAGAAACAGCAGATTAAATTGGGATTCTCCTCATTATATTGATCTAGGACAGAAAAGAGAACCTGATGGAAAGAAGGGAAGAAGAAAGAAAAGAAAGGATGGAACTGTTCACTTTTTTCAGTTTTTTCACTCACCCATCAAAGCTGGATAAAAAAGTTTCAAATAACAGAGAATTTCACCAAAAAGGGAGATTAAATGCTGTCGAACCCTTGGATTGAAGGATGCCTCAACAGATCACCTGTTTAACTGTCTCCTCACTGGGGGATTTCAAGCAGTGAGTAATATTATTCTCTACTTTTGTTAAATGAACCCAGAACTGTCACTTGGAATTAATATCTGTGTTCCGACTCCTGAATTATAAAATTGTGACTTTATCAATATTTTCTGGACACATTTCCTGCTGAAAGAACTAAGACCTCTTTTCTAATTTACACAATACTATATACACACTCATCAAGCCTCCGAAACTAGCATCCTTGGTGCTGCTCTCTCTTCTCCCAAACCTCATCTCATGTGACTGTTTCATCATTACTCTGACAGTGGGAGGGGTTGATCCCACTGTTTTCAGCATTAACCCTTCACATCCTTATCCTACACTGTTAGAAAAAAATGGTTGGAGGGAACTTCCTTCATTTATCGAAAAACCAGCTGCTCCCAGTTGAAAATCAACTCAAACCCATCGGCAAGAGAGACTGTCAGAGAACTTCCTGCATCCAGTCCTGACCCTGTCACACTCAGCATCTGCTCACCCAGACCCCACTCTCCTCAACACTGAACATTGTTACCGAGACACTTCAAATACTGTTGAGAAAAGGCAGGAAAGGTCAAAGTTCACACAGCTGTTTTGAATAGAACAAAGTTTAATATCTCCTCACCGTTTCTCGGTAACCACATGAGACATAGGTTTTCTTATTTGGTTCCTTTGATTTTTCTTGTTCCTGACTGAGAAATATTCCAAACCTCAGATCAACCCTCCCACTTGCGTCGTGTCTCAGTCTCAGTTACAAGCAACACATAATGACACACACACTTTGAAACATACAACACGGTCACACTTTCCTTCAGTGAGATTAAGGTCGAGCTTTTTTTCCAGGTTGAATGCAACTGTGAACAAATTTGTATCAAAGAGGTTGCCTTTGAAATATCAGCACTGAATTTCTGTGCAAGGAGGAACAGCCATTCCAAACTCACATCCTTCACAAAGGCTGTTTTCTCCTGTGAATGAAATTCATCATGAAATTTGAATTCTAAGTTAAAGTTCACAAGACACAGACATAAATGTTAACACCCAAACTTCTCAAGCATATTGCAAATATGAAATAAGGCTCCGCTGGGAATTGAACACAGAATTTCCTGTTCACAAGACAGGTGCTTTAACCAACTAAGCTACAGAGTCAGATCACAAGTGCTGTTGCAATTGAAATCTGAGGTGGTTACTATTTAGTCTCATCCCACTTCTCCACAGGTCACAACAAAAATTTTAAATTTTCCCACTTACTGATACAGTCAATCATATGCTCTATTTTTCCCAGAATAGAAGACACTTAATGAACAACAAACTTTAAATCTGTGCCCTCCCGTTCTCGATCCTTTCACAAGTGGGAACAGTTTCTCCCTATCCACTCTGTCCACACCCCTCATCATTTTGAATACCACTATGAAATCTCCTCTTAGCCTTCTTTTCTCCAAGGAAAACAGTCCTAACTTCTCCAATCTATCTTCATAACTGAAGTTCCTCATCCCTGGAACCATTCTCATGAATCTTTTCCATAATCTCTGCAATGCCTTCACATCTTTCCTAAAGTGTGGCACCCAGAACTGGACTCAGTACTTCAGCTGAGGCTAGTGTCTTATACAAGTTCAACATGACCTCCTTGTTCTTGTATTCTATGCCTCTATCACTAAAGCCGAGGATACTGTATGCTTTATTAACCACTCTCTCAACCAATGACTTATACCCCCAGGACCCTCTGCTCCTGCACCCCCTTTAGAATTGTACCCTTTATTCTATATTGTCACTCCATGTTCTTCCTACCAAAATGAATCAATTCACATTTCTCTGCATTGAACTTCACCTGTCATCTGTCCTCCCATTCCACCAACTTGTCTATGTCCTTTTGAAGTTCTACACGATCATCCTTACAGTTCACAATGCTTCCAATTTTCATATCATCCATAAACTTTGAAATTCTGCCCTGTACACCAAGGTCTAGGTCATTAATATATATCAGGAAAGGCAAGGGTCCCAACACTGACTTCTGGGGAACTCCACTACAAACCTTCCTCTAGCCCGAAGAACATCCATTGCTCACTACTCTTTGTTTCCTGTCACTCAGCCAATTCCATATCCATGTTACTACAGTCCCTTTTATTCCATGAGTTATAATTTTGCTCACAAGTCTGTTGTGTTGCATTGTATCAAACTCCTTTTGAAAGTCAATAAAAGCAAAATACTGCAGATGCTAGAAAGCTGAAATATAACTAAAAAGTGCTGGAAATACTCAGCAGGTCTGGCTGCATCTGTGGAGAGAGAAACAGAGTTAATGTTTCAGGTCAGTGACCATTCAGATGCTGCCAGACCTTTAAAAAGTCCATGTAGACCACATCAACAGCATTGCCCTCATCATCCCTCTCTGTTACCTCATCAAAAAACTCCAGCAGGACAGTTAAACATGAATTTCCCTTAAGAAATCCATGCTGTCTTTCCTGAATTAACCCACATTTGTCCATGGGACTATTAATTTTGTCCCGAATTATTCTTTCGAGAAGTTTTCCCACCACCGAAATTGAACTGACTGGGGAGTGAGACGAGGTGAGTTGCTTCAGCAGAGAGCCAGCATGGGTTCGTCAGGCCGAATGGCCTCCTTCTGTGCTTTAGCCATTCTATGATTGTATGATTCTAGCAGCAACTGTTGGTGGAGAGGCAGTGATGCAGGAATGGGTTGACAGAAAGGGAAAAGTCTGGGCTGGTGTGTGTTTGCAGCATTTGCAGCTTGTGTTCGGGTTTGTGAATAAAGGTGATTTGGAAGCTGTGTTCCAAATTGAAGTGTTTACTGGAAGGAAGAAGTTGATGTAAATAAAGAGTAAAACGTGTTAAGATGAAGCGTGGTGTGAATGTGGATAGCAGTAAATATTGTGCTGGTGAATTATTTGTGTTAATAAACTTCCACTGCACCCTCTGCTGCAGGCTGCTGTTTATATCCAGCTGTGTATTAGTGCTGTGTGTTAACTAGATAAATGTTTGTTTCAACGCTGTTTATAAAGCAATAGCATTGCACTCAAACAGTCCCAGACATAGCAACACACGTACAAAAGCAAAATACTGCGGATGCTGGAAATCTGAAACATAAACAGAAAATGCTTGAAATACTCAGCAGGTCTGGCAGCATCTGTGGAGAGAGAAACAAAGTTAATGTGAGCTGAGGAAACAGATCTGAACTATTAACTGTTTCTCTCTGCACAGATGCTGCCAGACCTACTGAGCATTTCCAGCATTTTCTGTTTTTATTACAGCAACACCTTTGATCAGCAGTAGCAGTGATAGTGCGAGCCAGGGGGCAGCTGGGAAGGTACGTTTCACTATAAAGTACTTACCTGGCGATTCGGCGGACGCGGACACGGGGACTGCTGGGTAAGTGAACTTATATATTCGGGCAGTGGCTAAACCCGAAACACTACACGTGTAGTGTCTCCCACCCATCCTCCTCCTCCAACCAAAAAAAAGGACTCTTGTGTGGAGGGTTTGGTAAGGTAAGGTTTTCCTTTATATTTTTTTATTCTCTGTTGTCAATTTAGAGCAGAGGGGATGGAAGCTAGGGCAGTTGCATGCTCCTCTTGCAGGATGTGGGAGGTAAGGGTCACCACTTGTGTCCCTGCTGACTTCACCTGTGAGAAGTGCACCCAACTCCAGCTCCTCACAGACCGCGTTAGGGAACCGGAGCTGGAGCTGGATGAACTTCGGATCATGCGGGAGGCAGAGGGGATGATAGGGAGCAGTTATAGGGAAGTACTGACACCTCAGTCACAGGATAAAGGTAGCTGGGTGACCGTCAGGGGAGGGAAAGGGAATAGGCACACAGTGCAGGGATCCCCTGTGGCTGTTCCCCTCAATAATAAGTATACCGTTTTGGATACGGTTGTGGGGGGGGACCTACCAGGGGAAAGCCACAGCGGCCAGGTCTCTGGCACTGAGCCTGGCTCTGCGGCTCAGAAGGGAAGGGTGGAGAATAGGAGAGCGATAGTGATAGGAGATTCAATGGTTAGAGGAACAGACAGGAGATTCTGTGGTCGCGAATGAGACTCCCAGATGGTATGTTGCCTCCTGGGTGCCAGGGTCAGGGATGTCTCAGATCGAGTCTACAGGATTCTTAAGGGGGAGGGGGAGCAGCCAGAAGTCGTGGTACATATCGGTACCAATGACATAGCTAGGAAAAGGGATGAGGACCTGAAAAGCGAATATAGGGAGTTAGGTTGGAAGCTAAAAGGCAGGACGAGCAGAGTAGTAATCTCAGGATTGATACCGGTGCCACGTGCTAGTGAGGCTAGAAACAGAGAGCGAGTGCAGCTGAACACGTGGCTACAGAGCTGGTGTAGGAGGGAGGGCTTCAGTTATGTGGATCATTGGGATACCTTCTGGGGAAGGTGGGACCTGTACAAGAAGGACGGGTTGCATCTGAACTGGAGGGGCACCAATATCCTGGGCGGGAGGTTTGCTAGAGCTCTTCGGGAGGGTTTAAACTAGTTTGGCAGGGGGATGGGAACCGGAGCTATGGATCAGTGGATGGGGTAGCTGTTGAACAGGCAGATACCGAGTGCAGAGTGTCTGTGAGGAAGGTTAGACAGTTGACAGGGCAAAGTTTCAGCCAGTATGATGGGTTGAAGTGTGTCTATTTTAATGCAAGAAGTGTCAGGAATAAGGGTGATGAACTTAGAGCATGGATCAGTACTTCGAGCTACGATGTTGTGGCCATTACGGACACTTGGAGATCACAGGGGCAGGAATGGATGTTGGATGTTCCGGGGTTTAGATGTTTCAAAAGGAATAGGGAGGGAGGTAAAAGAGGTGGGGGAGTGGCATTGTTAATCAGGGATAGTATCACAGCTGCAGAAAGGGAGGTCATCGAGGAGGGTTTGTCTACTGAGTCATTATGGGTGGAAGTCAGAAACAGGAAAGGAGCAGTCACTTTATTGGGAGTTTTCTATAGACCCCCCAATAGCAACAGAGACACGGAGGAACAGATTGGGAGGCAGATTTTGGAAAGGTGCAGAAGTAACAGGGTTGTTGTCATGGGTGACTTCAACTTCCCTAATATTGATTGGAACCTCCTTAGTGCAAATAGTTTGGATGGAGCAGTTTTTGTCAGGTGTGTCCAGGAAGGTTTCCTGACTCAATATGTAGATAGGCCGACTAGAGGGGAGGCTATGTTGGATTTGATGCTTGGCAACGAACCAGGCCAGGTGGCAGATCTCTCGGTGGGAGAGCATTTCGGTGATAGTGATCACAACTCCCTGACCTTTACTATCGTCATGGAGAGGGACAGGAGCGGACGGGATGGGAAAATATTTACTTGGGGGAGGGGGAGTTACAATGCTATTAGGCAGGAACTGGGGTGCATAAATTAGGAACAGATGTTCTCAGGGAAATGCACGACAGAAATGTGGAGGTTGTTTAGGGAGCACTTGCTGCGACTGCTGGATAGGTTTGTCCCGATGAGGCAAGGAAGGGATGGTAGAGTGAAGGAACCTTGGATGACAAGAAATGTGGAACAGCTAGTCAAGAGGAAGAAGGAAGCTTACTTAAGGTTGAGGAAGCAAGGATCAGACAGGGCTCTAGAGGGTTACAAGGTAGCCAGGAAGGAACTGAAGAATGGACTTAGGAGAGCGAGAAGGGGACATGAAAAAGTCTTGGCGGGTAGGATTAAGGAAAATCCCAATGCGTTCTACACTTATGTGAGGAACAAGAGGATGGCCAGAGTGAGGGTAGGGCCGATCAGGGATAGTGGAGGGAACTTGTGCCTGGAGTCGGAGGAGGTAGGGGGGGTCCTAAATGAATACTTTGCTTCAGTATTCACTAGTGAGAGGGACCTGGTCGTTTGTGAGGACAGCGTGAAACAGGCTGATATGCTCGAACAGGTTGATGTTAAGAGGGAGGATGTGCTGGAAATTTTGAAAGACATGAGGACAAATAAGTCCCTGGGGCCAGACGGGATATATCCAAGGATATTACGGGAAGCGAGGGAAGAGATTGCCGCGCCTTTGGCGATGATCTTTGCGTCCTCACTGTCCACTGGAGTAGTACCAGATGATTGGAGGGTGGCAAATGTTATTCCCTTGTTCAAGAAAGGGAATAGGGATAACCCTGGGAATTATAGACCAGTCAGTCTTACGTAGGTAGTGGGCAAATTATTGGAGAGGATTCTGAGAGACAGGATTTATGATTAGTTGGAAAAGCAGAGTTTGATTAGAGACAGTCAGCATGGCTTTGTGAGGGGCAGGTCATGCCTCACAAGCCTTATTGAATTCTTTGAAGATGTGACAAAACACATTGATGAAGGAAGAGCAGTGGATGTGGTGTATATGGATTTCAGCAAGGAGTTTGATAAGGTTCCCCATGGTAGGCTCATTCAGAAAGTAAGGAGGCATGGGATACAGGGAAAGTTGGCTGTCTGGATACAGAATTGGCTGGCCCATAGAAGACAGAGGGTGGTAGTAGATGGAAAGTATTCAGCCTGGAGCTCGGTGACCAGTGGTGTTCCGCAGGGATCTGTTCTGGGACCTCTGCTCTTTGTGATTTTTATAAATGACTTGGATGAGGAAGTGGAAGTCTGGGTTAGCAAGTTTGCCGATGACACGAAGGTTGCTGGAGTTGTGGATAGAGTGGAAGGCTGTTGTAGGTTGCAACAGGACATTGACAGGATGCAGAGCTGGGCTGAGAAGTGGCAGATGGAGTTCAACCTGGAAAAGTGTGAAGTGATTCATTTTGGAAGGTCGAATTTGAATGCAGAATACAGGCGAAAAGACAGGATTCTTGGTCATGTGGAGGAACAGAGGGATCTTGGGGCCCATGTCCATAGATCGCTCAAAGTTGCCACCCAAGTTGATAGGGTTGTTAAGAAGGCGTATGGTGTGTTGGCTTTCATTAACAGGGGGATTGAGTTTAAGAGCCGCGAGGTTATGCTGCAGCTCTATAAAGCCCTGGTTAGACCACACTTGCAATATTGTGTTCAGTTCTGGTCGTCTCATTATAGGAAGGATGAGGTAGCTTTAGAGAGGGTGCAGAGGAGATTTACCAGGATGCTGCCTGGACTGGAGGGCATGTCTTACGAAGAAAGATTCAGGGAGCTGGGGCTTTTCTCATTGGAACGAAGAAGGATGAGAGGTGACTTGATAGAGGGGTACAAGATGATGAGAGGAATAGATAGAGTGGATAGCCAGAGACTTTTTCCCAGGGTGGAAAGAGCTATCACCAGGGGGCATAATTTTAAGGTGATGGAGGAAGGTTTCGGGGAGATGTCAGAGGTAGGTTCTTTACACAGAGAGTGGTGGGTGCGTGGAATGCACTTCCAGTGGTGGTAGTAGAAGCAGATACATTAGGGACATTTAAGCATCTCTTGGATAGGTACATGGATGATAGTAGAATGAAGGGTATGTAGGTAGTTTTGATCTTCGAGTAGATTAAAGGTTCGGCACAACATCGTGGGCCGAAGGGCCTGTACTGTGCTGTACTGTTCTATGTTCTATAACACAGGTGTTGGGAGGCTCAGCCTGGCTACGCAATGTTACAAGGACGCTGAGTGACACCATCGACAACGGGACAGAGAGAAAAACACACAGGAAACTAATAGACTGTGAGGAAGCAAAAGTGAGGAACGGAGAGAGAGAGACAGACAACGAAACTGAGATGGAGAAACAAGGCATTTGTATGATTGTGTTCTCCCTGTTGTGTAACGGTATTTCCTGTTGTGTAAATATGTTTTCTGTTGTGTAAAGATGTACCCTGTTGTTGTGTAAAGGTTTTCCCTGTTCTTGTTGTATTTTCTGTTCCTGACCGTCTCCTCACTGCGACCATTTGTCCTGGTTTTCTTGTGGCCAACATCACCATCTGGTGGTGGAGAGGAGACTCTGCAGGAAGGGGTTGACAAAGTGGGAGAGACTCGGCTGGTCCGTGTTTGCAGCTTGTGTTCGTGTGAGCAAAAGTGATTTGTTGCTGATTGATGTGTTCACTAGAAGGAAAAAGCTGATTGCAATCGAGCACATCTTGTTATGATGGGGAAACACTTGATATTTTGAAAGTGAACGGTTTGTGTTCCTACCAAACATAAATAGCAGAGAATGGTTTCGATCCATCGACGTCTGGGTTATGGGCCCAGCACGCTTCCGCTGCGCCACTCTGCTAACTGCTGGTTTAAATTTTAGCTGCCCGTTAGTGAAATATGTTCATTTCCCCAATGTTTTTATAAAAATAGGATTGCGGTCGGATTTCTCAAGAATCCCGGACTCAGCAACACACGTGCTGACGGACTCACCCTCACTGCACAATGACACAAGGACACAGAGTAACAGCACCGACAATGAGGCAGGCAGAGAAAGACACAGAAAACCAGGAAGATATTATCAGGACCCAGAAAGGAACAGACAGAGAAAGACACACAGAAAACCAGGAAGAGATTATCAGGACCCAGAAAGGAACAGACAGAGAAAGACACACAGAAAACCAGGAAGAGATTATCAGGACCCAGAAAAGGAACAGACAGAGAAAGACACACAGAAAACCAGGAAGAGATTATCAGGACTCAGAAAGGAACAGACAGAGAAAGACACAGAAAACCAGGAAGATATTATCAGGACCCAGAAAGGAACAGACAGAGAAAGGTACTGAGCAAACCAGCAAGAGACAGCGAAAGACTGATGATTTATGTAATTGTGTTCTCTGTTGTGTAAAGATGTTCCCTGTGTTCTTTTAAAGATATTTCCTGCTGTGTAATATGTTCTCTGTTGTGTAACTATATTCGCTGTTGTGTAAAGATGTTCTCTGTTATTGTGTAAAATGGTTCCCTGTTGGGTAAAGATCTTCTCAGTTGTGTAAATATGATCCGTCTTGTGTAAAAGTGTTCCCGGTTGTTTAAATATGTTCCCTGCTCTGTAATGTAGAGCTGAGTCTGCACTAATGGAATTGCTACAGTATCTTCCAGTCTGATACTGGATGAGGGCTGGAATGTGATCCAACGCACAGTCTATACAAATTAAATTGCTATTGTATCTTTTAGTTTCACAATCCGGGGGAGTTTTAAACTGAATTCTCAGTTTGTATCTCAGGTTATACTATCTTTCAGATTCTCTCAATCTGATATCGCACTTGAGATTTAGACTTAAGAAAGGATGTACTGGCATTGGAGGAGTTCAAAAGAGATTCACTCAGCTGATTCTTGGGATGAAGGGGTTGACTTATCAAGAACGGCTAAACAGGTTATTCATTCGTGTTTAGAAGAATGAGGGGTGATCTTTTTGAAACTTACAAGATTCTGAGGGGGCTTAACAGGGTGAAGAAGGGTCTCTGACCTGAAACATTAACTCTGCTTCTCTCTTCACAGATGCTGCCAGACCTGCTGAGTATTTCCAGCATTTCTTGTTTTTATTAACAGGGTAGATGTTGAGAAAATGTTTCCACTAGTGGGGGAATCTCAAACTAGGCGACATAGTTACAGAATAAGGGGACACTCATTTAAACTGAGATGCAAAGGAATTTCTTCTCTCAGAGGGTAGTGAATGTCTGGAATTCTCTACCCCAGACAGTATTGGAGGCTAAATCACTGAAAGTATTTAAAGAGGATGTAAATAGATTTTTGAAATATTGGAGAGTTGAGGGCTATGAAGAGCTGGCATGAAAGAGGAGTTGAGGTCTGGGGCAGATCAGCCATGATCTTACTGAATGGCGAGGCAGGCTTGAGGGGCCGAATGGCCTACTCCTGCTCCTATTTCTTCTGTTCTTATGTTATGTTATATCTAATGTATATGTCAGGATGCACTAATGGGAATTAATACTGAAACTTATAAACTCATAATGTGTGTAAATATTGGGCTGATATTTAACTTGAATCTCAGAGTACATTATTGTGGTTAATTCTGTAAGTTTGAAAAGGGAACTCTGTGCCATAATGAAAACAAGAAATGCTGGAAATACTCAGCAGGTCAGGCAACATCTGTACAGAGAGAAGCAAAGTTAACGTTTCAGGTCAGTGACCTTTCAGATGCTGCCAGACCTTTTGAAAGTCCATGTACACCACATCAACAGCATTGCCCTCATCAACCCTCTCTGTTACCTCATCAAAAAACTACGGCAGGACAGTTAAACATGATTTTCCGTTAAGAAATCCATGCTGGCTTTCTTGAATTAACCCACATTTGTCCATGGGACTATTAATTTTGTCCCAAATTATTCTTTCGAGAAGTTTTCCCACCTCCAAAATTGAACTGACTGGGGAGTGAAATGAGGTGAGTTGCTCTAACAGAGAGCCAGCACGGGTTCGACAGGCCGAATGGCCTCCTTCTGTGCTGCAGCCATTCTATGATTGTATGATGCTCGCAACAACTGTTGGTGGAGAGGCAGTGATGCAGGAATGGGTTGACAGAAAGGGGAAAGTCTGGGCTGATGTGTGTTCGGGTTTGTGAATAAAGGTGATTTGGAAGCTGTGTTCCAAATTGAAGTGTTTACTGGAAGGAAGAAGTTGATGTAAATAAAGAGTAAAACGTGTTAAGATGAAGCGTGGTGTGATTGTGGATAGCAGTAAATATAATGTTGGTGAATTATTTGTGTTAATAAACTTCCACTGCGCCCTCTGCTGCAGGCTGCTGTTTATATCCAGCTGTGTATTAGTGCTGTGTGTTAGCGAGATAAATGTTTGTTTCAACGCTGTTTATAAAGCAATAGCATTGCACTCAAACAGTCCCAGACATAGCAACACACGTACAAAAGCAAAATACTGCGGATGCTGGAAATCTGAAACATAAACAGAAAATGCTTGAAATAGTCAGCAGGTCTGGCAGCATCTGTGGAGAGAGAACAAAGTTAATGTGAACTAACGAAACAGACATGAACTGTTAACTGTTTCTCTCTGCACAGATGCTGCCAGACCTACTGAGCATTTCCAGCATTTTCTGTTTTTATTACAGCAACACAGGTGTTGGGAGGCTCAGCCTGGCTACACAATGTTACAAGGACGCTGAGTAACACCATCGACAACGGGACAGAGAGAAAAACACATAGAAAACGAAGAATAGACTGTGAGGAAGCAAAAGTGAGGGACAGAGAGAGAGACAACGAGACTGAGATGGAGAAACAAGGCATTTGTATGATTGTATTCTCCCTGTTGTCTAAAGGTATTTCGTGGTGTGTAAATATGTTTTCTGTTGTGTAAAGATGTACCCTGTTGTTGTGTAAAGGTTTTCCCTGTTATTGTTTTATTTTCTGTTACTGACCGTCTCCTCACTGTGACCATTTGTCCTGGTTTTATTGTGGCCAACATCACCATCTGGTGGTGGAGAGGAGGCTCTGCAGGAAGGGGTTGACAAAGTGGGAGAGACTCGGCTGGTCCGTGTTTGCAGCTTGTGTTCGTGTGAGCAAAAGTGATTTGTTACTGATTGATGTGTTCACGAGAAGGAAGAAGCTGATTACAATCGAGTGCCTTCGGAAGCATCTTGTTATTATGGGTAAATACTTGATGTTTTGAAAGTGAACTGTTCGTGTTATTTCCCCAATGTTTTTATAAAAATAGGATTGGAGTCGGATTTCTCAAGAATCCCGGACTCAGCAACACACGTGCTGACGGACTCACCCTCACTGCGCAATGACACAAGGACACGGAGTAACAGCACTGACAATGAGGCAGGCAGAGAAAGACACACAGAAAACCAGGAAGATATTATCAGGACTCAGAAATGAACAGACAGAGAAAGGTACTGAGCAAACCAGCAAGAGACAGCGAGAGACTGATGAACACCACTTGGAGGGAGCACTGAGGGTGGCAAGGGCACAGAATGTAGTCTGGCTGGGGGATTTCAATGTCCAACACCATGAGTGGCTCGGTAGCACCGCTACTGACCATGCTGGCCAAGTCCCAATGGACACAGCTGCTCGATTGGGTCTGCAGTAGGTGGTGAGGGAACTAACAAGAGGGAAATACATACTTGACCTCATCCTCACCAATCTGCCTGCCGCAGATGCATCAGTCCATGACAGTATTGGTAGGAGTGACCACTGCACAGTCCTTGTGGAGATGATGTCCCGTCTTCACATTGAGGATACCCTCTTTCGTGTTGTGTGCCACCACCACTGTGCTAAATGGGATAGATTTTGAACAGAACTAGCAATGTATAACTGGGCATCCATGAGGTGCTGTGGACCATTAGCAGCAGCAGAATTGCAGTCAACCATATTCTATAACCTCATGGCCCGGCATATTCCCCCACTCTAACATTACCAACAAGCTGGGGATCAACCCTAATTCAATGAAGAGTGCAGGAGGGCATGCCAGGAGCAGCACCAGGCATACCTTGAAATGAGGCGTCAGCCTGATGAAGCTACAGCCCAGGACTACTTTCATGCCAAACAGCAGAAGCAGCATGTAATAGACAGGGCTAAGTGATCCCACAACCAACGGATCAGATCTACACCCTGACACATCCAATGATGAATGGTGGTGGACAATTAAACAACCAACAGGAGGAGGTGGCTCCACAAATATCCCCAACCTCAATGATGGGGGAGCCCAGCACATCAGTGCAAAAGACAAGGATGGAGAATTTGCGACAATCTTCAACCAGAAGTGCCGGGTTGATGATCCATCTCGGCCTCCTTCTCAAGTCCCCAGCATCACAGATGCCAGTCTTCAGCTAATTCGATTCACTCAACGTGATATCAAGAAACGACTGAAGGCTCTGGATACAGCAAAGGCTACGGGCCCTGACAATATTCCAGCAATAGTACTGAAGACCTGTGCTCCAGAACTTGCCGCGCCCCTAGCCAAGCTGTTCCAGTACAGCTACAACACTGGCATCTACCCGGCAATGTGGAAAATTGCCCAGGTATGTCCTGTACACAAAAAGCAGGACAATTCCAACCCAGCCAATTACTGCCTCATCAGTCTACTCTCAATCATCAGTATAGTGATGGAATATGTCATCGACGGGGCACTTGCTTTGCAATAACCTGTTCAGTGACGCTCAGTTGGGTTCCGCCAGGGCCATTCAGCTCCTGACCTCATTACAGCCTTGGTTCGAACAAGGACAAAAGAGCTGAACTCAAGAGGTGAGGTGAGAGTGTCTGCCCTTGACATCAAGGTAGCATTTGACTGAGTATGGCATCAAGGAGCCAGAGCAAAACTGGAGTCAATGGGAATCAAGAGGAAAACTCTCCACTGGTTGGAATCGTACCGAGCACAAAGGAAAATGGTTGTGATTGTTGGAGGTCAACCATCTCAGCTCCAGGACATTACTGCTGGAGTTCCTCAGGGTAGTATCCTCGGCCCAACCTTCTTCACTCCTTCATCAGTGACCTTCCTTCAATCATAAGGTCAGAAGTGGGGATGTTCACTGATGATTGCAAAATTTAGCACCATTCGCGACTCCTCAGATACTGAAGAGGTCCATGTAGAAATGCAGCAAGACCTGGACAATATCCAGGCTTGGGCTGATAAGTGGCAAGTAACATTCGCGCCACACAAGTGCCAGGCAATGACCATCTCGAACAAGAGAGAATCTAACGATCTCCCATTGACATTCAACGGCATTACGATCGCTGAATCCCCCACTATCAACTTCCTGGGGGTTCCCATTGACCAGAAACTGAACTGGAGTAGCCTTATAAATAGTGTGACTACATGAGCTGGTCAGAGGGTAGGAAGCATGCGGTGAGTAACTCACCTCCTGACTCCCCAAGCCTGTCCACCATTTACAAGGCACAAGTCTGGAGTGTGATGGAATGCTATCCACTTGCCTGGATGGGTGCAGCTCCAACAACATTCAAGAAGCTCGACACCATCCAGGACAAAGCAACACGCTTGATTGGCACCCCGTCCACAACATTCACTCCCTTCACCACTGACGTACAGTGGCAGCAGTGTGTACCATCTACAAGATGCACTGCAACAATGCACCAAGGCTACTCAGGCAGCACCTTCCAAACCTGCATCCTCTGCTGCCTAGAAGGACAAGGGCAGCAGATGCATGGGAACACCACCACCTGAAAGTTCTCCTCCAAGCTACACATCATCCTGGCTTGGAACTATATCGCCATTCCTTCACTGTCGCTGGGTAAAAATCCTGGAACTCCCTTCCTAATAGCACTGTGGGTGTACCTACCCCACATGGACTGCAGTGGTTCAAGAAGGAAGCTCACCACCACCTTCTCATGGGCAATTAGGGATGGACTATAAATGCTGGCCTGGCTGGCGACGTCCACATCCCATGAAACAAATAATTAAATACAATAACAGCTCATCTCAATTCCTAGTATTTCTAAATCCCACCAGTCCAACATAAGCTGAACAATTATTGCATGTTGTGATTGACGGTCTGGTCTGTAAACTGCACTGTATCACAGATTGCTGACATTTGCTAACTGGAAGTGAGAACTGCAAAATCGGGACAGTAGTTCACACAGTCTGTCAGTGTGAAAGAATCAGGCAATGTGAGGTAATAGAATTTGTCTGTAAATGTTACACTCATATTGCTTTATATTTTTATATTGAAAATAAAAGTAATCATTTCGTGAAAATAGTGACATGTTGTCCAAACTTTGGTAGCCAGTTGTTTTCGTCTTGCACTCAGCAGGGCAATCCGCAAGAATACCAATTTAAGGGAAAACAACAACTTTCTTCTGTATGAGAAGAGAGTGCTGATTGGTTGGCAAGTGAACTCTGATTGGTAGAGGCATTGCCATTCAGAATGCACCAGTTTATGGTAACTGACAGATAACTGCCCAGCTTTGTTTGTAATTTAAACCAGGCAGCTTGACTCTGATTGGTCAAGGCATTGCCCTGTGGAATGAGCCAGTGAATGGCTGTCACTTATTTTGTTCAGCTGAAACTGGCACAACATGTGTGCATGTTCTTTCTGTCTGCAAAGAACAGGGCCCTGTGTATTAATATATGTAGTTTACAGTACACACCAATGCACCACACTGCGAGCCCTACTGACAGTCTTAAATCGGTTGTCAACGTAATTCTTAGCACACTGAGAATTATTTAGCAAATGTTGTCCGATTGTGGAATCACATCTCATGTTGGATACTGTGTTTTGAGTTTTGCAAGCACGGGTTGGTTGGGTAGGGCCCATTGCGAACAGCGGAAGGGACATGTTATTTGATACAATCCGCCAGTTTTGGGATGTACGGTCTAGAAACCTAGCATCACACTGGTATTAAAATTCATATACCACGTTACTTATTTGTGTGATAGGCAGGACGTCTCTTTTGCTTGACAGCAGCATCCTGTTAGTGGTGAACACCACACTTGTTGCTCCTGCATAGTAACAGCAGGAAACAGCTCGCTTCACCTGTTACTCAAATACTGGGGATATATTACCCTTCCAGGGTAATTTGAGGGAGACTGGTCACTTTTCAGGGCTCAAAACGACGGCCTTCAGCCCGTTTATAAGTTTGTGTGATATACAGTGAGAAATGATCTGATCAGTGTAGCCATTGTAATGCAGGATGTCTTTGATTCGCCCTATTTCACCATCAATATTGCATGGTGAGCAAATGGCTCAGCCCTATTTATGAGGTTGTCGATAAATCCAATCTTATAGCGCGTGGAACTGTAAGAATCCCAACGCGTGTATTGACCAGTGAAGGTCGGTTTGCGGTAGACCGTTGTAGAAAACCCCTTAGCAGATTTCTCAACTAGTACATCAAGGAAAGGGAACTCATTTGACAGCTCCATTCCAAAGGTGAATTTGAGTGTAGGATGGAGCCCATGAAGACGTGCAAGGAAGTTATTTCATGCAGCTGCGGATTCAAATATAGCAAACGTATCATCTACATATTGGAAATAGTCAAGAGGTCGGAGGTTAGGTGTCATTCCCTTAAAAACAGGTTTGTCATGGAATCCAACAAAGATGTTTGTGAGAGCTGGGCCGAGAGGGGATCCCATGGCAACACCAGCGATACATGGTGTCAATAAAACTGAACTCAACTGTGCAAGTTGCCGAGTTCATAAGTTCAATGAATACGGATTCACACAATGGTGACGGGTCTAGATCACCATGATATAGCACTGCAGTGCAAATATCTATGGCTTCCTGAAGTGGTACATTGGTGAATAGGCTAGCAATGTCAAATGACACATGGACATGGCATTGCTATCGATATGCAAGTCCTGTATGGTCTTCACAAATGTGAAGGAATCCTTCACCGTGTATGTGGAGAACTTGCTCAAAAACTGGTTGTAACAATTTGCCCAACCATTTGGCAAATTCATTTCAGGATACTATTTACATTACTTCAAATAAAGAAAACACAACGACACAAAGAATTGAGCACAACGCTGAAAGTTTCACAGCAAATAGTCAAATGGGAAATGGATGAAATACAGAAAGAAAAAGTCTAAAATACTGAAAACACTCAGCCAGTCCGGAAACAACTGTGGAGAAGAGAAGCTCGGGTTAGTGGTCCAGTTCTGTGACCCTTCTATAGACCTGAAACATTGCTCCTACCTTCCTCTCTCCACAGATACTGCTGGAACTGCTGAGTGTTTCCAGAATCTTCTGTTATTATTCAGGTTTCCAGTGTGTGCAGTATTTCTCTTTTTGAAAATTAAATATTCCCTGAGAGAATGGAACTTTACATAAAAAATAGGAGTAGGCCATTCGGCCCATCGAAATAGCTCTGCCATTCAATAAGATCACAGCTGATCTCCTACATCAACTCCATCTTACCACACGAGCACAGATCCCTTGATTCCCTTCGTATCCAAAAACCTATCGATCTCTCTCTTGGATATACCCAATGATTGAGCATCCACATCTCTGGAGTCACAGAGAGATACAGCACTGAAAAAGGCCCTTCGGCCCACCGAGTCTGTGCCGACCAACAACCACCCATTTATACTAATCCTCCATTCATCCCATATTCCCTACCACATTCCCACCATTCTCCTACGACCTATCTCCACTAGGGGCAATTTACAATGGTCAATTTACCTATCAACCTGCAAGTCTTTGGCTGTGGGAGGAAACTGGAGCACCCGGCGGAAACCCACGCGGTCACAGAGAAAACTTGCAAACTCCGCACAGGCAATACCCTGGACGGAACCGAGGTCACTGGAGCTGTGAGGCTGCGGTGCTAACCACTGCGCGTAGAGAATTCCAAAGATTCACAATACTTTGAGTGAAAAAAAATTCTCCTCTTCTCAGTCCTAAATGATGGAGCCATTTATACTGAGACTGTGATTCCTAGTTCTAGATTCCCCAGCCAGAGGAAACATCCTCCCAGCATTTACCCTGTTAAATCCCTTAAGATTTTTAGGTGCCAGTAAGATTACCTCTCACTCTTCTAAATTCTGAGGAATATCGGCCTCGTCTACTCAATCTCTTCTCATAGGACAATCCCCTCATCCCAGGATGCAATCGAGTGACACTTTGATACACTTCCTTTAAGGCAAGTATATCCTTCCTTAGATAAGGGGAACCAAAACTGTACACACTGCTCCAGGTGTGATCTCACCAAGGCTCTGCCTAATTGTAGTCAAACTTCTTTCTTCTTATAAAAACTCTTCACAATGTTGAACACAACTATTAACTGCCCCATTAACATCTCTGCTCTAAGAAGAAGGACCCCAGCTTCACACACCCCAGACCCCTATTCTTTCCACATTAGCTGAATTCCTGCATCTCTGATACATTCTAGTAAATCTCCTCTGCACCCTCTCTAAGGCCTTGCCATTCCTGCTAAAGTGTGGAGCATGGAATTAGACACAATGCTCTAGCTGAGGCCTATAACCAGTGAGATTTAGAAAGGTTCAGCCTCAATTCCTTGTCTGTGTCCCGTACTCCCATTTCTGGTTTCTCACTCAATGTCGGCTCTGAGCTGTTGAAACTGCCTGAAGAAACATTTCCACCCAACAAAGCGCTCGGAATGTGAGAAGGGACAAAGTGAGTGACCAAGTACATCAACTCCAAGTAAAACTCCACCGTGTAGTGAAAACACTCGAAACACAACGGCTCTTTTAAGAGCCACCCACAATCTCTCTGAAAAAGCTGCACCAACATCTCTCTAGAATTGGTTTATTTCATTGGTTTTAATGCTCAGTAACTCTCTGGAACTTTCTCACTGTCTTTGTGTTTTCTGTTTCAATCTGGTATGGAGATTCTGGGAAGATGAGTTTCACTGCCTGGGAGGATCTTTGTGGTTTTCCTGCAGAAACACAAAACAAAGTCTCTTTTCAGAGTCACCCACCGCCTCATAGGGACAGCAGTGACATGGGAACGGGAGCTGGGGTGTGTTTTATGCCGGAAATATCAGTTAATGATTTATGTTGTGCTCTCGTTATAGTCCAATCTCTGAATTGAGCCTTTCCACCGCACCAGGGTTATGGGGAGAGTTTTCATCGTTTCTTTTCTAAACGTACAGACGATGTTATAAAGTTGCTGATTTACCCAGATGGTGGATTCTCCCCTCACAGTGAAAAGTAACATCACACCTTCACATCTGCCCATTGTTTTATAATTGAATAATTAGCAAAATGGAATTATTTGTGATGTTATTTCCCCCGAGACGGTGTTTCCTGCAGTGAAACTGATCAGTTTCAGCTCAGTCATTCAGGGACCTGGAATTCCTGCAGTTTGAGCCCGCTGTAACCCCAGCCCACTTCTGATTGGTCACCCTCTTCTCATAAAGTCAGTGACAGCACATGAGGAGGCCATTCGCCCTATCAAGTCCATGTCGGGTTTCCAATCTGTTCAGTCCCCGACTTGATCCCCAAAGCCCTGCATAATCCCTTTGGGTCAAAATGACCGTGGCAGGACTCGAACCTGCAATCTTCTGATAACATCATAGAATACACCGAAGTCAGACGCCTTATCCATTAGGCCACACAGCCATTAGTTCTCAGGAATGATTCAATCAGAGAACCTCGAAGCACAAAATACAAAAAATCATTGGTTGAACCTGTCAACCTGGCAGAATATTTGAATTTGTGAAAGCCACCAATTTCACTTTGGAAAAGAAGTGATCGACTGGAAAAGTACATAAAAATCTATTTTCCCGTAGCGGTTTAAATAAACTTTTAAAACACAATTTTGCTTTTACCGACTCAAATTTCTGGTGCTATTTTATGAACAGCTTTATCTTGCCAATTTTTGTCAACTTCTCATCCGTAACTGACAGTAAAAGACTCCGTTCAGCAATCTTTCACACGACAAATAACTCAAACTTGGTGTGGAAGTAATAAATTACAGACTATTGGTAATTCCCCTTCACACAGGCTTCAGGGGGACAGTGAGAAGCCACTGAAATAGTTGCTTCATCCTTTTAAAAGGTTCCCATTCTGTCCTGTTACTGACATGTTGGAATCAGATTTGTATTTAACAAGTTATTTCTGTGAAAACAAAATCCTCAACAGACCAGCTGGGAATCTGGGAATCACTGAAGTAAAATAAAAGGCTTTTGATTGAGAAGACGGGACCTTCTCACCAGCAGCCGGGTTACATTCCCCTCACATCCTTATTCAGTGAGCAGCTCTTTCCCTCGAGAAATAGACAGCAGCAGTTGGAAGTTCAGTAAAAGGATCGGTTCATTGAGACAAGTTTCTGACTGACAGGTGGTGCTGAATATTAATACAAGAAGGTCCTGGAATGGGAAACAAGTGTCCAGAGTGGGGTCTGAAATCAGGACAGGGAAATGGCCAGCACTGACACAGATCATTTCATTATTACATTGATATCTGACTGTCAAAAAGGAGAAGCGAGTTAAACACATGATGGTGAAAGGAATGGAAGATGACGCTGGTTGTTCTAGATGAAGAGGGATAGACAGAGGTGTGGGTAGAGCAGACTTCAGACAGTAATCAGCCCTTTCAGATACTGTGGGTGGATCTGAAAAGAGCCTTTGGGATAGGGAAAAAAGCTCTTTGTTTAAAAACCCTCAAATAGCTACCTTGTAATTGGTCAGGTTACTAATGTTTTAGTTAGTGTAATTTATGAATAATTACTTATTAGAAAGTGCTGTTTGGACAGAGTGTAAAGCTGTGAGTTGATGTGTGAGGGACTTCACTGACTAGGGGAAGGAGGTGCTCTTTGGTCTCTTCTCTTCTGCCTTTTCAGCCTCCATGATACAGGGGAAGAAGCTGATCGGTGAGTAACTGGTAAATTATTCTACTTATTACACGAGCAATAATGAGTTTGTAAAGCTAAGTAATGGCAGGGCAGCTCGAAAAGTAAAAGTTCGAAATTGGGGGAAGGCAAATTTTACAAAACTGAGAGGTGATTTGGTGGATGTGGACTGGATACAACTACTTGAAGGAAACCCAAAGATGTTTTATCAGTCCATTAAGAGCGAGAGGATAACTAAGGAAAGGGTATGGCCTATCAGAGATGTACAAGGGAACTTCTGTGTGGATCCAGAAGATGTGGGCGGGGTTCTTAATGAGTTTTTTGTCTCTGCCTTCACAAAGGAGAGGGATGATGCAGACATTGTAGTAAAAGAAGAGGAGTGTGAAATATTAGATACGATAAGCATAATGAGAGTGGAAGTACCAGAGAGTCTGACATCCTTGAAAATGAATAAATCACCAGGGCCAGATGGTTTGCATCTGAGGTTGTTAAAGGAAGCCAAGGAGTAAATAGTGGAAGCGCTGAGGATCATCTTCAAATCCTCACTGGATATGGGGGAGGTGCCGGAGGATTGGAGGTCTGCGAACGTTGTACTATTATTTTAAAAGGATGTGGTAAGTCTGACCTCAGTGGTGGGTAAATTATTCGAATCAATTCTGAGGGACAGGATAAACTACCACTTGGAAAGACATGGATTAATCAGGGATAGTCAGCATGGATTTGTTAAGGGAAGGTCATGTCTCACTAACTTGATCGAGTTTTTTGAGGAAGTAACAAGGAGCATTGATGAGGATAGTGCGGTGGATGTGGTTTACATGGATTTTAGTAAGGCATTTGATAAGGTCCCACATGGCAGTCTGGTCAATAAAATGAAAGCCCATGGGATACAGGGGAATGTGGCAGGTTGGATCCAAAATTGACTCAGTGGCAGGAAACAAAGGATAGTAGTCAACGGATGTTTTTGCAAATGGAAAGCGGTTTTCAGTGGCGTTCCACAGGGTTCAGTGTTGGGTCCCTTGCTGTTTGTGGTGTATGTTACCACACGGGCAGCACAGTGGCGCAGCGGTTAGCACCGCAGCCTCACAGCTCCAGCGACCTGGGTTCAATTCTGGGTGCTGCCTGTGTGGGTTTCCTCTGGGTGCTCCAGTTTCCTCTCACATGCCAAAGACTTGCTGGTTGATAGGTTAATTGGCCATTATAAATTGTCCCTGGGTAGGTGGTAGGGAAATATAGGGACAGGTGGGGATGTGGTAGGGATATGGAATTAGTGTAGGATTAGTATAACATGGATGGTTGATGGTCGGCACAAACTCGCTGGGCCGAAGGGCCTGTTTCAGTGCTGTATCTCTTAAAAAAAAAATAATTATTATTTGGAATTAAATGTGGGAGCTATGATTGGGAAATTGGCCGTGTAATTGATGGTGAGGAGGATAGCTGTAGACTTATGAATGGATTAATTGAGTGGGCGGAAAAGTGGCAAATGGAATTCAATCTGGAGAAGTGTGAGGTAATGCATTTGGGGAGGGCAAACAAAGCAAGGGAATACACAATAAATGGGAAGATATTGAGATGGGTAGAAGAAGTGAGAGACTTTGGAGTGCATGTCCACAGGTCCCTGAAAGTGACAGGATAGGTAGATAGAGTGGTGAAGAAGGCATATGGAATGCTTTCCTTTCTTGGTCAACAAAAGCAGGGATGTAATGCGAGAACTGTTTAAAACGGTGGTTTGGCCACAGCTGGAGTATTGCGTACAGTTCTGGTCATCACATTACAGAAAGGACATAATTGTTGTGTAGAGAGTACAGAGGAGATTTACAAGAATGATACTGTGGGTGGCTCTGAAAAGAACCTTTGGGTATTTGATAAAATCCTGGCAGATTGCCTTGGTTTTGGTGCCCGGAGCGCTGGTTTTCTTGGGCAGCAGAATGCCCTAGATATTAGGCAGCACCCAGCCCGGAGTGATGGTCACCCCTCCCAGCAGCTTGGTGAGCTCCTCGTCATTCTGGACAGCCAGCTGTAGGTGTCTGAGGATGTTGCGGGTCTTCTTGTTGTCCTGGGCTGCGTTACTGGGCAACTCGAGGATTTCAGCGGTCAGATACTCGAGCACAGCAGCCAGATAGACCGGGGCTCCGGCACCCACACGCTCAGCATAGTTGCCCTTTCTCAGGAGCCTGTGAACACGGCCCACCAGGAACTGCAGTCCAGCCCGGGAGGAGCGAGACTTGGCCTTGGACCGAGCTTTCCTGCCGGTCTTTCCTCTTCCAGACTTTTCTTTTCCAAAGATAGACTTGAGGACATTCCGTGCAGACCACTGCCTGATGGATTGGTGGTCAAAGGTGTTTTTCCACACAAACATTTCCACGAACGCACAGTCCAACTGGATGGAGCGTTCCGTGGCAATGTCACCAGATCCATCCTTCGCAACACCGGGGTCAGATAGAACCTCAGCACGTAGTGACACTTGGTGTTTGCATACTGGGGCTCTACGCACAGCTTGATGCAGCCACATACTAAGGCGGCCATCAGGTTGAGGGCGACGTTGAGTACATTTTTTCGCCTTTATCCAGAGGTTTGAACATCGTGTCCCTCTGGACCCTGTCCATTTTGCGTCTTCAGATAAAGCGGGAAATGGCTCGGGTGATCGCCACAGCACAGGAGTGGGGTATGGGCCAGACCTGTGCCACTTACAGCAACAACGTGAGCACCTTGCACCTGATGACCAGGTTCTTACCCATAATAGAGAGAGATCGCTGCTCCCACTTGCTCAGTTTATGTTGTACCCTGGCTACTCGCTCCTCCCAGGTTTTGGTGCACGTCCTGGCCCTGACAAACCATATCCCCAGCACCTTCAGGTAGTCTGACCTGACAGTGAAGGGGACAAAGGATCGGTCAGCCCAGTTTCCAAGGAACATGGCCTCGCTCTTGCCATGGTTAACATTGGCTCCCGAATCCAGTTTGAACTGGTCGCAGATGCTCATCAGTCTGCGAATGGACAGCGGATCCGATCAGAATACTGCAACATCATCTATGTACAGGGAGGCTTTGACCTGAGTGACTCCACTGCCTGGGATTGTCACCCCTCTTATGCCCGCATCCTTCCAAATAGACTCAGCAAAGGGTTCGATACAGCAAACACACAAGTCAGGGGAAAGAGGACAGCCCTGTCTGACTCCAGATTTGATTGGAAACTTTCTGATTCCCACCCAATTTTTTGGACTGTACTACTGATGTTTGTGTAGAGCAGTTTGATCCAATTGCAGATTCCCTCCCCAAACCCCATTTTGGAGAGCATATCCATCATGTATGTGTGCGATATCCTGTCAAAAGCCTTCTCCTGGTCCAGGCTGATGAGGCAGGTGTCCACCCTCCTGACCCGTACATAGGCGATCGTATCCCTGAGTAGCACAACACTATCAGAGATCTTCCTGCTGGGTACAGTACAGGTCTGGTCAGGGTGAATCACCAACTCCAGAGCAGTCTTGACTCGACTGGCGATGACTTTGGACAGAATCTTGTAGTCTACATTAAGCAGTGAGATGGGCCGCCAATTTCTGATTTCTGCCCTCTCCCCCTTCTACTTGTAGATGAGGGTGATGATGCCTTTCCTCATGGATTCTGACATGCTGCCGGCCAGGAGCGTACTCTCGTACACTTCCAGCAGGTCTGGGCTGACCCAGTCCCACAGGGCCGAATACAACTCAACTGGTAAGCCGTCGCTTCCGGGAGTTTTCTTCGTTTCAAAAGACTTGATGGCCTTTGTCAGCTTGTCCAGAGTTAGCGGTTTGTCCAGATTCTCCTGCATGCTGTCATCTAAGACCTCTGTGATAGATGACAGGAAGGACTGGGAGGACGTGCTGTCCATAGACTTCACGTATTACAGCCCAGCATTCAAGGATTTGCTAATCCTTAGTATGTCGGAGTGTGAAGTTGTGACCGAGCCATCCTCTTCCTTCAGGCTGCTGATCACAGAGCTCTCTCTGTGTACCTTTTGGAAGAAGAAACGCAAGCACGTCTCATCCTGCTCAATGGAGCAGACTCTGGACCGGAAGATGATCTTGGAGGCCTCCGTGGCAAAGAGCGAGGCCTGCTGGCTCTTCACCTCTTGGAGCACCTCCTTGACCTCGACACCCATCGACTGCAGCCGGAGCAGATTTTGCATTCTTTTCTGGAGTGCAGACATTTCCCTCTGTCTCTCTCACCCTCTGAACACCTTTGGAGATAAAGAACCTCTTGATGTTCTCCTTGATCGCTTCCCACCAGTGCACCGGATACTCAAAGAGGGTCTCACTGTTCTCCAACTTTTTCAATCTCTTTTGAGTTCCACAATGTTCTCTGGGGTTAGCAGTGTAGCATTGAGCTTCCATGTCCCCCTGCTAACCCGCTGGTCATCCTGTAAGTGACAGTCAACCAGTAAGAGGCAGTGGTCGGAGAAGAACACCAGCTTGACGTCGGTGGATCTGACCGTGAAAGCAGGGGACACATACAGGAAGTCAATCATGGAACGGGCAGACCCGTCCAATCTTGACCATGTGTATCTACGCTGCTCTCTGTCTGCAGGTTTGCTGAAGACATTGTGCAGTTTGGCATTTTTTACTGTTTCATTTAAGAATCTGGGCGGAGCGTCCAGTTTTCTGTCGTCACTGCCAGATTGTCCAGCTGCATCAATGATGCAGTTGAAGTCACCTTCAAGAATGACCGGCCTGGATGTCGCCAGCAGCAGTGTGAGTTGCTGGAGGATGGTCAGCCACTCGCTGCATTGGACCGGGGCATCTACGTTGCTTAACTGGAGCGGAGCATTGTTGTACATTACATCTGCTACGAGAAGGCGACCGCTCACCAGCATCTTAACTTCAGAGATGGTTAAGTTGCCTCCCCGCAGCAGAATCCCCAGGCCAGAGGAACAGGAATCATTTCCTCTGGACCAGATCGATGACCCATGGGATCACCATCGTGACCATTGCCTGTAAGTGCTGCGGTGCAGGATTCCACACTCCTGACAAAACAGTACGCCGGCTTTGACCTTTGCGAAGTCATCCAAGGTTGAAACACATCACGTGGTGGATTTAACACAATGCATGTTAATCGAAGCATTCTTTATATCCACTATAAAGTTGGGTGTTGCTTACCACACCAGGTGTCCTTGCTAGTCCCAGTCCTTGAGTATGTTCCTGCATACCCATCGTGTCCGCAAGCTGTTTCACATTCGTTGAGCCCAGAAACCCCTCATGGTTATTCATGAGGGTTTTGTTCCACTGGGGTGACATCGGCGGGTGGGGGACTGGTCTTGTAGGCAGCAAGGCTTGGGTTGTCCTCTGCTGTTGGTGTCTTTCCCCTCGGTCCCTCCTCGAAGACATCACTGTTCCTGACTTCCCGGAGCTGGAGCTGGAATGCGCAGGACACTTCGCTGCTCTCGGTCTCCCGGAGCTGGGGTGCACTGAGCATCACCTTGGGTTCCATGCTTTTGGTTTGGGGTGCGCTGGGCGTGTCACAGCTTCCACTGCCCCGGAGCTGGGGGGCTTTATCTGCCAGCTCCTTTGAGTTCTGCTGCTTCTTTTGGAGGTGCCATCATTCCGGCCCTTCCTCGTCCAGTGAGGAGGAGCTGCTGTAGTCTGTCTCAGACGGTAGCCTCCTCTTGCTACTGGTTTGGGTGGTGACCTGTTCTTTTTTTGGAGCTTTTTTCTTTGTGTTCTTCCTTTGTACCACCTGCCACTGACCTGTTTGTCCATCTGCTGCCTCCCCCTCCATTAATTCTGTCTGTGGAGGAGGAGTTTCCAGGCACGGAGTAGGTGTTGGGTCACTGGTTGCAGCTGCCTCCCCTTTCTTCTCTTTCTCAGATAGACTTTCATCGCTGTGGGGAGGATTGCTTGTTTCCCTCCCAGCACCAGACATGTTCACCGTTCCTTAACCCGGTCTTTCCTTGGTCCTTGCTGCCTGAGCATAACTGAGGCAGCGTTTGGGCAGGTTTTGTAGAGGTGGCCTGCCCCACCTCACAGGTTGCAGTACTTACTCTGTTTACAGTCCTTGGTCTGATGGCCTTCCTTCTTGCAGTTCTTGCAGACGACTGTGCTGCAGTTAGCTGCCACAAGACCAGATTTGCCGCAGGTACGACAAACTCTGGGCTGCTCCGCATAGACCATGAAGCCTCGACTTCCCCCGAAAGCGAAGCTGGAGGGAGGATGGATGATGGCTCCGTTGGCATCGACCTTCAAGGTCACCTTGACCTGCCGCTAACTGGTCCAATTCCCAAATGGGTCCTTGACATCAGTGCTGCTGCCGGCCGCCTCGACATACCTGGTGAGGAAGGTGAGTACATCCACGACAGGAACATGGGGGTTGTAGAGGTGGCTTCTCACCACCCGGTCACGTTGCGATGGCAGTGTGAAGAGCGGCTCCATTGTGAGGATCGACAGCGGCGCCTGGTTTCCCTTCTCCTTGAACACCTTCAGGAACTTGATGCATCCGCCATGTTCTTGGACGTCACGTCAAAATATCCACTGCTGGGGAAGTCCTGCAGGCAGAAGATGTTCGCAGCTTGGAATCCACAGAAATTAATAAGGATTTTCTTAATGAAGAAGGTACGATCAACCGGTGCATCTCCTTCCTTATCCTTCACTACCACCCGAACCGTGTTACACACTCCCTGGCCTGAAGTTACAGTATTGGTTGCAGCCATTTTACTCAAAAACTCACCTGAGACAGGATCATGGTCTCTCCCCTGCTCCTCTTCCAGACATTTCCACAATCTCACAAATACTTTCACAAAGAGTGAGGAATTCCTCCCGCACTTCCCTGCTTTACCTTCTGGAGGAATGCAGTCCGGCTACTTCTGATTGGTTACTGTCTGCTGAATCTCATTGGCTGGTTCATGTCACCAATCAGGTAGCTGCTATTTCGCCGATCATCAAAGGGCAATGAGAAAATGGGGTGGAGATTGACAGTGGCAAATTGTCAGAGCTGAAACCCATTCACAAATTTGAAAAGCCCGCCAAAATATTTGTGAAACAAGGAACAGCTGAAATATAATAAATAATATCGTCTGAAGAGTAAAATGTATTTCACTCTCTCCTGATATTGTGTTTCTCCTCATTGTCCGTCACAGATACCAGACTTACTTTCCTTCCAGGAGCGGAGCGGAGAGGAGTGGACCTGTGGGGAGAGCGCCGATAGCAGAACCAATAAATTGAGCCCAAGGATCGCGGACCAGTCACTCACCTTCCGGGAGAGGACTGGACCTGTGGGGAAAACACCGAGAGTGGAGCCGATAAATTGAGCCCGAGGATCGTGGCCCAGTCACTCACCCTCCGGGAGAGGAGCAGACCTGTGGGGAGAACACCGACAGTGGAGCCAATACATTGAGCCTGAGGATCGCGGCCCAGTCACTCACCTTCCGGGAGAGGAGCGGACCTGTGGGGAGAACACCGAGAGTGGAGCCGATAAATTGAGCCCAAGGATTGCGGCCCAGTCACTCACCTTCCGGGAGAGGAGCAGACCTGTGGGGAGAACACCGAGAGTGGAGCCGATAAATTGAGCCTGAGGATCGCAACCCAGTCACTCACCTTCCGGGAGAGGAGCGGAGAGCAGTCCAGGCACGCCGGAGTTTGAAAACAAAGTGAGCAGTGATGTCACAGGAAGGCTGCAAGGTGATTGGTTGGTGAGTGTCTGCTGTTAGGGAGTTACTCTAAATAGCTGGGTAAGTAACTAAAAGTAAAGGGAAAGGTCTACAGTTTTTTCAATAAAGGAGGTCGTGTTTTTTGGGGGAGAATCAAGGTCCCTAGTGTAAATAATTTAATTTTTGGGTAATTTAAGGGGATAAATTAAGGGTAAGTCATGGCAGGGCAGTTCGGCAATGTGGAGTGATCCTCCTGTGCAATGTGGGAAGTCAGGGAGACTTCAAGTATCCAGGGCGAACACGTGTGCAGGATGTGTCTCCAGCTGCAGCTACACGAAATCCACGTTTCGGATCTGGAGCGGCGGCTGGAGATACTGTGGAGCATCTGCGAGGCTGAGATCATCGTGGATAGCACGTATAGGGAGGTGGTCACACCGCAGGTAAAGACTGCTCAGGTAGAAAGGGAATGGGTCACCACCAGGCAGAGTAGAAGAACTAGGCAGGTAGTGAAGGAGTCCCCTGGATCCATCTCCCTTTCTAACAGATTTTCCACTTTGAATACTGTTGGGGGAGATAGCTTCTCAGGGGAATGCAGCAAGAACCAAGTCTGTGGCACCACAGGTGGATCAGCTGCACAGGAGGGGCGGAAAAGGAGTAGAAGAGCTATAGTGATAGGGGATTCTATCGTAAGAGGTACAGATAGGCATTTCTGTGGCTGCAAACGTGACTCCAGGATGATATGTTGCCTCCCTGGTGCTAGGGTCAAGGATGTCACAAAGAGTGGCTGCAGGACAAGGGGGAGGGTGAACAGTCAGAGGTCATGGTACACATTGGCACCAATGACATAGGTAGAAAGAGGGATGAGGTCCTGCAACCAGAATTTAGGGAGCTAGATAGCAGATTAAAAAGCAGGACCTCAAAGGTTGTAATCTCTGGATTACTCCCAATGCCACATGCTAATGAGTATAGGAGTAAGAGGGTAGAGCAGATGAATGCTTGGCTGAGGATATGGTGCAGGAGGGAGGGCCTTAGTTTCCTCGACCACTGGGTCTGTTTCTTATTCCTATCACAGAGACATGGTTGAGGGAGGGGCTGGACTGGCAGCTCAGTATTCCAGGGTACAGAATCTACAGGCAAGACAGGTGAAGGGGTAAAAGAGGAGGTGGCATTGCACTGTTGATCAAGGAGTCAATTACTGCAGTAAGAAAGGATGATATCTTAGAAATTCCTCAAATGAGGCCATATGGGTAGAACTTAAAAACAAAAAGGGGACAATCACTTGGCTGGGAGTGTACTACAGGCCTCTAAACAGACAGGAAGAGATAGAGGAGAAAATATGTCGGCAAATCTCAGAGAGGTGTAAGAATCTTCTTCTTCTTTGGCCTCCTTGTCTCGAGAAACAATGGGTAAGCACCTGGAGGTGGTCAGTGGTTTGTGAAGCAGCGCCTGGAGTGGCTATAAAGGCCAATTCTAGAGTGATAGACTCTTCCACAGGTGCTGCAGATAAAATTGGTTGTCAGGGCTGTTACACAGTTGGCTCTACCCTTGCGCTTCTGTCTTTTTTCCTGCCAACTGCGAAGTCTCTTCGACTCGCCACACTTTAGCCCCACCTTTATGGCTGCCTGCCAGCTCTGGCGATCACTGGCAACTGACTCCCACGACTTGTGATCAATGTCACAGGACTTCATATTGCGTTTGCAGACGTCTTTTAAGCGGAGACATGGACGGCCGGTGGGTCTGATACCAGTGATGAGCTCGCTGTACAATGGGTCCTTGGGGATCCTGCCATCTTCCATGCGGCTCACATGGCCAAGCCATCTCAAGTGCCACTGGCTCAGTAGGGTGTATATGCTGGGGTTGTGTTGGAGATATGGTTCTGCCACCTGATGCCAAGGATTCTCCGGAGGCTGCGAAGATGGAACGAATTGAGACGTCGCTCTTGGTTGACATACGTTGTCCAGGCCTCGCTGCCGTAGAGCAAGGTACTGAGGACACAGGCTTGATACACTTGGACTTTTGTGTTCTGTGTCAGTGTGCCATTTTCCCACACTCTCTTGGCCAGTCTGGACATAGCAGTGGAAGCCTTTCCCATGCACTTGTTGATTTCTGCATCGAGAGACAGGTTACTGGTGAGAGTTGAGCCTAGGTAGGTGAACTCTTGAACCACTTCCAGAGCGTGGTCACCGATATTAATGGATGGAGCATTTCTGACATCCTGTCCCATGATGTTCTTTTTCTTGAGGCTGATGGTTAGGCCATATTCGTTGCAGGCAGCCGCAAACCTGTCGATGAGACTCTGCAGCCACTCTTCAGTGTGAGATATTAATGCAGCATCGTCAGCAAAGAGGAGTTCCCTGATGAGGACTTTCCGTACTTTGGTCTTCGCTCTTAGACGGGCAACCTGCCACCTGATCTTGTGTGGAGGAAAATTCCTTCTTCTGAAGGGTTGAATGTATGTGAGAGCAGCAGGGAGAAGAAGATCCCAAACAATGTAGGTGCGAGAACACAGCCCTGTTTCATGCCACTCAGGATAGGAAAGGGGTCTGATGAGGTGCCGTTATGCTAAATTGTGCCTTTCATATTGTCATGGAATGAGGTGATGATACTTAGTAGCTTTGGTGGACATCCAATCTTTTCTAGTAGTCTGAAGAGACCATGTCTGCTGACGAGGTCAAAGGCTTTGGTGAGATCTATGAAAGCAACGTAGAGGGGCATCTGTTGTTCACGGCATTTCTCCTGTAGCTGGTAAAGGGAGAACAGCATGTCAATGTTGGATCTCTCTGCTCGAAGCTACACTGTGCCTCAGGGTAGACACGCTCAGCCAGCTTCTGGAGCCTGTTTAAAGCGACTCGAGTGAAGACTTTCCCCACTATCCTGAACAGGGAGATTCCACGGTAATTGTTGCAGTCACCACGGTCACCCTTGTTCTTATAGAGGGTGATGATATTGCCATCGCGCATGTCCTGTGGTACTGCTCCCTCGTCCCAGCACAGGCAAAGCAGTCCGTAGAGTGCTGGAAGTATAGCAGGCTTGGTACTCTTGATTATTTCAGGGGTAATGCTGTGCTTCCCAGGTGCTTTTCTGCTGGCTAGAGAATGAATGGCATCACTGAGTTCCGATTTTGTTGGCTGTACGTCCAGCTCATCCATGACTGGCAGAGACTGGGCTGCATTGAGGGCGGTCTCAGTGACAACATTTTCCCTGGAGTACAGTTCTAGGTAGTGCTCCACCCAGCAGTCCATTTACTTCCATTGGTCAGTGATTATGTCCCCTGATTTAGATTTGAGGGGGGCGATCTTCTTGATGGTTGGCCCAAAAGCTCTCTTAATGCCATCATACAT
The DNA here is from genome assembly GCF_036365525.1 of Heterodontus francisci. Lineage (NCBI taxonomy): Eukaryota > Metazoa > Chordata > Chondrichthyes > Heterodontiformes > Heterodontidae > Heterodontus > Heterodontus francisci. The sequence continues at coordinate 22,271,318 of NC_090405.1, forward strand.
TCCTCTGATGTTTCCAGTGTCAGAGGCCAGCTGAATATGCATAGGTGTTGCCAGTAGTCATTTGCACAGTGCCTGGCTGTTCTTTGTGCAGCGCTTCTGGCTGCTTTAAGAGCTACGGATGTTAACTCGCTGGGGGCTTTCTTGTAGTTCAACAGTGCAATGCGCTTAGCGGCTATGAGAGGTTCCAGCTCTTCAAAGTGTGATTTAAACCAGTCTGCATTCTGCTTCACACGTTTGCCATAGGTGATCATAGCTGAGTCATAGATGGCATCTCTGATGTGGGCCCACTTGGTCTCTGCATCCCCTGTAGGAGTGTTTTGAAGGACTTTATCAAGTGAATTTAGAAACTTACGTAACAGCTGTGGATAAGAAATTCTGCTAGTGTTGATGCGCAGGCGGCCCTTCCGCTTGGAGTGATGCAGCTTCTTTGGTTTGAGTCTAACCTTGCTGCATACCACACACTGCACACCACACACTTCCTTGTCCACTCAACACAGTATTGGACTGGCAGTAAAGTAAGCTTGTCTGCAGCTTGCTGTGAAATGTCATGAGACTGACATCTCTTGGTGTGAAATAGAACTGCAAGAGGGAAATTGATTGATAATAAAAAGCTCGGTGGGAATGTAAATTGTGAGGGGGATACAAAGGGCCGGATTTTATTTGGTTCACTCCCCCCGAGATTCCGGCCCTGCTCCAATTTTGGTCTTTTGAGCATCGCTGATTTTTATCGCTCCACCGCTGGCAGCTGTGACATCAGCTGTCCAGGCCCGAAGCCTGAGATTTCCCTCCCTGAACTCTCTGCCTCTCGACCTCTCTTCCCTCCTTTAAAACACTCATGGAAGCTACTTCTGTGACCAAGCTTTTGGCCATCTGCTCTAATACGGTCTTGTGTGGCTTGGGGTCCAAATTTGCTTTCCGACACTCCTGTGAAGTGCCATGGAATGCTGTATTACGTTAAAGGTGCTCTATAAATTTACACACAAGTTGTTGTTGTTTTTGGTCTGGAATGTATTGCCTGAGAGAATGGTGGAAGGAGACTCAATCGTAAGGTTGAAAAGGGAATTTTGATAAATAGTTGAAAGGAAATGAAAGAGCTGCCACAGGCACGATGGGCCGCCCTGGTTGTAGATGTCGTCGTCGTCATCCTTCCTTCTCCGTGAGATGATGGACTTGCAGCAAATCCATTGGTGATGGGATAGTTTCCCATGGTGCACTTTGTCCGATAGCTGAAGAGGTCAATCTGTGAGAGGCAGGTTCTTCCACAAGTGACACATGTGAGGTGGGATTATCAGGTGTTGCTGTTTTCCATGTCGGCACCTGCTGTCGAACTGCTGTAGTCACTGATTGTCATGGTGATGCACACACCAGTCCAGGGGTAATATCACCATTTCCCTCTGTTGTTGGCCAGTGTCTCCCATGTGTGAAAATCGATGTTTCGGGCCTTCATGTCCTGCTTGCAGGCATCCTTGAAGTGGGGCTTTGGGCATCCAACTGGTCTTCTGTCTCCGGCTACCTCCCCATACAGAATACCCTTGGGAATGTGTCATCTTCCATCCTGCAAACGTGCCTGAGCCAGCAAAGTCACCTCTGCTTGACGAGTGTGAGCATACTCGGGAGATTTGCTTTTGAAAGCATTGTTACATTTGTGATTTTGTCCAGTGTTTATTTGCGCAGTGTCTCACTGTCTTTTGCACAACTGCCTTGACTAATTTCAAGTCATATAATGTTCTGGCTGCTGGTTTCATGTTGTGCGTCAGGTCGGTTCTGCTTTTTGCTTCAATAACAGATGTCATCTCTGCTGAGTAGGTGGGGAAGAGACAGTTGCCCACCTCCTTCTGGAATGTGTCTTTGCAAAGCAGGTGTGGAAAGAGATGCAGTGGTTTTTGTCGAGGTTCATCCCAAGCAGCTCTGTAACACAGGAGTCTGTGCTCTACGGGCTGTTCCCAGGGACGCACACCGAGATAAACATCAACTGCTGCTGGAGGACCATCAATTTGGTGATAGACACTTTTTGGTCTGCCCGAAACTTGCTGGTCTTCCAGCGCAAAGAGTTGTCCACGACCGAGTGTTGCAGACTGGCACATTCCAAGGTCCAGGACGACGTGCTGAGGGACGCACTAAAGCTTGGGGCAGCCGCAGCAAAGGCTCAATGTGGAAAGACCATTGTGTAAGGTCCTCCTGCCATAGTGAACTAAGGAACTGGACCCATGGGAAACCCATCGGGCTGTATACACCAAATATGGTTTTGCTGTAAAATGTACATGGCAGGTAAAGTGGAATGGAAGGGTTGTGAGGCAACTCACTCCTGTATTGAAGAAAACTGATTTCTTTCACACTTTTTGGAATGTCATAGAGTCATGGAGAGATACAGCACTAAAACAGGCCCTTCAGCCCACCGAGTCTGTGCTGACCACCAACCACCCATTTACAGTAATCCTACATTAATCCCATATTCCCTACCACATCCCCACCTTCCCTCAATTCTCCTACCACCTACCTACACTCGGGCAATGTACAATGGCCAATTTACCTATCAACCTGCAAGTCTTTGGCTGTGGGAGGAAACCAGAGCACCTGTCGGAAACCCACGCGGTCACAGGGAGAACTTGCAAACTCCACACAGGCAGTACCCAGAACCGAACCCGGGTCGCTGGAGCTGTGAGGCTGCAGTGTTTTTTTCCAGATTTTTATGAATAAAGTATATTTTGGAAAAACAAAATTCTTAATGAAGTAGGCGCAGTCGATGGGTGCAACTCCTTCACTATCTTTCACCGCCACCCTAACGGTGTTACACACCCCCTGGCCTGGAGCTCTGGTGTTGGTTGCAGCCATTTTTACTTGACGTTTTCCTGGGACAAGTACTAAATCCTCAACTGACAGGGAAACCACCACCACGGTAGATCTCCAATCCCAAAGGGCGGAATGCCCTAAATACGGTGCTGAAACCACCTCCCACCCCCAAAAAACCACAAAAACAGCACCTGCATTATCAAATGCCACTGATCACGGTCTCTCCCCTGCCAGCTAAGTCCAAGCATTGAGGTGGAGAAGTGCGTACTTGGAGCTGCGAAGAAACGAGCACGAGTGTTTCTAGCAAAAAATATTTGGGAGCAGAAACACTGTCCAGCAACAGCTAGTAAATTCTATTTTTGATTCATATAATCAGGGGTGAGCGCAAAAGCAGACCCCCAACTATCACAAATTCTGCAGTTGAGTATCCATAATTTGAAGACATCGCAGGCATCAGCAAATCCACAGTACAATAGGTTAGACTCATCCTGGGAGAACTTTTTTCTTTATTTCCAAAATATACTTTATTCATAAAAATCTGCAAAAATTACATTCCCAAACAGTTTAAAACAGCATCAAGTCAAAAAATACAAACAGTGCAAAGGTGATCAGTTTCCTTCTATACAATCATGAGTTGCCTCACAACTCTTCCATTTCACGATTGTTATGCCAATTATCGTTTCACATTTACAGCAAAAGTAAATATCAACAAAACAGTTCGAGGGGTTTCCCATGGATCCAGCCCCTCAGTTCAGCTTGATGGGGGGACCTTACTTTTTTTTTTAATTTCCAAAATATACTTTATTCATAAAAATCTGTAAAAATTACATTGCCAAACAGTTTCCAAACAGCACCAAAAAATACAAACATTGCAAGGGAGATCAGTTTCCTTCAATACTGTCGTGAGTTTCTTCCCAACCCTTCCGTTTCACAATTGTCATGTCAATTACACTTTTACATTTACAGCAATTGAGAATATTAACGATACAGTTCGAGGGGTTTCCCATGGATCCAGCCCCTCAGTCCAGCTTGGTGGGGGAACCTTACACTGTGGTCTTTCCCCATTGAGCCTTTGCTGCGGCTGCCCCAAGCTTTAGTGCGTCCCTCAGCACGTAGTCCTGGACCTTGGAATGTGCCAGTCTGCAACATTCGGTGGTGGACAACTCTTTGCGCTGGAAGACCAGCAAGTTTCGGGCAGACCAAAGGGCGTCTTTCACCGAATTGATAGTCCTCCAGCAGCAGTTGATGTTTGTCTCGGTGTGCGTCCCTGGGAACAGCCCGTAGAGCACAGACTCCTGTGTTACAGTGCTGCTTGGGATGAACCTTGACAAAAACCACTGCATCTCTTTCCACACCTGCTTTGCAAAGGCACATTGCAGGAGGAGGTGGGCGGCCGTCTCTTCCCCACCACAGCCAACACGGGGGCACTGTGCGGAGGGGGCGAAACTTCGGGTGTGCATGAAGGATCTGACGGGGAGGGCCCTTCTCACCACCAGCCAAGCTACGTCTTGGTGCTTGTTTGAAAGTTCTGGTGATGAGGCATTTCGCCAAATGACTTTGACGGTCTGCTCGGGGAACCATCCGACAGGATCCACCGTTTCCTTTTCCCGTAGGGCCTTGAGGACATTTCGTGCAGACCACTGCCTGATGGACCGGTGGTCAAAGGTGTTTTCCCGCAGAAACTGCTCCACGAAGGATAGATGGTACGGCACGTCCCAACTGCACGGAGCGTTCCGCGGCAATGTGACCAGGCCCATCCTTCGCAACACCGGGGACAGATAGAACCTCAGCACGTAGTGACACTTGGAGTTTGCGTACTGGGGATCTACACACAGCTTGATGCAGCCGCACACGAAGGTGGTCATCAGGATGAGGGCCACGTTGGGTACATTTTTCCCGCCCTTGTCCAGAGATTTGAACATCGTGTCCCGCCGGACCCGGTCCATTTTAGATCCCCAGACGAAGCGGAAAATGGCTCGGGTGACTGCCACGGCGCAGGAGTGGGGTATGGGCCAGACCTGCGCCACGTAGGGCAACAACGTGAGCGCCTCGCACCCGATGACCAGGTTCTTACCCAAAATGGAGAGAGATCGCTGCCCCCACATGCCCAACTTTTGTCGTACCTTGGCTACTCGCTCCTCCCATGTTTTGGTGCACGCCCCGGCCCTTCCGAACCATATCCCCAGCACCTTCAGGTAATCTGACCTGACGGTGAAGGGGACAAAGGATCGGTCAGCCCAGTTCCCAAAGAACATGGCCTCGCTCTTGCCATGGTTAACTTTGGCTCCCGAGGCCAGTTCGAACTGGTCGCAGATGCTCATCAGTCTGCGCATGGACAGCGGATCCGAGCAGAAAACGGCGACGTCATCCATGTACAGGGAGATTTTGACCTGAGTGCCTCCGCTGCCTGGGATTGTCACCCCTCTTATGCTCGCATCCTTCCTAATAGACTCAGCAAAGGGTTCAATACAGCAAACAAACAAGACCGGGGACAGAGGACAGCCCTGTCTGACTCCAGATTTGATCGGGAAACTTTCAGATTCCCACCCGTTGATTGAGACTGCGCTACTGATGTTTGTGTAGAGCAGTTGGATCCAATTGCAGATTCCCTCCCCAAACCCCATTTTGGAAAGCACGTCCATCATGTAGGTGTGCGATATCCTGTCAAAAGCCTTCTCCTGGTCCAGGCTGATGAGGCAGGTGTCCACCCTCCTGTCCCGTACGTAGGCGATCGTATCCCTGAGTAGCGCGAGACTATCAGAGATCTTCCTGCCGGGTACAGTACAGGTCTGATCGGGGTGAATCACCAACTCCAGAGCAGACTTGACTCGACTGGCTATGACTTTGGACAGAATCTTGTCATCAACATTAAGCAGTGAGATGGGCCGCCAATTTCTGATTTCTGCCCTCTCCCCCTTCTGCTTGTAAATGAGCGTGATGATGCCTTTTCTCATGGATTCTGACATGCTGCCGGCCAGGAGCATACTCTCGTATACTTCCAGCAGGTCCGGGCCAACCCAGTCCCACAGGGCCGAGTACAACTCGACCGGTAAGCCGTCGCTCCCGGGAGTTTTACTCGTCTCGAAAGGCTCGACGGCCTTTGTCAGCTCGTCCAGAGTTAGCGGCTTGTCCAGTCTCTCCCTCCTGCTGTCATCTAAGACCTCTGTGATAGATGACAGGAAGGACTGGGAGGCTCTGCTGTCTGTGGGCTTCGCGTCATACAGCCCAACATAAAAGGATTTGCTGATCCTTAGTATGTCGGACTGCGAAGACGTTACCGAGCCATCTTCTTCCTTCAGGCTGCTGATAACAGAGCTCTCTCTGTGTACCTTTTGGAAGAAGTAACGCGAGCACGTCTCATCCTGCTCGATGGAGCGGACTCTGGACCGGAAGATGATCTTGGAGGCCTCCTTGGCAAAGAGCGAGGCCTGCTGGCTCTTCACCTCTTGGAGGTCCTCCTTGACCTTGACCCCCATTGACTGCAACCGGAGTAGATTTTGCATAATTTTCTGGAGTCGGGACAGTTCCCTCTGTCTCTCTCTCGCCTTCTGAACACCTTTGTGGATGAAGAACCTCTTGATGTTCTCCTTAATCGCTTCCCACCAGTGAACTGGAGACTCAAAGAGGGGTTTCACGGTCCTCCAACCTTTGTAATCCCTTTTGAGTTCCTCAACGTTCTCTGGGGTCAGCAGTGTAGCATTGAGTTTCCACGTCCCTCTGCCAACCCGGTGGACGTCCTGTAAGTGACAGTCGGCCAGTAAGAGGCAGTGGTCGGAGAAGAACACCGGCTTGATGTCGGTGGATCCGACCGTGACAGCACGAGACACAAACAGGAAGTCAATCCTGGAATGGGCAGACCCGTCCGATCTTGACCATGTGTATCTGCGCTGCGCTCCGTCTGCAGGTTTGCTGAAGACGTCGTGCAGTTTGGCATCTTTAACTGTTTCTATTAGGAATCTGGACGTAGCGTCCAGTTTGCTGTCGTCACTGCCGGATCGTCCAGCGGCATCGATGATGCAGTTGAAGTCACCGCCTAGGATGACCGGCCTGGACGTCGCCAGCAGCAGTGGGAGCTGCTGGAAGACGGTCAGCCGCTCGCTGCGTTGTACCGGGGCGTACACGTTGATCAACCGGAGCGGAGCGTTGTTGTACATCACGTCTGCTACGAGGAGGCGGCCGCCCACCACCTCCTTAACTTCGGAGATGGTGAAGTTACCTCCCCGCAGCAGAATACCCAGGCCGGAGGAACGGCAGTCATTACCCCCCGACCAGATCGATGGCCCGTGGGACCACCATCGCGACCACTGCCTGTAGGTGCTGAGGTGTGGTATTCCACACTCCTGCAGAAACAGTAGGTCAGCTTTGACCTTGGCAAGGTAATCCAAGGTTGAAACACATCGCGTAGTAGATTTAATGCTACGCACATTAATGGAAGCAATTCTTACACCCATTTTTTACTAAAAATTAGTTGTTGCTTCCCATACCATTTGTCCTCGCTAGTCCCAGTCCTTCGGGATGTTCCTGCATACCCATCGTGTGCGCAAGCAGTTTCACGTTGATTGGGCTCAGAAACCCCTCCTGATTTTTCATGCAGGGTTTGTGCCGCACGGGTGACATCGGGGGGGTCTTGTAGGCAGAGAGCATTGGGTTGTCCTCAGCTGCTTCCATCTGTTCCTCCTCGAAAACATCACAGCTCCCGGTCTCCCGGAGCTCAGGTGCGCCAGACGTGTCTTTGCTCCCGGTGTCCCGGAGCTGAGATGCGTTGGCCACGTCGTTACGTGTGGGGCATTGGGGTTGGGCCACGCCGGGCCCATCACAGATTCCAGTGCCCGGGGGCTGGGATGCTTTATCATCCATCTCGGAGTTCTGCCGCCTCTTTTGAAGGGGCTGTCATTCCAGCATTTCCCCGTCCAGTGAAGAGGAGTTGTTGCAGTCTGATTCAGAAGAGAGCCTCCTCTTGCCACTGGTTTGGGTGGTGGCTTTGGGATGTTTTTTCTTTGTGGTTTTCCTCTGGACCACTTGCAACTGACCTGTTTGTGTAGATAGGCTGACTGGAGGGGAAGCTATGTTGGATTTGGTGCTTGGCAACGAACAAGGCCAGGTGGCAGATCTCTCGGTGGGAGAGCATTTCGGTGATAGTGATCACAACTCCCTGACCTTTACTATCGTCATGGAGAGGGACAGGAGCAGACGGGATGGGAAAATATTTAATTGGGGGAGGGGGAATTACAATGCTATTAGGCAGGAACTGGGGTGCATAAATTGGGAACAGATGTTCTCAGGGGAATGCACGACAGAAATGTGGAGGTTGTTCAGGGAGCACTTGCTGCGACTGCTGGATAGGTTTGTCCCGATGAGGCAAGGAAGGGATGGTAGGGTGAAGGAACCTTGGATGACAAGAAATGTGGAACAGCTAGTCAAGAGGAAGAAGGAAGCTTACTTAAGGTTGAGGAAGCAAGGATCAGACAGGGCTCTAGAGGGTTACAAGGTAGCCAGGAAGGAACTGAAGAATGGACTTAGGAGAGCTAGAAGGGGACATGAAAAAGTCTTGGCGGGTAGGATTAAGGAAAATCCCAATGCGTTCTACACTTATGTGAGGAACAAGAGGATGGTCAGAGTGAGGGTAGGGCCGATCAAGGATAGTGGAGGGAACTTGTGCCTGGAGTCGGAGGAGGTAGGGGAGGTCCTAAATGAATACTTTGCTTCAGTATTCACTAGTGAGAGGGACCTGGTCGTTTGTGAGGACAGCGTGAAACAGGCTGATATGCTCGAACAGGTTGATGTTAAGAGGGAGGATGTGCTGGAAATTTTGAAAGACATGAGGACAGATAAGTCCCTGGGGCCAGACGGGATATACCCAAGGATATTAAGGGAAGCAAGGGAAGAGATTGCCGCGCCTTTGGCGATGATCTTTGCGTCCTCATTGTCCATTGGAGTAGTACCAGATGATTGGAGGGTGGCAAATGTTATTCCCTTGTTCAAGAAAGGGAATAGGGATAACCCTGGGAATTATAGACCAGTCAGTCTTACGTAGGTAGTGGGCAAATTATTGGAGAGGATTCTGAGAGACAGGATTTATGATTAGTTGGAAAAGTATAGTTTGATTAGAGACAGTCAGCATGGCTTTGTGAGGGGCAGGTCATGCCTCACAAGCCTTATTACATTCTTTGAAGATGTGACAAAACACATTGATGAAGGAAGAGCAGTGGATGTGGTGTATATGGATTTCAGCAAGGCGTTTGATAAGGTTCCCCATGGTAGGCTCATTCAGAAAGTAAGGAGGCATGGGATACAGGGAAAGTTGGCTGTCTGGATACAGAATTGGCTGGCCCATAGAAGACAGAGGGTGGTAGTAGATGGAAAGTATTCAGCCTGGAGCTCGGTGACCAGTGGTGTTCCGCAGGGATCTGTTCTGGGACCTCTGCTCTTTGTGATTTTTATAAATGACTTGGATGAGGAAGTGGAAGTCTGGGTTAGCAAGTTTGCCGATGACACGAAGGTTGCTGGAGTTGTGGATAGTGTGGAAGGCTGTTGTAGGTTGCAACGGGACATTGATAGGATGCAGAGCTGGGCTGAGAAGTGGCAGATGGAGTTCAACCTGGAAAAGTGTGAAGTGATTCATTTTGGAAGGTCGAATTTGAATGCAGAATACAGGCTAAAAGACAGGATTCTTGGTAGTGTGGGGGAACAGAGGGATCTTGGGGTCCATGTCCATAGATCGCTCAAAGTTGCCACCCAAGTTGATAGGGTTGTTAAGAAGGCGTATGGTGTGTTGGCTTTCATTAACAGGGGGATTGAGTTTAAGAGCCGCGAGGTTATGCTGCAGCTCTATAAAGCCCTGGTTCGACCACACTTGGAATATTGTGTTCAGTTCTGGTCGTCTCATTATAGGAAGGATGTGGAAGCTTTAGAGAGGGTGCAGAGGAGATTTATCAGGATGCTGCCTGGACTGGAGGGCATGTCTTATGAAGAAAGGTTGAGGGTGCTAGGGCTTTTCCCATTGGAACGAAGAAGGATGAGAGGTGACTTGATAGAGGGGTACAAGATGATGAGAGGCATAGATAGAGTGGATAGCCAGAGACTTTTTCCCAGGGTGGAAAGGGCTATCACCAGGGGGCATAATTTTAAGGTGATGGAGGTAGGTTCTTTACACAGAGACTGGTGGGTGCGTGGAATGCACTGCCAGCGGTGGTAGTAGAAGCAGATACATTAGGGACATTTAAGCGTCTCTTGGATAGGTACATGGATGATAGTTGAATGAAGGGTATGTAGGTAGTTTTGATCTTCGAGTAGGTTAAAGGTTCGGCACAACATCGTGGGCCGAAGGGCCTGCACTGTGCTGTACTGTTCTATGTTCTATGTTCTATAACACAGGTGTTGGGAGGCTCAGCCTGGCTACGCAATGTTACAAGGACGCTGAGTAACACCATCGACAACGGGACAGAGAGAAAAACACACAGAAAACTAATAGACTGTGAGGAAGCAAAAGTGAGGAACGGAGAGAGAGAGACAGACAACGAAACTGAGATGGAGAAACAAGGCATTTGTATGATTGTGTTCTCCCTGTTGTGTAACGGTATTTCCTGTTGTGTAAATATGTTTTCTGTTGTGTAAAGATGTACCCTGTTGTTGTGTAAAGGTTTTCCCTGTTATTGTTTTATTTTCTGTTACTGACCGTCTCCTCACTGTGACCATTTGTCCTGGTTTTATTGTGGCCAACATCACCATCTGGTGGTGGAGAGGAGGCTCTGCAGGAAGGGGGTTGACAAAGTGGGAGAGTCTCGGCTGGTCCGTGTTTGCAGCTTGTGTTCGTGTGAGCACAAGTGATTTGTTACTGATTGATGTGTTCACTGGAAGGAAAAAGCTGATCGCAATCAAGCGCATTTTGTTATTATGGGGAAACACTTGATGTTTTGAAAGTGAACTGTTTGTATTATTACCAAACATAAATAGCAGAGAATGGTTTCGATCCATCGACCTCTGGGTTATGGGCCCAGCACGCTTCCGCTGCGCCACTCTGCTAACTGTTTGTTTAAATTTTAGCTGCCTGTTAGTGAAATATGTTCATTTCCCCAATGTTTTCAAAAAAACAGGATTGGAGTCGGATTTCTCAAGAATCCCGGACTCAGCAACACACGTGCTGACGGACTCACCCTCACTGCACAATGACACAAGGACACTGAGTAACAGCACCGACAATGAGGCAGGCAGAGAAAGACACACAGAAAACCAGGAAGATATTATCAGGACCCAGAAAGGAACAGACAGAGAAAGGTACTGAGCAAACCAGCAAGAGGCACTGAAATAAAAGAAAAATACTGCGGATGCTGGAAATCTGAAAGAAAAACAAGAAATGCTGGAACCACTCAGCAGGTCTGGCAGCATCTGTGGAAAGAGAAGCAGAGTTAACGTTTTGGGTCAGTGACCCTTCATCGGAACGAAGAGTTAACGTTTCGGGTCACTGACCCGAAAAGTTAACTCTGCTTCTCTTTCCACAGATGCTGCCAGACCTGCTGAGTGGTTCCAGCATTTCTTGTTTTTATTATAAGAGACAGCGAGAGACTGATGAACACCACTTGGAGGGAGCACTGAGGGTGGCAAGGGCACAGAATGTAGTCTGGCTGGGGGATTTCAATGTCTATCACCATGAGTGGCTCGGTAGCAACACTACTGACCATGCTGGCCGAGTCCTAACGGACATAGCTGCTCGATTGGGTCTGCAGTAGGTGGTGAGGGAACTAACAAGAGGGAAAAATATACTTGACCTCATCCTCACCAATCTGCCTGCCGCAGATGCATCTGTCCATGACAGTATTGGTAGGAGTGACCACTGCACAGTCCTTGTGGAGATGAAGTCCTGTCTTCACATTGAGGATACCCTCTATCATGTTGTGTGCCACTACCACTGTGCTAAATGGGATAGATTTTGAACAGATCTAGCAATGTATAACTGGGCATCCATGAGGTGCTGTGGACCATTAGCAGCAGCAGAATTGTAGTCAACCACAATCTATAACCTCATGGCCTGGCATATTCCCCCACTCTAACATTACCAACAAGCTGGGGGATCAACCCTAATTCAATGAAGAGTGCAGGAGGGCATGCCATGAGCAGCACCAGGCATACCTTGAAATGAGGCATCAGCCTGATGAAGCTACAGCCCAGGACTACTTTCATGCCAAACAGCAGAAGCAGCATGTAATAGACAGGGCTAAGTGATCCCACAACCAATGGATCAGATCTACACCCTGCCACATCCAATGATGAATGGTGGTGGACAATTAAACAACCAACAGGAGGAGGTGGCTCCACAAATATCCCCAACCTCAATGATGGGGGAGCCCAGCACATCAGTGCAAAAGACAAGGATGAAGAATTTGAAACAATCTGCAGCCAGAAGTGCCGGGTTGATGATCCATCTCGGCCTCCTTCTGAAGTCCCCAGCATCACAGATGCCAGTCTTCAGCCAATTCGATTCACTCAACGTGATATCAAGAAACAACTGAAGGCACTGGATACAGCAAAGGCTACAGGCCCTGACAATAATCCGGCAATAGTACTGAAGACCTGTGCTCCAGAACTTGACGCGCCCCGAGCCAAGCTGTTCCAGTACAGCTACAACACTGGCATCTACCCGGCAATATGGAAAATTGCCCAGGTATGTCCTGTACACAAAAAGCAGGACAAATCCAACCCAGCCAATTGCTGCCTCATCAGTCTACTCTCAATCATCAGTATAGTGATGGAAGATGTCATTGACAGTGCTATCAAGCGGCACTTGCTTTGCAATAACCTGTTCAGTGACGCTCAGTTGGGTTCCGCCAGGGCCATTCAGCTCCTGACGTCATTACAGCCTTGGTTCAAACAAGGACAAAAGAGCTGAACTCAAGAGGTGAGGTGAGAGTGTCTGCCCTTGACATCAAGGTAGCATTTGACTGAGTATGGCATCAAGGAGCCAGAGCAAAACTGGAGTCAATGGGAATCAAGAGGAAAACTCTCCACTGGTTGGAATCGTACCTAGCACAAAGGAAAATGGTTGTGATTGTTGGAGGTCAATCATCTCAGCTCCAGGACATTACTGCTGGAGTTCCTCAGGGTAGTATCCTCGGCTCACCCTTCTTCACTACTTCATCAGTGACCTTCCTTCAATCATAAGGTCAGAAGTGGGGATGTTTGCTGATGATTGCAAAATTCAGCACCATTCGCGACTCCTCAGATACTGAAACAGTCCATGCAGAAATGCAGCAAGACCTGGACAATATCCAGGCTTGGGCTGATAAGTGGCAAGTAACATTCATGCCACACAAGTACCAGGCAATGACCATCTCCAACAAGAGAGAATCTAACCATCTCCCATTGACATTCAACAGCATTACGATCGCTGAATCCCCCATTATCAACTTCCTGGGGGTTCCCATTGACCAGAAACTGAACTGGAGTAGCCTTATAAACAGTGTGACTACATGAGCTGGTCAGAGGGTAGGAATCATGCGGTGAGTAACTCACCTCCTGACTCCCCAAGCCTGTCCACCATTTACAAGGCACAAGTCTGGAGTGTGATGGAATACTCTCCACTTGCCTGGGTGGGTGCAGCTCCAACAACACTCAAGAAGCTCGACACCATCCAGGACAAAACAACATGCTTGATTGGCACCCCATCCACAACATTCACTCCCTCCACCACTGACGTACAGTGGCAGCAGTGTGTACCATCTACAAGATGCACTGCAACAATGCACCAAGGCTACTCAGGCAGCACCTTCCAAACCTGCATCCTCTATTGCCTAGAAGGACAAGGGCAGCAGATGCATGGGAACACCACCACCTGAAAGTTCTCCTCCAAGCTACACATCATCCTGACTTGGAACTATATCGCCATTCCTTCACTGTCGCTGGGTAAAAATCCTGGAACTCCCTTCCTAATAGCACTGTGGGTGTACCTACCCCACATGGACTGCAGTGGTTCAAGAAGGAAGCTCACCACCACCTTCTCATGGGCAATTAGGGATGGACAATAAAAGCTGGCCTGGCTGGCGACGTCCACATCCCATGAAACAAATAATTAAATACAATAACAGCTCATCTCAATTCCTGGCATTTCTAAATCCCACCAGTCCAACATAAGCTGAACAATTATTGCATGTTGTGATTGACGGTCTGGTCTGTAAACTGCACTGTGTCACAGATTGCTGACATTTGCTAACTGGAAGTGAGAACTGCAAAATCGGGACAGTAATTCACATAGTCTGTCAGTGTGAAAGAATCAGGCAATGTGAGGTAATAGAATTTGTCTGTAAATGTTACACTCATATTGCTTTATATTTTTATATTGAAAATAAAAGTAATCATTTCGTGAAAATAGTGACATGTTGTCCAAACTTTGGTAGCCAGTTGTTTTTGTCTTGCACTCAGCAGGGCAATCCACAAGAATACCAATTTAAAGGAAAACAACAACTTTCTTCTGTATGAGAATAGAGTGCTGATTGGTTGGCAAGTGAACTCTGATTGGGCGAGGCATTGCCATTCAGAATGCACCAGTTTATGGTAACTGACAGATAACTGCCCAGCTTTGTTTGAAATTTAAACCAGGCAGCTTGACTCTGATTGGTCAGGGCATTGCCCTGAGGAATGAGCCAGTGAATGGCTGTCACTTATTTTGTTTAGCTGAAACTGGCACAATGTGTGTGCATGTTCTTTCTATCTGCAAAGAACAGGGCCCTGTGTATTAATATATGTAGTTTACAGTGACCACCTCCAAGCGCGTATCCATTGTCTCTCGAGATAAGGAGGCCCAAAGAATAAGAAGTTTACAGTACACACCAATGCACCACACTGCGAGCCCTACTGACAGTCTTAAATCGGTTGTCAGTGTAATTCTTAGCACACTGAGAATTATTTAGCAAATGTTGTCCTATTGTGGAATCACATCTCATGTTTGATACTGTGTTTTGAGTTTTGCAAGCACGGGTTGGTTGGGTAGGGCCCATTGCGAACAGCGGAAGGGACATGTTATTTGATACAATCCGCCAGTTTTGGGATGTACGGTCTAGAAACCTAGCATCACACTGGTATTGAAATTCATATATCACGTTACTTATTTGTGTGATAGGCAGGACGTCTCTTTTGCTTGACAGCAGCATCCTGTTAGTGGCGAACACCACACTTGTTGCTCCTGCATAGTAACAGCAGGAAACAGCGAGCTTCACCTGTTACTCAAATACTGGGGATAAATTACCCTTCCAGGGTAATTTGAGGAGACTGGGCACTTTTCAGGGCTCAAAATGACGTCCTTCAGCCCATTTATAAGTTTGTGTGATATCCAGTGAGAAATGATCTGATCAGTGTAGCCATTGTAATGCAGGATGTCTTTGATTCGCCCTATTTCAGCATCAAGCTTGCATGGTGAGCAAATGGCTCAGCCCTATTTATGAGGTTGTCGATAAGACCAATCTTTTAGCGCGTGGAACTGTAATAATCCCAACGCGTGTATTGACCAGTGATGGTAGGTTTGTGGTAAACCGTGGTAGAGAACCACTTAGCAGATTTCTCAACTCGTACATCAAGGAAAGGGAACTCATTTGACAGCTCCATTCCAAAGGTGAATTTGATTGTAGGATGGAGCCCATGAAGACGTGCAAGGAAGTTATTTCATGCAGCTGCGGATTCAAATATAGCAAACATATCATCTACATATTGGAAATATGCAAGAGGTCGGAGGTTAGGTGTCATTCCCTTAAAAACAGGTTTGTCATGGAATCCAACAAAGATGTTTGTGAGAGCTGGGCCCAGAGGGGATCCCATGGCAACACCAGCGATAAATGGTGTCAATAAAACTGAACTCAACTGTGCAAGTTGCCGAGTTCATAAGTTCAATGAATACGGATTCACACAATGGTGACGGGTCTAGATCACCATGATATAGCACTGCAGTGCAAATATCTATGGCTTCCTGAAGTGGTACATTGGTGAATAGGCTAGCAATGTCAAATGACATATGGACACGGCATTGCTATCGATATGCAAGTCCTGTATGGTCTTCACAAATGTGAAGGAATCCTTCACCGTGTTTGTGGAGAACTTGCTCAAAAACTGGTTGTGACAATTTGCCCAACCATTTGGCAAATTCATTTCAGGATACTATTTACATTACTTCAAATAAAGAAAACACAACAACACAAAGAACTGAGCACAACGCTGAAAGTTTCACAGCAAATAGTCAAATGGGAAAAGGATGAAATACAGGAAGAAAAAGCCTAAAATACTGAAAACACTCAGCTAGTCCGGAAACAACTGTGGAGAAGAGAAGCTCGGGTTAATGGTCCAGTTCTGTGACGCTTCTATAGACCTGAAACATTGCTCCTCCTTTCCTCTCTCCACAGATACTGCTGGAACTGCTGAGCGTTTCCAGAATCTTCTGTTATTATTCAGATAAGATCACAGCTGATCTCCTACATCAACTCCATCTTACCACACTAGCACAGATCCCTTGATTCCCTTAGTATCCAAAAACCTATCGATCTCTCTCTTGGATATACCCAATAATTGAGCATCCACATCTCTAGAGTCACAGAGAGATACAGCACTGAAAAAGGCCCTTCGGCCCACCGAGTCTGTGCCAACCAACAATCACCCATTTATACTAATGCTACATTCATCCCATATTCCCTACCACATCCCCACCATTCTCCTACCACCTATCTACACTCGGGGCAATTTACAATGGCCAATTTACCTATCAACCTGCAAGTCTTTGGCTGTGGGAGGAAACCGGAGCACCCGGCGGAAACCCACGGGGTCACAGAGAGAACTTGCAAACTCCGCACAGGCAATACCCAGAACGGAACCGAGGTCATTGGAGCTGTGAGGCTGCGGTGCTAACCACTGTGTGTAGAGAATTCCAAAGATTCACAATACTTTGAGTGAAAAGAAATTCTCCTCTTCTCAGTCCTAAATGATTGAGCAATTTATACTGAGACTGGGATCCCGAGTTCTAGATTCCCCAGCCAGAGGAATCATCCTCCCAGCATTTACCCTGTTAAATCCCTTAAGATTTTTAGGTGCCAGTAAGATTACCTCTCACTCTTCTAAATTCTGAGGAATATCTTTTTTTTTATTTCCAAAATATACTTTATTCATAAAAATCTGTAAAAATTACATTGCCAAACAGTTTCAAAACAGCACCAAAAAATACAAACATTGCAAGGGAGATCAGTTTCCTTCAATACTGTCATGAGTTTCTTCACAACCCTTCCATTTCACAATTGTCATGCCAATTACAGTTTTACATTTACAGCAATTGAAAATATCAACGATACAGTTCGAGGGGCTTCCCATGGATTCAGCCCCTCAGTTCAGCTTGGTGGGGGGAGCTTACACAGTGGTCTTTCCTCATTGAGCCTTTGCTGCGGCTGCCCCAAGCTTTCGTGCGTCCCTCAGCACGTAGTCCTGGACATTGGAATGTGCCAGTCTGCAACATTCGGTGGTGGACAACTCTTTGCGCTGGAAGACCAGCAAGTTTCGGGCAGACCAAAGGGCGTCTTTCACCGAATTGATAGTCCTCCAGCAGCAGTTGATGTTTGTCTCGGTGTGCGTCCCTGGGAACAGCCCATAGAGCGCAGACTCCTGTGTTACAGAGCTGCTTGGGATGAACCTCGAAAAAAACCACTGGATCTCTTTCCACACCTGCTTTGCGAAGACACATTCCAGGAGGAGGTGGGTGACCCTCTCTTCCCCACCACAGCCACCACGGGGGCATTGTGCAGAGGGGGCGAGACGTCGGGTGTGCATGAAGGATCTGATGGGGAGGGCCCTTCTCACCACCAGCCAAGCTACATCTTGGTGCTTGTTTAAAAGTTCTGGTGATGAGGCATTCCGCCAAATGACTTTGACAGTCTGCTCGGGGAACCATCCGAGAGGATCCACTGTCTCCTTTTCCCGTAGGGCCTTGAGGACATTCCATGCAGACCACTGCCTGATGGACCGGTGGTCAAAGGTGTTTTCCTGCAGAAACTGCTCCACGAATGATAGGTGGTACGGCACCGCCCAACTGCATGGAGCGTTCCGCGGCAATGTGACCAGGCCCATCCTTCACAACGCCGGGGACAGATAGAACCTCAGCACATAGTGACAGTTGGAGTTTGCGTACTGGAGGTCTACACACAGCTTGATGCAGCCGCACACGAAGGTGGTCATCAGGATGAGGGCCACGTTGGGTACATTTTTCCCGCCCTTGTCCAGAGATTTGAACATCGTGTCCCTCCGGACCCGGTCCATTTTAGATCTCCAGATGAAGCGGAAAATGACACGGGTGACTGCCACAGCGCAGGAGTGGGGTATGGGCCAGACCTGCGCCATGTACAGCAACAACGTGAGTGCCTCGCACCTGATGACCAGGTTCTTACCCACAATGGAGAGAGATCGCTGCCCCTCCCTTCCGAACCATATCCCCAGCACCTTCAGGTAGTCTGACCTGACGGTGAAGGGGACAAAGGATCGGTCAGCCCAGTTCCCAAAGAACATGGCCTCGCTCTTGCCGTGGTTAACTTTGGCTCCCGAGGCCAGTTCGAACTGGTCGCAGATGCTCATCAGTCTGCGCACGGACAGCGGATCCGAGCAGAAGATGGCGACATCATCCATGTACAGGGAGGTTTTGACCTGAGTGCCTCCGCTGCCTGGGATTGTCAACCCTCTTATGCTCGCATCCTTCCAAATAGACTCAGCAAAGGGTTCAATACAGCAAACAAACAAGACCGGGGAGAGAGGACAGCCCTGTCTGACTCCAGATTTGATCGGGAAACTTTCCGATTCCCACCCGTTGATTGAGACTGCGCTACTGATGTTTGTGTTGAGCAGTTTGATCCAATTGCAGATTCCCTCCCCAAACCCCATTTTGGAAAGCACATCCATCATGTAGGTGTGCGATATCCTGTCAAAAGCCTTCTCCTGGTCCAGGCTGATGAGGCAGGTGTCCACCCTCCTGTCCCGTATGTAGGCGATCGTATCCCTGAGTAGCACGAGACTATCAGAGATCTTCCTGCCGGGTACAGTACAGGTCTGATCATGGTGGATCACCAACTCCAGAGCAGACTTGACTTGACTGGCGATGACTTTGGACAGAATCTTGTAGTCAACATTAAGCAGTGAGATGGGCCGCCAATTGCTGATTTCTGCCCTCTCCCCCTTCCGCTTGTAAATGAGGGTGATGATGCCTTTCCTCATGGATTCTGACATGCTGCCGGCCAGGAGCATACTCTCGTATACTTCCAGCAGGTCCGGGCCGACCCAGTCCCACAGGGCCGAGTACGAGGAATATCGGCCTTGCCGACTCAATTTCTTCTCATCGGACAATTCCCTCATCCCAGGAAGCAATCGAGTGACACTTTGCTACACTTCAAGGCAAGAATGTCCTTCGTTAGGTGAGGGGAACCAAAACTGTAACAGTGCTCCAGGTGTGATCTCACCAAGGCTCTGTCTAATTGTAGTCAAACTTCTTTGTTCTTATAAAAACTCTTCACAATGTTGAACACAACTATTAACTGCCCCATTTACATCTCTGCTCTAAGAAGAAGGACCCCAGCTTCACACACCCCAGTCCCCTATTCTTTCCACATTAGCTGAATTCCTGCATCTCTGATACCATTCTAGTAAATCTCCTCTGCACCCTCTCTGAGGCCTTGACATTCCTGCTAAAGTGTGGAACATGGAATTAGACACAATGCTCGAGCTGAGGCCTATAACCAGTGAGATTTATAAAGGTTCAGCCTCAATTCCTTGTCTGTGTCCCGTACTCCCATTTCTGGTTTCTAACTCAATGTCGGCTCTGAGCTGTTGAAACTGCCTGAAGAAACATTTCCACCCAACAAAGCGCTCGGAATGTGAGAAGGGACAAAGTGAGTGACCAAGTACATCAACTCCAAGTAAAACTCCACCATGTCGTGAAAACACTCGAAACACAACGGCTCTTTTAAGAGCCACCCACAATCTCTCTAAAAAAGCTGCACCAACATCTCTCTAGAATTGGTTTATTTAATTGGTTTTAATTTTAAGTAACTCTCTGGAACTTTCTCACTGTCTATGTTTTCTGTTTCAATCTGGTATGGAGATTCTGGGAAGATGAGTTTCACTGCCTGGGAGGATCTTTGTGGTTTTCCTGCAGAATGCAGCATCAGTGAAGTGGTCACCTGCACTGAGCAGGTCAAGCGCAAGATGTAACCATGTGGTGTCTGCTCTGAAACGGCAGGGCCGCACTCCCTGTGGATTCGGCAGTCAAAAAACTCGACCATTTCTCTCAAAAACAAAACAAAGTCTCTTTTCAGAGTCACCCACCGCCTCATAGGGACAGCAGTGAACTGGGAACGGGAGCTGGGGTGTGTTTTATGCCGGAAATAACAGTTAATGATTTATGTTGTGCTCTCGTTATATTCCAATCTCTGAATTGAGCCTTTCCACTGCACCAGGGTTATGGGGAGAGTTTTCATCGTTTCTTTTCTAAACGTACAGACGATGTTATAAAGTTGCTGATTTACCCAGATGGTGGATTCTCCCCTCACAGTGAAAAGTAACATCACACCTTCACATCTGCCCATTGTTTTATAATTGAATAATTAGTCAAATGGAATTATTTGTGATGTTATTTCCCCCGAGACGGTGTTTCCTGCAGTGAAACTGATCAGTTTCAGCTCAGTCATTCAGGGACCTGGAATTCCTGCAGTTTGAACCCGCTGTAACCCCAGCCCACTTCTGATTGGTCACCCTCTTCTCATAAAGTCAGTGACAGCACATGAGGAGGCCATTCACCCCATCAAGTCCATGTCGGGTTTCCAATCTGTTCAGTCCCCGACTCGATCCCCAAAGCCCTGCATAATCCCTTTGGGTCAAAATGACTGTGGCAGGACTCGAACCTGCAATCTTCTGATAACATCATGAAATACACTGAAGTCAAACGCCTTATCCATTAGGCCACACAGCCATTAGATAAAATGAACGATCAAATCGGAGAACCTCGAAGCACAAAATACAGCAAATCATTGGCTGAACCTGTCAACCTGGCACAATATTTGAATTCGTGAAAGCCGCCAATTTCACTGTGGAAAAGAAGTGATCGACTGGAAAAGTACATAAAAATCTATTTTCCCATCATGATTTAAAAAAAAGCTTTTAAAACACAATTCTGCTTTTACCGACTCAAATTGCTGGCGCTATTTTATGAACAGCTTTATTTTGCCGATTTTTGTCAACTTCTTATCCGTAACTGACAGTAAAAGACTCCGTTCAGCAATCTTTCACACGACAAATAACTCAAACTCGGTGTGGAAGTAATAAATTACAGACTATTGGTAATTCCCCTTCACACAGGCTTCAGGGGGACAGTGAGAAGCCACTGAAATAGTTGCTTCATCCTTTTAAAAGGTTCCCATTCTGTCCTGTTACTGACATGTTGGAATCAGATTTGTATTTAACAAGTTATTTCTGTGAAAACAAAATCCTCAACGGACCAGCTGGGAATCTGGGAATCACTGTAGTAAAATAAAAGGCTTTTGATTGAGAAGACGGGACCTTCTCACCAGCAGCCGGGTTACATTCCCCTCACATCCTTACACAGTGAGCTGCTCTCTCCCTCGAGAAATAGACAGCAGCAGTTGGAAGTTCAGTAAAAGGATCGGTTCATTGAGACAAGTTTCTGACTGACAGGTGGTGCTGAATATTAATACAAGAAGGTCCTGGAATGGGAAACAAGTGTCCAGAGTGGGGTCTGAAATCAGGACAGGGAAATGGCCAGCACTGACACAGATCATTTCATTATTACATTGATATCTGACTGTCTATAAGGAGAAGCGAGTTAAACGCATGATGGTGAAAGGAATGGAAGATGACGCTGGTTGTTCTAGATGAAGAGGGATAGACAGAGGTGTGGGTACAGCAGACTTCAGACAGTAATCAGCCCTTTCTGATACTGTGGGTGGATCTGAAAAGAGCCTTTGGGTATTTGATAAGATCCTGGCAGATTTACTTGGTTTTGGTGCCCGGAGCGCTGGTTTTCTTGGGCAGCAGCACGGCCTGGATATTCGGCAGCACCCCGCCCTCAGTGTCCTGGAATCAAAAGCAAGTGTCCAGAGTGGGACCTGAAATCAGGATAGGGAAAAAAGCTCTTTGTTTAAAAACCCTCAAATAGCTACCTTGTAATCGGTCAGGTTACTAATGTTTTAGTTAGTGTAATTTATAATAATTACTAATTAGAAAGTGCTGTTTGGACAGAGTGGAAAGCTGTGAGTTGATGTGTGAGGGACTTCACTGACTAGGGGAAGGAGGTGCTGTTTGGTCTTTTCTTTTCTGCCTTTTCAACCTCCATGGTACAGGGGAAGAAGCTGATTGGTGAGTAACTGGTAAATTATTCTACTTATTACATTTATTACACGAGCAACAATTAGTTTGTAAAGCTAAGTAATGGCAGGGCAGCTCGGCCAAGTGGAATGTGCCTCCTGTGGTATGTGGGAAGTCATGGATGCACCATGTGTCCTTGACAAACACATCTGCAGGAAGTGTCACCAGCTGCAGAAGCTTGAGCTCCAGGTTTCAGAACTCGAGCAGCAACTGGAGTCAGTGTTGTGCATCCGCAAGGCAGAGAACTACGTGGATAGGACTTTTCAGCAGGTTGTCACCTCGGAGTTGAAGAGAGCACAGGCTGAGAGGGATTGGGAGTTTGCCAGACAGACAAGAAGGTCAAGGCAGGTAGTGCAGGAGTCCCTGGAGGGCATCCCACTTTCTAACTGGTATTCAGTTCTGAGTACTGATGGGAGAGAGGGTTCCTCTGGAGAGTGCAGTGAGAGTCATGACCAGAACTCCATGGGTGGCTCAGCTGTGCAGGGAGGGAGTAGAAAATACAAGAGAGCAATACTGGTAGGGGATTGTATAGTTAGGGGAACAGATAGGTATTTCAGTGCTAGCAAACCAGGTTTCCTCCTTGGTGCAAGGATCATGGATATCACTGGCTACAGAGCATTCTGGAGGGCAAGGATGCACAGCCAGAGGTCGTGGTCCACATTGGTACCAACGATATAGGAAGAAAGAGGGATGAGATCCTTCAGGCTGAGTTTAGGGAGTTAGGAAAGAGATTAACAAACAGGACCTCAAAGGTAGTAATCTCCAAATTACTCCCAAGGCCACATGCTAGTGAGTATAGAAATAGGAGAATACACCAGATGAATGCATGGCTGGAGAGATGGTGCAGGAGGGAGGGCTTCCGATTTCTGGGGCATTGGGACCAGTTCTGGGGAAGGTAGGACCTATATAAGTCGAACGGTCTACACCTGAACAGGACCAGGATGAATATCCTTGCAGGTGCTGTTGGGGATTGTTTAAACTAATTTGGCAGCTTGTTGGGAACCTGAGGGCAGTTTCAGACAGGGCAATTTCAGGGCAGGGAACGGGAGGCAGAAAATTAGCGAATGACTCTGAAAGGCAGAAGAAGCAAAGTTTAAAAAGTGTGCAGCAGAGGAATTTGGCAGTGTTAAAGGATATTTATTTATTTAAAGAGGCAACTTGATTGAAACATATCAGATCCTGAGGAGTCTTGACAGGGTGGATGTGGAAAGGATGTTTCCCCTTGTGGGAGAATCTGGAATTAGGAGTCACTGTTAAAAAATAAGGGGTCACCCATTTAAGACAGAGATGAGGAGAATTTTTTTCCCTCAGAGGGTGGTGAGTTTTTGGAACTCTCTTCCTCAATAGGCGGTGGAAGCAGAGACTTTGAATATTTTTAAGGCAGAGGGACATCGATTCTTGAGAAGCAAAGGGGTGAAAGGTTATCGGGGGTAGGCGGGAATGTGGAGTAATCAGTTCAGCCGTGAACTTATTGAATGGGGAAGCAGGGTCTAGGGGTCGAATGGCCTACTCCTGCTCCTAATTTTTATACTTGTATGTATATTCATATAGTAAATAAAGCTGATGAGCTGAGGGCACAGATAGACACATAGAACAATACAGCACAGGAACAGGCCATTCGGCCCTCCAAGCCTGTGCTGATAAAGTAACATCACACTTTTTATTTTTATTTAGAGATACAGCACTGAAACAGGCCCTTTGGCCCACTGAGTCTGTGCTGACCAACAACCACCCATTTATACTAAGCCTACAGTAATCCCATATTCCCTACCACCTACTTACACTAGGTGCAATTTACAATGGCCAATTTACCTATCAACCTGCAAGTCTTTGGCTGTGGGAGGAAACCGGAGCACCCGACGAAAACCCACAGGGAGAACTTGCAAACTCCACACAGGCAGTACCCAGAATCGAACCCGGGTTCCTCGAGCTGTGGTGCTAACCACTGCGCCATTGTGCCCACACATGGTAACACAATATCATTGCAATAAGGGAAACTTGGCTTCAAGAGGGCAAGAATGGCAGCTCAACATCTCTGGATATAGAGTTTTCATGTGGCATAGGGATAAAAAAGGTGGGAGTGTAGCATTATTAGTTAAGGAAGGCATACAGCTTTGAGGAGAGATTATATGCTGAATGAATCATCAGATGAGGCCATATGGGTGGAGCTCAGAAATAAAAAAGGGGCAGCCACACTACTAGGAGTGTACTGTAGACCCCCAAATAGTGAGAGAGAGATAGAAGAAGAAATATGTAGGCAAATTTCTGAGTGCAAAACTATAGGGAAATAATAGTTGGGGATTTCAACTATCCCAATATCAACTGGGATACAAACAGTGTGAAGGGCACAGAGGGCACAAAATTCCTGAACTGCATTCAAGAGAACTTTAATAGCCAGCACATCACAAGTCCAATGAGAGGGGGCACAATTCTAGAGCGAGTCTTCAGTAATGAAGCTGGGCAAGTAGCAGTGGGTGACCATTTTGGAGATAGCATTTTTTTATTCATTCATGGGATTTTGGGTGTCGCCGGCCAGGTCAGCATTTATTACTCATCCCTAATTGCCCTTGGGAAGGTGGTGGTGAGCTGCCTTCTTGAACCGCTGCAGTCCATTTGGGGTAGGTGCACCCACAGTGCTATTCAGAATGCAGTTCCAGGATTTTGACCCAGTGACAGTGAAGGATCAGCGATATAGTTCCAAGTCAGGATGGTGTGTGTCCTGGTGGGGAACTTGCAGGTGGTGGCGTTCCCATGCATTTTCTGCCCTTGTACTTCTAGTTGGCAGAGGTCACAGGTTTGGAAGGTGCTGTTCAAGGAGCCTTGGTGCATTGCTGCAGTGCATCTTGTAGATGGTACACACTGCTGCCACTGTGCGTCGGTGGTGGAGGGAGTGAATGTTTGTAGATGGGGTGCCAATCAAGTGGGCTGCTTTGTCCTGGATGGTGTTGAGCTTCTTGAGTGTTGTTGGAGCTGCACCTATCCAGGCAAGTGGAGACTATTCCAACACACTCCTGACTTGTGCCTTGTAGATGGTGGACAGGCTTTGGGGAGTCAGGAGGTGAGTTACTCGCCTCAGGATTCCTAGCCTCTGACCTGCTCTTGTAGCCACGGTATTTATATGGCTACTCCAGTTCAGCTTCTGGTCAATGGTGCCCCTAGGATGTTGATAGTGGGGGATTCAGCAATGGTAATGCAATTGAATGTCAAGGGGAGTTAGTTCGATTCTCTCTTGTTGGTGATGGTCAATGCCTGGCACTTGTGCGGCCCGAATGTTACTTGCCGCTTATCAGCCCAATCCTGGATATTGTCCATGTCTTGCTGCATTTCTACACAGAAATGCTTCAGTATCTGAGGAGCCATGAATGGTACTGAACATTGTGCAATCATCAGCGAACATCCCCACTTCTGACCTTATGATTGAAGGAAGGTCATTGATGAAGCAGCTGAAGATGGTTGGGCTGAGGACATTACCCTGAGGAGCGCCTGCAGTGATGTCCTGGAGCTCAGATGATTGACCTCCAACAACCACAACCATCTTCCTTTGCGCTAGGTATGACTTCAGCCAGTGGAGGGTTTTCCCATTGACCTCAGTTTTGCTCGGGCTCCTTGATGCCATACTCGGTCAAATACTGCCTTGATGTCAAAGGCAATCACTCACACCTCACCTCTTTTGTCCATGTTTGAACCAAGGCTGTCATGAGGTCAGGAGCTGAGTGGCCCTGGCAGAACCCAAACTGAGTGTCACTGAGGCAGGTTATTGCTAAGCAAGTGCCGCTTGATGGCACCTTCCATCATTTTACTGATGATTGAGAGTAGACTTATGGGGCCTAAAGTGATGGAAGGTGTCATCAACATTGCCATCAAGCAGCACTAGCAGATATGTCCTTTAGGATTCGGCCAGTAGAGATGCTCCCGAGCCACTCTTGGTGATGGACATTGAAGTCCCCCACCCAGAGTACATTCTGTGCTCTTGCCACCCTCAGTGCTTCCTCCAAGTGCTGTTCAACATGGAGGAGTACTGACTCATCAGCTGAGGGAGGGCAGTAGGTGATAATCAGCAGGAGGTTTCCTTGTCCATTGTTTGATCTGATGCCATGAGACCTCATGGGGTCCAGAGTCGATGTTGAGGACTTCCAGGGCAATTCCCTCTCTACTGTACCGACACCTCTGGTGAGTCTGTCCTGCCCGTGGGACAGGACATACCTAGGGATGGTGATGGCAGTGTCTGCGACATTGCCTGTAAGGTATGATTCTGTGAGTATGACTACGTCAGGCTGTTGCTCTCCCAACTTAACACAAGCCACCAGATGTTACTAAGGAGGACTTTGCAGGGTCGACAGCGCTGGGTTTGCCATTGTCATTTCTGGTGCCCAGGTCGACGCCGGGTGGTCCGTCTGCTTTCATTCCTTTTTATTGACTTCATAGTGTTTAGTTTCAACTGAGTGGCTCGCTCGGCCATTTCAGAGGGCATGTAAGAGTCAACCACATTGCTGTGGGTCTGCAGTCGCATGCAGGCCAGGCAAGAACAGCAGATTTCCTTCCCTAAAGGGCATTAGTAAACCAGATGGGTTTTTACAACCATCGACAATGGTTTCATGGCCATCATTAGACTTGCTTTTTAATTGCAGATTTATTATTTGGATTTAAATTTCAATGGTGGGATTTGAACCCACGTCCCCTGAGCAATACCCTAGGTGTCTGGGTTACTAATCCACTGACAAGTCCACTGACAAGACCACTACGCCACCACCACCCCTAGTGACCATACTGCAATTAGTTTTGGCATAATCATGTAAAAGGACAAAGATACAACAGAAGTAAAAGTTCTAAATTGGGGGAAGGCAAATTTTACAAAACTGAGAGGTGACTTGGTGGATGTGGACTGGATACAACTACTTGAAGGAAACCCCAAAGATGTTCTATCAGTACATTAAGAGCAAGAGGATAACTAAGGAAAGGGTACGGCCGATCAGAGATGTACAAGGGAACGTATGAGTGGATGCAGAAGATGTGTGTGGGGTTCTTAATGAGTTTTTGTCTCTGCCTTCACAAAGGAGAGGGATGATGCAGACAAAGAAGAGGAGTGTGAAATATTAGATACGATAAGCATAATGAGAGTGGAAGTACTAGAGAGTCTGACATCCTTCAAAATGAATAAATCACCAGGGCCGGATGATTTGCATCTGAGGTTGTTACAGGAAGCCAGGGAGGAAATAGTGGATGCGCTGAGGATCATCTTCAAATCCTCACTGGATATGGGGGAGGTGCCGGAGGATTGGAGGTCTGCGAACGTTGTACTATTATTTAAAAAGGATGTGAGGGATAGGCCAAATAATTATAGGCCGGTCAGTCTGACCTCGGTGGTGGGTAAATTATTAGAATCAATTCTGAGGGACAGGATAAACTGCCACTTAGAAAGGCACGGATTAATCAGGGATAGTCAACATGGATTTGTTAAGGGAAGGTCATGTCTCACTAACTTGATTGAGTTTTTTGAGGAAGTAACAAGAAACATTGATGAGGATAGTGTGGTGGATGTGGTCTACATGGATTTTAGTAAGGTCCCACATGGCAGACTGTTCAGAAAAATGAAAGCCCATGGAATACAGAGGAATGTGGCAGGTTGGATCCAAAATTGACTCAGTGACAGGAAACAAAGGATAGTTATCGACGGATGTTTTTGCGAATGGAAAGCAGTTTTCAGTGGCATTCCACAGGGCTCAGTGTTGGGTCCCTTGCTGTTTGTGGTATATATTAATGATTTGGAATTAAATGTGGGAGGTATGATTGGGAAATTTGCTGATGACACAAAAATTGGCCGTGTAATTGATAGTGAGGAGGATAGCTGTAGACTTCAGACTGATATGAATGGATTGGTTGAGTGGGCGGAAAAATGGCAAATGGAATTCAATCTGGAGAAGTGTGAGGGAATGCATTTGGGCAGGGCAAACAAAGCAAGGGAATACACAATAAATGGGAAGATATTGAGAGGGTTAGAAGAAGTGAGAGACTTTGGAGTGCATGTCCACAGGTCCCTGAAAGTGGCAGGACAGGTAGATAGAGTGGTGAAGAAGGCATATAGAATGCTTTCCTTTATTGGCCAAGGTATAGAATAGAAAAGCAGGGATGTAGTGCTAGAACTGTATAAAACGGCGGTTCGGCCACAGCTGGAGTATTGCGTACAGTTCTGGTCATCACATTACAGAAAGGACATAATTGCTCTGGAGAGAGTACAGAGGAGATTTACAAGAACGTTGCCAGGGCTTGAAAGTTGCAGCTATGAGCAAATATTGGAGCGGCTCGGGTTGTTTTCCTTAGAACAGAGGAGTCTGAGGGGTGACTTGAATGAGGTGTACAAAATTATGAGGCGCCCAGACAGAGTGGACAGTAAGGACCTGTTTCCCCTGGTGGGGAGGTCAGTTACCAGGGGGCACAGATTTAAGGTGATTGGTAGAAGGATTAGAGGGGACATGAGGGGAAACGTTTTTACCCAGAGGGTGGTGGGTGCCTGGAATTCGCTGACAGGAATGGTGGTGGAGGCAGAAGCCCTCAACTCATTTAAAAATACCTGGACATGCACCTGAAGTGCTGTAACCTGCAAGTCTACGGATCAGGTGCTGGAAGGTGGGAATAGATTGGGTGGCTAGTTTTTTCGGCCAGAGCAAACGCGATGGGCTGAATGGGCTCCTTCTGTGCCCTAATTTTTCTATGTTTCTATGGAAATTGCCAGCACTGACACAGATCATTTCATTAGTACATTGATATTGGACTGACTATAAGGAGAAGCTAGTTAAACACATAATGGTGAAAGGAATGGAAGATAGCGTTGGTTGTTCCAGATGAAGAGGGATAGACAGAGGTGTGGGTACAGCAGACTTCAGACAGTAATCAGCCCTTTCAGATACTGTGGGTGGCTCTGAAAAGAGCCTTTGCGTATTTGAAAAAATTCTGGCAGATTGACTTGGTTTTGGTGCCCGGAGCGCTGGTTTTCTTGGGCAGCAACACGGCCTGGATATTAGGCAGCACCCTACCCTGAACGATGGTCACCCCTCCCAGCAGCTTGTTGAGCTCCTCATCATTGAGGACGGCCAGCTGTAGGTGGCTGGGGATGATGCAGGTCTTCTTGTTGTCCCGGGCCGCGTTACCGCCCAGTTCGAGGATTTCAGCGGTCAGATACTCGAGCACAGCAGCCAGATAGACTTGGGCTCTGGCACCCACACGCTCAGCATAGTTACCCTTTCTCAGGAGCCTGTGAACACGGCCCACCGGGAACTGCAGTCCAGCCCGGGAGGAGCGAGACTTGGCCTTGGACCGAGCTTTCCCGTTGGTCTTTCCTCTTCCAGACATTTCCACAATCTCACAAATACTTTCACAATGAATGGATAATTTCGTCAGCATTAAACATACACATGGGGTAGTCAGGATGGTCGAGCAGTCTGAGACGGTTCATTCAGATCACAATTCTCTCTGCAGGGGTGGGTTCAAATTCCCCTTCTGATAAGTTGTGTTTTGACATGACTAGAGGTATTTGGGAGTAGCGATGAAGAACAAACAGAGATCACGAAAGAATATTGACAAGCAAAATCAAAACAAATCCAAAGATGTTTCATCAATACATTGCAGTCAGAGGCAACTGAGGAAAGAGTCGGGCCCATCAAAGACCTAAAAATGTAACCTATGTGTCAGTGTGGAAGATGTTGGTATGTTTATTAATGAATATTTTACTGTCTTCGCAAATGAGGGGGTGATGCAGATATTGTAATTAAGGAGAAGGAGTGTGAAGTATTGGACATGATAAACTGAGGGAGAGAAGAAGTATAAATGGGATTAACATCCTTGAAAGTGGATAAATCATCAGGGCCGGATGAAATGTACCACAGGCTGTTAAAAGAAGCCAGGAAGGAAATAGTGGAAGGTCTGACCATCAGTTTCCAATCCCTCACTGGATACGGGTGTGATGTCAGAGGATTGGAGGTCTCGTAACACTGCAATAAAAGCAAAATTCTGCAGATGCTGCAAATCTGAAATAAAAACTAGTTGCATTGGAAATACACAGCAGATCTGGCAGCAACTGTGGAGAGAGAAGCAAAGTTAACGTTTCTGTTCTGATGAAAGGTCATTGACCTGAAATGTTAACTTTGTTTCTCTCTCCACAGATGCTGCCAGACCTGCTGTGTATGTCCAGCACTTTTTGTTTTTATTGCTAACATTGCACCATTCTTGAAAAAGGAAGCGAGTGATGGACCAAATAATTAAAGGCCAGTCAGCCTAACCTCAATAGTGGGCGAATTATTGGAATTAATTCTGAGAGACAGGATAAACTGTCACTTAGAAAGGCTCAGATTAATCAAGTATCATCAGCATGGATTTGTTCAGGGAAGCTCCTGCCTGACTATCTTGATTGAATGTTTTTGAAGAAGTAACAAGGAGGATTGATGAGGATAGTGCAGTTGATCTGATCTACATGGATTTTAGCAAGACTTCTGACAAGGTCCCACATGGCAAACTGGTTAAAAAAAATAAAAGCACATGGGATCCAGGGGAATGTAGCAAGCTGGACACAAAATTGGTTCAGTGGCAGGAAACAAAAAGGAATTGGTTACAGGTGTTTTTGCAACTGGAGGACTGTTTCCAGTGGTGTTCCACAGGGCTCAGAACTAGGTCCCCTGCTTTTTGTGGCATATATTAATGATATGGACATAAATGCAGAGGGCACAATCAAGATGTTTGCAGATGACACAAAAATTGTCCGTGTTGTTGATAGGGAGGAGGATAGCTGTACACTGCAGGAAGATATCAATAGACTGGTCAGGTGGGCAGAGAAGTGGTAAATGGAATTCAAATTGGACAAGTGTGAGGTGATGCATTTGGGAGGTCAAAAAAGGCAAAGGAATACACAATTAATGGTAGAACACTGAACGGTGCAGAGGAAGTGAGAGACGTTGGAGTGAATGTCCACAGATCCCTGAAGTAGCAGTACAGGTCAATAAGGTGGTTCAGCAGGTATATGGAATCCTTTCCTTTATTAGCTGAGGTACAGAATATAAGGGTGATCTGGGTATCCATGTCAATAAGTCACTGAAAGCTAACATGCAGGTGCAGCAAGCAATTAGGAAGGCTAATAGTATGTTAGCCTTTATCACAAGAGGATTTGAGTACAGGAGTAGTGAATTCTTGCTTCAATTGTACAGAACCTTGGTTAGACCGCACTTGGAGTACTGTGTGCAGATTTGGTCTCCTTACCTTAGGAAGGATATTATTGCCATGGAGGGAGTTCAACGAAGGTTCATCAGACTTGTTCCTGGGATGGTGGGACTGTTCTATGAAGAGAGATTGGGAAACTGGGGCTGTATTCTCTAGAGTTTCAAAGAATGAGAGGTGATCTCATTGAAACCTACAAAATATTTAAAGGACAGTCAGGGTAGATGCAGCTAAGATGTTTCATCTGGATGGGGAGTCGAGAACCAGAGGCTCAATTTCAAAATAAGGGTGAAGCTCCTTAGGACAGAGATGAGGAGAAATTTCTTTACACGGAGGGTTGTGAATCTTTGGAATTCTGTACCCCAGAGGGCTGTGGAAGCTCAGTCGTTGAGTATGTTTAAAGCAGAGATTGACAGATTTCTAAATACAAATGACATCAGGGAATATGAGGAAAGTGTGGGGAAAAGGGCATTGAAGCGGATGATCAGCCATGATCATATTGAATGGTGGGGCAGGCTCGATGGGCTGAATGGCCGACTCCTGCTCCTATGTTCCTATGTTCCTAACTCCACATGATCGGCGAGGCACAGCCTCAGGCCGACTTGTCAGGTGGTGTAAACAGATATCACTGCTTCTGATCTTCACCAGAACAGAGAGTGAGATGTAACATTGATCATCAAACAGACTGTGAGAGAATACAACAGAATAAAACACATGGAGAGACACTGTGGAATAACAAATAGATTTGATTGGAACATTGACTTTGATTGGAATGGATAAAACACCAGAAACAGCAGATTAAATTGGGATTCTCATCATTATATTGATCTGGGACAGAAAAGAGAAACTGATGGAAAGAAGGGAAGAAGGAAGAAAAGAAAGGATGGAACTGTTCAGTTTTTTCAGTTTTTTCACTTGCCCATCAAAGCTGGATAAAAAAAAAAGTTGCAAATAACAGAGAATTTCACCAAAAAGGGAGATTAAATGCTGCCGAAACCTTGGATCGAAGGATGCCCCAACAGATCACCTGTTTAACTGTCTCCTCACTGGGGGATTTTAATCAGTGAGCAATATTATTCTCTACCTTTCTTTGTTAAATGAACCCAGAACTGTCACTTGGAATTAATATCTGTGTTCCGACTCCTGAGTAATAAAATTGTGAGTTTCTCGATATTTTCGGGACACATTTCCTGCTGAAAGAACTCAGAACTCTTTTCTAATTTACACAATACTATATACACATTCATCAAGCCTCCTAAGCTGGCATCCTTGGTGCTGCTCTCTCCTCCCAAACCTCATCTCCTGTGACTGTTACATCATCACTCTGACAGTGGGAGTGATTGATCCCAATGTCTTCAGCATTAACCCTTTACATCCTTATACTACACTGTCTGTCCAAAAAAATGGGTGGAGGGAACTTGATTTATCGAAACACTAACAGCTGCCAGTTGAAAATCAACTCAAACCCATCAGCGAGAGAGAGAGAGACTGTCAGAGAACTTCCTGCATCCAGTCCTGACCCTGTCACACTCAGCAGATGCTCACCCAGACCCCACTCTCATCAACACTGAACATTGTTACCGAGACACTTCAAATACTGTTTATAAAAGGCTGGAAAGGTCAAAGTTCACACAGCTTTATTGAACAGAACAAAGTTTAATATCTTCTGACCGTTTCTCGGTAACCACATGAGACATAGGTTTTCTTATTTGGTTCCTTTGATTTTTCTTGTTGCTGACTGACAAATATTCCAAACCTCAGATCAACCCTCCCACTTGCGTCATGTCCCAATCTCAGTCACAAGCAACACATAACGACACAAACACTCTGAAACATACAACGCAGTCACACTTTCCTTCAGTGACATTAATGTCGAGCTGTTTTCCAGGTTGAATGCAACTGTGAACAAATTTGTTTCAAAGAAGTTGCCTTTGAAATATCAGGACTGAATTTCTGGACAAGGAGGAACAGCCATTCCAAACTCACATCCTTCACAAGGCTGTGACGAAAATTCATCATGTAATTTGAATTCTCACTTAAAGTTCAGCAGACACAGATGGAAGCGATTGATAAGGTAACTTCGACATCACAAATGTGAAACAAGGCTCTACTGGGAATTGACCCAGGCTCTCCTGTTTACAAGGCAGGTGCTTTAACCAACTAAGCTACAGAGCCAGATGTTGTTAAAGTTAAAATCAGAGGAGTGCACTATTTATTCTCATATAATAACAATATCAAAGCAAAATACAGCAGATGCAGGAAATCTCAAATAAAAACAAGAAATGCTGGAAATACTCATCAGGTCCGGCAGCATCTGTGCAGAGAGAAGCAGAGTTAACGTTTCAGGTCAATGACCCTTCTTCAGACCCTTCTATATATTCTCATCCCACTTCTCCACAGGTCACAACATATATTTTAACTTTTCCCACTTCCTGAAACAGTCAATCATATACTCTATTCTTCCCAGAACAGAAGACACTGACCATGTTTCTTTAATGAACAGCAAAATTATCAGTTTATTACAGAACAAGTTTTAACTAGTCATGAAATAAAGCATAAATACACTGGTAGAAATTTTAAAAGTTCCCTTTTTACCTTAACCAACATTTAAAGCCCCTTTCTTCCCACAGCCCCACACATGCACACATACATACACCGGTTAACTGAAAAAAAAAGAATTATTTTTTACAATTCTGAGTTCTGTTAAAGACAAAAACAACACTTGGGCTGATTACTTGTTCATTCCTGAAGAAAACAGCAGATGAGATATGTTGTTCCAAAACTGGCATACAGTCTAACTTCTGAGTGTGCGTAGACAGGTCACTAGGGTCTTTTAGAACAGTTTTTTAGAGGCAGTGTTGAAAATTAATTTTAGCAGGCTTTCTTCAAAGACAGGAGAAGAGATGAATTGACACAGTGAAGTTCTCAGGGTCTTTTAAAGATTTGCTGCAAAACAACGTGGGTTGTGATCTTTTCTCCTTCCTTGACACTTCTTCAGGCTAACTTTATCAGCTGCTCACTCCAGAAGGTAAAACACAATGACTGCTACAAATAAAAGCTTGTGATTGTTCTGCCCTCTTCGGTGAGTGCTGCTGCTGCCGGGTTTGTCCAATCAAGAGGCGCAACTGACTTCTCTGTCCACATTTCCCCCTGTTACCAGGGTTTCTGTTCTACATTCAACTTGAGTCATGTGACAACCAGTAAACATAGTTGCCAAATTAATACTTTCAGAACCCTCTTGAAAAAGAACTGGTCTGACATTTATTAAGTTTGACGATGAATTCCTCAAAAAAAATTTCACAAAAAAAAAATCAAAATCACTTCCATAACATCATGTACTTTCCCTGAGCTACAGGTTATTGCAAGTCTCTCTGGCTGTGTTTATTTTTGTTGATTTTGCACTCAGGTTCTTTCTGAATCCATGTGTTTGCAGAACTTTGTCAGTGAGAAACATGGAGATATGCTTAAAGATTTCCCTGCAAATTATTCATATCTCCGTCTTTCTCCGAACTTTGTAGAAACACATTAATGTGGGAATCACACACATCAGGCCGTCAAACCTCTCCGTTAAACATTGAAAGGTGACAGTGTTTATTGTGACGGGGTTCCATTTATTCAGACACATCTGGTATAAAAGTGCTCAAGAAATGATTCACACAGGTAATGTATTTGTATATTATGTGCATGACATAATGACGCAAATAAACAATTCCTTGCACTTGCCACGCTTGGTGTATATTTTCTCTGCTGATGCCCCCTGAATATATTGGAGAAAATGGTGATGAGGATGAGATAAAAGTCCGTAAATATAGGCAGCAAACAGCAGCAGGGACTGCAGTGAACAGGATCAGCTAGCTCCTGGTGACCTACCTGCTCGGATGGTTGAGATTTTAGGTGGATTGTGTGAAGCCTGGGCCACAGAATGTCTCTTCAGTTGAATGAGATACCGCAGGGTCTTCCTGTGCATCTGATTCAAATTGCTTATTTGGGACAATATGGCTGCACACATATGGGATACATCGGAAGGTGAGGAACTTATGAGAGGGCTTGAGAACCATTCAGTTCATATATTGAAAGAATGGACATGTTTTTCAGAGCTAATAACATTTTGGAATTTGAAGCTGAAAGTGCAGAGGTCAAGGCAATTCTTGAGGGCAAGAAAGCTATTTTGCCAATGGAAATTAGCCTGGAAGTGTATGACCAGCTAACAAAGCTTCCTGCTCCCATCAAGGCAAAGGATGTGCCATTCAAAACAATCATCACCAAGTTGGAGGAACATTTCAACCCGAAGCCACTAGAGATCACGGCAAGCTAGAAATTTGGAAGCAGAAATCAGAAAAGTAGTGAAACAGTTGGTGAGTACATTGTGGCATGAAGAATTTATCACTACATTGCAACTTTGGCATATTCTTAGACCGTGCATTATGAGACAGATTTGTGCTTATATTGGTGGATGAGAAAAGATACTAAACACACAAAATCTCACATTCGAGCTCGCATGTAAGATTGCTCTTTCCATGGAGATTGCATCAAAGAATGCTCGAGAATTTCATCCTGTGCCAGTGATTGTAACACACTTCAGGGGAACTTAAAAAAACTGGTAAAATGCGCTTTCACATGGCAGATAAAATTTACACAGAGAATTGTGAAGAGATACAATTTGGGAGGAAGAATAAGGAGAGGCCATATAAATGAAATGTTACAATTCTAAAGTGGGTGCCGGAACAGAGAGACAATGTACACCAATCTTAGAAGGTTTGAAAAGGCTTCAAAGAGCAAACAGGACACTTGGCTTTATTAACAGAGACATATAGTAAAAGCAAATAAGTTATGATAAACCTTTATAAAATACTGGGTCTGAATGGCCTACTCCTGTACCTCCACAGAAAGCTTCCATTCCAGGTTTGCACACTCTCGTCAGGATCACTCTCCACAGATCCCGCCACTCCAGGCTCGGACACCCTCTTCAGGATCACTTTCCATAGATCCCACCACTCCACGCATGGATATCTCCCTCATGATCAGATCATCGGTCCTTAGTCCTGCCACATCCAGTCATGAATGATGGTGGACAATTAAATAACTAACCAGATGAGGAGGCTCCAAAAAATCCCCATCCTCAATGATGGTGGAGCCAAAGCTGAATCATTTACAACCATCTTCCATCAGAAATTGCTCAGTGGATGATTCATCTCGGCCTCCTGAGGTCCCCAGCATCACAGTTTCCAGTCTTCAGCCAATTTGATTCACTCCACATGATAGCAAGAAACAACTGAAGTCACTCGATACAGCAATGACAATAGGCCCTAACAACATCCCGGCTCTAGTACTGAAGACTTGTGCTCCAGAACTAGCTGCGCTCTCAGCCACACTGTTCCAGTTGAGCTACAACACAGGCATCTACCCGACAATGTGGAAAATTGCCCAAGTGTGCCCACTCCATAAAAAAAAAGCAGGACAAATCCAATCTGACCAATTACCACCCCATCAGTCTCCTATCAATCATCAGCAAAGTGATGGAAGATGTCATCAACAGTGCTATCAAGCACCAGACACTTAGCAATAATCTGCTCATCGATGCTCAGTTTAGGTTCTGCCAGGGTTCCTCGACTCCAGGCAAATACTTGGCAGGTAGAGTATAATGTGGGAAAATGTGAGGTTATCCACTTTGGTAAGAAGAATGGAAAAGCAAAATATTATTTAAATTGCGAGAGACTACAGAATGCTGCGGTATAGAAGGATCTGGGTGTCCTCGTACATGAATCACAAAAAGTTACCATGCAGGTAGAGCAAATAATTAGGAAGGCAAATGGAATGTTGCCCTTTATTTCAAGGGGGATGGAGTATAAAAGTAGAGAAGTCTTGCTGCAAATGCACAGGGTGTTGGTGAATCCACACCTGGAGTACTGTGTACAGTTTTGGTCTCCTTATTTAAGGAGGGATATACTTGCATTGGAGGCAGCTCAGAGAAGGTTCACTGGATTGATTCCTGTGATGAATTGGTTGTCTTATATGGAGAGTTGATCAGGTTGGACCTATACTCATTGGAGTTAAGAAAAATGATAGGTGATCGTATTGAGACATATAAGATTTTGAGGGGGCTTGACAGGGTGGATGCTGAGAGGATGTTTCCCCTCATGGTGGAATTTAGAACTAGGGGACACAGTTTCAGAATAATGGTCTTCCATTTCAGAAGGAAATGAGGAGGAATTTCTTCTCTCAGAGAGTCATTAATCTTTGGAATTCTCTACCACAGAGAGTAGTGGAGGCTGGGTCATTGCATGTCTTCAAGACTGAGTTTGACAGATTTTTATCCACAAGGAAGTCAAGGGTTATGGGGGGCAGGCAACAAAGTGGGGTTGAGGCCATGATCAGGTCAGCCATGATCCTATTGAATGGTGGAGCAGGCTCGAGGGGCCAAATGGCCTACTACTGCTAATATTTCTTCTGTTCTTATTTTTTATTGCAGCTTGGTTCAAACAGACACAAAAGAGTGGAGTTCTAGAGGAGAGGTGAGAGTGATTATCCTTGAGTGAGTGTGGCATCAAGGATCCCGAGCAAAATTGAAGTCAATGAGAATCAGGGGGAAAACTCTCCACTTGGTGGAGTCATACCTCGCACAAAGCAAGATGGTTGTGGTTAGTGGAGGCCAATCATCTCAGCCCAGGACATTGCCTCAGGAGTTTCTCAGGGTAGTGTCCTCAGCCCAAACATCCTCAGCTGTTTCATTGATCACTTTCCCTTCAACATAAGTCAGAAGTGGGAATGTTCGCTGATGACTCACAACTCCTCAGATACTGAAGCAGTCTGTGCCCACAAGCAGCGAGACCTGTACAAACTTCAGGCTTGAGCTGATAAGTGACAAGCAACCTTGTGGCCACACAAGTGCTAAGCAGTGAACATCTCGATTGAGAGAGAATCAAACCATCTACCTTTTGATATTCAGCAGCATAATCATCACTGAATCCCCCACCATCAACATCTTGGGGGTTACCATTGACCAGAAACTAAACTGGACCAGTCACACCTATGCTGCAGCTATAAGTGCAGGTCAGAGATTAGGAATTCTGCAGCAAGTATCTTGCCTCCTGACACCTCAAATCCTGTCCACCATGTACAAGGCACAAGTCAGGAGTGGGATGGAATACATCCCACTCAACAACACTCAAGAAGCTCAACACCATCCAGGAGAAAGCAGCCCACTTGATCAGCACCTAACCCACCACCTTACACATTCACTTCCTCCACTACCAGTACACAGTGGCTGCAGTGTGTACCATCTCCATATGCACTGCAGTATCTCGCCAAGTATCCTTCAACAGCACCTTCCAAACCCGTGACCACTACCACCTCGAAGGACAAGGGCAGCAGACGCATGGGAACTCGCCATCTGCAGGTTCCCCTCTAAGTCACTCACCATCCTGACATGGAACTATATCGCCATTTCTTCACTGTTGTTGGGTCACAATCCTGGAACTCCCTCCCCAATAGCACTGTGGGTGTTCCTACACCATATGGACTGTAGCAGTTCAAAAAGGCAGCTCACCACCACATTCTCAACGGCAATAGGAATGGGTAATCAATGCCAGCCTTATCAGCGATACTCGCGCCCATTAATGAATAAAAAACAAATCACTCTCCACAGATTCCCCACAATCTGGGCTTGGACATTTACTTCAGGAGCACAGAGCTTTATATAACTACAACATGAGTTCCAATCTTCATATTCCATTCACTTTTCACATTATGTTTCTACCAGTCCACTAGCTTTTAGTGATTCAGTACTCGGGTCTCTGCGCCTCCGCAGTTTCTATCATCTCACCACTTAACAAAAAACACTCTGATCTATCTTTCGTAGGTACTAGATGACCCCTCATTTTAAACTCCATCTGCCAAAACATTACTCACTCACTTAATCTATCAAGAAGATTTGAAAATAAATTTCTTGCCAAAGGATAATGTTCTGCTTCTGCTCCCTCGCCATTTGCTTTTCCCGTTAGTCGTTCACTTGGTGTAAATCCAGAGAAAGTAAAGATGGAAGGAAGGAAGGAGGGGAGGGAAAATCCTGCTCCGTTTCGTGATCCCTATTTGATCTTCATTCCAGTCCAATTTGGGTGAAGAATTCCAATTGTCTGTCTCAATTTTAATAAAGTATAAACAATTCTGGAACCACCGTCAAGATACTGACAAGAACAGGTTTCCAGGCCGACTTTACATTGAAGCTGTAAACAAGAATGCAACAGGAATTTGATAAACTAACGACAAGGATGGGATTCAAACCCACGCGTGCACAGCACAATGGTTTAATAGTTCATCGCCTTAACCTCTCAGCCACCACGGCATCTGGCAAGTAATAGAAGCACAACCGTCACCTTCACACAGATCCTGACTGTGCAGCCAGCTGTGTAATGATGGAAATGTAGCTTCTGTCAGTAAATGAAATTTCCATCACATCAGGTCATGGCCTGTTGGGAATGGAGCGGTGTGAAACATTTCCAGACCATGTCCAACACGTTTCTACTCAGTGTGAAAACCCACCACGGAAAGACTGGAACATACAATCATTTGATCACAGCATGATTAACATCACTCAGACACCTGAACCATTAGGTCACTGACGAAGTCATGACGACTTCGAATTTCTCATGAAATGACAACTGAACTAACTGACTGGAAGAATTGCTTCAACTCCACGTGATCAGCGAGGCACAGCCTCAGCCGACTTGTCAGGCGGTGTAAACAGATATCACTGCTTCTGATCTTCACCAGAACAGAGAGTGAGATGTAACATTGATCATCAAACAGACTGTGAGAGAATACAACAGAATAAAACACATGGAGAGACACTGTGGAATAACAAATAGATTTGATTGGAATGTTGAATTTTGATTGGAATGGATAAAACAGCAGAAACAGCAGATTAAATTGGGATTCTCATCATTATATTGATCTGGGACAGAAAAGAGAAACTGATGGAAAGAAGGGAAGAAGGAAGAATGGAATTGTTCAGTTTTTTCACTCGTCCATCAAAGCTGGATAAACAAAAGTTGCAAAAGTTGCAAATGCTGCCAAAACCTTGGATCGAAGGATGTCCCAACTGTTTAACTGTCTCCTCACTGGGGGATTTCAATCAGTGAGTAATATTATTCTCTATTTTTTTTGTTAAATGAACCCAGAACTGTAACTTGGAATTAATATCTGTGTTCCGACTCCTGAATAATAAAATTGTGAGTTTCTTGATATTATCTGGACACATTTCCTGCTGAAAGAACTAAGAACTCTTTTCTAATTTACACAGTACTATATACACACTCATCAAGCCTCCTCAGCGAGCATCCTTGGTGCTGCTCTCTCTTCTCCCAAACCTCATCCCATGTGACTGTTACATCATCACTCTGACAGTGGGAGAGGTTGATCCCACTGTCTTCAGCATTAACCCTTTACATCCTTATACTACACTGTGAATCAAAAAAAAAATGGTTAGAGGGAACTTCCTTCATTTATCGAAACACCAACAGCTGCCAGTTGTGAACCAACTCAAAACCATCAGAGAGAGAGAGAGAGAGAGACTGTCAGAGAACTTCCTGCATCCAGTCCTGACCCTGTCACGCTCAGCAGTTGCTCACCCAGACCCCACTCTCATCAACACTGAACATTGTCACTGAGACCCTTCAAATAATGTTTATAAAAGGCAGAAAAATTCAAAGTTCATCGCAGCTGGATTGATTGAAACTAAGTTTAATATCTTCTTACCACTAGGTAACCACATGAGAAAGTCCTTCAATCATTAGCATAAATTATCAGCTGTAAGAATGTTTGTCATTGGGTTGAATCATTTCTGTGAGAGGAATGTTCCAGCATCATAAACCAGGGGAACGTGTTGACTGAGCTGTGTCTTCATCTCTTCTGGACAGTTCACCCTTCATTCTGCTCTGATTCACTTTCCCAAAGCGGATCTACAGATTCTCAAATCTGGAGACTGGGTTTTCTTATTCGGTTCCTTTTGATTTTTCTTGCTCCTGAATGATAATATATTCCAACCTTGGATCAACCTTGCGTTGTGTCCCAGTCTCGGTTAAAAGCGACACATAATGGCACCAACACTCTGAAACATACAACATGGTCACACTCTGCTTCAGTGAGATAAATGTTGAGGCGGTTTCACTTCAAATGCAATTGTGAACAAATTTCTCTCGTGGAAATTGTGGGTGATTTGAGTATTTGCACTGAATTTCTGTGCAAGGAGGGACAGTTTCAAACAGCCATTCCCAAATCACTTCTTTCACAAAGACAAAGACTGTGCTGTCTTAACGTGTCACTCAACTTCACAAACAAATTTGAACTCAAAGTTCAGGGGAAGACAGAGTGGTGAATGATTGACAGAGTAATCTTTAAATCATAACTTTCCGTTTCTTCACTGCAGTGAGGCTTTGTTGGGGTCTGAAGTTAGGTTCTGCTGTTTATTAGACAGAGGCTTTAACCAACTAAGCTACAGGGCAAAATCTCAAACACATCCTTTCCTGGAGTTACAGGTTATTGCAGGACTATCTGTCTCTGGGTTCTTTCTGAATCCACAAGTTTGCAGATCTTTGTGAGTGAGAGACATGGAGATATGCTTCAAAGATTTCCCTGTAAATTATTCATATCTCCATCTTTTCCTGAACTTTGAACAAACACATTACTGTGGGAATCACACACATCTGGCCCTCACATTCGTCCGCTAAACATTGAAAGGTGACAGTGTTTATTGTGAGGGGATCCATTTATTCAGACACATCTTGATCGGGACGTGTTTCACACATGTAATGTTTTTGTATATTATGTTTATGATGTAATATTGCAAATAAACATTCCCTTGCACTTGTCGCATTTGGTCTCCATTTTCTCTGCTGATGCCCCCTGAATATATTGGAGAAAATGGTGATGAGGATGAGATAAAAGTCTGTAAATATAGGCAGCAAACAGCAGCAGGGACTGCAGTGAACAAGAACAGCTAGCTCCTGGTGACCTACCTGCTCAGATGGTGGAGATTTTAAGTGGATTGTGTGAAGCCTGTGCTACAGACTGTCTCCTCAGTTGAATGAGATGCCCTAGGGTAAAGCATGGCTACCCGACCCGACTCCGACCAGACCGGATGACATGTGTCAGGTTCGGGTCGGGTCTCTCTTCCGTGTCCGGCATTCGGGTTCGTGACGGGTTGGGCTGGAGGCGGACACAGTGCTGCCTTGCTCAGGGAGGGAACTTCTGCATGATTCCGCAGGAATAGCCAGCTTTCGGAATGGAGGATCACAACATTTGGACAAGGTATGTTTGATATAATTAACTTTATTATGGCAGTCGGGTCGGGTCGGGTCGGGTGCGGGAAAAAAATCAAAGGACTCGGGCCCGGGTCAGGTTCAGGTTGGATGTGGTCAGGTCGGACCGGGTCGGGTTTCAATTTCATAAACGAGCAGGCCTTTACCGCAGGGTCTTAGTGTGCATCAGATTCAAAGTGATTATTTGGGACAATATGGCTGCACCCAAGGGATACATCAGAAGGCTAGGAACTTATGAGAGGGCTCGAGAACCATTCAGTTCATATATTGAAAGAATGGACATGTTTTTCAGAGCTAATAACATTTTGGAACTTGAAGGTGAAAGTGAAGAGGTCGAGACTCAGAATAAGGCAATTCTTGAGGGCAAGAAAGTAATTTTGCGAATGGAAATTATCCTGGAAGTGGATGACATGCTAACAAATCTTCCTGCTCCCATCAAGGCAAAAGATGTGAATTCAAAACAATCATCCCCAAGTTGGAGGAACATTTTAACCCTAAGCCACTAGAGATCACGGCAAGCTAGAAATTTGGAACCAGAAAGCAGAAAAGTAGTGAAATAGTTGGTGAGTACATTGTGGAACTGAAGAATTTATCACTACATTGCAACTTTGGCACATTCTTAGACCGTACATTACGAGACAGATTTGTGCTTATATTGGTGGATGAGAAAAGATACTAAACACGCAAAATCCTACATTTCAGCTGGCGTGCAAGATTGCTCTCTCCATGGAGATTGCATCAAAGAATGCTGGGGAATTTCGTCTTATGCCAGTGACAGTAACACACTTCAGGAGAAGATAAAGAAACTGTCAAAATGGGCTTTCACATGGCAGATAAAAGTTTACACAGAGAAGTGTAAAGTGATAAAGTTTGGGAGGAAGAATGAGACAATGTGCACCAATCTTAGAAGGTTTGAAAATGTTGCTAAAAGCAAACAGGACACTTGGCTTTATTCATAGAGGCATAGAGTAAAAGCAAATAAGTTATACTAAACCTTTATAAAACACTGGGGCCGAATGGCCTACTCCTGCACCTCCACAGAAAGCTTCCACTCCAGGCTCGGACTGGAGAATTGCTAATGTTGTCCCCTTGTTTAAGAAGGGTAGCAGGGATAATCCAGGTAATTATAGACCGGTGAGCCTGACGTCAGTGGTCGGGAAGCTGCTGGAGAAGATACTGAGGGATAGGATCTATTCCCATTTGGAAGAAAATGGGCTCATCAGTGATAGGCAACATGGTTTTGTGCAGGGAAGGTCATGTCTTACCAACTTAATAGAATTCTTTGAGGAAGTGACAAAGTTGATTGATGAGGGAAGGGCTGTCGATGTCAAAGACATGGACTTCAGTAAGGCGTTTGATAAGGTTCCCCATGGCAGGCTGATGGAGAAAGTGAAGGCGCTTGGGGTCCAAGATGTACTAGCTCGATGGATAAAGAACTGGCTGGG
This sequence comes from Heterodontus francisci, assembly GCF_036365525.1. Classification (NCBI taxonomy): domain Eukaryota; kingdom Metazoa; phylum Chordata; class Chondrichthyes; order Heterodontiformes; family Heterodontidae; genus Heterodontus; species Heterodontus francisci. The sequence continues at coordinate 22,315,449 of NC_090405.1, forward strand.
CAACAGGAGACAGAGAGTAGCAGTAGAAGGGAGTTTCTCAAAATGGAGACGTGTGACCAGTGGTGTTCCACAGGGATCCGTGCTGGGACCACTGTTGTTTGTGATATACATTAATGATTTGGAGGAAAGTATAGGTGGACTGATTAGCAAATTTGCAGACGACACTAAGATTGGTGGAGTAGCAGATAGTGAAGGGGACTGTCAGAGAATACAGCAGAATATAGATAGATTGGAGAGTTGGGCAGAGAAATGGCAGATGGAGTTCAATCAGGGCAAATGCGAGGTGATGCATTTTGGAAGATCCAATTCAAGAGTGAACTATACAGTAAATGGAAAAGTCCTGGGGAAAATTGATGTCCAGAGAGATTTGGGTGTTCAGGTCCACTGTTCCCTGAAGGTGGCAACGCAGGTAAATAGAGTGGTCAAGAAGGCATACGGCATGCTTTCCTTCATCGGACGGGGCATTGAGTACAAGAGTTGGCAGGTCATGTTACAGTTGTATAGGACTTTGGTTCGGCCACATTTGGAATACTGCGTACAGTTCTGGTCGCCACATTATCAAAAGGATGTGGATGCTTTGGAGAGGGTGCAGAGGAGGTTCACCAGGATGTTGCCTGGTATGGAGGGCGCTAGCTATGAAGAGAGGTTGAGCAGATTAGGATTATTTTCATTAGAAAGACGGAGGTTGAGGGGGGACCTGATTGAGGTGTACAAAATCATGAGAGGTATAGACAGGGTGGATAGCAAGAGGCTTTTTCCCAGAGTGGGGGTTTCAATTACTAGAGGACACGAGTTCAAAGTGAAAGGGGAAAAGTTTAGGGGGGATATGCGTGGAAAGTTCTTTACGCAGAGGGTGGTGGGCACCTGGAACGCATTGCCAGCGGAGGTGGTAGATGCGGGCACGATGGAGTCATTTAAGATGTATCTTGACAGATACATGAATGGGCAGGAAGAAAAGAGATACAGAACCTTAGAAAATAGGCGACATGTTTAGAGAGAGGATCTGGATCGGCGCAGGCTTGGAGGGCCGAAGGGCCTGTTCCTGTGCTGTAATTATCTTTGTTCTTTGTTCTTTGTTCCTCTTCAGGATCACTCTCCATACATCCTGCCACTCCATGCACGGATATCTCCCTCAGGATCAGATCACAGCTCCACAGTCCTGCCACATCCAGTCGTGAATGGTGGTGGATAATTTAATAACTAACAAGATGAGGAGGCTCCAAAAACACCCACATCCTCAATGATGGTGGAGCCGAGCACGTCAGTGCAAAAGGCAAAACTGAAGCATTTGCAACCATCTTCAGTCAGAAATATTAAGTGGATTTGATCTGTGCTAATTTCAGCTCCTCATGCTCGCTGGTGCCTTGATTCTCTGGTGCTAATTTCAGAGTAAATCATGCAGCTTGACAATTGGAGCCAAAGAAAAAGACACAGGAGAGGTTGAAAGTGCCAAAACCTGGGATTGAACCAAGAACTGTGATTTTTAGTGCAATGCAAATCCAGCTGATCTATTTCAGCCACACACTAAAACCAGCCTTCGCTCATTGCTTTGGAAGACAATGTTTACATTCAAGTGTTTGTCAAAATTTACAGAACACAACATGAGTAATATTTCCCATTGTTTTCTCAGCACTGATGGAATGTGAAGCGGGAGACAGCCAGAAGTCCCACTGATCCACACTGACCCAGAGCTGAGAGTGAAATGAGATAAAGTTCAATCTTTAGCAGCGAGACGCTGGAGAGACGTAAGAGTCCTGAATCAAGGAGAGACTTTCTGATATAGTAAAAGCAAAATACTGCATATGCTGGAAATCTGAAATAAAAACAAAGGTGCTGGAAATACTCAGCAGGTCTGGCAGCATCTGTGGAGAGAGAAACAGAGTTAAAGTTTCAAGTCTGTGACCTTTCATTAGAACTGCCAAAGGTTAGAAAAGAATTAGGTTTTAAACAAGTGAAGGAGAGGGGCCTGGGGGAGAGAACAAAGGGGAAGGTGTTTGATAGGGCAGAGGGCAGGAAAGATTAAATAACAAAGTTGTCCTGGGACAAAGGCAAAGAGTCCGTTAATGCTTGTGGTCAAAGACAAAGCATTTGTCCAGAGAGAGTGTTAATAGCAGAATAATGAGCAGCTCTGACTACATGAAAAACAGGCACATGGTTTTAAACACACTGTGTTTTGTGCTCCCCCTTTTGTGAATCCTTGTTCACAGCTTTCCAATTATAATGCAAAGAAATGAACACAAACAGGCTTTCTTTGGTTTAAAGAAGAAAAGTGAAACTTATTAAACTTGCTTAAACTTTAATACGGTTCATGCCTACAGATATACGATGTACCCATGCTAGCATGCACACGTGATATACAGATGCAGCTAGGGACAGAAAAAATAAAAGATAAAGTGGAACAGTTTGAGGCAATATCTTGTTACTGTGCTTCGAGCTCACGGTATAGCACTTTTGTAGGTAATTCTTGCATTTCGTAGGGCCCAGTATTCTACTTAAACCTTGTACATGTTGGAGACTTTTCTCTCTTTGAGATTCACATGTTTTCACAAGGTTCAGTTCTGTGGGAAAGAGATGGAGGCAGGCAGGACTGGAGAGGGTCTGCCCCATCTGGGAGCACATGGTGTTCTGAGTTCAAATCTGTGGCAAGTTCAAAAAACCAACAGCCAACTAGTCATGTGACTAAAACTGGTCTGACCACTTCTGCTGTGTATTGGGGAAGCAAAAGACTGCGTCCCTTTGTTTCAATACTGTTTGTTACTATGCAAATTTCTTTCCAGTCAGGCGCTTGCAATTTTAAGTTTTAATGTTCATGTGGCAAAAATCATGTGTGCCTCAGTCTTGGCAGGTGGGGTGGGGCGGTTTGCCTGACACCAGTCATGTCCTGAAGTTATTGAACTCAAGGTTCAGTCCACAAGGCTGTAGAGTGACGAATCGAAAGATCAGGTGCTGTTCCTCGAGCTTGCGTTGATGTTCACTGGAACACTGGAGCAGGCCAAAGACAGAAATGTTGACATGAGAGCAGGGGGATGTGTTGAAATGGCAAGCAACCAGAAGCTCAGGGTCATGCTTTCGGACTGAGTGGAGGTGTTCTACAAAGCGGTCAGCTAATCTGCGTTTGGTCTCCCCAATTTAGAGAAGACCGCATTGTGAACAGAAAATACAGTACACTAAATTGAAAGAAGTACAAGTAAATCGCTGCTTCACCTGAAAGGGGTGTTTGGGGCCTTGGATAGTGAGGAGAGAGGAGGTAAAAGGGAAGCTATTACACTTCCTGCGATTGAATGGGAAGGTGCCGTGGGAAGGGGACGAGGTATTGGGGTTAATGGAGGAGTGGACCAGAGTGTTGCGGAGGGAACGATCCTTTCAGAATGCTGACAGGGGAGGGGAAGATGCATTTGGTGGTGGCATCACGCTGGAGGTGGTGGAAATGGCGGAGGATAATCCTTTGGATGTGGAGGCAGGTGGGGTGGAAAGTAAGGACAAGGGGAAACCTGTGGCGTTTCAGGGAGGGATGGGAAGAGGGGAGGGCAGATGTGTGGGAAATGGACCAGACACACTCCTTGAACTCTCTGCTGACGAAGTCTGAAAAAGGGAAGAACAACCACACAACATGGGTCTCAAATCGAAGACCCTGGGATTAAAAGTCTCATGCTCCACCAACTGAGCTAACAAGGCCTGATACAGTACTTCCACTCTGTCTGTTATTGGACGGATGCAGCTGTTGGCTCCACCCCAATGGCGGGCGTTTGTTCCACCAACCATGAAGCAGCTTCCTATCAATTCCCAAAATTATCATCTCCAACAAGAGAGAATCTAACTATCTCCCCTTGACATTCAATGGCATTATCATTGCTGAATCCCTCACTATCAACATCCCGGGGTTTGCCAATGAACAGAAACTGAATTGGAACAGCCATATAAATACCATAGCTTCAAGAGCAGGTCAGAGGCTGGGAATTCTACTGTGAATCACTCACGTCCTGTCCACCATCTCCAAGACACAAGTCAGGAGTGTGATGAAAGGCTCCTCACTTGCCTGGATGAGTGCAGCTCCAGCAACACCAAAGAAGCTCAACACCATCCAGGACAAAGCAGCTCACTTGATCAGCACTCCATCCACCACTACCTCGACCACCGATAAGGACATTGGATGAATGGCAACACCACCATCTGCAAGTTCCCCTCCAAGCTACACACCATCCTGTCTTGGAACTATATCATGATTCCTTCACTGTCACTAGATCAACATCCTGGAACTCCCTTCCTAACAGCAGGTATTGCAATGGCTCAAAAAGGCGGCTCACCACCACCTTCCCAATGGAAATTAGGGATGGGCAATAAATGCTGGCTTTGCCAGCAATGCCCACATCCCATGAAAGAATAAAAAAGAGATTTACCACAATGGTAGCAGGGTGAGGGATTTCAGTTATGTGGAGAGATTGGAGAAGCTGGGGTTGTCCTCCTTGCAGCAGAGAAAGGTCAGAAGAGATTTGACACATTTGTTCAAAATCATTTTAAATAAGGCGAAACTGTTTCCAGTGGTAAAAGGGTCAGTAAGCAGAGGACACAGATATCAGGTGATTGGCAGAAGAACCAGAGGTGACATGAAGAACCATTTTTTACACAGCAATGTGTTGTGATAAAGAAAGAAAATAGTTGCATTTATATAGCACCTTTCAAGACCACTGGACATATCAAAGCACTTTGTAAACAATGAAATACTTTTGAAGTGTAATCACTGTTGTAATGTCAGAAATGCAGCAGCTAATACCCAAAAACAGCAATATGATAATGACCAACTGATCTGATTGAGGGGCAAATATTGATCATAACACCAGGGATAATTAGAATTAGAATTAGAATTAGAATTAGAACATTACAGCACAGTACAGGCCCTTCGGCCCTCGAAGTTGCGCCGACCTGTGAAACCATCTGACGTACACTATTCCATTTTCATCCATATGTCCATCCAATGACCACTTAAATGCCCTTAAAGTTGGCGTGTCTACTACTGTTGCAGGCAGGGCGTTCCACGCCCCTACTACTCTCTGAGTAAAGAAACTACCTCTGACATCTGTCCTATATCTATCACCCCTCAACTTAAAGCTATGTCCCCTCGTGTTTGCCATCACCATCCGAGGAAAAAGACTCTCACTATCCACCCTATCTAACCCTCTGATTATCTTATATGTCTCTATTAAGTCACCTCTCCTCCTCCTTCTCTCCAACGAAAACAACCTCAAGTCCCTCAGCCTTTCCTCGTAAGACCTTCCCTCCATACCAAGCAACACCCTAGGAAATCTCCTCTGCACCCTTTCCATAGCTTCCACATCCTTCCTATAATGCGGTGACCAGAACTGCACGCAATACTCCAGGTGCGGTCTCACCAGAGTTTTGTACAGCTGCAGCATGACCTCGTGGCTCCGAAACCCGATCCCCCTACTAATAACAGCTAACACACCATATGCCTTCTTAACAGCCCTATTAACCTGGGTAGCAACCTTCAGGGATTTATGCACCTGGACACCAAGATCTCTCTGTTCATCTACACTACCAAGAATCTTCCCATTAGCCCAGTACTCTGCATTCCTGTCACTCCTTCCAAAGTGAATCACCTCACACTTTTCCGCATTAAACTCCATTTGCCATCTCTCAGCCCAGCTCTGCAGCCTATCTATGTCCCTCTGAACCCTACAACATCCTTCGGCACTATCCACAACTCCACCGACCTTAGTGTCATCAGGATGAACATTTGCCTTCAGCCACCACCCTCTGTCTTCTTTCAGCTAGCCAATTTCTGATCCAAAGCTCTAAATCACCTTCAACTCCATACTTCCGTATTTTCTGCAATAGCCTACCATGGGGAACCTTATCAAATGCCTTACTGAAATCCATATACACCACATCCACTGCTTTACCCTCATCCACCTGTTTGGTCACCTTCTCGAAAAACTCAATAAGGTTTGTGAGGCACGACCTACGCGTCACAAAACCGTGCTGACTATCGCTAATGAACTTATTCTTTTCAAGATGATTATAAATCCTATCTCTTATAACCTTTTCCAACATTTTACCCACAACCGAAGTAAGGCTCACAGGTCTATAATTACCAGGGCTGTCTCTACTCCCCTTCTTGAACAAGGGGACAACATTTGCTATCCTCCAGTCTTCCGGCACTATTCCTGTCGACAATGACGACATAAAGATCAAGGACAAAGGCTCTGCAATCTCCTCCCTAGCTTCCCAGAGAATCCTAGGATAAATCCCATCTGGCCCAGGGGACTTATCTATTTTCACACTTTCCAAAATTGCTAACACCTCCTCCTTGTGAACCTCAATCCCATCTAGCCTAGTAGCTTGAATCTCAGTATTCTCCTCGACAACATTTTCTTTCTCGACTGTAAATACTGACGCAAAATATTCATTTAACACTTCCCCGACCTCCTCTGATTCCACACACAACTTCCCACTACTATCCTTGATTAGCCCTAATCTAACTCTAGTCATTCTTTTATTCCTGATATACCTATAGAAAGCCTTCGGGTTTTCCCTGATCCTATCCGCCAATGACTTCTCGTGTCCTCTCCTTGCTCTTCTTAGCTCTCCCTTTAGATCCTTCCTGGCTAGCTTGTAACTCTCAAGCGCCCGAACTGAGCCTTCACGTCTCATCCGAACATAAGCCTTCTTCTTCCTCTTGACAAGCGCTTCAACTTCTTTCGTAAACCGCGGCTCCCTTGCTCGACAACTTCCTCCCTGCCTGACAGGTATATACTTATCAAGGACACGCAGTAGCTGCTCCTTGAATAAGCTCCACATTTCGATTGTTCCCATCCCCTGCAGTTTCCTTTCCCATCCTACGCATCCTAAATCTTGCCTAATTGCATCATAATTTCCTTTCCCCCAGCTATAATTTTTACCCTGCGGTATATACCTGTCCCTGCCCATCGCTAAGGTAAACCTAACCGAATTGTGATCACTATCACCAAAGTGCTCACCTACATCTAAATCTAACACCTAGCCGGGTTCATTACCCAGTACCAAATCCAATGTGGCATTGCCCCTGGTTGGCCTGTCTACATACTGTGTCTGAAAACCCTCCTGCACACACTGGACAAAAACTGACCCATCTAAAGTACTCGAACTATAGTATTTCCAGTCGATATTTGGAAAGTTAAAGTCCCCCATAACAACTACCCTGTTACTCTCGCCCCTGTCGAGAATCATCTTCGCTATCCTTTCCTCTACATCTCTGGAACTATTTGGAGGTCTATAAAAGACTCCCAACAGGGTGACCTCACCTCTCCTGTTTCTAACCTTGGCCCATACTACCTCAGTAGACGAGTCCTCAAACATCCCTTCTGTCGCTGTAATACTCTCCTTGATTAACAATGCCACAACCCCCCCCCCCCCTTTTACCATCTTCTCTGTTCTTACTGAAACATCTAAATCCCGGAACCTGCAACTTTTGCTCTTCACTTGTTTGAAATTGCAGCATGGGATCTTTTACATTCACCCAAACATGCAGACCAGGTCTTGGTTTAACATCACACCTGAAAGGCAGCACCTTCAACACCCTCAGTGCTGTACTGGAGTGTCAGCTGTGAACTCTGAACCCAGAAGCTTGTGATTTCGAGGTGAGTGTGACCAACTGAGCCACAGCTTTTACCTGAGTCTCAATCCTTCTACTAACAGTTTCTCTCTATCGGGTCTGTCACGACCCCTCATGATTGTGAACACCTCTATCAAATCTCCTCTCTAAGGAGAACAACCCCAGCTTCTCCAATCTATCCACATAACTGAAATCCTAACCACACGTTGCAGAAAGGAATTTTTTCTCAAGTTCTTTCCAGTTTTGTGAGTCACATTAAATCTGTAACCTTCGGTTATTGACGGTTCAGCAGTTAGAAACAGTTCCTCAGTATTTACTCTACCTCAAACCTTCAAGGAAGCTCTGCAAAGTAACTGAAAATCAAGTTGTCAGAAGTGGGATTTAAACACATGCCTCCAGTGAAAGCTGCAATCTGAACAGAGAAGCTGAAACCGCTCAGTCACCTCAACTGTTCAGACCTTTTTGACCTCGTCATCACTTCTGTACTTTGAAAGGTTCACTCAGTTCTGGAACTTATTCAATGTTACTGGAATGCTCAGTGACTGGGATATTAACTCCCCCGGGTTTTCCTGAGCTTGTTCTCGGTGTATGGGGATGTTTGTCCTGGGCCGTGGAATCTTGCATCCCGGTAATGGACATTAACCCACTGATTGAATCTGTATTCACTGTTTTCCGCTGGTGCTGGGTAATTGCAGAGTGTGGGGCCGGAATGTTGCTGCTTGTCCCGGCCTCACTCACTCTGGGAAAGAGTGAATAATTGATGCGTCTGTTTCTGTATCTGAAATGTGACTTCGATCTGCTGTTATTAACCGAGGCAGCGCTGCAGGAGGATACGTTAATAATCTCTCACTAATCAACTGCAAACAGTCAGAATGTGTAACTTTGAGCAGCGCTTTCTGCACCGTCAGGGCTGGAAAGTTGAGGGAGGGAGAGACAGTGTCAGCATCTGAGTGTATACAGCACTGTACAGAGAAAGAGTCAATATAACGGGGCTGAGACACAGTGCATCTTTTCACATTTAATCACAATAATATCCACAGTCAGGAGCTGAAAAGGATGAAAAACCGAATAGCAAGAGCAAAAGTAAGAATACTAAGCAATTATAGATTAGCTGATAAGCTTTCACTGTGTTACCTGGTAGTCTACTGTTTTATATTCAATGCTTTCTCCACTGTGGCCAGGGAATGGTTTCTTCTCAAGGGCTGAATATTAACAAAACTTCTTGGAATTTAAAATCTTTGAAAATTAATTCCATGGAGCTAATGGGGAAAAGTCAAATAACTGCATCAATTATAGGTGAGTTGGTTGGTGATGACGTGGATGTGTCTGCAGTGTGCAGGACCAGACTGTTTCTATAGATTCGCAATGAATGTTCCACCCTATGTTTGCAACAGTAAAACTGATCGTGGACAATGGCTATTCTGGTTGCAGCAACTTGAAGATTTAACTCATTAACACCCTGCTTTCGGGTAATTTAGAAAGCACAACATGCAGCTCTGTCAGTTAGTGTGCTTGTTTGTTCACCCACAATTTGTTGGTTTAAACACAAAAAAGGATGAGGCTTTATTAACTTAAACTCTTCTACATCTGCTATATGACTCTTACTGTTGATTCTTCAAAGATAAGGTTAATCAAGTCTTTCTTTGTGAAATCCATGCTGACTGTGCTTTATTATATTTTCATTTTCATATGTATTTTCTAGTTTTGGGAATTATTGTCTTTTTTATTGATTTTATTTTTATTTATTGCCCATCCCTAATTCCCTGAAGAAAGTGGTGGTGAGCTGCCTTCTTGAACCACTGCAGTCGATGTGATGCTGTTCGGAAGGGAGTTCCAGGATTTTGACCCATCAACAGTAAGGGAACAGTGATATAGTTCCAATTCAGGATGTTGTATGGCTTAGAAGGGAACTTGCAGGTGGTGGTGTTCCCATGCATCTGCTGCCCTTGTCCTTCTAGGTAGCAGAAGTCACGGGTTTGGAAGGTGCTGTCTAAGGAGGCTTGCTGCCTTGCTGCAGTGCATCTTGTGGATGGTGCACACTGCTACCACAGTGCATCGGTGATGGAGAGAGTGAATATTGTGAATGAGGTGCCAATCAAGTGGGCTGCTTTGTCCCAGATGGCGTTGAGCTTCTGAAGTGTTGTTGGAGCTGCACCTATCCAGGCAAGTGGAGAGTATTCCATCACACTCCTGACTTGTGCCTTGTAGATAGTGGACAGGCTTTGGGGAGTCAGGAGGTGAGTTACTCGCCGCAGGATTCCTAGTCTCTGACCTGCTCTTGTAGCCATGATATTTATATGGCTACTGCAGTTCATTTTCTGGTCAATGGTAACCCCCAGGATGTTGATAGTGGGAGATTCAGCAAACGTAATGCTGTTGAACGTCAAGGGGAGATGGTTAGATTCTCTCTTGTTTGAGATGGTCATTGCCTGGCACTTGTGTGACTCGAATGTGAAATATCCTTATTGTCGGGTATTGTATTGTACTGTACAGTGACAACACTTGGAAAGTCCTTCATTGGCTGTAAAAGGCTTTACAAAGTCCTGTGTTCGTGAAATGCATGTGTTGCTTTTTCCATTGTTCTCAGTGTCATTTTGATCAAAAGATAGGATTCGTGAGCACAAAGTTTAAATCAATGTTGATTCAAATAATGTAAAAGCATCTATATTTTTGCACAATACTTAATAATCACCATCTTCCTATCCTGACAGAGTACAATGTCTTTGACCCTGAAATTGATTCCACAATCTCAGTCCCTAAGACAATTTCAGCTCAGTTCTGAGGTAAGATCACAGATCTGAAACGTAAACTCTGTTTCTCTCTCCACAGATGCTGCCAGACCTGCTGAGTATTTCCAGCATTTTCTGTTTTTATTTCAGATTTCCAGTATCTGCAGTATTTTGCTTCTGTGTTACTTTGAAAGTTAAAACTGGCCCACCTGTCTACAATTCACACTGGGGTCTCCCATGAAATGATTCTGTATAATGTTGATGTAAGGAATACAGACTCCGAGCACAGAGCTTCCTGTGGGGAATTGGGGATATGAAAACCAGCAGACTCTGCAGGAATTTCCACTGGGAGCACAAATTCACAAAATCTACCTTTTATATATCGATTCATTTTGATTGTCCTTCTGGAAAATTATTTTGAAACAATTTAAACATCAACCCACAGCTCCATGACTTGGTCAATTATGAGGTCATCCTCTGACAGGTCATGTGACAGCTGGAGCCACAAGACATCAGAAGCAGATTTGTGACTGGATTAAAACCCGGAATCCTGTCATAATGGCTTTTCAAATAAAGCTGTTGCTGTTTGAAAACACAGCAGTTAAACTTTCTGCCTGACCATGAGGGGAGCGAGGGAGAAATTTACAAAACTCAATCCTTCAACAAAATAGTTTGAAAACCATTAATATAGAAATCATGTGAGGATTCATATGCAGTAGAGAAACAAGCAAAATACAGAAAGTACAGAGGAGAGCTGAAAAAGGAAATGAGATCAGCAAGAGAATGTATGAGAAAAGATTAGCAGGTCACATAACTGGGATCACTGAAGTCTTTTACCAACATCTGGACAGTCAAAGAAAGGGTGGGTCAATTAGGAGATCCTGTGGAGGCAGAGGTAGTAACTGAGGTACTAATTAAGTACATTTAATCTGTCATCACAAAACAAGCAGATTGTGCAAATGTCACAGTAAAGGAGGAGGTTGTGGAGAAATTGGAGGGGATGAAAATAGATAAAGAGGAGATAATTACAAGGTTGGCAGTGCTCACAGTAGAAAAGTCACCCGGTCTGGATGGGCTGCATCCTGGGTTGCTGAGGGAAGTAAGGGTGGAAATAGTGGAGACTTGAGCCACAATCTTTCAATCCTCCTTTCTATGGGAATGATGCCAGAGGACTGGAGGATGCAGGTAAGCTTAGGTAGTTCGATCTCAGTTTAACTTGACCATTTTTATAATGTATCTGTTGTAATAACGAATAAGGTCAAGGAAGCCATTTTACAATTAACACATGACCAAAGGAGCCATTTTGTGTTCAGTACTAACATTTATATCCTGTATAATTAATGAGTAGCTACCCATCATGAAACTGATGTTTGTAAAGGTAATGAACCTTGATTGAGTTATAAATAATGAATCAATAATCATTTTAGAGAGAATGGGTTTTCATTTAAAGTTAGTTCAATCTAATTACTGTGAGTTTCTGTGTCTGTGTGGGAAAAGGCAGTTTCAGCGAAACGTATTCAAACAATGGACCTTTCTAGGACACCTGATAAAACCCATGGTCTGGTACATCGTGACCTTCAAGAGTCTCGATTTAATGAATAGGAAACTTGTTTCAGATCAGATTGGGAGACAGTGTGAAACCACTCCATTGTACTCATGTCTGAGATTCTGAGGACAGGTGACTGTTAGTGGAAGACATCATTAAGAACTTATTAAATGTACCTAGCAACAGCTCGGACCAAATATTATTTTACAAGGTGGTGTGATGGCAATCCAGGGGTTAAAAGTAGGGATTTTGTAAGGTTTCAGTGCGCAGGAACACTAGAAGATCTCAGGGGTAAAGGCTCAGATCATCAACCAAGTTCTCCACCTGATGAGGGATCTAGACTGGACAAAGAGGACCGTGACACTCTGAGACCAAGCTCGACCAGTCCACACACCTGCTGGAGCAGTAAAGTTATATTGTCCAAGTTTGTTAAAGATAATTTTGCTTTCAATTATTAAGCACTATTTTACTCTCAATAAAAGTTCTGGACTTACTAATCAAGTATCCTGTTGCTTTAATTGGTTAAAGTCATGCCCAAAGAGATTGTCCACAATAGACTTTCCAGAACTGAAAGATAAGTCTGCAAATATTGCTAATTTTACAGCCCTGTTTAAAAAGAGAGATAAACCCAGGAACGAAAGACCAGTTAGTCTAATGTCGGTGGTGGGGAAACTTTTAGAGACAAATATCCAGGAGAAAATTAACTGGCACTTGGTAGAACATGGCCTAATAAATGACAGCCAGTACAGATTGGTTAACAGAAGATTGTGTCTGAAATAATTAATTAATTTCTTTGATGAAGTTTCAGAGAGAGTTGACCAGGGTGGTGAGGTTGATGGTGTGTGTCTGCACTTCAAAATTGTGTTTGAAAAAGTACCATAAAATAGACTTGTTAACAAAATTCGAGCAGATGGGATTAAAGAGGCAGTGGCAGCGGGGATACAAAATTGGCTGAGGGACAGAAAGCATAAAGTAGGGTGAATGCTTGTTTTTCAGAATGGAGGGACTAATACAGTAATGTCACTGTTGTTGCAGTGTGTGCAGTATCTGACCCTGAGCTGTCCTAGGGAGGGGGCTGTTTGTGATGTTCCTGTGAGGTGTATTATCATCAGGGTATCTCCCTGAGCTGTCCCAGGGATGGGGCAGTGTGTGATATTCTTGTGCATGTCATGCAGGCCCACTGGCGTGTGGTTCCATCCTGATGCCAAGAAACAGAGCCCCAGCTATGGGCAAAAAGTCTCACTTCCTTGTGGATGGCTTGAGAGAGAAGAAGGCTGAGGGAGTAAACCTGGACAGTAAATCCGGAGTGGAGTCCCTTAGGCAGTTACCTGTTACTTATCAGGTAGTTTTCCAGCAACTCCTACAGCAGAGCAATACCAAACAGTACTGTTTTTTTCCTTTCCTTTGGACAATACTCGCAATGCTGAGAGGGGGTCCTGATGCTCAGTGTCTCCATACTATTTGCCCAGGCCTGTGCCCTGGAGAGGACACTCCAGCTTTGTGGTTAAACATTAGCACAACACGGGAATAAACAGTTGCTGATTGTAAGCTCTCACTCAATTGGTGTAGAGTATGAGCACCAGGGGTTACTTCTGACAGAGGGAGAGATCATCATGTCTCATTGGATAGCTACCACCCACTCAGTTAACTGCTGTCCTGCCACGACCTACTTGCTTCAATGGGTGCTTGGAGCTCAGAGAGTCATCTCTCAACAGGCGGTTCGATAATCAATGCACCAGGCAAGACAAACTCAACAAAGAAGACACCAGTCCTTCGCATCACGAGCTGGAATGTAAGGACCATGTGTCCTGGCCTTACTGACAACCTTCTGCAGGTTGATGACACACACAAGACAGCTGTGATCGACAAGGAACTCACAAGGCTCAATGTGGACATTGCTGTGCTGCAAGAAACTAGACTCGTTCAAAGTGGATCCCTCAAAGAGAAACACTACACCTTCTTCTGGCAGGGGAAAGCCCAAGAGGCAACTCGTGGGTTTCACAGTAAAAAACACGCAACATGTGATGAGTGAACCACCCACAGTAGGCTCAGAGAGACTTCATACTCTTCACTTGTCAACAAGCGTGGGCCCAGTTAATCTCATGTGCATCTATGTCCCGACACTCACCTCCACCCCAGATGTCAAGGATCAATTCTATGAGACACTTGACGCTGCCATCAATAGAATTCCCAGCACTGAGGGATTGTATCTTCTAGGAGATTTCAACGCAAGTGTGGGTACTGACTATAGCTTGGCCAACGAGCATAGGGCACCAGGGGATTGGCAAGATGATCAAAAATGGACAGAGGTTTCTGGAGCTATGCTGTCACCATGGTCTCTGTGTGACAAACAGCTACTTCCAGTTCAAGCTGTGCCACAAGGTGTCCTGGAGCCATCCAAGATCACGCCACTGGCACCAGCCAGAACTTAACATCACCAGATGTACCACCCTCAGCAGTGTCCTCATCACTCACAGCTATCACAGCGCTGTCTGTGACACTGACCACTCCCTGGTGTGTAGCAAGGTCAGGCTTCAGCCAAGGAAGCTTCACCCATCCAAGAAGAAAGGTCCTTCATGGATCAACACTTGCCGAACCACTGATCCAGAAAGGACCCAGGAGTTCCTCAACATCCTCGATCAGGCTCTTTCAGAAAACACCCAAGGCCTCAGTGCGGTGTCAAAGTGGAACCATCTGCACGCCACCATCTATAACTCTGCACGGGAAAAGAGATGGGAGGAATGCTGACTGGTTTGAGGCTTATTGGACTGAAATGGAGTCAGTTACTATAACTAAGAAGAGAGCCCTCATGAACTACAAACCAGTCCCCAGCAGACAAACTCTAGACACTCTCAGAACTACCAGAGACAAGTCTCTGCAGACTGCTCGGCACTGCACCAATCAATACTGGTTAAAACACTGCAACAGTATTCAATCTGCCGCTGAATCTGGGGGATGCTAGAGGGACATATGAAGGAATTCAACACACCAAGTTTCCTTAGACAGCACCTTCCATACCCGCAACCTCTACCAACTAGAAGGACAAGGGCAGCAAATTCATGGGAACACCACCACCTGCAAGTTCCCCTCCAAGCCACACACTATCGTGACTTGGAACTATATCGCCTTTCCTTCACTGTTGCTGGGTCAAAATCCTGGAACTCTCTTCCTAACAGCACTGTGGGTGTACCTACCTCACACAGACTGCAGCGGTTCAAGAAGGCAGCTCACCACCACCTTCTCATGGGAAACGAGGGATGGGCAATAAATGCTGGCTTAGCCAGTGATGACCACATCACATGAATGAATAAAAAAAAAATTATGAAAGCAACCGGCCCAGCAGTAACTAAATCAGCACCTTTGAAGACAAAGACGGGGACAATCATCACTGAACCTAACAAGCAGATGGAAAGGTGAGTGGAGCATTACCTTGAACTCTACATAACGGAGAACATTGTCATTGAAGTAGCTCTCAGCGCCAATCCAGACTTCCCTGTCATGGAGGAGTTGGACAGTGAGTCCACTATAATAGAGCTCAACAACGCCATTGACCGTCTTGCCAGTGATAAAGCCCTGGGAAATGATGGTATTCCACCTGGAATCATCAAAAGTGGAAAAGCGGCACAGTTGTAGCATCTCCATGAACTTCTGTGTCTCTGTTGGAAGGAGAGATCTGCGCCTGAAAACATGCGTGATGCAAACATTGTCACCTTGTACAAAAATATAGGAATCACAGTGACTGCAGCAATTACTGAGGCATCTCCTTGCTAAGTATTGTGGGGAAGGTCTTTGCTCACATTGCTCTGACCAGATTGCAGACCCTGGCATCACACATCTATGCCGAGTCTCAGTGCAGCTTCAGAGCTGGTAGATCGACAGTCGACATGATTGTCTCACTTCGGCAGTTACAGGAGAAGTACTGTGAACAGTACAGACCACTCTACATTGTCTTTATAGACATCACCAAGGCCTTTGATCTTGTCAGCAGAGACGGACTCTTCAAGCTGCGATGGAACATAGGCTGCCCTCCTGAACTCTTGGGCATCATCTCTTCTTTCCACGAGAACATGCACAGTTCCATCAGTTACCATGGAGCAACATCAGATGTTTTCAAGATCAGCAGTGGGGTCAAGCAGGGCTGTGTCCTGGTGACAACTCTCTTAGAAACAGAGGAACATAGGAGGAGGCCATTTAGCCCGTCGAGCCTGCTCTGCCATTCAATTAGATCATGGCTGATCATCTGCCTCAACGCCCCTTTCCCATGCTATCCCCATATCCCTTGATGTCATGAGTATCAAGGTTTCTATCAATTTCTGTCTTGAACATGCTCAATGATTGAGCTGCCACAGACCCCTGGGGTACAGAATTCCAAAGATTCACCACCCTCTGAGTGAAGAAATTCCACCCTATCTCAGTTTTAAATGGCCTTTTAAATGAAACTTTAAGGAATACAAGCCCAGTTTCCTCATCCCAGGGATTAGTCTGGTGACCCTCCATTGCACTCCCTCTATGGCATGTATATCCTTCCTTAGATAAGGAAGCCAAAACTGGACACAATACTCCAGCGCGGTCTCACCAAGGCTCTATACAATTGCAGCAAGACATCTTTACTCCTGTACTCATGACCCCTCGTGTTAAGGCCAACATACCATTTGCCTTCCTAATTGATTGCTGCACCTGCATGCGAGCTTTTAGTGTCTCATGAACAAGGACACCCAGGTCCCTTTGGACATCAACACTTCCCTAACTCTCACCATTTAAGAAATACTCTGTCTTTCTGTTTATTCTACCAAAGTGGATAACTTCACACTTCTTCATATTATATTCCATCTGTCATTTCATTCACTTATCCTGTCCAAGTCCCCTGGAAGCCTCCTTGTAATCTCCTCACAGCTCACATCCTTTACAATTCGCATACTCTTCTCCATACTGCTATTGTACACTTTCAGTGACTCAGATGGGGGTGTCCACCTGCATACCAGAGCTGATGACAAGCTGTTCATCTTGGCAAGACTGCGCGCCAAGACCAAAATGAGTCAGTTCCTAGTCTGTGAGTTGCTGTTTGCTGATGACGCTGTGCTGACATCCCATAATGAAATTCACTTGCAGCAGTTTGTATATCGGTTCTCCCTGGCCTGCAAGGAGTTTGGACTGACGATCAGCATCAAGAAGATCAAAGTTTTGGGCCAGGACGTAGAGACTCCACCTTCCATCAACATCGACAACCTCACTTTGGAGGATCAACAATCACCAGCAATCTGTCCCTTGATGCTGAAATCAGCACCAGGATTGTCAATGCTGCAGCTGTCATGTCAAAGTTGAGAAGGCCAATGTGAACCAACAGCAAACTGACCAAAAATACAAAGCTCCACATGTACCAGGCTTGTGTTCTCAGCACCCTCCTTTATAGTAGAGAAGCATCAACAACTTATACAAGCCAAGAAAAGCAGCTGAACAGCTTCCACCTCCGCTGCCTCAGATGGATATTGGGCATCTCCTGGCAGGACAGAGTGCCGAATGCGGTAGTACACCAGCGTGCAGGGATCTGCAGCATGTTTGTCCTCGAGTCAGCGGTGACTCTGTTGACTGGATCATGTGTGCTGAATGGATGACGGTCGCTTTGCCAAAGACACGCTCTTTGGTGAGCTTGCTATCAGCATGAGACCAACAGGTCACCCACGTCTGTGATACAAGGACATCTGCAAGCGAGATATCCAGCAGACTGGGAGTGTCGTCGATACATGGGAATTCCTTCCTGCTGACTGGAATTCCTGGAGAAAGGCATTCAGGAAGACCATGGGAAAAGCAGAGGACAAAAGAAATGACCAGTTGGGGGGAAAGAGAGCTCAGAGGAAGGAAAAATTGTCAGTCGACATCGGACCAATGATATTCATCTGTACCAGCTGTGTAAGGGATTGTCACTCACGTGTCGTCCTCTACAGCCACAACAAACGATGTTTAATACAGAAGTGACGTACACCCCGGGCGTAGCCCATCGTCTTCCGAGACGGACGGTTGCCTATTACTATTACAGCTGCAGCTACAACTACAAGAGCGGGTCAGAGGCTGGGAACTCTGCGGCAACTAACTCACCTCTTGACTCGCCAAAGCCTGCCCACCATCTACAAGGCACAAGTCAGGAATGTGATGGAATACTCATGCCTGGATGCTTGCAGCTCCAACAACACTCAAGAGATTGACACCATCAGGTCAAAGCAGCCCACTTGATTGGCACCCCATCCACCACCTTAAACATTCATTCCCTCTAGCACCAGTGCAGAGTGGCAGCAGTGTGTAACATTTACAATATGTACTGCAGCAACTTACCAAGCCTCCTTCAACAGCACCTTCCAACCCACAAACTCTACCACCTAGAAGGACAAAGGTAGCAGACGCATGGGAACATCACCACCTTCAAGTTCCCCTCCAAGTCACACACCATCTTGACTTGGCACTATACCGCCATTCCTTTACTGTTGCAGGGTCAAAAACCAGGAACACCCTCCCAAAAAGCACTGTGGAGGTGCCAGAGGACTGAACAGTGGCAAATGTGACTTCCTATTTCAACAAAGGGTGTAAGGATCGTCCGGGTAACTACAGGCCAGTGTGATTAACAGCAGTGGTGAGTAAGGTTTTAGAAACAATATTAGGGAAAAAATCAACAGTCACTTGGAGAGATTTGAGTTAATTGAGGAGAGTGAGCATGGATTTATAAATGGGAGTTCATGCTTGACTAACTGCATTTTCTGATGAACTAACAGGAAGATGATGCAGCGAATGTTGTTGATATGGATTTTAAGAAAGGATGGATGGATGGATTAAGAATGGATTATAAGGTACCACATAAAAGGGTGGTTAACAAAATTGAGGTTCATGGAATAGGAGAGTCACTGTCTAATTGGATAGAAAATTGCCTTATGGACAGAAAATAGCGAGTCATAGTAAACGGTTCTTTGTCAGGCTGGAGGATAGTCGACAGTGGGTGTTCTCCAGTGGTCACTGCGAGAACCACAGCTTTTTCTGCTATATGAAAATGACTCGGATCTTGGAATATCAAGTAGAATCTCAAAATATACCGATAACACCAAACCTGGAGGAGTGGTAAACAGTGAGGATGATATGAACTGCCTGCAACAGGACAGTGATAGGCTAGCAGAATGGGCAGACAGGTGGCAAATAGAATTTAATAGCGACTAGTGTGAGGTGATGCATTATAGCAGAAGGAATTGGGAGAGACAATATATACTTAATAGCACAGTTCTGAATAGAACTAAAAATAATGCACCTTGTAAGTGGCTTGTTGGTCCAGGGGTATGATTCCCGCTTTGGGTGTCTGATTGGTTAATATGCGAGAGGTTAACAGACTAGCCCTTCTTCATCTGTGTTTTTAGTTGAAGGTCATCAATTGGTTGCAGCCTTACAGAAAGCGAAATTGACGTTCATACAGATCCTGTTTGAGGACCAGAGAACTGGATTCAAAGAGCCTGTCGACAAAATTGAAATGAACAAAATGTACAGGTCACCAAGTGGGTGTCTGAAGGTGGAGCAGTAACTGAGAGCTGGAGACAAAAACAACACGACTAGTAGCTAGTATGGAATGGAATTCTTCTGTGTTTCTGTTGTTCGGTTTCGATTAGGGTGGCACAGTGGCGCAGTGGTTAGCCCCACAACCTCACAGTCTCAGGGGCCTGGGTTTAATTCTGAGTACTGCCTGTGTGGAGTTTGCAAGTTCTCCCTGTGTCTGTGTGGGTTTTTGCTGGGTGCTCTGGTTTCCTCCCCACTCCAAAGACTTGCAGATGATAGGTAAATTGGCCATTGTAAATTGCCCGTAGTGTAGGTAGGTGGTAGGGAATATGGGATTCCTGTAGGGTTAGTATAAATGGGTGGTTGTTTGTCGCCACAGCCTTGGTGGGCCGAAGGGCCTGTTTCAGTGCTGTATCTCTAATAATAATAACTAATCGATTTTCTTGTTTTTCTCTTTTTTGATGCGTTTGAATAATTGTGGATCCTTCTTCAGGGTGTTTCCATTCACCAGGAAGTTCTGACCTCTGATGATGTTGATCATAATAAGCTTCTGATAGTTTTGGAACTGAGCAAATTTCCTTTGCTTGAGTCTGCAAGATGTAACTCAGTCTGACAAGGGAGGATTTGAAAGCCACCCATGCATTGGAGCAGACAGTTGTATCCATCCAATAAGAGACTGAGTAGAAGTGACAGTTCAGTCAGTCGAATATGAGACTTTTAATCTCAGGGTTGTGAGTTTGAGGGCCATTCTATTTTTCCCTTTTTTTAGGCTTCATTAGCAGAGAGTACAAGGAGTGTTTGAAATGAAATTCAACAACAGTATGAGCAAGTCTTGCTTTGATTCAGGACTCATCTCTCTGCAGCATCTTGCGATGAAAGATTGAATTTTATCTCATTTAATTCTCAGCTGGGGGTCTGTGCGTCTCAGTGGGACTTCTGGCTGTCTCCCACTTCACAATCCATCAGTGCTGAGAAAGCAATGGGGAATATTACTCCCATGTTGTGTTCTGTAACCTTTCAGAAACAATTGAATATATGTATTTTCTTCCAAAACAAGGACACAAAGACATTAACAATGTGGGGCTGAAATAGCTCAGTTGGGGGAGTGTTAGATTGAAGATCTAAAGGCAATTTCAATTCTTTATGCGTCCCTTGCTTTTGTTCTGATTTTCCAGTTGTACAATTTACTTTGAAATTCTTTACCAAACACCAGTGGATTGAATTTGAGAAACAACACAGAGTCATTTACAGCATAGAAGGTGGTCGTTTGGCCCATCATGTCCATGCTGGCTCTCCCCGGAGCAATCGAGTCAGTTCCACTCACCAGCTCAATCCCTTTCCTCCTGCAAGTTTCTTTCCTTCAAGTATCCATCCAATTTCCTTTTCAAATCATTGATTGTCTCTGCTTCCACCACACTCGTGGGTCAGGACATTACCACCCACAACATAAAAAATTCCACCTCATCAAGGATGGGAAATATTTATATCTTCTATATTTAGCTTATTGTTTATTTCTATGAGAAGAGAATGGCAGTCAACATGAAAGGGCACCCAAAGATCTTTGAGCAGTAGATAAGTAATCAGTGGGTAGTAAGAGGTGGAGTGGGCCTTATTAAAGACAAAGAGGATAGTATATGCTCAGAGGTGCTGGGCAATGTTAATATATTTAATGAGTACTTTGTATCAGTGATCACTAAGGAATTGGAATCTGACAAAATATCAGTAGAAGCGGAGAGAGTAGAGGCAATGGATCGGGTACAAATTGAGAGAGGGAGCTACTAAAAAGGCTGGCTGTGCTTCGGGTAGATAAATCACCTGGTCCAGTTGGCTTACATCCCAGATTGCAAAAGGAAATGCGGATGCAGATAACGGAAGGGCTTGTTATAATCTTCCAATCTTCCCTTGATACGGGGGAGGTGCCAGAGGATTCAACAGTGGCAAATGTGACACCCTTATTCAAGAAAGGGTGTAAGGACAGTACGGCTAACTACAGGCCAGTTAGATTAACAGCAGTGGTGGGTAAGGTTTCAGAAACAATAAACAGGGAAAAATCAACAGTCACTTGGAGAGGTTTGAGTTAATTAAGGATAGTGAGCATGGATTTATAAATGGAAGTTCATGCTTGACTAATCTAACAGCATTTTGTGATGAACTAACAGAGCAGGTTGATGAAGGGAATGCAGTGGATGTTGTTCATATGGATTTTATGAAAGTATTTGATAAGGTACCACATAAAAGGGTGGTTAACAAAATTGAGGTTCATGGAATAGGAGGATCAGTGTCCAATTTGATAGAAAAGTGGCTAAAGGACAGAAAACAGTGAGTCATATTAAATGGTTCTTTGTCAGACTGGAGGATAGTCGACAGTGGTGTTCCCCAGGGGTAAGTGCTAGAACCACTGCTTTTTTTGCTACAGATAAATGACTTGGATCTTGAAATATAGAGTAGAATCTCAAAATATGCCGATAACACCAAACCTGGATGAGTGGCAAACAGTGAGGATGATATGAATTGTTTGCAACAGGACAGTGATAGGCGAGCAGAATGGGCAGACAGGTGGCAGCTGGAATTTAATAGTGATTGATGTGAGGTGAAGTATTTTAGCAGAAGGAACAGGGAGAGACAATATATACTCAATGCTACAGTGGTGAAGAATGTGCAGGAGTAGAGGGACTTGGGTGCATGTCCATCAATCTTTGAAGTTGGCAAGATATATTGCGAGAGTGCTTAGCAAAGTGATGGGATCTTGGGCTTTATAAATAGAGGCATTGAGTACAAAAGCAGGGGAATTATGCTGAACCATTATAAAGCTCTGGTTTGGCCCCAATTGGAGTGTTGCTTCCAGTTCTGCTCACCACACTTTAGAAAGAATGTGCGGATCCTTGAGAGGATGCAGAGGAGATTTACCGGAATGGTTCCAGGGATGGAGGGTTATAGTTTCAAGGTTAGGCTGGAAAAGCTAGGGTTGTTCTGCCTGTATCAAAGGAGATTGAGGGGAGAATTGATAGAGGTGTATAAGGCTATGACAGTTTTAGATAAGTTGGCAAGGAAAAATTGTTCCCATTAACTATTGGTACAAGGACTAGGGACACAGATTGAATGTTTTGGGCAAGAGATGCAGGGGGAATGTGCGGAAGAACCTTTTTTACACAGTGATTGGTAATGATCTGCAACTTGCTGCCCATGAGGGTGATGGAAGTGGAAACAATCGATGATTACAAAATTTGGATGGGCCCTTGACGGAAATAAATTTACAGGGCTACGGGGATCGAGCATTCGAGTGGGACTGACTGGATCGTTCCCTGGAGAGCCGCCATGGACTCAATGGGGCGAATGGCCTCCTTTTATCCCACAAATGACTCAGTGACTCAATGACTCCAGGTCACTCGCAGAGTCAAGAAAACAGAGTGATGGATTTAACACAACATTATAAGTTATGTTTGTTTTGACAAAATGCAATAATAACTCGTCTCCACTCCTCGTGTTTCGAAATCCCACACATTCACTATAATGTGAACAATTATTTCCTGTTGTGTCTCTCAGATTTGTAAACTTCACTGTATTGGAGTGAGGTGACATCTACTGGCAGGAAACAAGAACTGCAATCAAGCGGCAGAAACTCCACAGTCTATCAGGGTTAAAGAAACATTGCAATGTGAGGAAATAGTGAAGGGGTTTGATTGGGTAGATGGAGACATGATTCCACTTGTGGTGGTGTCCGAAGCAAGGGCCGGAAATATGAAATTGTCATTCATAAAAGAAATGAGGAATTCATGAAAAATGTAATTACGCAGTGAATGGTTAGAATGTGGATAGAATAGAAAGTGAGATTGGATGGACAGAAGCAGTCTGAAAGGATGGCTGAGACAAAAGGTGAACACCCTGAAACGTTAACTGTGTTTCTCTCTCCACAGATGCTGCCAGAGCTGTTGAACATTTCCAACACTTTCTGTTATGATTTCAGCATTTACAGGATGTTGCTTTGATCTGAAAAAAAATGGATGAACAGCTTTTCCACAGGAGCTAAAAATACATGTATTGTAAGTGGCTCGTTGGTCTAGAGGTATGATTCTCGCTTTGGGTATGCAATTGGTTAATATGCGAGAGATCCCGGGTTCAACTCCCAGACGAGCCCATTCTCTTTCGTGTTTTTAGTTGAAGGTCATTGATCGGTTGCAGGCGGAATTGACTTTCATGCGGAGCCTGTTTGAGGACCAGAGAACTGGATTCAAAGAGCCTGTCGACAAAATTGAAATGAACAAAATGTACAGATCACCAAGGGGGTGTATGAAGGTGGAGCAGTAACTGAGAGCTGGATACAGGAACAACACGACTAGTATCTGGTATGGAATGGAATTCTTCTGTGTTTCTGTTGTTTGGTTTGGATTAACTCATGGATTTATTGGTTTTTCACTTTTTTGATGCGTTTGAAGAATCGTGGATCCTTCTTCAGGGTGTTTTCTTTCACCAGGTAGTTCTGACCTCTGATGATGTTGATCGTAATCAGCTTCAACTCACTGATAGTTTTGGAAGTGAGCAGATTTCCTTTGCTTAAGTCTACAACATGTAACTCAGACTGACATGTGGATCCATGGGAGGATTTGAAAGCTGCCCCTGCATTGGAGCATACAGTTGCATCCATCCAATAAGAGACTGAGTAGAAGTGACAGTTCAGTCAGTCGAACATGAGACTTTTAATCTCAGGGTTGTGAGTTTGAGTGCCATTCTGTTTTTCCCCTTTTTTGGGGCTTCATTAGCAGAGAGTACAAGGAGTGTGTGACATGAAATTCAACAACAGTATGAGAAAGTCTCACTTTGATTCGGGACTCCTCTCTCTGTAGCATCTTGCTGTGAAAGATTGAACTTTATCACATTTCTTTCTCAGCTCGGGGTCAGTGCGGCTCAGTGGGACTTCTGGCTGTCTCCCGCTTCACAATCCATCAGTACTGAGAAAGCAATGGGGAATATTACTCATATGTTGTGTTCTGTAACCTTTCAGAAACAATTGAATGTATGTATTTTCTTCCAAAACATTCATTCTCAGTACAGAGAAAAATAGAGCATATGATTGACTGTATCAGGAAGTGAGAAATGTTTAAAATATGTTGTGACCAGTGGAGAAATGGGATGAGAATATAGTGCCCTCTTCTGATTTCAACTGTAGAAACATTTGTTATTTGGTTCTGTAGCTTAGTTGGCTAAAACACCTACCTATTAAATAGGAGATCCTGGGTTCAACTCCCAGCAGAGCCTTCTGTCATTATTAGCAACATGCTTCAGAAGTTCACATCTGTGTCTTGAACTCATAATTCAAGTTACATGATGAATTTCAGTCACAGGAGAAAACAACCTTTGTGAAGGATGTGAGTTTGGAATGGCTGTTCCTCCTTGTCCAGAAATTCAGTCCTGATATTTCAAAGGTAATTTCTTTGATAGAAATTTGTTCACCGTTCCATTCAACCTGGAAAACAGCTTGACATTAATCTCACTGAAGGAACGTGTGACCGCGTTCTGTGTTGCAGAGTGTTTGTGTCATTATGTGTTGCTTTTAACCGAGACTGGGACATGACGCAAGTGGGGGATTAGATTTTAGATACAGCACTGAAACAGGCCCTTCGGCCCACCGAGTCTATGCCGAACATCAACCACCCATTTAGACTAATCCTACATTCCCACCAAACATCCCCACCTGTCCCTATATTTCCCCTACCACCTACCTATACTAGTAACAATTTATAATGGCCTATAACCTGCAAGTCTTTTGGCTTGTGGGAGGAAACCGGAGCACCCGGAGAAAACCCACGCAGACACAGGGAGAACTTGCAAACTCCACACAGGCAGTACCCGGAATCGAACCCGGGTTCCTGGAGCTGTGAGGCTGCGGTGCGAACCACTGCGCCACTGTGCCACCCACAACTGGGTTTATCTGAGGTTTGGAATATTTGTCAGTCAGGAACAAGAAAAATCAAAGTAACCAAATAAGAAAACCTATGTCTCGTGGTTACTGAGAAAAGTTCAGAATATATTAAACTTTGTTCGATTCAATACAACTGTGTGAACTTTGACCTTTCCTGCCTTTTATAAACAGTATTTGAAGTGTCTCAGTAAAAATGTTCAGTGTTGATGAGAGTGGGGTCTGGGTGAGCATCTGCTGAGTGTAACAGGGTCAGGACTGGATGCAGGAAGTTCTCTGACAGTCTCTCTCTCTCTCTCTCTCTGATGGGTTGAGTTGATTTTCAACTGGCAGCTGTTGGTGTTTCGATAAATCAAGTTCCCTCCACTGATTTTTTTGGACAGACAGTGCAGTATAAGGATGTAAAGGGTTAATGCTGAAGACAGTGGGATCAACCCCTCCCACTGTCAGAGTGATGATGTAACAGTCACATGAGATGAGGTTTGGGAGAAGAGAGAGCAGCACCAAGGATGCTAGCTTCGGAGGCTTGATGAGTGTGTATATAGTATTGTGTAAATTAGAAAAGAGTTCTGAGTTCTTTCAGCAGGAAATGTGTCCAGAAAATATCGAGAAACTCACAATTTTATTATTCAGGAGTCGGAACACAGATATTAACACCAAGTGACAGTTCTGGGTTCATTAACAAAAAAAAGGTCGCGAATAATATTGCTGACTGATTGAAATCCCCCAGTGAGGAGACAGTTAAACAGGTGATCTGTTGGGACATCCTTCGATCCAAGCTTTCTGCAGCGTTTAATCTCCCTTTTTGGTGAAATTCTCTGTTATTTGCAACTTTTTTTAATCCAGCTTTGATGGGCGAGTGAAAAAACTGAAAAAAATTGAACAGTTCCATTCTTTCTTTTCTTCCTTCTTCCCTTCTTTCCATCAGTTTCGCTTTTCTGTCTCAGATCAATATAGTGATGAGAATCCCAATTTAATCTGTTGTTCCTGGTGTTTTATCCATTCCAATCAGAATTCAACATTTCAATCTAATCTATTTGTTATTCCACAGTGTCTCTCCATGTGTTTTATTCTGTTGCATTCTCTCACAGTCTGTTTGATGATCAATGTTACATCTCACTCTCTGTTCTGGTGAAAATCAGAAGCAGTGATATCTGTTTACACCACCCGACAAGTCGGTCTGAGGCTGTGCCTCGCTGATCATGTGGGGTTCGGAACATAGGAACAGGAGTCGGCCATTCAGCCCATCGAGTCTGCCCCGCCATTCAATATGATCATGGCTGATCATCCACTTCAATGTCCTTTTCCCCACACTTTCGTCATATTCCCTTATGTCATTTGTATTTAGAAATCTGTCAATCTCTGCTTTAAACATAGTCAATGACTGAGCTTCCACAGCCCTCTGGGGTACAGAATTCCAAAGATTTACAACC